>NC_143551.1:165617500-167031250 GCF_054136105.1 Typopeltis vanoorti | reverse complement strand
ACACATCTCTTTACAATAATATTTAGATGCACGTTTTTTTTTTTTTTTTTTCTATCACAATAATAGCATCTTCCTTTTTCTGGATGTGCAACTGCAGTTTCGTTCTCAATTCTGTTCTCGAGTGATCCACAAATTTCTGTGAGTCTTAGTTTTATATTTCTTGGCAAACTTTGAATTGATACCCTTTCTTGCAAATGTGCTTGTAGCAGAGAGAATTCAAGATCTTGCAGAAATTTACGTCGCAATATTTTTTTTGTCAATGTTATTCGTATGGTAAATAACTTGAGAATTAATTCCATCAATGTTGATGCAAGAGTAAAAAACTACCAGAGGCCATCTTCTTGTTGATCTACCACAATTGTATGTTGAACACAATGATCCACAACATCTACTTCTCCTTTTGTATGGTTATAGGTAGTCAGAATTTCAGGTTTGTATAAAGCTCCACTTCAATGTCATCATCGTCATGCAAACTTGATGCTAACAAAACAAATTTCTTTTTTTTGGGACAGTATGATACAAGTGTGCATTTATCTTGGAAAGCAAACATACTGGATTTTATAGGACGATTTGCTTGCAATAATTCGGGAGGTAGTTCTCTTGTATTTTTTCAAACTGTTCCTATTACAGTAAGTTTATATTTCTTTAGCAAGTTTTCAATCAAAGGAAAAGAAGTGAACCAATTATCTAAAGTAATATTTCTCCCAGAATTTTTGATTGGTTCTACTAGTCTCTCAACAATGTCACCTGGTGAATTGCTCATGAAGTACGGCCCTTCCGGTTGTCATCCAACATATACCTCATGATTAGCCGTATACTACATTTATCATCACACAATGCAAAAATTTTAATACCATATTTATTCGGTTTACTTGGTATGTATTGGCGAAATGAACATTTTCCTCAAAAACCTTTCAACTTTTCATCGATTGTAGCGAATGCACCTAGATTGTATCCAGTTTTGTACTTTGTAACAAATAGATTAAAAACTTCACAAATAGCTGCCAATTTGTCTAGCTTTTTTCTTTCTTCACGTGTACTCTTATCATCAAATCTCGAACACCTCAAAAGGAATTTGAATCGCCTCACCGACATTGTTAGTTGAAATATTTCAATGCGTTTACCATTACTTCCAAAAAGATCTTCTAAATTCAAATGGTTTGCTTTATATGTATCAGCAATATATTGAAGTCCAACTAAAGCCCATATTTCATTCAGAGTTGTAAACTTGGCGTCTCGTTCTCGAGTGTAATTACTAGCTAAACTTTCAATATACTTGTTCGTGTTTTCCAAAATAATCGATAAAATAGAATCGCCTATAAAATAATTCCAAATATCAAGAGGTGACTGCAAATTTTGATTGTCGTTTTTAGGGCCTGGTGATTCTTTGATTATATTGTATCTCTCAGTCCTAATACGTTTGTTAGTTCGTGGTACTGCTCTTCATAAAGTTCCGTCTTTTCCCTGATAAAATCTATCCTCCAAACTCTCCGGGTTATCTTCAGCTACTTCTAATGACACCTCATTGGCTTCTTACTCGGTTTTGCTGCCACTCATTTCTTCCACGTTGTCTTCCTCCTCTGAACTAACATCATTGTCTGAAACATTTCATCCTCATCATTAGCGAAGCATTCATTCATCAGCTTCTGTAATCGTTCTTGCTCCTTCTCATAGTCACCCATTTTATTTTACCTAAAGAGAATATAATTTACCATATTGCAATTATATATAAACATATATAAAATAGATATATATGTATATAAAAAATATATTTCCTGTGTAAATATATAAGCCTGTATGTAAAAATATAAATAATTTACAAGTACTTACCAATTTTAAAAATTTTGATAACTGCCTATTCTTATAACACTAAGGTCGCGTGGGATCTGTGACTGTGCAATGTCTCAGTGGGAACAATTATCGCATCAACGTAATATTCTATACTAACATATGTCCTGCCTATATACAAAGCTACATAAATGTACGACTGGATTTAACCAGCTGCTTTAGAAATATATGCAAAAAAGCAAATGCGCAGACTCCCAGTCTGCATGCAACCTCTGGAGGGTTAAATAAAGTATAATCTGTAGCCCTTAAAATCCAATATTAACAAGTTTCTTCTTTTTCCTCAACTTTCTGTCTATCCATGGTACAGTTTGCTAACCATTTTTGTTAGTGGGTATTGGGGTGGGGAAAAGGAATGAAAAAGGAGAAATGAATTAAGAGCCAATCTAAAAAAGAGATACAACTTCTTGACATTTTAAGTTCTTTAGAATTTCTTTTAATTTAACCCAGCTCTGGTGAAGTGGGAAAATGTAACAAAAGTGGTAAGGTGGGGGGGCCCACAGATCTACCCAAATAATGTAGTGTATTATAGAAATTCATATCTTTTTAATCAATATTAGATTACGTATTGTTTAAGTGTCCTGTAATTTTACAGAATAAAAATGAGATCTACAAAATTAAATTTTTATTACCCAAAAATACTGAACTAATTAAAAACCTTTATTTTTACTTTTAGCATCATATATATGTTATTATTATTACTTACACCTCCAGGGAGTCCAAGGACTCATCTGCTCTACAATGCTCCATCTTCACCACTCCACCAACCGCAACTACCTTCATCATCTACATCAATGGCATCTACCATAGACCACCACTAGTATTTTCACAGACAATTTCAAACATCCATGCCCAAGGAGGGATTCGAACACGCAGTCTTTTGGCTGTAGAGCAGATACACTAACCACTCGGCCTACAAGGCCGCCGTGAAGTTGACGTAACCTCTGTTCTTCCTGCTTGTAACTCATCCGGTAAAAAAAAAAGATATCATTCTCAAAATACCCTCTAATTATTTACGAAAACGTATTTGCTTATAGTTGGTATGTAAAAATATAGAAGACACAGCAGCAATGATAAAATTTTACTAAATATACATGAAAACAACTTGCGTTTCGGAAGTAAATATAGTCACACTTTTGGTAAGGTGGGGTCTGGTGGACCCCAGCATACTTTACACCTCTGTACACTAAACTTGCTTGCGCACAACAGCTTGTCGTCTATGGTGTCAAGTAGCAGGTTACGGGAGGGGAAGCTATACTGAGGCATGACTCACTGCCACTCGTTAAAAAGTTATAGTCAATTTAAAATCTTTGGGGTCTGTGACACCCTACCTTACTAACGCTGTGTTAAAGAAAGAAACTGTTCATTGTTAAGCTATATTTGGTCACTCAGTTAGATAATTTAAACTCAAATATATATTGAATTTTAATTGACCAATGATTTATAAATATACAATGCCAACAGGTTTTGCCAACGGAGCTGTTTGGCTTCTTCAGAGCTTCTAACTGTAAGAGTAAACTCTAAGTGGTTAGTACAGAGAAATTGGAGTAACACTATCGTATAAATTAAAAATTGAAACAGAATGTAACATTACATGCAGGGAGCGTGCTGTATTATTCACTGTTGGGTGAGCACGCTCTGTAGTTTGGAGTGAAAAGAAATTCTGGCAAAATAAGTGATCTTATTAATGTTTTCATATGTCAGCTATTATCATTCCCTGGTTTCTGTTCAGATTTTCTCCAGAACAGAGGCCTACTACGGCTTCCTTGAAGTTTCTACAATGGAAGTCTTTTTCTTGGTAAGACATGGAACTCCTATCCCAATCAATGGTGTTGTTTGTAATTGTGAAATGATGGGCTAGTCCTGAATTGTCTGTTCTGTTATTAACATCTCCTACATGTTCTTTTTTTTTTCGGATTTTGAGTCTTCTCAACATCTGCCCTATATAGTTTAGTCCACAATGCATGAGATGTTGTACACTCCAGTGTGTTTGAAGAAAGCATTAATGTCTTTTGGCGATCTTAAAACATGATGGAGGATCTTGACAGGTTAACCCGACTGATGTTGAAAGGTCTCAAAAGTTTTGCGATCTTTTTCGACACTGTACCTGCATATGGAATAACCGTGGACAATTTGTATTGAGTGCTGGTATATTGTTGTTGTGAGGGGTTCCTATGAAGAATTCTGTTGATTAAATTCCTTGTATAGCCATTGTTTATTAATGTCTCTGATATATGAATAAGTTCATTATAACTAAAATTAACACGTGAACCACAGTAGTAGGTTTTTTATCATGTAAATATTTCATCCTAGGGTATCTTAGGACATCATCAGTACAGTAGAACAATACTAGGAATGACACAAAGGATAGGGTGCGTACGTACAATGGATCCAAATTTGCGTGCAGTGGCGCATTGCTGCCTGAACTTAAATTAGATTAAATTGAATTAAATTAATTTAATTAAATTACAGTTAAGTTTTTTACACAATTTTGTATGACAATTTCCCATACTTTAGGGATGGTAAGAACATCATTGCGGTTTAGATTTGGTCTGTGAAGTAGGGCTTCAGCACTTTCTTTATATAAGCGTTCATATTTATATGAAGATCTGTGTAGGAGTTTTGTCTTTTTCCCGTGGATCTTGTGGTTTGGGTTTTCAACTCCGTGTTGAGTGAGGCCTGAATTTTGCAGTTTGATGAGGTGGATATGGTCTTGATGTTCCGAAATGCATTTAAAAACTGATCTGCCTGTCTATCCGTAATAAGACAATTTACAGAAGCATGGAACCTCATATACACCAGGTAGTAGCATAGGTGAAAGTTTGTCTTTGGGTGAAGGTAACAGGTTGTGGATCTGGTTGATGGGTTTGTAGGTAGCATGAAGATTGTATTTCTTCATAATTTTCGAGAGCGGTTCGGAGATGCCTTTGATATAAGGTATGGGAATCCTATGGACTTGTTCTTGTATTGGTTGATGTGTAGAGAAGTTGCTAATGATTTTTTTAGTTGTTTTGAGATTGTATCCATTTAGAGTGGCTGTGTTTTTGATTATTTCCAATTCTTGTTTTAGAGAATCCTCGGAGGAGCAAAATCTGTTTGCTCTGGTTACCAATGATTTAATGATGCCAAATTTTTGAGAGGGATGGTGAGCAGAAGTATGGTGAATGTAGCGACCTGAAAATGTTGGTTCACGTGTGTTAATTTTAGTCACGAATTCTCCACAGGTTTCCCTATATAATCAGTTTATTGTAGAGTTCTTTTTGTTCTGTGATGATGTTGGTGGTTCTATTTTTGAGCATATATTTTATGCTGAGCTTCTGGGAAATATGGTGAGTTGATTTGAAATGAAGGTAGCATCCAGTATGTGTTGGTTTGCAGTAGACTGTTAGCTTAATTTGTCCATCTGCTAGTTTCTTGATTATGGTATCCAGAAATGCCAGTTGAAAGAATTAATAAATGGAATAACATGATATATGAACAACTAAATGGCTGAGCTATGGGCAGTCCCCTTTCACTGTCCTGTGTAGATCTGTTCATGGAAAACCTAGAAACAGATATCCTTTCAAAATTAGACCCAAAGCCTTTAATGTGGTGGAGGTATGTAGATGGTCTTCATAATTTGGAGGGACATAACAACACCTCTTTTGGACTTTTTAACAAAAATTAATACTTTCCATCAAAAATACAATTCACTTTGGAACTAGAAAAAGATAATCAGCTACCATTTCTGGATACCCTGATAACGAAACTAGCAAATGGACAAATTAAGCTAACAGTCTGCTGCAAACCAACACACACACTGGATGCTACCTTCATTTCAAATCAACCCACCATATTTCCCAGAAGCTCAGCATAAAACATATGTGCAAAAATAGAGCCACCAACATCATCTCAGAAGAAAAAGAAATCTATAATGAACTTATTCATATATCAGAGACATTAATAAACAATGGCTATCCAAGGAATTTGATCAACAGAATTCTTCATAGGAACTCCTCACAACAACACATCTACCAGCACTCAATGCAAATCATCCATAGTTATTCCGCATGCAAGTACAATGTCAAAAAGATCGCAAAACTTCTGAGACCTTTCAACATCAGAGTTGCATTCAAACCTGTCAAGACTGTCCGGTACGTTTTAAGATCGCCAAAAGACATTAATGCTTTCTTCAAACATGCTGGAGCATACAACATCCCATCGTTAAATCTTGAACGAAAGAGAATTTATAATGTATTACCTTCATTCAGATTTAATAAGTATCTAAATTCTTGATGTAATGCTTGTATATTAATAAAAAGAAATTGAATGTAAATGAAATGATAATAACATCCTTGATTTGAAATTTGCTGAATATTGTATTGTCTTATGAAATGTCTTATGAAAAAAAAAAGGGGGGGGAGCAATTTAGGAATAGGTGAAGTATGTGTTAGTATGCGAACATTAGGTTAAAATCCCAGACAAAATAAGAAAATTAAATCATGACCTGAGGCCATCACGTAAGCAAAGATCTACGTTACATGTGGGGGGGGGGTTCTCCAAAAAACTATATACTCTCTCGATAACCGTGTGAAGGTTATCGAGAGAGTATATAGTTTTTTACGACACAAAAACGAGGCTTTTGCCTTTTGGTTTTTTGCCTCGGATCTGTTCCAGTCGTTCCCGGAGAAAGGAAGTTCCAGTAAGGTCGGGGTGAGATGAATGAGAGTGGCTATGTGTCCAAGTAGAATGCCAACATGCGTATAGGTCTTGGCATAGCAGAAAGTCAGCGTAGGCTGAGAAAGAAATGCGGAACCTCATGGACCAACATCGGCAGCTGTGCTTCGTGATCGTATTCGCATACCTACCTTCCAGAAGTAAGAACCTAAGGAACGTGGTAACCTCGTCGAAAAGAGACCAGATGAAGAAAACACAAGCCGTATAATTCCAATTGATGATCGCAAGTAGTAGTAGCCAATGATATCCCGACACCTAGGTAAAGTAAGAACTTTTCAATTCTTGTATACAACGAAAGTTAGATTGTGATGGTAAAAGGGACTAATTAGAATTGTGATTTATGAAGTGTTGTAGGACTTTAGGAGTTGAACCATGAACAGGGAATGATTGATCTGAGTCAGAAAACTTGGAAAAGTGTAGTGTGAAAATATTTTAGTTTGTCATTGTTGGATAGTTCTTGAACCATTAATTGTGTGAAAATAATCTAGGGGTATTAAGTAATTAGAAGGACATCCAATTTTAATACTATTGGATAATATTTCATGTTGTAAGGGAACTAGAATGTCCATGTTACATCGAGTTATCTTATTTACCTTTCATACCAACATTAGTTAAGTTAGTGTCTATAACAATAATTGTAACTTGCTTTATTAGTAATGAATAAATTTTTCTTTTCAACCAAATAACTCTAATCTCAATGCACCACTCATAAAGAGAACCTATGCGTTAAAATATTGGGGATAGTCATGACTGCAGTGCGAAATAAGAATATATTAGATTATTGTGTTTAGAAATAGAGAAGGAAAGGATACAGGATCATGTGCCATACTAGGTGTTTGCTCTTAGATAAAGAAATTTCTCTTATCTATAGAATTTTGGTGGCGCAGCGTGAACAAATAAATTTTCTGAAATTTGAAACGGGGTTAACACTAGTATTCTAACAAAGAAATTGGTTCTGGCCAGCAGCATTTCCTTTATCTATAGAGTTTTGCACACGGGTTAGAGGTAATAATAAGGGTAGAGTCTGTAAGAATTGTATAGGACAAAATTTTAGACTTGAAGAAATAAGTAAAAATAATATAACATAAGCCAAGATTTAAGGAAAGGATATAAGATCATAGAGGAGTAAACACAATCAACAAATAAATTATATATACTCATTATACATCATCAAATTCCTGCCATGTACCCTTAAGGGGTGTACAAGATATGATAGTACTACATGAAAAATTTACATCATTACTAAATTCTTATCTACATTTTTCCTCCAAATCAGTCTGTTACTTGTCAAGACTCCAACATTACCAGACCTTATATTTCTATCGTCTAAGGCACTTTATACTGTATCAATCCACCTATATCTTGGTCTTCCTCTGGAGTCTTTTTCCTGCAAACTCGGCAGAGAACACTTGTTTTGGTAATCTTACCTCCCCCATTCTGTTTAAGTGACCATACCACCTGAGATTAGCTCTGCTAACGCATTCCTGGATGCTGACAATGTCAAGTTCTTTCCTAATATAATCATTTTTAATATGATATTGCCATTGATGCCATCTGTTCACTCATCTAATCTTCCTCCGGACTCTCATATCTGCGGTCTTTAGTCTTTGGTCAAGTGTTTTACTTATGACCCAGCTCTCAGATCCATAAGTTAAAACTGGTTTGAACACTGTCTTGTATACAGCTAATTTAGTGTTCCGACTAATTTCTCTCTTATTCCATATGAATTTATTCAATTGACTTCCTACCAGCTTTGTTGATTCTGTTGTCTATTTCCATGTTTAATTTACCATTTTCACTAAAAATCGTGCTTAAGTAGCTGAAATGTTTTACTTGTTCCACAGGTTCTCCATTCACAACACAGTTTACATTTTCAATGATTCTGCTTATTTTCATTGTCTTTGTCTTTTTATTGCTGACCTTCATACCATATCTATTACAACAGTTATTCATTTAGTCAGAAAATCTTGCAGACTTGTGGCAGATTTATTTAGAAGTATAACATCGTCCACGTAAAGCAAAGAGCTGACATTAACATCTCCAATTTTGATATCATGTTTAATACCACTTTCCTTCATAATGTGATCCATATGAATAACAGTGGGGATAACGTACATCCTTGTCTCACACCAGACTTCCTTCAATTCTAACTGCTGACTTACAACTCAAATAAAGAGTAAGTATTGCTTGATATAATGCCCCATTGACACCATATAACTGTAGCGTTTGGAATAACTTCTCTCTTGGCACCTTGTCATATGCCTTTTCCAAATCGACAAAACTTAAATACAGATCTTTGTTATACTCCCATGATTTCTCCACTATTTGTCGTAAATGAAAATCTGATCCTGACAGCCTCTATTTGACCTGAATCCAGCTTGTTCTTCACCAAGCTTTTCTTCCACAATTCTTCTGAACTGTTTCTCAAGTATACTTGCATATATCTTACCAGAAACACACAGTAGGGTACAATGAGAGCTCTACTCAAATCATCTGGAATTTGTCCCTCTGTCCAGGCATTCTGAACTATGCAGTGCAGCCACTGTAAGACTTTTATACCACCATTCTTCAGCATTTCTGGTCGAATATCATCTACTCCTGCTGCCTTTCCACATTTCAAGCATTTGATGGCTTTTTCTACTTCAAGTATGGTTATGTATTCCTGACTGCATGCCTGGTCAGTGTTTTTTTTATCACTTTATTTTTTATATTTTTTATCACTAATGTCATCACTACTTGTTTCATTTAGGAAATTTTCAAAGTAATTAGTCCATATTTCAAGGATATCTCTTTCTCCCGTTTTTATGTCACCTTTCTCTAACTCCTTTTACAGCACTCTTTCCTCCATTCCTAAGCTTCTTCAACAACTGCTAGAATATTTTGCCACCTTCTTGATATTTATTTTCTATGTTCTTGCCAAAGTCCTCCCATGACTCTTTTGTTTAGCTAGTTTTACACACTGTTTAGCTTTCTTACATTTGTCTCTGTATTCTCTAAGAGCACAAACTGACTTATTTGCCAGGAACTTTTGATATGCTTTCTTCTTTTCTTTCACTACCTCTTTAAATTCCTGTGTCGACCATGGAGTTCTGATATTTCTATCCTTGTAGACAAGTTCACCACATGCCTCTCTAGCTAAATCAATCAGGGTTTTCTTCAGAGTTTGCCACTGAATCTCCAAATTTCCTGTTCTCAAACTCTTTCATTATCTTTTCAATAATCTTTCTGTATTTTAGTCTACAGTTCACATCTGAGAGCTGCTCAACTTTTATTCGCTTTAAAACTTTCTTACATGTCATTCTTTACAATATGAATTTCAATTTTATCCTGCTCAAGACTAAATAGCGATCACTTCCAATTTCATATCCTCTGTACACTCTGGTGTCCTGCACCAGAGAGAAAACATCACTATCAACAATAACATAGTCAATGAGACTTTTCTTATTCCTTGCCTCTTCTCTCCATGTGAATTTGTGCACATTTTTATGTTGGAACATGGTGTTAGTAATAACCAGTCCATGTCTTGAGCAGAAATCCAACAGGTATTTGCCAGTATTATTATCGTTGCTCTTTTCTCCAAATTTTCCCAAAACATTTTTGTATGTCTGACAATCACTTCCTACTCTGCTATTTAGATCCCCAACAAGGACCAACTTGTTGGGGATCTAAATTCCTTTTTCATTGTGTCAGTAGCTTTCTCTAGAGCCTCAAAAATCCCTCCACTTCTACCTTAGTAGAACCTTCTGTGGGACCATAATCACAAATAAGTCTCATTGTCCAGTTCCCCATTCTGATATTTGTCCAAATCACTCTACTTGACACTGCCTGCCATTCAAGAAGATGAGCCTCGTATTTTGTGTTGAGTACTATGGCTACTCCTTCTTTCCCTTGATTGTCATTTCCTGAATATAACATTTTGTATTTATTGCTCAGAAAGATCTCACCAGTTTTGTCTTTTTTGTTTCAGTCATCACCCCTATTATGTCGATCTGGTACTTATCTAATTCCTCAGCTAGCTAAACGTTTCTTTGCCATTCAGGCTTCTTATGTTGATAGTACCGATCTTTAACTCTGGTGATGTTGAGTTGGGGTGTGTTTTCATATTTGATTTGTTCCAGTAGCTGACTTTTCGCTGTTTGTCCTGGTTTCCTGGCGAAAACAACGGAGGCCTTGTTTAACTGAGCGACGCCCCAGCTGGGATGAAATTTTGTCATGTTGTACCATCATTTTTGTATTTTGGTTTAACCAATAGGAATACAGTTTGGTCGGCTAAATCCCAGATTGCCAGCTCATCCTTGTTCGTTCAGTATCTAAGTAGATACCCAACAGGGTGCACCACGAGAAGGTAAGGATTGGACATTAGGTCAGAAGCCCTGGTTGGTTCTCCGCATTCCTTTAAAGGCTATGTGGAGGTCTCCTCTCAGTTATACAGCTTTGACCCTTAAGCACTCCTTATACATCATAAATATATATATGTAAAAAAATTTTACACCATGCTCTTGTGGACTAAACTATATAGGGCAGATGTCAAGAAGCCTCGAAATCAAAAGATAAAAAAAGAACGTGTAGGAGATGTTAATGACAACAGAACAGACAATTCAGGACTAGCCCATCATTTCCCAGTTATAAACCACACCATTGATTGGGATAGGAGTGCCATTCCTTATTCAGAAGAAGACTTCCTTTGTAGAAACTTCAAGGAAGCTGTAATAGTCCTCCATTCTGGAGAAAATCTGAACAGAAACCACGGAATGATAAATAATAGCTGACATATGGAAAACCTTAATAAGTCGCTCATTGTGCCAGAATTTCATTTCTCTCCAAACTATAGAGCTTGCTCACCCAACAGCGTAATACAATATGCTCCATGCATGTAATGTTGCGTTGTTTCAATTTTTAATTTATACGATAGTGTTAGTCCAATTTCTCTACTAGCCACTTTGAGTTTAACACTGAGTAAACTCAGAGTGACTAGTACAGAGAAATTGGAGATTCTTCAGGGCTTCTATGCCAAACAGTTTAGTTGGTGAAACTTGTTTGCGTTGTATGTTTATAAATCATTGGTCAATTAAAAATCAATATATATTTCAGTTTAAAGTTCGAAACTCTAGTTCCTGTCATCTTCCCTTTGTGCATTTCTTTATGCAATGCTGATTTTGGATTATTAATGGTCGGGTGTTGAATTATTAATGGTCGGGTAGAGAAATAAAGGTTTCTGATGGTGAGTTTGTTCTAATGGTATTTGTTATTATAAGAGTTGATCTCCCAATCTTTCACTAAATCATATTTTAATTGCAGTAAACAGGTAGTAATTCTTCATCATACTTTTAATACATATTGGGTGTTGAGGATATTTGTCCTCATCTTCATAGGATAAAAGGTGGTCATGTTATTCTGCAATCTCTTGTAGTTCTGAGAATGCATTTTAAGATCTGTTTGCAGGAAGAAAAATTTAAGTAGAATTAAACTTAAATTTCTCCCATCACAGATGGGATTTGAAACCCACTTACTCAGAAAAAAAAATCTTTATTGCAAGTTAATGTTTCTCTAAATTATATTAACATTTTTGTATATTAAGTAAACATATAAATATAAATTAATTTGCTTTTATGTCAGTTTACAGTATATAATATAATAGACATGATTTTTTTTTAAAATATTTATTTGGTTTTATTTTTAGGAGAGCATGTGTTTCACCTTGTTCAATGATACTGGCCATGGTTTATTTGGAGCAGCTTCGACACAAAAATCCAGAATATCTTCAGAGTGTATCATCTTGTGATCTCTTCCTGATTTCTATGGTAAACAGAACAGAATTTATGTAGGATTTCTGTGTAATTTATTTGCTAAAATCCCTTAAAAGTGTTGCCGAGGGAATTGCCAAATTCTTTCATTGTTGCTGAGTGATTTAAGAGCATTTTCTGAATTCCTTTGAAGCGTTGCTGAATTCATGCTAAAGCATATCCAGAAATTCTGTACAGGGAAGTGAAGATGTGTATAGATGACTACCCCAATAGTAAACATTGGGACGCACAAAAATAGTTGGATACTTTGCTGTAGTGTAATTCTTTTAAAATATGATTGTTCCTATGGGACTTCATTTGGGAATTTTGGTAGTTTGCAATGAGTCAGCAAGTTTTATTATTTAAGTAAAATTATCTTTTCTGCTTGATTTAAGTACTTAAATCATGAATAAGTTAGAATAAATTAGAATAAGTACATGCTATCCTATTTTTCTTTAGAATAAATCCCCTTAAACTACATCTTTTAACATAATATTGTTGCTGAACGATCTCAATTCCTATTTTTTTTTTAAGGTATATTTTGCATTTTTCAAAATACTCAGTCAAATTTGATATTTAACCTGCTTTGTTAAAATCTAGCAGAATGTTTTGAAATTGTACAAAAATCGAAACTAGTCCTGAATAGATAGAATTTAATAAAATTTGATATTTAGGGTAGCTGTTAAAATATTTGTATTAAACTAAAAGTTTGCTTCCCGTCCCTGTAGTGATTCTCAGTAAGATCTGCAAAATACCTCTCGACAGCTGCAATCACCTCTTGATTTGAAGAAAAACACTGACCAGCGAGGAAGAGTTTTAGTTTTGGAAAGAGATAGAAGCCAGAGGGAGCCAAATCTGGGGAATAGGATGGATGTTCCAACAATTCATAGTGCAAATCCCTTAATTTTCCCATTGCCAAAATACCTTTGTGGGCAGGTGCATTGTTCTGGTGAAAGATGATTTTTTCTTCTTCAAACCAGGTCTTTTCTCACGAATTTTTTCATCTGGTCTGGTTAAAAGATCAGAATAATATTTCTCATTTTTTTTTTTTTTTATCCTTTTCAAGAAAATTAATAAACAAAATGCCTTTAGCATCCCAAAACACCGATGCCATTACCATTCCTGCAATGGAACCGACTTTGTCTTCTTTGGCGCTGAACAGTTGGCTTCTGTCCACTGTTTGGATTCTGGTGGTAATGGTGAATCCAAGTCTCATCCATAGTAATAAATCTATGTACAAAATCAGTTTTATTCTTGTTAAAACACTCCAAGCACTGTTCAGAAATTTTCATGCAAGTGTGTTTTTGATCTGCTGTGAGCAAGCACAGTACCTATCTTGCACAAAGCTTTTTCATTTGCAATTCTTCGTGCAAAATATATCCTTACACACTCTTTTGAAATGCCTATAGTCTCAGCAATTTCATGCACTTTGACTTGCCGGTCATCCAATACCATATCGTGCACTTGATCAATGATTTCTAGTGGTGTTACACTTTTTGGACATCCTTCATATGGATCATCTTCAAGGCTCATACGGCAGCATTTAAACTTGGCAACCCATTTCTTAATTGTCGAAAATGAAGGAGAAGAGTGTCCATAAATTTTTAGGAAATTTTTTTGGCGTTAAACCTTCTTTTACAAAGAATTTCATAACCACACAATACTCAATTTTATCCATTTCAAGGTATACAGACAACATTTTTGCTTCAGACAGCTGTATAAAACAAACTACTTGATAGAATGACTTGCAATTTCACATGGTTGCTTATGACAGATGTATCAACTTAGAAAAAAAATCTTGCCGATAGTGTTGCCATCCATGGTCAAGGCTGAGGACTTTTCAGGCCACCCTCGTACAATCTCATTTTCCTTGATTTAATTAAATTCTTCTTTCTTTCTTCTTGCTTTATATTTTGTATTTCTGTGATGGCGAATATATTTTGTAAAGCAGTGATGGCGAACCTTTTTACCCAGGTGTGTCAAACATCTTTTTTTTTTAAATATGACATTGATGTGCCACTTGCATGCATTCATTATAAATTTAACTACATAATCATAGACGGTGACTTTTACATATCATATTAGGCTATTTATTTAATAGGACATTGATATAAAATCTATTATCCTTTTACCCATTCTGATATTTGCCTTTTACCCATTCTGATATTTGTCCACATCACTCTACTTGAAATTGCCTGCCATTCAATAAGATTAGCCTCGTATTTAGTGTAGAATATAGTGGCTACTCCTTCTTTTCCTTGATTGTCATTACCTGAATATAACATTTTGTATTTATTGCTCAGAAAGATCTCACCAGTTTTTGTCTTTTTTGATTCAGTCATCACCCCTATTATATCGATCTAGTACTTATCTAATTCCTCAGCTAGCTCCATTTCTTTGCCATTCAGGCTTCTTATGTTGATAGTACCGATCTTTAACTCTGGTGATGTTGAGTTGGGGTGTGTTTTCAGATTTGTTCCAGTAGCTGACTTTTCGCTGTTCGCCCTGGTTCCGTGGTGAAAACAACGGGGGGCCTTGTTTAACCGGACGACACCCCAGCAGGCATGAAATTTTGTCATGTTGTACCATCATTTTTTATTTTGGTTTAACCAATTAGAATACAATTTGGTCCGCTAAATCCCAAATTGTCAGCCCATCTTCGTTCGTTCAGTATCCAAGAACATACCCAACAGGGTGCACCATGAGAAGGTGAGGATTGGACATTAGGTCAGAAGCCCTGGTCAGTTCTCTGCATTCCTTTAAAGGCTATGTGGAGGTTTCCTCTCAGTTATACAGCTTTGACCCTTAAGCACCCCTATATGTAATGTAAGTTTTTAATTTCATTTTATTAAATTAATTGTATAATATGAATTCATAGATTTTATATCAACATCACCAGAGTTAAAGATCGGTACTATCAACATAAGAAGCCTGAAAGGCAAAGAAATGGAGCTAGCTGAGGAATTAGATAAGTACTAGATCGACATAATAGGGGTTATGACTGAAACAAAAAAGACAAAAACTGGTGAGATCTTTCTGAGCAATAAATACAAAATGTTATATTCAGGTAATGACAATCAAGGAAAAGAAGGAGTAGCCAAAATATTCTACACTAAATACGAGGCTAATCTTATTGAATGGCAGGCAATTTCAAGTAGAGTGATGTGGGCAAATATCAATGGGTAAAAGGACAATGAGACTTATTTGTGCTTATGGTCCCACAGAAGGTTCTCCTAAGGTAGAAGTGGAGGAATTTTTTGAGGGTTTAGAAAAAGCACTTGACAGAATGAAAAAGGAAAAGTTGGTCCTTGTTGGGGATCTAAATAGCAGAGTAGGAAATGATTGTCAGACATACAAAAATATTTTGGAAAAATTTGGAGAAAAGAGCAAAGCTGATAATAATGGCAAATATCTGTTGGATTTCTGCTCAGGACAGGGACTGGTTATTACTAACCATGTTCCAGCATAAAAATGTGCACAAATTCAAATGGAAAGAAGAGGCAAGGAATAAGAAAAGTCTCACTGACTATGTTATTGTTGATAGTGATGTTTTCTCTCTGGTGCAGGACACCAGAGTGTACAGAGGATTTGAAATTGGAAGTGATCACTATTTAGTCTTCAGCAGGATAAAATTGAATTTCATAGTGAAAAGAAGAACATGTAAGAAAGTTTTAAAATGAATAAAAGTTGAGTAGCTCACAGATTTGAACTGTAGACTAAAATATACAAACATTATTCAAGAAAAAATGAAAGAGTTTGAGAACAGGAATCAAACCCTTGGAGATTCAGTGGCAAGCTCTGAAGAAAACATCGATTGATTCTGCCAGAGAAGCATGTTGTGAGGTTATCTGGTAGGATAGAAAAATCAGAACTCCCTGGTGAACACAGGAAGTTAAAGAAGCAGCTAAGGAAAAGAAGAAAGCTTATCAAAAGTTCCTGGCAAATAAGTCAGCTTGAGCTCTTAGAGAATACAGAGACAAATGTAATAAAGCTAAACACTGTGTAAAACTAGCTAAACTAAAGTCATGGGGAGACTTTGGTAAGAACATAGAAAATAAATATCAAGAAGGTGGCAAAATATTCGGGAGATTGTTCAAGCAGCTCAGAAATGGAGGAAATAGTGCTGTAAAAGGAATTAGAGATGATAAAGGTGATATGAAAACTGGAAAAAAAGATGTCCTTGAAGTATGGAGTAATTACTTCAAAAAATTGCTAAATGAAACTAGCAGTGATGACAGCACAGTTGTAAAAAAACAATGACCAGGCATGCAACTAGGAATACATACCCGTGCTTGAAGTAGAAAAAGCCATCAAAAGTCTGAAATGTGGAAAGGCAGCTGGAGTAGATGATATTAGACCAGAAATGCTCAAGTATGGAGGTATAAAAGTTTTACAGTGGCTACACTGCATAGTTCAGAGGGCCTGGACAGAAGAACGAATTCTAGATGATTGGAATAGGGCTCTCATTGTACCCATATATAAAAAGGGAAATAAAACTGATTGTGAGAATTATAGAGGTATTTCTCTGAGTGTTCCTGGTAAGATTTATGCCAGTATACTTGAGAAGGATTATGGAAGAGAAGCTTGATGAGGAACAAGCTGGATTCAGGCCAAATAGAGGCTGTGAGGATCAGATATTCACTTTACAACAAATAGTTGAAAAGTCATGGGAATATAACAAAGATCTCTATTTAAGTTTTGTAGATCTGGAAAAAGCATGTGACAATGTGCCGAGAGAGAAGCTATTCAAAACACTACAGTTGTATGGTGTCAGTGGATCATTATATCAAGCAATACTTAGTCTTTATTTGAGTTGTAAGTCAGCAGTTAGAATTGAAGGAAGTACAGGGAGATGGTTTAATGTTAAATCTGGTGTGTGACAAGGATGTACATTATCCCCTTCTGTTATTCTTTATCTATATGGATTACATTATGAAGGAAAGTGGTATTAAACCTGATATCAAAATTGGAGATGTGAATGTCAGCTCCTTGCTTTATGCGGATGATGTTATACTTCTAAATATATCCACTACAAATCTACAAAATTCCCTGACTAAATTGAATAACTGTTGTGATAGATATGGTATGAAGGTCAGCAATAAAAAGACAAAGATAATGAAAATAGGCAGAATTGTTGAAAATGTCAACTGTGTTGTGAATGGAGAACCTGTGGAACAAGTAAAACATTTTAACTACTTAGGCACGATTTTTAGTGAAGATGGTAAATTAAATATGGAAATAGACAACAGAATCAACAAAGCTGGTATGGTAGGAAGTCAACTGAATAAATTTATATGGAATAAGAGAGAAATTAGCCAGAACACTAAATTAGCTGTATACAAGACGGTGTTCAAACCAATTTTAACTTATGGATCTGAGAGCTTGTTCAGAAGTAAAACACTTGACCAAAGACTAGAGAACACAGATATGAGAGTTCTGAGAAAGATTAGGGGCTTGAACAGATGGTATCAATGGCAATATCATAATAAAAATGAAGATATTAGGAAAGAACTTGACATTGTCAGCATCCAGGAATACGTTAGCAGAGCTAATCTCAGGTGGTATGGTCAGTTAGAATGGGCGAGGAAAGATTAGCCAAACAAGTGTTCTCTGCCATGGTGGCAGGAAAAAGACTCAGAGGAAGACCAAGATATAGGTGGATTGATATGGTAAAAAGTGCCTAAGAAGATAGATATATAAATATAAGATCTGACAATGTTGTAGCTTTGACAGGTAACAGATTGATTTGGCAGAAAATTGTAGGTAGGAAGTTAGTAATGATGTAAATTTTTCATGTAGTACTATCATATGTGTACACCGCTTGAGGGTAAATGTCAGGAATTTGATGACATTACATTTAATGACTTATCTGTTGCAGAGTACTGGTAGAAAGTTTCTTTATTATTATTATTTCGGGCTACTCCAGGGAGTCCTTAGACTCATCCGACATTCTCACAGTATCTATCATACCTTGCCTTGAACTCGCTCACTGTCATAGCACCCACAACAGACTCTGGCAGCTTATTCCACTCATTTACCACTCTAAAAGTAAAGAACCCAGCTCTAACACCCCTGCTAACCACACTCTTGCCCAGCTTCCATAGGTGTCCCCTAGTTCTCCCACCACCAGTCCTGATCTCAAAAATATCCTCTGAATTAATCCTATAGAATCCGTTTAGCAATTTGAATGTCTCAATCATATCTACCCTTTTCCGCCTATCAACTAGTTTCTGCAACCCACAAATCTTCATCCTGTTCTCATATGGTTCATTCCATAGACCTGCTATCATCTTAGTCACTCGCCTCTGGATCCTCTCCATCTCCTCCTCATCAAGAAGGAACCGAGGTGACCAAATCTGGGCACAATAGTCGAGATGAGGTCTTATCAGGGCTCAGTACAGAGATACAATAACTTGCTTGTCTCTGCTCGTCAAGGTATTTTTCAACAACCAAGTGAGTTGATGAGCTGGTTTAGCCACTTTTGCAATGTGCCCCCTAAACTTCATCTCCCTATCCACCAACACTCCTGAGTCTCTGGCCTCACAATCTCTTGGAGTACAGTTCCACCAATGTGGTATACTGCTGCTAATCTTTTCACCACAAAATGCATAACCTTACATTTTGTCACATTAAATTGACATCCATTCTCCTTAGCCCAGAACTCCAATCTATCTAAGTCATCCTGCAAGACTTTGACATCTTCTGCATTCATTATCGCCCTACCCAACTTTGCTTCATCAGTGAACAAATGAACTGTTCCACTTAGATCCTTCCGTATATCATTAATGAACAGATTAAACAGCAGTGGTCCAAGAACAGAACCCTGCGCCACTCCACTAGTCACAGGCCGTCTTTTGGACTCTACTCCTGAATAAACTACTCTTTGATATCTCTCCATCAACCACCCACCTATCCATCTCGCCAACCCTATATCCATTCCCATATGTTGTAGTTTACGGATTAGAATTCCATGTGGTATCCTGTCAATCGCTTTTGCCAGGTCCAGCAGTATCACTGTAAACCCATTTCCGTTATCCAGTTCTGCCGTCACCTTGTTATAAAACTTGAGCAAGTTACTGAGGCATGATCTACCCTTCACAAAGCCATGCTGTCCCCTGTACAGTATCTCATTTTCATCAATCCATTCCTGTATTTTTCCCTTGACTACTTTCTCCAAGACCTTGACAACGACTCCTGGTATGCTGATCGGTCGGTAATTTGCCACCATAGTCTTTGATCCTCCTTTATGCAGTGAAACTATTTTCCCCTCTTTCCACACCTTCGGGACTAAACCAGACCTGAGACTCGGATTAAACAACATGGTCAAGGGCACTGATAATTCCTTAGCCGCTTCACTCAAGACCCGTGCCGGTATACCATCCAATCCTTACCATCGTCATTCTTTAAAATTATTTTGCCATGTACAGTTTTTTTCTTGCTTGCAGCATATTGAAAGAACTGTTTGGGATTCTCTTTTGCTTGCATAGCTAGTTTCCTTTCATAATCGGCTTTTGCTGTTTTTACCACACCCTTCTGGCCTGCACTTTATACCGTTTGTGTGCCTGCAGGTCACCCCTTTCTTTAAATTCCCTCCACAGTTGTTTCTTTTTTTGCAGCTCAAGCTTAATGGTGTTATTCATCCATTTACCCCCTACTTGTTTTACTGTTCGGACCCTATGTATACCATTAGCCATAACCTCCTGTAAATGCTCCTTGACCACTTCCCATGCTCTATCGACGTCCAGCCCTTGCAGTTGTACATGCCATGGCACTGATCCAAGCAATCTCCTAAGCTTGTCAAACTTGCCAGCACGGTAATTCCACATATACCCTGTCTTAATCAAAAATTTCACACCTTTAGCCACCTCCCAGGTCAAGACCTTATGATCACTCTCACCAATAGGTGGCAACATGGTCATATTCATTACAGTCAAATTGTGAGATGCTATTACCAGGTAAAAAACACCCCTAGTATTTTCAATTACATGCTGTCTCAGATAGTTATCCCTTAATAATTGAATAAAATCCATTTCCTTCCTCACATGTGTCCTCTCCTCCTTCCAATCAATGTTACCATAGTTGAAATCTCCCATAATAATTACCCTCCTTCCACTCATTTCATCAATTTGTTTATGCATACTATCTTCACCATCTATTCCATCACCTGGTCTATAGCAGCACCCAACTGTATATTTTATTCTGCCAGTCTCAATCTCACACCAAATAGCCTCAAATTGAGCTCCTTTCACTATCCTGCAATACAACTTTAATTCTCCTTGGCTGCAGTTCATCAGCTATCATCAATAACACCCCTCTCCCCATTTTATTCTCTCTGTCCCTCCTAAACACACTATAACCTACACATTCTATCCCACTAACTATATCTTCTTCCGTCAGCCATGTTTCACTAATGCCAATAACCTGTGGCCAGGAAGAGCCAATCAAGGCCAAAAATTCTTCTTTCTTGTTCCTAATACTCCTGGCATTATTATACATGAAATGCAATGATCCCTTTGTCCCACCCCTATCTTAATGCGTTATTCTAAATGTCCCATTCCCATATTTTGTTCTTAGTGCTGGCTCGGGTACATTATATACATTTTTACACCCAACTGTCTCACTGAAGTTTGCATATCCACACTCCCCCCTCCTTGGTAGTTCTAGTTTCCCTGGTTCTGCACATCCATTTTCACTTCATTCAGCAACACTTTTTCCAGTTTCCGCACACCAAGTCCATTGAAATGCAGGCCATGCATCTTGTATAAGTCCTTTCACCCATCAAACTCATTCCACACGTCCATGAATTCCACACCACACCGTCTGCATAACCTGTGCATAATGTCATTTGAGATTATGGCCCTCCTTCTAAACTCCTCTCAAAACTTTATACAAAACTTCTTTATAGAAGTGCTATAGTGTGTACATTATAATGCTAAACAGGCAGCGCTCAATTGCTCAATCTATTTCTCCCTTTCGATTTGATATTATTTAAGGCAGAAAATAGAGTTTCACAAGAGTATGTAGAAGAACTTTAGCAAAGATTTTAAGAGCATGAAAGTTTTCGGGAAGGCTATGCCGCACACTTAGAATTTCACAGTCTGAATTTTTACACGCGGTATCATACAGATGTTCCCGCTCAAGTTCTTCTAATTCATTTCTAAGAGCAATAAACTTTCTTTTCCAAATAGGATTACACTGGAAGTCGGCTAGTTGCATTTCTAGATCTTTTAAATCCAACCACTCAAAGCCTAATTTAAGATCCATGAATTCTGTTTCATCTGGATACTTTATGAATGGGATTGTTTGTTCCAACATTCGAAATTGCTCAGATCTAGAAGAAAACTGCCCAGTTACTGATTTTAGAACGTCGATAGATTGGTTGATATGTTGTTCACAATTTTTGGGGCTGGTTTCGTTAAAAAAAAATTTTTCATTCTTGGGAAATACTTAAAATGATTACTTTCTAAATCATGTTGAAATAATTTGAGTTTATTCTCAAAGCTCTTGATCGTGCCAAACATAACATCGACAGATTTTCTGAAACCTTGCAATTGTATATTAAGTTCATTCAGGTGCAATGAAAAATCTGTGAAAAACATCAGCTTACTGAGCCAAGCAGAATTGTTCAACTGAGAAAATTCGTGCTTCATGCCCTTTGTATTTAAATATAATTTAATTTCATTTAAACATTCAACAAGCCGTTCAAGTACTTGGCTACGACTCAACCATCGAATATTATTGTACATTAATAGACCATTGTACACCGATTCAATTTCGCTTAAAAGTGAATTAAATTCTTGTTTGTTTAAAGCCCTGACAGCATTAAAATTAGTTACCTTTGTCACAATTTTCATCACATCATCCAGATCCTTTAAGCATGATTTTGCACACAGTGTCTCCTGATGTATAATGCAATGGAAACAAACCAGGGGATGACCAACATATTCTGTAAATTGTTTGATAAAACCAATGTTACGGCCAACCATATTAGGCGCACCATCAGTTGTAATTGAAAATATTTTCGATAAATCTGTTTCTCACGTAACACTTTAACAGCACAGTCGCATATGTCTTTACCTGTCGTGTTTCGAGGTAAATTTTCTGACTTTATCAATTCCTCATGCATAGAATCACCGTGAACATACCTTGCAATAATAGCCATTCAAGCTGATGACGTAATATATCTGTAGTTTCGTCGAGACAAATGGAAAAACAAGCATGAGTTCAAGTCTTTCTATTTGAATTTCTATACTAGCATTCATTGATATAACTCTGTCTTTAATAGTATTCCTACTTAATTGTAACTCTTTCATATGCTTTACAATAGCTTCCTTATTATGAAAGTCCTCAAATAAAAATGGTGCACACTTTACGAAAGCTTCTTTAACCCCTAACCGGCCACGACGTCTATAGACGTTCAGCGAAATCTGGATACGAAGCTCTAACACCCATTGAATAACATGGATGAGAAGTGCAATTTGGTGTCACTATTTCATTCACATCAGCTGGTAGGGAGGTTAATATAATCACCATCACTAAGTGGTTTCCCATGTTCAACAATAGTATATAAAATATAATATTTCACATACTATTGTTGTAGTAATTTGCGGCTACTAAATTTGAAGGTCCTGAAACAAATTTAATTAACGTCCTCCCTGATTGTGATTCTGCCAGTTTTAGATGTTGCGATATGTATTCTTTGCGTTCTTCAAAAGTTTTTTCTAGGAGCCATTTGTGCTTAGTTTCAAAATGTCTTCTTACATTCCAAGGTTTACTTAGATAGCTCACCACACAATTTACAGAGAACTTTATCGCATCTATCAATAACACCATATTGTTCAATCCAGGCATCTTGGAAATTTCTTCCACTTCCTTTCTGTGATAATTTTAGTTTTTTATTAGTGCTAGCTACCATTGTAAAAGGGTTCACAAATTAAAAAAGAGCACAATTACTGGAAATTAATTATACACCAGCAACTCAAATTACTTGAGTGGCAGACCATGCAAGACTACCACTACTTCTTTCAGCACGTTGCCAGATTTATTACCAGTATGTTCGTAGCAACCTTGTTACGTTTTACTCTCTATCATATAAATAGCTGCTACTAAATAGCAGCTATTTAGTAGGTTTTGTTGTGACGTCATCGTAAGTTGTTACTATTTGCATTATTTAACAAAATTTACTGAATTTATTGCAACTATAAAAATGTTTTCATTATGTACTCAGATAAATTCAGTATTTAATGCTGCGAATTATATTTTCTGTGGTTTTAAATATGTTTAGAACTTGTATTACTCAGTCGAGTGACTTGGAATGCATGCATGAACGAATTTCACACAGAAGTCAAATGAAAACTTATAAGTTTATAATAGATAAAGCACGCATTTATAAGTTTGTACGTATAATATTGATAATAATTTTTATAAGTTTGTATCGTATAATATTGATAATTTTTATAAGTTTTTATGATATCATATGACTATGCAGTAATTATAATGATTAAGAAAGAAAACGTAAACTTAAAACGCTCGTTCTTTATAGGCTAGTTATAAAATAGAAATAGGCTAACTGTAAAATATAATTCTTTCAGTGAACCGAAACCTACCTTCGTCTTAACTGAGAGTGATCTTACACGATTTATCGCAGTTTTTTCATCAGAATACCAATATCTTTCAACATCCAAGGTGTGTCAGTGCTGACACTTGTGTCATAGGTTCGCCATCACTGTTCTATGGTCTTCAATTTCTGCCTGTCTTATCCAAATTTACGAACTTGAATTAAATCTGATAGCTTCCCACCCCTTCTCTTAGCCCTTAATTTCAGTTTATACTTCAGTCAGTAATTCATTCTCTTCCATAATCTGCACCACTTAGCATTTTTGCAGCACTTTTTTGTCAACTTTCTATTGCCCCTCCCTGTGGGACACCTATTTGTGGTGGAGGGGACCTCCCTGTGGTGGCACTAGTGCTTTTCATTCTTCCTCTTTTTCTCTGATTTTGTTCCCTTATTCTTCACTCTACTTCTCCTGAGTCTTTTTTTTATAACGGCGTGTTTGCCTTGTGGAGTGACCCCCTGTACATCTGGAAAGAGGGGGATCCTGGTAGTCTTGCACTACTTTGGCCTCTGCTTTGGCAAGACAGGCAGTCCTGGATGGCCCAGTCAGGATCATTCAGGCTTGCCTGCTAGGGTCAGTGGTGGTGCAGTAAGTCTCTCACCACGAAGTCGGGACCCAAAGCCTGTTGTGGTGCTGGTATAGTGTCTAGAGTAGCCATGGTGTTCTACTTCCGAGCTCAGTCATTGCTTGCCAGTCCGTGTGTGGTTCTGTGGTGGGTGGGGAGCTCTGGCACTGAAAAAAAAAAAAAAAAAAAAAAAAAAAAACCCTTGAGCATAATCCTCAAATGTTTCAGGAGCACTAACAAGGTCCCAACAAAAGTATTGATACTGAAGATGCATCATTTGAACATGTAATACCAATATAAATGTACCCATTTTTCTAATCATCCATCCATCCATCCATGAGGACCAAACTTGAAAAGCCAATAGGGAAAATCGGCTTTCATTATTCAAGTATTTAGTACTGGTAGGTTCTCTGAAAAAAAGTTAAATTATCATCACACCATAACATATTTCTGGTGATATAATTTCACCTTACCTGAACTTTATGATTGTGAGTGCTTCTCTGTTGTGCTCATCAATCATATGACATATGGTCTCACTCCAGAAACAACTCCAAAAATGGTTTCATTCGACAAGAAATCACTTGTCAAAAAAATAATGGCAAGGATATCACTTAAAGATAAACCACCAGACACTCCCTCTGAAAAAATGGATACTTCGATATATGCACTGAAAGTAAATTAAACTTACCAACTGATCCTAACGCATCAGATGTATTATTTTTTTTTCCAGAGGAAGAGATGGACACTGGCCATCCATACTTCCCAAAATCAGTTGATAGATATAAATATGATAAAGAAAAGCCTTCAACCTCCTGGAAATCAGACAAGTCTACAAAGCCAAAACAATAGGAAAAATTTTACAATGGAACAACTGTTATGCATTTTGCTGGAATATTGATGATATTAAGATTTTGTTGCAGACACACAAGCCTCTCTATTTCTGTCTGCAGAAAACCTACTTAAAACCTAATGAGAACTCTACCTTAAGGAATTTTGCTGTTGTATGCAAGGACAGAACTGGAGATGGTCTTGCTCATGGAGTAGCTATCCTAGTTGGCAGTCATACTCCTTTTCATCATGTTCAGCTTAATACTGCTCTGGAAGCAGCAGTGATTCGCTTTTATGTGGGATTTCTTTTGTAGTTATGTTCAATTTATTACTGCCACGAGGTGGCATATTGTATGTGTTGCTGAAAGATGAGTAATTTTTTCATATTTTAGTTATTAATATTAGGCTAACTCATTGTGGTTTTTGTTTTATCTGGGTATGTGATTGATTGAGTTATTTAGCTTTTAAGTAAACCTTTTATTTTTTGTTTAAATACAATATTGTCGGTATGATGCCAGTGCGCAGTACAGCAATGGTGGCATGCTTCTGTACAATGCAGTGTGTGTGAGATTTATTCATTATGAAAGCTAAAGAATATATGGAAGGAGAGCGAAATTGGTGAGCAACTGTGTTAAGTGTTTGGAGAGAAGTGTTTAAGAGAAGCAAATGTTAGTACAGTAGGCAGTATCGACCATAGAATGAAAGATCTTAATGTTAGAATTAAAGTTGAATGTGTGTCACTGGAAATACAGGGGAAAGAAATATACCTTAAATAAGGAAATAGCATACTTGCAGCTTATCTTTCACAGGACAAAGCACAAAATTGAAAGTTGCAGAAATGGCTAGAGATTAGAAGGGCTGAGAAGTGAAAGAAACAGGTGGTCTAAGGTAAGAATCAAGAACATGAGAACAAACCAGAAAAACATGGTAAGGAGAAAATTATGTACAGAGACTCTGTGATCAGAGGAGTATTTGGTACAAAAATTAATGATATTAGTCATACCATGTGGATGTAGAAAGGTAAGGCAAAAGATTAATGATCTGAGAGGTAAAAAGTATTTTGTGAGGTAGCATGTGAAGGAGTTGTTGGATAAAGTAAAACAGAACATGAGAAGGTGAAGATTGTAAGTCTCCTGCCATGCTACAACAGAGATGAATTAAGGAGGAGGAGGGCATTCATAGCAAATGAATCAGTTCGCAGGTTGTGCAGAAGGAATAATGCAGATTTGTGGACTTCTGGGTTTGACAGAAAGAATGATTTATATAATACTGACAGACTGCACCTAAATGGTTTTGCTGTTAGGTTTCTAGAAAGAGCTTTGTTTTAAAGCACAAATTCAGGAAAAGTTAAGCAATTAGGGTGGATATAAAGACATCCACGAGGTAAGTGAGCGTGAGAATGACCAAGTGCAGTCTAGTTTTTCAAGCAGAAATATTGAATAGGCTAGTCACTTAGGAAGTAAAAGTGGTAAGGTGCCTAAAGGGATGCTGCATTTTCTGTATGCTAATGCCAAAAGTATCAGGAACAATATGGAGTTTTTGGCATTGGTTAGTGCACCCTTGCTTAAAAGTTATAGGCATTAGTATGATACTTGGCTAACAGCAGGCGTTGTTACAGGGATAGAATGTGAAGAGTTTAGTGGGTTTTTTTATTGTATTAGTTAGTTAGTTAGTATTTAGTGTTATTTCACAGAGGATAGAGAAGATAGGATGGAGAAGGGGTACGCTGATGATAGCAGATGAATTGCAGCCAGAAAGATTGAGAGATAGGCAGGGGTGGGGGGGGGCATTCATTTGAAGCAGTCTGGTCAATAAGTCCAAATAGATTGTTGGTTGCTGTTATAGGCCAGAGAATTCCAAGGATGATCTTGAAAACTTGCATCAGCAAATTAATAAAATGAGTGGACAGATATAAAAGAAATAGTTTGAGGAACAGAATCCAGGAGAAAGCAGGTGACTAATGGTGTGCTGGAGAAAGTTCAGTGCTAGGACCACTACTGTTTAATTTGTACATAAACGATATCGAAAATAATTTGAAAGGAAATATTCAGTTGTTTGCTGATAATGCAAAATTAGGTAGAGTAATAGTTAATCTCTACCTAACGGTCAGTCAAATCATGTGACAGATAGCAACAGACTCAATTCCAAAAACATCATCTTGATTCCCACTCTATCCAAAGCCTTGACAGCCAAAACAAAACCCAGGCAGCAAAAAAAAAAAAAAAAAAAAAAAAGATCAAAACAGAGCATGGAGTATATTTCATAGATATCCCATCACATCAATCTTAATAGCTTTTAAACGTGCTCATGCCAATGCATGTTATGTGAGATGTCAGAGTCAAAAACATTCTTGGGTCTATTTTACCTCTTCGATTACTCAATCAGTGGAAAAATTGTATGAGATAAAATCCGGAAAGTGAAGGGTAAATACGGAATCTACCATGTCTACCTTATTGCAGACATTTTGAGAGAAACTTACTAGAATCTCAGCAACAACTTCATATCCTCATGTGTTTTTAATAAATTCTTTAGTTTCTCCTGTTATGGAGGAACTTAAAAAAAAAAGCTGACATCCATTATGAAATGATAAAACATCTTCCATCATCTTTTATGGGTCTCCTTCTCTTAATATATAACTGAATACTTACAAAGAAAGAGTTTCCAGATTCTTGGCATAAATCAGTTGTTATCACTATCCAAAAATCAGGAAAGGAACCACCACAAGTAAACAATTATTGGCCTATTGCTCTGACAGCGTTCTTTATAAGATATTAGAGAAAATGGTTAATGCCAGTCTTCTCTCCAATACAGAATCTGGATTTCATAGACATCGTTCAACTCTGAACCATTTGGTCCATTTAGAAACTTGTATAAAAGATGCATTCCTGAAACAAGAACATCTGGTTTCAGTATTCTTTGACATGGGAAATGCTTATGACATAGCCCGGAAATATGGCATATTAAAAGACCTCAATAACCTAGGTCTCCGAGACATTTATTAAAAACTTCCTGTCTAGTCAAAGTGGAAAAAGTATGGTATCTGTGCAATATCATCAAGAACCGAGGGTTTCCCAAGGTTCTGTCTTATGACACTTTTTGCTGTCAGTTAACTCAGTCACTAAACAGCTTCCTCTCACTGTAGGCAATGCTCTATATGTTGATGGCTTCACAATTCACTGTCACACATAACAGGAGGGTAACTGAAAGACATCTTCAACAAGCAATCGATCATGTCTCTTTATCTCTTAGTAATGGGTTCAGGTTTTCAGCAGAAAAATCTGTGCATGCCTCACTCAGATCCTGTATTAAGAATGGGATTAACTATTATTTTAGTAGCATAGAAGCCAAGTTTTTGGGACCCATCTTTGACAGAAAACTTCCATTCCTTGCACACACATTTGTCAACTAATGCAAAAGAGCATTGAATTTTCTTTGCACTCTATTCTCTTCTGAATGGGGTGCTGATCGATCTTCATTGCTTTGCCTTTATCGTGCGCATATGTGTTCAATGCTTGATTATGGGTCACAGCCTGTGGTTCATAAAGACAATGATTGGATTCCGTCCATCATCAGGGTATACGAATAGCTACTGTTGCTTTTCACACAGCACTCGCTCGGAGGCTTTTTGTTGAAGTAAACGAACCAGCTCTATCACTTAGATAGAAACAGTTATCTCTTAACTGTGCACTAAAAATAGTCCCTCCCAGAACATTCAATGTGGACTAGCGTGTTTTCTTTACACTGGGAGGCTCAATATCACAGACTGCCATGCATCCTTTTGGTATGCATGTTAAAGAGATTACGGAAGCTATTGGCATGAATGTTGACAATATTAACTGCACCAAACATAACAGCATTCCTCCATGGTAGGTTTGCACTCCATCCTGCAACCTTTCACTTTGTCAACTACAGAAGTCTCATATACAATCATCTGTCTATCTTCGATTCTTTAATTTACAAAACCTCATTTAGAAGATAATTATTTCCTCCTGATCTCACCATATATTTAAATACAGTATCTAAAACAAAAATTTCCCATTAAAATAGATATTTAAATTAATAAAATAAATTGATACAGCATAGGAGTCATTTGTCTTTAAACAAGTATCCAATTATTGTATCAGGTTGATAAACTAGTTCTTTTTTATTATGAAAACATGTCGTAATAAAATTCTAGTAATGGTAAAATACATTTTAATCTTCTATATACAAATCAGTATTGTAACTTTAGTATGTGACTCAGTGAAATAAATTACATTTCCTAGATGGTGGCATCCAAATATCTATATGATGATGGTGAAGAAGATGAAGTCTTTAATAGTGAATGGGCCACCTCAGCTAATGTTGACATCAAAGATCTAAATCGACTGGAAAGAGAATTTCTTGCAGCAATTGTATGTATTATTTCTGGATAATATTATTTCCTATAGTAAATTATATTTTGTTTGAGAGTATTCTCATATAATCAATGTTGTACTTATCTTTAATTTATAAAGATTGCAAAGTGGATTGAATTTGTTGTCCACTGTAATTTCCTTGGTTAAATAAATAAGAAGGCTTATTTTTTACTGTTTATATTCATCATCTTTCTTGTATTTTTATTAATTTATATATATATATATATATATAATATATATATATATTTTTTTTTCACACTTGAGAAATTGCAGAAACTATCCATTTCCTTGTGTGGACATGAGAAGATAAGGACAGAAGAGATATGTTGATATTTTTCATAAACAGCTGCATGAATTCTATTGGAGGGGGGGGATGCTAATTTACTTAGTTTGAAGTTAAATACTGAATGTTTTTTGTGACTCCTACACATTTTTTTTTTTTTTTTTCACACTTGAGAAATTGCGGAAACTATCCATTTCCTTGTGTGGACATGAGAAGATAAGGACAGAAGAGATATGTTGATATTTTTCATAAACAGCTGCATGAATTCTATTGGAGGGGGGGGGATGCTAATTTACTTAGTTTGAAGTTAAATACTGAATGTTTTTTGTGACTCCTACACATTTTTTTTTTTTTTTTTCACACTTGAGAAATTGCGGAAACTATCCATTTCCTTGTGTGGACATGAGAAGATAAGGACAGAAGAGATATGTTGATATTTTTCATAAACAGCTGCATGAATTCTATTGGAGGGGGGGGATGCTAATTTACTTAGTTTGAAGTTAAATACTGAATGTTTTTTGTGACTCCTACACATTTTTTTTTTTTTTTTTTTCACACTTGAGAAATTGCGGAAACTATCCATTTCCTTGTGTGGACATGAGAAGATAAGGACAGAAGAGATATGTTGATATTTTTCATAAACAGCTGCATGAATTCTATTGGAGGGGGGGGGATGCTAATTTACTTAGTTTGAAGTTAAATACTGAATGTTTTTTGTGACTCCTACACATGAGAGGTTGTGAATCTAGAATATATTAGTACTTGTGTGGGTAAGGGCTGTTTATTTTTTATTTTATTTTTTTGTCTCTCTGTATATAATTTTATTTTATTTTAACAAATCCTGAAGCTCTGCTCTAGAGACCAAACATGGAACTTTCCAAGCCACTTCAGGCCTCCATTAAGCAGAGCAGTGGTCTCACACAAAGTACTTCCAATTCATCAACCTTTGTTTTTACATCAGTCCCTGTCACCTCTGCGACAGTAATATCCTCACTTTGATGATATATATATGCTTCTTAACTAAAAATTCCATGTTTTGCTACATCGCTATTCAAGACCTCATGATCACTCTCCCCAGTTAGAAGCAATGTGGCCATTTTAGTAATGGACAGGTCTTCTGATCCTGTAACCATATCCAAAGTCTTCCCCATTACATGCTGCTTAATGTAATTATTTCTCATTAAGTGTATAAATTTCATGTCCTTCCTATTATGTGATCTTTCCTCCTCCCCATCTGTCTCCAAAGTTGTACTAATCTGCTAATGCATGTCTTTCACATCAGCTCTGACCTATAGTAGCAATCAATTTTATATTTTGGCCTGTCTTACACCAGATTGCCTCAAAAGAACTGCCATCTTCCCAGTTGACTTCTTCTCTTGTTGGTTGCAGTTCATGTGCTCTCATCAGCAGTGATGGCATGTTGATGCCTGTGGAACTCCAAAACCACTATTTTTTTTTATTCAGCTTTCTGCTTTTTTTTTAAAGGTTGTTCATTTTTATTTTAATAATCATCCTCACTCCCATGTGAATTGGCAGTGTAATATTTATTTATTTGTATTGAGTTTCTCCCCCGTCCCTATTGGGGCGAGTTGAGCCCCCCTCATGGGGGGGTTTAAGTATTTATGGCTGTAGATCCGTGTGTGTTCACAGGTTTGCCTGCTTGCAGGATGAAAAACGCCAGGTAAACTGGCGGAAAAAACCCTACTGCCCGTGCCCAAGACCGACTAACTTGGCTCTGGCTGAGGAAGATCTTCAAATTCCTCACGTCTTCGATGGGAATCGAAACTGGGACACTCCTTCCCCAGTCATATGGTTGCGAAGCGCACAGCCACTGGCTAACCGCACGGACAGTGTAATATTAATAAGATCCTTATCTTTTTATATTATACGTGTATGTACTTTGATATTATTTTTTTTATAATTATTTATTATCAAATTTCGAACTGCGCCTTTATATTCCTTTTCTTATCAGTCGTAATTACTGAGTTTGTAGTCGTCGCTTGAGCTAGTTCAATCACTCTTAATCCTCTCTGGCTATAATTTAATTCCCTCCCCCCTTCTCAGGGTCATAAGTATGCTATTTTTCACATGTACGTAATCAAGATTCAGGAAGTGCTTCGGGCTGGAACCAATTTCCCTTGTCTACCCTGCTGACTTTCTCTTGCACTGATCTGTAAAATTTATTTGTTTTTTCGACTGCACCATTAAAGGTCGCGTAGAGGAATTGCATGTCTTTCCTGTATATGCAAGAGAAATATCCATCTCAACACGGAAATACTTCTAAAATTTATTTCTAATTCACGCAACGTTTAAACTTAATTTCAGTCAGTCATGGCTATTCTATCTTCAGGACACACAGGTTCTATATTTTATAAGACAGTGCATTGGTAAGGCAGAATCAGGCAAGCTATTAACAAACAGAACAGTTTATTCATTCTAAGTCAAGGCAATTACAAAGATTAAATCTACACACATCAAAATGTCTGTCTCTGATTAACTCAGCTACATAACATTGGAGACAAAGAAAAGCACATCTGGTTCTCCACTCGATTAGATTAGTATTTCTTGCTTAAGCTTAATGACAAGGACAATATGTATAAATTCATAACAATCAGACATGTGGATAGACTTTTACACATTCTAACTTGATTTAACTCAGGCTAAAAAACGAATTAGGCATAACTAAGCTTTACAATCTATTTCCCTTTCATCACATAACATTAGCAACTTTCTCTGAACTCTGTAAACAATTAGTTCACAGTTAATTAGTAGTGTGGCTTTCCGACTTCACAAATGTTCTTTATGCTAACTAACTATGGGATCGTCATTCTTAGCCTTAATTTTTCACAATCTAGGAAAGTTCTATAAAATTCTTACTTGCAACCTTGTCAGCTAGTTCAGTACACTAGATCCTAGAGATCAACAAACACGTTCCTCTTCCTTCAGGTGTAAACCACACTCGGGCACTAGTTCACGGCAATGATGATACAGCATACTCGGAAATCATCAAGAAACTTCGTGGTGGGACTTCTGGAATAGACCGTCACTGCTTTTATGAACCTCCTATTATCGTCGGACTTCTGCTGGCAGGACGTGGTTCTCCCATCCTTGGAATGGCTGGACACAGGAACCTCTGCGAAGCGAGAGCCAGGAACAGAGCACTTGGCCCCTTGATTTCTCCCTTTTATCCTACTCTCCCGACCTTGGAATGGCCTCAGATTAAGCTGCCCGGATTTTCTTGGGGAGGTTTTCTCTGCCACCCCACTGTTGCTGAGTTCTGGTGGGAAAACCCATAACTCATTGACCTTTGCGATTTTCGCTAGCCTCAGGTGTACATGTGTAATCCTGTCTGAGCTATTTCTTTGTTTGTACAATTTCAATGGTTCTTAAATATTTTAACAATTTAGGATAAATTGTTAAATATTTTAACTCTTCTTCTTCAAGTGTCATCCACTAGAAGGAGGTTGGCAACCATGTCACGGAACCTTTTATTTCTTTTGCTGCTCTGGAACATTTATGGTAATTCAGTCCAGTCCTATTCTCCTGGGTCTACCTCTCCCTCTTTTTCCATCCAATTTTCCTTCTAATATTAATTTCTGAATGCCTTCTTGTCTAGTTAGATGTCCAAAATATTTAAGTTTTCACTCTTTAATTATTTTCATTAATGTTCTTTTCATTTTTGCTTTCTTTAAAACATCTTTGTTTTTCATTTTCTCTGTCCATGGTATTTTCAACATTCTTCTGATGGTCCACATTTTGAAAGCTTCTAATTTTTTCTCTGCTTCTTTATTTAGATCCAAGTTTCACTGTTGTAGAGAAGGCTTGACCAGATATAGCATTTTATTAATCTTTTTCTTGTGTCTATATTAATGTCTCTGGATGTTAGAACAGTTTTCATATCAGTAAAGGCTTTTCTTGCTATCTCTATTCTTCTTTTTATTTCTTTAAGGGAATTTCCTCTGTCTGTATATATTTGTCCCAAATATATAAAAGACTGAACCTGTTCAATTTTCTTTTTGTTAACAGTTATGTTCAGTTTCTTATTTATTGGTTCTTTTGATATAATCATGCACTTTGTTTTCTTTAGGTTAATAATTAGTCCCATGTCTAAGCTTCTGTTGTAAATTTCTGTGATTAAGTTTTGAAGATCATCTTCAGATTCAGCTATAAGAACTGTGTCATCTGCATACCTGAAGTTGTTGAAGTTCCTACCTCTGACTTTTACACCTTCAGTTCTGAAATATTTTTAAAAACTTGCTCACTATATATATTGTACAGTAAGGGTGATAAGACACATCCTTGCCTTACTCCTTTTTTGATTTCAAAGTTGCAAGAATATGTATTTTTATATCTTATTGAGGCCATTTGATTCCAGTATATATTTTTAATTATACATCGACCTTTTCCTTTTAACTCATTATTCTGTAGGATATGTATTAATTTCTTGTGATCTATTGAATCAAATGCTTTGGTGTAATCAATAAAACAAAGATATATGCTTTTCTGGTTGTCAAGGCTTCTTTCACATAATGTTTTCAAATTGAAGATTCCTTCTCTTGTAGCTTTTGTCTTTTTGCAAACCTGATTGTCTTCTGTTTCTACTGACAGAAGTGCCTTTTATTCTTTCTAGGATTATTCTCAGTAGTAATTTTGTAGCATGGCTTGTTAAACTTATTAGTCTATATTCTGTACATTCAAACGTTCTTGGAATTTTGGGAATAGTCACAAAGATGGATTTCCTTAGATCATCAGGGATGTATTCTGTATCATAGATGTTATTAAAAATAACCTTAACGTCATTAAGTATGTTTTCATTTACTTTCTTTAACAATTCAATAGGGATCTGATCAGGGGCTGGTGTTTTACCTGTTTTCATTGGACTTAGAGCGTATTCTATTTCATCATCATCAAATTCCTGCCATATACCCTCAAGGGGTGTACAGGATATGAAAGTACTACATGAAAAAATTGCATCATTACTAACTTCCTATCTACAATTTTCCTCCAAATCAGTCTGTTACTTGTCAAGACTCCAACATTATCAGATCTTCTATTTCTATCGTCTAAGGCACTTTGTACCGTATCAATTCACCTATATCTTGGTCTTCCCCTGGGTCATTTTCCTGCCAACCTGGCAGAGAACACTTGTTTTGCTAATCTTTCCTCTCCCATTCTATTTAAGTGACCATACCACCTGAGATAAGCTCTGCTAATGCATTCCTGGATGCTGACAATGTCAAGTTCTTTCCTAATATCCTCATTTTTAATATGATATTGCCATTGATGCCATCTGTTCACGCCTCTTATCTTTCTCAGGACTCTCATATCTGCGGTCTCTAGTCTTTGGTCAAGTGTTTTACTTCTGACCCAGCTCTCAGATTAATAAGTTAAAAACTGGTTTGAACACTGTCTTGTATACAGCTAATTTAGTGTTCCGACTAATTTCTCTCTTATTCCATATGAATTTATTCAATTGACTTCCCACCATACCAGCTTTGCTGATTCTGTTGTCTATTTCTATATTTAATTTACCATCTTCAGTAAAAATCATGCCTAAGTAGCTGAAATGTTTTACTTGTTCCACAGGTTCTCCATTCACAACACAGTTGACATTTTCAATGATTCTGCCTATTTTCGTTGTCTTTGTCTTTTTATTGCTGACCTTCATACCATACCTATTACAACAGCTATTCAATTTAGTCAGAGAATCTTGCAGACTTGTAGCAGATTTATTTAGAAGTATAACATCATCTGCATAAAGCAAAGAGCTGACATTAACATCTCCAATTTTGATATCAGGTTTAATACCACTTTCCTTCATAATGTGATCCATATAGATAATGAATAATAGAGGGGATAACGTACATCCTTGTCTCACACCAGATTTAACATTAAACCATCTTCCTGTACTTCCTTCAATTCTAACTGCTGACTTACAACTCAAATAAAGACTAAGTATTGCTTGATATAATGCCCCATCAACACCATATAACTGCAGCGTATTGAATAGCTTCTCTCTTGGCACCTTGTCATATGCCTTTTCCAAATCGACAAAACTTAAATACAGATCTTTGTTATATTCCCATGCTTTCTCGACTATTTGTCGTAAAGTGAACATCTGATCCTGACAGCCTCTATTTGGCCTGAATCCAGCTTGTTCTTCACCCAGCTTTTCTTCCACAATTCTTCTCAACCGTTTCTCTCAAGTGTACTTGCATAGATCTTGCCAGGAACACTCAGTAGGGAAATAGCTCTGTAATTCTCACATTCAGTTTTATTTCCCTTTTTATATATGGGTACTATGAGAGCTCTACTCCAATCATCGGGAATTCGTCCCTCTGTCCAGGGCTTCTGAACTATGCAGTGCAGCCACTGTAAGACTTTTATACCACCATACTTCAGCATTTCTGGTCGAATATCATCTACTCCTGCTGCCTTTCCACATTTCAAGCCTTTGATGGCTTTTTCTACTTCGAGTATGGATATGTATTCCTGACTGCATGTCTGGTCAGTGTTTTTTACCACTGTGCTGTCATCACTGCTTGTTTCATTTAGCAGTTTTTCAAAGTAATTACTCCACACTTCAAGGATATCTTTTTCTCCTGTTTTCATGTCACCTTTATCATCTCTAACTCCTTTTACAGCACTCTTTCCTGCATTCCTAAGCTTCTTCAACAACCTCCAGAATATTTTGCCACCTTCTTGATATTTATTTTCTATATTCTTGCCAAAGTCCTCCCATGACTTTTGTTTAGCTAGTTTTACACAGTGTTTAGCTTTCTTACATTTGTCTCTGTGTTCTCTAAGAGCTCAAGCTGACTTATTTGCCAGGAACTTTTGATATGCTTTCTTCTTTTCCTTCACTGCCTCTTTAACTTCCTGTGTCCACCAGGGAGTTCTGATTTTTCTATCCTTACGCACAACCTCACCACATGCCTCTCTGGCTGAATCAATCAGGGTTTTCTTCAGAGTTTGCCACTGAATCTCCAAGGTTTGATTCTTGTTCTCAAACTCTTTCATTTTCTTTTCAATAATCTTTCTGTATTTTAGTCTACAGTTCACATCTGAGAGCTGCTCAACTTTTATTCGCTTTAAAACTTTCTTGCATGTTCTTCTTTTCAATATGAAATTCAATTTTATCCTGCTCAAGACTAAATAGTGATCACTTCCAATTTCAAATCCTCTGTACACTCTGGTGTCCTGCACCAGGGAGAAAACATCACTATCAACAATAACATAAGTCAATGAGACTTTTCTTATTCCTAGCCTCTTCTCTCCATGTGAATTTGTGCACATTTTTATGTTGGAACATTGTGTTAGTAATAACCATTCCATGTCCTGAGCAGAAATCCAACAGATATTTGCCATTATTATTAGCTTTGCTCTTTTCTCCAAATTTTCCCAAAATATTTTTGTATGTCTCACAATCATTTCCTACTCTGCTATTTAGATCCCCAACAAGGACCAACTTTTCCTTTTTCATTGTGTCAGTTGCTTTTGCTAAAGCATCAAAAAATTCCTCCACTTCTACCTTAGTAGAACCTTCTGTGGGACCATAGGCACAAATAAGTCTTTAACTCTGGTGATGTTGAGTTGGGGTTTGTTTTCATATTTGTTCCAGTAGCTGACTTTTCGCTGTTCTCACTGGTTCCCTGGCAACGCCCCAGCTGGCATGAAATTTTGTCATGTTGTACCATCATTTTTTATTTTGGTTTAACCAATAAGAATACAATTTGGTCGGCTAAATCCCAAATTGCCAGCCCATCCTCCTTCGTTCAGTATCAAAGTAGATACCCAACAGGGTGCACCACGAGAAGGTGAGGATTGGACATTAGGTCAGAAGCCCTGGTCGGTTCTCCGCATTCCTTTAAAGGCTATGTGGAGGTCTCCTCCACATAGCCTATACAGCTTTGACCCTTAAGCACCCCCTCTATTTATTTCTTCTATTTCTTCATATATAATCTAATTCTTCATATGTAATTGGTTCACCATCCATATTTTGTATATCTGGTGCGTCTGTGTGATCAGAGTCAGTTCTTTTCCATATTCTTTCCATCTTATTATGATATCTTGTGTGTCTAGTAACATTTTTCCATTTTGATCTTTTATACAAGGATTATGGTTGAAATTTTTCTTTTTATTTGTCAGGGCTCGGATTGATTTATGCATTTCTTTACTATTGTGTTTCTTGTCCAGTTCCTCTATTTCTTTACATTTTTCATTTAGCCACTTGTCTTTAGCCTTCCTGCATTCATTTTTTATAATTTTACTGAGTATTCTATACTGTTATGTATTTTTCTTTTTTCGTCTTTCATTCATAAGTTCTAGTATTGATTCAGTCATCCAGGGTTTTTTCTTATTGTATTTAATTTTTGGGATAACCTCATTAGCTGTCTTATATATTGCACTTCTAAAATTTGACCACCTGTTTTCAATTTCCTCTGTGTTACAAAGTATATTGTCTTATGTTTTATATCATACATGATCTAATTTCTTCCTAATTTCTGAGTTAAACACTATTATGTTGTCAGGTATATTCAGCGCTGTGAAGTCAAGTCTTTCAGTATGATTGTTTTTAGAAATGTTTTTTAGCTTAATTTTTAAAGTGGACATAATAGGGTTATGGTCTGAACCTATATCAGCACCTGGGTATGTTTTTTAACATACAGTTTAGAGTAAATTGTTAAATATTTTAACAATTTACTCTAATATTTTACCAGCTTTAATACAGCAAAAAAATGAGTTAAACGTTAATTCAATTACAAGTACTTTGTATAATTAGTTATTTCCAAGTAAAATCTGTATAGAAAAATTTTGTTCTAATTTTTCTTCGTACCAGATATTACAGTAGAAGAAAGAAGACAACTGAAAAGTATATAATATTTTTAATCTTCTAAATGTCATGCAAGTATGCAATATATTTTGTGCAGTTAGGCACTGTGGTTTTTCATCCATTTATTAAACAGTCATGTTCTCTTAATACAGAAAATAAGATTTCTTTTTTATGTTATGTAATTGCATTTTAAATTACAACTTAAAAGCTGCTAACACTTATATCCAAAAGATATAGGTAGGCAAGGTGATTTTTAGAAGAAAAGCCTAGTAGTTATACAGAGGTGGATGAGATTTGGAATTATGGTAGGTAGAATGAATTTCAGGGGATATGTACAAGTGTTTCAAAGGCTACATCATATTGCTGCTATGATAAGGAAAATACTGACAAGCAGGGATACGAAAGTGGCTTTGCCACTGTATAAAACATTAGCCAGTTTCTGGAAACAGTGTAATATCTTGTAGGGAGTTGATCTTTGAGTTTAATCCTCACACCTAATCATGACACTGACATAAGTGATGCAACTAGAGCTATAAATAATTAGTTATGTCTCACATAAGATAATTTATTTTCATGTATGCTAAATACCATATCTACTACTTCCTTTCCCTAATCTTTATTGACTGAATAAATCATCTTATTTATAAGTATCACGTTTAAATAAACTGAACAGGCTTATTTCCAAGTTGTTCATCTTTGTTCATTCATCATACTAGAAATATATTTACTAACATGGTGCACCACAGGATGATTGGGCCTAGAAACTATAGTTTATTTGATTCTATTTAGATTTTGTTTAATAAAATGTCTGAAAATAATTGCATTTAATTTAATGAGAATTGATGTGTATTTCAATTTTTTTTAATATTTTTTTTTATTTTTTTAAAATTTTTATAAGGATTGGGAAGTTTTTGTAAAGCCAGATGTTTTCTTTGAAGCTCTTCACAAAGTTGAAGTATCGTAAGTTTTATTTATTATTCTATAAATTCTTTGGAGATTCTGTTACTATTGAGCTTTTAATTTGCAGTGCTACAAAAGATTGTTTTATCATTAGACATTTTGCCAGAATAATAAGAATTCATCCCATAATGTTCCTCTCTTGCTCTATGTAGATAAAACATGCTATTATTATGAGAGGAATAACTGATGAATTGTTGTCTTATTATTTAAAAACCATTGGAAAGAGGAAGAAAATTAACTTCATTGATTTTTATAGTGTAAACTATCTTTATTCTTTAAAAGGCTGGTATGAACCACTGTCTATGGTATTTTGATGAAATGAAATGCACAAAACTGTCATAGCAAAAAAGAGAATTGTCATAATTTAATCGTGCTTTGTTTGGTAATCTAATACTGCAATATCAAGTAAAATACACAAAAATAAGTTATTGTTATGTATTATTATGAATATTCCTTCATATAGTACAAGGATTCATTGTTCTGTAAGATCTCTTTACTAATTTGTTTCTATCTTATCTCCACTCCTTCACTATTCCTCACACTCTGAAGATCACATTCCCTCAATCTGTTCTGATATCCACAATTCCTTTGACCATTTATCAGTTTGGTTAATCACTACTGAATCTTTTCAACTGTTGTCAGGACCATATGTGCATACAGCAGTCCAGATGTGGCCTTCCTTGTTCTTGCATATTAGTATTCTCTTTTAACAGTGCAATTATCCAATGACATGACTTTATTAGTGTGGTTCCTAAATTTTTCTACTTGCAACAACTTCTCATTCATATAACATATGCCTGTGAGTTTCTCCATCCACAATTTATGACCTCATCCTTGGCAATATCATCATCATTAAAAATTCCTGCCATGTACCCTCAAGGGGTGTACAGGATATGATAGTACTACATGAAAAATTTACATCATTACTAATTTCCTATCTACAATTTCCCTCCAGATTGGTATGTTACTTGTCAAGACTCCAATATTATCCTCGTAGACAGGCTTATACATTGGTTATGCATTTCTAAATCACTTAAGGAATTGAACAATGTAGATCCGAATATAAATTAAATTATACTTTAATAATAAATATTTCTGATATTTCGGCAACGTCACGTTGCCATTTTCAAAAGGAACTTACAAAAAGGCACGTGCACTCAGGTACTACAACACAGTAACTGAGAATGAAGATACGAAGCTATCGTTCTCCTAGAAGTCCTGATGGTGCCCTCTAGTGGGCTAAGTAGGTGTTCTTGGCCGTTGGGCTGAAGGTCTGCTGATGTATGCCTCCCAAATTTGGGGCAGTCGCATACAATCAAATTTGTTGAGGCTTGGAGAGTTTCTTAGGGATGAGGTTGATTCCATAAATAGTCTTTCAAATTTGTATTTGCTATGGTGTATTGCTGTAGCTTTCTTCCACCGTATCCTGTGTCGTGTATCCAGAGCATGATCTGCAAGACAAGAATGGCTGTACTTATTAAACCGGATGTAGTCCTTGTGTTCAGAAATTCTGATATTCGCTGTCCTGCAGGTTCATATCTTCATTCTCAGTTACTGTGTTGTAGTGCCTGCGTGCACGTGCCTTTTTGTAAGTTCCTTTTGAAAATGGCAATGTGACGTTGCCGAAATATCGGAAATATTTATTAAAGTATAATTTAATTTATATTCGGATCTATGTTGTTCAATTCCCCAAGTGATTTAGAAATCCAATATTATCAGATCTTATATTTCTATCGTCTAAGGCACTTTGTACCCTATCAAACCACCTATATCTTGGTTTTCCTCTGGGTCTTTTTCCTGCCAACCTGGCAGAGAACACTTGCTTTGCCAATCTTTCCTCGCCCATTCTGTTTAAATCACCATACCACACCACCTCAGATTAGCTCTGCTAATGCATTCCTGGATGCTGACAATGTCAAGTTCTTTCCTAATATCCTCGTTTTTAATATGATATTGCCATTGATACCACCTGTTCACGCCTCTAATTTTCTGAGGACTCTCATATCTGCGGTCTCTAGTCTTTGGTTAAGTGTTTTACTTCTGACCCAACTCTCAGATCTATAAGTTAAAACTGGTTTGAACACTGTCTTGTATACAGCTAATTTAGTGTTCTGGCTAATTTCTCTCTTATTCCATATGAATTTATTCAATTGACTTCCTACTATACCAGCTTTATTGATTCGGTTGTCTATTTCCATATTTAATTTACCATCTTCACTAAAAATCGTGCCTAATTAGGTGAAATGTTTTACTTGTTCCACAGGTTCTCCATTCACAATGCAGTTGACATTTTCAAAGATTCTGACTACTTTCATTGTCTTTGTCTTTTATTGCTGACCATCATACCATATCTATTACAACAGTTATTCAATTTAGTCAGAGAATCATGCAGACTCGTAGTGGATTTATTGTTAAGTATAACATTGTCCGCATAAAACAAAAAGCTGACATTAACATCTCCAATTTTGATATCATGTTTAGTACCACTTTCCTTCATAATGTGATCCATATAGATAATGGATAACAGAGGGGATAATGTACATCCTTGTCTCACACCAGATTTAACATTAAACCATCTTCCTGTACTTCCTTCAATTCTAACTGCTGACTTACAACTCAAATAAAGACTAAGCATTGTTTGATATAATGCTCCATTGACACCATATAACTGTAGCGTATTGAATAGCTTCTCTCTTGGCACCTTATCATATACCTTTTCCAGATCTACAAAACTCAAATAGAGATCTTTGTTATATTCCCATGATTTCTCCACTATTTGTCGTAAAGTTAAGATCTGATCCTGACATCCTCTATTTGGCCTGAATCCAGCTTGTTCTTCAAGCTTTTCTTCCACAATTCTTCTCAACCGTTTCTCAAGTATGATTGCACAGATCTTACCAGGAACACTCAGTAGGGAAATACCTTTGTAATTCTCACATTCAGTTTTATTTCCCTTTTTATGTATGGGTACCATGAGAGCTCTACTCCAATCATCGGGAAATCGTCCCTCTGAACTATGCGGTGCAGCCACTGCGAGACATTTATATGACCATACTTCAGCATTTCTGGCCGAATATCATCTACTCCTGCTGCCTTTCCACATTTTAAGCCTTTGATGGCTTTTTCTACTTCAAGAATGGATATGTATTCCTGACTGTATGCCTGTTGAGTGTTTTTTATTACTGTGCTATCACTGCTTGTTTCATTTAGCAATTTTTCGAAGTAATTACTCCATACTTCAAGGATATCTTTTTCTCCCGTTTTCATGTCACCTTTATCATCTCTAACTCCTTTTACAGCACTTTTTACTCCATTCCTAAGCTTCTTCAACAACCTCCAGAATATTTTGCCACCTTCTTGATATTTATTTTCTATATTCTTGCCAAAGTCCTCCCATGACTTTTGTTTGGCTAGTTTTACACACTGTTTAGCTTTCTTACATTTGTCTCTGTAGTCTCTAAGAGCACAAGCTGACTTATTTGTCAGGAACATTTGATATGCTTTCTTCTTTTCCTTCACTGCATCTTTAACTTCCTGTGTCCACCATGGAGTTCTGATTTTTCTATCCTTGCAGACAATCTCACCATATGCATCTCTGGCTTAATCAATCAAGATTTTCTTGAAGGCTTGCTACCGAATCTCCAAGGTTTGATTCCTGTTCTCAAACTCTTTCATTTTTTCTTCAATAATCTTTGTGATTTTAGTTCACATCTGTGAGATGCTCAATTTTAATTCACTTTAAAACTTTCTTACATGTTATTCTTTTCAATATGAAATTCAATTTTATCCTGCTCAAGACTAAATAGTGATCACTTTCAATTTCAAATCCTCTGTACACTCTGGTGTCCTGCACAAGGGAGAGAACATCACTATCAACAGTAACATAGTCTATGAGACTTTTCTTATTTCTTGCCTCTTCTCTCCATCTGAATTTATGCACATTTTTATGTTGGAACTGCACAGAAATTCACAAATATTTGCCATTATTATTAGCTTTGCTCTTTTCTCCAAATTTTTCCAATATAATTTTGGGAAAATTTTTATTATTTATATTAGGAAAATATAAATAATCCAAAATAGTAGGAAAATTATATAAAATATAATTTTCCTACTTTGCTATTTAGATCCCTAACAAGGACCAACTTTTCCTTTTTCATTGTGTCAGATGCGTTCTCTAAAGCATTAAAAAATTTCTGCACTTTTACCTTAGTAGAACCTTCTGTGGGACCATAGGCACACATAAGTCATTATCCAGTTCCCAATGTGATATTTGTCCACAGTTTTTGTCTTTTTTGTTTCAGTCACCCTTATTATGTCGATCTGGTACTTATCTAATTCCTCAGCTAACTCCATTTCTTTGCCATTCAGGCTTCTTATGTTGATAGTACTGATCTTTAACTCTGGTGATGTTGAGTTGGGGTGTGTTTTCAGATTTGTTCCAGTAGCTGACTTTTCGAAGTTCGCCCTGGAAAAAACAACAGGGGCCTTGTTTAACCGGGCTATGCCCCAGCCGGCATGAAATTTTGTCATGTTGTACCATCATTTTCTATATCGGTTTAAGCCAATAAGAATACAATTTGGTCGGTTAATCCCAAATTGCCAGACCATCCCCGTTCATTCAGTATCCAGGTAGATACCCAACAGGGTGCACCACGAGAAGGTGAGGATTGGACATTAGGTCAGAAGCCCTGGTCAGTTCTCTGCATTCCTTTAAAGGCGATGTGGAGGTCTCCTCTCAGTTATACAGCTTTGACCCTTAAGCACTCCTTGGCATAGAACTTGTATTCATTGTCATTTGCTGATATAACTGTGCATTATCTACATCTTTATGCTAAGATACATGAGCAGAAAAGTGCTTCTCTTGTTGCCATGCCATTTCTGAAACCAAACCCTTCACATTTTTAGTATATTCTGTTATAATTTTTAGGAATGTTTTGAGAGACCATTAGGCCTAATCAATCTAAAATCATCACAAGTTTTTGTATTAGGTTTTTTAGGCAATGTAATAAAGATTAAATTCATCCAGTCAGAGGGTTGTTTACCAGTGTCATAAATTCTGTTAAATAATTTTACAATTTTATCAGTATTGCTGTCATTGGTTAGTTTAATAATTACTGCTGGTCTGCATGATTTACCATAAAGGTCAAAGCTGTATAACTGTAATTACTCCATTCTTCAAGGATATTACTCCATACTTTTATTACTCCATACATTACTAACAGTAATCACTCCATACTTCAAGGATATGTTTTTCTCCTGTTTTCATGTCAGCTTTATCATCTAAGTCCTTTTACTGCACTCTTTCCTCCATTTCTAAGCTTCTTCAACAACCTCCAGAATATCTTACCACCTTCTTGATATTTATTATCCATGTTCTTACCAAAGTCCACCCATGACTTTTGTTTAGCTAGTTTTACACAGTGTTTAGCTTTCTTACATTTGTCTCTGTATTCTCTAAGAGCACAAGCAGACTTATTTGCCAGGAACTTTTGATATGCTGTCTTCTTTTCCTTCACTGCCTCTTTTAACTTCCTGTGTCCACCATGGAGTTCTGATTTTTCTATCCTTGCAGACAATCTCACACCAGATGCTTCTCTGGTGAATCAATCAGGGTTTTCTTCAAGGCTTGCCACTGAAACTCCAAGTTTTGGTTTCTGTTGTCAAACTCTTTTATTGTTTCTTCAATAATCTTTGCGTATTTTAGTCTACAGTTCACGTCTGAGAGCTGCTCAACTTTTATTCGTTTTAAAACTTTCTTACATGTTATTCTTTTCAATACGAAATTCAATTTTATCCTGCTCAAGACTAATTAGTGATCGCTTCCAATTTCAAATCCTCTGTACAACTCTGGTGTCCTGCACGAGGGAGAAAACATCACTATCAACAATAACATAGTCAATGAGACTTTTCTTATTCCTAGCCTCTTCTCTCCATGTGAATTTGTGCACATTTTTATGTTGGAACATGGTGTTAGTAATAACCAGTCCATGTCCTGAGCAGAAATCCAACAGATATTTGCCATTATTATTAGCTTTGCTCTTTTCTCCAAATTTTCCCAAAATATTTTTGTATGTCTCACAATCATTTCCTACTCTACTATTTAGATCCCCAACAAGGACCAACTTTTCCTTTTTCATTGTGTCAGTTGCTTTTTCTAAAGCCTCAAAAAATTCCTCCACTTCTACCTTAGTAGAACCTTCTGTGGGGCCATAGGCACAAATAAGTCTTATTGTCCAATTCCCCATTCTGATATTTGCCCACATCACTCTACTTGAGACTGCCTGCCATTCAAGATTAGCCTCGTATTTTGTGTTGAATACTATGGCTACTCCTTCTTTTCCTCGATTGTCATTTCCTGAATATAACATTTTGTATTTATTGTTCAGAAAGATCTCACCAGTTTTTGAATTGCTAAATGAAACAAGCAGTGATAGCACAGTGGTAAAAAACACTTAGCAGGCATACAGTCAGGAATACATATCCATACTTGAAGTAGAAAAAGCCATCAAAGGCTTGAAATGTGGAAAGGCAGCAGGAGTAGATAATATTCGACCAGAAATGCTGAAATATGGTGGTATAAAAGTCTTACAGCTGCACTGCATAGTTCAGAAAGCCTGGACAGAGGGACAAATTCTCGATGATTGGAGTAGAGCTCTAATAATACCCATGTATAAAAAGGGAAATAAAACTGAATGTGAGAATTATAGAGGTATTTCCGTACTGAGTGTTCCTGGCAAGATGTGTGCATTCATACTTGAGAAACGGTTGAGAAGAATTGTGGAAGAAAAGCTTGGTGAAGAACAAGCTGGATTCAGGCCAAATAGAGGCTGTCAGGATCAGATGTTCACTTTACGACAAATAGTTGAGAAAGCATGGGAATATAACAAATAGCTGTTATTTAAGTTTTGCCGATTTGGAAAAGGCATATGACAAGGTGCCAAGAGAGAGAAGCCATTCAATACGCTACAGTTATATGGTGTCAATGGTGCATTATATCAAGCAATGTTTAGTCTGTATTTGAGTTGTATGTCAGCAGTTAGAATTAAAAGAAGTACAAGAAGATAGTTTAATGTTAAATCTCGTTTCAGAGAAGGATGCACATTGTGACCTGTGTTATTCATTATCTATATGGATCACATAATGGAGGAAAGTGGTATTAAATATGATATCAAAATTGGAGATTGTAAGCTCTTTGCTTTATGTGGAAGATGTTATATTCTAAATAGATCTGCTATAAGTCTGCAAGATTCCTTGACTAAATTGTATAACCGTTGTAATAAATATGGTATGAAGGTCAGCAATATAAAGACAATGAAAATAGGCAGAATTGTTGAAAATGTCAACTGTGTTGTGAATGGAGAACCTGTGGAACAAGTAAAACATTTCAGCTATTTAGGCACGATTTTTAGTGAAGATGGTAAATTAAATATGGAAATAGACAACAGAATCAACATTGCTGGTATGGTAGGAAGTCAATTGAATAAATTCATATAGAATAAGAGAGAAATTAGTCAGAACACTAAATTAGCTCTATACAAGACAATGTTCAAACCAATTTTAACTTATGTATCTGAGAGCTGGGTCAGAAGTAAAACACTTGACGAAAGACTAGAGACCGCAGATATGAGAGTCCTGAGAAAGATTAGAGGCGTGAACAGATGCCATCAATGGCAATATCATATTAAAAACGAGGATATTAGAAAAGAACTTGACATTGTCAGCATCCAGGAATGCGTTAGCAGAGCTAATCTGAGGTGGTATGGTCACTTAAACAGAATGGGAGAGGAAAGATTAGCAAAACAAGTGTTCTCTGCCAGGTTGGCAGGAAAAAGACCCAGAGGAAGACAAAGATATAGGTGGATTAATATGGTTCAATGTGCCTTAGACGATAGAAATATAAGATCTGATGATGTTGGAGTCTTGACAAGTAACAGATTGATTTGGAGGAAAATTGTAGATAGGAAGTTAGTAATGATGTAAATTTTTCATGTTGTACTATCATATTCTGTACACCTCCTTGAGGGTACATGGCAGGAATTTGATGATGATGATGATTATGGTATGAAAACATATTACTACTGCAGGGGGACATTTTGCTTATATGGCAGTTTTGCTGAAAAGTGTTACTTTGTTGTTTTCATAATTTAAAAAAAAATATATATGTATTTATATTCTTGTAGATAGCTTTATAAATTTGCATCGTTACTTTTATTGTCAGATTATGTGACTAAACTGATTTACTTTTAGGATTGCGCAAGCAGAAGTGTTGAAACGTGGATGGTTAACATACACTGACCTGTGGGTTTTGTCACAAACACCATTATTCATGCAGTGTTGGTTATCACTCAGAGATAATGTTATTCAAGTAAGCATGCCATTTGTTTGGGAAAAATTTGTCATATGTGTATCATTAAAATTTTTGTAAATATACAGAATTAATATTGGCAATATATGGATGCCAATTATATTTCATGAAGTAATCAGAAATTTTTTTTATATCATATTGTTGGACTTATTCTAGCTAAATACAAACTATTTAAAATTTAGCCAATAACAGCATACTATACATGATATCTTTCATTTGTCTCATAGCAGTAATTGTTTAATCAGATTATTTTGTACATTTGGATGCATTTTTTCATGCAGCTTTTAGGTTTATATATCTTTACTTGTCGAAAAATAGGAAGACAATTAGTATGTGAAGTGATTTTTTTTTTAATTGGGTATTTATCTTTACTATAATTCATAAAAAAATTCATTTTAATTAGAAACAAATTTAGCTTTAGTTTGGAATATAGGGGCAACTCCAGGACCAAATAAACTTTATTTTCTACTTACTGTTTTCTTTTAAGAGTTCTACATGAAAAATATTTCAGGTAAATCCCAAGATGTTTTTTTGTGCATTCAATACCCTTTCCCCATATGCTATGAATAACTGTTTTTTTATATTATCTGAGACCTTTATGGAGTCAAAGACTCATTGAAGGAGACTATACATCACCCAAACCAGCTGTCATACTTTCCCTTAAATTCATACACACTAGATGCACTCACTGTCTTTAAAGGAAACTATTCCACTCACTCACTGTTGTGAGAGAGAAAAACCTAGCTCTTATTCCTTTATATACACATAAGACCACAACTATGAGTTTGCCATTCTCTTATATCGCTTTCATTAACCAGTGCAAACGACAATATACTACATGATTGTAAACAGAAAAAACTGCCTTTCTGTTTACTATAATACTTCTAAATATTTATATAACAGGCACACTAAGTAATATATATAACATTAAAACACATAAGGGTCAAAGCTGTATAACTGAGAGGAGACCTCCACATAGCCTTTAAAGGAATGCGGAGAACCGACCAGGGCTTCTGACCTAATGTCCAATCCTCACCTTCTCGTGGTGCACCCTGTTGGGTATCTACTTTGATACTGAACGAACGAGGATGGGCTGGCAATTTGGGATTTAGCCGACCAGATTGTATTCTTATTGGTTAAACCAAAATAAAAAATGATGGTACAACATGACAAAATTTCATGCCGGCTGGGGCGTCGCCCGGTTAAACAAGGCCCCCGTTGTTTTCGCCAGGGAACCAGGGCGAACAGCGAAAAGTCAGCTACTGGAACAAATCTGAAAACAAACCCCAACTCTACATCACCAGAGTTAAAGATCGGTACTATCAACGTAAGAAGCCTGAATGGCAAAGAAATGGAGCTAGCTGAGGAATTAGATAAGTACCAGATTGACATAATAGGGGTGACTGAAACAAAAAAGACCAAAACTGGTGAGATCTTTCTGAGCAATAAATACAAAATGTTATATTCAGGCAATGACAATCAAGGAAAAGAAGGAGTAGCCATAGTATTCAACGCAAAATACGAGGCTAATCTTCTTGAATGGCAGTCAGTCTCAAGTAGAGTAATGTGGGCAAATATGAGAATGGGGAACTGGACAATGAGACTTATTTGTGCCTATGGTCCCACAGAAGGTTCTACTAAGGTAGAAGTGGAGGAATTTTTTGACGCTCTAGAAAAAGCATTTGACACAATGAAAAAGGAAAAGTTGGTCCTTGTTGGGGATCTAAATAGCAGAGTAGGAAATGATTGTGAGACATACAAAAATATTTTGGGAAAATTTGGAGAAAAGAGCAAAGCTAATAATAATGGCAAATATCTGTTGGATTTCTGCTCAGGACATGGACTGGTTATTACTAACACCATGTTCCAACATAAAAATGTGCACAAATTCACATGGAGAGAAGAGGCTAGGAATAAGAAAAGTCTCATTGACTATGTTATTGTTGATAGTGATGTTTTCTCCCTGGGGCAGGACACCAGAGTGTATAGAGGATTTGAAATTGGAAGTGATCACTATTTAGTCTTGAGCAGGATAAAATTGAATTTCATATTGAAAAGAATAACATGTAAGAAAGTTTTAAAGCGAATAAAAGTTGAGCAGCTCTCAGATGTGAACTGTAGACTAAAATACACAAAGATTATTGAAGGAAAAATGAAAGAGTTTGAGAACAGGAATCAAACCTTGGAGATTCAGTGGCAAACTCTGAAGAAAACATTGATTGATTCTGCCAGAGCGGCATGTGGTGAGGTTGTGTGCAAGGATAAAAAAATCAGAACTCCCTAGTGGACACAGGAAGTTAAAGAGGCAGTGAAGGAAAAGAAGAAAGCATATCAAAAGTTCCTGGCAAATAAGTCAGCTTTTACTCTTACAGAATACAGAGACAAATGTAAGAAAGCTAAACAGTGTGTAAAACTAGCTAAACAAAAGTCATGGGAGGACTTTGGCAAGAATATAGAAAATAAATATCAAGAAGGTGGCAAAATATTCTGGAGGTTGTTGAAGAAAGTTAGGAATGGAGGAAAGAGTGCTGTAAAAGGAGTTAGAGATGATAAAGGTGACATGAAAACAGGAGAAAAAAAGATATCCTTGAAGTATGGAGTAATTACTTTGAAAAACTGCTAAATGAAACAAGCAGTGATGACAGCACAGTGGTAAAAAACACTGACCAGGCATGCAGTCAGGAGTACATATCCATACTTGAAGTAGAAAAAGCCATCAAAGGCTTGAAATGTGGAAAGGCAGCAGGAGTAGATGATATTCGACCAGAAATGCTGAAGTATGGTGGTATAAAAGTCTTACAGTGGCTGCACTGCATAGTTCAGAAAGCCTGGACAGAGGGACGAATTCCCGATGATTGGAGTAGAGCTCTCATAGTACCCATATATAAAAAGGGAAATAAAACTGAATGTGAGAATTACAGAGCTATTTCCCTACTGAGTGTTCCTGGCAAGATCTATGCCAGTATACTTGAGAAACGGTTGAGAAGAATTGTGGAAGAAAAGCTTGGTGAAGAACAAGCTGGATTCAGGCCAAATAGAGGCTGTCAGGATCAGATCTTCACTTTACGACAAATAGTCGAGAAAGCATGGGAATATAACAAAGATCTATATTTAAGTTTTGTTGATTTGGAAAAGGCATATGACAAGGTGCCAAGAGAGAAGCTATTCAATATGCTGCCGTTATATGGTGTCAATGGGGCATTATATCAAGCAATACTTAGTCTGCATTTGAGTTGCAAGTCAGCAGTTAGAATTGAAGGAAGTACAGGAAGATGGTTTAATGTTAAATCTGGTGTGAGACAAGGATGTACGTTATCCCCACTGTTATTCATATGGATCACATTATGAAGGAAAGTGGTATTAAACCTGATATCAAAATTGGAGATGTTAATGTCAGCTCTTTGCTTTATGTGGAAGATGTTATACTTCTAAATAAATCTGCTATAAGTCTGCAAGATTCTCTGACTAAATTGAATAGCTGTTGTAATAGATATGGTATGAAAGGTCAGCAATAAAAAGACAAAGACAATGAAAATAGGCAGAATCATTGAAAATGTCAACTGTGTTGTGAATGGAGAACCTGTGGAACAAGTAAAACATTTCAGCTACTTAGGCACGATTTTTACTGAAGATGGTAAATTAAATATAGAAATAGACAACAGAATCAGCAAAGCTGGTATGGTGGGAAGTCAATTGAATAAATTCATATGGAATAAGAGAGAAATTAGTCGGAACACTAAATTAGCTGTATACAAGACGGTGTTCAAACCAGTTTTAACTTATGGATCTGAGATCTGGGTCAGAAGTAAAACACTTGACCAAAGACTAGAGACCGCAGATATGAGAGTCCTGAGAAAGATTAGAGGCATGAACAGATGGCATCAATGGCAATATCATATTAAAAATGAGGATATTAGGAAAGAACTTGACATTGTCAGCATCCAGGAATGCATTAGCAGAGCTAATCTCAGGTGGTATGGTCACTTAAATAGAATGGGAGAGGAAAGATTAGCAAAACAAGTGTTCTCTGCCAGGTTGGCAGGAAAACGACCCAGAGGAAGACCAAGATATAGGTGGATTGATATGGTACAAAGTGCCTTAGACGATAGAAATATAAGATCTGATAATGTTGGAGTCTTGACAAGTAACAGACTGATTTGGAGGAAAATTGTAGATAGGAAGTTAGTAATGATGTAATTTTTTCATGTAGTACTGTCATATCCTGTACACTCCTGGATGGTACATAGCAGGAATTTGATGATGATAAGACACATAATATAACCATCAAAATAAAAATCATTTAGAACAGTGGCGTTGCTAGAGCTTTTGCCACCCCTCTCAGTACACACCAAAAATACTACAAAAAGTTAAAACGTATAGAGTAAGGTTCCGTCCAGGGCAGACTGCCCCCCCAGCTACTTCACTGATTTAAAACATCCTTTAGGCCCCAAGGAATGCCAGAATTTTTTGCCAAAAACTATTCCATCAGACATGTATTCACCTAATAGAGCAGTGTCATGATAAAAAAATAAACAATGGAATAATCGAAAAAATTTATCAACATTAACACAGACATCCCACCTTCCTTTGCCTGTTCCCTCCCCCCCACCCCCAAAAAAAAATACTTTTCAATTCCTCTGTATCCAAAACTAACAAGCATAGCATTTTTTGCTCATTTATAAATCTGTCCAGCTACACACTTTCTGTGAATGAAAGTGATTGAAGTGTTAAACAAAGGCTTAAATTTTGCAATTTTTGTTAAACACTTTCTTAGAAAAAAATACATTATCGAAACAGAAACCAAACTAAAAAAATTACTCCAACAAAAGTATCTGTTTTTTAAAAAGATATCATGAATAGCAAAAATTCCAAAACCAAATCTTTCCCTACATACTATAAAAATTAAGAAACTAAAAAAAGCTTAAAAAAACCATTATCATCATCATCAGTAAAACAAATAAAGGTGATATTACTATTATCAACAAATCCAGTTACCACAGTGTTACCAATACTTGTAAATTTATTACAGAGGATCTTATTCCCAATATTTAAAACAAATTGCAAAAACTTGTACATACACTTATAGAAGATGAAATAAATACACCATTATAAAAGAAAAATCACTCCACACACTGTCTTCCTACTTTTGGACAAGTAAAGTTATGTAAACCTAGCTATCTCTCCATAACTTCATACAAACATACAACTGTACTTTTCCATTATCAAAATTTATGATCAAAATAATGATGAATTTTTAAGCATATAAAATAAACCACCATATCACCTGATGGTGTTCTCTCTTCCTTTGATGCCTGTTCTATGCACTAATGTTGATTTGCCCAAAACTGTGAACATATACACATTTCTTAAGAATTACAGCCTAACAGAATGTAATAATCACAGCAGATTTCTTCAAATATGACTACACTTTTTACAAACAGATTTTTGGACCTTCGTGAGCCAAAATATTAGTGACTAATTTATTGCACTTTTCATTGCCCATATGGAAACATAATTCTTTTTTCCCCTTGACATCTCTTATTTTCGAAGTTTAGTTTTCTCTGAGGCACCCTCTCATTTGTTCTATATAATTAGTAAAAAATTCAGTAAAAATTTTAGCTAATATTAACTAAAACACTGGGTTAATAAGTCAACTATGCATCCATTTCAAATGAAATATGGACAACTATGCATCCATTTCAAATGAAATATGGACAACCTGTTGTGGTTGCTTGCCATCACCATATTCTTGAAATAGTTATGGAATTTGCAGTACTGCTCTCAATTGGACCTTTCACATGCCTAGAAATACTTTTGTTCAAGAGGTTTATAAAATCGTGCACTGCCTTGAACCTCCAGCCTTTCAAGCTGGTGTGATGGATGAAAAAGCCACAGCTGTTCTCACTGACATTGCCAGCAAGATGATTGCCTTTGCCATGAACCAGCTGCATCTATTTCAACCAAGAGATGATTACAGGGAACTCCTTAAGTTGAGTATTTTTCTTTGGGGAGGTTCCCTAAAGGTATAAGCTTTAAAGCTCCTGCCCAGACTTCATATCACCTATTGGAACGAATGCTATCTAAACTTTGAAAATCTGAATGTTAGGAGTCATTTCAATTAACAAAGAAGGAGCACGATGGAATCTTGAACATCTCTGTATTCACTATTAGGCTCTATGTTAAAGCCTGGTTCCAAGCTCCATCTGATATATCTGCCCCTAGGAATGACCTGCAGTTCTTGAAGGACATTTACCCATACAAGGATGTAAATGAAGCAATTGCAAATGCTGCACATCAAAAATTCCTAGGACACCTCTGATACCTTTGAGAGGAATTGATCACATATGCTATTTACTATGACAGTTTCTTTTGAGATGAAGCAAAAAATTGTCAAAGCTTTGAAGTCAGGAGAAGACAGTCCAATGAAATAAGCTACACATTTGCTACAGTAGACCCAACTGCAATTGGTTATATGCAACTGGAAGATTGTGACATCAAACACTCTGCAGTTGTTCTTTATCATTGGACTTCCCACTGATTTCCTGAAGAAAGATGCTTATTGGAATAAAGATAGGCATTCCAGTCAGTAAAAAAGACTGTTTAATGCATGAGCATTGTCAACAACATTGCAGAAAGAAGCCTGGTCCTGATGGACAAATACAACAAACTGCATACCAGCAATGAAGACCAGAAAGTTTCTTTTGTTAGTGATAAGTCACTGCAAGATAGCAAATACTGGTAAAATAACCATAACAAAACCAATAAATTTAAGAATTTGGAAACCTTGTATTAATCTGTTTCATTAGTGAAGTTTCATTTTGTCATTTCCTCTATAACTAAAGTTGATGTTCATTTGAAAAAATAAAAGTTAAAAATTGCTAATTAAATTTAAAAAAAAACTCACTTTGGGTGCTAAAGTAGATTTTTAAAATTAAAAAAAAAAGCAAATTTATATAATTTTACTGAGAGCAATATTAAAAACCAACCATAGTGACCCTTATCATTGAAGTTCACATCACACACCTGCTCATTGTGACAACAATTATTATTGTTATTATTGTTCTGGGAAACTCCAAGGAGTCGACAGAGGCAGGTGTGTGATGCGAAATTCAAAACATTTAAAATTTGCTGTTTTTAAGGAGCACCCTAGTATATATATATATATCTAGATAATGTTCTATATATCAATAATGAAAATACCATATATAAACTTTTGTTTCTCTGAATGCCTTTAGCCATATGTTAAAATTCTCTATTGAATATGAAGAAGATAAATATAACTTTAAATTTGACTTCAAATAGGTGAGAACTTCATATCAGTACAAAGGTATGCCATATATTACGTGCATTTCTTCTGTCACCCTTACTGCATCAAATGATCAATTATATTAACACAGTTTTCCTTAGTGCTTACAACTACTCATCTTGAATCACTACCTTGAACCAAGAAACCACATGCTTAAAGGATATCTTTCATTCTCGATAATATCCTTAACAACTAATAGATTGTGCTATCCATGCAGCATCATCTGCCTTCTTCCCAAAACAACTTTTATAAATCCCAGATTATCTTAAAAATATCTACAAAGCCATCAATTGCATCTTCAGTTATTCTATTATAAAATTGTCTTCACATTAAAAGCAAACTTCAATATTTATTAAAACATAAAACCAGAATATCTCAGACAAATGTTTTACTATCATATAATGTTGCATATATATTGAACTGTCAGCGTGCATTACCTGCTACATTGGATACACTATCCATTCTTCAAAGTTGCATTTAATTGAATGTAACTGAGATTGCAATATCCCCATACCCAACTACTTGCATTCCACCACCACAGAAAAAATGCAAACGCGCGCATACACACACACACACACATTAACATTATCAATGAAAATCCCACTGCTGAAATATTATTATATACAATATAGTCAGCACATTCCTGAAATTGAGAAGGTTACCATTATTTGTTTCCAAGAAAACAAAACTAAATTACATAATTTAGTTTCATTTTATTAGATATTCAGTGCCATATTATGTTGGTGGGATATTCTTGGAGTAAACACCAAATAAAACATTCTTCTTAATAATAAAATGGTTATTTTTGACCACGAGAACTATAGGAGAGAATGACTACTATTTGTGTTTTTTTGTCAAATATATTTATTTTAAACTAAGTTATACCAACTAGTTTTGCCGCTTCATCAAGGTTAAAATTATATAAATGTAAGAACACTTAAATACTAAAAAACTGTTTGCACTGAAACCATAAATGGACCGAATACAATTGCATTTTTATAAAAGCAGAAGAACGCGTATAGCACGTGTATGATCTACTAGTTATTATGTAGGAATGTTCTGTAGTTGGCAGCAAAATTTAAATCTGGCATGTTGAAAGATCTAATGAGAGTCTTCCAGATCTCGGGTAGAATTAATCCTTGGTTTCTATTTAGGTTTTACGGAGAACAGTTGTGACTTCTTTTATCATTCGGGAGCAGAAATCCTCTAAGTAGGGCATGGAGCTTTTATCCCATTCTATAATATGGTTAGTCCTAGCTATTTTTCTAACCAACTGTGAAACTTAATGTTTTGATTTACAAGGAAGGGAAGGTGTTCTGAAGCTAGGACATATTCACTCATAGGTAGAACAGATAACTTGCTATATGTTACAGGGCCATTCTGCTAGGCATTGCCTCTTTTGGTTATGGAAGTAAATATTTTATTGAAATAAAAATGGGTACTTTAACTTGATTCTGCAATTTTACACTTATTTTTCAGCAAAAATCACCTCTGTCGTCTGGTTTCCATCCATAAAAGAACCAATCATCTTGTTGATTGAACCATATTTTCACTATTATTGACTTTGTCATCTGACATACTCATACAATTTTTCTCCCACATGCATTCATATTGGAGAAAAAAGCTTTTGCACTAGTTTAATCTGTGTGCCTTCCGGTTTTCAGTGTTTGGGCATAGTACTTAATGGTGGTGCAGATAGGCAGGAATTTTGGAAGTACCATACCATTCATATCTCAGAAACCAATGCCAAGTATAGCCACTTCCATCCCATTGCCATTCAGTATTCACTACACTGTAGTCTTACAGTGTAGTGTAGCATAGATAATGTCTACACACATCCACATAAACAACTCTGATTCATCAGTGAATGTCCGTTAATGAAACATTTTCTTCAAGTCAGTGAACTCAGTTACTGCACGACTGTTTCATCTACACTGGCTTCATGGCCTAATTTAGAGATCTCAATTTCATCATGTTTCAGTAGTCTGATGCTCAGAAAAGCATGCTGTGCTGTTAGCAGTTCTGTTTCAGAGATAGGTTTTTGTTTAGGGGGACATAATCTGTATAGCTCTAGAAGATTACTCCATCCATCTGTTTATTGGACATAAAAAGATGCCATATGATCACTCAGATGCTCAGTGATGTGGTGACCAGTCTTTGCCATGTGGTCCTGTTGTATGCTTTTCTGGAAGCTTTGACTCTCTGAAGATTAGTCACTCCAGACATATCCATCCATCTCATTGACAGTCTGTCCGTGCGGTTAGCCTAGTGGCTGTGCGCTTCGCAACCATATGACTGGGGAAGGAGTATCCCAGGTTCGATTCCCGTCGAAGACGTGAGGAATTTGAGGATCTCCCTCAGCCTTAGCCAAGTTAGCCGGTCTTGGGCACGGGCAGTAGGGTTTTTTCCACCAGTTTATCTGCCGTTTTTCATCCTGCAAGCAGGCAAACCGGCCCTGTGACCACACACAGATCTACAGCCATAAATACCTAACCCCCCCATGAGGGGGCTCAATTTTCCCCAATAGGAATGGGGGAAGAAACTCCATACGAATAAATAAATTGACAATCTATCCCTTCCTCTTTTTTTCCAGGAACTTTTCCAGTTCTGATAAGTCCTTCTTCCATCCTTTCAATGTGTCCAAAGTATTTCAACTTTCTTCTGTCAATATCCAACAGCCTTCTGTAACACCACATCTCGAAAGCAGCTATCCTTTTTCTGTCAGATTTCTTTAGGTTCCAAGTCTCACATCCATAAGTCACTGTTGGAAAAACAGTTGTATCCAAAATCCCCAACATTGTTCCTGTGGAGATAGATCCGTCCTTCGATATTTTAGACGAGTTTCTGACTGTTGTTTTAGCTATTCTTAATCTTCTGATGTCTTCTGAACAGTAGTTCTTCAATTAATAATGAATTCCAGGTACTCAAACTTGCTGACTTCCTCAATTCTTTCTCCATTAAGGTACATTTGTTTCTCAGGACCTTCCCTGTTTATATTTCCTTTCAGAACCATAATCTTTGTCTTGCTAGGATTGAGTTGAATCATTTGTTCTTACTGATCTCATTAACTTTGTCCAGAATTTGTTTTAGTTCTTCCTTGTCATTACAGAGAAAGATTGTATTATCAGAATACCTCAGATTACTGATCAATCTGCCACCTATCTTAATTCCTGTATTGAGCTCATAGATACTAAACAAGTGAGGAGAAAGTAGGCATTCTTGCCTAACTCCCTTTCCAACCTGAAGCCAATCAGTTAATCCAACATCTGTTCTTACTGTGGCTTCTTGCTCCCTGTGTAAGTTAGCTATCAGCTTCATAGCGTGTTGAGCTAAACCCATTGTTTTCATTACTTCCCACAGTTTCACATGCTGAACACAATCAAAACTTTGGAGTAGTCTATGAAACATTACCATGTGGAATCTAAAGTCTTTATACTTTTCAATGATATGCCTAAGACAAAGGATATGTCATGTTGGAGGCTTAATGGATTGTATACAGCACTCAGAAAGGATTAAAACAGAATTTAATTCTTCCTATATTTCATCTCAGTCAATGAGACATCTTCAGGGATTACAAAAAAACTAATGTAACTTATATACAAATAACGAACAATACTAAGCCCAACCACGTGAGTGACACTAAAGTCCTATCTAGCTGGAGCACCCTCTAAGGGCGGTTGTAGGTGGCCTAGAATATAAAATGGGACCTCTGGTGATAAGCGGTTCCGAAATCTTAGGAAGCTTAATGCAACCATATTTGTTAAGATTTGGTTGATTCCTGAGAGCTGCTGCTGATTCTAAGAATAGTCTCTCTTTTTTGAATTTGCTGTGGTGGAGCATGGTGTTTTTTTTTTCATGAGATCCTGTGGGTTGTATCCTATGGTCAGCCAGGCCTGACTGACTATAGTTGTGGTTGCAGATGTATGACTTATGTTCCTCCAGGCAGATAGTAGCTGATCTGCCTGTCTGTCCAAAGTATGCCAGTTTACATGAACAGGGTACTTTATAGACTCCAGGCACTGAGAGAGGAGGGAGCTGATCTTTTGTAGAGCGGATAAGGGTAGCAAGTTTGCGGTGGGGCTTAAATGCTGTGTGTAGGTTGTACTTTTTTAAAATCTTGGCTATTTTTTCGGATGTGCCATAGATGTAGGGTATGGTGACGGTATTTCTAAACTCTTTCTGAAGAGAAGATCGGGGAATGGGGAGGACCTGATTATTTTTTTAATACTGTGATCACTGTAGCCATTGCAGAGGAAAGTGTTGTGTATGTGGTCAAGCTCAGTTGTAAGGGCAGTTCCACTGGAACAAAGATTGTGGGCTCTCTTGGTAAGAGTTTTAATAATGCCATATTGTTGAGTGGGGTGGTGGTGGGAGAGTGTGTGAATGTATCTGCCTGTGTGCGTGGGTTTTCTATATACAGTGAAGGAAAGTGTACCGTTGGGAAGGCGTGTAACTAAGGTGTCTAGAAAGGGTAAACAATTGTTCTTTTCCATCGTAAACTGGATTCTTGGATGTAGGCTGTTGAGGTGACTGAGGAAGGAGTCTAATGTGTCTGGGCCATGAGGCCAAATAGAGAACACATCATCTACATATCTTAGCCAGATAGAAGGTTTGAGAGGGACCGAGTCTATGGCTCATTTTTCAAAATCTTCCATATAAAAATTGGCAAGGGGGGGGGGAACCCATGTCAGTTCCCTCTATCTGCTTATAGATTTTGTTCTTCCAAGAAAAATAACCAGAATTGATGGCAAAGGAAAAGAGATCTAAGATGTCAGAAGGAAAAACGTTTTTTAAGAGTGTTAAGGGAATATCGGTAAACAATGAGGAGATGTCAAAGCTTACCAATATGTCTGTGTTATTTAAGGTTAAATTTTCTATGACGGTTTTGCAATGCGTAGAGTTTTTTATATAGGATGTGGAAAGTCCAGTGAGGGGGGTCAGAGAGTTGGCCAGCTGTTTTAACAGTTTGTAGCAGGGTGCGTTAGTGGCATCTACTATAGGTCTTAGTGGGGAAATGGGTTTGTGGATTTTTGGTAAACCGTATATTCGGGGGGGGGGGGGGGGGGGGGGGGAACAGAAAGATTTGATTTTTTTCGTGATTTCTGGGGGAAGATACTTTTTTAGGATATGATCCTAAAACAAAGGATATGATCTCTGGTATCCTTCCCTTTCCTAAAACCTTTTTGTTCCTCAGGAATCTCTGCTTCAATTTTGGCCTCAGTCCTGTTTAGAATGCGCTTTAATAAAATCTTGTTTGCACAAAAGATTAAACTAATAGTTCTTGCAATACTTCATATCTCCCTTCTTGTGCTGTGGTATGAAAACCAACTTCTTCTGGCTCTAAATCATTATCCTGTCTCCCATATCCTTGTAATCAATCAATGAAACACACTTATCCCTCCATTCCCTATTGCCTTAATTAACTCTGTTGGGATTCCATCTGCACTTGGAGCCTTGTTGTTCAGCTGTTTAATTGCTCTTTCAACCTGATGCCTAAGTGGAGGTTCCAAATAGAAATTTTCCTGGTCAGAGGACTTTTCCAAATTTTCTTTATCCTGTCTGTTGTACAGTTCCTCACTTTATTCTTTGCATTTGTTTTTGATTTTCATTCAGTTCTTCTGTTAATACTGTTAATTAAAAATCTTACTTAAAAAAGTAACCTCCTGGACCCTGACGTCACGAAAAAACTTAAACCTTTCCGCTCCCATCCCCCCCGAATATACGGTTTACCAAAAATCCACAAACCCAATTCCCCACTCAGACCTATAGTAGATGCCACCAATGCACCTTGTTACAGACAGTCTAAACAGCTGGCCAACTCTCTGTCCCCCCTCACTGGAAATTCAGCTTCCTATATAAAAAACTCGACCCACTTTAAAGCCCTCACAGAAAATTTAACCTTGAATAATACAGACATATTAGTAAGCTTTGATATCTCCTCTTTGTTTACCAATATTCCCTTAACTGACACTTTATCTCTCTTAGAAAACGTTTTCCCCTCTGACATCTCAGATCTCTTTTCCTTTGCCATCAACTCTGGGTATTTCTCTTGGAATAACAAAATCTACAAGCAGATAGAGGGAACCGCCATGGGTTCCCCCCCCTTGCCAATTTCTATATGGAAGATTTCGAAAAACGAGCCATAGACTCAGCCCCACTCAAACCTTCTATCTGGCTAAGATATGTAGATGATGTGTTCTCTGTTTGGCCTCATGGCCCAGACACGTTAGACTCCTTCCTCTGTCATCTCAATAGCCTACATCCAAGAATCCAGTTTACTATGGAAAAGGAAAATAACAATTGTTTACCCTTCCTAGATACCTTAGTCACGCACCTGCCTAATGATACACTTGCCTTCACTGTATACAGAAAACCCACACACACAGGCAGATACATTCACAAACTCTCCCACCACCACCCCTCACAACAATATGGCATCATTAAAACCCTTACCACGAGAGCCCACAATCTTTGTTCCAGTGGAACTGCCCTCACTACTGAGCTTAACCACATACACAGAACTTTCCTCTCCAATGGCTACAGCGAACACAGTATCAAAAAAATAATCAGGTCCTCCCCATTCCCCGATCTTCTCTTCAGAAAGAGTTTAGAAATGCCATCACCATACCCTACATCTGCGGCACTTCGGAAAAAATAGCCAAGATACTAAAACAAGTATAACCTACACACAGCATATAAGCCCTACTGCAAACTTGCTACCCTTATCCGTTCTACGAAAGATCAGCTCCCTCCTCGCTCTCTGCCTGGAGTTTACAAAGTACCCTGTTCCTGTAAGCTTGCGTACTTTGGCAGATCAGCATCCATCTGCCTGGAGGAACACAAGTCGTACATCGTTAAACACAACTATGGCCATTCAGGCTTGGCTGACCATGTTTTGGACACCACCCACAGAGTATCATGGAAGAAAACCACCATGCTCCACCACAACAAATTCAAGAAAGAGAGACTTTTCTTAGAAGCAGCAGCAGCTCTCAGAAACCAACCAAATCTTAATAAATACGGTTACATTAAGCTTCCGAAGATTTGGGAAACACTCATCACCAGAGGTCCCACCTTACATTCCAGGCCACCTACTACCGCCCTTAGAGGGCGCTCCACCTAGATAGGACTTTAGTGTCACCCACGTGGTTGGGCTTAGTATTGTAAGTTTTTGTGTGCATGTTACATTAATTGTTTTTGTAATCCCCGTCCTAGTGACTTGGACGAAATATAGGAAGTATTAAATTCTATTTTAATTCTTTTTGAGTGTTGTAAAAAAATCCATTAAACCTCCAACATAATGTCCTCACAGCACTTAAGCCTCTACACAAGGCATCTGGTTTATGTAATTCCCAGGATGTCAATTTTATACCTCCATCTCTTTATAGACAATATCAAGAGTATATACCCATCTGTAGACCCTGAACATCACTAGTCTATCCTTTCTAATTTTAATTGTTACACCTCTTGAAACATACTGGGTGATTTCAAGAGAGCATTATTTGTTAGCATGAGTTAGATTCATAATGCCATTATCCAAATGAATTTACTTATTAGTATATTTAATCCTTTATTTCAGGTTGTGGCTGTATCTACAGTAGCCTATATAGCTGCAGCTTTAACTTTGTTGGGTACTCTGCCAATGATACAACACTGTTATACTCCAGTCAGAGAAGTTCTTCAGACAGCATTACATAGTGCCAGTGCTAGGTGTATGTCATCAAAGCATGAACTAGCTTCATCGCTCTTTGAACCCCACTATCTTCAGACTACAGGTGATGATCTGATGGATTTCAAAGCTCTTGAAAGTTCTGCAGTCCCAGCTCAGGAAATAACAGAAACAACTGTCAGCTCACTTCTTGCTTGTGCCAATTCTTCCCACTTTTGCAAACAGTGTCACTCTTGTTCATCTTCTGGTCAAAAATCACATTTTCTTTATAAATATAGACCTCCATCGTGTAGCAGCTGCAGTAAAAATAATCATGGCATTTTCAAGAGTTCACTGCATGCAACAACAGTCAAGTTCTTACAGATGTTTAGCCTTGATTTTGAGAATTCTAAACAGCAGTTAATTGAAAGATGGCCTTTGAATACCATGGTTAATAATTGGCTAAGTAGTACATCTTCTAAGAGTTGGAATTCTATAGTGCCTTGGCAAAATTGCATTAAAATAGCCTTTAAAGTATAGAATTTGTGAATATGCTAAATTTTAAATGAGTCTAAATCTTTGTGAGTTTTTTTGATTACTAAATCACTGAAATATAGCATTTAGATAATTTTATTAACTTTGATTCCTCTCCTCGTGGTGGGGAGAAGATGTTGAGTCTCTTTTGATTTAAAATATATTTGATATTTAAAAATTGAGCAAAGAAAGTTGCATTAGTTTGCTTATTGTTTATTAGTTATGTGGTTCAACCAAAAAAAAATAATTAAAAAAAGACTATTCAAGATAGCTGTCAATCTTAAGCACAGTTTGTATTTTCTTGAAGTATTTGAACAGTCAGATAATATATTTTGTGCTTGTGTATAGACAGAGGAGATTATTCTGTGCCATGGGCATTGTATTAAGAGTTTTATGCTAAAATAAGTCATTTTTTTTTTTTTAGAAAATAAGAATAATCAGGTTAAGAAACAGAGTATGAATAGACAATCAGAATTATACATAGTTTTTTAGAGTTTGTAAAAATTTTCTGTATTTCCTTAAGGACAGTAACAGTGGTGCAAAAAAAAAAAAGTCTTCAAATGCCATTGAAATAAATTTATGGTAAGGTTAGCATGTGATATACATTGCAGTGATACATATTAAGCAGGCACTCTCATATTTTTTTTTCTTCTCTTCTATATGTTAGGCCTACTGGCCTGTTACAGGGCTGTCTTAAGCTCTTCTAAGTCATACCCGTCCCTATGTCTTCTGGTATATTCTATGGTAGCTGCCATGTGTTCACGGGGCCGGTTTGCCTGCTTGCAGGAGGAAAAACCCCAGATAAACTGGGGAGAAAAACACTGCTGTCCATGTCCAAGACCGGCTAACTTGGCTATGTCTGAGAAAGATCCTTAAGCTCCTCATGTTAGCGATGTGGAATCAAACCCAGGACACTCCTTTCCCAGGTTGTGAAGTGCATAGCCACTAGGCTAACCTCTCAGACCATATTTTTATTTATATATATATATATATATATATATATATATATATATATATTTTTTTTTTTTTTTTTTTTTTTTTTTTTTTTTTAACTTGGAGACATGATTCATTACATTAATGCACACATTATCAGGTTAAATCATTAGATGATAATTATATTATTTCAGACCTGTAGCCACTTAAATCACAGAACACTTTGTTTTCTGTGGACCTTGAGGGTCTCATTAGCAAACCATTAATATTAGAATTCTATATTATATTTTATTGTTAAGTTTGTCAATAATGAAACATTTTTAAATTGGTGGCATTGGTTTGCTTTTCAATTCGAATGCCACTTGAGAGATGAGTACATCATGTTTCAAGATAAGTGAACTTAAATCATAAATTGAATGATTTGAAGAAACACAAGAACATCAGTTTATTTAAAAAATAAGAACAGTTTTTCACTGATATTTCATTAGCATTAATTTTTTATATTATTTCTTACATTAAAATATAATATAAAAAATTAATGCTAATGAAATATCAATGAAAAACTGTTCTTATTTTTTTAAACAAATTGATGTTCTGATGTTTCTTCAAATCATTCAATTTATGATATAAGTCCACTTATCTTGAAACATGATGTACTCACGCCTCTCAAGTGGCATCTGAATTGAAAAGCAAACCAGTGCTGCCAATTTAAAAAAATAGCATTTTTTTTTTTCTTTATGCAGTATATGTAATGGTAAATATAGGAATAATCACACCAAATGGCTCAGCAAACTGTAGACTGAAGATGCCAAGTGCATAGTAAGACCATCAGGCTATAGTCATGTGAGAGGTGAATTAAGAAATCTTGAAAGATTTTTCTAACTAGGGAAGTGCAAAAGTTTTTCCTTGTATCAAAGTCGTTATAATTTTTTTTGTGTGATTTTATATATATTGCTAATCAAAATAAAGTACAGCCAGTCCATTAATGAAATTCTTATCATTTGGATTGGAAGTAGAAAATAAGTTTTACAACTCGACAATTGAATAATAATTATTCAATTGCCAATTCCATAAATATATATGCACAAGAATTATTAATACACTTTCTCATTCTTTTATTGAAAAAAAGTTAATTACAATGTAAACAGATTGACTGTATTTTTGAATATTTTCAAAATAATGGTGGCAGTTTTGTTGAGAGGCTAATCTTTTTATTTCACTTTTTTTTTTTTTTTTTTTTTTTTTTTTTTTTTTTTTTTTTTTTTGTTATTTAGTAGGTTCAAAACTGGTGGTGCAATTTAGGTCCTCAAATTTTTTTGCTGGTATCTATAGCTTTTTGACTTCATCTTTTAGAACTTTTAATACCAGCTTGATTAATCTGGAACACATAGTAGAGAAATCCCACTGTAATTCTCATAATTAGTTTTATTCCTTTATATATATATATATATATATAAAGGAAAATTTTTATATATATATATATATAATTGATTCTCTCAGCTGAGAGACATATTTTTGAAACAGATTAAATGACTGTAAGCCAGGAGATAAAAAGCAGAAACACTATTTTAATTTAAATAAACTGCACAACTAGTTTCATCTTCTTAGAAGACTTCTGGTGCATAACATGAGGTAACTACCAACAAACAGTGCGAGAGAATCTATACATCAAAGCAGTAATGTATTAACATTTGAATCTGTTCTGTATATCTCTTCATTGTTGGGCATGTGCACATGTTCAGTGTCTTGTGAATGCCAGAATTGGAGAGCAGCTCAATGACAGTCTGAGAGATTATAGCTGAGGTTAGTGTTGAGATGTACTGGATGGAGGATGATTTCTTTAGATTCTACAATTATTTTTTCCAGTTCATCATAGCATCGAAAGATATTTTCAGATTGTTCCACATGACTGGATGAATGATAGCTTTCTTCATTAGTGTCAGCAGAATTCAGGACATGGTTTGACAGAGCACTTGCTCTGGTTCTGCCATATATGATGTCTCTTTATGTTCCTCTAGACGTAATTCAATAGATTTTTTTCAGTCTACCCAAAATAAGGCATGTTGCAGTTGCACCAAATACAGTAAATGCCAGGATATTTCAGGTTATTTATTTTTATTTTTTTTTTTTTGCTTGGATGTATTGAGCAAGGAATGTTGTTTAAGTGGAGGAGTGAAAGAAGTCTGGATATTATATTTTTTAAGAACTTTGGTGAAACGGAAATGATATATGGTAGGGATATGTAGCCTTTTTCACTATTTCTATCTTCAGTATGGTAAGGTGATGGATTGAATGGTAGCTTATTAACTGTTTGTTTTGAATAACCATTTTACTTGAAACATAAGAAGAAATTGAAGTTCTTTGTTAATATCTCCTTCTTCACAGAGGAGGGAGCAAGCACATTTGCCAAGCGTAGAAATAATGCAAAGCTTTTGAGATGGATAGTGATGGGACTGTGCATGGAGATATCTATTGGTATGAGTGGGTTTCCTGTAAATAGAGATTTTTAATTTCTCAGATACACAAGTGAGTTTGACATCTAGGAACAGAAAAAGCTATCAGTCTCTATTTCTGCAGTAAACTGGATTTTTGGGTGTTGACTGTTGAGATGGAAATTCTTTGAAGACTCAGGTCCATCACTCCAGATTAGGAAGATGTCATCTATATATCTTTCCCACGATCTAGGTTTCAAGGAATGGAAAGATAGCTTTTTCTTCAAAAGATTCTAAATATAAATTCACCCAGTAGGGACAATAAAAGATTATCCATTGCTAAATCAAAGTTCTGTTTGTAAATAGTCCTAAATTACCAGCCCATCCTCATTCATTCAGTAGCTAGAGGAAATTTACTAACGTGGCACACCACATGAAGGTAAGAATAAGACAGGTGAAAAGCCTTGGCTGGTTCTCTGCATTCCGTATAGAGTTTGGCCCTTAAGCAATCCCCCCCCCCCCCAAAAAAAAAGAAAAAGTCATGGTAGTATAACTTTTAAAAAAAAACGGTAGTATAACTTTTAAAAAAAAACGGTAGTATAACTTAGTAAAACATGGTAGTATAACTTAAAAAAAAGAAGTGTGTAAATTTTTAAGTTGCCTTGCATGTGCTTTATCAAGATACAAAGAATTCAAATAAATTGCATATAAATATTTATCCACAAGTTACTTCTTTGACTAATTGAGAAGGATTACCATCTTAACTGTGTTTCAGATATAAGCTGAAATGTATTTAAAATTTGACAGATATATTATGTATTAATATATTAAAGCTTTTCTGTAGATGGAAACATTCCTGAATATGAATTTCCAGTCTGTCACTTTTCCCTTGTGTTATTACTTTTTCTTGAATCATGATCAGAATTTAATGATGTTTTAATTTTCTTTGGTAGTTGTATTAGAACAGAGTTTGCTGGGCACTTATCTAACAGTGCAGAACTTGTTGCAAAGTTTTCTGTAACAAAAATGCTATTCACTGCTAAATTATAACTTGCTACTGCATATTGAAGCATCTGACTTGAGTAATATATATATATATATATATATATATATATATATATATATATAAGGAAGTTAAATGACTCTATACCAAGAATGACAAGTTTAATATTAAGATACAACTAGTTTCGTTGAATATATCAACTTCTTCAGGTATCACAGGCAAAGAATTAAATAAAAAATAACAGAGACATGATAAAAACACATTAACAGATCTAGTATAAAACACAAGTACATTCAAAAACGTACTTGTGTTTTATACTAGATCTGTTAATGTGTTTTTATCATGTCTCTGTTATTTTTTATTTAATTCTTTGCCTGTGATACCTGAAGAAGTTGATATATTCAACGAAACTAGTTGTATCTTAATATTAAACTTGTCATTCTCAGTATAGAGTCATTTAATTTCCTTTTTTTTATATACAGTTCTACCGAGTAAATAATGAACATTAATATATATATATATATATATATATATATATTAAAGACTCATATAAACTGACTATTAAATGCCAGAGTCTCCATCAAAGCTCCATACCATCAATACTGTTTTAAAGAGAATTCACCATAGCTTTCAAATATACTGTGTATGCGAAGGAATGAACTATTTGTTTCATTCCTGTGAGTTCACTATAGTGAGACTTCATGGTATTTCAAGAAACATATTTCAAAACGTTGTACATTTTAAACTTAGTGTATCCCTTCAGTGAGTGCTGGTGGTTACAGTACTAGCATCTTGTGCCTTCAGCTAATTTAATACATACGGTTAGTTTCAATACTAATAACGATAGTTATAACAGCTTGGCTCATTCTTCCTTTCAGTCATAATCAGAGAGGGTATACCACTGTTTGAATTGTGCAATTGCATAGCAGAAGTGACAAACCAGTAAGTCCAGTTCCAGCAGTCTGCGTGAACAGAGGTCTCAGTGTCAGAAACCATTCATTTCAGTCATTAACACAAGCAAATATCTTAATAAAATAAATGAGTTTGCATTTTTATCAAAAATTAATTTCTATTTAATTTTATTTTGCAAAAGTTTATCATACTTCTGAATAATTCTAGCTATGAGCTTGCAGCTCATAGCTAGAATTATATAGGAATATGAATTATTTACTACTTTGTTGTAAAATTTTCAGGATTTCATTATTTTCTTTCTTATATGTTCATTATGTGAAGAGTATGGTACCTCTGTTTTGCTTATGATAAAATTTATACTTTACTAATAATTCAGTAATGTTAATATTAAAAAGGGCACATAATTAAATATATAACTTTTAAAATCCATATTCATGGATTCTCAGTTCTTGGTTTAGTCTTTCCAGAGTATGTATTAATATCATTGAGCATCTTAAAGTACAACTCACAAAAGATTGTTCACAGAGCATTTTCATTCTCACTGGTTGACATACAAGAGGCCAAGTGTTTTTTTTTTTTTTTTTTTTTTTTTTTTTTTTTTTTTTTTTTTTTTTTTGGTGGGGGGGGAATAAATACTTTATCAATTACTTTTCATAATTTTGTTTAATACTGACAATTGTTTAAATACATTTAATTATTTATGTAGCATTTTTGAAATTTCTGGATGATCATTGAAACCCAAGTTGCAATTGTAAATATATAATAAATAAAATACCTGAATATGATATTTTCAGGTTCAAGTTTGTTATTTATAAAAGATTAAGATTGCATTTCAGTTGAAGAATGTAAAATTTATTAGAAGTTAATAAAATTGTTCTATATAACAATGCCTCTATCTATATATGTATGCGTTCATGATAATCCACGGTTTATCTGACCTTTCAATTATCAGAATGGCGAGTTCTGATAATTTAAGTGCAGTTAATTGAAGTATAGTCTTCAGGATGCCACTAGAAGTCATTTGACATGCAGTGGTCAATTAATTGAAGAGTTGTTTTGAAGTTCGAATGAATGGTACTGTGTGTGCCCGCGCGTGTATAACACGTGTTGGGTGGGAAGTAGAACTGTAGTGTGTATTTTAATTCAGAGTGTATTCAATTCCATGATATACATAGTATTTTGATATTTATATATAAGATTATAATATTTTCTTTTATTTTCACACAAAAAAAAAGCAAACAAAATGAGAACAAACTGGTCGATAATTGCAGAACTTTCAACCCAATGTCAAACTTATTGACTCATAGCTATTAATAGTGCTTAAACATTCCCTTTCTGGCCAAAGATGGCAGCTATTTAGTGTGGCTATGAGACACAAAAAAATGGGAAAACAAATGCTTCCAAAATAATGGGCTGTCTTTCAAGTCTAAATAATTACAAGAACTTATATTCAAGCAGTAGTGATTGTTTGAAAAGGAGTAGTAACTACAATATCCAATACTAAACATGAAAATAATCTTGAATGGCAGACAATTTCAAATAGTGATTTGGGCAGTTGGCAAATTACTTATTATGGCAGTTGAGCAGCTCTCAGCTACTCAACTTTTATTCGCAATAAAAGTTGAGAATTACACAACTATTAAATAAACAAAGTAATTACACAAAGTAAAATAATTATTGAAGAAAAAATGAAAGAGTTTGAGAACAGGAATCAAACCTTGGAGATTCAGTGGCGAGCCTTGAAGAAAGCTCTGATTGATTCAGCTAGAGAGTAATGTGGTGAAGTTGTCTGCAAGGATAGAAAAATCAGAAGTCCATGGTGAACACAGGAAGTTAAAGAGGCAGTGAAGGAAAAGGAAAGCATATCAAACGTTCCTGGCAAATAAGTCAGTTTGTGCTCTTTGAGAATACAGAGACAAATGCAAGAATGTTAAACAGTGTATAAAACTAGCTAAACAAAAGTCATGGGAGGACTTTGGCAAGAATATAGAAAATAAATATCAAGAAGGTGGCAAAATATTCTGGAGGTTGTTGAAGAGGCTTAGGAATGGAGGAAAGAATGCTGTAAAAGGAGGTAGAGATGATAAAGGTGACATGAAAACGGGAGAAAAAGATATCCTTGAAGTATGGAGTAATTACTTTGAAAAACTGCTAAATGAAACAAGCAGTGATGACAGCACAGTGGTAAAAGAACACTGACCAGGCATGCAGTCAGGAATACATATCCATACTTGAAGTAGAAAAAGCCATCAAAGGCTTGAAATGTCGAAAGGCAGCGGGAGTAGATGATATTCGATCAGAAATGCTGAAGTATGGTGGTATAAAAGTCTTACAGTGGCTGCACTGCATAGTTCAGAAAGCCTGAACTGATGGACGAATTTCCAATGATTGGAGTAGAGCTCTAATAGTACCCATACATATATAAAAAGGGAAATAAAACAATGTGAGAATTACAGAGGTATTTCCCTACTGAGTGTTCCTGGCAAGATTTATGCAAGTATACTTGAGAAACGGTTGAGAAGAATTGTGGAAGAAAAGCTTGGTGAAGAACAAGCTGGATTCAGGTCAAATAGAGGCTGTCAGGATCAGATCTTCACTTTACGACAAATAGTTGAGAAAGCATGGGAATATAACAAAGATCTGTATTTAAGTTTTGTCGATTTGGAAAAGGTACCAAGAGAGAAGCTATTCAATACACTACAGTTATACGGTGTCAATGGAGCATTATATCAAGCAATACTTAGTCTTTATTTCAGTTGTAAGTCAGCAGTTAGAATTGAAGTACAGGAAGATGGTTAAATGTTAAATCTGGTGTGAAACAAGGATGTACATTATCCCCTCTGTTATTCATTATCTATATGGCTCACATTATGAAGGAAAGTGGTATTAAACATGATATCAAAATTGGAGATGTTGATGTCAGCTCTTTGCTTTATGCAGATGATGTTATACTTCTGAATAAATCCGGTTCAAGTCTGCAAGATTCTCTGACTAAATTGAATAACTTGTAATAGATATGGTATTGAAGGTCAGCAATAAAAAGACAAAGACAGTAGGTAGATTCATTGAAAATGTCAACTGTGTTGTGAATGGAGAACCTGTGGAACAGAAGTAAAACATTTGAGCTACTTAGGCACGATTTTTAGTGAAGATGGTAAATTCAGAAATATCTAAATATAGAAATAGACAACAGAGTCAGCAAAGCTGGTAGTGGGAGGTCAATTGAATAAATTCATATGGAATAAGAGAAATTAGTCGGAACATTAAATTAGCTGTATACAAGAGACTGTGTTCAAATTAGTTTTAACTTATGAATCTGAGAGCTGGGTCAGAAGTAAAACACTTGACCAAAGACTAGAGACCACAGATATGAGAGTCCTGAGAAAGATTAGAGGCATGAACAGATGGCAATATATTAAAAACGAGGATATTAGGAAAGAACTTGACATTGTTAGCATCCAGGAATGCGTTAGCCGAGCTAATCTCAGGTGGTATGGTCACTTAAACAGAATGGGTGAAGAAAGATTAGGAAAACAAGTGTTCTCTGCCAGGTTGGCAGGAAAACGACCCAGAGGAAGACCAAGATATAGGTGGATTGATATGGTACAAAGTGCCTTAGACGATAGAAATATAAGATCTAATAATGTTGGAGTCGACTAGTAACAGACTGATTTGGAGGAAAATTTTAGATAGGAAGTTAGTAATGATGTAATTTTTTTCATGTAGTACTATCATATCCTGTACACCCCTTGAGGGTACATGGCCGGAATTTGATGATGATGGTTCTAAGGAAGTAGACAAATTTTTTTTGAGCAAATTAGGAAAGACAGCTTCACGTAAAAATTCAAAGTAGGTCCTGTTGGACATCTAAACAATAGAATAGAAAATGAATACCAGATAAATAGAAATGTTCTAAGACAATTTGGAAAAAAAAAACAAAGGTAATAATAGTAAGCATTAGCTGATTTCTGTTCAGGACTTGGACCAGTCATTAAAAATCTTTAAAAATAAAAATGTACATTAATTCACATGGAGAGAAAACTCAAGAAATAAGTGTCATTGACTATGTTATTGTTGATAGTGATGTATTCACTCAAGGTTTAAAATAAGATGATTGCCATTTAGTTTAGAGCAGCATAAATAATGACTTGCATATTGGGTGAAAAAAATATGTACAAAAGTTTTAAAAAGAATTAGTCATTTGGCTTGCAAATAGATGGATATGCAGATACATGAATATTCAGATATTAAAAAAAAAATTAAAATTAAAACAAGAATCAAACTTTGGAGACTCAAGGTAGAATCTACAGAAAACAGATTCAGCCAGGGAGTGATGTGATAAAGTTGTGTACAAGGATACGATAATCTTTCTTCATTGTGGACTCAAAGTGATACAGTGGTCATTCATAGAAAAGAAGTATATTGAAGGTGCCTAGCAAGTAAGTCAGCATGTATCTAAGAGAAACTTGTAAGAAAGTTTTAAGCAAAGTAAAGGTAGCTAAACAAAAGTCCTGGGAATACAATGTAAGAGTATAGAAGATATATATATATATCAGGAAGATGGCAAAATATTCTGGAGGCTAGCAGGAAAAAAAGCTTAAAAATGGAACGTTTACAATAAAAGGATTCACATGAAAAGAGACATAAGAATTGAGAGGAAAGCTATTCTGTACGTCCGGAGTAATTACTTTGAAAGATTGTTAAATTAAATAAACAGTGACAGAATAGCAGTAGAAAATGTTCAAGCAGAATGCAATCAGAAGTACACATCGATCATGATGTGTTTTTTGATCTAAAAAATGTCACGCATAGCTGAAGTAGATGATATTCAAATAGAAATCCTTGTATGTGGAGATAAGTTAGAATGACTGATCGGCATCATTCAGAAGGTCTGGTCACAAGGTCAATTCCAGATGGAGTACAGTTTTTATAGTACACATATATAAAAAAGGGGCATAAAAATGTATGTTAGAATTGCAGAATTTGTTACTAAATATCCCAGGTAAGATATATGAAAATATGTTTGAGGAGAGGCTAATAATACATGGAGAAGAACAAGCTGGGTTTGAGCCAAATTCATCCTGGCAACTGCTGATTTTCATGTTAAGACAAATAGCTGATAATTAATATTAGTATATCCAGAATCTATATTTAATTTTTATGTGAAAAATGCATACAAGGTGCCAAAGAGAAAAGCTGTTCATTATACTTTATATGATGTGAGCAAGATAACTACATTTGGAATGGAATGGGATGACCAGGGATCAAGAGGAAATAGTTTGAATTGAAAAGGGTTTTAAAATGAAGTAGCAGAAAGGGAAATGGTCTAGTTGAGCATGGAGAGATCACATCGCGTTAGTGGTATCTGTGGAACTAGCTGTAGATCCAGAAATGAGCTGTTGTGTTTGTATACAAATGCTAGAAGTATAAGAAACAAGGCAGATGAAATGGTTGCACTAATTGCATCTGTTCACCCAAAAATTGTCGGAATAAGTGAGACATGGTTGGAAGAGGATGACACCCTGACAGGAATAGAGATGGAAGGGTATGATGTGTTTCGTGAGGACAGAAGGGGTAAAAAAGGGAGGGGAGAGTGCTATTAATGATAGAGAAAGAGTTATGTTCATATAAAGTAGAGATGCAAGAGGGAAATAGTGCCAGTAGTTTTGAGGCAGTATGGTGTGAGATGGAGGTGAATGGAATCAAATATTTGGTGGGATGTTATAGACCAGGTAATGTGGATGGTGGTGATAATGAAATGTACAATCAAATTAGCCAAGTAAATAAGAAAAGGGTGATTTTAATTATGGCAATATAGACTGGAAAGATGAGAGCAACTGGAAGTAAAGAAAATGAGTTTCTTGAGTTTTTGAGGGATAACTACCTCAGACAGTAACAGAGGGCACACGAGGATCGAGGGTCTTGGATTTGGTCATCTCATCAGAGGATGTAATTATAAATGAGGTGTCAAATCATCCACCACTTGGTGAGAGTGAACATGAGATGATTACCTGGTTGGTTGCCAGCAGTGTGAGGACCTCTGTGAGAAAAGGTTATATGTGGAACTACAAGGGGGTGATCATGAAGAGCTCAGGAGACAACTTGTGGGTGTAGCGTGGAATGAGGAGTTAGCTGGAAAAGAGATCAATGCAGCTTGGGGGATTTTCAAAAACTATTTAGTAGATACAATGTCTAAATGTATTCCAAGGGTGAGAAGGTTAAATAAGGTGGGTGTGAGATGGATGAATAAAGAGATTAAGCATGCGATACAGAGAAAAGGGGCATTGTGGAGGTAGCATAAGAGAAGTGGAAATAACCAATTCCATGAGGTCTACAAAGACCAAGCAAGGAGGGTGACTTGGATGGTGAGGGTAGCTAAAGAGAGGTATGAACAGTGGTTGGCTAATGAAGTCAAAAAGAATCCTAATGAATTCTTTCAATATGTAGCCAGCAAAAGAAAGAATAATTATGGAAGGATGACATTGATTGGAGAAAATGGTATAAAGACAGCTGATGCTGAATGTGTGGTGGAGACACTTAATGAACAGTTCATAAAGCTCTTTCAATCTTGTGAATGTGACTTCATGGAGGAATTGAGAGCAGTTGATGATGGGGAGGAGAGACTGACTGTAGGTGAGTAGGAGGTGTATGGGAGTTGAGTAAACTAGATGTAAATAAGGCTGTGGGACTTGATAATATATCACTGTGTATTCTGAAAGAATGTGCCAGGGAGTTGATACCTGCCTTGACATATATTTTTTTAATATGAGTTGCACTCGGTCAAGATCCTAAGGAGTGGAAGGAGGGCAAGATTGTGCCACTTCATAAAGAAGGTGATCGAACTCAAGTATCAAACTATAGGCCTATCTGTGTGTCAGGTGTTGTGGTTAAGTTGTTGAAGTTTGTGAGAACTAGGATCCAGAGTTGGGTTGATAACAATGGTATTATCTTTGATTGACAGCATGGATTTGCTAAAGGGAGGCCATGTTTTAGTAATCTACTTGCTTATTACAATAAAGTGACTACTTCCTTGGACAGTGGAAAAGGATACAGAGTAATATACTTGGATTTTGCAAAGGCTTTTGATAAAGTACCTCATGATAGTTTGACAGTTAAACTAGAGCAGATGGGGTTGGATATTAGATTAGTGCATTGGATTGGAGACTGGCTATCTGATAGGTATCAACAAGTTGTGTATGGGGTGCAATATCCAGGAAAAGGAAAGTCACTAGTGGAGTGCCTCAGGGATCTGTTTTAGGGCCATTACTATTTAACTTGTATATTAATGATATTGGCGAAGATTTGGATGGAGATATTCACTTGTTTGCAGATGATGCAAAGTTGGGACGAACCATAAAGAGTAGTGAAGATGTTGTGCCCTTACAGGAATACTTGAACAGATGGAGTGATTGGGCACGGAAATGGGGATGTGAATTCATTGTTGCAAAATGTAAGGTTTTAAAATTTGGAAAACAAAGATGGGAGGCAGAATTTATGCTTGGTGAGAATATAATGTTGGAAGTAAAGGAGATAAGAGATCTGGGGGTGATAGTGGATAAGGATCTAAAATTTAGGGGACACATCACCAAAATTTTGAAGACAACACAAAGACTTCTGGGAATGATGTGGAGGACACTGATGTGTAGAAGTAGGGAGATTCTTGTTCCATTGTATAAGGCTTTGATTAGGCCACACATGGAATATTGTGCCCAGGTTTTCAGAAGGATGAAGAGATGTTGGAACGGGTTCAAAGGAGACTGACTAAGGTAGTTTCTGACCTCTGGAATGTCGAGTATGAGGAAAGATTGAGAAGATGTAATATGCAGAGTCTAGTGGACAGGAGGAAGAGGGTAGATATGATAGAAACCTACAAGTTGGTAAAGGGTTGTTATAGGATTCAATGCTGGAAAGTTTTACAGAGAATAGTGGGAGATCAGGGGAGAACCAGAGGTCATCCCTGGAAACTGTATAAAGAGGGTGTGAGTAAGGGAGTGAGAGGCAGGTTTTTTTTGTGCAGAGTTGTGATTGATTGGAATGTGGTGTCTGCAAAGAGTTTGAATGTGTTTAAAACATGGTATGATGAGCTGTGTGTGTGATAAGAAGGATTTCCCAGAAGAGTCGTTTGACTCCATGAGGTCTTGGGGTGGTAATAATAATAATAATAATAATAATATTTACGTAGTTGATCATTTAGAATTGAAGGAGATACAGGAAGATTATTTGATATAAAAATCTTCACTATTATTCATCATCTGTATGGATCACATTATTGAAGGAAAGTGGCATTAAATCTGATATTGAAATTTCAAGTGTTAATTTCAGGTCTTTATACAGGGTGTCCCAAAATTCACGCAAGATTTAAATTCAGCGCCATTTGTGCGGTAAAGTGTTGCTAATGAGAAAAAAAAGACAGCCTGACAGCTGACAGTTCAGGGTTATTAAAAATAGAGCGCTACACGAAAGAACAACGCATTTTCATTATTGAGCAATATTTTAAAAATAATGAAGGTTTGGCAGCTACAGTTCGCAATTTTCGTACAAAATATGGTCGGAATAGTGATTTAACCGCCTACTCCCCGTATACGGGAATAGAAGGCGTTAGGTGATTTTTTTTTTAACTTCAACTGTGAAAAGATTAATTAAAAAATTCAAGGAAATTGGATCATTTAGTGATCTCATACACTCTGGCCGTCGTTCAACAGAAAACATCGAAGCAGTTAGTGAGAGTGTTGCTGAGAGTCCAGGAACATCAATTCGGCACCGTGGTCTTGAATTGGGCATTTCGAGAAGCTCTCTACAGCGTATTCTCACGAAAGATTTGCATCTTTATGCTTACAAAGTTCAATTGACTCAAGAACTGAAGCCTACTGACCACACACAGCGAAGAGAGTTCGTTGAATGGATTATGGAACAACAACAAGTGGATGCTTATTTTTCGAACAAAATCATCTTCAGCGATGAGGCTCATTTTCATCTTGATGGCTTCGTTAATCCACAAAATTGTCGCATTTGAGGTTCAGAAAATCTACGAGTGATTGTTGAGAAACAAATGCATACACAACGTGTCACTGTTTGGTGCGGATTTTGAGTTGGAGGCATCATCGGTCCATTCTACTTCGAAAATGCGGCTGGTAAGGCAATAACAGTTAATGGTGCTCGCTGTCGCGACATGATAATCCAGTTTTTTGTGCCTAAATTGCAAGATATGGATGTGGACGACATGTGGTTTCAACAAGACGGTGCCACATGCCATACAGCCCGAGAAACAATTCAATTACTGCATGAATCATTTCCTGGTCGTGTAATTTCCCGTTTTCGTGATCAGAATTGGCCGCCCAGATCATGTGACTTAACGCCGTTGAACTTTTTTTGGGGTTTTTTTTTGAAGTCTAAGGTTTATGCCAACAAGCCCACGACCACCCACGCCTTGAAGGAGGAAATTGAGCGCTGTATCAACGAAATTCAGCCACATTTATGCAAAACGGTCATGGAAAATTTCGACAAAAGAGTGCGTATGTGCCAGCAAAGCCGTGGAGGCCATTTAAACGATATGCTATTGCATGCATAACCCTATACTGTATATACTTTATGAATCAATAAGAAATTACAATTTTTAATTATAAACCTGTGTTTTCTATCAAAATTACTTCTTGCGTGAATTTTGGGGCACCCTGTATTATGCATATGATATACCTTAAATAAATCCACTAAAAGTCTTCCGATTTCCTGAACTAAATAAAATAACTGCTATAACCATTTAGCATTAAAATCAAAATAAAAGGATAAATTATGGTAATAGGTAAGAAAATGTCCACTGCATCCTTAAATAGAGATCCTTTAAATTATTTCAGCTGTTAGCCCTTCCATGTGATGCACTTGTTGCTGGTAAAGGGGACCTGTCAGTAATGGTACTGTCACTTTTTGTTCTTATTCTTTGTCTATGCTTTTCTTCCTGCATTCTTTGCTCTACTTATCCTGAGTCTTTATTACTATCCTGTCTTCCAGACTACTTTCTAAAGACATCATATCAGAGTGGGACCCCTTGATGTGTCCTATTAAGAAATATGCTCTAACTCAATGACCAAGGTGTGACAGCCATACGATGAATCCTTGTACTTAGGGATGGGTATCTGGTTCCCATCAGAAACATCCTTACCTTCATTAAACCAAAACCACCATCTGTCAAAGCAGGATATCTGCAGTAATACTCTATCTATATCCTTAATAGTGCTTTAAATGTCAGAGATATGGTGATTCTCAAAATGCCTGTTGTGGCTCTGCAATCACTGCCTGATGTGGCAGTAAAGAACATGAAAAGACCAACAGCAAAATGCCATGTAATGGGGGGGGGGAGAGACTGTCCAGCATACTATACTCCCAAGCATGGATGGAAGAAAAGGAGATACAAAAGTTAAGACAACAATAGCACACTATCAGGAGGCAATATACTACACCAACATCTGCTAAATCCTCTTACACTGAGAAGGCACAGTAAAAAAAGTGCCAGTTATGACAACATAATCAATCCTGCCTTCTGGCAGGACTGATATGTCTCCTTTCAGCTAATAAAAGAGAGAAAGTGTTATAACTTGCTCCTGAAGACATGCCACCAATGCTCCCTCTACATGAAAATCCTCTTATTTAAAAAAATAATAATGGAATGTGCACCAGGGAGGATTAAAGACATTTCTCCAGATTAGATTGCCAATCAACAGGCAGCATTGATACCTCTGTTCCCCTCAGGAAGATAAATAGTGAATGATGTGATTGGAATTTGACATGTTTGATATTTTTCCAGAAGAAATTATTGATACATGACAGGGGCTGGACCGTCCACAATTCTCAAAAAAGAAAAAAATCGAAGACTAATGAAAACAAAACCTCTCAACATGGGGAGCCAGATGATGTTGGAAACTTTCCTACAATGGAATTTTAGATTCCAACAAAACATGATGACATCACGACACTCTTAGAGAACTATAAACCAATGTGTTTCTGCTTGCAGGAGACACCTGAAGCCGAATAATGACCCAATTCCCGCCCCTGTCATAAGGCCATGACAGGGGCGGGCTGAATCTGCCAACAGAGGAGTTGCCATCCTTGTGGACAACCATACCTCTTCCAACAAATCCAAATTAACACCAATGCCTTCACTATCTGACTCAGTCAGAAATATAATAGCATGCTACATCTACTTCCTCCTACTCCCAGATTTTTTAAGCTGACCTTAATGTCATATTACAGTTACCAGCCTCCTTACATTTAATGTGGAATTTAAATGGACAGAACTTCGTGGGGTAGTGATCAAACAAAGAGTTAATGTATGCTTGACAACAATTCCTCCTACTTAAACACAGAAAGCAACCCCTTCCCTTTTCTCATGGTTTAAGTGCAAAACTAATGACGATCTAGGTGGGAGCAATAACTTTCCTGTGATATCCACTTTTCAGCATGGGCAGCCATATAAGTTTATAATAAATATATCGTGGAGGGGGGCCACCTTTTCCTCATTAGCTGAATTCGATTCTAGAGCATTACAGGAGCAGCAAGAATTGCATTTCCTAAAACATCTACTGGATACTCGATATAAATTAAAGGAACAGAATGCTCCCAAGTCAGGGCAACTGTGTCAGGTTGAAATGGCTGCAAGAAGGGAACTGCAGTTTGAAAGGCATTGTGATAGGATGCCATGTTACAGACCTATCTGTTCAGCAAATTGTTGATAAATTGGACAATCCCATAACAACAATCAGCGATACCATACTAAGATGGTAGCTTAGGGAGTCAACTGCAAGAACTACCCACAGTGGACAACCTCCACACTCACCGAATGTCACTGTAGGATACTATGAATAATAATATGTAAAAACCACCATTCGTCAGCTGATACCATGGTAGGACTGCAATATGCAAGCCCTACATTATCTGAACCAACATACAGTACCGTTTTTAGTGGTGCAAAGCACAGTGGGATGTGGAAGCTTGGAAAACTGTTATGGAGCGATGAATCATGCTACACCGAGCAGATGGACGGGTCTGGTGGATGCCTGGTAAACATCTTACCAGAGTGCTTAACCCAAACTATGAAATTCAGAGATTGTGTTTTTTCCTGGTTTTGACTCTGATCTCTGTTTGTGGTGTAACTTTGTGGCCTTTCTATGGAACTGACCATTGTCTCTTTAATCATGTCATAAGGCTGCTGCTATAACTGCGTGGTTTGTAGACATGAATGTCTCCACACTTCACTAATCTCCACAGAGTCCTGATATCAATGCAAATGAACATTTGTAGGATAAACTGGAGCGTTGGGTGAGGTCAAGGGACATCTTCCCCACAGCAGTTAAGGACTCATTACATGCCTACAGGTAGAATGGTCCAAAATTCCTATCGTACGCCCTATAGGAATTTTGGACCTACAGCGAAAGGAGGTATTACATATTGAGGTTGGCACCATGGCTCTTTGTTCCTAACAGTAGGGTGTCCGTTGGCTTCTTTCCAAGCAGTGTGTATATAATGCTCTGTCATTCAATTATAAATTTTGTCAATTTTTCTTTCAAATCACTTTATTTTCATAATCTATTTTATTTTGCAACCATTCATAAAGTTGCACTCCGACTTGCACAGATCCTTACATTGAACATTTGTGGAATAAATTCGATTTATGATAATAGGATGTACATACTCTTACACTGTTCGTAGGCAAACATTAATCAACTTTCTCAATCAACTCTAAGGAATGTTATTGTAAAGTGAAAATGTCTACAGGCAGCATAATTGAGACTTGATAAGCCATATAAAATCACACACACACACACACACAGACGGCTCAGTTTTAAGACTTGCAGGGAAAAAACATGGCTGTACTCGGTTGAAACGCATACTATAGAATTCTGAATTGCCTGTGCTGCAATGCTATTATAACTGTTCATCGTGAGCTGAAGAACATTGGTTTCCATGGCTACGAAGTTCCATGAAAGCCTGCCATTAAGGGCAACGTTAAGTGTCAGGTGGTGTGATGTAAACTCAATGCTGTTGGACTCTGGAACAATAGAAATCCATTCTCTGGAGTCTAATCATGCTTCACCATCTTGCAGTGCAATGGACACATTTAAGTTTAACGGATGCCAGGAGAAACCTACCTGCTCGAATCTGGTATGCCAACTGTAAAGATTATTGGGAAATTGGGAAAGGAATCATTGTCCGAGGCTGTTTTTCATGTTTCGAGCTGGACACCCCCCCCCAGTTCCAGCGATTGAGGTCTATAATGACATTCTGTGCTCCGAATTTTACAGCAAAAGTTCTATGCAGAAAAGAGGTCTGTTCAGGAATGAGTTCATAGGGCAGGTATTAATTAAACTGACTGGTCTGCACAGATCTCTAATCCCAACCGATAACTTGTGAAATGAATTCAAATACCGAATGAGAGCCAGGCTGATCGTGCGGCATCTGTGACCGGCCTTACTAATGCTCTTCTGGAAAAATAGAAAACAATTACCTCGGCAACGCACCAAAAATTTAAATTTCCCAGAAATCGAAGGTTATTTACAGCAACAAAAACCAACTCGATATTAATGCCTTTCATAGGAGAGTGAGTTTGGATGAACACTTCTATCTCTCCCTTCCATCTGATTCAGGCGGGTTGTGTGTCCTCCTAATGAGGAGTCATGGCGAAATAATGCAGCCGGCACACCACTCCTCTGCTGCATCCCTATTAGAAGTATTCATAACTGTATTCCGTGTGTGTGTTTACGGTGTCGGTTTGCCTGCTTGCGGTATGAAAAAATCCCAGGTAAACTGGAGGGAAGACCCTACTGCCCGTGCCCAAGACCGGCTAACTTGGCTATGGCTGAGGAAGATCTTTGAGCTCCTCACGTCTCTGACGGGAATCGAACCTAGGACACTCCTTCCCCAGGCATGATTGCAAAGAGCACAGCCACTAGGCTAACCACGCGTACGGATGAGCACTTATCCAAGTATTTTTTAATCAGATAGTGTAGCTCATTGTAGACATAAAATTCTTTATTTCTTTTTGTATCATCCTTCAATTTATCTTTTCTGGCTTACTACCTTTGTCGAATAAATCCAGGCTTGTATTTTATGTAAGAACTGAACTGCTAGATTTTAAATGCTAGTAATATGTCCCTTAAGCAATAGTGCTTTGGGTATGTGAACGTTCCCTTAAAAATTTTATTTGTATGAGAGTTCTGGATTTCTGGTCAGTGTTCTTCCTGTTGGTTGCTTGCCATTTTGTACTAGTTTATAGTAGCAATTAACTTAGCTCTACGCATAAAGAAAAAATGACATCATATTCTGTAATTTTAAAATTTTATTCTGTTGCTGTTTTTCTTATAGAAGAGTAGTGATATTTTTTCCCCAACAAGGATATCCCCATTCTATTTCTTGCTTATTTTTAAAATCACTCGTGATGGCTGACAAAATTTCTGCTGTTTTTATTTGTTTGAACTAATAGAAACACCACAGACCTTAGCAAAGTTTACCAAATGTCTGTGAACTTCACAGAGAGTGCTGGTTTTGTATGTCTCTTCATAACCAGTTATTTTACATTTTTTATTTGGGATTTAGTATTTGAGATCGCTTAAGAGTCAAAGTCAAATAACCGGGAAAAAAACCACATCACCTTCCAGGAATGCGGAAAACTGACTAGAGCTTATGCCATAATGTCCAATTCTAACCTTCTGGTAGTGGTGCGCTCAGTTAGTAGATACCTACTGGGTACTGAATGAACCGAGGATGGGCGGGCAATTTGGAACTTCTCCGACCAAACTGTACTCTCTATTGGCTTAAACTACAAATATACATATGATGGTACAGCATGATGAGATTTCATGCCGAATGGGGGCATCGCCCGAATAAAGAAAACTCCTACTGTTTTCTTCAGGGAACTAGGACAATGAAAAATCAGTTACTGGAAGAGGCTCGCTCAAATGAAATATTTAGAAGAATAAACCCATCCAAAGAATTGAAGATAAAATTGAAGATAAGAACAATAAATATATAAGGATTATTAGTGGACAGGAAATCGAACTTGCAGAAGAATTGGAAAAGTACCACGTGGATGTAATTGGCACTACTGAAACAAACAAACAAACAAAAAAAAAATACAAAAAAGGATAGATCTTACTAAATAATAAGTATATGCTGTTTCATTCAATAATGATCAAGAAAAGGAGGGAGTAGCGATAGCACTCAATGCAAAACATGAAGATAAAGATAAATTTCTCGTTTGGAAAGCATTTTCAAGTAGGGGACAAACTTCAAAATGAGGAAATGGACAATAACACTTATATGTGCCTATAGTCCCAGAAAAGATTCTTCTAAGGTAGAAGTGGGGAATTTTTCAAGTCATTAAAACAGGGAGCTCACAAAGAAAATGGAAAACACAGTCCTTGTTGGAGATCTGAACACTGAACATGAAATGAATCCCACCAGGCATAAAGGAATGTTTGGGGAAAATTTGGAGAGAGCAAAGCTAATTAAGTATTTGCTGAACTTCTGCTCAGGACATGTTAGTCATTTACTAACACCATGTCCCAACATAAAGATGTGCACATCATATTGAGAGAAGCATTAAATTGAAGCCTCTTTGATTAAGTTGATAGTAATATCTTCATGCTTGTTCAGGATACAAGAGTGTACAGAGGATTTGAGATTCGAAGTGACCATTACTTAGTGCTAAGTAGGATAAAAATGATCACATTAAAAGGAACAGCACACATGAAAGTTTTAAAAGAATTAAAGTTGACCAGTTTTTACAGTTAAACCATAGACTCGATTATGCAAACATTACTGAAGAAGAAATGAAACAGATTGAAAACAATAACCAAACCTTGGAGTCTCAGTTACAGCCTCTGAAGAAGACATTAATTGCTTCAGTTAGCTTGGTATGTGGTGAAGTTGCCAGCAAGGATAGAAAAGTAAGAATCCTATGGTGGACACAAGAAGTTAAAGAAGCAATCCTGGAAAAGAAAGCATACCAAAAGCTCTTAGAAAATAAGTCAGCAGATGCCATTAAAGAATACAGAGATTTTTTTAAGAGAGCTAAGTTTTGTAAAAAAAAATAGCTAAACTAAATTCATGAGAAGACTGGTAGGAATATAGAAAATGGATACTAGGAAAGGGACAAAAAGGTTCTAGAGCAGTGGTCGCCAAAGTGGTCAATATCGACCCCCAGGGTTCGACAGAAGAATATAATACATCATTGTATGGGTAATATTTAATTCAGTTAACATGGATTACCTCTATCCTGAATGACAACGGAATCGTGGGAACAGTGACATGAATAGGACCTATAAGATGGAGCAAGGTCATGAAAACAGTTACTGAGGCCAATCAAGTAGGCCAAAATGACATATTTACCAATAAATGGATGTCGGTGGTTACCGCCTGGCCAGCGCTGGGGGGGGGGGGACGAGATTGCAACACGTCCGCAGTTGCTTATTTACCTTATACTTACACGTATCCGATCCGAGTCTCATTTTTGCGCATCGACATACAAGTGAGCGTTAATGTTCTAAAATTCATCAACATACATATTATAATTCAATCGTTATTCATTCACGAACTATACTTCTCTATGTTGAAGAGTTGAGCAGGGCTGGTAGTAATACCAGTATATTAATATCACTAGTAATACCAGTGATAGTAATAGTAATATATACTATATTAAACATACAATAAACACTGTAACTATAAAATAAACAATCTAAAAACTCACATAAGCGTCTTTTTTGCTTGTCATATTATAATTACGTAATAGTAAAATAGAGGGGTCGATAAAAAGTCAAGAAACTCTTGAAGGGGTCGACGATCAAAGAAGTTTGCGACCCCTGTTCTAGAGGCTAGTGAAAGTTACTCAGTAATGGAAGAAAGAGTACTGTCAAAGCAATAGATGATGATAAAAGTATGATGTAAACTGAAAATAAGGATATGCTAGATGTCTAGAGTAATTACTTTGAATACTGTTAAATGAATAAGACAGTGATAGAACCGTACTCGAAAATTTTCAAGACAAACGCAAAGATTACATATCAATACTACTTCTTCCTAACATGTCTACTGATTTACAAAGTAGTAGGCATAAAAGAATACCACTGTTTAGAGTAGGAAAATGTGTAGCTGACACCATTTAGCAATAACTAATCAATCATTACAGATAACTGGCCATAACAGAGGTCTTCACCCCAGAAGTTTTTTTTTGTCTTGAACTGTCCTTGAAATAATAAAAAGTAGGTTGATTGATTAAGTGTTTATTGGTGCAAGGGCGGCAAAGGTCATACTCACCAAACCAAACGTTGCAGCAGTACTCAAAGTAATAAATACACAGTAATAAAGAGATATTCAAATAAATGCATTCCCGATCCCACCAAAACAATTATTTAAGCTGGTTCCTAAGACCAAGTTTTAATTTTTTTTTTTTTATACATGAAGATTTAAAACATGAATAAAGCAAAGCAGTATCTCCATATTAATAAAATGTGCTTGCATAACGACTCCATGGCGCAATTGGAAGAACGACGGTACATTGCGCCATTCGATTGGAATAGGCGTAAGTTCGATTCTCGTCGTGACGGGAGGAATCTTTGTGTGGACTGTTCCAATCGAAGTTGAGTTAGCCGATCTCATACGTAGGTAGCAGGGTTTTTTTATCCCGCATACAGACAAATCGGCCCTTCAGAACACACGCAATTTACAGACAAAAAATACTAGTTGTGGTGGGCGGTAGATGGCGTTGATGGTAGTATAGCTTCGGTGTAGTGGTGAAGATAGTTGTATAGTATGTGTCCTCCCACGATGAGTCTTCGGACTCCTTGGAGGTGTCACGAATAATTAATTCTTTCTAGAAAGCTAACTTCACTGCATGCATTTTTTAAACTTAAGTTTGATAATATCTGCTCAGTCTTCATAGCTCAGTTGATATAGACTAAGCCTACAAATCAATTTTAACTTATGGTCAGAAAGACCTGGGTTCGATTCCCATCAGTGACGTGAGGAACTTTTATTTGATGACTTTTATTTGACCCTTTCAATGAAAGGTGAGTTAGCCGGCCTAATACAGAGGTAGGGTTATTTTTCATCTGAAAACTCGGGTTTTTCGTCTGCAAGATTCTCTGACTAAATTGAATAACTGATGTAATAGATGTGGTATGAAGTTCAGCAATAAAAAGACAAAGACAATGAAAATAGGCAGAATCGTTGAAAATGTCAACTGCGTTGTGAACGGAGAACCTGTGGAACAAGTAAAATCATGCCTAAAACCTAAAAATCGTGCCACTTAGGCACGATTTTTAGGTGAAGATGGTAAATTAAATATGGAAATAGACAACAGAATCCACAAAGCTGATATGGTAGGAAGTCAAATGAATAAACTCATATGGAATAAGAGAGAAATTAGTCAGAACACTAAATTAGCTGTATACAAGACAGTGTTCACACCAATTTTAACTTATGGTCAGAAAGACCTGGGTTCGATTCCCGTCAGTGACACGAGGAACCTTTATTTGGTCTCTTTCAATGGAAGGTGAGTTAGCCGGTCTCATACAGAGGTAGGGTTATTTTTTACCCGGAAACTCGGGTTTTTCGTCCCACAGAACAGGCAAACCAGCTCCTTGAACACACACAGATTAGTCATGAATATTGCTCTTAGGGAATGCACCAGAGGAGTGACGAACTCGCTGCATTAATTCGTCGTAAGCCCCTCAGTAGGGGGAAGATAAGATAGGACGATCTGCCTGAGGGTGCTGACACTCCATAACATGACGAATGGTGAGATGTGTCACAGACGTCACACATAGGTGGGTCATAAGTACTTAGCATGAGTGCGTAAGATGACCTATGCACTGCCAAACAAAAGCAACTACCTCTTTTCTGTTTCTATTCTCGATACAGTGGCAGGCAGTGCTTTGTCATGACTGCCATTGGTTCATTATATTTAATCTTCTAAACTGTCAATAATCTCCATATGGGACTGACAAACAGTATATAGAAAAATTATCAGCTGATTTAGAGCTGTATCTGGTCTCATTTCCCAAAATTCCAATGTGGTCGAAAATCCAGCACAGCTGAGAATCAAAATTAAGGACCTTCACAATTTGTACAGCAGTTGTAGAACCTTGCAAAGTACTAGATGTGAATTGCATACAGGAGACGAGACGGTCTATATAAACTCAAGTCTGTACAAATCAAAAACATTCAGTAGTTTCTTTCATGTGCATAAGTGCAAGCTGACTTGCATGCATGTCCTGACAAGTCCATGTACGATGTTTTTTTATTATTACGTGGCGTAATAATAAAACGAGGATGGTCTGGCAATTTGGGATTTAGCCGACCAAATTGTATTCTTATTGGTTAAACCAAAATAAAAAATGATGGTACAACATGACAAAATTTCATGTCGGCTGGGGCGTCGCCCGGTTAAACAAGGCCCCCCCCCGTTGTTTTCGCCAGGGAACCAGGGCGAACAGCGAAAAGTCAGCTACTGGAACAAATCTGAAAACAAACCCCAACTCTACATCACCAGAGTTAAAGATCGGTACTATCAACGTAAGAAGCCTGAATGGCAAAGAAATGGAGCTAGCTGAGGAATTAGATAAGTACCAGATCGACATAATAGGGGTGACTGAAACAAAAAACACCAAAACTGGTGAGATCTTTCTGAGCAATAAATACAAAATGTTATATTCAGGCAATGACAATCAAGGAAAAGAAGGAGTAGCCATAGTATTCAACACTAAATACGAGGCTAATCTTGAATGGCAGGCAGTCCCAAGTAGTGATGTGGGCAAATAGAATGGGGAACAGGACAATGAGACTTATTTGTCCCACAGAAGGTTCTACTAATGTAGAAGTGGTGGAATTTTTTGAGGCTTTACAGTAAGCAAATGACACAATGAAAAAGGAAAAGTTGGTGATCTAAAAAGCAGAGTAGGAAATGATTGTCACGCACACAAAAATATTTTGGGTAAATTTGGAGAAAAGAGCAAAGCTAATAATAATGGCAAATACCTGTTGGATTTCTGCTCAGGACATGGACTGGTTATTACTAACACCAAATTCCAACATAAAAATGTGCACAAATTCACATGGAGAGAAGAGGCAAGGAATAAGAAAAGTCTCATTGACTATGTTATTGTTGATAGAGATGTTTTCTCCTTGGTGCAGGACACCAGAGTGTACAGAGGATTTGAAATTGGAAGTGATCACTATTTAGTCTTGAGCAGGATAAAATTGAATTTCATATTAAAAAGAATAACAGGTAAGAAAGTTTTAAAGGGAACAAAAGTTGAGCAGTTCTCAGATATGACCTGTAGACTAAAACACACAAAGATTATTGAAGAAAAAATGAAAGAGTTTGAGAATAGGAACCAAACCTTGGAGATTCACTGGCAAGCCTTGAAGAAAACACTCATTAATTCAGTCAGAGAGGCATGTGGTGAGGTTGTCTGCAAGGATTGAAAAATCATAACTCCATGATGGAAGCGTTAAAGAGGCAGTGAAGGAAAAGAAAGCATATCAAAAGTTCCTGGCAAATAAGTCAGCTTGTGCTCTTAGAGAATACAGAGACAAATGTAAGAAAGCTAAACACTGTGTAAAACTGGCTAAACAAAAGTCATGGGAGAACTTTGGCAAGAACATAGAAAATAAATATCAAGAAGGTGGCAAAATATTCTGGAGGTTGTTGAAGCAGCTGAGAAATGGAGGAAAGAGTTCTGTAAAAGGAGTTAGAGATGATAAAGGTGACATGAAAACGGGATAAAAAGTTATCCTTGAAGTATGGAGTAATTACTTTGAAAAATTGCTAAATGAAACAAGCAATGATATAACAATGGTAAAGAAAAACTCTCAACAGGCACGCAGTCAGGAATACATATCCATATTTGAAGTAGAAAAAGCCATCAAAGGCTTGAATGTGGAAAGGCAGCAATAGTAGATGATATTCAACCAGAAATGCTTAAGTATGGTGGTATAAATGTCTTACAGTGGCTGTACTGCATAGTTCAGAATGCCTGGACAGAGGGACGAATTCCAGATGACTGGAGTAGAGCTCTCATTGTACCTATATATAAAACGGGAAATAAAACTGAATGTGAGAATTACAGAGGTATTTCCCTACTGAGTGTTCCTGGCAAGATCTATACAAGTATACTTGAGAAACGGTTGAGAAGAATTGTGGAAGAAAAGCTTGGTGAAAAATAAGCTGGATTCAGATCAAATAGAGGCTGTGAGGATCAGATTTTCACTTTATGACAAATAGTGGAGAAATAATGGGAATATAACAAATAGCTGTATTTAAGTTTTGTCGATCTGGAAAAGGCATACGACAAGGTGCCAAGAGAGAGAAGCTATTCAATACGCTACAATTATATTGTGTCAGTGGGGCATTATATCAAGCAATACTTGATAATTGAGTTGTAAGTCAGCAGTTAGAATTGAAGGAAGTACAGGAAGATGGTTTAATGTTAAATCTGGTGTGAGACAAGGATGTACATTATCCCCCCTGTTATCCATTATCTATATGGATCACATTATGAAGGAAAGTGGTACTAAACATGATATCAAAATGTTAATGTCAGCTCTTTGCTTTATGCGGACGATGTTATACTTAACAATAAATCCACTACGAGTCTGCATGATTCTCTGACTAAATTGAATAACTGTTGTAATAGACATGGTATGAAGGTCAGCAATAAAATGACAAAGACAATGAAAATAGGCAGAAACATTGAAAATATCAACTGCATTGTGAATGGAGAACCTGTGGAACAAGTAAAACATTTGAACCACTTAGGCATGATTTTTTGTGAAGATGGTAAATTAGACATGGACAACATGGAATCAACAAAGCTGGTATGGTAGTAAGTCAATTGAATAAATTCATATGAAGTAAGAGAGAAATTAGTCGGAACACTAAATTACAGTATACAAGACAGTGTTCAAACCAATTTTAACTTATGGATCTGAGAGCCTGGTCAGAAGTAAAACACTTGACCAAAGACTAGAGACCGCAGATATGAGAGTCCTGAGAAAGATTAGAGGCATGAACAGATGGCATCAATGGCAATAGCATATTAAAAACGAGGATATTAGGAAAGAACTCGACATTGTCAGCATCCAGGAATGCGTTAGCAGAGCTAATCTCAGGTGGTATGGTCACTTAAACAGAACGGGCAAAGAAAGATTAGCAAAACAAGTGTTCTCTGCCAGGTTGGCAGCAAAATGACCCAGAGGAAGACCAAGATATAGGTGGATTGATACGGTACAAAATGCCTTAGATGATAGAAATATAAAATCTGATAATGTTGGAGTCTTGGCAAGTATCAGACTGATTTGGAGGAAAATCTTATACAAGAAGTTAGTAATGATGCAAGATTTTCATGTAGTGCTATCATATCTTGTACATCCCTCAGGATACATGTCAGGAATTTTATGATGATGAGGGTAATAATACAAAAAATGGTTTAATATTTAATTTTGAAAAATCATAAATTTTTATACAACTGTAGATGAATGTGGTTACATTTTTTCTGCAATACATTTATTTTGAACATTTTTTATTGCATCTATACAAAATACAGGCAGACGTAGTTGAATTTTTATTTCAACATTTTCTTTTTGAAATTTATTTTAGCAATTTAGCATGTGTTTTCTTTCCTAACAATGTCTACACTATTTTTTTGAATACTTCTGTATTCTGTACCTTATCATATTAGACAGATAAGAATTATGCTGTAAGAGAATCGTTTGCATTAGTTTCTGAGACTCAAACCATTTATTCTGCCATTCAGGATACTGGGAATGGTAAAAATGTGAGAAATCATAATGATGATTTTGTGGACCAGTAGCTAGATTCTGGCCATAAAAATCAGTATAATAACTTTTACCAAAATAATTATGGTAATCAGGCATCGAACAGAAATATGGATTCCAATAAGCATTCTGCACACGTGGCCAACTATATCTGGCTGAAGACTTAAGTCTATTATGCTGATCATTTTGGTTTAAATCTTCTGAGGAATTCTTTACGCAAGATCCATATTCAGTAGAAGTTTCAGATTCATCATGAGAAGTTTCATTTTCCAAGTCCTGTTGTGCACAAGAAAGAGAACTGTGACCAACTTTTTCAACAAATTCCCGGTATTTTCCATGTTCAAAATCAACATTTCTTACTCTTGCTGTATGAGTCGAGTTTTTATCATTAGTTAAGGCTGGTTTACTTTTAGGATAATACCCTAGGTAGTTATTTCCATCTAAAATTTTAATTTCATCCTCATGTTGAAAATTAGATGGATTTTTTAAACATATTTCATTTTTAATGTCTTCATTTTTATCCAGTACTTGTTTTATATTTTCACTTTGTGATATCACTCCTAGAATGGTGCTTGATTTGGTATTTTGATGTATATTTATTTTGGAAAATTCTTGAAATTCCCCAGTTTTGACTGCTGTAGACTTCAATAAGTCTAATGCATTTTCTGAAGTAATAATTTCTTCACTTTTACTTTCTTCCTGTTTTACAGCAGTAACAGATAGGCAAGTTAGCAAACAATTTTCATCCTGAGATAAAGGAGACATATCCTTAACAGGAATGGTATTCAGTGTTTCTATTTCAATAAGTTTAGATTCTCTATCTAATCCATCACATTTCAATAAAGTGGTGTTTGAGTCAAATTTACAATTAGCTGGAAGATTATGAAGTATCTCAGTTGCAAAACTCTTGCTACTAGATGATAAACATTTTGATAGTTCATTCAACTGGTACTCAGTATATGTGATGGCTTGCTTTTCAGTAACATCTGGAATCACAGGTAATGACTCAATTCCATCTAAAAGCTGCTCTTGATCTTTCAGAGCTTCACTGTAAGTCATTCCACAGTCCACTTGATGCCAGTTATCATCAATAATCCAATTAAAGAGAGCATTTTTACAGAAGTCAGCATTAAAAATTTTTGGTTTTAAAATTTCATCCTTTTCTGCTTGAAACACTGCTTCTGTCACCTGATCAGATTCAAATTCAAAAGATTTCTGGATAATTTCCTCTTTTAAATTACCATTTTCATAGTCTGCTGTGGCAAAACTACACTGAAACTCTGGATCACATATACCATCGTTATTATCATTTTTATTAATTGAAATACTGAGTAAGTTCGTACCCTCTTTAAAATCATGCTTTTCTTTTAGATTTTGTGTCTTCTTTGGGCTATTAATTTGTTCAGTTCCAACACACACTAGTTTTTTATCTTTCTTATAACATTTAATTGTCATTTTGTTAACTGTTATGTCATTTGTGCAGGATTGATGAGATTCCTTACATGAATCAACATTTCCTAGACCACCAGAATCTGATGGCAATATATCATTGGAATCACTACTACTAATTTTATTATTTTGAGCTGGACTCTGGTGTGGTTTCCTATTGTCTTCAATATTTAGATCAGCATTACTTGTCATTTCACTGGGAACATTTACATTTGAATGTACTGTATCAGTAGGAGATAAGTCTTCTGAAGAAATCACTGAACTAACTGGTGGAATATATGACCAGAGATCAGATGGTAAAGGGTCTGCAAATAAAGAAAATTATCACTTAATTTTATTTTAAAAAAATGTAGCAATATTCTAATTTATATCTAACTATATTTATAACTTTACCAAAGCTATAAATATATTTTTTAAAGGATGAAAACAAGCATTCAAGGAATAAGTTAATCCAAAACAAAATATGAAAAAAAAAAAAAAAAAAAAAGTAAAATAACTTAATCTGTAGAGAATGGTACACAAATAACAGAGGAACAATTAAACAAATTAGAGGCAAATTTTTTTTGTTTTCATTTTTTGGCAGCTCAGAGCATGAATTGGCTAACTTATAGTATTGCAGATGAGCTGATGAATGGGGTAATGAAAAATCATCTCAACATTAAGCTTTCAGATGATATATGTTGTTCAAAACAATAGATAAGAAAGAGAAAAGTTGAATAAGTGGCTAGAGAAATTTTTGTTCCATTATTATTATTATTATTAAGAGAGACCTCCAGGGAGTCAGGACTCATCGAGGGAGGCCACATACTACACGCACCAGCTATCACCTTTATTCTTGAATTCATTCACACTGCTTGCACTCACAATATTCAATGGCAATCCATTCCAATCACGAACCATCCTATGAGAGAAAAATCTAGCCTCAAAAATCTGCCCCTACTTAGCAACATTCATTCTCAGCTTCCAAGAATGCCCTCTTCTCCTTTCCCCACCCTCCATAAATTGAAAAATTCCATCAACTGAAATCTTGTATGAACCTTTCAGAAGTTTGTAACTCTTAATCATATCATCTCTCTTTCTCCTGTTTGCTAGTGTCTGCAGCCTACAAATTTTCAATCTGTCTTCATAATCAGTATTCCATAATCCTGATAAAAATTTTAACACTCTCCTTTGCACTCTCTCCAATATATCAGAATCACAATGGAAACCAGGAGACCAGACCTGTGCACAATAGTTCAAGTGAGGTCTTATCAACACCTTGTAAAGAGGCAAAATGACATCCTTATCTTTATATGTGAACGTTCGTTTCAGCATTGCAATTATCTTTTGAGTTGCATTTGCAATCTTTGCTACATGGCCTCTGAACTTCAACTTCCTATCTACTAACACTCCAAGATCTCTAGCATAATCAATATAATACGACAGATATCTAATCGCACCAAAGTGAATGACTTTACATTTACTAACATTTAACTGACACCCATTTTCCCATGCCCATAATTCCAGCCTATTCAAATCATTCTGCAAGTACTGCATATCAGCAGAATTCCTGATTACTCTACCTATCTTTGCATCATCAGCAAATAGCTGAATGTCGCCTGTCAAATCCTTCCCGGTATCATTAAAGTACAGATTAAATAACAGTGGACCAAGCACTGATTCTTGCAGTACACCACTTTTTGATATCTGTCAGTCAGCCATCCTCTTATCCATGCTAATATACTAATATGATAATATACATGCCGGCCTGGTTGGCAGAGTGGATAGCATATCTGCTCTTCAGCCAAAAGGCTGCAGGTTCGAATCCCGCTGTGGGCATGGATGTTTGTGATTGTCTATGAAAATACCAGTGGTGGTCGGCAGTAGATGGCGTTGGTGTAGTTGTGGTCAGTTGGTGAATGAATGGAGTTGTAGAGCAGGTGCCCCCCCTTGATGTGTCAAATAATAATATTCTATAACCCAAACCCATTTTCTCCAATTTATGCAAGAGTCTATCATGATGTATTCTGTCAAAAGCCTTAGCAAAATCCAAGAGTATCATGGTGGATCCATTCTCCTTGTCTAGTTCAATGGTAACATTGTTATAGAATGTGAGCAAGTTGCTAAAACATGACCTTCCCTTAGTAAACCCACGTTATTCATTGCAAAGTAGAGATTCACTGTTGACCCATTTCTGAATGCGAGCCCTAACCAATTTTTCCAAAATCTTCACCACCACTGATGTATCTAACTATCGACCAATCAGTATCTCAGGTCGATAGTTGGATACATCGGTCTTTGCACCACCCTTGTGTGGTGGAATTACCATACATCCTGTGGAATATTCTCTGTTCTGATATTAAACAGATCTGTCAAAGGAATAGCCAGTTCAGCTGAACAATCTTTTAGCACACGTGCTGATGTCCCATCAGTCCCTATTGCTGAATTCTTATTCAATTTGTGCAATAGCTCCAATACCTCGTCTTCATACACCTGCATTTCTTCATCCAGTGAAGAGGTAGCAGTGAGCTCAATGTTGCATACACCAGGTTGATAGCTTTTAACAAAATGGGCATTCATTAGCTGAACAACCTCATCTGCATCTGTAACCCTCACGCCATCTGAATTTAGAAGAGTTATCCTTTCACATTCATTCTTTCTTTCTTTTAATTGCAGCATATCAATAGAATTCTTGTGGGTTGTCTTTAGCACACAGAGCCAGTTTCTTTTCATACTCAGACTTTGCTTTCCATACAACACTTGTGACTATTCCAGCTTGCTGCATATAATGTTCGCAACTGTGTCATCCTTATGCACACGGTATTCTTTCCACATCATCCTTTTCTCACAAATCTCTCGTTTAATTACACATCCATTTGACTCCTATCCTATTTATTCTTTGAACTCTTGAGACACATTCTGATATCGCGTCATTTAAGTATTGTTTAAATGCCCATGCACTGTCGATATTCTTCCCATCCAGCCACCGATCCCATTCCACTGAACTTAGTAAACTCCTCAGCTGGTCATAATTTCCTGCTTTGTAGTTCAGCATGTAACCTTTTCTGAATGGAACATTCATAAACTTAGTTACTTCCCAAGTGAGCACCTCATGATCACTGTCACCAACCGGAGGCAGAATAGTGATGTCTTTAACTGCAACACCCTCTGACACTATAATCAAACCTAACATTCTCTGACCTCGATTTCCTTCTGTCACATGCTGCTTGAGGAAGTTGTCCCGCAACAGCTCAATAAATTCATTTTCATTCTTCTCATGAGATTTTACTGCTACCCAATCAATATTAGGATAATTAAAGTCTCCAATTATGATTACTCTTTTCTATTTGATGATGCATTTCTTCATCACTAACAACCGATCCACCAGATCTGTAACAACACTACACCATGTAATTGATCTTGTTAAATTCAACTTCACACCAGATGGCTTCAAATTCACTGTCACATGAAATACTGTTAGTAGTACAATCATATGTCACAACTCTAACTGGATTCAAGTTATCCAATATCATTAGCCCCCCCTCCTTTCCTATCCTCTCTATCCTTCCTAAAAATACTGTACCCTTTACACTTGATACCAGTTAGTATCTCTGATTCTGATAGCCAGGTCTCACTAATGCCTATAATCTGAGGTCCCAATATATTGACCAAGGCAATAAACTCCCTTTGTTTCTGATACTCCTAGTATTAAGTCTCATACCAGTTATTAGATTTTCACGACTCCTGATACCAAATGCATTCAAGTGTAGGCGCCCCCCTTATACAATATGGGGAACATATACAAATCCAATCTTTCCTCAAACTCACTCCACACATCCAAAAACTCGCATCCATTCCTTCTACATAGTCTACACGTTGAATTGTTTGCCATCATAACCCTTCTTCTTAATTCATTTTTATTATATCAAGGTAATATGCTTACTATTTTCAATTTCTCATTCTTCACTCACACCTCTTCCAACAACCCTTTCACGTCCTCTCTCACACTGAACTTATCGCTAGTTAAGTTTACCTACCACAATTACAATGTTGTTTACTTTTATTTTCTGTTTTTGAATTGCTTTCTTTATATTCTTAATTTTTGCTCTTGGAAAACTTGAAGTTATAACTCACTCATCAATAGCATGTTTTCTTACAGAGTCACCATACCAAATAACATCCTTCTTTTTATAAACGTCACTCACCTGATTTCTGTTATTTGCTGCTTGTTTTTCTTTTCCTCCCTATGTTCATTTATATGGAATAAGAGAGAACTTAGCAAAACACTAAACACAAGACATTGTTCAAACCAGTTTTAAGATATGTATCTGAGAGATGGGTTAGAAATAAAGCACTTGATCAAAGACTAGCGACCACAATTCTGAGAAAATTAGGGGAGTGAACAGATGGCATCAATGGCAGAATATTAAAAATGAATATATCAGAAAGGAACTTGACATTGTTGACATTCCAGAATGTGTGAGCAGAGCTAATCTAAGGTGTGAGGAAAGGGTGAGATTAGCAAAACAAGTGTTTAATGTCAAGATGGTAGGGGGGAGGACCCAGAGGAAGACTACAGGTCTAGACTGATTGATTCACCCAGAAGTTCTTAGAAACATGAAATGTTAGATACAACACTACTGGAGTGATGACAAGTTACAGACTAATTTGGAGCAAAATTGTTGTTAGGAGATTAATAATAATGTAAACTTAATCATATAGTGCTGTCATAATAGCCTGATTACCCCTTGAGGGTATTCAGGCTATTATGACATTATCCTTGATCATTATCAGAGAACATTTTGTTTCTATTATGTTTTGAACTGTTATTAAACTATATTAAATTATAAATTTAATATAAATTTATTTCCTTTTTTTTTCTTAGATCTAGTCTCCATAAAGTAAGTTTTTTCTATATATGTTCTATTTTCTGGTAATGATTTTCTTAAATTTTTAATAACTTCTATTCTTGTTGAAGCTATTTCTTCCATTCTATTAGATAAGTCGGATTCATTCATATTTTTTACACTTCAACTTTCCTTCCATTGCATCCTCAAATTTTTCTTTATAGTTTATTATATCTCCATTTTCTATTGTAAGTTTTATCATTACTAATTTCAAATGCTATTTCTTTATGTTTATTTTTATCCTTTCTCTCACTGGCCAATGACCACTATCATAGTTAAACTGGTTAAGAACAGACACATCTATTAATATTTCCGTGTTGTTAATCATAATATAATCAATTTCATTAAAAACTTCTCCAACTGGTCATCTCCAAGTCCATTTTCATTTACTTCACTTTCTAGAAAGTATTTCCTAATACAATCCTTGGCTCTCTGCAAATTCAGTAAGTCTTTGTCCTTGCTAATTTCTTTGGTCCCATCCCATCTAGCACACCTCAAGTACTTTCTTATTATAGTTTCTTGCCTACTTAATAGTTAAAGTATCTCCTAATAATTTTCCAATGATATGTACTATCTGTGAAAGTGCTGGAGAGATCCTCATAGAAGTTATCAATTTCTTCATCAGAATGACTGGAAGTGGGTGCATATATTTAAGTATAATATAGTTCGCCCACCGTTTGTAGGTCCCTGCTTTGCGTCTTTCCAAGAATAGTCGATTCATGCTGAAGGGGAGAAAGAAATGAAGGACGTCCGAATTGGTCGCCAACACGCGAAATCATGTGCTTTATAGGTAAAATTTTCCAACTGTTATACAAGCAACATAGTTAACTACAATAATCATAAAAGAGAAGTTAATTTTCCGACCGGTAATAATAAACAACTCATCTCACTGTACGGATTAATCACCCTATTATCGGAATGGATTCTCATTTTTCTGAGATGCGCAGAAGTGTCGAAGGATCTCTAATCGGTGGGTGAACTATACAAATATGTGCATAACTCCTAATACTTCATAAACCACAAATCTACTCTACCTTAAAATAATGTTCTGATATTTGGAGATAGTGCACTAAAACCTTTCTAAGAATGCTTGTTGCTATCCAGAAAAGGGCTCCCATAACAGATGAACTCTCCCTCAAACTCTTTCAATCACATATTATACTTCTGCATTAGGTCTTTTTAAAAGTATCCATGAAAAATCAAGAAAATCTGTACTTTCCGGGATGTTGATCCAACAAACTGGCCACCAGTATTCCTCCATTTGCCTCTAATCATATTATTATTATTATCATCACCAGAGACCTCCAGAGAGTCAAGGACTCATTGAGAGAGAGAACCCATCACACACACACACACACACAGTAGTTGCACTCACCACTTCAACAGACAATTTGTCCTCTCACTCACTGCCCTGTGAGAGAAAAATTTGGCTCTCATCCCTTTCTTAACCATTACAACTTAACTTCCACGGATGCCACCTTGTTTACTCTCCATGTCACATATAATGAAAGAGATTTCATTCAACTAATATTCTATAACATCCTTTCAAATATTTATGGATCTCTATTACATCATCTCCCTTTCTTCTGTGTTTATAATGTCTATCTTCATAATCTACATTCCATAATCCCAATCTTTGGAACTCTTCTTTGCACCCTTTCCCTAGCTTTTTCATTCCCTCGGAATCCAGGAAACCAAATCTATGCACAGCAGTCTAGGTGCATTTGTACACTAACTGATTAAAAAAATCCAGATGCTTGTTCATTTCAATTCTCAGCATAATATGAAAAGCATTAATATGGAGTTGGTCCACCTTTTGCTGCATAAACGCCTTCGATCTTCTGGGTAGGCTTTCGGCTAGATTTTGGTATGATGTCGGAGTAATTCCTTTCCATTCTTCCAGAAGAGCATCAGTAAGGGTCACTGATGTAAGGTGCTTGGGCATGGCTTGCAATTAGTGTTCCAATTCATTCCACAGGTGTTCGATGGGTTGAGATCAGGGTTCTGTGCAGACCAGTCAAATTCTTCAACACCAATCTCATCAAACTTTCTTGTAACCTCACTTTGTGGACAGGAGCGTGGGCATGTTGATAGAGGAAAGAGTCCTCACTGAACTGTTACCATAAAGTTGAAAGCAAGAAATATCTAGAATGTCATTTTAAGCATTAAGATTTCCTATCACTGAAACTAGGTAGCTCAGCCCAAACTACAAAAAACAGCCTCAGACCATCATCGTTCCTCCACACCTCCTGGCATCTGCCAATCCAGGCTTGTTCATTGGATGGCAAGATGTATCCATTCTCTTTATCCAAATCAGCCATAACATTATCATAAAATACAAGGAAACTGCTCACACGACTCCTAATTAGTTAACCCATGTTGTTTCTAGCAAATACAGCTTGTCTGTTAATCTAATTCTGTATGTGAGTTCTTACAACTTCTCTAAAATCTTCACAACCAACCTAAAGATACTGATAGGTCTTGGTAGCTAGACGTCAATTTTTTTTACTGATCTCTTAGTAAAGATCTCCCACAAGATCTTTCCTGAAGGATCAGGAAAAAAAACATATCAAGGGCCTAGCAGTTTGGCTGAACATTAACATTCCTTTAGCGTGTGTGCATGCGTGTGTGTGCGTGCTGATATTCCATTTGTTCCTCTTGCTGAATTCTTATCAGGGTTATGCAACAACTCTCGAACCTCCTCTTCATGCATCTCTATATCTCTTCATTCAATGTAGTGGTGGTAACGTGTACAATGCTATTACTAAGATCTATCGACATACAAGATGATAATCTTAGCAAAGTGAGCATTCACTATTTAAACAATCACACTGACTTCTGACACAAGGGTACATATGCATTCCGTAAAGATAGTTTTCACATTTATGCTTTCTTTTACTTGTATCATAGCATAACAATAAACTTCTCTGGGTTGCCTTTAAGCCTGCACAGCCAATTTCTTTTCATACTCTTAGCTTTTCTTATTGTTCTTCTTGTGTTCTTATTCTTCTTTCATTCCATCTATCTCTGTTCTGCCCAATGAATACAACTTTTAAGTTGTAAGTTAGCAGTTAGAATTGAAGGAAATACAGGAAGATGGTTTGATGTAAAATTAGGTGTATGACAAGGATACACATAATCTCCATATTCATCATCTATATGAATCACATTATGAAAGAATGTGGCATTAGGCCTGATATTAGAATTGGAGATGTAAAACTTAGCTCTTTGATTTATGCCGATGATGTTGTACTCTTAACACATGTAGTGCAACCCTCTAGGATTCTCTAACTAAATTGAATAACAGCTGTAACAAATTTAGCATGAAAATCAGCAATAAAAAGACCAAAACTATGAAAATAGGCAGGAACATAGAAAATTTCAGCTGCATTCTGAATGGTTTATATACTGGAAAGACTATAGAACAAGTAAAATATTTCAGCTATTTAGGAACAGTTTTTAGTGAAGATGATAAGTTAAATCTGGAAATAGACAACAGAATAAGCAAAGCTGGTATGGTGGGTAGCCAGTTGAAGAAATTTATATGGGAAAAGAGAGAAATTAGCCAAAACACCAAAACTAGCAGTATACAAGATGGTTTTCAAGCCAGTTTTAAGTTATGGATCTGAGAGCTGAGTTAGAAATAAAGCAATTGATCAGAGATAGAGACCACAGATATGAGAGTTCTTAGAAAAATTGGGGACTTGAACAGATGACATGGCAGAATCACATTAAAAGTGAATATACAGGGTGTTCGGGATAAATTTGACATATTTATAATTAATTATATTTTTCCGTAAGTTACATGTATTAACACACACTTCTCTTCATTTAAAAGTTTGGACCCTTCTTCATTCATATACAAGATGTCAGAAAGGATGGATAGCTGGAACCCACCTGAATCATGGAAGAGAATAACTTGTATCATGATGATTCGTGCCCGCCATCAAAATAAGGATATTACGACTGCTGCCCAATGCTCCCTGAATACAGTAAAAACAATCAGGCATGAACTAGAGACTTGCAATGGTGACTACGAGGATGTAGCAAGAAGAAAGATCCCTAGCAGACGATCTGATTGCGTTCGTACAGCAGAATTCCTCGCAAATCTGCAGGAACAGGTGTTGAAGAACCCTGGCATTGGAATTCGGGCTTTGTTCGTGGAGTTGCTAACTGTAGTCAAGCCCTGGATAACAAGGGTAGCCAATGGTAGGCCGTATGTATGGCAGCAGGATTCGGCCCCTTGCCACACCTCTGGGAAAAGTCAAAAATGGTTGTCTGAAAATTTCTACGACTTCACCAGTCCAAATGTTTGGCCTCCAAACTCCCCAGACCTTAACCCCATGGATTATTTTGTATGGGGCGCAGTTGAAAAAGACACCAATCGCACTTCCAGTAATACAAAAGCCCAGTTAATGGATAAAATTAAAACAGTTTTTGCGGCCCTTCCCAGGGAGACTGTAGCATCAGCTTGTTCGAGGTTCCGAAGCAGAATTGAAGCTGTGATCGATGCTAATGGTGGTTATTTTGAGTAAATCTTGTTGATAGTATTGTAATTAACTCTGCCTGTAATGTTTTTTTGTCAATTCATTAAATTTAATAGATACAAAGAAGATTTTCTTTTTCCTTACTAAACTGTCAAATTTATCCCGAACACCCTGTATTAGAAAGGAACCTGACATTGTTAGAATCCAAGATTGTGTTAACAGAGCTAATTTCAGGTGTTTTGGTCACTTAAACAAGGGAGAGGAAAGATTAGCAAAATAAGTATTCTCTGCCAGGTTGGCAGGAAGAAGACTCGGAGGAAGACCAAAGTCTAGGTGAACTGATTCAGTCAAAAGTGCCTTAGAAGAACGAAATGCTAGTTATGATAATATTAGAGTGCTGGCAATAGACTAATTTGGATGAAAATTGTTGATAGGAGATTATTAATAATATAAATTTAATCATGTAGTCCTGTTCATAGTAGCCCGAACATCCCATGAGGGTGCATATTAGGATTCATGATGATGATGATTATTTTATTTGAGTGTTGAGTAAATATATTTATACTACCAATTTTGCTATGTGGTTTATATACTGGCATTATATTACTTCATATCTTCCTACCACAGAATCTTCCAAATGAAATATGGCAAAATATTCTATTGAAAAAGCTTAGAAATGGAAGACAATACTGTAATCAGAAATTATAAAGGCAACATGAAAACTGAAGATATATTCTAGATGTCTGGAGTAATTACTTTGAAAGATTACTGAATGAAACAAGAAGCGACAGAAGAGCTGTATCAAATAGTCAGAAAGCCATTAAAAAAAAAAACTGAAATTCAGAAAGGCAGCACTGAGGTAGATGATATTCAACCAGAAATATCAAATATGAAGGTATTAAAAGTTTTGCGGTGGCTGCACTACATAATTCAGAAGGCCTAATCATGCGGTCGAATTTTAAATGACTGGAGTAGAACTGTCATAGTACTTATCTATAAAAAATAGAAACATAACAGTGTGAGAATTGCAGAGGAATTTTTCTAATGAGCATCTTGGTAAGATTTGCAAGCATACTTGAGAAAAGGCTAAGAAAAATCATGAGGGAACAAGCTGGTTCAAACCAAACAGAGGTAGTTAGGATCAGATTTTCACTTTGACAATATTGTGAGAAATCAGTGGGATACAGTAAGAATCTGTATGTATGTCTGGAAATGGCATATGGCAGTGTCAAGAGAAATGTTGAAAACAAGTATTAAACACTAAAACACTACAATTATATGGTGTACATGGGACATTATATCTAGCAATACACACTGTATTTGAGATGTATGTCAAACAGTTATAATTGGAGGAGGTACAGGAAGACGGTTTAATGTAAAAGGTGTGAGACGAGGGTACATACTATCTCCATTGCTGTTCATCATCAGTATGGATCATTATGAAGGAAAGTAGTACTATTCCTGATATCAAAATTGGACATGATCTCAGTCTTTACTTTATGTTGATGATAAAGATCTTAAATAAATTTGGTGCAAGTCTCCATGAGTCTTTAACTAAATTGAATAATAACTGTAAAAATTTGGCATGAAAATTGGCAGTAAGAAGATTAAAACTATGAAAATAGGTAGGAGTATAGAAATCATCAATTGCATCCAGAATGAAGAATGTATAGAACAAGTAAAACATTTCAGCTTTTTAGAGAAAATGGCAAATTAAATATGGAAATAAACAACAGAATCAGCAGTGCTGTTATGGCAGGGAGTCAAATGAATAGATTTATATGCAATAAGAGAGAAATTAGTCAAAACACAACACTTTCTAGGATACAACCAATTTTAACACATGGATATGAGAGGTGGATTAGAAACAAAACATTTGATTGAAAGCTTGATAGAAAAATTAGGAGAACAGATGACATCACTGGGAGAACTATATTAAAAATGTGGATATTAGGACCTTGACATTCTGGAATGTGTAAGCAGAGCTGATCTAAAACAAAGTGGTAATGTGAACAGAATGAAAGAGGAAAAGTTAGCAGAACGTTTTTTTTTTTTTTTGCCAGAATAGACAGAAAAAGACCCCAAGGAAGACCAAGAACTAGGTGGATTGATATAGTAAGGAGTTCCTTAGAAGACTAAAGTATAAGATCTGACAATATTGGAGTCCTGACAGATAAAAAAAAAATAATTTGGAGAAAACTTGTCAACAGAAAGTAGGTAATGATGTGAACTTTTTATGTAGCACTATATATCCTGTACATCCCATGAGGGTACATTTCAGGAATTTGATGATTATGATGAAAACAATCCAGATCTTCAAGAAACTCAACAGATTCCTCCTTTTTAGCTCCAATTACTTGTCAAAGAACATCACTTTTGTGACTGTGAATGGCATTAAAAAAAAAAAAAAAAGTGTGCTTACCTAATAACGTAATACTTTCAATATACCTAGTTCTAAAAGTTAAAAACAGTATTTTTTTATTTACCAAATTCATAATACTTATTTAAGCTACAAATATTGCCAATACTTCCTTTGATCTAAAAGCAGTATAACAATAACTGGCTCATGAATACAAATTTCACTGACTCCAAATAAAAAAAAAATCTCTATACACATGTTTTAATATAAACTCATTAGACTTTTGTATATTCTTAGCTTTAGATAACAACATATATTCAACTTTTCATTATTTATTTAGATTAATTAAAATAGGCAATCTCACCAGGAAGATAGAACAGTTCTAAGTGACATTGTTTTTGCATTTTTGACATCCTAGTCTTTTCCTGACCAGCACTAATCAAAGTTATTGCCAATCCTTGAGACCCTTGAAATAAAATAAAATAAGAATCTTAAGCAATATAAAGTATGGTATTAGTGTACATAATGTAATGAAGTGCAAAGTTTCATTTTTTTTCTTTCAAGAACATAATAATATAATGGAAATACTTTATCAAAACTAATTGAATATCAAAAATAAAACTATCTAATAATCATATCTGTATAGAAGTACTATATATATACACGGTAAGCTATCATTTACCTGACCTTCACAATAATGGCCCTTCAATTAACCGACCCTCTCAATGTCAACTGACTTCTGATACAGCAACATCGTATTACTTCACTTATTCGACTCTTCAATTATTATCAGAATGGCAAATTTCCTTCCAGAAATGGTCACATAAATGGTAGATTACTGCGTGTGATTTTTTTTTTTTTTTTTTTTTGTATGAAATTGCATTCATAATGCTCTAATGTAAACCTCACACATTCTAGCATAATCCATGAAGTACATATTTACAAACCCAATATGAAATAAAATGAAACCTGCAAGGCACTAAATGAGGTTCAGATTGATAGAATGGATAAAGTGTGAATTAAAAAATATCAACTACATTATCATTAGTGAGTGAGCCTATAAAATAGATTACACAATTCAGCTCTGTTTTTTAGTGAATATGATAAATTATAGCAACAGATAACTGAATAAGTCAAGCTGGTATAGTAGAAAGTCAGCTGAATAAAGTTATACAGAATAAGAGAGAAATCAGTCAAAAGCCCAAGCTGCAATATACAGTATGACAATATTCAAACCCATTATAATAGTGATCTGAAAGTTGTTTAAGAAATAAAAGAGGTGATCAAAGACTGGAAACCACAGTATATAGGTTCTTAGGAAAATGTGGAGTGAACAAATGGCTCTGATGCCAGAACTATACTAAAAATGAAGATTTGAAACCCCTCTCCTTCCCAAAGCTATTCATATTTGAGAATGCGTAGAACTAATAAATGATGTTATGGTATAAGTATAAACACAATGAGATATGAATCGTTAGCAACACAAGTGTTTCAACCAAAAGCATGAAAGCACTTTATGACAAATAATTGGGAATATAGCAAAGATCTGTATTTAAGTTTTGTAGACTTGAAAAGGCATATGACAAGGTGCCAAGAGAAAAGCTATTCAAAACGCTACAGTATATGGTGTCAATGGGACATTATATCAAGCAATACTTAGTCTTTATTTGAGTTGTAAGTCAGCAGTTAGCATTGAAGGAAGTACAGGAAGATGGTTTGATGCTAAATCTGGTGTCAGACAAGGATGTACATTATCTATATGGATCACATTATGAAGGAAAGGGGTATTAAACCTGCTATCAGAATTGGAGATGTTAATCTCAGCTCTTTACTTTCTGCAGATGATGTTATACTTTGAAATAAATCCAGTACAAGTCTGTAAGATTCCGTGACTAAATTTAATAACTGTTGCAATAAATTTGGTATGAAAATCAGCAATAACAAGACAAAGACAATGAAAATAGGCAGAAGCATTAAAAATATCAACTGGATTGTGAATGGAGCAACTATAGAACAAGTAAAACAGTAAAATATTTCAGCTATCTAGGCAAAATTTTTAGTGAAGATGGTAATTAAATATGGAAATAGAATCAACAAAGCAGGTATGGTAGAAAGCCAACTGAATGGCTTCCTATGGAATAAGAGAGAAATTAGTCAAAACACTAAATTAGTGGTATACAAAACAGTGTTCAAACCAATTTTTACTTATAGATCTCAGAGCTGGGTTAGAAATAAAACACTTGACCGAAGTCTAGATACCACAGATGAGAGTCCTGAGAAAGATTAGGAGCGTGAACAGATGGCATTAATGGCAATATTATATTAAAAACAAGGATATTAGGAAAGAACTTGACATCATTAGAATCCAGGAATGTGTTAGCAGAGGTAATCTCAGGTGGTATGGTTATTTAAACAGAATGGGAGAGAAATGATTAGCAAAACAAGTGTTCTCTGCCAGGATGGCAGAAAAAAGACCCAGGGGAAGACCGATATGTAGGTGGATTAATACAGTAAAAAGTACCTTAGAAGACAGAAATATAAGATCTGATAAAGTCTTGACAGATAACAGACTGATATGGAGGAGAATTGTTGATAGGAAGTTCACAATGATGTAAGTTTTTCAAGCTGTACTATCATAATATCGTGTACACCCCATGAGGGGGTGCATGTCAGGAATTTGTAATGGTGGTGATGATAAAAAAAAAAAAAAAAAAATATTACTAAATAAAATATATATACAAAAATAAAAATGTTCACAAAATAAAATAAACTTTTCATACATATCAGTATAATAATATATAAATGATAAATAAAAAGTTTTATAGTGATACTACATTAAACAATTTCTCAAGTCCTTTTTAGGATTTTCTTCTGTTTGGGGATGTTCTGAATGTTAAAAATCATCGATTGACAACAGATGCTATTGTTGTGTCCCATTTTACGATTTTTATTCTATTTTATAATTTCCGCTTATCTATGTTCTTCTATTATCTATTCACGAGATATCACCAAAAAATTTACTAATACTTAAGTTATTTCTCCCCTTAGTACCCCTAATATTTGTATTTATACTGCACCTTTTGGGATATTTAGTTTGAGATATTATATACAAAAACAAGGAGAAAGAACTAAAATATGTCTGAAAGTGAAACAATGTTGCAGTCGTGACACCTTATCTCGTTTCTTTACACATTAATTTCCCACGTGATTAGGTTCGTAATTTTTCAAGTGGTGCATTGGACAGCAATTTCAGACAACTCTTTTATCATTGAACAAAGGTTTATTAAATTCCTTAACATGGTACAATTCAACTTTTGTGATTACTCAATTTAATGCTAAACTAAATACTTACAAACTAACATTAGCTTATTATAAGTAATTAGGCTATGATCCTATAATGAGTATTACGATCATGCCGCCATAACAATTCAACACATAAATTCACTTGACATGGACAAATAAGATTAATTCACACTATTTAACTATTCAAACTTAAGTAGATTAACTAAACCCTTTTCTGCACTAACACACACAACTATAACATTTTAACTTTCCTATAAATTACAACAGACATACAAAATTCTCAGGACACTTAATTATTCACATAACATTAGCACTATATAATAAATTTAGTTTAATCCTTTATCCAAGTGTGAGCAAACAAAGTTTGCGCCTGAAAGTATCTTCAGGACTGGGGTAAGGTGGTACAACACCAGGACAACTCGTTGCAAAGGTGGAGCAAGCTACCAACACTCCTGTCTCAGTATCTCCTATAATGCAAAACACATCTCCTTGCAGATATGTCTAATGTTATGCATTAAGGGAAGGGCCACTACCCAGACTAGTTTCGACCTTTATTGAGGTCTCTTCAGTGGGAGCCAGGCCCAAGTTGAGATACCAGGCAGAAGCTTTAGCAGGTCATCTCTACTTATAGGAGTTGCCAAATGGTGTGCCACCCTTTTTTTTTAATAAATTACTCTGGATTTAGAGATAGATGTTGAAAGTTTATTTTTCACTTGGTTAGAGTATAATAAATTTAGTTTAATCCTTCATCCAAGTGTGAGCAAACAAAGTTTGCGCCTGAAAGTATCTTCAGGACTGGAGTGTTGGTAGCTTGCTCAGTTGAGACAGGAGGGTTGGTAGCTTGCTCCACCTTTGCAACGAGTTTCCCTGGTGTTGTACCACCTTACCCCAGTCCTGAAGATACTTTCAGGCGCAAACTTTGTTTGCTCACACTTGGATAAAGGATTAAACTAAATTTATTATACTCTAACCAAGTGAAAAATAAACTTTCAACATTAGCACTAGTCAGCTTACTTTTAATATATTCTGTCAGATACTAAAGTCCTAGTATAAATTTTCCTTGGTCACTTCAACAGTTCCGTATTAGAATAATGGTACTTATTACAGACAAATTTTAGTTAACATTAGATATATTTTACAGTACCTTTCTTTCTTGAAGTTTTCATATGGGCCTTTACCTTCTTCTGATTGAACTAGCTTGGTATAACCACTCTGATAATTTGCTACTCCTACGTTCCCTTTTGAGGTGAACTCACTTTTCGTAACTCTGGACACACACTGAATCATCTATATATCAACTGTGCAACTCTCCACTTGGACATCGATTTCTTTACTTCTTTTCCCCTTCTCATAGTTGTCACTGAAGTCGAAACACAAAGAATATGTTTCCTTTTCTTTGACTTTATGGCATTCTTTGCTTCTTACATAGGAAATACGGAATCGAAATCTCGCTCACTTTCGTTTCCGTGTTGTGGCGTGGAGATATAACCCCTATTTCGCCACTCAGGAAAACACCGTGAAATCCCTACGAAAGAGCTCTCGAAGGACTCTCTTGGAACAGAATCAAAACCAAAACCAAAAAAGCCTCGTGTGTGTGTGTGGGGGGGGGGCTTCCAACCCTTTTATACCTGTTCTCCTAACGGCACTTTTTCTAACTTCTTTTCTCCACCCCCTACTTGTTTTTATTTCACCGACCAATTAGGGTGGCGTTTTTCTGCCAAACGTCCTTTGATCGGCGAGCCCGTAACGATGTCTCAATCTGGGAATCGGCCCTGAGCGACAGTCTGTTGCTCTTCTTTTGCTAGCCTCTAATTTAATCCCCCTTCCAAATTTTTCTATGAATTTACTTAATAACTTAATCTCTAGCCTCTCACATACCATCTCTTATGACTAATCCTTTTCTGTCTTATTTAGTTAAATTTTCTCTTTTAAATCATATCACAATATTAATATATTCTTTCTTTTGTTAGTTAGTTTAACAAAACCTTTATCTTTTATATATTTTATTGGATGCAAGAATCTTTCTTTTTCTTTTTTTTTTTATTCAACTATTATCTTTTGTGCAGGATTTTTAATTTATTTTATCTTCATGTTACACCATGATAGCTGAGAATTCTATATTCTCAAGATATCAGGGTGTAACACTATCTTTGGGTTACAGCAGATGATGGAAAAGTTTTGAGAGAAACAACAGGAGCTACATCAGGTGTTTATTGATCTGGAAAAAAGTGTATGATAGAGTGCCAAGGCAAGAAGTCTGGAGGTTGTCTGAGGGAGAAGAAGGTACCGGAGAAATATGTCAGCTTGGTGCAGGAGATCTACAGAAATGTAAAGACAAGAGTTCGGACCTGCCTGGGAGAGATTCAGTGGTCAATGGTCAGCATTAAGTCCATTCCTGTTTAATATTGTGATGGAGGTAAGAGAAGATGCATCTTGGACAATGTTGTATGCAGATGACATCGTGCTGTGTGCAGAATCAAGAGAAGAAGTGGCAGCTAAACTGGAAAGATGGAGAAAAGTACTGGAAGAGAGGTATGAGACTGAGCAGAAGTAAGACTTAGTGTTGCAAAGTGGATAGCAGTCAAGAGACAGATCTGGAGTTGGAAGGAAATGTCCTCAGGAAAGTTAGGGACTTTAGATACTTAGATTCAACAGTGAAAGAGGATGGAGAGGCTGAGAATGAAGTGGGATGCAGTATACAAGCTGGATGGAGGAACTGAAGAGAGATGGCTGGAGTGCTATGTGATAAGAGGATGACAATCAATCTAAAAGGCAAAATCTACAGGACGGTAGTGAGACCAGCTATGACGTATGCTATGGAAACTGTGGCCCTGAGAAAAAATAACATCAGCAGGATGGAGGTAGCGGAGATGAGAATGCTTAGGTGGATGTTTGGTGTGACCAAAGAGGATAGTCTTAAAAATGACTATGTAAGAGGAATGGTGAAAGTTACGAACTTAGGAGCGAAGATACAGGAGGACAAGTATGTGGGAAGAAAGGTCATGCAGATGGATGTACAAGGGGAGGAAGCATGGACGGCCAAAGAAGAGATGGAGGACTTCAGGATGAAGAACTTGGATGTGTTTACAGCCCAAGACAGGAGGATGTGGAGGAGACTCATTAAAAACAGTGACCCTACTTAAGTGGGATAAGCTGCAGAAGAAGAAAAAAATATTTTTAGTTTTCAAAATTTATAGTCCATTTGATTCATCATTTTTCTTGTTTACTGGTCTTATTAACACCATTTTTTTACTGCATGTTCTTGGCTCAATGAAGTTTAGCTCCAAATATTTCGTCATCCTTGCCTTCCAAAAATATATAACCTGGTATGTCTTTTAAAATTACTCTTCATTATTCATTAAAATTTTATGTTAGTCTTTTAACTTAGCCTCTGGTCAGAGGTATTGGATTTTTATGTTCATGAGTGACACGAAACTTTAGTTTCAGAAAATCTATGGACCAATATACTGTTCTTTTGCTGATTCATTACCCCCCCCCCTCCATTTATTACTAAATTCGATTTCACATATACACACAAAACTGACCATGAGTTTGCTGCTCTCTCCAGTCATTTGAATTCACTAATATAAACAAGAGTACACAAAGTTGATTTTAAAATACTTTAAGCAGAAACTACATATTCAATTTTTGAAAAAAAAAATGCCTTTCGCACAACATCATGTAAAAATCTACTACTTTATCTGATCTACACCATTTATTATAATTTGTCTTGACTTTATGCTCTGGCTGTCTTACTTTATTTCCCACTCTGTAGATTAATGAATTTATTTGATTTATGACTGCACCAGTTAAACTACTTATTGAGTGTGAGTTTGTAAGAAATATAAACAAAGATAAAGCAGATATCATTCCCCAATTAATTCTGACCTTTCCTTTACATCAGTTGTGGCTTAAATCCATCATATAGCATTGCAGGTTCAGAGTTTTCGAATCAGTGCATTGAAAAACCAGTCTCAGTGTATCATTCACAAATCAATTTATTTAAACCAAGAAATCTATATACACTGTTCAATTTACACATATAAGCATTGACACAATGAAATTTCAAGTCTTAGATAATTACAAGTAATTCCATTTTAGTTCTCCTCCAATTCTATCTTACAATCTAAATTCTTACCCATTAAACAATAAACTTGTCAAGTGTATGCTCTATCAACAATAACTTATGTTTACAGCAATAAGCTTACTTTTAGAATAGGTACTTATTCATTTATTATTATTACAGGCAACTCCGAGGAGTCCTTACTCATCGAGGGAAGCCCTAACTGAATAGTTGTTCTGGACATCATGTCCAGAACAACTATTCAGCATCCACACAGTATCTATCATAATTTACTTTGAACTCACTCACTCACAGTCATGGCACCCACAACAGACACTGGCAGCTTATTCCACTCATTCACCACTCTCCAAACAAAATTTCCATGGATGGCCCCTAGTTCTCTCACCACCAGACCTGTTTTGAAAAATTTCCTCTGAATTAATCTTGTAAAAACCCTTCAGTAATTTGAATGTCTCAATCATATCATCCCTCTTCCACCTATCAAACAATTTCTGCAACCCACAGATCTTCAACCTGTTCTCATAAGGTTCATTCCATAGACCAGCTATCATCTTGGTCACTCGCCTCTGGATCCTCTCTACCTCCTCCCCATCAAGAAGAAACCCTGGCACCCAGATCTGGGCACAGTAGTCAAGATGGGGTCTTATCAAGGCTCGATAAAGAGGAACAATAACTTGCTTGTCTCTGCTCGTCAAAGTATTCTTCAGTAACCAAGTGATCTGATTTAGCCACTTTTGCAATGTGCCCCCTAAACTTTTACATCGATAATAATTACACTAATACAACTGACTGCAGACCAAAACACAGAATGTGATTTGTCCAGAAGTACTTACAAACGTCACGTTGTACTTATGAAAAATTACATATCATATAGTTCTTTCATTCACTACAGTCCTTACTTGATTCCTATGTCTATACAATCTTTCCTTCTTCTGACTGCATGCCTGTTCTTTGTTTCCCGCCTTTTTTCCTTGTCTTCTATTGTCGATATCTTTTACTTTCAGATTCTGGTAATCAGCAAACATGGTGGCCTCAGCCATTAGACGAATGCTTTTCTTGTTGAGCTTTCTGTGGCTCCAGTGACAGACAGTTGACCTCACATAGTGGTGGACCCAGAGAAGATGGCTGAAATCCTTAAGATGCTACTCTTTCTGATGAGTGACAGTGGACCTCATGTGGCGGGGAACAAAGGAAGAAACGGTAAAAACCCTAAGATGCTCCTCTTTCCGATGACCGACGGGTGATCTTCACATGGTGGTGGACCCAGGGAAGAGATGGTAAAAAACAACAACCTTAAGATGTCTCTCTTTCTGATGACCGACAGTGGAGTCAGGGAAGAGACAACCAAAAAACCCTAAGATGCTCTCCTTCAAGACACAAGAGCTTATATATGCTCTAGACTCTGCGTAGTACGCAAGCATGGCACTCAATATTTCCATACTTGGAGATGCACTAACATTGGGATTTGATGACAACACACTTCATGTGATACACATGAAGTACTCCTCGTACAAGCCATCTTCCTACTATCTTTGGACAAGTTAAAATACATAAACCAAGTCATCCTCTATGTGCCCCATAATTTCATACAAACACACCACAATTTGTGGTGTGTGTGTGTGTTTGTATGAAATTATGGGGAAATTATGAAATTATGACTGCTAATGTTCTGGCCCATGGGAAGACCACAATTGGTCTTCCCATGGGCCAGAACATTAGCAGTCAACTTGATGAACTTTTCCTCACCCAAATGGAACATAATTCTTATCCCCACTCCTCCCCTTGGCATTTCAAATACTATGATATAATAAGTTTAGTTTAATCCTTTATCCAAGTGTGAGCAAACAAAGTTTGTGCCTGAAAGTATCTTCCGGACAGGGGTAAGGTGGTGTACCACCTTACCCCTGTCCGGAAGATACTTTCAGGCACAAACTTTGTTTGCTCACACTTGGATAAAGGATTAAACTAAACTTATTATATTCTAGCCAAGTGAAAAATAAACTCTCAACAAAATACTATGATAGATATGATGATGATGTCCTATGTATTGGCAACATGAATGCTATTAAAACTAATTGTTTCTTTAAACACCTTTAGCCACAGACTAAAATTTTATGTGAAATAGGAAGAAGAAAAATCTATAAATTTTCTAAATTTGACTCGAGCTCACCATTATATTAGTTTTAAGGTATATCATAAACATACCACTCTTACTATATCAAAAGATTGGTCATTTTAACGCAGTTCATTATCATTTATTACAAATACTCTTCTTTAATCATTGCTCTAAACCAAGGCATTGTAAACATGGCATCAAGAAATCACATACCCAAAAAATATCATCTCTTCTTGTCCGTCAACATAGATTATCCCTATTTATGCTGTCAGAAATCACATGCCTTCTTCCCAAACAACTTAATGACATCCTACACCATTCTAAAATTCCCATATATCCATTATATTTATAAAGCCCTCAAACACATTTTCATATTATTGAATTGCCTTCACTACAAGCAACAGACTATGAAATTTCCAAAAACATATGTCCACAGTATCTCCAACTATGGTACAATGTTTTTTTATAAGTTTGATTGCCAATTAGAATGCAATACCTGCTACATTGAATCCACTATTTAAAATCTCATTTAATAGAACATTATTGAAATTGCATTATCTCCAATACCAGAATACCTGTATCTCATCACTAAAAAGAAATGCAAATGAAAAACACATCCATAACATCAAAAATTACATCTAATCTAAAGACATCTCTAATGTTATAAATTAAAAATGCCAAGAAATTTTCATCTTTAAAACTGGGCAACTTGTATATATGAGTTATCCAGTCCTGAAATTACTTCAGGTGCAAACATTGTTTACTTACACTTGGATAAATGATTAAACCAAGAATATAATTTCTTGGCATCTTTAATTTATAGTATAACCAAATGGAAAAATTTCCAATATCACTAATATTAATAAGGTTACTACCATTGATTTCCAAGATAATGAAACCAAATTACATTGTTCTGAATCTCTAGCGATAAGAACTAATCAGGATGCTATAAACACAAAAAAGATCCTATCTAATTTTGCCACCTTGGCAATTATACAAAATAAATTACTCTCCATTAATCTCAAACTCCCTGTTACTTTCAAACCAACAAAACTCCTCTAATACATAATCTTAACCATGCAATAGTTCATAGTCAGTTTTGCAATGTTTATCATCAGACAACAATTCTCACAAAATGGCCAGCATTGTCGTCATGATATATAATAAGTTTAGTTTAATCCTTTATCCAAGTGTGAGCAAACAAAGTTTGCGCCTGAAAGTATCTTCAGGACTGGGGTAAGGTGGTTGCTTTGTTTGCTCACACTTGGATAAAGGATTAAACTAAACTTATTATACTCTAACCAAGTGAAAAATAAACTTTCAACATCAAAATGTCGTCATGATGTTGGTCCACTAGTTTTGCTACTTTTAGGACTTAAATTTTTAGTTTTCAAAATTTCTAGTCTATAGATTCAGCATTTTCCTTGTTTAGTGGTCTTATTTATTCACCATTATCAACACAACATTCTCTTACCACATGTCTGAATCTCTAGCGATAAACTAATCAGGATGCTATAAACACAAAAAGATCCTATCTAATTTTGCCACCTTGGCAATTATACAAAATAAATTACAGTTCATCCCAAATATTTTGTCATCCTTGCCTTCCAAAAATATACAACCTGGTATGTCTTTTAAAATTATTCTTCAGTATTAATTAAAATTTTATATTAGTCTTTTAACTTAGTCTCTGGTCAGAGATAATGGGATAGCTCCATTACCTACTTACAACTCTGCTATTTTTATATTATCTGACATCAGGAGTGACATGAAACAACAAACTTAGGATTAAAAAACTGTATGTACTATACAGTCAAACTTATTTATAACAAGCACCAGGAGACTGACAAAAGTTCCTCATTGTAACGATTACTCACTATACCAATGATGAGTTAAATTTACCTCCTATTTTTTTTTTAATTCTCAACAATTCGATAAAAACAGATTAAAAAAACAAAAGTATTACAGAGAAAATAATAACATAATTACATACCTAAGTATTCTTTGTATGAATATGCTTGTATAAACTACAACACACTTAATATTAAACATAATTTATGTGTCTATAATTTTAAAACCACACAGTTTATTTCTCCGTAATTAAAAACAATACTAATCAATAATAAACACGATTTCAATTAGTCCTTTTGAAAATAGACATAACGATGTCATGTCAGTTTTTAAATCAATCCAGACAACTGTTGTTAGATAAAAATCGTTGTGTCCAAATTGTTTAGCAAATTTTTCTGCTTAAGTCTTAAGTTCAGAAACCATTTAAGCAATGTTTCATCAACAATTGTATGCACGCACTTTCTAAAATTTTTTTTTTTGGTAACAACCAAAACAAAAGTTTTCCAGTACCAATATGTAAACATCTTTTCTCTTCTCTTCCATAATGTTGATATTGTTGAAGAGGACAAACAAACTTTTTTTATATACTTTAACAGTTCTTTGCATCACTTTCTAACTCACAAATAATTCTGACTTTTTTCACGAACTGAGAGAGAGACACTTTTTTTAGTAGACATTTCCAAAGGAAGGGTTCATTTTTAACTGATTTAATGGTTGTATCAATGTTTGGATAATATGAGGGATGATGGGAGGCCAGACACTGGAGAAGTAGGTTAGGTAGAATGGGAATGGTTCTTGAGGACAAGATTAGGTTATAAACCAGCTCTTAATCAGATGAAATTGATCATAAAAGCTAAGCCACTCCCTTCATTTTTGTCTATTCCAAGAACTGTGAGCAATTAAGAATGTTTGCACAGTTACCAAAGTTTGTATAGTATATCCATGTAATATACTCATAAAGGTGAGCAGTTGTATGAGAATAAGCATAAATTAAAATCATTATGGCCTTTTGCTTATTACATACGTGTTCATTACAACAAGATTTGACTGTATATTTACACATTTTTTTAAGTCAGGAAAATGCCAACTGTTTTTGTTACATTGGTATAGCTACTATGGTGATGCTTTTTAGAATTTTTCTGTTATTTGTATAATTGTTGTTTCATTTTTGTTGGAAAATAATGCCTGTGAAATTAAGCAAACATTTTACAATTAGCCAGGTTGGCAGGAAAACGACCCAGAGGAAGACCAAGATATAGGTGGATTGATACGGTACAAAGTGCATTAGACAATAGAAATAAAAGATCTGATAATGTTGGAGTCTTGATAAGTAACAGACTGATTTGGAGGAAAATTGTAGACAAGAAGTTAGTAATGATGTAAATTTTTCATGTAGTACTATCATATCCTGTATACCCATTCAGGGTACATGTCAGGAATTTGATGATGATGATATCAAGATTTTTCACGGGAGTTTCTGTCTTGTATTATTATTATTACAGGTTTATATATCTGGAAAGTTTAATCACTCATGATGGAAATTGTGAAGAAGATATAAAAAGAATCTAAATAGCCCAAATAGTCATTCTTAAGATGAAAACAAATACTTACGGACAGAAAAGTCATCATCATCATCATCAAATTCCTGATATGTACCCTCAAGGGGTGTACAGAATATGATAATACTACATGAAAAATTTACACCATTACTAACTTCCTATCTGAAATTTTCCTCCAAATCAGTCTGTTACTTGTCAAGACTCCAACATTATCAAATCTTATATTTCTATCGTCTAAGGCACTTTGCCATATCAATCCACCTATATCTTGGTCTTCCTCTGGGTCGTTTTCCTGCCAACCTGGCAGAGAACACTTGTTTTGCTAATCTTTCCTCGTCCATTCTGTTTAAGTGACCGTACCACCTGAGATTAGCTCTGCTAACGCATTCCTGGATGCTGACAATGTCAAGTTCTTTCCTAATATCCTCGTTTTTAATATGACATTGCCATCGTTGGCATCTGTTCACGCCTCTAATCTTTCTCAGGACTCTCATATCTGCGGTCTCTAGTCTTTGGTCAAGTGTTTTACTTCTGACCCAGCTCTCAGATCCATAAGTTAAAACTGGTTTGAACACTGTCTTGTATACAGCAAATTTAGTGTTCCAACTCATTTCTCTCCTATTCCATATGAATTTATTCAAATGACTTCCTACCATACCATCTTTGTTAATTCTGTTGTCTATTTCCATATTTAATTTACCATCTTCAGTAAAAATCGTGCCTAAGTAGCTGAAATGTTTTACTTGTTCCACAGGTTCCCCGTTCACATTTTCAAAAATTCTACCTATTTTTCATTGTCTTTGTCTTTTTAATGCTGACCTTCATACCATATCTATTACAACAGTTATTCAATTTAATCAGGGAATCTTGTAAACTTGTAGCGGATTTATTTAGAAGTATAACATCGTCCGCATAAAGAGCTGACATTAACATCTGCAATTCTGATAACATGTTTAATACCACTTTCCTTCATAATGTGATCCATATCGATAATGAATAACAGAGGGGATAATGTACATCCCTGTCTCACACCAGATTTAACAGTAAACCATCTTCCTGTACTTCCTTCAATTCTAACTGCTGACTTACAACTGAAATAAAGACTAAGTATTGCTTGATATAATGCCCCATTGACACCATATAACTGTAGCATATTGAATAGCTTCTCTCTTGGCACTTTACCATATGCCTTTTCCAAATCGACAAATCTTAAATACAGATCTTTGTTATATTCCCATGCTTTCTCAACTATTTGTAATAAAGTGAAGATCTGATCCTGACAGCCTCTATTTGGTCTGAATCCAGCTTATTCTTCACAAAGCTTTACTTCCACAATTCTTCTCAACCGTTTCTCAAGTATACTTGCATAAATCTTGCCAGGAACACTCAGTAGGGAAATACTTTTGTAATTCTCACATTCAGTTTTATTTCCCTTTTTATATATGGGTACTATGAGAGCGCTACTCCAATCATCGGGAATTCGTCCCTCTGTCCAGGCTTTCTGAACAATGCAGTGCAGCCACTGTAAGACTTTTATACCACCATACTTCAGCATTTCTGGTCGAATATCATCTACTCTTGCTGCCTTTCCACATTTCAAGCTTTTGATGGCTTTTTCTACTTCAAGTATGGATATGTATTCTTGACTGTATGTCTGTTGAGTGTTTTTTACCACTGTGCTGTCATCACTGCTTGTTTCATTTAGCAATTTTTCGAAGTAATTACTCCATACTTCAAGGATATCTTTTTCTCCTGTTTTCATGTCACATTTATCATCTCCAACTCCTTTTATAGCACTCTTTCCTCCATTTCTAAGCTTCTTCAACAACCTCCAGAATATTTTGCCACCTTCTTGATATTTATTTTCTATGTTCTTTCCAAAGTTTTCCCGTGACTTTTGTTTAGCTAGTTTTACACAGCGTTTCACTTTCTTACATTTGTCTCTGTATTCTCTAAGAGCACAAGGTGACTTATTTGTCAGGAACTTTTGATATGCTTTCTTTTTTTCCTTCACTTCCTCTTTAACTTCCTGTGTCCACCATGGAGTTCTGATTTTTCTATCCTTGCAGACAACCTCACCACATGCCTCTTTGACTGAATCAATCAGGGTTTTCTTCAGAGTTTGCCACTGAATCTCCAAGGTTTGGTTCCTGTTCTCAAACTCTTTCATTTTTCCTTCAATAACATTCGTGTATTTTATTCTACAGTTCACATCTGAGAGCTGCTCAACTTTTATTCACTTTAAAACATTCTTACATGTTATTCTTTTCAATATGAAATTCAATTTTATCCTGCTGAAGACTAAATAATGATCAATTCCAATTTCAAATCCTCTGTACACTCTGGTGTCCTGCACCAGGGAGAAAACATCACTATCAACAATAACATAGTCAATGAGACTTTTCTTATTCCTTGCCTCTTCTATCCATGTGTTGTGCACATTTTTATGTTGGAACATGGTTTTAGTAATGGCCAGTCCATGTCCTAAGCAGAAATCCAACAGGTATTTGCTATTATTATTAGCTTTGCTTTTTTCTCCAAATTTTCCCAAAATATTTTTGTATGTCTGACAATCATTTCGTACTCTGCTATTTAGATCCCCAACAAGGACCAACTTTTCCTTTTTCATTGTGTCAGTTGCTTTCTCTAAAGCATCCAAAAATTCCTCCACTTTTACCTTAGTAGAACCTTCTGTGGGACCATAGGCACAAATAAGTCTCATTGTCCATTTCCCCATTCTGATATTTGCCCAAATCACTCTACTTGACAACACTGCCTGCCATTCAAGAAGATGAGCCTCGTATTTTGTGTTGAATACTATGACTACTCCTTCTTTTCCTTGATTGTCATTTCCTGAATATAACATTTTGCATTTATTGCTCAGAAAGATCTCACCAGTTTTTGTCTTTTTTGTTTCAGTCACCCCTATTATGTCAATCTGGTTTCTTATCTAATTCCTCAGCTAGCTCCATTTCTTTGCCATTCAAGCTTATGTTAATAGTACCGATCTTCAATTCTGGTGATATTGAGGTGGGGTGTGTTTTAGGATTTGTTCCAGTAGCTGACTTTTCGCTGTTCGCCCTGGTTCCCAGGCGATAAAAACGGGGGGCCTTGTTTAATCAGCGACGCCCCAGCCAGCATGAAATTTTGTCATGTTGTACCATCATTTTCTATATTGGTTTAAGCCAATAAGAATACAATTTGGTCGGCTAAATCCCAAATTGCCAGACCATCCTCGTTTGTTCATTATCCAGGAAGATACCCAACAGGGTGCACCATGAGAAGGTGAGGACTGGACATTAGGTCAGAAGCCATGGTCTGTTCTCCGCATTCCTTTAAAGGCTATGTGGAGGTCTCCTCTCAGTTATACAGCTTTGACCCTTAATGATGACTTGCTATGCATATTCCACATTACTGTACACCTCAAAAATAAAGAAATGGAAAACAGATTAATGATTCTGAATATGTGATTAAGAAGAGTGATGCCCATTGGCTGGATAGAAAAGATTATTAAAAAAAACAAGTATAAGAACTTATTAATTATTATAATCAAATATACCAATTTTGAGTAAATCAAAAATTTAAAATTCTGAGGTTTTAAAAAAAGAAGCAAGAAAAATAAGCACCACCTAATTTTGAATAATTCCAATTTTTTAAGGACAGTTGCGGTATTTGGAATTCTAGATTTTGGACTTCATACCCATCATAACTGATGAATTTTTTTCTCAGTCATGCCACTGGATAGCAAGTCAGCCAGGCTTTAATATAGAAAATGTGCCACGAGTTTGGGCATACTTTGTTCTAGTAGCCCGGTTAGAATTTTCAATAATATTTTTTCATTTAATATTTCATTCCACTTCCTATATAAAGTGAGAAATGTAAGTCCTGAAGTGCAATTTTTGTAAAAGTTTAGATATTTTAGGACACATGCAATTTACAGACAAAAAATACTAGTGTTGGTGGTGAGCATTGGTGTAGATGATGGAGACAGAGAGCTGTAGAGTAGGTGCCCTCCCTCGATGAGGCTTTGGACTCCTTGGAGGTGTCACGAAATAATAATAATAATAATAATAATAATATATGAAGCAATTGCATTAAGAGCTGCCCAAAAACCTTGGCTTCCAAACTTGCTTATAGAGGGCATTTTCCTAGTACTCAAGGCCCTGAGGTAGATGAGCTACACTTCCTGTTGTCTACGTGCAATTCTACTCCTATACCTATGACGATGATGAAACACTAGACTACTGTTTATTTTTATTCCTCAATGCAATTCATTCCATCAAAACCACGAGCTCTATCAGCATGTAATCCTACTTGTACATTATTCTACAACTCATTCCAGTTAGCTTCTAAAAGCTTGTCTAAGGAAAAAGAGATTAGCTCAGCTTATTCTGAACAATAAACTGCATTCAAAAATATGCCAAAATATTTACCATATCGACCAGCACGTCCAATACGATGTAGGTAGGTTTCTGCATCCCAAGGAACATCTAAATTTATTACAAGATTCACATTCTCAGCATCAATACCACGAGCTGTCTATAAAAATTAAAGTTTGAAATACGCTTAGTTTAAATATTTAAGCACTATCTTCCAAATAAAACTAATTTTGCAACAGAAGGAAAACATCTCAGTATTAGAACTTTAGATAACACATTCATTAAATTAAAATTACTCATTATTTTTTTATATATTTATATTATTATTATTATTATTTTTGTCATATATATTGTATACTGTGTGTATATATATATATATATATATATATATAAAATTTGACTGTATATATTAACCCTACAACATAAGAGGTTGTAAAACCAATGTCAGAAGGTTAATGGATTGAAACAGCACTGGAAAAGAATTAAAAATAATATTTAATTTGTTCCAATATTTCATTTCAGTTACAGAGACTTCATCAGGGAGTGCAATATGAGACTTAACAAACACAAAAGCAACACAAAAACTAAGTGAAACACATGGATAAAAGACTACAATCCTAGCAAGGTGGGGGCACCCTCTATGGGTATCTGTAGGCTGCAAACTGGAATCTCCAAGTATTAGTGATTCCCATATTACTGGAAGTTTTATGCAACCATATTTATTCAATATGGTTTATGCAAATTCCTCAATATGCATATTCTAAAAATAGTCAGAAGAGTCTTTCTCTTCAAAATTTACTGTGATGGATCAGGGTCAGCAAGGCCTGACTGATCATAGTCATGACTGCAGATATATTTCTTATGTTCTTCCATGCAGATGATAGCTGATCTTCCTGTCTGGTCATAGTAGGCTAACTTGCAGAAACAAGGAACTCTATATACACCTGGAACTGAGAGAGGAGGGAGTTTGCCTTTAGTGGAACAGATAAGGGTAGCTAGTTTTATGTGGGGCTTGTTGTGCAAAGTTTCTATTTCTTTATGATTCTGTCTATTTTTTCTGATGTGCCTCAGAGAAAACAGACAGTGATAACATCAGTAAAATCTTTCTGAAGAGAAGGTTCTGGATTAGGGAAAGGAGCTCGTGGTATTGATTATTTTCGTGATAATGTGGGAACGATAGCAATCAGATAAAAAAGTATGGCGCATATGATTGAGTTCAACTGCAAGAGATGCATCACTGGAGCAAATGTTATAGGCTCTATTGGTTCATATTTTAATACTATATTGTTGATGGGGAGGGAGAGTGATGGAAAGTTTGTGAATATATCTTCTGTGTGAGTGGGTTTCCTGTATACTGAAAAGGACAGGTTACCATTAGGCAGGCAGGTGACAAAGATATCCAGAAAGGCTAGACTATTATTCATTTCCTTTTCCATTGTAAATTGGATTCTAGAGTGAGGACTATTGAAGTGACAGAGAAAAGAGTAATGTGTCTAGGCTAAGAGACCAAAAAGAAAGCACATCATCTTCATATCTTAACTAGAGATAGAAGGTTTGAGAGGGCTGAGTCAAGAGCTTGTTTTTCAAACTCTTCCATGAAAAAATTGGCAAGAGGGTGAGGGGGCTCCACAGAGGCACCCTCTGTTTATAAATTTTGTTCTTCCAAGAGAAATAACCAGAATGGATAGCAATGGAAAAGAGATCTATGATATGAAGAAGAAAAACCTTTTCACCACCATTTCCTTAAATGACACCTTACCACTTTAAAAAAAAAGACATTACATTAGAAAAAGATGATCTATTAGTCAATTTTGATATCTCTGCCCTCTTTACGAATGTCCCAATCAATGACACAATTCTTCTTTTACAGAACAAATTTCCTCCAGATATCACGGCACTCTTTGCGCATGTATTACATTCTGGTTATTTTGTATGGCAAAACGCTTTCTACTTACAAAAAGAAGGTACAGCCATGGGCTCGCCATTATCACCCCCGATTGCTAACTTTTATATGGAACATTTTGAAAAACTTGCTCTAGGTTCCTCCCCTTTAAAACCCAAAGTTTGGCTCAGATACGCTGATGATGTTTTTGCGATTTGGTCTCATGGCCACCAGACACTTTCCTTAGCCACCTAAACAAGTAACACAAACGTATACAGTTCACAACTGAGATTGAAAAACATAACACACTGCCGTTTCTAGATACACTTGTCACACGTCTTCCCTCAGGTAATCTTTCCTTCACTGTTTATCAGAAACCGACACATACTGGCCAATATATACACACCAACCAACACAAAAACTAGGTGTCATCAATACCCTAAAAAACAGGGCTCTGAAGATCTGCTCCAGTGAACAAGCACTGAAAAACGAATTTAAAGTGATCAGTAATACTTTTCAAAAAAATTGATACAGCCAAAACACTATTAACAAAATTCTCTACAAGACCTCAGTAAAAAACAAAGACAAACCAAACTACAGTAAAACTATAACCATTCCCTACATTAAAGGGACATCAGACAAAATAAACAGAGTACTACAAAAATACAATCTCAAAGCCACCTTTAAACCTCCTGCAAAACTAAAAAGCTTACTCAACTCATCCAAAGACCCACTCCCTCTGCTGGCCCACCCTGGAGTATACCATATTTACTGCACTTGCAACATACCATACATAGGAGAAACAGGATGCACAATTCCGATCAGACAAAAAGAACATAAACGACACATCAAATATAATAATTACGAAGCTGGCCTTCCTGATCATGCTCTGAACACCTTACATAGAATTGACTGGAAAAGCACTAGTTGTCTACATCACACCAAAACACGGTATAAATGCAAATTTAAGGAAGCTTGTGAGATCATTATCAACCATTCCAATCTAAACAATAATGATGGTATAAAAATTCCATACATATGGAAACCATATATTCGTCCCATGAATCCTTCCTCTATAAGAACAACTATAAACAGGACTCTAGAAAATCCAGGATCCTAAATATAAAATAACAACTTTAATACCGAAAAATAGGCCATCACTGTTAAGGAAAAAAAATCTATAACAAAGTTTAATCATGTTGTAATTTATAATAATAGAATAATAATTTATAATAATAATTGTAATAATAGAAATAGGACATCACTGTTACTGGAAGGAAAACCATCTGTAAGCAAGAATGTTTATTCATGTAATTAAAAACTAAATTAGCTTGATGTAATTTTTTTTTTTTTTTTTCACTACAGGTCATGCCAGTGAGTAGCATATGATCAAATCATTGTTTCTCTAGCTTACGGTTTGAAATGTAACACAGCTTGTCTTGTATATTTATGTATGCTCCAGATGACGATCTTGATATGAAGATCGAAACGTCGGGATAATAAAAAAGTTATTTTAACACGGTTGTAGAATCCATAATTTCAAAAATGAATGCTGATCACCGTGTAACACTAAAAGAAAAGATATCATCATCATCATCAAATTCCTGCCATGTATCCTCAAGGGATGTACAGGATATAATAGTACTACATGAAAAATTTACATCATTACTAACTTCCTATCTACAATTTTCCTCCAGATCAGTCTGTTACTTGTCAAGACTCCAATATTATCAGATCTTATATTTCTGTCGTCTAAGGCACTTTGTACCGTATCAATCCACCTATATTTTGGTCTTCCTCTGGGTCGTTTTCCTGCCAACCTGACAGAGAACACTTGCTTTGCCAATCTTTCCTTGTCCATTCTGTTTAAATGACCATACCACCTGAGATTAGCTCTGCTAACGGATGCTGACAATGTCAAGTTCTTTCCGATTATCCTCGTTTTTAATATGATATTGCCATTGATGCCATCTGTTCACGCCTCGAATCTTTCTCAGGACTCTCATATCTGTGGTCTCTAGTCTTTGGTCAAGTGTTTTACTTCTGACCCAGCTCTCAGATCCATAAGTTAAAACTGGTTTGAACACTGTCTTGTATACAGCAAATTTAGTGTTCCGACTAATTTCTCTCTTATTCCATATGAATTTATTCATTTGACTTCTTACTATACCAGCTTAATTGATTCTGTTGTCTATTTCCATATTTAATTTACCATCTTAACTAAAAATCGTGTCTAAGTAGGTGAAATGATTTACTTGTTCCACAGTCCTCCATTCACAATGCAGTTGACATTTTCAACGATTCTGCCTATTTTCATTGTCTTTCTATTGCTGACCTTCATACCATATCTATTACAGCAGATATTCAATTTAGTCAAGAAATCTTGCAGACTCGTAGCAGGTTTATTTAGAAGTATAACATCATCCGCATAAAGCAAAGAGCTGACATTAACATCTCCAATTTTGATATCATGTTTAATACGACTTTCCTTCATAATGTGATCCATATAGATCATGAATAACAGAGGGCATAATGTCCATCCTTGTTTCACACCAGATTTAACATTAAACCATCTTCCTGTACTTCCATCAATTCTAACTGCCGACTTACAACTCAAATAAAGACCAAACTAAGTATTGCTTGATATAATGCCCCATTGACACCATATAACTTTAGCATAGTGAATAGCTTCTCTCTTGGCACCTTGTCATATGTCTTTTCCAGATCTACAAAACTGAAATAGACATCTTTGTTATATTCCATGATTTCTCCACTATTTTTCGTAAAGTGAAGATCTGATCCTGACAGCCTTTATTTGGCCGGAATTCAGGTTGTTCTTCACCAAGCTTTTTCTTCTACAATTCTTCTCAACCGTTTCTCAAGTATACTTGCATATATCTTATCAGGAACACTCAGTAGGGAAATACCTCTGTAATTCTCACATTCAGTTTTATTTCCCTTTTTATATATGGGTACTATGAGAGGTTTACTCCAATCATCAGGAATTCGTCCCTCTGTCCAGGCCTTCTGAACTATGCAGTGCAGTCACTGCAAGACTTTTATACCAACATACTTCAGCATTTCTGGTCGAATATCATCTACTCTTGCTGCCTTTTCACATTTAAGCCTTTGATGGCTTTTTCTACTTCAAGTATGGATATGTATTCCTGACTGCATGCCTGGTCAATGTTTTTTTACCACTGTGCTGTCATCACTGCTTGTTTCATTTAGCAGTTTTTCAAAGTAATTACTCCATACTTCAAGGATATTTTTTCTCCCGTTTTCATGTCACCTTTATCATCTCTAACTTGTTTTACAGTACTTTTTCCTCCATTTCTAAGCTTCTTCAACAACCTCCAAAATATTTTGCCACTTTCTTGATATTTATTTTGTACGTTTTTGCCAAAGTCCTCCCATGACTTTTGTTTAGCTTTCTTACATTTGTCTCTGTATTCACTAAGAGCACAAACTGACTTATTTGTCAGGAACTTTTGATATGCTTTCTTCTTTTCCTTCACTGCCTCTTTAACTTCCTGTGTCCACCATGGAGTTCTGATTTTATTATCCTTGCAGACAACCTCACAACATAACTCTCTGGCTGAATCAATCAAGGTTTTCTTTAAGGCTTGCCACTGAATCTCTAAAGTTTGGTTCCTATGCTTAACTCTTTCATTTTTTCTTCAATAATCTTTGTGTATTTTAGTCTACAGTTCAGATCTCAGAGCTGCTCAACTTTTATTCACTTTAAAACTTTCTTACATGTTATTCTTTTCAATATGAAATTCAATTTTATCCTGCTCAAGACTAAATAGTGATCGCTTCCAATTTCAAATCCTCTGTACACTCTGGTGACCTGCATAAGGAAGAAAACATCACTATCAACAATAACACAGTCAATGAGACTTTCCTTATTTCTTGCCTCTTCTCTCCATGTGAATTTGTGCTTATTTTTATGTTGGAACATGGTGTTAGTAATAACCAGTCAGTCCATGTCCTGATCAGAAATCCATTTGTGACCACAAATCTCTTGTGCTGTCATAATAGCCTGAAACCTCTTGAGGATACGTATTAGAAAATTGATGATGATTATGATGATGATGCATTTAAAGAGATCCCAAAGGGGAAATGTATCAACATGATAATTTATTTAGGCAAACAGTTGCAATTGATCCATCAAATTCCAAAAAGAATTCCAAAAGAATATTTTTCCTATATATCCAAAAGACAAACCTTCTTTATTACAGAATGTTTAAATACTAAAAGATTTTTTGTACAGACTTCCCGCTATTTTCATCAGGGAAGCAGGCGGAACAGTGAAACAGTGAAAGTTTAGATACTGGAAGAAACTCCGAGCACCAGCAGAATTCATGATATAGGCACCATCAACATAAGAACTATCAAGGATGAAAAAAGTGGAACAAACTTCGACTCAGATTCTGTTTAACTCAAGATCAGCACCGTCGATAAAATGTAATATAAACGGAAATTAAGCGATCTACACAAGAAATATTCAGTGTTTCACATTCGACATGTCTGATGTCACGGAAAAAAAAAAACAGGCGAGAGTTATCTAAATAACTACTACAAGATCTTATATCAAGGAATAATGAAACTAAAAGAAAAAACAAGTATACCAATTTTCATAATCGATAGACAGTTCTGTTGGCATAAATGACATAAATAAATATAATTAAATAAATAAAATGAAAGCTCGTCCTTGTTGGAGATCTACATACCAAAGCAGAAATGAATGCCAGCCATGTGAAAATGACATCATCATAAAATTCCTGACATATACCCTCAAGGGATGTACAGGATAACATAGTACTACATAAAAAATTTACATCATTACTAATCCATTTGTGACCACAATCTATCTACTTCCTATCTACAATTTTCCACCAAATCAGTCTGTTAAATGTCAAGACTCAAATATTATCATGTCTTATATTTTTGTCTTCTAAGGCACTATTTACTATATCAATCCACCTATATCTTGATCTTCCTCTGGGTCTTTTTCCTGCCAAACTGTCAGAGAACACTTGTTTTGCTAATCTTTCCTCTCCTATTTCGCTTAAGTGACCATACCACCTGAGATTAGCTCTGCTAATAATAAATTTAGTTTAATCCTTTACCCCAGTGAGAACAAACAAAGTTTGCACCTGAAAATATCTTCAGGACTGTATATAGTGTTGTACTATCTTACCTGGGTAAGTAGTGCAACACCAGGACAACTCGTAGCAAAGGTGGAGCAAGTTACCATCACTCCTATTCCAGTATCTCCCATAATGCAAAACACATCTCCTTGTGGATATGTATACCGTTATGCATTAAGGGATTGGCCACTACCCAGACTAGTTTCGACCTTTATTGAGGTCTCTTCAGTGGGAGCCAGGACCAGAGTTGGAGATACCAGGCAGAAGAAGTAGCAAGGTCATCTTTACCTATAGGAGTTGCCAAAAGGTTTAAGGTTTGATGGTGCTGCACTACTTACCCAGGTAAGATAGTACAACACTATATACAGTCCTGAAGATATTTTCAGGCGCAAACTTTGTTTGCTCTCACTGGGATAAAGGATTAAACTAAATTTATTATAGTCTAACCTAGTGAAAAATAAACTTTCAACATCTTTAGCTCTGCTAATGCATTCCTGAGCGCTGACAATATCAAGTTCTTTCTAATATCCTCGTTTTAATATGATATTGCCATTGATGCCATCTGTTCATGCCCCTAATATTTCTCAGGACTCTCATATCTGCGGTCTCTAGTCTTTGGTCAAGTGTTTTACTTCTAACCCAGCTCTCAAATCCATAAGTTAAAATTGGTAAACACTGTCTTGTATACAGCTAATTTAGTGTTTTGACTATTTTTTCTCTTATTCCATATACATGTATTCAGTTGACTTACTACCATACCAGCTTTGTTGATTCTGTTGTCTATTTCCATATTTAACTTACCATCTTCACTAAAAATCCTGCCTAAGTAGCTGAAATGTTTTACTTGTTCTATAAGTTCTCCATTCACAATGCAGTTGATATTTTCAATGATTCTGCCTATTTTCATTGTCTTTGATTTTTTTAATGCTGATGTTCATACCATATCTATTACAACAGTTATTCAATTTAGTCAGGGAATCTTGCAGACTTGTAGCGGATTTATTTAGAAGTACAACATCATCCGCATAAAGAAAAGCACTGAGATTAACACCTCCAATTTTGATATTGGGTTTAATACCACTTTCCTTCATAATGTGATCCATATAGATAACGAATAAGAGAGAGGATAATGTCCATCCTTGTCTCACACCAGATTTTACATTAAACAATCTTCCTGTACTTCCTTCAATTCTAAGTGCTGGCTTACAACTCAAATAAAGACAAAGTATTGATTGATATAATGCCCCAATAACACCATATAACTGTAGCGTTTGGAATAGCTTCTCTGTTGGCACCTTGTCATATGCCTTTTCCAGATCTACAAAACTGAAATAGAGATCTTTGTAACATTCCATGATTTCTCCACTATTTTTCGTAAAATGAAGATCTGATCCTGACAGCCTCTATTTGGCCTGAATCCAGCATGTTCTTCACCAAGCTTTTCTTCCATAATTCTTCTCAACCATTTCTCAAGTACACTGGCATAAACCTTGCCAGGAACACTCAGTAGGGAAATACCTCTGTAATTCTCACATTCAGTTTTATTTCCCTTTTTATATATGGGTACTATTAGAGCTCTACTCCAATTATCAGGAATTCATCCTTCTTTCCAGGCCTTCTGAACTATGCAGTGCAGCCACTGTAAGACATTTATACAACCATACTTCAGCATTTCTGGTCGAATATCATCTATTCCTGCTGCCTTTCCATATTTCAAGCCTTTGATGGCTTTTTCTACTTCAAGTATGGATATGTATTCCTGACTGTATGCCTGTTGAGTGTTTTTTACCAGTGTGCTATCACTGCTTGTTTCATTTAGCAATTTTTCGAAGTAATTACTCCATACTTCAAGGATATCTTTTTCTCCTGTTTTCATGTCACCTTTATCATCTCTAACTCCTTTTACAGCACTCTTTCCTCCATTTCTAAGCTTCTTCAACAACCTCCAGAATATTTTGCCACCTTCTTGATATTTATTTTCTATGGTCTTACCAAAGTCCTCCCATGACTTTTGTTTAGCTAGTCTTACACAGTGTTTCACTTTCTTACATTTGTCTCTGAATTCTCTAAGAACACAAGCTGACTTATTTGTCAGGAACTTTTGATATGCTTTCTTCTTTTCCTTCACTGCCTTTTTAACTTCCTGTGTCCACCATGGAGTTCTGATTTTTCTATCCTTGCAGACAACCTCACCACATGCCTCTTTGACTGAATCAATGAGTGTTTTCTTCAAGGCTTGCCAATGAATCTTCAAGGTTTGGTTCCTGTTCTCAAACTCTTTCATTTTTTCCTCAATAATCTTTGTGTATTTTATTGTACAGTTTACATCTGAGAGCTGCTCAACTTTTATTCGCTTTAAAACTTTCTTACATGTTATTCTTTTCAATATGAAATTCAATTTTATCCTGCTCAAGACTAAATAGTGATCACTTCCAATTTCAAATCCTCTGTACACTCTGGTGTCCTGCACCAGGGAGAAAACATCACTATCAACAATAACATAGTCAATTAGACTTTTCTTATTCCTTACCTCTTCTATCCATGTGAATTTGTGCACATTTTTATGTTGTAACATGGTGTTAGTAATAACCAGTCCATGTCCTAAGCAGAAATCCAACAGTTATTTGCCATTATTATTAGCTTTGCTCTTTTCTCCAAATTTTCCCAAAATATTTTTGTATGTCTGATAATAATTTCCTACTCTGCTATTTAGATCCCCAAGAAGGACCAACTTTTCCTTTTTCATTGTGTCAGATGCATTCTCTAAATCCTCAAAAAATTCCTCCACTTCTACCTTAGTATGACCTTCTGTGGGACCATAGGCACAAATAAGTCTCATTGTCCAATTCCCCATTCTGATATTTGCCCACATCACTCTACTTGAGATTGTCTGCCATTCAAGAAGATTGGCCTCGTATTTAGAGCTGAATACTATGGCTACTCCTTCTTTTCCTTGATTGTCATTGCCTGAATATAACATTTTGTATTTATTGCTCAGAAAGATCTCACCAGTTTTTGTCTTTTTTGTTTCAGTCACCCCTATTATGTCGATACTTATCTAATTCCTCAGCTAGCTCCATTTCTTTGCCATTCAGGCTTCTTATGTTGATAGTACTGATCTTTAACTCTGGTGATGTTAAGTTGGTGTTTTTTCAGATTTGTTTCAGTAGCTGACTTTTCGCTGTTCGCCCCAGTTCCATGGTGAAAATGAAGGAACCAGGGTGAACAGTGAGACCGTCGCCCAGTTAAACAAGGCCCCGTGTTGTTTAGCCGAGGGCCGTGTTTAACCGGCAACGCCCTAGTGGCATGAAATTTTGTCATGTTGTACCTCATTTTTTTATTTGGTTTAAGCCAATAAGAATTACAACTTGGCCGGCTAAATCCTAAATTGCAAGCCCATCCTCATTCGTTCAGTATCCAGGTAGATACCAAACAGGGTGCACCATGGGAAGGTGGGGATTGGACATCAGGTCAGAAGCCCTGGTCGGTTCTCCGCATTCCTTTAAAGGTTATGTGGAGGTCTCCTCTCAGTTATACAGCTTTGACCCTTAGTTCCTTAAAGGATTTTATAGGATTAATGCAGGGGAAATGTTTCAACACCTGGCTAGAGGGAGCAGAACAAGAGGTCATCCCTGGAAGTTTGATAAGAATGTGGTTAGCAAAGGCATGAGGACTAGATTTTTCCCTTGGAGAGTGGTGAATGAATGGAATGGGTTTCCCAAGTCAGGTTTAAGTGCTTTATCTGTTAATGAATTCAAGGAGAGGTACAATACATAGTGTGTTGATAGTTTGGATTTCCCACGATGAGTCTTAGAGCTACATGGAGAATAATAAGAATAATAGTAATAATAATTATTTTGAATGAAGCTCTTCAAGAACAAATAAAATGCATTGTTGACCAAGTGATTAGACACAATTAACACACGAAATTGATAATGACATTGCTTTCCCAAGGTGATACAATACAAGTGAAGAAAGTATAAGAGGATCTCTTATTTTGTGCTGGCATTAAAAACTATAATTATACAATAAAAGAAGTAGATAAAAAATAAAATAATTTGTAGATAATTTGTCTATCTAATAAAACTAAGATTCCAGTTACCCAACATACAGCAGGAACTGCATTTCTTGCTATAGGTAACTGAGCTGCAGTTATGAATGTGAATTAATCTAGTTAAGTGTTCTTTATTTATTATTTGAATGCAGAACCAGTTTTGTCATCTCAGAAGACTTCATCAGGTGCATCACATGAAAAGAGAAATGCAAAAATATACACTACAAGAGAACAACAGCTATAAATTAACTTGAAAATGTATTGTTGACATTTGAAGTGATAATCAGACAGGTTATAGCTAAGAATTAAGATGGATCAGATTGAGGACAATTTCTGTTGATTCGACAAGTCTTCTCTCCAGCTCAACATAGCATTTAAAAATGTTTTCTAATTTGTTCCAGATCACTGGAGGAGTAACAGAATCTTCATCATTAGGATGAGCAGAATTAAGAATGAGATTAGATAGTGAACTTCTTCTATTTCTGCCATACGTGATGTTTCTCACATTCGTTCCTCCATACAAAGCTCAATGAATTTCTCTGCCTGAACAAAATAGGACATGCTGCAGTTTCACCAAAGATGATAAACTCCTGGATACTTTAAGATGTTATGTTTTGGTTTAGGTGTGTCAAGTAAGGAATGGAGTTTGGATAGGGGAGTAAAAGAAGTGCAGATTTTAAATTTCTTGAGAATTTTTGCTAACTTGGGTAAGTTAGCAAAGTGTTTAGAACAGTGTTTAGAAAAACTGTTTCTCTGTAAGGTTATAAGAAGAAACTGTAGGCATATATATCTACAGTATATCAGTTCAGTTTCTAATACTAACCTTAGCTATAACCAATCTGATTATCACTCTTCAGGCTACCCAGCTTTGGCACACAAGCAAGATCATGCTAAACAATACTATGGCATCCAGAGCACCTTCAAATGTTAGCAACATGTTTGTTAGTTACTTATAGCTGTTATTCTGTCATAATGTATATTTTTGCATTTCTATTTTCATATTATGCACCTAATAAAGTTTTCTAAGAAGATGAAACTAGTTATGTATTCAAATAATAAATAATTTTTTTCGATTTTGGTATCATTTCTTTAATTATGTCATATAGCCAAGTAAATCCGTTGCCTCGTATATATATATATATATATATATTTTTTTTTTTTTTATTTGTTACTTTTTTCAGTCAAGAAGGCAAATATCAATTTCAAAATTTCTTCGTTTCATAAAACACTGTATTAGTACTGTGGAAATAAGGTGAAGATTAGTGTTTTGGTTGTAGAAGGGTATTTTGCCTGAAGTTGATTTACACAATGAAAGGATTCATGTAATTTCACCATCACTTTCTTAATATAATTACTCAGAGATGAACATATAGTCTTACATTATTCCTGTAAAATAATAACAGCCTTCAAAAATATTTTTACTATGCAAGAAAAGTGGAGTCAGTTCCAAACTATAAGGAGATCCTATAATTGACAGCACCTAATCTTCTAAATTGGTTCATTAAGAAAAAAAATCACATCTGGATGACTGTTAAATGCATAGAAAACCAGTGAGAGGATAGAGAAATAAATAAATATCCTTAAATTTAGTGCTGTTACTGCCTAACCATGCCATCACACTGTTGTAAAATATTAATATCCTATCTACAATGGAAAAATTTCCAAGTAGCTATACAGCTTTTCAATGGCAGTACCATCTCCTCCATGTGCTGATTCATGGAAACCTTTGAAAAATGTTTTCTGACATCAATAAACTGAAAACCTACAATTTGGTGGAGATATGTATACAACATTATCATCTGAAAATATAGTGCTGTCGAGTTAAACAATTTTCTTTCATCTATCAACTCATTCCATCAAAAAATAAATTTACTTTAGAACTAGAAAGTGAAAGAAAACTACTCTTCCTAGATGTTTTATTTATCAAAAATGCTGAAAAGACTTCTCGCTTCATGTATACAAGCTGATTCACACAAGTCATTATCTACACTCATCTTCATTGCACCATGTGTCACACAACATAGCTGTTATAAATACATTAAAAAAAAAAGAAAAAAGTTATCCCTATTTATATAATTTGCATCCAAACACAAGTGGTACAGTAGTAAGTGGTACAACATTATTTACAACAAATTAGGATACATTACAAATGAGAACAGCTTAAATTTGATAGGTGAATTATAGGAATTAATAAGTAAAATATGAAGAACGAAACTATACATAAGTTATATACAATAAATATGGTCAGATGTTCTTCCAGTATCATGTGCAACCAACTGCTCTTTCTGTGCAAGATATCAGGCCCCTCTTTAGTGCAAGGTGATTAAAGAAAGGGACAAAAAAGGTGTTCCATGGACTGGGTTGTCCCACATTGGCTTAAACCAAATTTCAAATGATGGTACAACATGACAGAATTTTATGCTGGCTGGGGTGTTGCCCGATTAAACAAGGCTCCCTGTTGTTTTTGCCAGGGAACTACTGCCGAGCTTGAAACTGATAATTCCTTACCTTTTCTTGATGTCAAACTGACTCGCTCTTCTGGTAAACTCAAAATATCGATATATAGAAAGCCCACACATACCAACAGATATCTGCATAGTCAGTCCCATCATTTCTCTCCTCATAAGCTTGGAAAAAAATATTACACCTTGGGACATAGAGCCCGTTCTCTTCTGGATGACCCAAATGAACTTCTTACAGAAATAAACCATCTGAAAACTTCTTTCGAAGTTAATGGATATTCCAAGAGAATCATTGAAAAATTCCTTCTTAATCCTCCTAAACATCACTCAGAAGAAACAGATTCAAAGGCAATATATCTATTCTTTACATAAGTACAGTATCAAATAAATCAGCAAAAGTTCTAAGAAAATACAATATCAGAACCTTGTTCACTCCACTTCCAAAGATCCGTTTCTTAATAAGCCATCCAAAACCTTGTCATCATCAACTCAAATACCCTGGTGTATATAGAATATTGTGTGATTGTGATATTCCTTATTTTGGGCAGACAGACAAATCTGTCGAATTGCGTATGGAAGAACACATGAGGAACATTACTTACAAGAGATAGCGAGCCAGTACATTATCAAGTCATATCCTTTTCTCGACTAATCCTAATGATGAAAACCAAAGTCACAAAGTCTGCTGGAAAAATCTACTAACATCTTCCGTTGCAATGATGAACTAGAGAGAAAAATCGTAGAATCTAGAGAAATCATCTTCAATCCTGTTCATCTAAATAATAACTTGAGCTACAACCTCCCATATAGTCATTCAGCTGTAATCATGTACTGGCATTCACGTGCTGCTGCAAGCACGCACTCTCCCAACAATGCAACAAACGAAAGAACAGCTTTAAATACAACTACAACGTTTTCATGCTAATTATGTATAGAGACTCTCTATGTTGTTCATAGTATTTTAAACTTCAGTGTTTAGTGTTTTTTCTTTCTTTTATAATGTCAACTGATGAAGGCTGTTACAGGCAGAAACTAGTAGTGTTTTTATATTAAAACCTTTTTACTTAAACCTCGGTTCTAGTAATTCAATTCTTCATAAAAATATGTGTGTTAACCGAGTTAATGATCATTCTTTCATATATATATATATTATATGCTTTATATGTGGATCCAAGGCCTCCAGTAAGTAAGGTGGTCTAGCACTAGGCGACAAAATTTACCTTTCACTTAAAGTTGGGTGCTTGGAAAGCAGATACATTAATCATTTTGTCAACCAGGCAGGCATACTGTGCATGTTACTGCAAACTGAAACGTTTTATATTTAGATCCATGTTGTAATTCCATAAATATAATAATTTTTGCTACAATTTTTATTACCGTAAATTCAAAATTTTTATTATTAGTGAGAACTTTACAGTTGATGAAGTTTCTATTTTTACCTTGATTAGCAAGCTTAATTTGATTGCATTTAAATTCTTTAAAAAAAAAAAAAAAACTTTTTTCCTTATTGTATTATTTAAGAAGCAACTTGCACCAAAATATTTTGCCACATCAAGAAGGTGGCAAAATATTCTGGAGGTTGTTGAAGAAGCTTAGGTATGGAGGAAAGAGTGCTGCAAAAGGAGTTAGAGATGATAAAGGTGACATGAAAACAGGAGAAAAAGATATCCTTGAAGTCTGGAGTAATTACTTTGGAAAACTGCTAAATGAAACAAGCAGAGATGACAGCACAGTGATAAAAAACATTGACCAGGCATGCAGTCAGGAATACATATCAATAGTTGAAGTAGAAAAAGCCATCAAATGCTTAAAATGTGGAAAGGCAGCAAGAGTAGATGATATTCGACCAGAAATGCTGAAGTATGTTGGTATAAAAGTCTTGCAGTGACTGCACTGCATAGTTCAGAAGGCCTGGAGAGAGGGACGAATTCCTGATGATTGGAGTAGAGCTCTCATAGTACCCATATATAAAAAGGAAAATAAAACTGAATGTGAGAATTACAGAGGTATTTCCCTACTGAGTGTTCCTGGCAAGATCTATGCAAGTATACTTGAGAAACGGTTGAGAAGAATTGTGGAAGAAAAGCTTGGTGAAGAACAAGCTGGATTCAGTTCAAATAGAGGCTGTCAGGATCAGATCTTCACTTTACGACAAATAGTCGAGAAAGCATGGGAATATAACAAAGATCTGTATTTAAGTTTTGTCGATCTGGAAAAGGCATATGACAAGGTGCCAAGAGAGAAGCTATTCAATACGCTGCAGTTATATGGTGTCAATGGGGCATTATATCAAGCAATACTTAGTCTTTATTTGAGTTGTAAGTCAGCAGTTAGAATTGAAGGAAGTACAGGAAGATGGTTTAATGTTAAATCTGGTGTGAGACAAGGATGTACATTATCCCCTCTGTTATTCATTATCTATATGGATCACATTATGAAGGAAAGTGGTATTAAACATGATATCAAAATTGGAGATGTTAATGTCAGCTCTTTGCTTTATGCAGATGATGTTATACTTCTAAATAAATCCGCGACAAGTCTGCAAGATTCTCTGACTAAATTGAATAGCTGTTGTAATAGATATGGTATGAAGGTCAGCAATAAAAAGACAAAGACAATGAAAATAGGCAGAATCATTGAAAATGTCAACTGTGTTGTGAATGGAGAACCTGTGGAACAAGTAAAACATTTCAGCTATTTAGGCACGATTTTTAGTGAAGATGGTAAATTAAATATAGAAATAGACAACAGAATCAGCAAAGCTGGTATGGTGGGAAGTCAACTGAATAAATTCATATGGAATAAGAGAGAAATTAGTCGGAACACTAAATTAGCTGTATACAAGACAGTGTTCAAACCTGTTTTAACTTATGGATCTAAGAGCTGGGTCAGAAGTAAAACACTTGACCAAAGACTAGCGACCACAGATATGAGAGTCCTGAGAAAGATTATAGGCGTGAACAGATGGCATCAATGGCAGTATCATATTAAAAACGAGGATATTAGGAAAGAACTTGGCATTGTCAGCATCCAGGAATGCGTTAGCAGAGCTAATCTCAGGTGGTATGGTCACTTAAACAGAATGGGCGAGGAAAGATTAGCAAAACAAGTGTTCTCTGCCAGGTTGGCAGCAAAACAACCCAGAGGAAGACCAAGATATAGGTGGATTGATACGGTACAAAGTGCTTTAGACGATAGAAATATAAGATCTCATAATGTTGGAGTGTTGACAAGTAACAGGCTGATTTGGAAGAAAATTGTAGATAGGAAATTAATAATGATGTAATTTTTTTCATGTAGTACTATCATATCCTGTACACCCCTTGAGGGTACATGGCAGGAATTTGATGATGATGATGATATTCTGAATATGTTTTATAGTCTTTCAGCTTCATGATTTTACTTTAACTAGGCCCTGAGACATACCTTAATTCTTTTATAAAAAAAAATTAAGGTTCAAAAAAGAAATTTGAGGAACGAATTATACTTTTTCCCAAAGGTTATTATATTCGATTAGTGCATTTTTGATTAATGCGCCTGTTTTAAAGAATGCATAGGCACACTAATCGAGGGATTGCTGTATATATATTTTGTCATACTCACACAAGCACACGTACATCTACACATGTGGATATTTATAAAAATAATATCATTATGAACATTTATATATAAAATTTATATATAAATGTTTATATATAAAATTTATTAATCAAAACCAATACATTTGTATACATATATGATTACTCCTAATATCTGTATAGCAAGAAAATTATTACATCTTAAATACAAAAATTATGAAAAATTAATCTTTTGGGCTTTTTGCTTTGGCAAAGTTTTGAATTAATCCATCTATATTGATTGTAGATGCAATTTCATGCTGTATGAATATTATTGCTAGACCAGTGAGTCGTTCCTGAGCCATCATAGAGCGAGTGTAAGTTTTTGTAAGTTTTAATTTCGAGAAACTGCTTTCTGAACTTGCTACCGATACTGGCAATGTCAAAAAAATTCTCAGAGCAATAAACACATTTGGAACACTATTTTCTAAATTATTTTTGCATATCTATGACAGGACATCTAACGAGGAAATATTTTTTGGAATTCGCTTTGCTATTATTTGTAATTCAATACATAAATCTGTTCCGTCAATATCTCTAGAATTATCATCTGTTAAATAATTTTCAAATATCAAACATTTTTTAAGCAGTTCTGCTGAAGTAATTTTTTGAAATTCATATATATTTAAAAGAAAACCAAACTTTTCGTTAATTGTAGACATGTGCTTGAATTTTTCATCAACAGATGCAATTGCGGTATCAATAATTGAAAAATAAAAATCTACCTTAAATTTTTGTTTAAAATCTGTAATGAATTCATCCTCTGCTTCATACACAAATTGTTTCTTTTTTTTTTTTCTAAGTCTAACTCTTGTTCAAAATTAGGCATTACACCTAAGATCTCAGTGATTTTTTTCCACATCTGTTAACATCTTTTCAAATTCATCCTGATTTCGGATTTTCATTAAGAAATTCTTTGTATCATTAATACAATTTATGGCACCATTTATATCAAGGCTGGTATTCTGAAGTTGTTTACTTGTAAAGTTTATTTCAAAAAGTATATTATACCACATTACTGAGGATGCAATCAATTTGAACTTCCTTAAAGTTTTAAGAAGTCTACTTGCATCTAATTTCATGGTATTTCCACTCAATCCACATAAACTATCATCTTGAGATATTTCTTACAGTGCTTTGCAAACATCGGAAAAATTATATCTTAGGGGCTTTAATGAGTCAATTTGACTCTCCCATCGTGTATCACAGACTGGTTTGAGTGTAAAATTACTTATGTGTCTTTTGAGGTATTCCCATCAACGAGTTGAACCGGAAAAAAATACATAGAGACAATGTACTGCATCAAAAAATGCTGTGGCATCTAAAGTATGAGCAGTGCAATTCACTACTAAATTTAATGAATGTGAACTACAGGGTAATATTTGAAATTCATTGCTGCACACCTTTTACATCACCTTCCATATTACTGGTGTTATCGTATCCTTGACCTCACAAATCTTGTATTGGTAATGAAAATTTGTCTAGAGTTCCTAGTATTTCATTTGGTAAAAATTCTCCAGTGGTATTTTTTATTTCTATAAATCCCAAAAAGTGTTCTTTTATAGAAACTGTGCTATTACTAGTGTCTACAAATCAAAGTACTATGCTCATTTGTTCCGTGTGACCAATGTCAGACGTACAGTCAATAATTATGGAAAAATATTTTGTGGCAACAACAGATTCTAAAATTTTCTTTTTTATCGCATTGGCAAAGATGTTTATTATTTCATTTTTAATATCTTTTCCAACATAATGCACATATGTATCTTTTATTCTTCGAAGATGTTCATTCATTATTGGATCAAACTTGGCTAGAAATTCGACAAATTTCAAAAAATTTCCATTTCCATCTGAAAACAAATGTCTCATTTGTTCCTTGAAATGATAAATTTTGATTAGCTAACGTCAGAACTAAAGCAAAGAGTCGTTCTAATACTTGCACCCAATGTTTCTCCTCATTTCTAATAACTAGCAAGTTCTCTTCATCAATGGTTTTCTTTTATTCAAATTTCTAATTCTTTCCACTTATGGTAATTTTCAACGTGTCTTTGACTTTTTTCATGTGCAGCTAAAATAGAAGAAGCATTTTCCCAGTCCCTCAATCCAGAATCAGCAAAGTTAATCCGCCACTGATCAAATAATAAACAGCAGAAGCAAAATGCAGAATCCGTGGAGTTTGAGTACAATAACCACAGACGCTGCGCATTGTCTCGCCATTAAATAGTCTTCGAATATATTGAGTCACTGAAAATTTTCTATTATTGTTATCTTTCGGAAAATCAAAATTATGAATCTGTTCAGTCCATGTTCAACTAATAGTTGACGTAATTGATTGATATTGGAAAATTTTACAGGACACCAAGTTGCTGGATCATTATAATTTAAATTTGTAAAATCAAATCCTTTTATGATTGGATCTGTAGAACAACCAGCTTCAGAATCAACAATACTCATATGATCTGTAGATTTCTCCTTCAATGTTTTAATCCAATTTTTGGTATCTGTAAAATTCTCCAATTCATTAATCGAAACTATAGACGAATTATCCAATGGATAATCTTGAAGATTTTCTTCTTGTATGCGATTACGATCTTCTCGGCAAAGATATTTTAAAAATGCACTTTCTTGTTTTTTCAAACTTTCTTCCTTTTCCGCTTTACATTTGCGATAATGAAAACCCAGTATCTTTTTATTCATTTTCAAAATCCAGTAACTGAAATATTTATAAATAAAAATAAACTTAATTCTAAAAAATATGGACTTAAAACTATTCACTAATTCACAAATTTTTATACATTTACTTAATGAAGTATTTATCAGTTATATATATATATATATTATAACTATATAACTTATCTATCATACATTTATAATCTAATAATTCAACAATATCATTTTCTATGAACATAATTGACTTAACGAATTGTGTAAATATTTTTAACGAGTTTATGTACAGAAAATGAGCATTCACCGCTAGCATTACAAACAGGAAGTGTCCAGGGCCGCATTTATACTTTTGGAGACCTGAGGAGCAACATCATTATGAGACCTCAAAAATAAGCACTTTTTTTAGTTTATTGAAAATAAAAGTCAACATTTCCATGCTAACTAATTTTAATAACACAATACTACATTCGTATACATATATTTGCATTTTAAAAAAATTATTAAAATTAATCTGTTCAAATTTAATTTAAAAAAAATCAATAACTTAAACTTCTTTTTCCTTTCTGGCTTTGGTTTTAACAAATATATCTATAATGTCATCATAATTAATCGAGTTTATTATATCTGATTCAATGCATAATAACGACAGGTCATTTGTTTTATTTTGGTGCAAGTCATCATCATCATCATCAAATTCCTGCCATGTACCCTCAAGGGGTGTACAGGATATGACAGTACTACATGAAAAAATTACATCATTATTAACTTCCTATCTACAATTTTCCTCAAAATCAGTCTGTTACTTGTCAAGATTCCAACATTATCAGATCTTATATTTCTATAGTTTAAGGCACTTTGTACCGTATCAATCCACCTATATCTTGGTCTTCCTCTGGGTCGTTTTGCTGCCAACCTGGCAGAGAACACTTATTTTGCTAATCTTTCCTCTCCCATTCTATTTAAATGACCATACCACCTGAGATTAGCTCTGCTAACGCATTCCTGGATGCTGACAATGTCAAGTTCTTTCCTAATATCCTCATTTTTAATATGATATTGCCATTGATGCCATCTGTTCACGCCTCGAATCTTTCTCAGGACTCTCATATCTGCGGTCTCTAGTCTTTGGTCAAGTGTTTTACTTCTGACCCAGCTCTCCGATCCATAAGTTAAAACTGGTTTGAACACTGTCTTGTATACAGCTAATTTAGTGTTCCGACAAATTTCTCTCTTACTCCATATGAATTTATTCACTTGACTTCCCACCATAAAAGCTTTGCTGATTCTGTTGTCTATTTCTATATTTAATTTACCATCTTCAGTAAAAATCGTGCCTAAGTAGCTGAAATGTTTTACTTGTTCCACAGGTTCTCCATTCACACCACAGTTGACATTTTCAGTGATTCTGCCTATTCTCATTGTCTTTGTCTTTTTATTGCTGTCATCACTGCTTGTTTCATTTAGCAGTTTTTCAAAGTAATTACTCCATACTTCAAGGATATCTTTTTCTCCTGTTTTCATGTCACCTTTATCATCTCTAATTCCTTTTATAGCACTCTTTCCTCCATTCTTAAGCTTCTTTAACAACCTCCAGAATATTTTGCCACCTTCATGATATTTATTTTCTATATTCTTGCCAAGGTCCTCCCATGACTTTTGTTTAGCTAATTTTACACAGTGTTTAGCATTCTTGCATTTGTCTCTATATTCTCTAAGAGCACAAGCTGACTTATTTGACAGGAACTTTTGGTATGCTTTCTTCCTTTCCTTCACTGCCTCTTTAACTTCCTGCATCCACCAGGCAGTTCTGATTTTTTTATCCTTACAGACAACCTCACCACATGCCTCTCTGGCAGAATCAATCAATGTTTTCTTCAGAGTTTGCCACTGAATCTCCAAGGTTTGATTCCTGTTCTCAAACTCTTTCATTTTTTCTTCAATAATCTTTGTGTATTTTTGTCTACAGCTCACATCTGAGAGCTGCTCAACTTTTATTCGCTTTAAAACTTTCTTACATGTTATTCTTTTCAATATGAAATTCAATTTTATCCTGCTCAAGACTAAATAGTGATCACTTCCAATTTCAAATCCTCTGTACACTCTGGTGTCCTGCACCAGGGAGAAAACATCACTATCAACAATAACATAGTCAATGAGACTTTTCTTATTCCTTACCTCTTCTATCCATGTGAATTTGTGCACATTTTTATGTTGTAATATGGTGTTAGTAATAACCAGTCCATGTCCTAAGCAGAAATCCAACAGTTATTTGCCATTATTATTAGCTTTGCTCTTTTCTCCAAATTTTCCCAAAATATTTTTGTATGTCTGATAATAATTTCCTACTCTGCTATTTAGATCCCCAAGAAGGACCAACTTTTCATTTTTCATTGTGTCAGTTGCTTTTTCTAAAGCCTCAAAAAATTCCTCCACTTCTACCTTAGTAGAACCTTCTGTGGGACCACAGGCACAAATAAGTCTAATTGTCCAGTTCCACATTCTCATATTTGCCCACATTACTCTACTTGAGACTGACTGCCGTTCAAGAAGATTAGCCTCGTATTTTGTGTTGAATACTATGGCTACTCCTTCTTTTCCTTGATTGTCATTGCCTGAATATAACATTTTGTATTTATTGCTCAGAAAGATCTCACCAGTTTTTGTCTTTTTTGTTTCAGTCACCCCTATTATGTCGATCTGGTACTTATCTAATTCCTCAGCTAGCTCCATTTCTTTGCCATTCAGGTTTCTTACGTTGATAGTACCGATCTTTAACTCTGGTGATGTTGAGTTGGGGTTTATTTTCAGATTTGTTCCAGTAGCTGACTTTTCGCTGTTCGCCCTGGTTACCTGGCGAAAACAACGGGGGCCTTGTTTAACCAGGCAACGCCCCAGCCGGCATGAAATTTTGTCAAGTTGTACCATCATTCTATATTTTGGTTTAACCAATAAGAATACAATTTGGTCGGCTAAATCCCAAATTGCCAGCCCATCCTCGTCCGTTCAGTATTCAAGTAGATACCCAACAGGGTGCACCACGAGAAGGTGAGGATTTGACATTAGGTCAGAAGCCCTGGTCTGTTCTCCGCATTCCTTTAAAGGCTATGTGGAGGTCTCCTCTCAGTTATACAGCTTTGACCCTTGAGCTAACGTATGGCGGGCATTTAGTTTCTTTTTTTCATACAGCCGACGATATGACCCTATTGCCTCTTTTACTCTTCTGCAAATTTTACTGCTTATCTATTCATCAGGGTCAGCTTCTGCACTGCTGCATAAAAACTTTGCTTGTACAAAAAATATTATATGCTGCCGATTGTTATAATCTGCTTGCAGGCAATTTTTATGACCAATCATAAACAGCGGTATTCTCTTTCCCAAATGTTGATAGGTTTCGATGTGTGAAAATTAATGATACACAAATGTTATTAGGCGTTCTGGGTCCAAGCTTTTCAACATATTTGAGAATATGTCGAAAAATATTTATTGATAAAAAATGCTTACAAAACTGAAATGACAAATTCCAGGAACGTCTCGCGGAACACAGTTTGAGAAACCCTGGTTTACATAGTGTACATGGAAGTAGTGTAGTATGCCATTAAAAAGAATTGTAAAATGTTTTAAATCGGTAACTAAATTATTTTATCCTGGTGAGTGATTTTTTAAAACATTTAAGCATAAAAATGTATAGATAGAAAATTTTAAAATCTGTAGCATTTATTTTTAAGATGCATATAGGCGCACTAATCGAATTTGGGTATCGAAAAAAAATGATGCACTAATTACTGCATAGAGACATTGTATAGGGACGCCTAAATTTTCTTTGCCTAGGGGTGTCAGATATCCTTGCACCGGCCCTGGAACTGATTAAAGAAAAGGTTCCTCTATATGGCAAGAACTGAGTACAGATTTCTACGAATGGTCTAGTATTATAGATGCAAACATTGCTTTCACAGGAATGCACAGACCTTATGCTGTTTAAATTAATAATTTCCTGAGCAACATGCAACTTAATGTACTGCGTTCTAACAAGTGTTATCTTTTTTTTTTTTTCTTTTTGTACCAAACTTTAAAGAACATTCATAGCATGCAAAAAATGGGATCACAATAAAATTCTAGAAACATCAAGTATTTTCTTAGTAAAAAGATATCAGAAAAGAATGAAAAAGTGGATCACAAATTTTACATCAAATTTTATGATTTTTTTTATCTTAAAAAATTACAAAAACACTCAATATCTGAAAGATGAATATAAGTGTTATAAATAACATGCACAGAAAAATACACACATACCAAATCTGTTGTTACTAAAATTCGGCACTTAAAGCTTTTCAACTGTTCCATTGTCTTTAGCCGTTCCTTCTGGTCCTGGCTCCCAGTAATATATGCAGCAGGCCAACCTTTACCGATTAGTGCATCACATAAGCTTTGAGCCCTGTTGTAAAGTATGTGCATGAATATATTTATAATTTTATATACATATATATGCAGAAATAAATTTTATTTTTTCCAGACTTCAATGGTTAAAGAAAATACATGCAGCAGTCCAGGCTTTATCAATTAGTGCATTGCATAAGCTTTGAGCCATGTTGTAAAGTATGAATGAATATACTTACAATTTTACACACACACACACAGTTATAGAAATATCCCCCCTCACCCTCCAGACTTTGAAGGAAGGACCTGAAATATCAAATAGTCATTCTATCTGCAGATCTCAAAAAATATACTTTTTTTTTTTTTCATCATCATCATCATCATCAAATTCCTGTCATGTACCCTCAAGGGATGTACAGGATATGATAGTACTACATGAAAAATTTACATAATTACTAACTTCCTATCTACAATTTTCCTCCAAATCAGTCTGTTACTTGTCAAGACTCCAACATTATCAGATCTTATATTTCTATCGTCTAAGGCACTTTGTACCGTATCAATCCACCTATATTTTGGTCTTCCTCTGGGTCGTTTTCCTGCCAACCTGGCAGAGAACACTTGTTTTGCTAATCTTTCCTCTCCCATTCTATTTAAGTGACCATACCATCTGAGATTAGCTCTGCTAACGCATTCCTGGATGCTGACAATGTCAAGTTCTTTCCTAATATCCTCATTTTTAATATGATATTGCCATTGATGCCATCTGTTCACGCCTCTAATCTTTCTCAGGACTCTCATATCTGCGGTCTCTAGTCTTTGGTCAAGTGTTTTACTTCTGAGCCAGCTCTCAGATCCATAAGTTAAAATTGGTTTGAACACAGTCTTGTATACAGCTAATTTAGTGTTCCGACTAATTTCTTTCTTATTCCATATGAATTTATTCAATTGACTTCCCACGATACCAGCTTTGCTGATTCTGTTGTCTATTTCTATATTTAGTTTACCATCTTCAGTAAAAATTGTGCCTAAGTAGCTGAAATGTTTTACTTGTTCCACAGGTTCTCCATTCACAACACAGTTGACATTTTCAATGATTCTGCCTATTTTCATTGTCTTTGTCTTTTTATTGCTGACCTTCATAATATATCTATTACAACAGCTATTCAATTTAGTCAGAGAATCTTGCAGACTTGTAGCGGATTTATTTAGAAGTATAACATCATCCGCATAAAGCAAAGAGCTGACATTAACATCTCCAATTTTGATATCAGGTTTAATACCACATTCCTTCATAATGTGATCCATATAGATAATGAATAACAGAGGGGATAATGTACATCCTTGTCTCACACCAGATTTAACATTAAACCATCTTCCTGTACTTCCTTCAATTCTAACTGCTGACTCACAACTCAAATAAAGACTAAGTATTGCTTGATATAATGCCCCATTGACACCATATAACTGCAGCGTATTGAATAGCTTCTCTCTTGGCACCTTGTCATATGCCTTTTCCAAATCGACAAAACTTAAATACAGATCTTTGTTATATTCCCATGCTTTCTCGACTATTTGTCGTAAAGTGAAGATCTGATCCTGACAGCCTCTATTTGGCCTGAATCCAGCTTGTTCTTCACCAAGCTTTTCTTCCACAATTCTTCTCAACCGTTTCTCAAGTATACTTGCATAGATCTTGCCAGGAACACTCAGTAGGGAAATACCTCTGTAATTCTCACATTCAGTTTTATTTCCCTTTTTATATATGGGTACTATGAGAGCTCTACTCCAATCATCGGGAATTCGTCCCTCTGTCCAGGCTTTCTGAACTATGAAGTGCAGCCACTGTAAGACTCTTATACCACCATACTTCAGCATTTCTGGTCGAATATCATCTACTCCTGCTGCCTTTTCACATTTCAAGCCTTTGATGGCTTTTTCTACTTCAAGTATGGATATGTATTCCTGACTGCATGCCTGGTCAGTGTTTTTTTATCACTGTGCTGTCATCACTGCTTGTTTCATTTAGCAGTTTTTCAAAGTAATTACTCCATACTTCAAGGATATCTTTTTCTCCTGTTTTCATTTCACCTTTATCATCTCTAATTCCTTTTACAACACTCTTTCTTCCATTCCTAAGCTTCTTCAACAACCTCCAGAATATTTTGCCACCTTCTTGATATTTATTTTCTATATTCTTGCCAAAGTCCTCCCATGACTTTTGTTTAGCTAGTTTTACACACTGTTTAGCTTTCTTACATTTGTCTCTGTATTCTGTAAGAGTAAAAGTTGACTTATTTGCCAGGAACTTTTGATATGCTTTCTTCTTTTCCTTCACTGCCTCTTTAACTTCCTGTGTCCACCAGGGAGTTCTGATTTTCTTATCTTTGCACACAACCTCACCACATGCCTCTCTGGCAGAATCAATCAATGTTTCCTTCAGAGTTTGCCACTGAATCTCCAAGGTTTGATTCCTGTTCTCAAACTCTTTCATTTTCTTTTCAATAATATTTCTGTATTTTAGTCTACAGTTTACATCTGAGAGCTGCTCAACTTTTATTCGCTTTAAAACTTTCTTACATGTTATTCTTTTCAATATGAAATTCAATTTTATCCTGCTCAAGACTAAATAGTGATCACTTCCAATTTCAAATCCTCTGTACACTCTGGTGTCCTGCACCAGGGAGAAAACATCACTATCAACAATAACATAGTCAATGAGACTTTTCTTATTCCTAGCCTCTTCTCTTCATGTGAATTTGTGCACATTTTTATGTTGGAACATGGTGTTAGTAATAACCAGTCCATGTCCTGAGCAGAAATCCAACAGATATTTGCCATTATTATTAGCTTTACTCTTTTCTCCAAATTTTCCCAAAACATTTTTGTATGTCTCACAATCATTTCCTACTCTACTATTTAGATCCCCAACAAGGACCAACTTTTCCTTTTTCATTGTGTCAGTTGCTTTTTCTAAAGCCTCAAAAAATTCCTCCACTTCTACCTTAGTAGAACCTTCTGTGGGACCATAGGCACAAATAAGTCTCATTGTCCAGTTCCCCATTCTCATATTTGCCCACATTACTCTACTTGATACTGACTGCCATTCAAGAAGATTAGCCTCGTATTTTGTGTTGAATACTATGGCTACTCTTTCTTTTCCTTGATTGTTATTGCCTGAAAATAACATTTTGTATTTATTGCTCAGAAAGATCTCACCAGTTTTGGTCTTTTTTGTTTCAGTCACCCCTATTATGTCGATCTGGTACTTATCTAATTCCTCAGCTAGCTCCATTTCTTTGCCATTCAGGCTTCTTACATTGATAGTACCGATCTTTAACTCTGGTGATGTTGAGTTGGGGTTTGTTTTCAGATTTGTTCCAGTAGCTGACTTTTCGCTGTTCGCCCTGGTTCCCTGGCGAAAACAACGGGGGCCTTGTTTAACCGGGCGACGCCCCAGCCGGCATGAAATTTTGTCATGTTGTACCATCATTTTTTATTTTGGTTTAACCAATAAGAATACAATTTGGTCGGCTAAATCTCAAATTGCCAGCCCATCCTCGTTCGTTCAGTATCAAAGTAGATACCCAACAGGGTTCACCACGAGAAGGTGAGGATTGGACATTAGGTCAGAAGCCCTGGTCGGTTCTCCGCATTCCTTTAAAGGCTATGTGGAGGTCTCCTCTCAGTTATACAGCTTTGACCCTTAAGCACCCCTATTTTTTTTTTTAATATCAATAATTCCACATACAAGCAGCAGCAAAACCTATAGCACAGTAGTGCCATGAGTAGGTGAGGGTTGGGAAACAAGGAACCTACTGACATTCTTCTTGAAAAGTTGAGAGGTTGTAGTTGTTAAAAATTCTTTCATAAAGAAGACTGTTCTAGAAAAGAGAGGAATAGACACAGGCTTAAGAAGTTTGCAGTTGGACTGTAAAAGGGTGCTGGGCAGCTGCTGCTCATGTTTTTATAAGTCCAATGAAAAGCAGAAGGTAATGATGGATGCCAGTTTGGTTTCAAAAAATAATTGTTATAAATAACAATCACTATTACAGACAGTCCGTAATAGTGAAGAGAGAGAGAGAGAGAGAGATCATCTATTAGCTGAAATGCTCTCTTCTGTTCAAATCAACTCTTTTTTAGAGAGCTTTTTGGGGCATGTCCAAACATGAACAGTACTCTATGGTTGGGTGGGCTTCAGACTTGTAGCTGAGAGAAAGAAATGTAACATCTTGAGAAGAAAAGGATGCCTAGTTTTTTTAGGCTGAAAAAATTATTAAACTATTTATGACATGAGGTAAATGTTAGAGGATATCCAGGAAGAAAGACTACTGCACGTGTAGTATACTGTTTTTGGTATGACAAAAGGTAATTTGCTCTGGTCATCTATGCCAGAGTCAGAGGAGAGGAATGATAGGAAATTGGCTTTATCTTTAGGTATAGTAACTGTAATGCCTGATGGTATTTACAAGGAACAAGAAGGAACAACAACAAGTTTTCTTTGGTTGGTTCCTTTCAAAGTCAGAATTATATTTGTTAACAGTTGGTTTGCATTTGCTGTGTGTTCAAGTGTAGGGTGAGTAGGAAGCTGAGTTCTTGTCAAAAGTTACCCGCAGTATGCTGAACTTTTTCTCTTGAAATGTTTTGGTACACTTGTTGTTAAACCATGACTTGGAAAGTCAGCAGAAATTTTGGATGGAATGGGGCAACGAAGGCCATTATGCCAGCAACTATAATTCTGTGACTTATTCAGGAAAGGTGTTAGGATCAAGAAAGCAGAATTAGTAGTCAAATCATTGTAAAGACGAGTGTATGCCATGGAGGTCCCTTTTGGTACACATGTAACACCAGAGGAAGAAAGACTGGGAGTAGCTGAGGAAATGGCATTCTGTGGGAGAGGAAATTTCACAAGGGCTGAGTTACTGAGAAGAGGTAACTGCTGCAGTAGACCCAGAAAGGGAAATGGAGTGTAGATAGGATTATCTGGTATTCAAGTTGATATATGGATGAATTACATTAGATCACTGCTTATAATAAGCACTTCAGCCTCTCTTTTGGCTTGGTTGGTGGAATCATAAGAGGAAACCAGGTGGAGTTAAGAACATGGAGGTCATCCAGGAAGACATATTTGCAAAGCATTTAATGCAGAGACTGATATGACAGGGATTGATATAAGAATGCAGGTAGATGAACTGAAGGTGTTTAGAATATTATGAAATCTCAATGTAAATACAGCTATAAAATTTGATGTTATCAGCCTGCATTTTATAGAAAAGTGCAAAAGAAATAGCTATGCCCCTGACTATGCAATTTAATTTGTCTAAGCATTGGCAGGGTAGTAATAAGGGAGTGTAAAGGAGAAAAAACAGTTCCATTACATAATCCCTCCCCCCCAAGACAGAGGTAACAAATTATAAATTAGCATCTTAGTAGTAGTGACTTAGGGGTGCTTAAGGGTCAAAGCTGTATAACTGAGAGGAGACCTCAACATAGCCTTTAAAGGAATGCGGAGAACCGACCAGAGCTTCTGACCTAATGTCCAATCCTCACCTTTTCGTGGTGCACCCTGTTGGGTATCTACTTTGATACTGAACGAACGAGGATGGGCTGGCAATTTGGGATTTAGCCGACCAAATTGTATTCTTATTGGTTAAACCAAAATACAAAATAAAAAATGATGGTACAACATGACAAAATTTCATGCCGGCTGGGGCGTCGCCCGGTTAAACAAGGCCCCCGTTGTTTTCGCCAGGGAACCAGGGCGAACAGCGAAAAGTCAGCTACTGGAACAAATCTGAAAACAAACCCCAACTCAACATCACCAGAGTTAAAGATCGGTACTATCAACGTAAGAAGCCTGAATGGCAAAGAAATGGAACTAGCTGAGGAATTAGATAAGTACCAGATCGACATAATAGGGGTGACTGAAACAAAAAAGACCAAAACTGGTGAGATCTTTCTGAGCAATAAATACAAAATGTTATATTCAGGCAATGACAATCAAGGAAAAGAAGGAGTAGCCATAGTATTCAACACAAAATACGAGGCTAATCTTCTTAAATGGCAGTCAGTATCAAGTAGAGTAATGTGGGCAAATATGAGAATGGGGAACTGGACAATGAGGCTTATTTGTGCCTATGGTCCCACAGAAGGTTCTACTAAGGTAGAAGTGGAGGAATTTTTTGAGGCTTTAGAAAAAGCAACTGACACAATGAAAAAGGAAAAGTTGGTCCTTGTTGGGGATCTAAATAGTAGAGTAGGAAATGATTGTGAGACATACAAAAATGTTTTGGGAAAATTTGGAGAAAAGAGCAAAGCTAATAATAATGGCAAATATCTGTTGGATTTCTGCTCAGGACATGGACTGGTTATTACTAACACCATGTTCCAACATAAAAATGTGCACAAATTCACATGGAGAGAAGAGGCTAGGAATAAGAAAAGTCTCATTGACTATGTTATTGTTGATAGTGATGTTTTCTCCCTGGTGCAGGACACCAGAGTGTACAGAGGATTTGAAATTGGAAGTGATCACTATTTAGTCTTGAGCAGGATAAAATTGAATTTCATATTGAAAAGAGTAACATGTAAGAAAGTTTTAAAGCGAATAAAAGTTGAGCAGCTCTCAGATGTGAACTGTAGACTAAAATACAGAAATATTATTGAAAAGAAAATGAAAGAGTTTGAGAACAGGAATCAAACCTTGGAGATTCAGTGGCAAACTCTGAAGGAAACATTGATTGATTCTGCCAGAGAGGCATGTGGCGAGGTTGTGTGCAAGGATAAAAAAATCAGAACTCCCTGGTGGACACAGGAAGTTAAAGAGGCAGTGAAGGAAAAGAAGAAATCATATCAAAAGTTCCTGGCAAATAAGTCAGCTTTTACTCTTACAGAATACAGAGACAAATGTAAGAAAGCTAAACAGTGTGTAAAATTAGCTAAACAAAAGTCATGGGAGGACTTTGGCAAGAATATAGAAAATAAATATCAAGAAGGTGGCAAAATATTCTGGAGGTTGTTGAAGAAGCTTAGGAATGGTGGAAAGAGTGCTGTAAAAGGAATTAGAGATGATAAAGGTGAAATGAAAACAGGAGAAAAAGATATCCTTGAAGTATGGAGTAATTACTTTGAAAAACTGCTAAATGAAACAAGCAGTGATGACAGCACAGTGATAAAAAACACTGACCAGGCATGCAGTCAGGAATACATATCCATACTTGAAGTAGAAAAAGCCATCAAAGGCTTGAAATGTGGAAAGGCAGCAGGAGTAGATGACATTCGACCAGAAATGCTGAAGTATGGTGGTATAAGAGACTTACAGTGGCTGCACTGCATAGTTCAGAAAGCCTGGACAGAGGGACGAATTCCCGATGATTGGAGTAGAGCTCTCATAGTACCCATATATAAAAAGGGAAATAAAACTGAATGTGAGAATTACAGAGGTATTTCCCTACTGAGTGTTCCTGGCAAGATCTATGCAAGTATACTTGAGAAACGGTTGAGAAGAATTGTGGAAGAAAAGCTTGGTGAAGAACAAGCTGGATTCAGGCCAAATAGAGGCTGTCAGGATCAGATCTTCACTTTACGACAAATAGTCGAGAAAGCATGGGAATATAACAAAGATCTGTATTTGAGTTTTGTTGATTTGGAAAAGGCATATGACAAGGTGCCAAGAGAGAAGCTATTCAATACGCTACAGTTAAATGGTGTCAATGGGGCATTATATCAAGCAATACTTAGTCTTTATTTGAGTTGTGAGTCAGCAGTTAGAATTGAAGGAAGTACAGGAAGATGGTTTAATGTTAAATCTGGTGTGAGACAAGGATGTACATTATCCCCTCTGTTATTCATTATCTATATGGATCACATTATGAAGGAATGTGGAATTAAACCTGATATCAAAATTGGAGATGTTAATGTCAGCTCTTTGCTTTATGCGGATGATGTATACTTCTAAATAAATCCGCTACAAGTCTGCAAGATTCTCTGACTAAATTGAATAGCTGTTGTAATAGATATGGTATGAAGGTCAGCAATAAAAAGACAAAGACAATGAAAATAGGCAGAATCATTGAAAATGTCAACTGTGTTGTGAATGGAGAACCTGTGGAACAAGTAAAACATTTCAACTACTTAGGCACAATTTTTACTGAAGATGGTAAACTAAAAATAGAAATAGACAATAGAATCAGCAAAGCTGGTATGGTGGGAAGTCAATTGAATAAATTCATATGGAATAAGAAAGAAATTAGTCGGAACACTAAATTAGCTGTATACAAGACTGTGTTCAAACCAATTTTAACTTATGGATCTGAGAGCTGGGTCAGAAGTAAAACACTTGACCAAAGACTGGAGACCGCAGATATGAGAGTCCTGAGAAAGATTAGAGGCGTGAACAGATGGCATCAATGGCAATATCATATTAAAAATGAGGATATTAGGAAAGAACTTGACATTGTCAGCATCCAGGAATGCGTTAGCAGAGCTAATCTCAGATGGTATGGTCACTTAAATAGAATGGGAGAGGAAAGATTAGCAAAACAAGTGTTCTCTGCCAGGTTGGCAGGAAAACGACACAGAGGAAGACCAAGATATAGGTGGATTGATACGGTACAAAGTGCCTTAGATGATAGAAATATAAGATCTGATAATGTTGGAGTCTTGACAAGTAACAGACTGATTTGGAGGAAAATTGTAGATAGGAAGTTAGTAATGATGTAATTTTTTCATGTAGTACTGTCATATCCTGTACACCCGTTGAGGGTACATGGCAGGAATTTGATGATGATGATGATGATGAGTAGTAGTGACAGTAGTTAAAGTATTGATACTGAAAAAGATGGTTAATAGCAGAATTCACCAATGTGGATAACAATATGATACTCTATAGAGGACAGCATGACTTTGTGAAAGATATTGTCTTAGTAGGTTACTCACTGTCTACAATAAAGTATCAGCTGAATTGGATAAGGGATAAGGTTGGCCATAATAATGCTGGACTTTGCTAAGGCATAGAGCCTTATTTACACTCCATGGACAATGCATGGAGCAGTCAATGTAAGATGGAGTAAATGGAGATGGACTTCAGGCACCCTCTTATCCATGGTATATGGATAAGAAATTGGCTGATGGACAGACATTAGAGTATTGTAGACATTAAAGAGTAGTGGTGAGCCACAAAGCCCTCCTGTGTACTTGGGCATGGCTGTTACATTTGTACATTAAAGATATGATAGTGGAAATGAATTTTTTTTCCTTGGGGGGGGGGGATATCTAATTACTTGCTAACAGTGCTAGAAGTGGGAAGAGCAACAGTTAATACAGGTAAAGTAAAGATTCTGAAGAATGACTGAAATAACATTTTCTAAAGCATGGTGCATGACCTGTACTGATCCTTCAAAAATAACTACTGACATTCAAAAAACCTAAAATTTCAAATATGGCATATGAGCTGTGAATAGAGAAAAATCAACCCACAAATGATAAAAAAATTTTAAAAAATAACATTGCATGACAGAAATGAGTAGCTATTGTTTATTTAAGTTTAATAACATGCACACACATTTTCAGAAAATACATGCTTAATCCAGATCCACTATCAGATATCAGATACTGTATCACTGAACATGAGCTATCTGTGGCATTGCAAATCTACTTATTTAATTCAACCAACACACACACACACACACACTGATGTGAACAAGTACTTCGTAAAATACTGACCCCTGCTGTCAATTCACTGTGTCAGAGCATAAAATGCTACTCTTTTGGAAGAAAAAAACACAGCCAGTATATATATACAGGGTGTTCGGGATAAATTTGACATATTTATAATTAATTATATTTTTCCGTAAGTTACATGTATTAACACACACTTCTCTTCATTTAAAAGTTTGGACCCTTCTTCATTCATATACAAGATCAGAAAGGATGGATAGCTGGAACCCACCTGAATCATGGAAGAGAATAACTTGTATCATGATGATTCGTGCCCGCCATCAAAATAAGGATATTACGACTGCTGCCCAATGCTCCCTGAATACAGTAAAAACAATCAGGCATGAACTAGAGACTTGCAATGGTGACTACGAGGATGTAGCAAGAAGAAAGATCCCTAGCAGACGATCTGATTGCGTTCGTACAGCAGAATTCCTCGCAAATCTGCAGGAACAGGTGTTGAAGAACCCTGGCATTGGAATTCGGGCTTTGTTCGTGGAGTTGCTAACTGTAGTCAAGCCCTGGATAACAAGGGTAGCCAATGGTAGGCCGTATGTATGGCAGCAGGATTCGGCCCCTTGCCACACCTCTGGGAAAAGTCAAAAATGGTTGTCTGAAAATTTCTACGACTTCACCAGTCCAAATGTTTGGCCTCCAAACTCCCCAGACCTTAACCCCATGGATTATTTTGTATGGGGCGCAGTTGAAAAAGACACCAATCGCACTTCCAGTAATACAAAAGCCCAGTTAATGGATAAAATTAAAACAGTTTTTGCGGCCCTTCCCAGGGAGACTGTAGCATCAGCTTGTTCGAGGTTCCGAAGCAGAATTGAAGCTGTGATCGATGCTAATGGTGGTTATTTTGAGTAAATCTTGTTGATAGTATTGTAATTAACTCTGCCTGTAATGTTTTTTTGTCAATTCATTAAATTTAATAGATACAAAGAAGATTTTCTTTTTCCTTACGAAACTGTCAAATTTATCCCGAACACCCTGTATATATATATATATATATATATATATATATATATATATATAGATAGATAGATATAGTGATAGAGAAGTTATTCTTTATATTCTTCTTTATAAGGTGCTTTTGAAACAACCATACCTTGGGCCCTTGTGCACAAATTTGTCAGATAGGGATGTGGAAGTAGTGGATAGTGGCAAGTGACCAAAATGATGACTAGTTTCTGGAAGGTTACAAAGTTTTTAGCTGAGAGGTGAAATAGAGGGGATATAATAGAGTAGATGTTAAAGAAGTCATTCAATACATTACTGGACAAGAGAGAACATAGCAGTCATATTAGTGTAGTTAGCAACAACATAAAAACTAGATATTTTGCTTGGAGAATGGTAAATGAGCAAAATGAAATAGTTTTGAGTAGATGGTTAATGATTTTAAGAAAATTTATGATAGGCATTGTGTCAATAATGATCAGTGTGGGCCTTCCATGATGAGTCTTTGAACTCCATGGAGATGACTAATAATAATAATAATAAAATATAATATAATATATATTACCTGGTTTGGTAATTTGAAAATATCAAACACTGTGAGAATGTGACTGTATCAATAAGCTTCCAAAGCTCCTCTACTTTGTACTTGTAAGACACATGCTGTATAGGATGATAAGATGTTATTTTGCAATACTGTGTAATACCTAAAGAAAAAAAGAAAACCCAAATATAGTTGTCATGTTAACAACTCCATGAGCAATGCAAAAAAAAAAAAAAAAAAAGACATGAAAAAATACAGTCATCCTTTCATTTATTTGATGTAAATTCTCCTGGAAACAGCACATCACAGCTTATTCCCTTATATGGATAATAAGAAGTTAGATTTCAGGATAAAAAGACTATCTTAATTCCAAATGTAAAAAAACAAAAACAAAATCCATTACCAATGGAATAATTACTTACTATCATAGTGCATTATCACAGTACATATATTTACCAGGTTTCAAAAACTTTCATCTTTAATACTTTCAAGAACTAAAATATTTTAATGAAATTTAAACTTTGTTAATAACATTTAATTATTCAACATATTTATTTATATAAACTGTTTAATATATTAGTTTGTTATAGGTGGGTTATAATGTACAGTAGCAAACCAATTAATCTGAACACTCACAGTTTAAAGAAAGATTTAATTTCCAAAGAAAAGTACAAAAATTAAACTCCAACTTTAATAATTTATATGCGCTCCTTGGTTCCTAATAAGTTCATTAAGTCACTTAAGCATGGACTCTACCAATATAAAACATATTTTTCTTATTTCTGGTTTGGTTATTATTATGGTTTCATCCCAAAACCATACTTTTATAATGAATTTTATTAAGTTATCCTTTGTATCACAATTTAATTTTCCAAGTCTCTTTTTCACTATGGCCCACAAATTTTTTATTGGGTTAATGTCAGGAGAATTACCTGGCCACTGAAGCAATTGATGTGATTTTTGAGGAACTCTTTCACTTTTTTTGAAGTGTGGCATGGAGAGAGAGATCCTATTGGAAGATGAGTTCATTGTCTTTCTGGATCTGTGGGACCACTCTTTTCTCCAATATTTATAAGTATTAGTCACTTTTCATCACACTCAACAAGCACAAGTGATTCTGGAGCATTATGTGTAAAACAATATCTTTTTAGTTGGGTATTTAGGAGCTTGTTGAAGGTAGCCGGGAGAAGTCTTCTCAGCAGCTGATATGCAAACATAGGGTACTCACTCTCCTTGACCTTCTTCCACTTCTGAACAGTCCAATCTTTGTACAATTTTGTCCACTGGTATCTTTTTTTTCTGCATAGCCTTTGTCAATAGTTGTTTCTTTTTTGGTCTGTGAGCAGTCCTCTCTGCTTCCAACAATCTTTGATGGACTGTCATGTTAAAACCATTAATTCCACTAGCTGCCAAGTCTCTATTTAAGTCTACAGCAAGCAATCTTGGATTCATTTTGCTTTTCCTAACAAGTAAATGATCTTGAGTAAGTGTAGTTTTCTTTTTTTTACCCACATTTTGCTCTTTTTGTCAAATGAAAAAGGTACCTTTTTCATTTACCTCTTTCTAAACCTCTTTAAAATTGCATTAACAGTATCCAAACCAACACCACACTCATTGGCAATATGTCTTTAAGTCATGGATGTATGCTGAGAAAGAGTACATATTTTTGAACGCTTTCCTGGAGATGTATCCATTTTATAACTACACAAAATGAATAAAACACTACGAATGTCAACTTGTTTATACTATTAGAAATGCACAACACTATTAATAAACATCATAGAGACAGTCAAAACACACAGCACACTCAACCCAAATAGTGAAATAAAACCAAAACTGAAAATAGTAAACCAAAACCAAAATTATTGCAAACTGAAACAAAGCGATGAAAATTCAGCTTGTTTGGATTAATCTGTTCACTACTGCATGCTATACTGAAAGTCAACTGTATTCTTATGATTTCAGTAATGACTATGTGGCCAAACAGTAAACATCATCAATATACACAGCCAAACCAGTGGTTTGATTCATAGCTAGGTTTTCTACATACAGGTTAGTTTGCATGGAAAGGGAAGATATACAAATAACTATATGGGACAGCAGTGTGCTAACTCTTTAGCCAATTTCAACATAGAACACAGAAAAAACACTTTTAGGGAACATTCAAAAAGATATCTAGAGTGCTTAATAAATATCAGCTCCACACCACATTTAAATCATATGGCAAATTGGCAACTCTCACGCATTCACCTAAGGACAAACTCTCATCCAGGAGTATATGAAGTGCCATGTACTTGTGGCCTAGCTTACTATGAACAGACAGGAAGAACTGTTGTCATCTGCCTTGAAGAACATAAAAAATATATTCACCACTATTGTTATGGTGAGTAGAGACTAGCAGACCATGCTTTGGATACCCCTTCACACAGGATCAAATAGAAGAAAACAAATCCTTTCCTTCATGCTTACACTGTGATCAGAATACATTGTCAATAAATTATGGAAACAACTATCATGTTAGAGTAAAACTTCAGTTTAATATAAACCAAAATAATCACTTGACGTTTTGACCTTCACATTAAGATCATCATCTGGAGTATACATATATACAAAGAAACAAGCTGCACTACAAGGGTATGCTGAAGTTACAACTTACATCTATCAGATGAATCAACTAGTCTCCGATACCAGCACCTATCAACTTGTAAACTATAACCTGACTAATAGGATTAAGGAAAAAACTGTGAAATTACTTAAGTCTGTCACTTCTTGGCCATCGGCCACTGTTAAAAATATTAATACCCCATTATGCTTGTTTTCCAGAATATATGGTGTTCCCACGATATACAAACATAATGCTCTACTTCAGCCGATAGTTCAGGGTATAGACAGCCCTAATTATCACCTATTCAAGAAATTAGAATCGACACTCAAGGAGTTGGTAGGTCATTCCCCCTCCTATATAAAGAACACACAACAACACTTCATGAACAAAATTAAAAGTATAACACTAGGCAAAGATGATTTATTAGTCAGTTTTGATGTTTCTGCCCTTTTCAAGAGTATCCTAATCAGTGACACAATTCTTCTCTTACAGAACAAATTTCAGCCTGACATTACAGCTCTCTTTGCCCATGTACTACATTACAGTTATTTCGTAAAAATAATTTTTAACTACAAAAAGAAGGTACAGCCATGGGCTCACCCCCCCCCCCCCAATTGCTAACTTTTATATGGAAACTTTTGAGCAACAACATGCTCTAGATTCCTTTACTTTAAAACCTACAGTTTGGCTTAGATATGTTGACGATGTTTTTCTTATCTGGCTATGCAGTCGTCAAATGTTAAACACACCTGAACAAACAACATAAGCACATACAATTTACTATTGAAATTGAAAATCAGAAATCGCTTACTTTCCCGGATACATTCGTCACACGTTTTCCCTCAGGCAGTTTTTCCTTCACTGTTTACTGTAAGCCTGCATATACTGGCCAATATATACATGCTAACTCATATCACCACCCTTCACAAAAACTTAGTCATTAACACCTTCAAAACAGAGCTATAATATTTTACTCTAATGAAGAAGCTCTTAAAAAAGAATTACAAACTATTATCGATACATTTATAAATAATGGCTATAGCAAAAATACTATTAATAAAATTCTTCATAAAACATCAAAAAATAATATAGAATAATAAAATAAAACCATTCTACACCATTATAATCTTAATACCACTTTTAAACCACCTATAAAACTAAAATACATATTCAACTCCTCTAAGGATCCTTATCTGCAAAAAAAAAAAAAAAAACACAAACGACACATTAAATTTAATAATTTTGGTGAAGGGCCTCTCAAATCATGCTCTTAACACCCTACACCAAATTGATTAGAAAAGTACTTGTTCCTTACATCATACAAAAACCTGGAATGAACAGAAATTTAAAGAAGCCTGTGAAATTTTGATTAACTGACCTAATCTTAATAATAATGGTGGCTTAAAAATCCCAAGAATTTGGATAGCACACATTCAGCCAACTTAGTTCAAGTTTTCCAGAAAATCCTGACTCGAAGCAATTTTCAGTTTTTATTGGCCACCATCCATAATGGTTTGTTCTAATTTATATGTATAGTTATATAAGTAAACATTTTTTTGTGTGTGAACATGTTGCTCTTTAGCTTAATTTAATTTTGCAACCTAACAGATAATAATTGTTGTAGATAAACTTATACATTGGTTACACATGACTAAATTTTTTACGAAATGACAATGTATACTAAAATATTAATTAATTAATTTATTTATTTCATGTGTGAACTACAGAAAATGTAAGAGCATGCATATAAATGAATAAATGCATACATTTAAAGAAATAGACATTAAAAGAATATGCATTAAAAGCATACATTAAGAGACAAAAATGCCACTTGCTTAAAATGTTACACAAAAACATAAAATGTCAAATTTCATGATTAACATATCATCCAGTGAGCAATCTCTCGATTAGTGCGCCTAATGCACAGAAAACAATAACCTATGGGGAAAAGTATAATTCATTCCTCAAACTTTCTTTCTTGAACCTTAATTTTTTAATAAAAGAATTAAGGTATGTCTCAGGGCCTAGTTAAAGGAAAACCATGAAGCTGAAAGACAATAAAACATATTCAGAATATAAATTTTATTATTCTACTTCTTAACAAAGAATTGAGCTAACGTAGTTTGGTGGGCATTTTGTTTCTTTTTTCCATACAACCGACGGTATGGCCCTATTGCTTCTTCTACTCTTCTGCAAATTTTGCTGCTTAAAAACTTCGATTGTACGAAAAATATTTTCAAATTGTTTCTGTGAAATCTCTTTTGGCTGTCAGTGGTTAAATTTTCTTAATATTCTTCAGGATCTTCTCACTGTTCATCTAAATTTAGCAGGTCGGAATCACTCAATTCTTCAGAATGAGATTTAATTAACTCTTGGACGTTATCATTGAAGGGGTGAAAGAAATGAAGGATGTATGAATTGGTTGCCAATATGCGAAATCACGTGCTTTATAGATGAAATTTTTCAACTGTTATACAAGCAAAATTGTTACCACTTTAAAAACTACAATGATCATAAAAGAGAAGTTAATTTTCCGATGTGTAATAATAAACAGCTCATCCCAGAAGACGGATTGATTACTCTATTATCGGAATGGATTCTCTTTTTGTGACATGCATAGAAGTGTCGAAGGGTCTCGAATCTGTGGACGTACTATAGTAGATGACATAAATTTTGGCGGTAAAAATTTGGAACATAGCGTACATGGAAGCAGTGTAGTATGCCATTAAAAATAACTTCATAAAATGTTTTAAATCAGTAACTAAATTATTTCATTCTGGTGAGTGATTTTTTAAAATAGTTATAAAAATATATAGATAGAAAATTTTTAAAATCTGTAACATTTATTTTTAAGATGTATATAGGCGCACTAATTGAATTTGGGTATTGGAAAAAATGACGCACTAATCGAGGGATTACTGTACATTAAAGCTGTTTCATTAGACTGCATTAAATCTTCTCGAGTACATATATTATTAATGTCTATTAAGTAGCATTGCAGAAGATGCTCCATGGTTTGTGTTTCACCACATGAGCAACTGTCATTGTCTGTGTGGCCCCATCTGGCCATATTCTGCTTTGATCTGCCCATTCCGGAACGAAGTCTATTCAATGTCTTCCATCTTTGCCAGTCAAGATGTGAGCTGGAAGGAAGAGATTCGTTTAAGTTCAGAGCCTCTGGAGATTGTTCTTGCCACATTGTTGACCTTGTAGCTTTTATGGAATCAACCAACAGTTCCACTGAGTGAATAAAACTTTTCCTTGATCTTAGCCTCCAATATGTCCATACAAAGGATGCCGTTCATCATTTAGTTGTTGTTTCCACTCATATCTACTCTGTGTAGTTCTTCTGAGGTGAGGAGGTGCAACACCAGACAGTGAGTGTAGATTGTCAATTTTTGTAGGCTTAAGGCAGCCGATAATGTGCCTACATGTTTCATTAAGAACCTTATCAATAATTTTGACATGTGATGATCTTTCCCAAACAGGGCTAGCATACTCGGCTGTCGAAAAGCAGAGTGCCAGTGAAGAGGTGTGCACTACTTGTGTATTTGCACCCCACCGAGATGATGTTAATCGGCGCAGAATATTATTACGTGTTTGAGTTTTAGCTACTGTCCTCTCTATGTGTCGCTTATAATTTAGGTATCTAGTGTAACACCTAGGTAAGTTGGATTTGGATAATTGACCAGTTTCATACCATTCCATTCTATATTCAACTCTCCTCGCCTCCCTATTAACGAGATGGAAAAGACACATTTGGGTTTTACTGGGATTTAGTTTCAGTTGGTTTTCCTTATAGTAAACTGTAAGGGTTTCTAGCTCTTGTGAAGCTGCTTCTCAATGTCATCAAAGGATTTTGCTTGATAAGCTATTGCCCGGTCATCTGCATATAAGAAGGGTCTTGACCGTGGGTTTATAGGTTGGTCATTAGTATATATACTGAAGAGGAGAGGAAATAGCACACTTCCCTGAGGTAGACCATTTTGCTGGATATGACATCTGCTCATTTTTTTCCTTGAAAATCAACAAAGAATCTCTTGCTGAACAGCAGCGACCTAAATATCTCCACTAACCGATAGCTGTTTGTCATGCTGTGAATTTTGACTATAAGTTTTCTAAGATTTAGTGTGTCATATGCTGCTGTCATATCTATAAATACAGCTTCTGTTGCTAGCTCCCTTTCAAAGCCGTCCTCAATAAACTGTGTTAAATTTAATACTTGTCCAGTGCATGATCTTCCTGGTCTTAAACCTGCCTGTTCTTTTATCAGCACTTTCTCTATTTCTGGACTTAGTCTGTTCAAGATTAACCTCTCATACAGCTTCAGTGTTGTGCACAGGAGAGCTATAGGCTTGTAGCTCTTTGGATCCTCAGCAGGTTTAACTGGTTTCAGGATAGGTATTACTTTCGTTTGCCTGCCTGCATATGCTGGGTATTTTAGCAAATTTCCAGCAAAAGTTGAAAATTTCTAACAACCACTCTGTTGCCTTTTCTCCCAGATTCTTTAGTATCTCGTTTTTGATATCATCTATAACGGCAGCTTTTCCTGGTTTTAAGGCTTGCATTTTCTAGTTCTTCTTTAGTAAATGGTGCTTTGAAGGGATTATTTTCTGAATCCCTATCTTTTTTTTTTTTTTAATATAAACTTCAGGTGTTTTTCCTTCGGTACTTGGTTTACCATTCAGAGATAGCTGAGTTGCAATTTGGTTTGCATTTATATTAACTTCAGTTGCTGCTGTTGTGGGGTTACCAGATAATTTTTTGAGTAAGAGCCAGGCTTTCCAGCTACTATGCTTCATATCTAAGCTTTTAATTTTCTCTGCCCATTGTTGACTTCTTTTTTCAGACAGTGCTGCTATAAGTTCCTCTCCTGCATCAATTGTTTCTGATGAAAATTGATCTTTATCATATAGGTCACAATATCTTTCATATATTTCTACATTGTGCTCTGTAAAACCTGGAATGTAACATGTTCTACAACCTCTTGGGATATGCCTGGTAGTAGACCGTCTAATAGCTTTGATGAACTTTCCATAATTTTCTGGTCTGGGTGAAATGTTGGTCAGGTTTATGTCTAATTCTCTTAAGAACTGTTCCAAGTTAGCTTTTTTAAAATTAAAGCATCTTCTAAGTGGGATCTCCTTAGGTCAAACTGTTGGAAAACTTGCAGCATTATTGGTCTATGTTGTGAATTTGGGATTGGTGCAAGTACTTGTTTAGTGCACAGATTAGCTATTCTATTACTAACAAATCCAAGGCATGGATTTGTTAGTAATTGATTACTTTCAGCCCACTGTTCAACTAACTCTCCATCCTCATTTGTTTCACTATAACTCCCACTGTGTGCTATGGCTGTCAGGTTGATTCCCTGACAGTCATAGCACACAGGGATGATTGTCATGATTGTGATGAGATGATTGTCAGGGTTGGTTCCCATAAGGGCCGTTGAGTTTTAGTCATTGTGTCTCTGATAAAGAAGATGCTAGTCGCACTATAAAACTGTAGAAAACTATAGATGACTGTATTGCACTATGCTATTCCCAAAGTGGGTAGTACCGCCCCCGGTGGGTGGTGGGAATACCTAGGGGGCACTGAAGGTGTGCTGCAAAATGCTGAAATGTGCAATAATTAATTGCTGCTGTTTGATTATTATTATTGTTGTTTCCAAGACATTTTTCGAGTTTTTTGTTGATAGTTTCTGAAGTGGTCCTTTTTTACATTAATAGTACTGAGTGTGTTATAATGTATTTTCCCATATTCTCGTTTACTGAGCAAAAATGTGAAGCTTTTAGCTATGTAAGTGTTGTGTCACAGCTTGGCAAATTATAGGTTATGTTATATTGTGAGGATATAAAGATAAAGATTATTATTTACAAAAATTGCTTTCAAATATGTATGTATGCTTATTTCTGCATGTTCCAGAATAGAAATGGCAGATGCAAATACATCAAAGAAGAAAAGTAGACAGCATAGCATTGAATACCTAAAATATGGATGTATACCAGCACCAACAAACTAGCAGCTGCCAATGTGCCTGCTATGTGAAAGGGTCTTCTCTAATGAGGCCATGAAGCCTTCCAGAATAATCGAACATTTGAAGAAAGTACATCTTGACAAGGTCAATAAGAATTTAACTTTCTTTCAATCTCTCAAAGACAAATTTCAAAAGGGACCAACAGTTTCAAGTATGTTTTGCAATGCTTCACAACAAAACACCAATGGTTTGCATGCATTGTACAACATTTCATTGTTGATTGCAGTCTGGAAAACCACTTACAATTGGTGAGGAACTCATCCTGCCAGCTGTTAGTGAGGTTCTGGGTACTGTTTTACATAAGTCACCATACGACATAATTAAGAAGATTCCATTCAGCAACAATTCTGTGCAAAGGCGAGTAGATGAAATGGCTGCTAATGTTGAAGAAACATTATGCTGCATATTAAGGACAACAGACTTTGCATTACAACTGGATGAGTCAACTTTACCAGGCAATGAATCTTATCTTTTAGCTTATGTGCACTTTGTGAAGGAAGAAAGTTTGGTTCAAGAGTTGTTATTTGCAAAGCTACTAGATACATACACTAAAGGGGAGTCAATATTTTGTGTTGTTGAGCAGTTCTTCAAAGATAAGGAAATCCCACTTACTAACATACTTTCTTGTGCAAGTGATGGAGCACCATCAATGACAGGTTGCTACAGTGGGTTTGTTGCCTACTTGAAAAAAGCAGTACCAAATATATTTACCATTCACAAATCATTTATTGCCAACATCTGGTTGCAAAAAACCTCAGCGATCACTTGCACAACTCACTACACACTGTCATTACTGCAGTGAATAATATTAAAGCCCATGCTCTCAACGATAGACTTTTTTGAGAGCTCTGTGATGGAAATGATGAACATTTTGAATGTTTGCTGCTCCATACTGAAGTTCATTGGCTGTCAAGAGGCAACTGTTTGAGATGGTTTTATGATCTTTTTGATACTGTTGTAGAGTTTTTTGAAGACAAAAAGGCTTTGCTCAGTGATGAATTCAAAGCTATCAGGCATGATGTTGCTTATTTATCAGATATATTTGCAAAATTTAATGAAATTAATTTGCAACTGCAAGGCAATGATATCAATCTAATCAAGGCCAAATCTTCTATGTCAACATTTATTTCAAAGTTAAATCTGTTGAAGTGAAACTAGGCCGTCATGAGCTCTACTAATTTCCCAGCCTGTCCAAGTTAGATGGAAAACATAGGGTGCAAACTGATGATCTGCAAGTTTACTGTGACCATTTGAATATGCTGCATGAAGATATGACTGAGCGATTTAAGGATTTACTTTCATTGGAAGTTCCAAATTGGATAATAAATCGATTTTCCGATAATGAGGTAGTGGGAGTCATGGAGGAAGAACTAATTGAGCTACAAAATGACTGAGCTGAAGCCAAAATTTAAGAAATCTTATCAAGAGTTTTGGTTGCAGAAAGAGATTTCTGCTCGCTATCCTTCACTGTAGGGGGTGGTTAAGAAGTTCCTCATTGCATTTTTAACATCATATTTGGTGGAACGTGGTTTTAGTGTGGTTATGCAACTTCTTTCGAAACACAGAAATAGACTCCAGATAACTCAACGTGGAGATTTAAGACTCCTGCTAAGTGATATTAAACCAGACATAAAAAAACTGGTATCACTCCATGAAGCCCATCCATCACATTAAGGATTTTTTGAACATTCAAGTCAATAGCTGCTATTGAATAGCATTATAATACAATGTTTTATTAGATTTTAATGTAAAGTTGCTATTAAAGTAAATGTTTTTTTGGCTTTAAAATAAATGTAAATTGTAAATTAATAATTTGTTTTAAAAATGTTATTATGTTCCTTGTGGGTTGTGTGAATCTCTTTTCTGAATGTAGGATGGGGTGAGGTAAGGAAGGGCACTGACGATGAGTTTATGGAGTCGAGGGGGTGTTGGCCTGAAAAAGTTTGGGAACCACTGCACTATGCTATACTGTAGATGACTGGTAGCAGAATTCGCCGCTTCTAAACAAGCTGACAGGGGTCGCGACGTGAATGCTTCTGCTATGACCCCTAAAATATTAATTTAAAAAAAAATAATATTAATTAAAAACCTTTAATCAATACCTTCCTATATTTCGGCAATGTTATATTGCCATCTTCTGGGAACATAAAACTATGATATGTGCATGCAGGCACTAACAAATGAGGCTGAAGAAGGCAACTGGCATTGGTCCTAGGGTCCTAAAGGTGCTCCCTAGCAGGCTAAATTGGGTTGTCTTGGCTGATGTTCTAAGGATGCTAGCTTTCCAAATCTGGGGCAGTCTCATGCACCCAAATTTGTTGAGATTTGGGAAGTTTTTTAGAGCTGAGGCTGATTCCAAGAACAATCGTTCATATTTATATTTTCTATAGTGAAGTGAAGTGGCTTCTTCCAGCGTATTCTGCGATGGGAATCTAGTGCATGGTCCGCAAATCCTGAGTGGCTGTATTGGTGAAACCGGATGTAGTCTTTGTGCTTGGAAATCCTGATATTACATGTCCTGTCTGTTTGGCCATAGTAGGACAGTTTACAGCAGCTAGGTCTCTAGGGAAAGTGGCTGGTCTTTGCTGGAGCGGATAAGGGATGCCAATTTCTTATGTGGTTTGTAACAGGTAGTCATGTCATATTTTTTTTTAGAATTTTTGTGAGCTTTTCAGATGTGCCCCAGATATACAGAATGATGATAGATTTAGTGTAATCTCTATTAAGAAGGGGGGGGGGGTTAACTGGTTTTAATATTTTCTGGATTTTTGGGGGGTTGTAGCCATTGGCTAAGAAGGTGTTAAGGATATGGTTAAGTTCAGTAGTTAGGGCATTGTTGTCTGAACAGATTAATTTAGTCCTGTGATATAGGGTTTTATAATTCCATATTGTTGTGTGTGGGGGGAGTGATTGTTGGTGAATGTATCTATCCGTATGGGTCGTTAATAGATAATAACATAATAACAGGACTCTAGCTTTGATGCAGTAAGGTTTTTTTTTGTTCACCAGAGGTTAGGCCAGTAGTTTTAAAGGTTAACTAAATCATTGTAACTTCAGTATACCATGTAGATTGTAGTGCAGCTTGTTTCTTTGTATATATGTGCATACTCCAGATGATGACCTTAATGTGAAGGTCAAAACGTCGAGCGATTATTTTGGTTTATATTAAACTGAAGTTTTGCTCTAACACGATAGTTGTTTCTATAATTTTTGAAAATGCAGAAGAAAACAAAAGTGCTATAGTAAACTCACAGATTCGAGACCCTTCGACACTTCTGCACATGTCAACAGAAAGAGAATCCATTCTGATAATAAGGTAATCAATCCGTATTGTGGGAATGAGTTATTTATTGTTACACGTCAGAAAATTAACTTCTCTTTTATGATCATTGTAGTTAACTATGTTGCTTGTATAATGGTTGGAAAATTTTACTTATAAAGCATGTGATTTCGCATGTTGGCGACCAATTCGTACATCCTTCATTTCTTTCACCCCTTCAGCATGAATCGACTATTCTTGGCAAGTCTCCAAGCGAAGATCTCTAAAGCATGGGCATACTATACACAGAAGTCATTATATGTCAGAGAGATTATTTTTGGAATCAGCAGCAGCTTTAAAACATTCTCCAAACCTGAACAAGTATGGCTGTATCAATTTACCAAAAAATCTGGAAGACAGTCATTTTAAGATCAAATTAATACTTTTATTTTCTCTCTAGATGGCACCAATTAAGATGAGTTCCTTGCATTGTCTGTTACCATTTTTTAAACTAGTCCCAGTGTTATACCAAATTGTTGTGGTTTCGTGTACTATTGTTGTGGTTTTGTATGGCTTCGTGTAATACAGTAGACTCTCGAATATCCGGCCTAATGTGGCAGAAGGGCAGGCCGGATAACACAAAATCCAGATAGGCTGGAGTTCTAAGCCTACCTTTTCACACAAATGTGAAAAGGTAGGCCTAAGATGAAAGAGTCAAAACTTACAGTTTTTAGTTTTTGAAAAGTCCTTGATAAATGACTGCTTCACCCTTTTAGCCCTCTTCCGCGAAGCAATGTCCCTCCACTTATGCAAGCAGATGATATCAGCTGGCGTCACTTCCTCCTGCATACTAATGTACTGCAGCGCTGCCTCAATCGTCTTGAACCCTTCCGAATGTGGGATGAGATTTCTCCTGTCATCTAAGGATGCCTCCTCCTCCTCTTTCCCCCTGTGTCACCATTTCCACTGCACTGGTGCTGGTGGTTCGTTATCTGAACTTTCACTATCACTATTTTCTAAAAAATAAATATCACCGTTGTCACTGAAATCTGATAAAATGGAAGGTAAAGTTTCTAATACTTCTACTAATTCTGCCTCAGTAAGAGAACGCTGCTGTCTGCTTGTCGAAGCCATTTTTACTAATCCTGGAATCACCGCATCATGTGATCGCCTGGCTCCTATTGTCAAGGACGGCACTGATAACATTGTGCATGGTCTCACAATTTTTTTATGAAGATAGTGCCACAAAGCAGACAGAAGCTTGAAAATTAGTTCCTTCTAATCCTAAGAGATGGCACTATAAGCCTGCTGAATTCAAATGCTTTCACAAACTAAATTAAATGAGTATTACACATTGAAAGTTCAAATCGAGTTAACTCGATCGTAGCAAGGTCGCCATTTTTCCGCGCTCGAGTTAACTTGACCGTAGCAGTTAAAGGGTTAAGCATTACAATTTTGTTAGCTGTAGCAATAATGGCATTAAAATGGGGCCGAGGAGGAGATTCAAGACTCTCTCTATGTTCACTGGGCATCTACAGATGCCGTATGGTCACTCCGATGCTCGATGATGTTCCACACTACTCGCCATGTAGTCCTGTTGTTTGCTTTTCTGGCAGCCTCAACTCTCTGAAGATCAGTCACTCCACATACGCCATCCATCCATCTCATTGATGGTCTACCCCTGCCTCTTTTTCCAGGAACTTTACCTTCTATTATTGTTCTGAAGTCCTCCTTCCATCCTTTCTATGTGTCCAAAATATTTTAACTTTCTTCTGTCAATATCCTTAAGGAGCCTTAAAGTTCTACTAATCTTTTCTAACACCCATTCATTTGTACGCTTTCAGTATATGATATCCCCAACAGCCTTCTGTAACACTACATCTCAAAAGCAGATATCCGTTTCTTATCTGACTTCTTTAGGTTCCAAGTCTCGCATCCATAAGTCGCTGTTGGAAAAACAACTGCATCTAAAATCCTCAACTTTGTTCCCATGGAGATAGATCCATCCTTCCAGATTTTAGACAGGTCTCTGATTAGCCATTCCTAACCTTTTTCTGACATCTTCTCAGCAATTCTTCACATTAATAATGGATTCCAGGTACTCAAACTTGCTGACTTCCTCAATTCTTTCTCCATTAAGATACACTTGTTTCTCAAGAGCTTCTCTGTTTGTTTTTCCTTTGAGAACCATGATCTTTGTCTTGCTAGAATTGAGTTGAAGTCCTCTGTTATTACTGATCTTGTTAACTTTGTCAAGAATTAGTCCTAGTTCTTCCATGTCATTACAAAGGAGTACTGTATCATCAGCGTACCTCAGATTACTGATCAATCTACCTCCTATCCTAATTCCTGTCCTGAGCTCATCCAATGCTTCACGCATGATGTCCTCTGCATATATACTAAACAAGTGAGGAGAAAGTAAACATCCTTGTCTAACTCCTTTTCCAACTTGAAGCCAGTCAGTCAATCCAACACCTGTTCTTACCATGGCTTCTTGCTCCTTATACAAGTTGGCTATCAACTTGATAGTGTGTTGAGGAAAACCCATTCTTTTCATTACTTCCCACAGTTTCACATGCTCAACACAGTCAAAAGCTTTAGAGTAGTCTAAGAAACACATTACCAGAGGGAGTCTGAATTCTTTATATTTTTCTATGATCTGTCTAAGGCAAAGGATCTGATCTCTTTGGTGCTCCTACCTTTCCTAAAACTTGCTTGTTCGTCGGGAATCTCTGCCTCAACTTTGGCCATAATCCTATTTAGCATGATCTTTAATACAATTTTGCTTGCATGAGATATCAAACTAATAGTTCTATAATTCTTGCATGCCTTCTTATCACCTTTCTTGTGTAGTGGTATGAAAACTGACTTCTTCCAGTCTCTAGGCCATGATCCTGTCTCCCATATCCTTGTAATCAATCTATGAAACACTCTTATCCCTCCATCCCCTGTGGCTTTAATTAACTCTGCTGGGATTTCATCTGCACCTGGGGCCTTACTGCTGTTGAGCTGATTAACTGCTCTTTCAACTTCATGCCTAAGTGGAGGAGGTTCCAAATCAAAATTTTCTTGGTGGGAGGACTCCACATTTTCTTTATCCACTCTGCTATACAGTTCCTCACAGTATTCCTTCCATCTGTTTTTGATTTCCAACTCTTCTGTTAGTAATGATCCATTCCTGTCTTTGATGACATTCAATTTAGGCTTAAACTTGTGCTTTAAGTCACGAACTAAATAAAACATCCTTTTATAATTATGCCTTCTCATCTGGAACTCTATTTCTTCACATTTATTAGTATAGAACTTTTCCTTGTCCTGCTTGATGGCGCTTCTGATTTCTCTATGTAATCTCTTGTATTCTTCAGTCCCTGTGTCTCTTTGTTTTTCCAGCCACCTTCTTTTGATTAGTTCCCATGTTGAATCTGATATCCATGGGTCTCTTGGTTTTCTTATTGGGCTGAGATATGTCTTCGCTGTATCCTGTATTATCATCTTGACTCCTTCCCAAAGCATTTCTGGTAAGATTTCCTCATTGGTCTCCAAAAAATCATCCAGCCGAGTTGATGTTTCTTCTGTGAATCCACTGGGAATTACTCTAATATCCAATCTAATGGAATGTGCCTGACCTGGAAATTTTCAGAGTCTTAGTCTTACTTTGGCTCTTACCAGCTGATGGTCTGTACCACAATCTGCTCCAGGACAAGTATGCACATCAGAGATGCTTGTCTTCCACCACTGGAGAGCCAGGATGTAATCAATCTGGTGCCTTGACCTATCAATGTTAGATGTCCAAGTATAGGTCCGTCGTGGATGTTTTTGGAAGCAGGTATTGGTAATAACTAATCTGTTAGTACGGGCAAATTCCAACAGTCTTTCACCATGGGTGTTACGTTCACCCAGACCAAACATGCCACACTCCGGCCTGACTCTCATACTCTTTCCCACTTTTGCATTACATTCCCCTAAGATGTAAAGGACATCTCTCCGTGGTAGGCAGTCCAAAACAGTTTGTAAGTTTTCATAGAATTCTTCACTCTCTTCTTCAGGCCTATCCGTGTGGGGTGCATAAACTACCACAATTGATACATTAGTAGGCTGAGCCTTAAGTCTAATGGAGAGTATCCTATCATTAATGGGGTTATAACCAAGAAGGCTTCTTGCCTGAGCTGTCTTCAGTATCACAGCTACCCCATGATGTTTTGAGTCACCACTTGAGTAAATAACTAGCTTACTATCCTGTCTTTTGAAGTGACCTTCTCCATTCCATCTGGCCTCTGTAATTCCCAAGATGTCAATTTTATACCTATCCAACTCTTTACAGACAATCTCAAGAGTACCCATCTGTAAACCCTGGACATTCCATGTGCCTATGTAAAATTCCTTTCTAATATTAATCTTATACATTCTGTCTTTCTCATTCACAGTATCACTGACTTTTGATGGAGACTGTAATATACTTCTCGAACAGGACCCTCTGCCTAAGCCCTGAACGCGGCTCTGTCTGATTATGCTGCGCAACAGCCGATGCAGCATGAGATGCATTATTAGGCACAATTATAGTAGCATTTTAGAGTGAAGTCACTGCAAGAAGAAAGTGGTAGGGTTGCAGAGGTCCTTTCCACATAAGATGAAATAGCAAAATAGGAAAGATTCATCCCTAGCCCTCGAATACTCTAATAGCATTGGGGGGGGAGGTAGCAAGAAGAAAAAAAAGAAGGAAAGAAAAAAAAGGGGCGGAGGGACCAGTCTACAGATAATATAACAGATGTATATTAATGAAGTAAGGCATGGTCCAGCATCAGGTACCTCGGGTTTGCCATGCCCGTACTCACTAAAGTGAGCCCTTGAGGTCAAGATTCAAGACAAATGAATGTATAATAATATACAGAATTTTGACTGCTACAATTCTGCAATATACACACTACTGCTTCTAAAAAAGCAACAAAAGAACATATCCAAGATTTTATATCAAGTATTTATTATCCTGTTTGGCTCTTTCAAGATATTGTGGCCTTCTAAGAATAGAGAATGAGGAAATTGGTGGGAAATGATATAAAAAAGGGCAAGCGGTTGCTTCAATACTCTCAAATTTATGGAAAAAGTCATCGACAGCGAAACTACATCATCATCACATCTGGAGACCTGTAAATAATTGGGGTAGCTCTTGATATTTCTTGGGCATATGACTGGTTCTCACACAAATACCTACTCAGTATAATACCATCTCATAATCTAACTTCTAATCTCTGCTACTGAGCTACTGGCTTCCTCACTGGTGGTTCACTACATTTTATGACATGGTAGATGACTTCCTCTAGAGATATTTCCTCACCTAAGATGAAGTATCTCATAGGTTCTATATTTTCACTCCCTGTCTTCCTTCTGTACATAAATAACTTCACACTGACTTCAAATGTTATCCAGAGTTTTATGATGACAGTAACATGTATAAATCCCATTTTCATTTGACAAACCTTGTATTTCACAATTATTTAATGCTTCAAGATCTTCCATAACAAATGTTTTAAACTCAGCTCTCCTTTCTATTCTTCATTGTCTTGAGGAAAACACTGTCAATACCACCAAAACAAGAAAGTGAGATCTTTCTTGCAAGAAAGATCTCTATTTCTCTCTTTTCACATTACATTTGATGAATAATACCCTGGTCACCAAACACAATCAATTTTTTCTTGTTGGGCTGACTTTTACCATCAGACTTTTCTGGCACAAGCACATCATAGTTCAGCCTCCAAAAAATGAGGTGTACTCAAATATGAACACAGTAGTTCAGATGCAGCTGTATCAAAGCTTTGTAGAGAGGCAAAATACTTCCTTATTCTTACATGCCAATGTTCATTTCAGCATCCCCAATTACCTTCTCTGATGTATTTGTAATTTTTTGCTATGTGACCTTTGAATTTCAAATTGCTATTAACCATAACTCCAAGATCACTAACCTCATCAGTTTCTTCAAGCATAATCCAACCAATATAATGTCATCGTAAATCTCACCATGCCAAAGTGCATAACCTGACACTTACTAACACTGAATTGACAGCATAATCATTTTCCCACAGTTCCAGTCTACTGAACTCATTCCATAAGTGCTGAATATCTGTAATATCTTATTACTGCTTCATGGTATAAAAACACTCAGAGATTAAAAAATAATTTATTGAATTTACTCATATATATATATATATATATATATATATACTAATATTTCAGAGTAAAAATTATAACAGTGATAAGCACACAAGTGCTACACTAAAACATTAGAAACAATTCGATTTGTAACTGACACAGATCTAATGTTCTAACAAGGCACCTTCCATGGGCTGGTAACTGTAAAGTTAATTTGGAAAAGTCATGCTATCTAGTCTCATAATGACTGTCTCCCAGATCTTTTTGGCAAATTAATGCAACTATACTTGTTGAAGTTGGGATAGTGCTTGATAGCAGATGCTGATTCTAAAAATAGTATTTCAGACCTATAGCGACTTCTGTGTAAAACCAATGTCTTCTTCCATTTAATCCTATGTAGAGGAGTATCCAGAGCATGGTCCGCTACTCCCGACTTGATACAAAGATGACTGCGGATGTACTTTTTGTGTTCTTTGAGAAGAATGTTAACTGATCTACAAGTCTGTCCAAAGTAGGAAAAACTGCAAGCACAAGGAACTTTATACAATCTGGGATGTGCAAGAGAATGAAGTTGATCTTTAGGGTAGCAAAAAAGCAGCCAGCTGCATGAGTGGTTTTAGGATCGCATGGAGATGATATTTGTAAAGAAATTTAGCTATTTTTTCTGAGGTGTCTTTAATATATCTGGGATTAAAACAGTTTTGCTGTGATTGTGTGAGGGTTTTTTTTAGGAGAGATGGGGGATGCATGTAGTATTTTATCTATTTTACATGGGCTGTAGCCACTGGTTAAAAAGTGTTCAAAAAGTCCCTGATTTCAGTTTTAAGGGCTGCATCATTTGAACAAATAGTCCTAGCTTTGGTGAATAAATGTTTTGAGGATGCTATACTGTCGAGATGGGTGGTACAACTGCTTATGTAAATATCTTCCTGTATGTGTAGGTTTTCTGTAAATGGAAAAGGATAATGAGGCATTAGGAAATCTTGTTGTTTATTATTTTAACGGTATAATAGAACACAGAAACTAAGTAAATAATTAATTTATTAACTTAATGCTGATATTTCGCTGGTGTTATAACCAGCATTTTCAGAGCACAAAAACACTGTTTGTCACAATACGCGAGACTAAAACAACATGGTGTACTTAAACAATATTGTAGCAGCAACACAAAGACTAGACTCCTGATTTTGGCGCCCTCTATCTGAAAACAAAGCTATCATATATTACTAGAGTCCTAGAAAAGTTCTAGTTTTTTCTTAATATGACTGTCTCCCAGATCTTCGGCAAGTTAATACAGCCATATTTGTTGAGATTTGGAGTGTGTTTTAGGGCTTCTGTCGCCTCTAAGAACAATCTCTCTGATTTATACGGATTTCTGTGTAGTACTTTTGTTTTTCCAGTTGATCCTGTGTGCAGGGGTATCCAGAGCATGGTCTGCTAGGCCCGACTTCCCATAATGATAATTCCGGACGTATCTTTTATGTTCGCTGATGCGGATTTTCACAGTTCTTCCTGTTTGACCGTAGTAGGCTTGATTGCATGGGCAGGGTACTTGGTAGACTCCTGGATGTGATAAAGGAGGAATGCTGTCCTTGGGTGAGCGGACGAGGGTGGCTAGTCTTTATGTTGCTGCTACAATTTTGTTTAAGTACACCATGTTGTTTTAGTCTCGCGTATTGTGACAAACAGTGTTTTTGTGCTCTGAAGATGCTGGTTATAACACCAGCGAAATATCAGCATTAAGTTAATAAATTAATTATTTACTTAGTTTCTGTGTTCTATTATACCGTTAAAATAATAAACAACATGTTCGACGAACACATAAGTCTGTCCACACATTTTTATGTAACTGGTGTAAATTAATGCTCTATTTACATCATTTTCACACATACATGGCTGCTCAAAAACATTCTTAAACCATTACATGTATCTGTATGGGGGAGGGGGAGAGAAGGCAGCAATTTACTATACAACAGTGGGCTGGAACCTAACATGTTGTATGACTGAAATGTGCCTGTATATGAACATTATAATCACATAATTCTTTCAATGTAACCACATAATTCGTTTGCTAGGTCAAAAACTTTTACTGGCTTACCTAATAATGCAGGTCTATCTGCATTAAGACGAGAAAATACCGGGTTTCTCATATACTGTGTTAAAAGCTCTGCTAATTCTTCTGGATAAGTTGCACTAAGTGCTACCATCTGTTTGCTGCTTGGAAGAGTGGAATATATCCAGCTTAAAAAAAAAAAATTTTTTTTTTTAAATGTTACTTTTATAAATCATAAATTCATTATTACACAGATAAGCTATATCCCAATTATGTTGTATCTTCTTAAAAGATATAATGCATAATTAATATAATTAATGCATACATAATTAATGTATTGTGAAACAATGGTAAAATACACTTTTAATGAAACTTAAAATTAATAAAGAAAAAAGATAACAAGCCAAAACTGGATGGTATTAACAGTTTTTAAAAAAATATTTTTTAAATTTATATTTTTAGTTTGAACTTTGTTGCTTAAGAAGAAGCAAACTTGCTAACAGATAAGTTTAACTGATGACGGCATTATTATTCTTTTTTAAAATTAAACTAACAATATGATAATGCCAAAGACTAAAAAAGGAAACTAACAAAGAATTAAGTTTGTAAGATGTAAGAAGCAAATGATGGATCATTAAGATGAAACTTAGAAAAATATTAAAACAACAATGGCTTGTCAGTTGTGCGATGTGCATTAAGAACTTTTTATTTATTTATTTTTTTATGATGACCACACAATGAAAGGTCACATGACCTATAACACTACAGTGCCATGTGTGGGTAAGTGATTAATGAGAAAAAAGGTAGCCTACTGATATGTTTCTTAAAAAGTTGGAGGTTGTACTTAGTTTGAAAAACAGTATGGGGGAGATTGTTCCAAATAATGAAGGAAGATGATAAGTTTGTTTAGTATGTATAGAGTTGGACAGAGTATGGGTGGTGGCCAGTGACTGTTCTAGTTCTTACATGGTTAGAAGAAAGTAGAGGAATCATAGTGACCAATTCAGAACAGCAGTGCCCTTCAAAGTCTCTATAGAAAAGGTGCACTGCAGAAACAGAGTATCTATGGGAAAGTGACTAAGAAAAGGAGTATGTGAGGGAAGGGTCATATATATTAAGCAGATTGTCCTATTCTGAATATCACTGAATTCTTAGGTACACCACCCCAATGTAGTAACCATATTCTAAGACTGGTCAGATAGGAGAATTTTAGTGTTAGGAGTTCAGAGGAAGAGTGCAATGTTTTGAACAGAAAAGAACATCAAGCTTTTTAGAGGCTGAGGAGGCTATGTATGTAACATGTTTGTGCCAGGATAAACTAGATGTGACAGTCAACCCAAAAAGAAAAAACTGATCTTGAAAGGAAACTGGAACATTATCAAAAATAAGAGGGAATGAAGCAGGATCTTTCTTGTAGATAATAAGGCAAGCATGAGTTTTTTTGGCATTGAAATTTACCTTTTCACCCCATTTGAGGATGTTGAGATCAGTGTTTAAGTCATTGGTTATGGAAAATATCAAAGCTTCTATCATGTGAGTACTACAGGGTACTTATATATATACTACCTCAGTTAAAGTAAATCATATATGTAGCACACAGGATGTTATGTGATAACAATATAAAAACAAATAAAAATAACAAATAAATAAATACAAAAACAGAAGAAGAAAAAAAAAGAAAGAAAGAAATAAAAACTAGTAACAATTCATTCTTTTTATACTAACTAACAAAATCCCAACTAATAACATAGAATTAGCACTATTTCAAAGAAAATTCACTACAGTAAACTTCTAAAATCATTCCTATGATCACTAAAAGCTTCATAAAGTTGAATACTTGAACTGGTTAATATGTTTCAATCATTTCAAAAGAAGGCCAGACTGTCAATACGAGTGATTACACCACTCGTGTTGTACCATCACATTTATTTGACGCTCAAGTAATACATAATAAAATCTGGTCAGCTCAGTCCCAAATTACATCTAGGCAATATATGATAATGAGATGTAATGAGATGGTAAGAACTGGACAATGGATTAAAAGCCTCAGTTTGCATTTTCTCACAGGCTATGTGGAGGTCTTTGCTCAGTTATCTAGTTTTTATCCTTTTAAAAAAAGCATCTGCAACAGCTATTTTTCTTGTATTTTATATAACAAAGCAACCCAGCAGCAGAGATTGAGTGAACTATCACTCTTTCTCTCTGAAATCAAACCAAGATTTGATTAACTGTTAGCACAGAAAACAGTTTTACACTGGAATTAACAATTAAAAAATAACAGCATGGAAACATCTTTCATTTCTGATCTCTTAATTCCTTTTCTTATTCTTCTCATCAGACAATCATATTATTATCACATTTTCAAAAGTTTCCTTTTTTCCTTCTTTTATAGATTTTACAACTGTTTATTTAATGTTTAATGTACATATTTTAATCCTTTTTTTAAATGATTTTTAATGCAATTTACCCCCCTTTCTCTCTATATTTTGCAAATTAAACATATTTTCTCTATATATAGTATCTCATTTTATCTAGCTGCACACTTACCAGTTTATATTAAACACTTGATGATTAATGACATGAGGTGGCCACTCTAAAATGGTAGCTTTTAATTTTTCAGGAAATGACAACTTATACTAGAATATTAATTAAAAAACTTTAATTAATATCTTCCTATATTTCAGCAATGTTACATTACCATCATCAGGGATCATAAAAAGCAATGATATGTGCATGGGCACCAGCATGCACATATCTGATTAAAGACATTTGGTCTTTATTGGGTTGTCCTGGCCATCAGGCTGTATCCACTTATCTTATTTCTTAGAGAATTGCCATTGTGGTTTTAAGCCCATCAGATTACTCAGGTAAGCTTCCCTCTTTACTTTTAGATCATTCTACCTGCCTCCCTATAGACTATGATCCCACAAACACACAAATCATAACACTCCACAGGCTCCTTAAAAAGGTTACCTGATGGCTTGTGGAGGTTACAAACAATAACCTCTGCTGTGGTTTAAGAGGAGCTTTCCTCAAAAGAGTAAGCCCAGCAACCAAGGCTGAAGAGACAGAAGACCTTCCTTTGGGAGTGAAGAAGATACCCAAGTATCTCCATTCTTCCAGGATAGTCAAGGAATGTAATGACCTATCACGCAGGGAAAACTCAATTTTCTCAACTTTAAGCTTCTTGTCATGGCCTGAAGGGACAAGGGCTAAAGAGTAGGACTTCTCTACATTAATATTAAAGCCTTTGACATAAAATAAGTCAACTGCTCGGTCAAGGAGTTCTTGCAGGCCTACTTTAGTAGAGGCCATGAGAATGAGGTCACTGGCAAAGGCCATCACATTAAAAGAGTGTGCACCATGGGACTAACCAATATGGTTAGAAAGAGAGCCAAGTAACTCATCAATGATGCAATTAAAGAAAAGAGGGGGGAGAGAGAGGATCACCCCCGAACAGTGGGAATAGAGGTCACACAGGATCCTGTAGTGATAGAAAGGGAGCTACAAGAGTAAATCTCCAATACATATGAAAGAAAGGGAGTCTGGACATCTGGAAATAGATAGTGCTCTAAGAATAGCAAGAAGGAAGATGTTATCAAAAGTCTTTTGGAGGTCCAGGGATGTTGTGTAGAGAGGCCTAAGGTGGCATCAAAAAGGTCTGCAAGCCCAGAGTGGCTGTACTGGTGAAATCGGATGTAGTCCTTGTGTTTTGAGATTCTGATATTTGCTGTCCTGCCTGTTTGGCCAAAGTAGGACAAATTACAGCTGCAAGGGATCTGGTATACACCAGGTAGGTCTAGGGGAAGTGGTTGGTCTTTAGCGGAGCAGATAAGGGATGCCAATTTTCTATATGGTCTGTAACAAGAGGTCAAGTCATGTTTTTTTAGGATTTTGTTGATTTTTTCAGAGGTGCCTCGGATGTAGGGAATGGTGATGGACTTAGAGTAATCTTTTTTGTGAAGGGGGGGGGGGGAGGAGGTGGGTTGTGGATAACTGGTTTTAGTATTTTTTGAATTTTTTTGGGGAGGGTAGCCATTGGCTGAGAAAGTGTTAAGTATGTGATTTAGTTTAGTGGTCAGGGCTTGGTCATTTGAACAGATTAGTTTAGCCCTGTTGAATAGTGTCTTAATAACTCCATATTGTTGTGAGGGGAGGGGAGATTGTTGGTGAATGTATCTGCCTGTATGAGTGGGTTTTCTATAAACTGAGAAAACCAATGTACCATCAAGTTGGCGGGTGACTAGTGTGTCTAGGAAGGGGAGGCAATTGTTTCCTTCTTTTTCCAGGGTGAAATTCTAGGGTGTTGGTTGTTTAAGTGTGTTAAGAAGGAGAGGAGTGTATCCGGGCCATGTGGCCAAATAGCGAACACATCATCAACGTAGCGAAGCCATATGGTAGGTTTTTGTGGGGCAGAGTTTAAGGCTTCAAAAGTCTCCATAAAGAAGTTGGCCATGAGTGCAGAAAGTGATGAACCCATGGCTGCCCCCTCTATCTGTTTGTAGAATTTTTCCTGCCAAATGAAATAGCCCGAGTTCATTGTGAACTGAAATAGGGCTGAGATATCGGGAGGAAATTTAGCTTGGATTAGCTCTAAGGTTCCTTTGAGGGGGACATTTGTGAATAAGGAGGAGACGTCAAAACTGACCATTATGTCATTATGTTGGAGTGTAAGGTTTTCTATACTGGCTTTGAAGTGGGCTGAGTTTTTTATGTGTGATGGTGTGTTGCCAGTATAGTGTGAGAGCGCTTTGGCTAAATATTTAGCTAGTTTGTAAGTGGGGGAATCAATGCCATCTACTATGGGACGTAATGGCACATTTTCTTTATGTATTTTTGGGAGCCCATATATATGGGGGGGGGGGTCTAGAGTCGTATGGTTTTAGTCTGTTAGTAATCTCCACAGGCCAAGAAGTGACCTTCTTAAGGAGCCTATGGAGTTTTCTAATTTGTGAGTTGGTGGGATTGTATTCAATGGGGAGGTAAGGTAAATAGCTCGATCTAATAGTAAAGCCTTAAGCTTACCTGTCTAGTCAGTATGATTGGGTACCACAGTGGCGTTCCCCTTATCCACTTTGGTGATAACTATTTCTTTGTTTTTCTTCATTTCCTATAGAGACTTGTATTCACTAATGGATATGTTGGTTTTTGGTGGTTTTGCTTTTGTCAGAACACAAGCAACGTCCAATCTAATATCGTTGGCGATGTGGTTTGGAAGGCGGCGAATCCCACGTTCAATCTGGATCATTAATTCCTCGGCCGGTAATTTCCTAGGAGCAATGGCAAAGTTATGACCACGTGACAGAGCGTTGAGTGCTTCAGGCTTCAAGATAACTGAAGAAAGGTCAACTACAGTGTTGGTTTGTCAACTCCGTGTTCTTTCGAATTCTTTATTTGCCGCAGTGCACGAGACGTCATGTAGAATTGACCAAAGTTCGTGATTTAGCGTATTTGAAAGCTCTTTCTCTAGTGCTAAAATAGCTCTGTTTACGTCGGCTAGGGAACCGCATGTAGCGTTACATACATACATAGCTCATGGCAAAAACACGATGTTAAAAAAGATAATCATGATGTCATTATATATTAACAGAACTGAAGAATTTAAAATATTTTAAGTTAAAACTTTGAAGGAAAACACAGATCTAATCCAAGAAGTTGGAAAATTAAAATAAGAGTTAAAAGTAAAAGTCTTAATATGTTATAATAAGGAAAAGAAACATATATATCATTATAAATTCAGATCTAAGTTCATAATCCAGGTCAGAGCTTCAGGAGCCACTTGTAAAAAGTCATTCCAGCATTCTGATAAGCACAGAACGTGCATTCTGTTACAATATGTTGCATAGTCTGTCATGGAGCACCACAGTCACATTCTGGAGATGTTTGTCTGTTCTATTTATAGGGAGTATCTCCACATAGGCCATGATTTGTCTGAATTCCATTTAGTACCATCCATGTTTTGCAAGGTAGATCTGATCCTGTCATGATTTGATCACCTTTAATGATGTGATGCAAATGTTCTTTCGTATTTTCCTTCCATGTTTTTTCTCACTTTGATAAAGGATTAAAATTATTTCGCATTAGTTCTTCTGCTGCTCGTAGTGATGGATGGCGAGATTTCAATCTATTGACGTTAAGAGTTGGGAGATCCTGATGAATAGGTAGGTTTGGATTACCAGCAATTTTTTGGAATTCACGGACTAAAGAATTCAATCTACATAGTTCTGTAGGAATAATGCTTGCTAAAAGAGGTAACCAATATGTTGGGGTCGATCTAATAGAGCCTGTAATTAATCTTAAGGTATTGTTCAATTGAGAATTGATAATCCTTGTGTGAGGGCTATTTAGCCACACAGGAGCACAATATTCAGCACTTGAGAATACCAAAAGCAAGGGCTGTTGTCCGAAGAGTAGAGGCTCTAGAACCCCAGGTAGTGCCACAGAGTCTCTGTAGGATATTATTATGTGTCCTTAGTTTATATACCAAGTTTGAAAGATGTTGCCTGAAAGTGAGAGAACGGTCAAGCGTGACTCCCAAGTACTTAGGGAATGTATTATATGGAAGTATAGGGAATGTATTATATGGAAGTAAACTAAAAATTGAATTGTTCAATTCAATTTTTAGTTTCACATTTGAGAAGTTATTATTTAGATGAAAACAAGATATTACCGTTTTGCTCCTATTTAAACAGTGTCTCCATCTTTTAAAATATTCATCCAGAATAGTTAAGTCAGCTTTTAGAATTTCTTCTGTACGACTTATGCATTTATGCGTGTAGTTATTGCTATATCGTCGGCATAACAAAATTTCCTTGATGTAGTGATGGGAAGATCAGATGTATACAGATTGAATAATAACAGCGATAAAACAGATCCCTGTGGCAGTCCATTATTTAACTTCCATTCGCTGCTAGTTTTATTACCTATAGTCACTATAAATCTATTATCTCTTAGCATATTGTTAATAATACGAACTATTGTTTTACATGGGATAATTTTATATAATTTATATAGAAGGCCTTGTCTCCAAATGGTGTCGAAGACTGTTGACAAATCAATAAATGCTGCTGATGTTTTTAAACCTTTTTGAAAACCAGCTTCTATGTGAGTTACCAAAGAGAGAACCTGGTAACAACACCCACGATTTGGTCTGAAGCCAGCTTGTTCTATTGGGACATTTTTAAAAATTGTGGAGTTTATTCTATTATAAATAAGTCTTTCAAAGAGTTTATAACAACAACTGAGGAGAGTAATAGGTCAGTAACACTCCGGTTTATGATTAGGCTTACCAGGCTTTAAAATTGAAAGTACTTTTGCTTTTTTAAAAATAGTGGGAAGTTTACCAGTTGTAAGAATGTCAGTATAGAATTTTGTTAACCATAATCTTGCATTTCTTCCCAGATTAATCAAAAATTCTGGATGAATGTTATCAAAACCAGGAGCCCTACCAGGCTTTAATTCTTTAAGGCCGCTTCAACTTCTTGCTGCGTAAAAGGGTGTGCAAAATTTGAAGTTATAGGTGAAGACTTGCTAAATTCTTTTAATTTTCTCTTTATATATCTTGTATGCTTTTTATTGATTGGGATACGTGATATATTAACAATATGTATAGCTAGTTGATTTGGGTGATTCTTGGTTGTTCTTTAATCAAAGGAGAACTACCACCTAGTTTCCTATGAAGGTTCCAAGCTTTACGGCTGGAATGAGTAAAGTCTATACCTTCAACTGTATTTACCGATTTTTTCCTTTGGGACCTATCCAAGTTTTCTAGGAGTTCGTCTGCTGTTTTGGGGTCATTGTTTATCTGATATTCATTATAAAGTAATTCACATTCTTCGCTCCAACCATGTATATAGTTATGTCTAATACCTCTAGGAATACTTTTCTTGGCAGCAAGCAGGATTACACCTATAAATTGATGAAAATTACTACTTATTGGAAATATCTAGCGAATGCATTTATCAAGTTCATTTGCGTATTTATTCCAGCCAGCCTTTTTAAAATTCCAGCGTGAGATAGGCTTTGATCTTACAAATGGAATGGAAATGCCAATGTCAATTAATACTGGTCCTGACTATGAGGAAAGTCAGTTAAGACCCTTCTCAGATTTTGCATAGGGTGACCTGAATTATTTTTGCTCACAAGACATAAATCAGGGTTATAGTCTCTTTTCCAGGCCGCAGATCTAAAAGTGCCTTTGTCTTTGGCATCAAAGACTAAGTGAAGATCATTTAGTTCGATCCAATCAACAAGTTTTTCGCCACATTCGTTGTTTTGGAGCATAATTTCACTGTTCATGGTGACTATTAAAGTCCCCAATATAAATTGCGGGATGTTCAGCTGGGATACATGCATCGTGTAGCGTTAATTTGCTCCCATAGCTCGCCCGGTTATAGATACGGAGAGCTTTCTGTGAACAGAAACTGTGCTTAAATTTTACACAATTTGGGATTACCTGATTATCCCAGCAGCGTTTTAGAAAGGTCAGAAGATTCAGTTGTCTAGATAACTTCAGCTTCAGTTTGCCGTAATGGCAGGCCTTGCGTGCGATGGAATCTCCATGGATGATAGTAATTCTTGTAGAAAGGTTTATATGCTGGTTAAACATGATAATTAAGGAATTAACAGCGTACACTAGAAATATAAATTAAATCAACTTTAATATATACTTTCCGATATTTCGGCAACGTCACGTTGCCATCTTCATGGGAACTTAAGATAAAGACATGTGCACGCAAGTACTACATAACAGCAAATGAGAAACGAAGCGAGGAAGCTACCGCTTTCCTAAAGTCCTGATGGTGCCCCCTGGCAGGATATATTAGGTGTTCTTGGCCTTTGGGCTGAAGTTCTTCCAATGTATGTATCCCACTAAAGACCAACCACTTCCCCTAGACCTACCTGGTGTATACCAGATCCCTTGCAGCTGTAAATTGTCCTACTTTGGCCAAACAGGCAGGACAGCAAATATCAGAATCTCAGAACACAAGGACTACATCTGATTTCAGCAGTACAGCCACTCTGGGCTTGCAGACCATGCTCTGGATACTCGCCACAGAATATGGTGGAAGAAAGCCACAGTAATACACAGCAGCAAGTTCAAATAGAAAGACTATTCATGGAATCAGCCTCAGCCCTTAGGAACATGCCAAACCTCAACAAATTTGGATGCATGAGACTGCCCCAAATTTGGGAAACATACATCAGAAGAACTTCAGCCCAAAGGCTAAGAACACCTAATATAGTCTGCTAGGGGCACCATCAGGACTTTAGGAAAACGGTAACTTCCTCGCTTTCTCATTTGCTTTTATGTAGTACTTGCGTGCATGTCTTTATCTTTCCCATGAAGATGGCAACGTGACGTTAAAATATTGGAAAGTATATATTAAAGTTGATTTAATTTATATTTCTACTGTATGCTGTCAATTCCTTAAGTATTAATTATCATTACGTTGTGTAATTCTGATGAACAAGATAAATGTTTCTCTAATGTCAGAATTTGCGGCAACATACCTAAATATCATAGCTAGTTGGTCATTATGGGCAATGTCTGGTGTTGAATCGAGTATTATTGCAAAATAAGCAGCTTCCTTAATTTCTGATATTAATATTTCTCTTGTTTTTTTAGCTATTAACGCTATGAATTCATCACAAGTATGGTAAGAAAGATAATTTGATCTGCCAGAACCACAGTTGGCGTACATTTTTCATGTGATGTTTTAAAAAATCATCAAATTCACTTAAATAATGTAAACACGATAAATAATTTCCACAAGAATCAGAAAAAATATCATATATTCCTAGCCCTAGTTTACTCAGTAAATTAATGGTAGCTATTAATCTTTTTAAAACCTCTCTCCAATAATTTTCTTCAGATTGCATTTGTTTGATCAATTCAGAATCAATTCAACTATTTACAGAACTTGATTTTTTTTGCGATATGTGCACATCGCTCGTATATGCTCAGTAGAATGCTCGTGATCACATAAGGTTCGTGTTATATTTCCCCAGTCATTAAAACCCTTCATTAAGCTATTATTTGATTTAGAAAACAATTTACAAACAAAGCAGTAAATTGCTTTGCTGGTTTCTGAAAAAATTAGCCACTGTCATTTCTCCTTTGTTCCTTTCGCCTTTTTACAGTAAAAATGTGATATATTTACATTTCTAGCATATATTCTATTGTGTTCTGTGTATTTTTTTTTTAAATTTTCGATTTTACCTACATTCTGGAGCATATTTATTAAAATATGCTTGATAAAAACTGTTCATTAATAGTAAGTGGCCACACTGCTATATCGGTAGGATTAGAGATAGCTTGCTTGCTGGTAAGTACAGACTCCGATTAAAAATTTTCTTCAGAATCCTCTTGATTTGTTTCATTTACTTCTTTCTCTCCTTCTGTTTTCCACATCATTTTGATGTTCTTCATTTTCACTTTCATCTCCTCCTGATAATGATACCAATGTTTCGTTTTCATTCTGAGAACTGTGAAGTACAACTTCAGTTCTACGAAATTCTTCATTTTCAGAATGCAAGAAAGATAAAATTGCTCCCTTTTAACTATTTAGCTATTTTTCATTTTCTCTAAGTTGTTTTCTTTTACTATCTCCGGATTCAAATTTTCTTGGCATCATTAATGTGCATTAATCTATCAAAAGTGAAATAAATATTTATTAAATCCAAAATAAACATATAAATAAAATAAACAATTACGTTAAAAGCTTAAAAAATACAAAAACAGAAACAGTAGTATCTTGGTTTTGTTAAAATAAACGAGTAACAGTAAAATAAGAATAATAATTAATTGAATAATATATTCTTACCGACTACATTTACGAATTGAATAATATATTCTTACGACAACTACTTTAACCATATAATTAGGTATATACACTTGTATACAGTATACTGCTTTACAAGTACTAGCCAAATAACGGTAACTAAACTATCAGTTTAATTACCGTTTTTTGGAATTTCCTTTATAGTTCTATGATATTTGACTCTTTTTGGTGCACAATTTATTTACTGTCTCTCTTCCCAAAAATATAAACGAATTTCACATGTATACAATAAATATTAATATTAAAAAAATCTTGGTAATATTAAACTAGCAACCCTGTAAGTCATTTTATATAAATAAATGACTAACTTATATCAATGGTATTACTATGTATTACTGTATAATCAATGGATTATAAATAATTATGCAATTTCTACAATACTTTATATTTAATATTAAATTTTCTAAATAGTTTAAAATCTTTTAATGTAATTCTAAATATATATAATATTTCATCATCAAATTCCTGAGACGTACCCTCAAGGGGTGTACAGGATATGATAGTACTACATAAAAAATATCCTATCTACAATTTTCCTCCAAATCAATCTGTTACTTCTCAAGACTCCAATATTATCATTATCAGATCTTATATTTCTATCGTCTAAGGCACATTGTACCGTATCAATCCACCTATATCTTGGTCTTCCTCTGGGTCATTTTCCTGCCAACCTGGCAGAGAACACTTGTTTTGCTAATTATTTACACTTTTAAATATTCCATGTAATTGAATCATAATTAATTTAAAGATGTAATTAAAATCTTTCTGTGAAAGATTTCAATTGCAGTGTTGATTATTGATTTTGAGAACGTTGATTTTGTTTGACAAGCATCATAGTTGCTACAAAAATTCTGAATACCGAAAAAATATTAAAAGGTATGGTAATAATTTAGTATAAGGATAAAAGTTTTTTTTTTTTTTTTTAAAAAAAGGAATTTAAATGCAATCAAATTAAGCTTGATAATCAAGGCAAAAATTGGAACTTCATGAACTGTCAAGTTCAGATATTCTCACTAAAAATAAAAATTTTGAATTTATGGTAATAAAAATTATAGCAAAAATCATCATATTTATGGAATTACAACATTTATTACAAGATTTTTTTAAGTTGCAGTAATAAGCATAATAATTCCAGCTTTAGTTAAAACGTAGAGGCAATAAATAGTAACGATAACTTGCTATGCTTGCTAACATCCACTTTTTTACTCTAAAATAACTAGAATCTTGAAGCACAAAAAAATGAACTGAAAAATCAATTTAATTTATAATTAGTAATAAACTTGAAATTCAAATGCTCTATTTATGTGATATAGAAACTGTTCTTACCCAACTAATTAATACAAATAGCAGCACCACACAAAAAAACCTCTGTTGTCTCTGGAACGTGTTTCAAAATGATCGCAAAAACTTATTTACTCTGTTTACAATTTCTACTTATTAAATTTCTAGTACACTTGCAAAGAGGTTAGCTAACTCTCTATTAAGTTACTTTTACAAACTATATCAACTTCAAATATGCCAATAGATTCAATTAATACACTTCTTGTTACTGTTAATCTAAATCTTAAATTTCCAACTAAAACACATTATAAGAGGAATTGTACAAAGGTATATAACTTACAAAAGCTCTGTATCGTGCATTCAGTCAAAGGTCTTGCACAAAAAAGTTCTAAGGCAATTCTCTCATCTCAGTTCTTGAGCTTTCTTCAGGAAATCTGGCTTCAGAAATATCTCATCGGGAAAATAGCGGACTGTGAACTGCACCCTGCGGTACTCATATACAGCTCTGGCAAAAAGTTATTCTACCACAGCGAAAAGAAAAAGTTCCGAGCGAAGGTGCTTCGGGTAATTTATCTCGCCTTTTCTCCTCTGCTTGGGATTGCCAAAAATGCCTGGACGACTGCCTCCAATAACTCGAATTGCTGCCAACTGTCAACCAGGATTCCTCTCTGATCTGGAAGCTTATCTCCGGCGATTGGAACATCTCCTTTCGGCAACTCGAAGCCTTTTCTTAAGACTGGAACCGGGAAGCTCCTCTCTGGCAACGTCTGGATCTGGGAAGCTCTATATGCTTGGCTCTGTCCCCTTTTATTATGCCTTCTCTGAGACCTTGCACGAAGTTTGTAACCTCTGAAGAATTCGGCATGATTCTTTCATCTTAAGTTTCAAGTTAGGCCCGCTCTTTGTTCTCTTCTGTGCCTTCTTTTGATTGTAAGTTGCCCACCATCAGAAAGTTGTTTGAACCTTTCTGACTGACTTCAGAGGTGTTTACGAGCAGAGCTTGTAAGCCTTTTCTCATACACAAAAAATTTAATAAACAACCTTTCTAATGCCGCCATGTAGATCTATTACATACAGCTCTGACAAAAAACATTGCCTTTGTTTTAACATATTCTTATTAAAGAAGTATATACAGTTAATTTCCAAAGGGCTATTTACAAAAATATCTAATACAAAATATACAGAGACAAACAGGTTATTTTTTACAACATTCTTATGGGACTTGAGCTATGTAAAAAATCGATGTAATGTGCTTTGGAATATTTAAGCTACAATCGAGTTTTTACAATATTGATAAGAACAATAGTCTAAAAGTCCAGGTAGTCAAGCAAACACCATCTGTGGCAAAATAAAACTAGTTTATTTATTTAAAAACACAAAAATACAAATTTATTAAGTATATCTTTTTAGAGTTCATAATTAAAAGGACTCTAATAATAATAATAAGATTTCTACAGATGTGTCTCATCTTGTTTTGGTATTATCAAAATTATCAAGTTATTCTGAAGCATTATGAATTTTGCTATTTTATTATTATGCTGCTAATATTTCTTCAAATGCGGCACTTTTTACAACAAAACTGGCTAAGTTATGTTGAATATATCTGTTTGCAAATATACTCAAAATCCCTTTGACCTAATAAAGGCAGAATGCTGATGAAACTTCATCAGCATTCTATCTGTTAAAATACAATTCCCCCCCACCGTTAACGGATTATTGTAGTTATGTGCACTGTATTTCTTGGATTGACCCTTTCTTGCTGCACAATTTACTTATTGTGTCTCTTCCCAAATAAAAACGAATTTCACATGTGTGAAAATAAATAATCAAAATGTTTGTTTGCATTGGAAATATTATGTCAAATATTTATATTTTTTAAATAACATTTATTGAAATAAATATGACATTTTGCTTCCTTTCCTTGCAAAATAAGATTATATGGGTCGCACATTTCAATTTTATGAACGATTTATTTATTTATTTTTATGAACAACAAATGGTGTTTAACTGCATTACTCGAGGTTTCCGATTGTGAGTCTTTTTAATTTATATCCAATGGCATTTTATCAGAGATTCTACGCCTTTGTCTCTTGCTTAAAACTGCAACAGTACAATTACTTTGAAAAAATAATGAATTCAAACAAAAAGAAAGTGCGCACGTTATCTAGCAGTATTTGTGTGTGTGTGTGGTGATAATTTTGGGAGGTAGGAGTTAGCCATTAAAAGCAAATTAATTCTGTTATGAAAATTTTGGAAATAAAATTTCATTTTGACGCATGCACCTATACATGTTTCAAAAGATAAACTGTAGGGAAAATATCGCTACTTCAAAACTGCTGCATAATATCGAAATTAGCCAAAAATATGTATAGTACATAACAGTTGACTTCATAACTGCTGTTTATTTTGATTTGTAATGAGTGATTAGGGGGGAAACCAAGAAAGTTGAAATGCAAAAACCAACAGATTACGTTATAAAAATTATGCATTACAGGATATGATTCAAGATTTACGTATGATAACTAACCTTTGAACTAAGATTATGAATAAAATAGGAAACTTAATTTGGAACAGATGGAGGCTGTATTCATTTTTAGATTTGGATTTTCATGATTTATAAAATAATTGTTTGACAAAAATAATTATCTTCAATCAAGTTCTTGGAGAATTTTAAAATGTATTGGCGATTAAAATAATTAGAAAAAAAATTGATAGTGACATTGATCTTCCAAAGTGATACAATATGAAGTGAAGAAAGTATGAAAGGATTTCTTATTTTATGCTGGCATTAAAAACTATAATTATACAATAAAAACAAGCAGCAAAATGAATATAACTCATAGGTATTTAGTCTGATATAACTTAGATTCCGGTTACCAAGCAAACGGCAAGCAACTGTGTTTCTTGCTGTAGGCCACAGAACATAGTTAAGTGTTCTTTTCAGCGTGAAGGATTATTGCACCTTCTAATGGACATGACGGTCAAACTACGCTTCTTATCCAGGTTCTTTCAACAGTTGGACAGAATATTATCCAGGTTTGCTGGACGTATATACACGTCCAGCAAAGAAATAGTACGCTTACATACATGAATTTTATGGAATACAGAGTTCCTGCAAGTTTTATATTCTAAGGAAAGAACAATGTATTTCAAATGGAAGTGGGAAGCATCACAAATTTTTCAGCGACCTCTAGTTTCTATATTATGAAATGAATATTTACAAATAAGTATTTTTTTTGCAACTATAATTACACTGGTTTTTTTTTTTTATTGTTCTTTATGAGGAGTAAGGTTTTAAAATGAGCCCCTCCCCCAGAGAATGAGGTCCCCATCTTGCGCTTCATGCCCCTAATGGTAAATGCAGCCCTGGAAATTGGAAACATACAAGATTCTCTATGAAATTTCCAATTCTTTTACATTTAAAAAAAAGGGAAGAAATTAAATCAATAAATAATGGATAAAATTGGTAATATTTTAGAGCACTGTATGCCTTTTAATTTTGAAGTAAATTCAACTTTCCGGTAAATTATATTCTTGATTAATCCTTTACCCAAGATTAAACAAACAAAGTTTGCATGTATATTATCTTCAAAACAATGAAGATACTTCACTAGTCATGATTATTATTATTAGTAATAATTTACATAAAACTTGGATCAATAAATAAGAAAATGTAACAATACAAAATACTTACTTTATGTTCTCTTGGAATTTATCACTTAGTAACTTATCAGCTTCATCCAGAACAAAGAGACGAATAGCTGTTGTTTTTAAAATGCCTTCTTCAATAAGCTGCTTGATTCTCCCTAAAATATTTTAAAATATGATACAATACAATGAGAAAAGCTTTGAGAAAAAAATTTAGTTCACTTTTTTATTTATTCATTACAAAAATATACATCTCAGTTAACATTCAATAAGCTGCTTGATTCTGCCTAAAATATTTTAAAATATGATACAATACAATGAGAAAAAAATTTAGTTCACTTTTTTATTTATTCATTACAAAAATATACATCTCAGTTAATATGGAGCTCAGGAAGCAATAATCAGCTTTGAATTACATTCATATAAATCCACCATCCCCACCCCTTTCTTTGTAAAATTAAAAGAGCTTGAATGAAAAATCCTAGAAACCAGTATTTATGAAGAAGTAATGTTGGCTTGCAATCTTTTCTAGAAGAGTCATTGTATGAAATTCACACAATTGTTTATAAAGCTGTCTCCTTGCCATACTCTTAACACACCTCCCTCCAAAAATCTGCACAAATTATGTATTTGTCTAGACCAGGGGTTGGCAAACTGCAGGTCGCAAGCCACATACGGCTCTGAAGTAAAATTGAAAATGAAAATAAAACTATCATAGTTTCATTTATAAAATTTGGTGATTTCATTTGTTTCGTAGGTCTCGCAAAACTTCGTGGCACTAAGATGCACGATGTCAGGGAGGGGATGATTGAGCACATGCTATGCATGGAGCCAAACAAAGTGATTAATAAGTGAGTGCACGGGCACCTCTACTGGGCAAGGCAACATTGGCAATGGCGAAATGTGAAAGTGGAGTCCGTGTCGCTTTTCTGTTTCTGCAACTTAGTATTCTTTTTTGGCTGGGTACATCCAGAAACTGCATTAAGGTGATAATAAAGGCAACCTGGCAATTATTATTATTATTATAAAGGCAATTATTTTAAATATATATATAATATTGGTTTTATTATATTTAGATACGTTGATGGTCTCGATTTACTGCGGCGTTTTATTTCATGTGCAACTGTTACAATAAAACGTGTTACTGGTGGTAAGATTTATTTTTATTATATTTTTGAATTATTATCATTTATTATTTTAAATAATCACTTAGTTCTTTTTATTTTCTTTTTATATAATGTACTAGGGGGCTCAGTCCCCTTGATGCCTACAGTGCCCAACGCCCTCCCTGAGTTCGGGACTGGTAGGCCGGTTCTCCTTGAATTCTGATGACTCGAATTTTAAAGACTCGAAAGGGGGGTACTGCCTATGGCGCCTGAGTTCCAGACTGGTAGGCCAGTTCTCCTTGAATTCAGATGACTCGAAAGGGGTCCCCCCCGACCTCTAAGGGTGCCCAACCCCCCAAGTTCCGGACTGGTAGACCGGTTCTCCTTGAATTCTGATGACTCGAATTTTGAAGACTCGACACTCAGGGTAGTCCCTGAGTTTCAAAATGTTTCAAATAACTTGACAAAAAACGCAACACAAAAACGTTACAAAAAAAAGGCTTATCATTTTATATTACAGAGTACATTTATATAACGTGTCAAATAAAATATATAGTTTAGGGTGCTTTTCAACATGGTTGCGAAGAAAAAAAACTACGCAAAACAACAGATGAGCATCATGACTTTAAAACTGAATGGACTGAATCTTTCGCGTTTATCTCAAACTCAGATGGCCTTCCAACCTTATTTGCCAAGTAAAACTAGTGCACAACAAAAAGTCAAATTTGGAAAGACACTTCACAACAAAACATGCCACATTTGCCAGAAAATATCGTGTCGGTGACACGAGAAAGAGAGCAGGTGAAGAACTTCAGAAAAATGATGAAAAATCAAGTTCTGTATTTAATTATTGGAGAGTCTGCCAATGATGTTAATATTGCAAGCTTCGTAGTGAGTCAGGAGATCGCTAAGAGAGGAAAACCATTCACAGATGGTGAATACATAAAATGTTTTGTTAATGCATCTGAAGAACTTTTTCGGGATTTCAAAAACAAAGCAGAGATTTTAAATAAAATTAAAAACATACCATTATCTGCCAAAATAGTAGCAGATAGGTCAGTTACAATGTCCTCAAATGTGACCAACCAACAAGTCGAAGACATTAAATCAGCTTCATCAATTAGGGCAGATGAGTCTTGCAACATCAAGGACACAGTCCAAGTTTCCCTTTTTGTGCAACATGTATCATCTGAGAGTCCGAGAGAAGAACTTCTCTCGGACCCTCAAATGCGTGGAGAGGACATAGCAAATGCCGTTCTTGAATGCATGGAAAAAATCATATCCCATTCAATAAAATTGTGTCAATTGCAATCGATGGTGCAAAAAGTATGATGGGAGTGAAAAAGGGTTTTGTTTCAATTTTAAAAGGAAAAATTAATCATGAAGTGATTACTTTCCATTGTATACTCCACCAGGAAGCACTTTGTGCACAAGCATTTACAGAAGAAATTGGTAATTAAGATTACCAACACCATTATAGCAAGGGGACTTAACCATCGACAATTTAAAGAGTTGCAAAGCGAAATGGAGAGCGAGTATTCAGATCTTCTCCAGTACAACAGGGTTCGATGGCTTTCCATAGGCGACATGTTAAAGCATTTTGCATCTTGCATAAATGAAATTAAACTATACCTCGACAACAAGGATGTTCAATATCCAGAATTAACAGAAGATCAGTGGTTGCAAAAATTGTACTTTATGGTGGACGTTACATCACAACTGAATCAACTCAATCGTAAATTACAAGGCAAGGGAAATACTGCTTTTTCAATGCTAGAGGAATTTATTTCGTTTGAAAAGAAATTGATTCTGTTCGCTGAAGATTTAGAAAGGGGAACTTTAGTTCATTTCCCAAACTTGTCTCAATATTGCCGAGAAAACAATGACCTAATTAACAAAGATTATTTCAAGACAGCAGTTTTAAACATGAGAGAATTTTTTCTTCAAAGGTTTCAGGAATTCAGAAATAATAAAGCGACTCTAGCTTTTATTACAAATCTTCTTAATGCCAATGTGAAGGAATTAAATTTTTTTCTGTTTGTTATTGACATGGCTAATTTTGAAATACAATTGCTGGACTTGACAAGCAAAGACTTATTGGAACTCCAAATTTGTACATCTTGATACTGAAATAAAAGAACTGGAAAAGGGAAAATGCAGTCTCATTTCACAGTGCAGTGCAAAATGAAGTGCAAGCAGACTGCTATAAAAGAACTACAGAAGGCAGACTCAATGATTTTCAATAATTGAAATATCCACGCAGTTAGCCTAGTGGCTATGCGCTTTGCAACCATATGCCTGGGGAAGGAGTGTCCTAGGTTCGATTCTCAACGATGATGTGAGGAGCTTAAGGATTTTCTTCAGCCATAGCCAAGTTAGCCGGTCTTGGGCATGGACAGCAGGGTTTTTTCCACCAGTATATCTGGGGTTTTTCATCCCGCAAGCAGGCAAACCGGCCCCATGAACACACACGGATCTACAGTCAGTCATAAATACTTAATCCCCCATGAGGAGGGCTCAACTTGCCCCAGTAGGGATGGGGAAGAAATAGGGAGGAAACTCCATACGAATAAATAAATAAATAAATACTTGAAGTAGTCTTCAGGACTCATATCATGATTTGAAAAAATTTGCATTTGGTGTTCTCAGTATCTTCGGGTTTACATATTTATGTGAGCAATCATTTTCTAACATGAATTTCATCAAATGTAAATTGGGGAGCCAAATTACTGATGCCAACTTGGAATCGTGCCTTAAATTAAAAACGACTAGTTACAAACGAGAAATACAGAAACTTTCTAAGGAAATGCAAGCTCATTGCTCACACTGGTTAAAACCAATGAGAGCAATTTTTTGTGTGATTTTTTCTTCATTTAATAAAGATATAATTAATATTATAACTTGTTATATATTACTATAAATTTACTATAATATTACTTTATTATATTAATATTAAATTTGTAAAAATCCTTATTTTACAAATCCTTATTTGTAAAAATATACTTATGGCTCTCGAATAATTTTTAAATTCTTGTGAGGGACATTTTTGGCACTTGCATCTCAAAAGATTGCCGACCCCTGGTCTAGACAAACTGCTATTTGTCTATGGCTTTTACAGATATTACATTAAAGCACCTCACTCACATCAGAATGGGTTAGGAAATGGTTATTTTTTTTTCCCCTTTTAAAAATTAAATATATTTAAATATAGTTCCATATTTATAGCTTTAAAATAAATGTAATTATTAGCTACAAACTGTAGTAACTGTAATGACCATGATAATCATGCTAAAGCAATTATATACCCTTCACAATCAATATTTTAACATTTTAACTGCTGAGATACTAAATAACCAGTATGACCCTCCTTGCTGAGTTATTTTCACAATTATAAAATATTTTATAATAATATGAATATTTACTGTGGTGCTTAAGGGTCAAAGCTTTAAAGGAATGCGGAGAACCGACCAGGGCTTCTGACCTAATGTCCAATCCTCACCTTCTCGTGGTGCACTCTGTTGGATATCTACCTGGATACTGAACGAATGAGGATGGGCTGGCAATTTGGGATTTAGCCGACCAAATTGTATTCTTATTGGCTTAAACCAATAAACAAAATGATGGTGCAAAGTGACAAAATTTCATGAAGGCTGGAGTGTGGCCCAGTTAAACAAGGCCTGTTGTTTTCGCTAGGGAACCAGGGCGAACAGCGAAAAGTCAGCTACTGGAACAAATCTGAAAGCACACCCCCAACTCAACATCACCACAGTTAAAGATCAGTCCTATCAACAGAAGAAGCCTGAATGGCAAAGAAATGGAGCTAGCTGAAGAATTAGATAAGTATCAGATCGACATAATAGGGGTGACTGAAACAAAAAAGACAAAAACTGGTGAGATCTTTCTGAGCAAAAAATTCAAAATGTTATATTCAGGCAATGACAATCAAGGAAAAGAAGGAGTAGCCATAGTATTCAACACAAAATACGAGGCTAATCTTCTTGAATGCCAGGCAGTCTCAAGTACAGTGATGTGGTCAAATATCAGAATGAGGAATTGGACAATGAGACTTATTTGTGCCTATGGTCCAACAGAAGGTTCTACTAAGGTAGAAGTGGAGGAATTTTTTGATGCTTTAGAGAAAGCAATTGACACAATGAAAAGGGAAAAGTTGGTCCTTGTTGGGGATCTAAATAGCAGAGTAGGAAACGATTGTCAGACATACAAAAATATTTTGAGAAAATTTGGAGAAAAGAGAAAAGCTAATAATAATGGCAAATACCTGTTGGATTTCTGCTTAGGACATGGACTGGTTATTACTAACACCATGTCCCAACATAAAAATGTGCACAAATTCACATGAAGAGAGGAGGCAAGGAATAAGAAAAGTTCTCATTGACTATGTTATTGTTGATAGTGATGTTTTCTTCCTGGTGCAGGACACCAGAGTGTACAGAGGATTTAAAATTGGAAGCAATCACTATTTAATCTTGAGGAGGATAAAATTGAATTTCATATTGAAAAGAATAACATGTAAGAAAGTTTCAAAGCGAATAAAAGTTGAGCAGCTCTCAGATGTGAACTGTAGACTAAAATACACAAAGATTATTGAAGGAAAAATGAAAGAGTTTGAGAACAGGAACCAAACCTTGGATATTCAGTGGCAAGCCTTGAAGAAAACCCTGATTGATTCAGCCAGAGGCATATGGTGAGGTTGTCTGCAAGGATAGAAAAATTAGAACTCCATAGTGGACACAGGAAGGTAAAGAGGCAGTGAAGGAAAAGAAGAAAGCATATCAAAAGTTCATGGCAAATAACTCAGCTTTTGCTCTTAGAGAATACAGAGATGAATGTAAGAAAGCTAAACACTGTGTAAAACTAGTAAACAAAAGTCATGGGAGGACTTTGGCAAGAACATAGAAAATAAATATCAAGAAGGTGATAAGATATTCTAGAAGTTGTTGAAGAAGCATAAAATGGAGGAAAGAGTGCTGTAAAAGGAGTTAGAGATGATAAAGGTGATATGAAAACAGGAGAAAAAGATATCCTTGAAGTATGGAGTAATTAATTTGAAAATTGCTAAATGAAACAAGCACTGATAGCACAGTGGTAAAAAAACACTCAACAGGCATACAGTCAGGAATACATATCCATACTTGAAGTAGAAAAAGCCATCAAAGGCTTGAAATGTGGAAAGGCAGCAGGAGTAGATGATATTCGACCAGAAATGCTGAAGTATGGTGGTATAAAAGTCTTACAGTTGCAGCACTGCATAATTCAGAGAGCCTGGACAGAAGGACGAATTCCCGATGATTGGAGTAGAGCTCTAATAGTACCCATATATAAAAAGGGAAATAAAACCGAATGTGAGAATTACAGAGGTATTTCCCTACTAAGTGTTCCTGATAAGATATATGCAAGTATACTTGAGAAACGGTTGAGAAGAATTGTGGAAAAGCTTCATGAAGAACAAGCTGGATTCAGGCCAAATAGAGGCTGTCAGGATCAGATCTTCCCAAATAGTTAAGAAAGCATGGGAATATAACAAAGATCTGTATTTAAGTTTTGTCGATCTCGAAAAGGCATATGACAAGGTACCGAGAGAAGCTATTCAATACGCTACAGTTATATGGTGGCAATTGCGCATTATGTCAAGCAATACTAAGTCTTTATTTGAGTTGTAAGTCAGCAGTTAGAATTGAAGAAAGTACAGTTAGATAGTTTAATGTTAAATGTGGTGTGAGACAAGGATGTACATTATCCCCTCTGTTATTCATTATCTACATGGTTCACATTATGAAGGAAAGTGGTATTAAACGAGATTGCAAACGAGATTGGAGTGCTGGTGGTAGTTTCTGAGTCAAAAATACATAATATTTATTAGTTTCATCTGCAATATGTTGCATTATATGAAGGTGGAAAAATAATTTGAAATAATCAAAAAAAAAAAAAAAAAACCCATCATCTATAATTGCTGATATACCTGAATTATCATTATTGAATCGCTGAACTGTTGGACAAAAATATGTATCATGCCATTGAATCAATGAAGAGTCAGTACGATTTCTTTTTCGCTGATGCACTGGTGCTGGTGGTTTGTTATCTGAACTTTCACTATCAACTATTTTCTAAAAAATAAATATCACCATTGTCACTGAAATCTGATAAATTGGAAGGTAAAGTTTCTAATACTTCTACTAATTCTGCCTCAGTAAGAGAACACTGCTGTCTGCTTGTCGAAGCCATTTTTACTAATCCTGGAATCACTGCATCATGTGATCGCCTGGCTCCTATTGTCAAGGACGGCGCTGATAACATTGTGCATGGTCTCACAATTTTTTACGAAGATAGTGCCACAAAGCAGACAGAAGCTTGAAAATTAGTTCCTTCTAATCCTAAGAGATGGCACTATAAGCCTGCTGAATTCAAATGCTTTCACAAACTAAATTAAATGAGTATCACACATTGAGAGTTCAAATCGAGTTAACTCGATCACAGGAAGGTCGCCATTTTTTCTGTGCTCGACTGTAGCAGTTAAAGGGTTAAAAATATTTTTAGTGAGCATTTTTTAATGTTAAGTTGATGTATTTCTTTTATGAAAAAGTCAATTTTCTAAGAAAATCCTCCATCTTCTTGAATACAATTTATTCTTTCCCAATGTTACTTTCACAACCTCTCCTCCCACAAATACTCATATGAGTGCAACATTTCTTAGTATATCCCTTTATTATTATTATCAATGCTCCATCAAATATCTAAAACTCACTTTTAGATATAATTGCTGAATGGAACACTTAGAAGTGTTCCATTCAGCAATTCTTTCTTAGAAGCAAAACAGAAAAAAAAAGCAATGCAAAACAACAAGAACAAAAAATTCTGGGCTAAAACAATTGTAGAACAAAACACATAATAAAATAATAAAATAAATTTATCACTGTAGCATACATGTTTTGTATAAACAATGTGAAAAGAGTTATCATAGCAAACAAGCACTGTTTTACACACTTCAGGAAACAGGTGGTTGTCTATTGGTTTACTTTCACTCACACTGAGGATACCAAACAAAACTGTCAAAGATATGTTACTTGAATTTCTTTTATATTGCAATGCAATGAAATCAATGTGTGTGTGCACGTGTGCATTTGCACACACACACACACACACATCAGTTTTTGCCAACTATGAGCGCTTTCTCTGTTGGCCAAGGAATTTTAAGATGAACCTATCAAATGCTCCTATTTTGAATAGGTACAATTACAAGATATATCTTGTGATATAATCAAGTTAGCAATATGATTTATTCAAAAGGTGAGGTTGCCTTTTTAAAGCATTAAAACTTGAACTTTACAAATTCCTTGTTTGAATAACAACATGGAAGCTTCTTTGAAACAGGATTTTTAAAACAGTCCATTTTATAGCATTTGAATTTTCATTCTGATTTCATAAGATTTCAAAGAAGAAAGGTAATTTCCTTCTTTCCAAAAATATATATTATGTTTTTGTTGATGTAAACTAATCTTTCATTCTTCGAGCAATACAGAATTACAAATTTTTAAATGCAAAATGCTTGGCCAGTTACAGAACTGAGAAGAGCTAATATTGAGCCATATTTATCATTTATGTCCGTGCAGTTAGCCTAGTGGTTACGTGCTTCACAACCATATGCCTAGGGAAGGAGTGTCCTAGGTTCGATTCCCGCTGGTAATGTGAGGAGCTTAAAGATCTTCCTCAGCCATAGCCAAGTTAGCCGGTCTTGGGCATGAACAGCAGGGTTTTTCCCCCAGTTTATCCTAGGGTTTTTTTCCTCCTGCAAAGCAGGCAAACCAGGCGCTGTGAACACACGCTTTGACAGGCATGGGATACTACCGGGAATAAGGAGCAACTAACCTATTCCATAGAATTATCGATTATGGAAGCTTACGTGGTAAAGTATGGGCCTGTGCAAAAGCGTAATATATGATAACGATTTATCATTCACTATATAAATAAAGGCATGCAACAGCAAAATTAATAATAATGAATATTGCTGCAGCAATATCCATTATTATTAATTCAGAAAGCTGAAAGAATCTTAACTGTGATTGTCATTGGAGGGTTTGTTATGGTAACATGAATATTAGCTTGAAATGTTGGTCCTATCTAAGGAAGGACACTAAACTACAGTAACTACTAATCGACTGTGCGGCAATAACAAACTGCTTTTATTTTAGTATTGATAAGAATAAAAATGATTGATTACTTTGCTACTCTAGGGGAAAAAAAAGAAGCATGTAGCTAAAGTTGCTGCACTAAATGATAGACCAGTAGGGTGAGTGTACAGCAATTTTGCTCTCTGGTCAACAAGCTGTTAATCTGAATCATCCTGTAACACAGATATCTGATAGATGATTCTGATTATCCAGTGTTAACTGCCCTACTTACTGAAGGTTGAAGCAGTATGAAAAGTTTCATGTTTGGTTACCAGACCAGAATTTTTGAATTATTTAATCCTTAAGTCTATCCACAATCAATGGCAACGTACACGTTTATAACTTTCATGGGAGGATATCACAGGGGGGAAAAAAAAATCACACACGTTGCTTGGAAAGAAGTCAATGGACACCCCCCATGGGCAAGGTGCATCGTGGCATGTAACGAGTCACGTGTGTATAAATTAGAGGAATATGATGCTCCCAAGTCAGTGCAACTGTGTTCACGTGAAATGGCTGAGAGAAGGGAACTCATGGAGTATGAAAGAGGCATTGTGATAGGATGCCATGTTGTAGGCCTATCTGTTGGGCAAATTGGTGACAAATTGGCTCATCACAGGTCAACAATCAGAGATACCATATGGAGATGGAAGTGCCATAGAGTCAATTGCATGTGCTACCTGCAGTGGACGACCAACCACACTCACCGAACATGACTGTAGAGTGTTATGAAGGATAATATAAAAAGCCATTCGTTGGCCATTTGCCATTGAATGCAGAGTTTCGGGCATTGACTGAAATACGAATTTGCACAAAAATAGTTTCCATGGTAGGATTGCAATATAATATGTAAGTCTCACATTATCCAAACCAACATGCAGTGGTGCAAAGAGCATGTACAGTGTGGATGTGGAAGCTTGGAAAGCTGTGTTATGGAGTGACAAATCATGCTACATCCTCTATCGAGCAGATGGATGGGTGTGGCAGATGCCCGGTAAACATTTCTTACAGAGTGTATAACCCTGAAATTTAGAGATGGTATGGTATGTTTATCCTCGGACCTCTGTTTGTGGTGCCACGAACATTGAACTACGAGAGGCATCTGAACATTTGGGACAATGCAATGTTTCATACTTTGTGGCATTTCTAAGGAAATGTTCATTATCTCTTTCAGCAAGCCAATGCACTGTATCATAAGGATTCTGCTTAACTGCATGGCTTGAGGACATGAAAGTCACCATACTTGGCTGGCTTCCACAGAGCCCTGATCTCAACCCTACTGAACATCTGTGGGATGAACTGGAGCATTGGGTGAGATCAATGGACATCTGTCCCACAACAGTCCAGGACCTTATTACCTACAGAAAGAATGTTCCAAAACCCCCATTGATCGCTATCATATGCTTGTGAAAAGTATGCCCTTGTAGGATAATTCACAACACAGTTCTTTTCAGCAATCGCAACAAAAAGAGGACCTACAGTTTATTAAGGTGGGTGCCATGGTCGTTTGTTCCTCACACTATGGTGTATGGTGACTTCCTTCCAAGCAGTGTATATGCAGACTTAACTGTTAACTGCATAATGCTTACTCACATATATTTATTTGCACAGGAAGTAAAAATCGTGAACTGTTCATATTCCTTTTGCACTTCAAGTATATCAAGTGCAACTACCTGATATTTGCCAAACTTTTCCATGGCATTTGTCCAGAGATGGGTGACATATATGAGCAGATCTCCTGTTGATCAACAGCGACGGAATCCATACTGGTGGTCGTTTATTAGGTGTGTGTTTTCAAGGTAGTGTAGGAGTTGGGAATTGACGATTTTTTCCATTACTTTAGACAGGACTGAGGTAAGCGAGATAGGATGGTAGTTGGATGGCAGTGACTTGTCACTCTTCTTGGGAATGGGTTGAATATAGGCCAATTTCCAGTTTATGGGATAGATTCCAGTGGAGTAAGAGAGTATATATAGGCAACATAGGATAGGAGTCAGTTCTGGTGCGCAAACTTTCAGGACAATTGGGAGAAAATGCAATCAGGGCTAGGAGACTTTTTTGTGTCTAATTTGAACAGTATTTTTCTGATCTCATCATGGCAAAAGGATATAGCGGCATTGTATGTTGGGTATCTGGAATGGTTGGGGGACATTTACCATCATCAGTTATGCATGCATTGGAAGCAAAGTCTGAAGCCAGAAGATTGGCTTTTTCTGTGGGTGATTATGCAATAGAGCCATCTGGTTATGATAAGGGTGGGAGTAGTGTTGGGCAGAAGTTATGGCCAATTGCTTTGGCCAGAGACCAAAAGGCTCAGGTGCCATTTGGACGACAGGCTCCTAGTTTCCTGCTTTTTGCTCTTTCGAACTCTGTTTTGGAAGTACTGATTGTTTTTTTTTTGCATCTTTTCGGGTTTTGGTATAAGCTCTAAAGGAGGATGAGGTTCTTGATTTAAGCCAGTTATGGTATGTCTGGTGCTTCATCTGTACAGCCTTGGCACATCTTTTGGAGAACCAGGGTTTAGTTAGGGAATGGCAGTTCAGAGTAGTGTGTGGAATGTATATTTCCATTCAGCACTCTAGCCAAGTGCTGAAATATTTCCTCTGCACAGATCCTATAAAACCTTTTAATAACTTAAATGTTTCTATTATATACCCTCTTTTCTGTCTACCATGCAACTTTTGCCACCCACACCTGAATTCGATCATAGGGAACATTTCACAGACCACCACCATCCTGGTCATTCATCCCTGAACCCTCTCCACCACTTCCTCATTCCCAAGAAACCCAGACCTAAACATAGTAATCCCAGATGGAGGTATCAAGAGGAATTATTATTATTATTGCATGGATGCCTCCATGGAGTCTGAAGATTCATCCAGAGACCCAAACTATCCATACAAACTATCATACCTCTCCATGAACCCATTAACAGACAAAGCACTCAAAACTGACTCCGGCAACCCATTCCACTCATTCACACATCATATACCTATCAAATATGACAACTTTCTTATCTTATCTTGTTAATATGTTCTTCAAAAACCAGGTGATCTTGTGAGATACCTTGGCTACCTTAGCAACATGCCATCTGAACTTCAACTCTATCTACCAACATCCCCAAACCACCAGCTTCATCAATCACCCTATAAGCTGTCTACACTATTATGCTACCCAATTTTGCATCATCATCATCAGCAAATGACTAAATATTTCTTTCCAAATCATTTATGTAAAAATTAGCAGTAAAGGTCAAAGTAGAGAGCTCTGCAGCACACCTTTAGTCACCTGGTTTCTCTTAAATTCTACACCTCCATATACGACCCCCATTGGTATCTATATATATGCCACCCTTGTATCCATGTCACTAGTTTCATATCCATCCCCATCTATTTCAATTTGCAAAACAGAGTTCCATGCAATCATCATCAAATTCCTGATATGTACTCTAAGGTTATATACAAGATATTATAATAGTATTATATGATAATGTTACATCCTTATTAACTTCATATTGACACTTTTCCTCCAAATTAATCTCATATTTGTCATGATTCCAATATTATCAGTTCTTATATTTTGGCTTCTAAAACTCTGTTTACTATATCAATCCATTTGGTCTTCCCCTGGGTCTTTTTCCTGCAATACTTGTATTGCAGTTTAAGTTTAATACCTTCAGTATTCTGCTTAAGTGACCATACCACCTGAGATCTCTGCTAACACATTCCTGAATGCAACAATAACAAGTTCTTTTCTAATAGTATCGCTTTTAATATAATACTGCTACTGATGTTATCTATTCACTCTCCTACTGTTTCTCAAGACTCTCATATCTGTGTTTCAGTTTGTGAGTGTTTGATTTCCAACCTAGCACTCAGATCCATAAGTTAAATTATGGTTTGAACACTGTATTGTGTACAGCTAGTTCAGTGTTTTCAGTAAATTCTCTCTTATTCAGTATAAAATTAGTCAGCTGATTCCCTAACATACCAGCTTTGTTATTCTGTTGTTTATTTCCATATTTAATATACCATTTTCACTAAAAACTGTGCCTAAATAGTGAAATGATTTACTTGTTCTGTAGGTTCTTCATTCAAGATGCAGTTGATCTTTTCAATATTTCTGCCTATTTGCAATACTTTTGTTTTTTATTGCTGATTTCTATACAGCAGAATAAAGTAAATAGCTGAGATAAATATTGTAAATCTTGATATCGCTCTTTTCCTTCATAATGTGATCCATATATATATATATATATATATGATGAATAACAGTGGAGAGATGATGCGTACACTTGTCTTACAGCTGATTTAACATCAAATCATCTTCCTGTTGATTAATTTTGATGGTATATATTAGAACACTGACTGATAAGTAAATAATTAATTTAATGACTTATTGCTGATATGTTGCTGGTATTCTAGCCAGCATCTTCAGGGCACAAAATACAGTTTGTTATGCCTGCAACAATCTGGTGTAACAATAGTGAAACTAGTTAGAACAATTGTAACTACAAAACAAAGACTAAAGTCCTAATTAGGCATCCCCTATGTTTAAAAAAAAAAAAGAAAAGAAAAGGAAAAAAAAAAAGAGAGAGATAACAGGTATTAGTTATGTCTTAAGATGACTGTCTCCCAAATCTTAGGCAAATCCATACAGTCACACCTGTTGAGTTCCAGAGTATGTCCCAAGGCCCCTGCAGACCCCAAGAACAATCTCTCTGACCCATAAAAGCTTCTGTGCAGCCTCTAGTTCTCTTCCAATTGATCCTGTGCGCAAGGGTATCCAAAGCATGGTCTGCCAGACTCAATTCTGTTCACTGAGGCAGATGTCCACAGTTCTTCCTGTTTGACCGTAGTAAGCTTGGTCACACAAACAGGGTACCTTGTAGACTCCTGGATGTGATAAGGGAGAGATGCTGTCCTTGGGTGAATGGATGAGAGTAGCCAATTTGACATATGGCCTAAATACGGTGCATAGTTGATGTTTATTGAGCGCTCTAGATATCTTTTCCGATTTGTCTTTAATGTATGGGATGGTGATTGTTTTGCTGTAGTTCTCTATGGTGGACAGTGGGGGATATTTCTGGGAGCATTTAGTATTTTTGTCTATCTCACGGGGATTATAGCCACTGGCTAAGAAGGTGTGGCCTAAGTGAGCGAGTTCAGCAGTATGAGCACTGTCATTGGAACAAACTGCTCTTGCTCTGTGGATTAGTGTTTTCCGGATACCATACTGTTGGGATGGGTGATGATGCGTTTGTTTGTGTAAATATCTCCCTGTTTGTGTGGGTTTTCTATAAACTGAGAATGATAAGGAACCATCCGGAAGACATGTGATTAGTGTATCCAGGAAGGGCAGACAGTTGTTAGCTTCCAGTTCCATTGTAAAGTGGATTTTTGAGTATTGGCTATTTAAATGTGCTAAGAATGTATCCAATGTGTCTGGGCCATGTGGCCAAATAGCAAGCACATCGTCAATATAGTGTAGCCAAAGCGTTGGTGTGAGAGTGGCTGTATTGATAGCTACCTTTTCCAGGTGTTCTACGTAGAAGTTGGCTAAAAAGGAGGGGGGTGCCCACAGCTGTCCCAAGAACTCTCACATTACCCATCTTGTATTTCTCCTCTCCATGTAAAATATCCTGCATGTATTGTGAATTTAAACAGTTGAAATATATCAGGGGGAAAATGCTTTTTGTGCTCTGAAGATGCCGGTTAGAATATCAGCAATAACTCAATAAATTAATTATTTACTTATCAGTCTGTGTTCTAATATATACCGTTAAAATTAATCAACATGTATGACAAACACATAAGTCTTTCTACAAACCATCTTCCTGTACCTTCTTTCAATTCAAACTGCTGACTTGCAACTCAAATGGACTATGTATTGCTTGATATAATGTCCCATTTATGCTATCATAATTGTAGCATTTTAAACAGCTTTTCTCTTGACACTTTGTCAAATGCCTTCCCAGATCAAAAAAACTTAAAATTCAGATCCTTGTCTTATATACCAATGATTTCTCTGAAAGCAAACCCCCCCCCCCATGCTGATTACTTCTATTTGGTCCAAAAGAAGCTTATTATTCTTCAAACTTCTCTTCCACAAAGTACCAATCCAGTCACCTGGATTAGTACTTTAATCAAGCCTTCTGAATGATGAGGTGTGGCCACTGTAAAACTTTGGTGCCTCCATATTTGAGCATTTCTGATAGAAAATAGTCTAGTACAGTTGCTCTTCCATATGTCAGGTTTTTGATGTTTTTTCTACTTAAAGTATTAATATGTACTAATGATAATTATGCTTCTCTTAAATGTTTACTACTACTGTGCTGTCACTGCTCGTTTCACTCAGCAATCTTCCAAAGTAATTATGCTAGACATCTAGAATATCATTAGCTTCTGTTTTCATATCACCTTTATCATCTCTAATTCCTTTTACAGTATGCTTTCTTCCATTTCTAAGCTTTTTTTCAATAACTGCCAGAATATTCTGCCACCTTTCTGATATCTCTTTGCTATGTTCTTACCAGTCTTCCCACAATGTTTGTTTAGCTAGTTTTGTACAGTACTTTGCTTTCTCACATTTTTTTTTTTTTTTCTCTGTGCTGTCTCAGAGCACAAGTTGACTTACTTGTCAGGAACTTTTAATATGCTTTCTTCTTTTTCTTGGATGCCTCTTTAATTTCCTGAGTCTACCATGGAGTTCTGAGTTTTTCTATCCCTGCAAACAACCTTACCACATACCTCTCTGGCTGAATCAGTCAATATTTTCTTTCAAGTTTTTCAGTGAATCTCCACAGTTTGGTTCATGTTTTCAAATTATTTCATTTTTTCTTGAATAGCATTTGCATGTTTGAGTCTGCAGTTCACCTCTAAAAGCTGTTTAACTGATCTGTTTCAAAACTTTCTTACTTTTTTCATTATGATATTCAAGAAAAAATTAAATAATTTGTATTCTTTGTATCTTGCTTAAAACTAAGTGGTGATCACTTCTGAATTTTAAATCCTCTTATCTATTTGTGTCCTAAGAATGAAGACATCACAATCAACAATAACAAACTTTTCTGAATAATGGATTCAGGTCACTCATGTTTTCACCTACTAATATCAAAAGTTAAGCACTTTAGTAGAGGATGCTTAAAAAAACCATCTCTTCTTTTTCTATGCCCCTTTTATAAGTATTTTTGGTTATAGAGCTCCCTCATTTGTCTCCATCTTTCTCTGTTGAAGACTTCCCAATGCTACCAGTCTCCAATCATTTTCACTAGGTTATCTTTTCATCTTCTCTCTCACTCTCTCTAGTCATTCAGGCATTTATCTTCTTTCATATGGATCACATACTGATCACTTTCATCTGCAATGTCCTGTCTGCCTGCTTCCATTTTAATATCTTTTTGCACTATATCCAATTTCCTGCTTTTTCTTATATCTTCATTCTTAGTGTTATAGTCTGATGTTCAACATGATTCTCTCCATTTAATGCTCACTTATTCTGTTACAGTTGGTTATTGGTCATGTCTCTGCTCTGTATCATAACTGAGATGCCACATTGGCTGAAAAGTGGCTCTATTTTCAGATTTAATTGCATAGGAATTTTTTTACTCTGCCAAAAGCCACCCAAGTCCAGCTAAATTTTTTTTTGTTTCTTCATAAATGCTTCTTTTTCCTAATCTAAAAGTTTTTTCAAGGTATATTCATCTTTTACTTGCTCTATTTTTTTTTATTGTATATTGTTATTTGTTCTTGTCTAAAATATTTTATTTTTTTCATAGTTTATGAATAATTCTACTTTATTTGATACTATTTTAATTCATTCATAATTTCATCTAGTTTTATTTTGTTGATTGTGATTGTATTATCAATGCATTATGAATTATTTGTTTTTTTACCATTGATATTAATCCCTTTGTCATTCCAATCTAATTGATCACTTAGAATGTATTCTAATACCACATTCAATAATTTGGGTGAAATAGTATCTCCTTGACACACTCCTTTATTTTGAATTAACTGTTTTCTTCGTATATAAGGATACTATCAATTTCTTTTTCATATATTTTGTTTACTAACTGTATATAATTTTGGCTTACTCTCAGTTTCTTTATTGCTAATTAAGATTGCTTGTTTTTCGCCTGAATCAAAGGCCTTTTTTTTTTTTAATAGTCTATAAAACAATGGTAAGTAGTGTTCTCTGCATTTTTCTCTAAGTTGAATTCAATGCCGACAGATGATCAACAGTGCTAAATCCCTTCTGAATCTGCCTTATTTAAGCTGAGCTTTACCTAATGATCTGGTGATTCCATTTGTTATTATTTTTATAAGTAGTTTATATATATGTAGAAAGATTTTTTAGTCCTTCTATTAACATTTCTCCAGCTGCTGTCATCATTATCTATTATAATTCAACCTTCTGTTGGCGTCCATTATTTTTCATATTCTTTATTGCTTGTTCTATTTCAAACTTTTGTATTTCTCGAATCCTCTCTTCTTCTTCCTGTTCTTCTGATTTTCATGTAATGATGTTTTCAAAAGTGCTGTGGTGTTATACAATTCTGAATAATACTGTCTAAGTCTTTTTACTGTGTTTTTTTTTAACAGTAGACTATTAATTAATAGTCTACTGTTGACCATAAGCCTTACCAATAACATAAACAGTTGATTAATAGATATTTTGTACAGTATGTATGTATGTATGTATTATATACTATATTCTTACAATAAAGTAAGCTAGAGCAAAGAAAATGTTATTAAAAAAAATCATAAGGAAGTGAAAATACATTTACAGTACTGTACTGTATTTATTGATAAATTATGTCTGTCAGTACCTATTATCTTATATGATACAAAACACTGTACATTATACATATTACTAACACTAGACATCAAAAATTAAAAGATACTGTGAAAAAGAAATTCATATAAATTATGTATTTAGTTTAATCCTTTATCCAAGTGTAATTAGTGTAATTAGTTATGTATTTAGTTTAATCCTTTATCCAAGTGTAATTAGTGTAATTAGTTATGTATTTAGTTTAATCCTTTATCCAAGTTTTGTACCTTAAGTATCTTCAGGACTGGGGCAACTCGTGGCAAAGGTGGACTAAGCTTCACATCACTTGCCTTAGTATCCTATAATGCAAAGCACATCTCCTTACGGACATGTATTTATTTACAGGTATAACAATTCATCCATCGATAAAGAAAAAGCAGCAATATGATTGCTTTATGGTAGCCTAGTGCAATTGATATGATTGCTTCATGGTAGTCTAGCTCTAGCCTATACACTAATGAATGAATCATTATTTTTTAATTTTATGTTAAATTTAACTAATTATAAAGTTATTTTATGCAGTTATGATTTAATATTGCATCTTTAAGTTTACATTTCTCTCAACTGTGAATGGCCATGTACAGTCCGGAAGTGTTTGTGTGCATAAGTTTTGATAAATTTTAACTTTAGGTCTTTATTTTAATCTTTTTTATTTTTTTTTTTGCAATCTTATGTGTAATTACACTGGGAAAAATATAATATTATTGTTGTTAAAAAAAGTTTCAATCTGAAAGTCCTAGAAAACCAAAGGCTCCCTCCTTCTGTGACTGCACAGCAGCTCCCATTTAGGGAGTTTATTGATATGGGTGGATCTATGGATAACAAACAAGTTCTTTGTATGTTAATCAATTGGTTATTTAATTTAATAAGAGACATGAAAGTACAAATTTCATGCCTAAGAATCTAATGGAAATTAATTACGAGTATTTAGAGTAATCATGGCTATACTTCTTTTGCTCTCTTCCCACCTAGTAAGTTATGATGAATTCCAAAGACAACTGGCTTAAAAGATTTTAATGTATTTTAATGTCAGGAAAGGATTTCTATGCAGACTGTTCAACACTGGGTGTTGTGGTTGTATTTTATATGTGGTTATATCCTGAAGCAGGCATGAAAAAAAATTACTTTGAGGGAAATGATTTTATGAACTGAAAATATTACGAAATATGTATCCACAGCAAACATTCAGTTAACAATTTATAATGTAATTATAAATATTTTGGTTTGTGTCTCAAAATCCATCATCAGTGTAAGAGGATAAATAATGAAAATTCAAATACAACACTTTATGTGCTATAAACAATGGCTGCCTTCTCATGTGTAGGTGTAAGAATGCTGGGTATACTAGCATACCTCAGGTATAACAGTTGTATGGACCATTAGTTTCCAGATCACTGTTATATAGCAAATCAGTCACTTTTTTTTCTTCACTTGTAGATGCATGTAACGTTCAATAACATTTTTTTTTGTGCATGAATAGCAACATGTTTGGGCAAGATCTCATCCTTAGGGATCATTTTCCAGTTTAAAATTAAATTTAATTTTCTAGTGGTGTTGTCATTTTAATCGATAATAAATGGAAGAATAGAATACAAAAGTACAATTTCGTAAATGGTCAAATTATAACAGTTAAATTAAAAACAAACATAAGCTACTTAAATATCATAGGAGTATATTCCCCTGAAGAAAATAGGAAAAAGGATTCTCAATAATTTTATAAGGAATTACAAAAACAGTTAAATAAATGTAATAAAAATGAACTATACATTAATAGCAGGAGATCATAATGCTAGAGCTGGAAATAATCCAATCCCAAATGTCTTAGGAAAATATGGAGAAATTTGCATGAATAACAAGGTCAAGACCTTTAACACTTTTGTACTTTCAATAATTTAATAATTAACCAATACTTTTTTTCAAAAAAAGAATATAAATAAATATACTTGGAATGGCAGAGGAACCAAGATCTATAACTGATTATATCATTACTAATCAGAAACTAGTTCCACATGTGAGAGATGTACATGTTTACAGAGGAAATGAAATTTTTTCAGATTATTTTTTAGTAGCCTTTAAAATAGAAATACTAGCAAAATGGAGAAAGGAAGTAAAGAAGAAAAAACAAGAAATATAACAAGTATACAAAGTATATCTATTTTAGGCACAATTTTTAGTGAAGATGATAAATTAAATAAGGAAATAGACAACAGAATCAACAAAGCTGGTATGGGGAAGTCAACTGAATAAATTAAATGGAATAAGAGAGAAATTAGTCAAAACACTAAATTAGCTGTATACAAGACAGTATTTAAGCAGATTTTAACTTATGGATCTGAGAGCGAGGTTAGAAGTAAAACACTTGACCAAAGACTAGAGACCGCAGATATGAGAGTCCTGAGAATGATTATGGGTGTGAACAGATGGCATCAATGGCAATATCATATTAAAAATGAGGATATTAGGAAAGAAATTGACATTGTTAGTATCCAGGAATGTGTTAGCAGAGCCAATCTCAGGTGGTATGGTCACTTAAAACAAAATGGGAGAAGATTAGCAAAACAAGTGTTCTCTGCCAGGTTGGCAGGATAAAGACCAAGATATAGGTGGATTGATACAGTAAAAAGTGCCTTAGAAGATGGAAATATAAAATCTGATAATGTTAGAGTCTTGACAGGTAACAGATTGATTTAGAGGAAAATTGTAGATAGGGAGTTAGTAATGATGTAAATTTTTCATGTAGTACTATCATATCCTATAACATAACCTCAGGTATGTTACAAATTCCTGACATGTACATTTCTTTTAGGGTTACACGGTGATCAGCATTCATTTTAAAAATTTTATGGAATTTACAACCGTGTTAAAAAACTTTTTTATTATCCCGACGTTTCGATCTTCACATCAAGATCATCATCTTGATTTTTTCCACCAGAGGTCACGCCAGTAGAATAACATGTGATCAAATCATTGTTTCTCTAGCTTACAGTTAATGATGTAACTCAGCTTGTTCTGTATACTTATGTATGCTCCAGATGATGATCTTGATGTGAAGATTGAAACGTCGGGATAATAAAAAAATTTTTTAACACGGTTGTAAATTCCATAAAATTTTTAAAATGAATGCTGATCACCGTGTAATCCTAAAAGAAAGGATTACGATAATTCATGGAGATTCGACCCACAAGCGATGTAACCAATACGGTAAGCTGAAGATCCAAGTTTCAAATTTGATCAATCGACTGGTGTTTTTAAATTGGTGTAGGGACGACAGCGATATCACTCCTAACTGCATCAGGCTAAAGAGAAAATTCACTTCAACAAAGGCACAAAGAATATACCATTGCATGGAGAAAGCACTACTGAGAGAGCAGATCCAAGCTACCAGAAAGAACCTAGCCGCTACACAAAACCAGGTACTAAAGGAAAAAACAGAGCTGTCTAGCTACTTAAACGCAGATATCTGGATAATCCTAGAAAGGATTACGGACAACACAGCAAACCACATCCAACAAAAGAAGAAAGAAAACCTAATTTCCAAATTTCAAAGACTAAAAGAACGACAAAACCAGCCGCCATATTCAAAGTTTGCCACAGTGAACAAGAACCAACCAACCAGAAGCAAGAAACAACAGGAGCCACCAATCACCCACAGGTATCAATAACATAATTAACCTATCTAACCACGCTCTAAACAAAGACGAAATCTCTATACTTAACAAAGGTTTAAATTTTGCTATAGTACCAAAAACGATAGACAAACTTGAAGTTATTTGTAATATGGAAAGAGGCCTAAGATTCATACCTAATAACATAGCAGACAAAATATGTATACAAACTGTGAACATTTTAAACCATAACAAAACAATAACAAGCAACATAACTAAACACGAATTAACAGCGATAAAATCACTTAAAACAAATATGAACATAGTAATAACCAGAGCTGACAAAGGAAATGCCACCGTCATTTTAAACCGTACCACTTATATAGAAAAAATGAATCTGCTGGTATCTGACAATAACACATACAAACTAGTTAACTACAACCCAACTAACAGAACAAAAAACAAAATGGAGAAACTACTTAAATCAATTACCACATGGCCCGAAGATACAATCAAAAAACTGTTCCCTCATTATGCGCGCTCCCTTAGAATTTACAGGCTACCAAAAATTCATAAAGAAAACACCCTGCTAAGACCTATCGTTGAAGGAATTGATAGTCCAACGTGTCACTTAGCCAAAAAATTAGCGGCAACACTCAAGGAGTTGGTAGGTCATTCCCCTTCCTATATAAAAAACACACAACACTTCATAAACATCAAAGACATTACCTTAGAAAAAGATGATTTATTAGTCAGTTTTGATGTCTCTGCCCTCTTTACAAATGTCCCAATCAATGACGCAATCCTTCTCCTACAAAACAAATTCCCTCCAGATATCACAGCGCTTTTTGCGCATGTATTACGGTCGGGTTATTTTGTATGGCAAAACGCCTTCTACTTACAAAAAGAAGGCACAGCCATGGGCTCGCCATTATCCCCCCCTATTGCTAACTTTTACATGGAACATTTTGAGCAACTTGCCCTAGATTCCTCCCCTCTAAAACCCAAAGTCTGGCTTAGATACGTTGACGATGTTTTCGCGATCTGGTCCCATGGCCGACAGACATTAGACACATCACATTCCTTAGCCACCTAAACAAACAACACAAACGCATACAGTTCACAATTGAAATTGAAAAACACAACACACTTCCGTTTCTAGATACACTTGTCACACGTCTTCCCTCGGGCAATCTTTCCTTCACTGTTTACCGAAAACCGACACATACGGGACAATATATACACATAAACTCCTACCACCACCCAACACAAAAACTAGGTGTCATCAACACGCTAAAAAACAGAGCTCAGACGATTTGTTCCAGTGAACAGGCACTGAAAGACGAGTTTAAAATTATCAGTAATAACCTACAAAAAATCTGATACAACCAAAATACTATAAACAAAATTCTCCACAAAACCACAATAAAAAACAAAGACAAACCAGACTACAGTAAAACTATAACCATTCCCTACATTAAAGGAATATCAGACAAAATAAACAGAGTACTACAAAAGTACAACCTCAAAGCCACCTTTAAACCTCCTGCAAAATTAAAAAACTTACTCAACTCATCCAAAGACCCATTCCCTCCACTAGCTCACCCTGGAGTATATTTATTGTACTTGTAACATACCATATATAGGAGAAACAAGACGCACTATTCCTATTAGACAAAAAGAACATAAACGACACATTAAATATAATAATTATGGTGAAGCTGGCCTTTCTGATCATGCCCTGAATACCTTACACAGAATTGACTGGAAAACCACCAGCTTTCAACATCACACTAGAACATGGTATGAACGGAAATTTAAGGAAGCCTGCGAGATTATCAGCAACTACCCCAATCTGAACAACAATGATGGTTTAAAAATCCCAAACATATGGAAGGTATATATTGGACCTTCCTCACCAAGAACAACTATAAACAGGACTGTAGAAAATCCAGTATTGTAAATCAAAAATAAGAATTGTAATACTAAAAATAGGACACCAATTGTTTCTGAAAGAAAACCATCTAAAAGAATGTTTATTCCTGTCATTGTAAAAAAATAGAATTTAGCTTGATGTAAAAATTTTTATTTTATTTTATTTTTATTTTTTTATTTATTTATATTTTAAAAAAATTTTTTTTTTCCCCACCAGAGGTCACGCCAGTAGAATAACATGTGATCAAATCATTGTTTCTCTAGCTTACAGTTAATGGTGTAACTCAGCTTGTTCTGTATACTTATGTTACCTCCAGATGATGATCTTGATGTGAAGATCGAAACGTCGGGATAATAAAAAAGTTGTTTTTTTTTTTAACACGGTTGTAAATTCCATAAAATTTTTAAAATGAATCCTGACATGTACCCTTGGGGGTACATGTCAGGAATTTGATGATGAGGATCTATTACAAGAATTTTATGATATAGCATTAGAATGCTATATCAATCATGATTAACAAATTACCTAAAATAAGCCCAAATCAGTGAAGATTATTATTCAGGCCTCCATGGAGTCAAAAGACTCATCGCGGAAAGTCCTTCCTAAGAAAAACAAAGTCTATCAAGACCATCGTGGGAGGTCCCTCCTAGGAAACACAAAGTCTATCATACCACTCCTTAAACTCATTGACCGTTCTCGCTTTCACCACTCTATCAGGCAATGCATTCCACGGTTCAACCACCCTCCATGCAAAGAAATCACTCCTCACCCTCTTGCTCACAGTTTCCTTTCGTAACTTCCAGGGATGGTCCCTTGTCATCACTCCTTCCCGCTGTTCAACCAAGCGAAAGAACTCCCCGGTGTCAACCCTCTAACCACCTCTCAACAGTTTAAAAGTTGAGAGGTGATTAGAGTCATATCACCTCTCCTTCATCTATCCACCAAACTCTGCAGTCCACATTCCCTCAGCCGATCCTCATAACTGACATTATACAGTCCTGAAACTGTCTTTGTTATCCACCTTTGCACCCTTTCCACAGTTAATTTATCCCCTTCAAATACTGGGGGACCAAATCTGAGAACAATAGTCTACGGTGGTCTGATCAGTCTTATAGAACGGAATGATAACTCTTATCTCTGCAGGTCAGTGTCCTTCTCATTATAGCAGCAATCCTCTGTTACCTTCACCACCTTTTGCAAGATGTCCCCTAAATTTCAGGTTTCTATCAATCATCAACATTAGATCTCTTGTCTTCCCTACTTTCTCCAGTATAGCTCCTCCAATAGAGTATGCAGCATCCCATTAATGTGTTCCAAACCTCAAGACCTTACATTTTGCTGCATTAAACTGACACCTCCATTCATTTGTCATCTGTCTAGCTAATTCAAATCCTATTGCAAGGCTACCACATCTGCGCTATTACTAATAACCCCTCCCGGCTTTGCATCATCCACAAACAACTGAATATCCCCCTGCAATCCATTGACAATGTGATTGATATAAAGGTTAAACAATATAGGTCCCAGTACTGAGCCCTGGGACCCCACTTGTAACCCTCTGCCTCCTTGAAACTGCCCCACCATACACAACTCTCTGATACCTATGGGACAGCCAATCATGATGGAAAACTTTAATAAAGATAATCCATAAAGCAGCCTCTGAAGTACTTGGAAAGAAAAATAAAATATTAAAAAGAAAAACATTTAGATCTATATCTGGAACACAGATATATAAAATGCAATAAAAGAAAAACAAACGGCATACAAATCACTGGATTTGTATGCCGTTTGTTTTGAATGAATACAAATCCAGTGATTTGTACTCATTCAAAAACATACAAAAGAAACAGAAGAAATATACAAAAACAAAAGGAATATAGCTAAACACATAGTATAGAAAGTTCGTCAAGATTTTTAGGACAGATTTATTAATAAAATAAAAGAAGACATACATGGAAGACCAGACATAGCCTACAAAATATTAAGGAAATTAAACAACGAAGAAAGAGATACAGCACGGATCAACATAATATAAGAAAAACAATGGAGAGAACATTATAAGAAATTATGGTATGACCCAAATTTAATAACAGAAAATAATAATGAAGAAATCAACACTGATATAGAACTCATAAAATTGGAAGAACTAAAAGAAGCAATAAAAGTATCAAAAAATAGAAAATCAACCAGATCAGATGGAAATAAATACAGAGCTTAAATATGGCAGAGAATATTTGCATCACAGATTTTCAAATTAATAAATAACTGTTGGAGGAAATGTGAGGTTCCATCAGATTGGTTAAAAAATAAGGTTATATCTATATTTAAGAAAGGAGACAGAGATGATTGTGGAAATTCCAGTGGAATAAGTTTATTAAATACAGGTTAAAAAATTTACAGTAAAATCCTGAATACAAGACTTAGAAATATTGCTTTCAATATTTCTAAGTCTTGGTTTCAGACATGGAAGATCAGGTATAAACAATATTCATGTGCTAAAACAAATTGTTGAAAAAAAGACGAGAATTTAATTTAGAGACTCATATGGCTTTTATAGATTACAAGAGAGCTTTTGATAAAATCCACAGAGAAAAATTCGGAATATAATGAAAAAAACAAGGATATCCATTACATTTTGTACATATATACCAAGTTTATATAAAGATACAAAAAATACAGTTAGGTAATAAATTAATAGACATCTCCAACTCTATTCAATATATATGTTACCGCTAAAGTGCAGAAATCAGTTATTCAACAGATTATCTAGGTATTGTACAGATTAACTAGGGTGATCCGTTAATGTGCAGAAAATTGTTTCATTTCTCAAATTACCTAGGTAATCTGCAAATTACCTAGATAATCTGCACATTACCTACTAGGCACTCGTTAAAGTGAAAATAAGATCTTTGCTGGAACAACAGCAACGTTTCTGTATGCTTAAATTAACATAACGTTATTTATTTATTTTTCGATATCTAAAGAATCAAGTTAATACAATCAAACAATCAACAAATTAGTTTATAGAATCAATCATCAATCAATTAAAAAACTATAATACAAAGAATCAAATAGTTTAACATATTATTACAATTAAGGAAATGAATTTGCAAAACATATGACACTGGCAAAACCAAACTAAAAGTGGAGGGAGAGGGGGGAAGGAGTAGGGAAAGGAAATGAGAGAAACAAACTTTTGAACTTTAACGATACGGAAGCCGTTAATGTGCACATTACCTAGGTAAAATGCGGAAAACTCTTGATTCCGCATGTTAATGGAGCAAATCAGTTAATCTGCAGATTAGCTAGGTAATGTGCACATTAGCAGCTTTCGAGCTTTAGCAGTAACATATATATATATATATATATATATATTGATCAGATTATTAAAATATGGAAAACAACAATAAAACAAAGTATTCAGTTAACCAGAACTGTTATCAATACAATGCTGTATGCAGATGATCACATTTTATTAACAAGACAATGAAGATGACTTTCAAAAATCAGTTTGCAAATTAAGTAAAATAAGCCAACAATACAATTTAAAATTTTCGCAAAAGAAAACAAAAGTCATAGCATTTAAAGGTCAGGATCATGTTAGATAAAATAATCAAAGAGATGACACAGTTTCATAATAACATATTTAAAAGATAAAGATATAAATGAAAAAATAAAGAAATTTCAGAAAATCTGTGGAACAATTAAAAGGACACTGAATAAAAAAAAACAAGAAATGCAGCTAAAATTTTATAAAGTACTGGCCACTCCCACTCTGTTATATGGTTTAGAAACAATGGATGGTCAAAAAGAAAGATGAAAGTAAAATACAAGCTGCAGAGATGAAATTTTAACAATAATTAAAGGATGCACAAAATTTGATCATATAAGAAATGAAGAACTAGATATTTATAACATAAATGAAAAGATAAGGATCAAAGCGTATAACTGAGAGGTGACCTCCACATAGCCTTTAAAGGAATGTGGAGAACCGACCAGGGCTTCTGTCCTAATGTCCAATCCTCACCTTCTCGTGGTGCACCCTGTTGGGTATATCCCTAGATACTGAACGAACCAGGATGGGCTGGTAATTTGGGATTTAGCCGACCAAATTGTATTCTTATTGGCTTAAACCAATATATAAAATGATGGTACAAAGTGACAAAATTTCATGGCGGCTGGGGCATCGCCCAGTTAAACAAGGCCCCCATTGATTACGCCAGGACCAGGGTGAACAGCGAAAAGTCAGCTACCGGAACAAATCTGAAAGCACACCCCAACTCAACATCAGAGTTAAAGATCCGTACTATCAACATAAGGAGCCTGAATGGCAAAGAAATGGAGCTAGCTGAGGAATTAGATAAGTACCAGATCAACATAATAGGGGTGACTGAAACAAAAAAGACCAAAACTGGTGAGATCTTTCTGAGCAATAAATACAAAATGTTATATTCAGGCAATGACAATCAAGGAAAAGAAGGAGTAGTCATAGTATTCAACACAAAATACGAGGCTCATCTTCTTGAATGGCAGGCAGTGTTGTCAAGTAGAGTGATTTGGGCAAATATGAGAATGGGGAAATGGACAATGAGACTTATTTGTGCCTATGGTCCCACAGACGGACTAAGGTAGAAGTGGAGGAATTTTTTGATGCTCTAGAGAAAGCTACTGACACAATGAAAAAGGAAAAGTTGATCCTTGTTGGGGATCTAAATAGCAGAGTAGGAAACGATTGTCAGACATACAAAAATATTTTGGGAAAATTTGGAGAAAAGAGCAAAGCTAATAATAATGGCAAATACCTGTTGGATTTCTGCTTGGGACATGGACTGGTTATTACTAACACCATGTTCCAAAATAAAAATGTGCACAAATTCACATGGAGAGAGGAGGCAAGGAATAAGAAAAGTCTCATTGACTATGTTATTGTTGAAAGTGATGTTTTCTCCCTGGTGCAGGACACCAGAGCGTACAGAGGATTTGAAATTGGAAGCAATCACTATTTAATCTTGAGGAGGATAAAATTGAATTTCATATTGAAAAGAATAACATGTAAGAAAGTTTTAAAGCGAATAAAAGTTGAGCAGCTCTCAGATGTGAACTGTAGACTAAAATACAAAGATTATTGAAGAAAAAATGAAAGAGTTTGAGAACAGGAACCAAACCTTGGAGATTCAGTGGCAAGCCTTGAAGAAAACCCTGATTGATTCAGCCAGAGGCATGTGGTGAGGTTGTCTGCAAGGATAGAAAATTCAGAACTCCATAGTGGACACAGGAAGTTAAAGAGGCAGTGAAGGAAAAGAAGAAAGTGTTAATAATTTGTGTTTATATATAGAAAGGATATTCATATATATTATCTTAATATTTAATCCTACCATAGAGATGATCTCTGTTTCTAACAATTATTTTTTTTTTATTTCTGAGTGTACCTATATGTTATTATATGCACAAGGGTTCAACTCCAATTGGTGCAATGATCTTAACTCTTTCTTTCAGAATCCAAATAATCACTGACTCACAGCCAAAATACAAAATAAACACATTTAATATAACAAAAACAATATATATACACTTCAAACAAATATTACATAACTAACTACAAAATTAATTGGATCCAAGGCCTTTTAAAAATAAACTTACACTTAAGACTAAACACTTCGTTTGCACAATCACAAAATGTTCATAGCCAGTTTCTTTCTTTTTCAAGGCCCTTTTCAATAGATATATGACTCTATTCTTCATTTTTATAGGATCCTTTCTCATCACTTATGTAACACACATTAATTCTTCCTGATTTAATTCTGTCTGTTTTCTTCAGTAGAAATATTAGTCAGATCTGGCATCTTTAATACAGATGAAACTTCCTAATCAGTTTTCTCGAACATTCCTTTAGAACGTGAATAGCAAATTCTTCTTTTATTCACTAAATGCTTATTGACAGTCTTAACTCTTCCAATTAAAATAAAACTTATTCTACGATTTCCTTTTCGGAATCTACTATAAATCTTTCAATTAGAGTTTCCTCCAATATTCCGTTTAAAACGCATATAGCAATATTTTCCTTTATTTATCCACATACTTATTCCACATTAAAACTTAATAGTTCCACGATTCCTTTTTCGGAATATGCTATTAATTTTCCTCCGACTGTCACATAAAAAACTTAAGTTCCTCCGAACCTAAATATCTGCCGGCCTGTGTTCTAAATTCCTTCCGAACGCTCTCTTGTTTACAGACGTTACTTCGATACCGAATGCTTTCTTGTCAGCTGTCAATCACTCATCAAACCTCTCGGCGAGCATGCGCACTCCGTGGCAAGCGAGAAACTAAGTACTGTATAATGGCTGACACTTTGTCTCCGTTAGCGACAAGAGAATGTCTTCATAAAACACAACCTTTGTCATTTTAAATTACAATAAAATTCTTTTAAGTAATACAAATATCAAATCTGGTAGGTACATCAATTTTTTGACTTCTTTACTTATCATTTTTGACAAAACAATTTCCATAACGGGCACATCACTAGTGCCGACAATGCGTATTATGAAAACAAAACTAATAAACATTTTAACATAAACATTTCGTAAAAATATTTAGAATTTTAATTATGATTATTTTTACAAAAGCATATCAAATGTTCCTGGCAAATAAGTCAGCTTGTGCTCTTAGAGAGACAAATGTAAGAAAACTAAATACTGTGTAAAACTAGCTAAACAAAAGTCATGGGAGGACTTTGGCAAGAACATAGAAAATAAATATCAAGAAGGTGGTAAGATATTCTGGAGGTTGTTGAAGAAGCTTAGAAGTGGAGGAAAGAGTGCTGTAAAAGGAGTTAGAGATGATAAAGGTGACATGAAAATGGAAGAATAAGATATCCTTGAAGTATGGAGTAATTACTTCAAAAAATTGCTAAATGAAACAAGCAGTGATAGCACAGCAGTAAAAAACACTCAACAGGCATACAGTCAGGAATACATATCCATACTTGAAGTAGAAAAAGCCATCAAAGGCTTGAAATGTGGAAAAGCAGCAGGAGTAGATAATATTCAACCAGAAATGCTGAAGTATGGGTGTATAAATGTCTTACAGTGGCTGCACTGCATAGTTCAGAAGGCCTGGACAGAAGGATGAATTCCTGATAATTGGAGTAGAGCTCTAATAGTACCCATATATAAAAAGGGAAATAAAACTGAATGTGAGAATTACAGAGGTATTTCTCTACTGAGTGTTCCTGGCAAGGTTTATGCCAGTGTACTTGAGAAATGGTTGAGAAGAATTATGGAAGAAAAGCTTGGTGAAGAACAAGCTGGATTCAGGCCAAATAGAGGCTGTCAGGATCAGATCTTCACTTTACGACAATTGGTTGACAAAGATCTGTATTTAAGTTTTGTGGATCTGGAAAAGGCATACAACAAGGTGCCAAGAGAGAAGCTATTCAATACACTACAGTTATATGGTATCAATGGGGCATTATATCAAGCAATACTTGGTGTTTATTTGAGTTGCAAGTCAGCAGTTAGAATTGAAGGAAGTACAGGAAGATGGTTTAATGTTAAATCTGGTGTGAGACAAGGATGTACATTATCCCCTCTGTTATTCATTATCTATATGGATCACATTATGAAGGAAAGTGGTATTAAACATGATATCAGAATTGGAGATGTTAATGTCAGATTTTTACTTTATGCGGACAATGTTATACTTCTAAATGAATCCGCTACAAGTTTGCAAGATTCCATGATTAAATTGAATAACTGTTGTAATAGATATGGTATGAAGGTCAGCAATAAAAAGACAAAAATAGAATCGTTGAAAATGTCAACTGTTTTTGAATGTGGAACCTGTGGAACAAGTAAAATATTTCAGCTACTTAGGTACAATTTTTAGTTAAGATGGTAAATTAAATATGGAAATAGACAACAGAATCAACAAAGCTAGTATTGTAGGAAGTCAATTGAATAAATTCATATGGAATAAGAGAGAAATTAGTCGGAACACTAAATTAGCTCTATACAAGACAGTGTTCAAACCAGTTTTAACTTATGGATCTGAGAGCTGGGTCAGAAGTAAAACACTTGACCAAAGACTAGAGACTGCAAATATGAGAGTCCTGAGAAAGATTAGAGGCATGAACAGATGGCATCAATGGCAATATCATATTAAAAACGAGGATATTAGGAAAAAACTTGACATTGTCAGCATCCAGGAATGCATAAGCTGAGCTAATCTCAGGTGGTATGGTCACTTGAACAGAACATGCAAGGAAAGATTAGCAAAACAAGTTCTCTGCCAGGTTGGCAGGAAAACAACCCAGAGGAAGACCAAGATATAGGTGGATTGATACGGTACAAAGTGCCTTAGACGATAGAAATATAAGATCTGGTTATGATGTTGGAGTCTTGACAAGTAACAGATTGATTTGGAGAAAAATTGTAGATAGGAAGTTAGTAATGAGGTAAATTTTTCATGAAGTACGTGTCAGGAATTTGATGATGATGATGAAAAGATCAAGGAATACAGAGAGAAATAGAAAGAACAGGCATCTAGGATGAAAAGATATTGGCTCCCAAAAGAGGTGGATGGATATAGACCAGAGAGAGAGAGAGAGAGAGGAAGAAAGACCAGTGAAGCCAGAAGAAGAAGAAGAAAGCAAATGATCAGCAACTTAGCATTTGGCAGGTACTTGAAATCCTCAATGACTAACTAACACTAATAATGAATGGATGGATAATGATTTACGATATCAGCAATGATATAGTGCATAAGCATTAAAGTAGGCATAGGTGGTATGTCTACTGGAGTCCAAAGGAAATCCAGTCCACAAGACAGTATTCAGAAGTGCTTCAGTTCTAACCTTCTAATCTAACCTTTTTCCAAGCAGCTTTTAAAGCTTTTAAATTGAACAACAAGCACTTAGCACAGTTATAAAAGACTTATCAGATACTCTCTCTTGCTTTGTCTTTAGAGAGGATGCAATTTTTTTTATATTATCAATTTCATATTTATATTTAATTTCATATATCAATTTATGTTATATTTTTTATATTATCAACTTTCCTCCAGATAATTGTCTCTCAACAAACATTATTTAATCCAAATTCAGCTTCTAAGGATATTGAGGATAGAAATTCAATTGGCATCTTAAAATCTGCAGCATCCAGAATATAAATGAAATTATAAGACAATAGCATAAATCAGCAAACAAAACAGTTATTTTGGAAATGGAGTTCTGTCCAATTTTTCTGTATCACAAATATGCTCCAAAATGAAAGCCTGTTTTGAAAGAAACTCCAAAAGTTTCTTTCAAAACAAGCTTTCATTTTGAAAAAACTCAGAAGTTTCTTTTGCTTCTGTAATTCTTTTTAATTAAAAAAAGTTATTCAATTAAAAATCCCAAGTCATTTTACAGCAGTTTTGAAAATTTTTCAAACAAAAGTGCATGTTGCATGTACTTTGCTGATATGCATCATCTAGTGCTCAGACATCCCAAGCTTTAAAATCATACATTCACAAAATCTCCATACAGTTATCAATGGGGAGAGGATAACCAGGTCACCGTCAGTGCTACTAAAATGCAGCTTTGCTTTTTCTTTCACAAAAAAAAAAAAAAAAAAAAAAAAAAAAAAAAAAAAAAAAAAAAAGATCTTGGCTCATTTTCCCTTATCTGTAACACATGAATCACCAGACAGGATCAGAGTCCTCACTCTCCACAGAATGATATTTACCTTCAGCCTCTACTAGCAAAAAACACGTCACATCAATAGCCTCCTCAGCCTCTAATAAACTAGGTATTCTTTCATGCTCTAGAAGCTACTTTTCACTCATCCAGCTACTAACTCTACATGAATACGAAATCTGCCCATCTCAGAATACTGTTCGCATGTTTAGGGTGGTGTACCTAAAACCTCTCTAAAAATTATTGACATTGCCCATAGGAATGCGATTCAGCTAATAGATGATCCCTTCCTTGCCGACTCACTTCAACTGCAATCGCACAGATGCACTGCTTTAGATCTTTATCTTTTCAATAGGCACTGCACCATTAAACTGGCAAAACCATCATTCTTCCACTTTCTGATGAGCTGTTAAAAGAGTAGTCACTCAACTTCCCTTTTCGGTAAGGCTGCAAACATACCAAGCCTACTTCTATTCCTCCTCTATTCCAGCTATCTCTGTCCTCTAGAACAGTCTTCCTCGTGAAGTATTCCTGAACAACTACAACCTATAACTTTTCAAGAAAAATGCTAATAAACTTCTTTTCCAACATTCACCTGTACTCCACACATGGAACATGTGTGATATAGGATCTTCTGTCTTTTGTGTATGGAACAGATAATTTAAAAAAACAAAACAAAGCAATATATATGTACACACACCCATACACACCCACACACACACAGAGAGAGAGAGAGAGAGAGAGAGAACTCAAGAAATAAACTCGACAACTTGCCTGCAGATTGGACACAATAGAATTTTCTAATTTAATAAAAAAAAAATAATAACTTTCTAAAGTATCTTTTTAATTTTAAAACGCACAGTTACAGCACCTGTGATAAGTTTATGGAATTCCTCTTATTGGCACATGCCACTAAAAAAATAGGGGTCTTGCAAGTACATTTTTTGTGTGGCGAGTAGTATTATGTATTGGTTGAGCCCTGTATATATATACATGGTGTATATACATATACACACACACTGGGTGTCCCAAAATTCACGCAAGATTTAAATTTAGCGCCATTTTTGCGGTAAAGTGTTGCCAACGAGAAAAAAAAAGACAGTGTGACAGCTGACAGTTCAGGGTTATTAAAAATGGAGTGCTACACGAAAGAACAATGCATTTTCATTGTTGAGCAATATTTTAAAAATAATGAAGGTTTGGCAGCTACAGTTTGTAATTTTCGTACAAAATATGGTCGGAATAGTGATTTAACTTCATCAACTCTGAAAAGATTAATTAAAAAATTCAAGGAAACTGGATCAATTAGTGATCTTATACACTCTGGCCATCCTTCAACAAGTCGTTCAACAGAAAACATTTGAGCAGTTCGTGAGACTGTTGCTGAGAGTCCAGGAATATCAATTCGACACCGTGGTCTTGAATTGGGCATTTCGAGAAGCTCTCTACAGCGTATTCTCACGAAAGATTTGCATCTTTATGCTTAGAAAGTTCAATTGACTCAAGAACTGAAGCCTACTGACCACACATAACGAAGAGAGTTCGTTGAATGGATCATGGAACAACAACAAGTGGATGCTTATTTTTTGAATAAAATCATCTTCAGCGGTGAGGCTCATTTTCATCTTGATGGTTTTGTTAATCGACAAAATTGTCGCATTTGGAGTTCAGAAAATCCACGAGTGATTGTTGAGAAACAAATGCATCCACAACGTGTCACTGTCTGGTGCGGATTTTGGGCTGGAGGCATCATTGGTCCATTCTTCTTCGAAAATAAGGCTGGTAAGGCAATAACAGTTAATGGTGCTCGCTGTCGCGACATGATAATCCAGTTTTTTGTGCCTAAATTGCAAGATATGGATGTGGACGACATGTGGTTTCAACAAGACGGTGCCACATGCCATACAGTCCGAGAAACAATTCAATTACTGCACGAGTCATTTCCTGGTCGTGTAATTTCCCGTTTTGGTGATCAGAATTGGCCGCCCAGATCATGTGACTTAACGCCGTTGGACTTTTTTCTTTGGGGTTTTTTGAAGTCTAAGGTTTATGCCAACAAGCCCACGACCACCCACGCCTTGAAGGAGGAAATCAAGCGCTGTATCAACGAAATTCAGCCACATTTATACAAAACGGTCATGGAAAATTTCGACAAAAGAGTGTATGTGCCAGCAAAGCCGTGGAGGCCATTTACCTGATATGCTATTCCATGCATAACCCTATACTGTATACTTTATGAATCAATAAGAAATTACAATTCTTAATTAAAAACCTGTGTTTTCTATCAAAATTACTTCTTGCGTGAATTTTGGGACACCCTGTATATATGTTGGGGCTGTGCAGGTGTTTATTGTCAGTATTATGTGTGATTCACAGAAGAACAATGTAATGTAATGTATGATATCTAATCACAAATTATTCGTGTCATGAAGTTTATCTGATAACAGTAATTTAAAAAATTAAGCTACCTGGTGTTCCCACAACTATGTGACATTTCCTTAGCTTGACAATATCTTCACTAATGGGTAAACCTCCAATAAACATATGGCATTCAAGACCTAGAAAAGTGGTACTAATAGAACATACTACTTCACATATCTGTGCTGCAATCTCTCTAGTAGGTGCTAAAACCAGTACCTTTGTTAAAAGATAAAAATACATACTGAGCATAAACATAAAAATTCTAATAAAACATGTCAAGTAATGTATTTCACATATTTCTAGTAGTAAAATAAATACACAGCAAAGTAAAAGTTTCTGCAAATGTTAAAATGTACTTATATTAGCAAATGAATTCTCTGTAGAAAAGAAATGGCCAGCGATTCACTGAGTTAATATTGAAATGCTCATACATTATTATTATTATTTTCCTGACCTCCACAGAGTAACAAGATACATTGTGGAACTCAATGTTAGACAACACAAAGTCTATTGCACCACTCCTTAAACTCATCTACTGTTTGCACTTTTACCAACCTCTCAGGTAATGTGTTCCATGCTTCTACCACTCTCCATTAAAAAAACTTACTTCTTACCCTTTTACTCCTTGCAGCTTCCAGGGATGGCCCCATGTCCTTGTTCCTTACCCTTGTTCTGAGGACATCAAAAATAGCATATGAAAAATCTCCCCAGTGTCAATTCAATAATGATTTGAAATTTGGGATCAACAGATGAGATGCTTCATTATCTGTCTCTGCACCCCCCCCCTCCACAATGTTACTTCATTCCCTTCAAATCCTGGTGACCAGATCTGAGAGCTTTATAGAATGGGACCACCTCCCTTTAATCTCTTGTGATTTGATGTCTTCAGTATTCAGTAATTCTCTGAGATGTTTCACAACCTTAGTTCCCCTGAACTTCAAATTTCTATCTACTCTTTCTACAAATTTCTAGTTACTTAAATATAACTTGCACTTTTTTCCCCAAAATGAAAGTTAAAAAACGTGGTGCGAGATGTATGCGGGATTTTCGGAAACCAACGTTTTTCAGGAAAAAATTAAATTCTCAGTATTCATAATTGATAAATGCTCACATTATTTATAAAATGAATGCATTTAAATTTAATGATGAACGTTATTTATGCAATTGGCCACTCACCTTCATTACATGACAATGCTTCTGTAATTAAATTAAAACAATTATTGGTTGTCATTTTATCATTTATGAATCATAAGATCACCCTACCACTACCACCAGTCTCGCATAGGATTGGTGTTGGTATTAACAAAAGTTCTCACAACTCAAAGGCAAGCTGATGACTGTTGAGTAGAAATGCTGATTCTATTCAACTGAATTCCAAAATATCTGAAACTTCAATAATAACATTCGCTATCTGTTTCTTAAAGTTTTAAACTTTTTTCGTGTGTGAGATATATGTGAAACTTTTTAATTTCTTTTTCATAAAGTGAAATCAGAGGTGTGAGGGCGAGTTATATCAAGTAAATATCGTATAATCACCCAAAATGCCTTGCTTCCTCTACTTCTTCCAGTTACACTGGAAGAAGTAGAGGAAGCAAGTCCCAAATCTCAAATTTCTAAACTTACCTTTAGGTATATTAAACTGTCACCCCATTCATCTACCCACTTTCCTAGCTTATTCAAATCATTTTGAAGGTGAAAAACATCAGAACTATCACTAACAATTCTCCCAAGCTTCACATAATCTGTTGAATATCTCCCTGCAATCCTACAACAATATTGTTGACACAAAGACTGAATAGTAATGGTCCTAGTGCTGAACCATGTGAACCTCCATATACAAGTCCACTAATTTGATATCCAAACCCATATGATGCAACTTAAAAAACCAACTTGTCATGTGACACCCTGCTAAATGCCTTTGCAAAATCCAACAGACTGACAGTGTATACCTTGTCCCTCATACACTGTTCTTATTGCTATATTGTAAAAGACAACTAGATTACTAAAACAAGAACACCCCTTAACAAATTGATGCTGGCATGCATAAATAATATTTCCATCAGCCCAATTCTGTATATGAGGTCTTACCAATTTCTTCAAACTCTTAACAACTACAAATGAAATACAAACTGGCATATACCTCCATTCTATCACCACCTTTATGAAATGGCACTATCTTACCCTCTTCCACTCTCCAGGAACCTTGTTCTGTTGCAAGACATGCATTAAATAGCTAGGTTAATGACATAGTTAGTTCCACAGCATATTCCCTTAAAACATATGGCAAAATTTATCTACTTCCACTGCCTTACTGGCATCTAGAATACTCAGTATTCGGAAGACATCCTCTTCATTCCCTGCTAGCACTCCACCCCTCCTTAACCCTCTAGATCAGGGGTTCCCAACCCTATGCCCACGGGCACCATGGCACCCGTCGACCAATTTGTGTGTGCCCACCGCTGTTCAACCGTGTGCCGTATAGTTTGAAATAATCACGCAACAATTCATGGCATGCTATATGACGCATGTGTTAATGACACATGACAAGTATTAAATGCATACAATGTAAAGTAGACGCGCATTCGAAGTTGTTCATTCCAGTTTAAGAACTGGAATATCATCATATTCTCCTAATTATGAAGCACTGGCCAATGAAATGAAATGCCAAAGATCACACTAACTTACATATATATATTTAAATTTTTATATAATGTACACTTTTAAGTAATAAAACATTTGATTATAATGTAAACTTTGTATGTATTCATTTAACAAATGAATTCAAAAAATTTGCTTGAAAAAATAGATGGTGCCCGTCGCCCTACCGGTATTTTAGAATGTGCTCTAGGAAACAAAAAGGTTGGGAACTCCTGCTTTACCAGGATGGAACACTCTAAAAAAGTGATCATTAAATAGCTCAACTATGATCACTGCCAACTGAGCTGGTCACTTCCAGTTCCATCTCTATCCAACAAGGTAATCTGTTCACAATCACTTTTCTTCCTAATAACCACATACTTAAATACTTAAAAAAAAAAAAAAAAAAAAAAAAAAAAAAAAAAAAAAAAACTCCTTGGATTGCAGTGCTAGTCTCCTCTCATATTCTAATTTTTCTCTCCTTACTATACTAGTCACCTTCTTCTTAGCCTGAGCCATATATTCCTCAAGCAACATTCTCCATTTCTCTCTCTCTCTCTTTATATGCTTTCAATAATCTCTTTTTCATATTCCTGTTTTAACTGAAGAAATATTGCAATATTAATTATCCATTAGCTACCATATTTACTCGAATATAACTTGTACATTTTCCCTCAAAATTAAAGTTAAAAAATCGTGGTGTGAGATATATGCAGGGATTTTTGGAAATTAAAGTTTTTCGGGGATAAAACTAAATTGCCGTTTATAATTAAATTCTCTCAGGATTCATTATAATTTTAATTGCTCACATAGAGCCTCCACAGCTCAGTCGGTATAGACGAAGCTGTTTTGTTGGAAAGACCTGGGTCCGATTCCTATCCAAGATGTGAGGACCTTTATCTCATCTTTTCAACTAAAGATGAGTTAGCTAGTCTCATACGGAGGTAGAGATTTTTTTTCCGAAGAGGGTTTTTGATGAAACACCTACAAACTTGAGTGTTTCATCCCTCAGAACAGGCAAACCTGCCCCATTAACACACACACCAATTTAGTCATAAAATGCATATATTTAATCCCTCATTAAATGGGCTCAACACGTTCTAACGGATGGGGAAAATCCCATACGAATGAATAAATAAACTGCTCACATTATTTATAAAATGAATGCATTTAAATTTTAATTATCAATGTTATTTAGGCGATTGGCCACTCACCTTCATCACGCGATATATTTGAATCTTTAGCAACAATGCTTCTGTAATTAAATTAAAACAGTTTCACTATTGCTTGTCCTTTTATCATTTCAGAATCATAAGATCACCATGATTTAAAAAAACTGGAAATGGGTATGATTTACCAAGAATCTCCTATTTACTATTGCTACTTCCGGTCTTGAGAGCAGTTTCTTCATGTGTATTGTCAATCTATCCAAACAGCATCATCTTCGTTCCCATCCAGGGCATTAGAGATGTCAGCTTTTAAAAAACTGTTGGCAATTATTTCTGAGAAATTCGTGTCCAAGCTCTCAAAATCCAGTTGCACAACAGTTCTATTGATGATCTCTTAATCTTCCCTGCTGGAGTCAGGTCATAGCTACTGGCTGCTATCCATTCCATGCAGAATTTTAGCATGTAGTCCTTGAATGGTTTGTTGATCGATTCATCCAAGGACTGTAGACAAGGTGTAAGACCATCAGAAATAATGGCTACATTGGTCTTGACATCTAAAAGTTTCTTACTATTTCTGCCATAACAACATTCACTATCTATTTCTTCAAGTTTTAAACTTTTTCGTGTGCGAGATATATGCGAAACTTTTTAATTTCTTTTTTCATAAAGTAAAATCAGGGATGCAAGATATATGCGAGGGCAAGTTATATTCAAGTAAATACGATATTTAAAAAAATTACTGATGTGTGATTGAAATAAGATTTTCCCACATCTCTGATAAAGAGAGGCAATCGTTCTGATTTAAGTTTGGATGGTGAGGTAAGCGTGTTTCAGACCATTAGAATGTTGTGATCTGTATCAATTCAGATGATTTGTTGATAGGAAGAAAAGTAGCCACTACATTGTACAGGGTGTCCCAAAATTCACGCAAGAAGTAATTTTGATAGAAACCACAGGTTTTTAATTAAAAATTGTAATTTCTTATTGATTCATAAAGTATACAGTATAGGGTTATGCATGGAATAGCATATCGGGTAAATGGCCTCCATGGCTTTGCTGGCACATATGCACTCTTTTGTCGAAAATTTTCCATGACCGTTTTGCATAAATGTGGCTGAATTTCATTGATACAGTGCTCAATTTCCTCCTTCAAGGCGTGGGTGGTCATGGGCTTGTTGGCATAAACCTTAGACTTCAAAAAACCCCAAAGAAAAAAGTCCAACGCTGTTAAGTCACATGATCCGGGTGGCCAATTCTGATCACCAAAACGGGAAATTACACGACCAGGAAATGACTCATGCAGCAATTGAATTGTTTCTCGGACTTTATGGCATGTGGCACCGTCTTGTTGAAACCACATGTCGTCCACATCCGTATCTTGCAATTTAGGCACAAAAAAACTGGATTGTCATGTTGCGACAGCGAGCACCATTAACTGTTATTGCCTTACCAGCCGCATTTTCGAAGAAGAATGGACCGATGATGCCTCCAGCCCAAAATCCACACCAGACAGTGACACATTGTGGATGCATATGTTTCTCAACAATCACTCATGGATTTTCTGAACCCCAAATGCGACAATTTTGTCGATTAATGAAGCCATCAAGATGAAAATGAGCCTCATCGCTGAAGATGATTTTGTTCAAAAAATAAACATCCACTTGTTGTTGTTCCATAATCCATTCAACGAACTCTCTTCGTTATGTGTGGTCAGTAGGCTTCAGTTCTTGAGTCAATTGAACTTTCTAAGCATAAAGATGCAAATCTTTCATGAGAATATGCTGTAGAGAGCTTCTCGAAATGCCCAATTCAAGACCACAGTGCCGAATTGATGTTCCTGGACTCTCAGCAACACTCTCACGAACTGCTCAAATGTTTTCTATTCAACGACTTGTTGAAGGACGGACAGAGTGTATAAGATCACTAATTGATCCAGTTTCCTTGAATTTTTAAATTAATCTTTTCACAGTTGATGAAGTTAAATCACTATTCCAGCCATATTTTGTACGAAAATTGTGAACTGTAGCTGCCAAACCTTCATTATTTTTAAAATATTGCTCAACAATGAAAATGCATTGTTCTTTCGTGTAGCGCTCCATTTTTAATAACTCTGAACTGTCAGCTGTCACGCTGTCATTTTTTTTCTCGTTGGCAACACTTTACTGCACAAATGGCGCTAAATTTAAATCTTGCATGAATTTTGGGACACCCTGTATTTCTTAAGAATTCTGGAAATGGGTTCTGAGATGCCAGAAATGTATGGGACTGGAACTCAATGTAATGTTTCCTTGTTATTTGAGTTAGGATTATAGGAATTAAAAAGCTGTTTTTGAGATTACAGCAGGAACTTTCAAACATCAAACGAGATATGAAACTTAATGCCTTCTCAGAAAAGACTACAGAATAGATTTTTAATTCCTATAATCCTAGTTCAAATAACAAGGCCATCCCTGTTACGTTCCTCCCGTGCAATTCTAGTTTCCTTGCCCTAACACAATAACTTGTCCAGAAAACAAGTCTCTTTAAATGCCTATATTCTTCTGTGTTCAAATATCCACCTACTACTGTATAAATCTCCCTTTTATACTGAAATATACTCCATGCATCCACACATTCCAGACCTCTCTTCCAATACATTCTTGCTATCATCTTGTTTTTTTTTTTCATTCTGCATTACCATAACAAGGTAACCCACTCACTACCCTCCCTCTGACTCATTTCTGATGTGCTATCTCTAACATCAATCACAAATTTCTTACTATATGATTCATGCTACCTCTCAGGTAGCATGAATTGTATAGTAACCATCACTATAATCTTCTCTACATTTTTACTTTTCTTCATTGCCATTACTACACGCTAACATTTCTCTCAGTAAGCTCTACTCTAAACACCTCAAATCATCGAATCGCCATATTGATATTTTAAACGGATTCATTTTTCTCTCAGTGGTATTATGACCTTTTCTGCTTTCTGTCCCCACCCCTACTTTTCTTCCTCTCATCTCCCTATCCTTTGCTCCTGCACTCGACTTTCTCAAATTTCCTTTCTTCTGCTGATTCTCACCTTCTTCTCCATTGCTAGCTAACCACTCTAATTGATTAATATCTTTATTAATCTTTCTCAACTTAGTTGTAATGCCTTCCATCTCCTTTCTCAGCAGTTCTATTTTTCCCTCCACACATCCTGCTTTCACTCAACATTCACAATCATAGCCATCAGAAAAACATCTCCTTCTACCACAGTGCCCAAGATCAAATCCATAAACACATCTTTCATGTTATCTTCATCCTCTACCATTCTACTGGTATCCATAAGTCAGCACTCATTCATTTCTGAAGCACTACCATAGCTGAATCCCAAGATGGAAACACTTACATCACCCAGCACTTCCTACTGCTTCTTTCACATATACATGTGATAACTAAAAATACTATAAAGTGATCCTTGCTGGGCTTTTTCTTGAATCAAATCAGCATTTTTAAGGATGTTGATAGGTTCATCATTATAATATACAACCTATATCTCCTTACTTAAAGCAAAGAAGGTGTGGTAGACTATACCATTGGCAACCCAAGTCACAACATTGGATTATCAGGTCACCAGAACAATTTACTTTTTTATCTAGCTTTTTATTATCGGAAAAGGTATGTGTGGTGTATGGGGGGGGGGGGGGTATTTCTAATATCTAAGCCTATGTCATTAATGAAAATATTGAACAGCAGGGGTCTTAAAACTGAATCCAGGAGTATTCTGCTCCTAACCCCTGATTCTTAAACGACCACACTCTAAATATTTGATTACCGTATATTATCGGGTATAATGCAAAAAATTTATGGTAAAAAAATACTACTTAAAGTTAGGGGTTCGCATTATATGCAGATCCTAAAAAATATAACATCTTATTAGACTTGCACACACAATATATACTACCTAATGTCTATGCAACCAAATCTTCTTGACCCACTTGCATTCAGTGACTGAGTGAGCATTGCATCTGCACAAGCTACTTACATTACTGGCTTTATGTGCAGATACAATGCATGCTCAGTTGCCGAATGATAGAGCACAGTGAGATAGATAGAGCACAGTTAGGTACATTGGTTTAACCAGAGTTCATTTTAAATATTATTCGTTAAACAAACCTAGCCTGAAAATGAGCCAACAGAAACGTAAACGTTTATCTTTTGAAGCAGGATTTAAATTGCGTGTCCTGCAGTTTGCAGAAGAACATAATAACAGTGTTGCTATGAGAGAATCTGGTGTAGCAGAGAGTAACATTAGACTTTAGTGTAAGCAAAAAGACAGTCTTGAAAAAATCCTCAAAACGAAACGTGCCCATCATGGAGATGTAGAATCCTTTCCAGAACTCGAAGAAGAGCTAAATGAATGGATTTTGACGCAACGACAAGATGGCATTATAGTAACAAGAAATGCAATTTGTTTTCGAGCTCTACAACTCAAATATGGTAAATTCAAGGACACACCAGGTATTTCATCTTTTCTTGCTTCGCCTAGGTGGTGCAATAGATTTATGGAATGCAAAGCATTAACATTACGACACCGAACAAAAATTGTGCAGAAGTTACCAAAGCAGCTTGAAGAAAAAGTGCAGTCCTTCCATAAATTTATCATAAAATTAAGGAAGTGTCACGGATATGAACTTTCCGAAATTGGCAATATGGATGAGATGCCCATGTACTTTGATATGCATGGGAATCGAACAGTAAACTCAGTTGGTGAAAAGGGTGTTTTCATAAAAACAACGGGACATGAAAAAACGCATTTTACTGTTGTTCTAGCATGCATGGCAGACGGAACCAAATTAAAGCTGACAGTGATATTTAAAAGGAAGAAAATTCCGAAGCATATGAAATTTCCACCAGGTGTAATTTTTCGTGCTAATCAGATAGGTTGGATGGATGAAGAAGGTGTACAATTGTGGTGGATCAAGTATGGAATATACGTCCAGGTAGCTTGTTACGTCAACAAAGCATGCTAGTCTGGGATATGTTCCGGGCACATTTAATAGAGGCAAGCAAAGAGAAAGCATGTGAGCTACATACAGACCTAGCAGTCATACCGGGTCGTCTAACTTCCATTTTGCAGCCGCTTGATGTCAGCTTGAATAAGCTGTTTAAAGATCACTTACGTAAAAAATGGAAAGAATGGATGTCATCTGGTTTGGTGAAGATGACAATGGGTGGGAATTTTCAGAAGCCTGAGATCACCCTAGTCACCAGCTGGGTTAAAGAAGCATGGGATTCGATACCATTTGAAATGATTCAATGCTCATTTCTTTAACCATCCATCCATTAAATGTGGAATAAGTAAGTCAATGGATGGATCCGAAGATCACGTCATATACGAAAGCGAGGATGATGCACAACAAAATGGAGAGCATGAAGACGATGACGGCAACTGCTACACTGATGATGCAATCCCTACAGATGAATTTATAAATGAAATGTTTGATGACTCAAAAGATGAAGAATTTGAAGGATTTTGACATTTTGTTTTAAAATAAATATTTCTTTCGTTAATTCGTATTGTATTATTTATAATGTTATGGAACAAGATTAACAGATCGCATTATACATGGACATGGCATTTTAGGGCTAGTTTTCAAACAAAATTTCTAGTTCGCATTATATATGGTACTTGTCCTCTGTTAACCACTTTCCTATCCGTATCACTAAATATTTATCAACACCCATTTGGTGCATTTTAATCACTAGGTTTATATGTTTTAATTCATAATATAGTAGTATATTATGAAAGGCCTTGCTGAAATCCAAAATAAATTACATTATAGTATTACCATGCATTTCTCATATGACTCGCACACAAAGTGAGCAGGTTTGTCACAAACCTGCTCACTTTGTGTGAGAGGACTTAATGGAACTCCACACTATTGCTGAATATAATCCCTCAATGAGAACAATTCCTAATTAATGTTTCATTACCTTGTCTACAACAATTTTTAAATCAATCTCACACAAGAGGCTAAAGACATATACTACACTAGTGTAGTAGGCAGAGAGAATGATCAAGACAAAAACACCCACCTATTTTAAAATAGGAAAAGGAGACATGATTACATTAAATAACAATGCATAATTTATGTGAAATTATTTATTAGTAAAAAAATTTTCCCACATATCACAGGCATAATCAATGTTTAAAAAAAAAAAAAAAAAAAAAATCCCCCCCATGGTATTATTACACCAGATCATAGAGGTCAAATTCATGTATTTTATACAACACTTTTTCTGGGTTGTCATAAAGTTCACATTTGGAAATATTCATACAATTTAATAAATGCATTGCCGTTTGCAGACGGGGAAGACTTATGCCATTGCTAAACTTGATTGGTCTTGTGTGGCTGGTCTTGAGATGAGAGATCATGGTAGTGGCACAGCGATTAAACTTGAAGTTGATGGTAGCTCCTGGTTTTTCTGCTGAATACCAGTGGTGAGTCATGTCCTGGAGAATCGTTCTTTTTATGTTTTCTTTTTGAGTGGTTTTAAAAAGATTCAAATCTGTGGTATCACTTGAAGTTGCAGCCCTTTTTGTATTTTTGTAACTTCATCTGCAGTTTCATTTCCCTTTAATCCCACATGGGATGGAATCCATTGGAAAATTATTTCAGAATCCTTATGTAGTTTGTTTATGTTTTTGCTATGTCTCTAAGTATTTCTTGATGGTATAGCAGTTCTTAATAGCTTGAAGGGCTGCTAAGGAATCTGTGAAAAATATAAATTACTCTGGGTTTTGTTTATCCAAATGTTGCAGTGCTGTGCTAATGGCTATTAATTCTGCATGGTATGAATTGCATCCAATACTGTTAATTGATTTTAGTTCTATATTTTGAGAGCCATAGATGAGTACTCCACTCCCAGAATTGCCATTTGGATTTTTGGAGCCATCTGTGTAGATCTTTATTGAGTCAGGTCCATATTCCATTATTTTTGAAAGAGCTAATGATCTCAAGATTTCAGAGTTTTCTAGGCTTTTTTTCTCATGTTTCTCTATTTCAAAATTAATAACTATATTTTTTCTGTCTTGATTTGGAGGAAATGCTGGGTAGTTGGCAATTTTATTTGGAAAATCCAAGAGAATTTTATTTTCCATGATTTCATGCATTGTTGATTTTTTTTCTTTATTCTGTTTGTTGGTTGCCAATTTTTAAAAAGTTCACTTGTTCTCTGATGTGCAAGCTGGTTCTGTTTTCTACAAATGTAGTAAGATTTTCTTGCCACCTAATTTTTAAAGGAACAAGGTTGGATTCGAATTCTGCTATTTTTCCAGGAGTTGTATTCCTTAGTCCACATATGATTCTAGCTGCATTTTTCTGAATTTTTATAAGCTTGTCTAAACTGGTTTGTGATGTTTGCATCCAGATAGGCAAAGCATATTCCATTATGGGTCAGATAATAGAGGTGTATGTGTATGCTACTACGTATGGGGCAGCCGACCCGACTCTTGATTTGGAAATGATGTCAGAGTTGAGAAATGAGCAAATCGTTCTACCCATTACAAGAATTATTAATATCATCCAATGTAATTTAAATGGTATCGTTACTCTAGCAAGCAAAGAAAAACTAAATGAACTATTACTACTAGCTGACAAACGTGATGCTGATATTATCTGCATCCAGGAAACCAAATTTCAAAATATCAAAAACTATGATATCATTCGGCAAGATAGGCCTACTGACCAAAATGGAGGAGTGCTTCTGACACTAATCTGTAACTTGTCATATAAAGTCGTTGAACTAGACATAGTAGCAGAAGGAACTGAAATACAAGGAATCCAAATCCTGTACATCCCTTGAGGGTACATGGCAGGAATTTGATGATGATGAGTAAAAAGCCATTAAACATATACCGTTGTTATCACCTTCCTTACAAACCTGGACCAAATCTTGCCAGCCTATTCCAAGAAAGTGAAAATAAGACAGGGACTCCCTCAAGGCAGCATTTTGAGCCTACTCCTTTTTTCCATCTACTTAAATGACTTATATAAAAATATAAATAAAGAAACAAAGATAGTTATGTTTGCTGATGATTTGGTCCTATTCTCAGCTCACAACCACCACCTAGAAACAGCAGAAGGTCAGTTAAACAATGACATTGAAAGTTTATCTACATACTGTGGGAACCAAAAAATCAAAATTAACCCTACTAAATCAGAAATTTATTTATTTACCATTAATAACCACCTCAGAAAGTGGAGACCAAAGATTATGCTAAACAGTCAACTAATTACATTTAATGAAAACCCCAAATACCTTGGGGGTTACTCTGGATCCATCACTAAGCTTCAATAAACATATCAACAATGTTGCAGTCAGAGCAAAAAGAAGACTAAATATCATGAAAAGTATCTCAGGTAAAGAGTGGGGAGCCCATGCTAAAACCTTAAAAAAAGAAAAAAGATAACTTAAGAACTTTTCTACTTAAAATGCTGCAAGAAAAATTTAGTCAAGTATCCAAATGAATAATCAAATATTTCATTAATTTTTAAACTTTTTAAAGAATTAGTTTAACAGTTTTTTTTTTTTTTGCACAGTTTTCAGTGAAGATGGCAAGTTAAATCTGGAAGTAGATGACAGAATAAGCAAAGCAGGTATGGTGGGCAGCCAACTGAATAAATTTATATGGAATAAGAGAGAAATTAGCCAACACACCAAACTAGCAGCATACAATGTCAAAACTAGATTTAAGATATGGATCTGAGAGTTGGGTTAGAAACAAAGCACTTGATCAAAGACTAGAGACCACAGATATGAGGGTTCTGAGAAAAATAAGAGTAAACCAATGGCATCAATGGCAGAATCATATTAAAAATGAAATTAGAAAGGAACTTGACATTACAGTGGAACCTCGGTTATCGAACTTAATTCGTTCCCGAAGGTTGTTTGGAAACCGAATTGTTCAAAAACTGAAACCATTTTCCCATAAGAATTGATGTAAAATGGATTAATCTGTTCCAGAATCCCAGATGATTGTTTATTTAAACCTTTACAACAGTACTTCCAGCATAAGATCGTATACAAACATAATGAAAATGCATAAAATCTTACATAAAAAGAATAAACACAATAAATAGATAAATAAAAACGAAAATTTAATTTCACTTCAACTATACATACGGAGGAGAGTTGATGGCATAAGTGGAAGGAGGTGAGTAAGGGGAGTCCCCTTCCATAAAAACATCAGGTTACTGTCCTTCTGGGGGTTTTTCTCTTTTCTCTCTCTTGGCACCACTCAACTCTGCTTGAGACACACTGGGCCTCTGTCTCACTAAAAACCTGTCCAATGACATTTGTTTTTGCCTGCGTTTTAAAATGTTTCGGAAGTGAGAAATGGCACTGTCATTGAAATGGTTTATGATGCAGTTTGCTACAGCTTTGTGAGGGTGATATCTTGCCACAAAACTTTGCACCTCGCCCCATTTCACACACATTTCTTTGATCAAAGAACTAGGAACATCCTCAATCCCTTCCTCTGTGTTTGAAGACATTTCCTCCACCTCCATCTTTTGCTGCTCCTTCTGAAGGAGTTCCAGTTCTTCCATGGTGAGCTCATTCCTGTGATCCTCCACTAACTCCTCCACATTAGCATTGTCAACTTCCAAGCCCATACTTTTGCCCAGAGACACAATATCATCGACAAGAGCAACGTGCTCAGTCTCAATGTCTCTGTCTGCTACACAGTCTGGCCACAAGTGACTTACAGGCCGAGTTCATCGTCCTATAAGTCACTTGCACCCAGGCTTTGTCAAGGATACTTAAGCAATGGAGGATGTTGAAGTGATTTTTCCAGAATTCTCTGAGTGTTAATTCTGTGTCAGAGGTCTCTTCAAAACACCTTTGAAACAGTGCTTTGGTGTAGAGTATCTTAAAGTTCGAATGACCTGCTGGTCAATGGGCTGAATTAGAGAAGTTGTGTTAGGGGGCAGGAACTTCACTGTGATAAAATCAGACTCCTCCACTAATTCGTCCTCCAAGCCTGGAGGGTGAGCAGGAGCACTGTCCATCACAAGAAGGCATCTAATCGGCAAATTTTTTTCTTGAAGGTATTTTCTCACACTTGGGACAAAGACTTCATGGATCCACTCAATAAACAATTGCCTGGTTACCCAAGCCCTACTATTAGCCCTTCATATAACAGGCAATTTACTTTTCATCACATTATTTTTCTTAAACACCCTCGGATTCTCAGAGTGGTACACAAGCAATGGCTTGACCTTGAAGTCCCCACTTGTGTTTTCACATAGCAAAAGAGTCAGCCTTCATTGGCTTGTGTCCTGGCAATGCTTTTTTCCTTCTGAGTGATGTAGGTCCATCACTCAGAAGACACTTATCTTAACTGAAGACAGACACTTATTCCATAGTATAAACCACATAAGACAGACACTTATTCCATCAAGAGTATCAAATTCTCATCATCATCCTCATCAAATTTCTGATATATACTTTCAGGAGGATGTACAGGATATTATGATAGCACTACATGAAAACATTACATCATTATTAGCTTCTATCAACAATTTTCCTCCAAATTAATCTGTTATCTGTCAAGAGTCCAATATTATCAGATCTTATATTTTAGTCTGCTGAGGCACTTCTATATTAAATCCACCTAAATCTTGGTCTCCCACAGGGTCTTTTTCTTATACCTGACAAAAAATACTTCTTTTGCTAACCTTTCCTCTCCCATTCTATTTAAATGACCATAGGTAAGAACTTGATATTGTTGAATGCCAACAATATTAAGTTCTTACCTAATATCCTTGTTTTTAATATTATACTGCCAATGATGCTATTTATTCATTCCCTTAATCTTTCTCAGAACTATCATATACGTGGTATCCAGTCTTTGATCAAATGTTTGTTTTTTAACCCAGCTGTCAAAGACATATGTTAAAACTGGTTTGAACACCATCTCATATAAGTTAGTTTAGTGTTTTGACTAATTTCTCTTTTATTTTATATAAATTTATTCAGTTGACCTCCTACCATACCATACCAGCTTTGCTAATTCTGTTGTCTATCTCCAAATTTAATTTGCCATCTTCATTAAAAATTGTCTAAATAGTCAAAATGTTTTACTTATTCTAATAAGTAAATGATTTTTTAAAATAAGAAATTACCTTGCACAGCAAGGAATTGACACAGAACACACTTATTCCTATATCATTTCTTGCTTCTTCATTCTAAACTGAATTGGAATGATTGCCTCTCCTTATCAAAAATCTGGATGCCTTATTCTTATCACACATCAATAATTAAAAAAAAAAAAAAAACATATGAGGGTGGTCTGAAAAGCTCTCGGTCTCGAACATAGATGGCAAGACTATTAGCAAGATTTTTTTTTTCTAAGTTGGTACATCTGTCATAAGCATCCATGTGAAATGCAAGTCATTCTATCAAGTAGTTTTTTTATACAGCAGTCTGAAGCAAAAGTGTTGTCTGTATCCCTTGAAATGGATAAAATTGAGTATCGTGCAGTTATAAAATTCTTTGTAAAAGAAGGTTCAGTGCCAAAAGAAATTCATTTGAAGTTCATAAAAGTTTATGGGCACTTTTCTCCTTCGTTTTCAACAATTAAGAAATGGGCTGCTGAGTTTAAATGTGGCCATACCAGCCTTGAAGACGATCCATGTGAAGGACATCCAAAAAGTATAACACCACCAGAAATCATTGATCATCAAGTGCACAATATGGTATTGGATGACTGGCAAGTCAAAGTGCATGAAATTGCTGAGACTATAGGCATTTCAAAAGAACGTGTAGGATATATTTTGCATGAAGAATTGCAAATGAAAAAGCTTTGCACAAGATGGGTGCCATGCTTGCTCACAGCAGATAAAAAATGCACTCACATGAAAATCTCTGAACAGTACTTGGAGCGTTTTAGCAAGAATAAAACTGATTTTGTGCATCGATTTATTACTATAGATGAGACTTGGATTCACCAGAATCCAAATAGCAGTCAAAATAGTGGACAGAAGCTGGTTGTTCAGCACCAAAGAAGACAAAGTTGGTTCCATCAGCAGGAAAGGTCATGGCATCGGTTTTGGGATGCTAAAGGCATTTTGTTTATTAATTATCTTGAAAAGGATAAAAACAATAACTGGGGAATATTATTCGGATCTTTTAACCAGACTACACAAAAAAATTTGTGAGAAAAGACCCAGTTTGCAGATGAAAAAAAATCATCTTTCATCAGGACAATGCACCTGCCCACAAAGGTGTTTTGGCAATGGGAAAATTAAGGGATCTGCACTATGAATTGTTGAAACATCCACCCTATTCCCCAGATTTAGCTCTCTCTGACTTTTATCTCTTCCCAAAACTAAAACTCTTCCTCTCTGGTCAGTGTTTTTCTTCAAATCAAGAGGTGATTACAGCTGTAGAGGGGTATTTTGCAGATCTTACTGAGAACCACTACAGGAATGGGATAATGGTGCTGGAGCATCGCTGGAATAAATGTATTAGTCTTAAGCAGCACTTTTTTTCCTGGAAAAAAGGTGCCGGTACTCACCATGAAGATGTTATTACAGCAACTTCCACACTTTTAACATATCCTCTGATATAACCTCGTCGTCTTGCTTTGTTGCCATGCTTTGTGCACTGCACTCTCCTTATGATCATAAATCTTTTTTCTTAATGACATTAACTGTTGTTTGCAAGATTCTCCAAAATGATTGATTTTTATCATTTGACCATCTGCTGAAATTTTTGTTCCCATGTGTTTATCGACGACAAGACTTCCGATCTCACAACACGCTTTGTAGCCCAACATTTTATTCTTGACATACAGCCACTCGTTTCTCTTGCAGAAGTCATTTTTCTGCAAAAATGTCCAACATTCGGGCCAATCATTATCAGAAGTTGCTTCCTTTTGACCACGTGGATGTTTGTCTTGGTTTCGTGATCCTCTTCATCAAGTGTATTTTCGGTGCTAGTTTTCTGTTTTACAGGATTACAAGTAGATTCAACAATTTCTGCTTCTTCGGCCTTACTTTTTTTTTTCATTGGCATGAAGTAACTACTTATTTTACTCATTTTGAACAATGATTGCACTGATTTAATTTAGATTAATTCAAAACTCACGTGAACACCTGCCTGTTGCAGAGTGAATATAGAATTGATAAACCGATATTGGAAGCAATCGGAAGTGAACACAACTTCCTGTTTCCAGTTACGTAACAACTTATGAGTAATCAAAACTGAAAATTCAATTCGTGAACACAGTACCACCTACTGGAATATTTATAATACACTTTGCTGTCAATAAATAGCAAATTTTTAAAAACCTAAGAAAAAAGGTGATTAAAAACTTAAGAGAAAAGGTCCCTAGATGAGTAGGTAGACCTAGTTATTTACTAATTTAGAATTAGTAATTTATTAGGACACCTTCTTGGCAATTCTCATAGAAAGGATGCAAGTTTTGTTCACTACAAACTTGGTATTAACTAGGTCTACCTACTCACTGATGAGACCTCAATAAAGGTTGAAACCGGTCTGGGTAGTGACCTTCTCTCATAATGTAGAACAGTAATACAGCTCTTAGGAGCTAAGTTCACATTATGGGTAAATACCAAGAATAGTGATCGGAGCTTGCTCCACCCTTACTATGAGTTGTCTCAGTTTGCACTACCAAATGGGTCAGGTGTTGCACTATCCAGGTATTTGCTTACGCTTGGAATCGCCGAACTTTATATAGTTTCTATATTCGGCATGAAACTCTGAGTTTCTTATTCGGCTAAGAAACAATATGGGATGTAATATCCCTTAACTTAAATAAGTTCATGTCGCCGAATTGAAGCCTTTGGCTCTTCATATAATTAGTAATTTATTAGGACACCTTCTTGGCAATTCTCATAGAAGGGATGCAAGTTCTGTTCGCTACAAACTTGGTATTAACTAGGTCTACCTACTCACTGATGAGACCTCAATAAAGGTTGAAACCAGTCTGAGTAGTGACCTTCTCTCATAATGTAGAACAGTAATACAGCTCCTAGGAGCTAAGTTCACATTGTGGGTAAATACCAAGAATAGTGATCGGAGCATGCTCCACTATGAGCCTCAGTTTGCACTACCAAATGGGTCAGGTGTTGCACTATCCAGGTATTTGCTTATGCTTGGAATTGCCGAACTTTTTATTATTATTATTATTGTTGTTGTTCCGGGCAACTCCAAGGAGTCGACAGACTCATCGAGGGAGGCCCTAACATCATGTCAAGAACAACTATTCGATATTGACACAGTATCCATCATACCTTGCCTTGAACTCATTCACGGTCGTAGCACCCACAACAGACTCTGGAAGCTTATTCCACTCATTCACCACTCTCCAAGTAAAAACCTAGTTCTAACTCCCTTGTCAACCACGCTCTTGCCCAGCTTCCATGCATGGCCCCTAGTCCTCCCACCACCAGTCATATTTTCAAAAATATCTTCTGGATCAATCTTATAGAAACCCTTCAGTAATTTGAATGTCTCAATCATATCACCCCTCTTCGCCTATCGTCCAATCTCTGCAACCCACAAATCTTCAACCTATTCTCATAAGGTTCATTCCACAGACCTTCTATCATCTTGGTCACTCGTCTCTGGATCCTCTCCGCTTCCCATCACGAAGAAACCCTGGTGCCCATAACTGGGCACAGTAGTTCAGATGGGGTCTTATCAAGGCTTGATACAGAGGAACAACAACTTGTTTGTCTCTACATGTTAAAGTATTTTTCAGAAGCCAAGTGATTTGATGAGCTGATTTAGTCACTTTTGCAATGTGCCCCCTAAACTTCAATTCCCTATCCACCAACACTCCCAAATCCCTGGCCTCATCAATCTCCTGGAGTACGGTTCCACCAATGTGATATACTGCTGCTATTCTTTTCACCCCAAAGTGCATAACCTTACACTTTGCCACATTAAATTGACATCCACTTTTCCTAGCCCAGTCCTCCAAACTATCCAAATCATCCTGTAAAATTTTGACATCCTGTGCACTCACAATTGCTCTACCCAACTTTGCATGATCAGCAAACAAGTGAACACTTCCTCTCAAATCCTTTCCTATATCATTGATGAACAAATTGAAAAGCAGTGGTCCAAGAACAGAGCCCTGTGGCACACCACTAGTCACAAGCCGTCTTTTAGACTCCACTCCTGCATAAACCACCCTCCTATCCATCTCACCAACCCTATATCTATCCCCATCTGCTCCAGTTTACTGATTAGGGTTCCATGTGGTATCCTGTCAAAGGCCTTGGCAAGGTCCAGTAGTATCACTGTAAACCCATTACCCCTATCCAGTTCAGCCGTCACTGTGTTATAAAATGTGAGCAAGTTACTGAGGCATGATCTACCCTTCACAAAACCATGTTGTTCCCCATACAATATCCCATTTTCATCTATCCAATCCTGTATTCTTTTCTTGACTAATTTCTCTAAGACCTTGACAATAATTCCTGATATGCTAATCTGTCGGTAATTTACAACAGCAGTCTTGGAACCACCTTTATGCAGTGGAACTATTTTCCTCTCTTTCCACCCCCTCGGGATAACCCAGACCCGAGACTCAAATTAAACACAATGGTCAAGGGTACCGACAATTCTTTAGCTGCTTCTCGTACGACACGAGCTGGTATACCATCCAATCCCACGGATGTATTGACATTGAGGTTATGCAATAGACTACTCACCTCCACTTCATTCATCACAACTTTATATAGTTTCTATATTCGGCATGAAACTCTTTGAGTTTCTTATTCGGCTAAGAAACAATATGGGATGTAACATCCCTTAACTTAAATAAGACATACAATACTATTTACACAAAGAAAGTTTTTCATCCAATAAGGGTTAAGAATTAAATCAAGTCTAACAGTATTAAGTCACTCAAATGAAATTCACACTAAGTTTCAATAAGCCTTATATATCTCTCCTGATACAACTATTTAACACTATGAACCTTAATTAAACAATCCCTAATTTTATATCCTCACTCTAGACACAATCTTATAATTCCTTTTATAAGCAGACATTAATCTAATACACATTTCATCAGATTACTCATAATATTCCACCCATTTGTTTCCCTTTGTCCTAAAGTCCTCATAATAATTGCCTCTGGGTTCTTTGTTACAATAATTCTATGTGAGATTAAGCTCTTAATTCATACACGTGCTATGGGAAAATCGTGCACTCTTAGTCACAAAGGATCATACAGGCACCATTCGATTAACCTTAGTTATTCCATACAAAATATCCTTTATACACTACTAATTTTAAAATTAACAATTTTTTTCTTTAAGCATTCACTCCTAAGATCAAATTTCTATTATAATATTCTTGGACAAGTTTAACAATTTTCAACCACACAGTGCCTAATCATTTAATACTTTCTTTAAATCAAATTATTCACTTTCCTACAATCCTTATTTTTAACTATTCTTAGAGTTCTTCGCTGATTAATTCTTTTACAATTCTTAGATTAAAGCTGTCATTTTCCTGTAGAAATTCTATTTCTTTACATTTTTCATTCATCCAGATTTCTTTTGCTTCTTTAATTATGTCTTAATAATTTTCTGAACCTCTTTATATTTTGTTGGACTTTGATTTTTATATGATCTGCATTGATCCATGAGAGAAAGAATTTCATCAGTTATCCAATCTTTATTTTTTTACTGCTCTATCAGGACACCAAGTACTGACACATTTTTCTATGAAGACATTTTAACTTGTCTCATGATTCATCATCTTCATAAGTGCTATCTCTTGATTCAGATCTTGACTCAGCTATTTCTTATCTCTGGGTTTTTTAAATTTCCTAGATCAAATATTTTTTGTTGATGTTTCTTAAGTATAGATTTCAGTCTAAGTTTTAACTCTATCACCAGTAGATTATGATCAAAAGCAATATCCACATTACAATAGGTTTTTGTGCTCTTTATGGAACTTCAAAATCATTGATTAATTAGTAAGTAATCAATTTGGTTTCTGACTATATTTGAAATATTATCCTGTGGTGATCACCAAGTATATAATCTTTGGGGTGGTAGCTTAAACCATGTGTTTGTGATTATTAGAGCTGAGATTAACATATCCAATTTTGATATCTGTTTTAATGACATTTTCCTTCAAAATTTGATTCACATAGATGACAAATAACAGTGGAGATAATGCACACCCTTGTTTCACACCAAATCATATTCCCGTACCACCTTTAATTCTTACAACTCAAATATAGAGATATATATTACTTTTATAATGTCCTATTTACACCATATAACTGTAGAGTTTCGAATATCTTTCATCCTGGCACTTTGTCATTTGCCTTTTCTAGATCTACAAAACTATAGATCCTTGTTATATGTGCCTATGCTTTCTCAACTATTGGTCATAAAGTGAAAATTCAATCTTGATAACTTCTATTTGACCTGAACCCAGCTTGCTTTTGTCCAAGTTTCTCTTTTACAATTTTTTCTCAGCTTCTTTTTAATTATGCTTGCATAAATTTTCCCTGTAACACATAGTGAAGAAATTCCTCTGTAATTCTTACATTCAGCTTTATTTCCTTCTATAGATGTGAACTAAGACTGCTCTACTCAAACCACCTGAAACAAGCCTTCTGAATTATGCCACTGTAAAACTTTTATACTTCCAAATTTGAGCATTTCTAATCATTCTACAATTCAGGTTTTTTTATGCTTTTTTCTACCTCAAGTATTGATATGTACTCCTGATTGCATTCCTTTTGAATGTCTTCAACCACCATTCTGTCACTGCTTGTTGCATTTAGCAATTACTTCAGACATCTAGAATATCTTTATCTTCAGTTTTCATGTCACTTTTATCATCTCCGATTCCTTTTACAGTACTCTTTACTCAATTATTATTATTATTATTCAGGCTTCCATGGAGTCAAAAGACTCATTGTGGGAGGTCCTTCCTAAGAACATAAAGTCTATCATACCACTCCTTAAACTCATTGACCGTTCTCACCCTCACCACTCGATCAGGCAATGTATTCCATGGCTCAACCACCCTCCACGCAAAGAAACCACCCCTTACCCTCTTGCTCACAGTTTCCTTTTGTAACTTCCAGGGATGGCCTCTTGTCATCACACCTTCCTGCTGTTCAACCAAGCGAAAGAACTCCCCAGTGTCAACCCTGTAACCACCTCTCAACAGTTTAAAAGTCTCAATCATATCACCGCTCCTTCTATCCACCAAACTCTGCAGTCCACATTCTCTCAGCCAACCCTATAACTATCCTTGTACAGTCCTGAAACCATCTTTGTCATCCATATTTGTATCCTTTCCACAGTTAATTTATCCCCTTCAAATCCTGGGGACCAAATCTGAGAACAATAGTCCAAGTGTGGTCTGATCAGAGACTTATACAACGGAATGATCACCCTCTTATCTCTGCAGATCAGTGTCCTTCTCATAATTGCAGCAATCCTCTGTGTTACCTTCACCACCTTTGCAATATGTCCCCTAAACTTCAGGTTTCTATCAATCATTAACCCCAGATCTCTTGTCTCCCCTACTTCCTCCAGTATAACTCCTCCCATAGAGTATGCAGCATCCCATCGATGTTTCCCAAACCTCAAGACCTTACATTTTGCTGCATTAAACTGACATCCCCATTCATTGGCCCATCTATCTAGCTTATTCAAATCCCTTGCAGGGCTACCACAGCTGCACTATTACTAATAATACTTCCCAGCTTCGCATCATCCACAAACAACTGAATATCCCCTTACAATTCACTGGCAATGTCATTGATATAAAGGTTAAACAATATAGGTCCTAGTACTGAGCCCTGTGGGACCCCACTTGTAACCCTCTATTTCCTTGAAACTGCTCCACCATACACAACTCTCTAATACCTATCAGACAGCCAATCCTGAATCCAGTTGACCAATCTGACATCCAGACCCATGTGCTGCAACTTAAATATCAGCTTATCATGTGGCACTCTGTCAAATGCCTTTGCTAAGTCTAAGAAAATTGCAGTATATGCCTTTCCCTCATCTAATGTTCTTGTAACGTTATTATAAAAGGCTAGCATATTGCTAAAACAAGAGCGCCCTTTCACAAATCCACGTTGACACTCTCACAGATAACATTACCCTCATCTGCCCAATGCTGTATATGGTCCCTCACTACTTTCTCCAAGATCTTAACTACTGATGATACGCAGACTGGCCTATAATTAGATACTTCCAGTCTGTTACCACCCTTATGCAATGGCACTATCTTACCTTCCTTCCATTCCCTGGGCACCTTTGCTGAAGCCAGACTTTCATTGAAAAGCCAGGTTAAAGGCACTGTCAGTTCCCTAGCACATTCTCTCAAAACTCGTGGTGAAATACCATCCAGTCCCAAAGCTTTACTAACATCCAGAGTACTCAGTATCTGAAACACACTCTCCTCCTGTATCTCTAAACCTCGAACCAGCCCTATCCCTCTAGCATTAAAACTGACTCCTCTAGGATGAAATATTCCAATAAAGTGTTCATTGAACAATTCCACTATGTCCTCTGCATCAGTCACTCTATTCCCATTTTTATCCCACAATATCAATCTTCCACAGTCATTTCTCCTCCTACTGGCCACATAGCTAAAAATTCCCTAGGATTTTCTTTGGATCTTAGGGCCAATCTCCTCTCATATTCCAGTTTTGCTTTCCTTACCACACTAGTCACTCTTCTGGCCTGTGTCTTATATTCTTCATGCATCCTCTCTTTACCTGTCTCCTTATATCTCTTCCATAGCCTCTTTTTCACATGCAATTCCTATTTAATATTGTTTGTCATCCACTTTACTCCAAATTGTGTCCTCTTCTTCACTCGTGGTATACAACTTACCATTGCTGCTAAAAAATATTCTTTCACAATTTCCCACGCACTAATGATATCCCGGCCTTCCAATTCCTCCCTCCATGAAACTTCCCGAAGTTGACATCTAAGACTATTATAATCACCTGCATTATAATTCCACATAAGTTCCCTTCTCTTTGATACTCCTGCATGGCTATTCATTTTCCAAGTCAAAACCATATGGTCACTCTCTCCAACTGGTGGGAGAGATGTCATCTCAGTTATTATCAACTCTTCTGATGCTATAACCAAATCCAAAACTCTTGAACCTCTTGTTCCCTCTGTTACATGTTGCCTAAGACATTTGTCCCTCAAGAATTCTAGAAATTCCATTCCCCTATTGCTACATGCATCTTCCTCTCTCCAATTTATACTACTGTAGTTAAAATCTCCCATAACAATCATTCTTCTTGCACTTGCCAAACTTAGCTGTCTAAACATCTCCTGTTCCCCATCCTCTGTGCTCCTGGGTCTGTAGCAACATCCCACTAAATATCCTGTCTTGCCTACCTCTACCTCACACCATATGCTCTCAAAATCATTTGTCTCACTTCCTTCCAAAGTCTCCACTCTTAGAGGACATAGGTCATCACTTATCATAAACAGTTTTTAAGCTTTTTTCAATGTCTGTCAGAACATTCTGCCATCTTCCTAATATTTATCTTCTATATTCTTATCGAGATCTTGCCATGAGTTTTGTTTAGCTTCTTTTACAACTTAGCTCTCTCTTACATTTTTCTATTTATTCTTTTAGGGTACTTGCCAGGAACTTTCAATATGCTTTCTTTTCCTTGAATGCCTCTTTAACTTTCTAAATCCACCACTGAATTTGAGTTTTCTATCCTTGCAGAAAACTTCACATATGCCTCTCTAGATGAATCAATGTTTTCTTCATAGTCTGACAATAAGTCTCCAAGGTTTGGCTCTTGTTTTCAAACTCTTTCATTTTTTCTTGAATAAGTATGGAATACTTTGCATTAGAATTGCAAAGACTAATCTGGTTGCAGCTGATAAAAGCTGCAACTAGATCAGTCTTTGCAATTTTAATGTCTTCCATTTGATGAAAAGAGACTTCAGAGACATTCTTCACTCCAAAGTACCCATTTCCAACGGTCCATAGTCCAGTTTAAGCAGTAATGAGATCATCATTAAACTCTTATCAGAATATGTGAGTGGTAGCTTCTTCTGTTCACTGGATCCACAGATGTCGTATGGTCATTCCGATGCTCAGTGATGCCACATCAGTCCTCGCCATGTAGTCTAATAGTATGCTTTTCTGGAAGCTTCAAGTCTCTGAAGATCAGTCACTCCACACACACACACCATCCATCCATCTCAATGATCGTCTGCCCCCTTTTTCTTTTCAGGAACTTTATCTTCTATTACTGAAGTCCTCCTTCCATCCTTTCAATGTGTTCAAAATATTTAACTTTCTTCTGTCAATATCCTTAAGAAGCCTTAAAGTTCTACTGATCTATTCTAACAGCCATTCATTTGTACATCTTTCAGTATATGATATCTTCAACAGCCTTCTGTAACACCACATCTCAAAAGCAGCTATCCTTATCTTATCTGACTTCTTTAGTAGTGGCTTGCCTATGGAAAATCAGGGCATAGAATGCAGTGCTTTTTCTCTCTCTCTCTCTCTCACATAGTGTGCTCTACTGATTAAAATGTACTCAGTCTTACATGTTTTTGGATCTTGATGAGTACTTCAGCTTGACAACATAAGCTATAGACCTCTTTCTGTATTAATGGGCTTGCTGGTCAAGGTTTCACATTGGAATTTTCAATTCAATCTCTACTTAGTGTTCAATGTTTTCCAGATACTGAACAATATAGTCCATAAATTTATGGAAATTCCTCTTATGCTTAGTTTTGAAATATATAATATCTAACAATCTGTCTTTGAATTTGTGACGTGTGTGTGCGCGTGTGCATGCATGTCATTTCAGTTCAAATTAAACTTGGTATTTATTTCCATCTTTCTAGAATCCACCTGTGTCATTCATATACTCTATCTGCATGTTTTCTGAATGTGCGGTTTTCTGTTATGAGGTTCTAATACTTTTGGAAAAAACAGTATGTATCATCCATACTTCCCACCTTGTCAACTACCAAATAATCTAACATGCCAAACAATTTTGTTCCTCCTGCATCACGCTGTTAGGTTATTATTTATAATTGCCTATAATTTCATATTCACATATGAAAAATACTGATTAAATTCCTCTGTTGCCATAGTTAGATTTATCAAAATTCTTTCAGGGGAGATGGAATAATTTAAAGTTGTTTCTATTTCTATTTCATTAAAAAGCTTACTCCTTTTTTCATAAACACACATATATAGTCACAAGCCTGGTTAGTAGATGGCATAACCACTCTTCAACCAACACACAGTGGATTGCAGTCCTACCAATGCTACAGAAGTTGAAAATATCTTTAGGTGATAGATGAATTTCAGCACACAACATAAGAAAACTAGTGTGCTCACTGGAATTCTGAAGTGAGTTGAAAAGTTCTGTTTTTGGTCTCTACAGCAAAGTTTCTGGATTATCTTATCTAGCCCTTAACCCATCGACAGAATTAATATTACTACACTAGAGAACAAGCAAAACATGTCAGTTACTTAGGATTTTTAGTGAAGATGGTAAATTAAATATGGAAATAGACAACAGAATCAACAAAGCTGGTATGGTGAGAAGTCAACTGAATAAATTTATATGGAATAAGAAAGAAATTAGTCAAAACACTAAATTAGCTGTATATAAGACAGTGTTAAAGCCGATTTTAACTTGTGGATCTGAGAGCTGGGTTAGAAGTAAAACACTTGACCAAAGACTAGAGACCGCAGATATGAGAGTCCTGAGAAAGGCTGGTGACATGAACCAGTTATGCATTAACAGCAATACCATATTAAAAATGAGGATATTAGGAAAGAACTTGACATTGTCAGCATCCAAGAATGCATTAGTAGAGGTGGTATGGTCACTTAAACAGAATGAAAGAGGAAAGATTAGCAAAATAAGTGTTCTCTGCTAGGTTTACAGGAAAAAAGACCCAGAGGAAGATCAAGATATAGGTGGATTGATGCAGTAAAAAGTTCCTTAGAAGATAGAAATATAAGATCTGATAATGTATATAGCTGTCTTGTATATAGCTAATTTAGTGTTCCGATTAATTTCTTTCTTATTCCATGTGAATTTATTCAATTGACTTCGTACCATATTTGGCTAAAAAAAAAAAAAAAAAAAAAAAAAAAAGCCAAATTCATTCTCCCACAAATAGCTAAAAATGAGTCCATCAACCATTTCAGAACACTTCAACAGCTACAGTTCTTCTTCCTTAAACAGAATGCACTACCAAGTCCTGCAGAGCGAGAGAGAGAGAGAGAATAGACCATACTGTTAACTCTTCACTTCCTAGAAGGTTACATATTATATAAAAACACTCTGAATGAACACTCTATTAACTAATATACACACAATCTAATGAAATGAAACAGAAATCCACATACGTATGTACATAATCCTGTGAGCCTATCTAAAAATTCATATACATAAGAAAAGACTGCCCTTTGTAGACTTGGTTGATTCCGTTGCAATTCCAATCAAATTAAATCAAACTGTGAAAGGACTAAGACAATCACCGTAAACACAAAGTTACTAAGTCAGCAATGGCAATAAGATTTATGCAAACCAGGCAAGATTTATTTTCTGCTCTAAGCAAATGTAAAAAGGCAGGTAATTATTTCTAAATTCATTGGTTAATCAGTGATTCAAATATCTGTCACACTCATAGGTTCTGCTATCATTCTTTATGAAAGTTTAGAGGTAAAAAAGGTGAGGCATGTTTATATACAGCAATCCCTCGATTAATGCACCTAATGTGTTCTTTAAAACACATTTAAAACATTTTAAAATGCATTAATCGAATATAATAACCTATAGGAAAATGTATAATTCGTTCCTCAGATTTCTTTTTTGACCCTTAATTTTTTTTATAAAAGAATTAGGGTATGTCTGAGAGCCTAGTTAAAGGAAAACCATGAAGCTGAAAGACAATAAAACATATTCAGAATATAAATTTATTATTCTGCTTCTTAACAAAGAATTGAGCTAACGTAGTTTGGCTGGCATTCTGTTTCTTTTTTTCGTACAACTCACGGTATGGCCCTATTGCCTCTTCTGCAAATTTTACTGGTTCTCTTTTCACCAGGGTCAGTCTCTAAGCATTGCTGCTTAAAAACTTCGATTGTATGAAAACTATTTTCAAATTGTTCCTGTTAAACCTCTTTGGACTAGTCAGTGATTAAATTTTCTTCATATTCTTCAGGATCTTCCCGCTGTGCATCTAAATTTAGCAGGTCGGAATCACTCGACTTCTCAGAATGAGATTTAATTAACTTAGATTCATTTGAAAAGCCTCTAAAATCATGCACAATGTGGAAGAATGTGCTTCCTAACGGCTCACATATTGCTAGCAGTAATTTCATTTGACTTTGCGACTTTATAACCAGGCTGAGATTTTTGATTTGGTTAAAAAAGTCTTGGAAGCCATTCGCTTCCAAAAAAAGGCCGGTTTCATCGACATTAAATATTTGTTGATCACAATAGTCTCCTTCTTATACAATTTTCTTAAAAATCTCTGGATATCTCCTTATCTGCACTTGCAGCTTCGCCTGTGATTAGAACATTATGTAGGCTATTTCTCCTTTTGAAACTCTCAAATCACCCAGCACTAACATGGAATTCTTCTTTTCCATCATTGATAGCCCTTTCTTTCTAGGTTACAAAGAGACAATGCTTTTGATTTAATAAGGTCAGTGTTTAGCGGGATCCGTTTTTGGTTACAATCTTCGATCCATGTAAAAATAAGTCTCTCTAATTCAATCATTATAATACTTTGATTTTCAGTGCATGCATGATGAACTTCAAGCAGCCTTATCTTTCTCTTTGTATTCAGCACTTGATTCACCCATTTTTGTGTTCTTGTCCTATCTTTGCTCTGGACTCACCTTGTTCATTTTTCTTTATTATTTCAAGTTTTTCTTCCAATCAGATCACTAATTCTTTTACTCATGATTAAAGGTTAGGAAAATAATTTAAAATAAAAAAAAAGTACGAAAACAATTGCACAAGATATGATCAGTAAAATGTTATGTAAAGCAGACAACATAAATTTTGGCTGTAAATTTGGAACATAGCATACATGGAAATAGCGTAGTATGCCATTAAAAAATAACTCTGTAAAATGTTTCAAATCAGTAACTAAATTATTTCATCCTGGTGAGTGATTTTTTAAAATAGTTAGCCATAAAAAAAATGTATAGATCGAAAATTTTTAAAATCTATAACATTTATTTTTAAGATGTATATAGGCAAACTAACTGAATTTTAGAGGCACACTAATCGAATTTGGGCAGCGAAAAAAATGAAGCACTAATTGAGAGCGCATTAATCGAGGGATTACTGTGATTTTTTTCATCTTTATGGAAGGACTTACTCAATCCATGTTTGAACTTCAAAAATAACAGATGCTAAATATACATATGAGGATGTGCAGAAAAGTTGTGATAATCACCACAAAAAAATTGAGATAGAACCATGTAACTTACACATTATTCTACATATTCCCCACAAAGCTGTTCACTCATCAGTTTGCTAAGAGAGGGTTGTGGACACCATGCCAATGACCTGGATTATCATTATCACCACTATCAATAGCTTTCTTCAGTCCACTGCTAAACAAACACCTCTCATATTTCTTCCATTTTGGCTGATCCACCATAAGTGTCCATAATATTATCACATTGTCCAATCTTACTGCTGGTCTACCCATTATCCAATAACCAGTTCTTGGTGTCTATTCTTTTGTTCTCTTTGTCTGTCTGTTGTCAGACATATCCATTGCCATGTCCTTCGCAGTGCCATTTATTATCTTTTATTGTTGCAATGTCCATTACCTTTGTTTGCTTCCTTGTCCAATTATTATTATTATTTTTATCTAACCACTTTATTCCCAAAACTGTTCTTTTAATTTTTGTTGTTTTCAGTTTCTCTAGCTGGCTCCAGGTTTCACTACTGTAGGTCCTTGTTGGGAGTACACTGTTGTGTCCCAATTTATGATTTTTATTCTATCTAATAATTTCCGCTTATCTATGTTCTACTATTATCTATGCTCGAGATATCACCAAAAAATTTACAAATACTTAAGTTATTTCTCCCCTTAGTACCCCTAATATTTGTATTTATACTGCGCCTTTTGGGATATTTAGTTTGAGATATTATATACAAAAACAAGGAGAAAGAACTAAAATATGTCTGAAAGTGAAACAATGTTGCAGTCGTGACACTTTATCTCGTTTCTTAACATTAATTTCCTGCGTGATGAGGTTCGTAATTTTTCAAGTGGTGCATTGGACAGCAATTTCAGACAACTGTTTTATCATTTGACAAAAGGTTTATTAAATTCCTTAACATGGTACAATTCAATTTTTGTGATTACTCAATTTAATGCTAAACTAAATACTTACAAACTAACATTAGCTTATTACAAGTAATTAGGCTATGATCCTATAATGGGTATTACGATCATGCCGCCATAACAATTCAACACATAAATTCATTTGACATGGACAAATAAGATTAATTCACACTATTTAACTATTCAAATTTAAGTAGATTAACTAAACCATTTACTGCATTAACATATAACTAGTATTACGATCATGCCGCCATACACATTCAACACGTAAATTCATTTGACATGGACAAACAAGATTAATTCACACTATTTAACTATTCAAATTTAAGTAGATTAACTAAACCTTTTTTTACACTAACACACAACTATGGCATTTCAACTTTCCTATACATTGCAATAGACATACAAAATTCTCAGGACACATAATTACTTAATAATATTCATTAGCAAGCTTACTTTCATTATATTCTGTCAGATACTAAAGTCCTAGTATAAATTTTCCTTGGTCACTTCAACAGTTCCGTATTAGAATAATGATACCTATTACAGACAAATTTTAGTTAACATTAGATATATTTTACAGTACCTTTCTTTCTTGAATTTTCCATATGGGCCTTTACCTTTTTCTGATTGAACTAGCTTGGTATAACCTCTCCGATAATCTGCTACTCCTATGTTCCTTTTGGAGTTGAACTATGCTTACACGGTCTTAAACTTTCATAATTCAGGACACACTTTGAATCATCTATATGACGGCTGTGCGACTCGCGACGTGGATATCGATATCTTTATAGCTTTCCCTTTCTCGTGGTTGTCACTGAAGTTGAAACACAAAGAATATGTTTCCTTTTCTTTAACTCTATGGCATTCTTCGCTTCTTACATAGGAAATCCGGAATCGAAATCCCGCTCACTTTTGTTTCCATGTTGTGACGATGGAGATATAACCGCAATCTCCACTCAGGAAAACCGCGTGAAACCTATGCCACGGAGCTCGTAGAAAACTCCTCGGGAACAGAACCAAAACCAAAAAGCTCTGGGGGGGGGGGGGGTTCCAACCCTTTTATACCTGCTCTCCTAACGGCACCTTTTTTAACTTCTTTTCTCCGCCCTCTTCTTGATTTTACTTCACCGACCAATTAGGGTGGCGTTTTTCTGCCAAACGTCCTTTGGTCGGCAAGCCAAACGATGTCTCAATCCAGGAATCGGCCCTAAGCGATTTTCTGTTGTTTTTCTTGTGCTAGCCTCTAACTTAATCCCCTTTCAAATTTTTTCTATGAATTTACTTAATATTTTAATCTATAGCCTCTCACATACCATCTTTTATGAATAATCCTTTTCTGTCTTATTTAGTTAAATTTTCTCTTTTATATCATATTACAACATTAATATATTCTTTCTTTTTGTTAGTTAGTTCAACCAAACACCTTTATATTTTATTGGATGCAAGAATATTTCCTTTTCTTTTAAATAATTCATTTAAATTAGCTATTAGCTTTTATGCAGGGTTTTTAATTTATTTCTCTTCATGTTACACCATGATAGCTGAGAATTCTACATTCTTAAGATATCAGGTGTAACAACATACTGGTTGTAAAACCTGAAGCCAGCTAGAGAAACTGAAAACAACAAACATTAAAAGAACAGTTTTGGGAATAAAGTGGTTAGATAAAAATGTAGAAAGTATTTTTAACTTGGGTATAGTTATGTTAAAGATACCAAGCAATTTTAAACCTGGTTTTACTCCATTTTTTGCACTACCTGTGGGATCAGCTAGTCTTGCATAAATTGCAGGTGCAAACTTGACATTTTGTCTGTTTGCTTACTTGGAAAAAATGGAGTAAAACCAGGTTTAAAATCGCTTGGTATCTTTAACATAACTATACCCAAGTTAAAAATACTTTCTACATCTATATCTCCTCCTGAGATTTTTATTTAATAAGGTTATAACACCTTATGGTAACTTGTTTTGGTAAAATACTTACAAGCTCTGCATTACTAAATCTTGGTATTTCTAGCCTGGCTCCCACTGATGAGACCTCAATAAAGGTCGAAACCGGTCTGGGTAGTGGCCCCTTGCCTTTAATACAAAACATCATACATCCCCTTCTTGGAGATGTGTTTTGGCATTAAGGGTAAATATTAAGATTAGTGATCAGTTCTTGCTCCACCTTTACCACGAGTTGCCTTAGTCTTGCACTACCTGTGGGATCAGCTAGTCTTGCATAAATTGCAAGCGCAAACTTGACATTTTGTCTGTTTGCTTACTTGGAAAAAATGGAGTAAAACCAGGTTTAAAATTGCTTGGTATCTTTAACATACGGTTAGATAAAAATAATATCTTTCATTTTAAGCAGTTTAGTAAATTACCTTTAAACATATTTCTATAATGGTTAAAAACTTTCCATCCTGTTATTCTAGCTGAAAGTTCATTATCAAGTTTATGTTAATTTGTAATCATTTGTCCTAGATATTTAGATGAACTATTCAAAGTGTCTTTAATTTATTTCTATTTGTTTTTGTTCTGGAGTACTTTCACTATACAGTATTTTTGATTTGTCCATATTTATTTTAGGCTTATCTTCAAATTTGCTACATTTAATTCAATAATTATGTGTTCAAATTCTTTTGGTGCTATTGTATGATATCATATATATTATATCATAATATTATAAGTATGATATCACCTGCAAATGTAGATTACTGAAGTAATCTGCATCAGTATTTAATCAAATTTTCTCCCAGTTCAGTTTTCTCTTAGCATAATAAAGAGCCATAGCAAATAATTTTGGTGAGCAATGTTTGCTCTAAGTTGTGCATGTACATACTGGCCAAAATGGGAGTGCACATGCCTGGTAACTGCACACACACACACACACAAAATTTTTACTTTCAGAATTTCTAATCTACAGTCAATAATTTTTGAATATACTATAAAAATTAATTATATGATTAATCATACTTGTTACTTATTTTATTTAGTAAGTTCTCCAAAGTTTCCACTCTAATATCATCCTAACATTCCAACTTAATACACTCTATAATTAGTTGCTTTTACCCTGCATGGTATGAGCAAACTGATGTCAATGTCAGCAACTTGCAGAGGCATATTCGTTTAGAGTATCTACTATCTAGACAGAATAGTCACTTGAACTTGTGCAAATGGTAATGGAATTTTTGTAGCTAAACGGATTTAAGTGAATTAATTTAGTGCTCACAAATTTATTGGTTATAGATAGATGAGGGATCATCAACCTTTTTGAGTGAAGTTTTTTACATCTAATTAAAAAAAAAATCCAAAGAGCTGCATCTCAGCTCAAGATTGGGGGAGGGGATTTTTTAAGAAATGGAATAGAATGGGAAAGTGTTTTATTAAAAATACTTTTTTGAAATATTTATTGATACTGGAAAAAAAAAAAAAAACGTAACAAATATCCAATTAGGTACAAATTTTTAATATAGTTCATGTTCAAAAACATTTGCTCACAGAAATATGTCAAACCAAAAACTGAGAAGTCCAAACTGAGAAGTATTTTCAAATTTATATATGTCTGATAAGCTACTCCACAATGGACACAATTTGGTCTTGCTTTTCAACTCATCTAATGCTATCCATCTGCGAAATTGCAAGGGAGCAGCCTTTGCCTCTCCAAATCCTCAATTTCAGTTTAAACTCATTTTAGTCTTGCACTCCACTGTTTTAACTATTTTATACTTGCCACAATCTCAACAATTAACCTTCCTTGCAGTATGTGTGCTCTGCTCATGATGCACAGGCAGGCTAAACCAAGAAGTGTTTGCAGCATGCACTTGTAGCTGCACATTGCCGACCAAATTAAGTGAAAAACAGGGCAACGTTAATATGAGAAATATCACATTACAGTTTTAGTTAAGCAGCTGAAGGAGTAAGCATTTAGGTTGCTCTTATAGATATATTTACCACGCAATGTACAAGATCTTTTAACAAAGATGCTGTCACCAATTTGAGGAATATCATTTAAGAGTGAGGCTTATGACTTTTGCTACTGTGAGCACAGGCTACCACACACATTGAGTCTGAGACTGGAAATTCATGCACAATGTTTTTCACGTGCACATGGAACAAAAACTAACAAAAATTAAAAGGAATATTGCTGGTGTGATAGCTGCCCTGCGTGACTCCTTTTTATTTCTATTTTCTTTTCCATTTAAATTTATTACTGCTGAACCTCTCTCTCATATATGAGTTATTATTATTAATATTACGTAACACCTCCAGGGAGTCCAATGACTGATCGAGGGCACGCTACAACTCTGTCTCTACTGCTTGATCCACCAACTATAGCATCATCATCTACACCAGCACCATCTACCACCAATCATCATCACTAGTATTTTGACAGACATGCCCACAGCAGGATTCGAAACTGCGGCCTTTTGGCTGTAGAGTGAATACACTGACTACTCGGCCAACCAGACCAAACAATCCGAATTTCCGGGAGAAAAAAAAAGCTTACCCGTGCCAGAGATCAACTAACTCAGGAACCGGTTGAAAAAAGGATTAGTAAAAGTTTCTCTAGTCGCTACTAGAATCGAACTTATAACACTCTCTCTTTGGACAATTTTGCACTGTGTAAGACACATGACAGCTCCAATGAGCTACAAAGGTGCTAAAATTTATTATTACGTTAACCTCAAGGGAGTCCTAAGACATCGATGGAGGTTAACTACTCTACAACTTTCTGTTTCCACCACTCTACTAGCCATAACTACCTCCATCTACATCCTATACACACCATCTACCACCGACCACTACCAGTAGTATTTTCACAAGCAAACATCCATGCTTATGGCGAGATTCGAACCCGCAGCCTTTTAGCTGGAGAGCGGGTTCGAATTGTCTTGTCTGACTGACACACAACTATGGTCAGTCAGACAAGCCTGACTGACCATAGTTGTGTGTTTGCAGATGTATGACTTATGTTCCTCCAGGCAGATAGTGGCTGATCTGCCTGTCTGTCCAAAGTACGCCAGTTTACATGAACAGGGTACTTTATAGGCTCCAGGCACTGAGAGAGGAGGGAGCTGATCTTTTGTAGAGCAGATAAGGGTAGCAAGTTTGCAGTGGGGCTTAAATGCTGTGTGTAGGTTGTACTTTTTTAAAATCTTGGCTATTCTTTCTGATGTGCCACGGATGTAGGGTATGGTGAAACCATACCCTACATCAGAGGTCCCACTTTACATTCCAGGCCTCCTACAACTGCCCTTAGTGGGCGCTCCACCTAGATAGGACTTTAGTGTCACCCATGTGGTTGGGCTTAGTATTGTCTGTTATTTGTTTTTGATGTTACATTAGTTCTTTTGCAATCCCTGAAGATGTCTCATTTACTGAGACGAAATATATAGGAAGTATTAAATTCTGTTTTAATCCTTTCTGAGTGCTGTATACAATCCATTAAGCCTCCAATATGATGTCCTCATAACACTTAAGCCTCTACACACGGATGTTATTGATTCTGGCAGTTATAGTTTTTGTAAAAAAGCTTATAAAGGACTGGGAGAAGAGTTGTAGGTCTATAATTTCTCATATAACTTTTATTACCTTTCTTATATCTATTGGATGCTTTTTTTCAGTATTCAACAACATTCCCTAAGACTAAATAAATATGGCTGCCTTATACCATCAAAATCTTGGAGGCTATTATTATTAGACCATCTTCACTATCATGATCTGATTACCACACCTACTGAGGGAACTCTTTAGGATTACAGGATTACAACATTTAGAATTCCATCTGCTGTTTGCCTTCCTTCTCTGTGCACACAGAAGGAAGGCAAACATTATATCTACGCATATGAAGGTATCCTGGTGAATAAAGCAAAATACTGGTTCACCTACGAATCAGTGTGAATACTGGTCAAAAAAAAAAAAGTGTACACTATTCAACACAATTATACAGTCCCATGCACTATTCATCTCTCTGCTCAGCCTGCCTGGGAAAGTACAGGGTGTTCGGGATAAATTTGACAGTTTCGTAAGGAAAAAGAAAATCTTCTTTGTATCTATTAAATTTAATGAATTGACAAAAAAACATTACAGGCAGAGTTAATTACAATACTATCAACAAGATTTACTCAAAATAACCACCATTAGCATCGATCACAGCTTCAATTCTGCTTCGGAACCTCGAACAAGCTGATGCTACAGTCTCCCTGGGAAGGGCCGCAAAAACTGTTTTAATTTTATCCATTAACTGGGCTTTTGTATTACTGGAAGTGCGATTGGTGTCTTTTTCAACTGCGCCCCATACAAAATAATCCATGGGGTTAAGGTCTGGGGAGTTTGGAGGCCAAACATTTGGACTGGTGAAGTCATAGAAATTTTCAGACAACCATTTTTGACTTTTCCCAGAGGTGTGGCAAGGGGCCGAATCCTGCTGCCATACATACGGCCTACCATTGGCTACCCTTGTTATCCAGGGCTTGACTACAGTTAGCAACTCCACGAACAAAGCCCGAATTCCAATGCCAGGGTTCTCCAACACCTGTTCCTGCAGATTTGCGAGGAATTCTGCTGTACGAACGCAATCAGATCGTCTGCTAGGGATCTTTCTTCTTGCTACATCCTCGTAGTCACCATTGCAAGTCTCTAGTTCATGCCTGATTGTTTTTACTGTATTCAGGGAGCATTGGGCAGCAGTCGTAATATCCTTATTTTGATGGCGGGCACGAATCATCATGATACAAGTTATTCTCTTCCATGATTCAGGTGGGTTCCAGCTATCCATCCTTTCTGACATCTTGTATATGAATGAAGAAGGGTCCAAACTTTTAAATGAAGAGAAGTGTGTGTTAATACATGTAACTTACGGAAAAATATAATTAATTATAAATATGTCAAATTTATCCCGAACACCCTGTATATGCCAGGTACTTAGAAAGAAGGTGCAGGAGCATAGTTGAGTCAAAGTTCCAGGAAGAATAATGTGGCTTTCATCCTGGTAGAAGCACAACTGACCAAATCTTCACTTTAAGGCAAGTCTTTGAGAAATCTTGGGAATATGCCAAAACTGTCTACATTTTTTGTGGACTTGGAGAAGGTCTATGACTGGGTTCCTCGGGATAAGCTTTGGCAAGTAGTACAGGAGTATGAAGTGGATGGCCAACTATTAGCTGCCATCAAGTTCCTGTATGAATGCTCAGAGTTTTGTGTCTGAGTAAACAGCACAAAGTCTGAACCTTTCACAGTCTCTGTTGGCCTCCGCCAAGGGTGTGTTCTGTTACCCCTCCTTTTCATAATATTTATGGACTGGATTGATAGGCACAGCCGAAGAAGTGAATGTGTCAGAATTGGAAGATGTGGCACTGGATTTCTGCTTTTTACAGATGACCAAGTTCTGCTTAGCTGTTCCACAGATGACCTCCAGCAGACTCTGGATAGGTTTGTAGCTGTTTGTGCAGAAGCCGGAATGAAGATCACTGTGGCCAAAACTGAAACATTTGTGGTCTCAAGACAACCATCCCAGTGCACTCTACATGTGAGTGGAGTCCCACTGAGGAAGGTGGAGAAGTTTAAATACCTTGGGTCCATATTCACGAGTGATGGAAAGTGGGACGAAGAGCTAGATACTCGGATTGGCTCAGCAAGTGCAATATTGCAGGAGCTAAGCCAGAATGCAAAGCTGGCTGTCTTCAATACAGTCTATGTCCCCATCCTCACTTATGGTCAAGAGAGTTGGGTAATGACCGAAAGAATGCAGACACGAATCCAAGCGGCTGAAATGAGGTTCCTTCGAGGGGTTGCAAGGCTGACAAGACTCGACAGAGTCAGAAGCTCTGCAATTCGGGAAACCATCAATACTCAACCGTTGCTTTTCCGTGTTGAGAGATCACAGTTACGTTGGTATGGGCACCTGGTCAGAATGCCACAAGAGAGGCTCCCCCTATCAGGTCCGCTTTGCTAAGCCAGAGGGTGGGAGGACACGTTTGGGAGTCCCACCAGAACACCTGAGCTTGGTAGCGGAGGAGCATGACTATTGGAAGTTCCTCTTGCAGCTGCTGCCCCACAACCCAGTTAGGAAAGGTGGGCCTTGAAGATGAATGAATGAATGAATGCACTATTCAAGAAAATAATGCAACAAGAAAGATTAATTAGAAATAAATATGCACATGGTGAAATGCTAAATATTCTATTATTCGCTGATGATGTGGTATTAATATCTCACTCCCACTAACGCTTAGAATCAATGCTGAATGACATTAAGCCAAAAACTGCCAAAAATTTGGACTGGAAATACATCCAGACAAAACAAAATGGATGAAAAATGAATACTGTAAAGATTATACAATCATTCTAGAATCCCACACCATCAAAAAAGTTAAAGATTACATCCACCTTGGACAGTCTATAAAAATGAATAATGGCATATCAAATGAAATAGCAAGGGGGGAAAAGAGCTGCTGGGATGGCCTTCAGCAAAATAAAATCAACAATTACCAACCAAAACATAGATAGATATAAGAGCTCATCTTTTCAATAGTCACATCCTACCAGCATTAACTCATGGCAGTGAAACATGGAACACAACTTTAAAAGAAGAACAAAGCTTAATAACAACTCAATGTACAATAGAAAGAAGAATGTGCAACATAAATAAAATGGACCACATAAGACACACACAGAAATCAGGAAGAAGTCTGGACTCAAAGATGTAATAAAAGCAATCTACAACAGCAAAAGTAGATCATCTCATCAGAATGAGAGACAACAGATGGACAGTCAGAGTAACAAATTAGTATCCAAGAAAAACCAAAAGGAAACCTGGAAGACTGGCCTTAAGGTTGGAAGACCCAATGATCAAGAAAGTTGGAAGAAAATGCAGAAGAAAGGCTCAAGACAGGAATAGCTGAACTCTTTATGACCTGAGGTCGTGGAGAAATCCTGACTGAAATCACGGGTTCAAAAGGTAAATATGTGCATATATGCATGTAAAAATGATGGCAAAAGAGTACTTATAGGTACTTTCAAAAATCAATATTTGTTACTTGCAAGTAAATGTCTACTCTTTGATTAAATGAAACTTCTAGCATCAACTCACTATGTCAAACAGCATTATAACAAACGGCAAAAAAATCATGACCAAAGCTTTACAGGTGCAATGTTATGTTTAAAAATAAAAAATCACTACAGTAAACTATTATAACAAACTATTCTTGTGCTCCCTATGAGTTTCTATAGTGAGGGTTGGCTGTACTTTGTATCCAAAGTACATTTTTAGGGTACTACGATCAACCCTGATAGCAGTGCTGGTTAAAAGTTAAAACTGGAAAATTAGTATATTTACCTTTAATTTACTCCTCTTTAGCAGAAAAATAAAATTTTTCATAGGAGATAGAGGAGAGAAGAAATAAAAGTAGTAAAACACAAAGCAAAAATCAATCTGTTCAAAATTTAAGCAAATATTTCCAATTTCAGTGAAGTAATGAATAAATTTAAATATGAAATATAGGAGAAAAATATTTACCTGAGTTGCACTAGACTCAAGAACAATACTTTCTAAAGCTATTACTGCAAAAACACATGTCTTTCCAGTTCCTGATTTGGCTTGTACTATTAAATCTGAAACAAGAATAAAGAAACAAATATAAAACATAGATAAGCAAGTTCTATATTATTAGAAATATATGATTATTGCCAATATATTTTTTTAAAAAAGTCTATAAAGATATATGCACTAAATATCTGTGATATTTGAGCATATATCTTTATGTGCTCAAATATCACAAGAAAAGGCTCAAAGGCTTATATTACATTTTAATAATTTCTGTCAGTGCTTTCAAACTAATAATAATTATTAATACTAGACCTGCATGAAGTCAAAAGCCTCATTACACAGTCACGTACAAAGCTCATCAAACTGTACTTAAAACTCATTCAATGTATCTGCATTCACCACACTGTCAGAAAATACATTCCATTCCCTTGCGCACACACATACCCTCCTTATACAGTTTCCAGGGGATGACTTCTTGTTCTATCCTATTCTATGGAAAATTTCTTCCACATTAATCTTGTAACAACTCCTTACCAATTTACATGTCTAAATCATACCCCTCTATCCTCCTGTTCACAGGCTTTCCAAATTGCACTTAATCTGTTTTCATAACCCACATTCCAAAGATCATTTATCACCTTAGTCGATCTTATCTGGACCTTTTCTAATGTATCCTCATCACTATGAAAACCAAGCGATCAGATTTGTACACATGTTATTATTATTTAATATGAGAACTACATACTGAATCAATACTCTTTTTTTGTAATTATTTTAGACAAATAATTAAATAATAATTACTATAATTAGTATTATTAGAAATATCTGGGAAATATTTGTAGAACACAAAAGTAGCAGAAACTCTATATTTGCATGAAACACGGCATTGTGAACTGGTATGAGATGAGTAATTAATCATTATTAATCATTATGAATTATTAATAATTATTAATATAAGACCTCCATGAAGTCAAAAGAATGATTACAGGGGCTACACAGTCATGTACAAAGCTCATCAAACTGTACTTTAAACTCATTCAATGTATCTGCATTCACTATATTCACTATACTGTCAGAAAATGCATTCCTGTTCATATCTGTGCCAAGTATTTTTAGGAAGATCTTAAAGGACACAATCTCATATGTGAGAATAGTATAATGTGTGAAAGAGAGAGAGAGATTGAAAGTTTAAAATAATCCAGAGAAGGGAAATCTTATGTTATTTAAAGATTTAGATGTTGATAGATGTGACAGGAACAGAAGTAAGAATAGAGGTAAAATTGAAGGTGTTTAGGATAATGTGCAATCTTGATACAAATAATCCGAGCCATGGGAACAGATAAGCTATCAGTTTGTGTGTGTTCTAAGAATGTGCAAGGAAATTGGAACTGGCTCTGAGAGGCTGTTTAGTTTTAGCTCTGGTAAGGCCCTCAAGAGCAGAAAGAGGACAAAACAGTTCCATTTCATAAAGTATCTCAAGAGTACCAGTTACAGTATGGGAGAAGTTGGTCAAAGTTAAAATTTGAGAGTGGATGAATGTGGAAATTATACTCCATGGGGGGGGAGGGAAGAAAAGAGTGCGCTGGAATAGCACAGCTTTGTAGAGGATAAATCAGGCCTTAGTCATTTATATAGACTTTTTTTTAACTCTTTAATTGCTAAGGTCGAGTTAACTCGAGCATGGAAAAAAATGGTGCCCTCAAGTGGACACCCCTTGCAGATTATGCAAATTTTATAAAACACTATTATTGCCATTTTTGTGAGTGAACAAGTGTATATCAAGAATGTATGATGCTGTCCAGACTTCTTACTTATAAGAATTTTAATTGATTTTATTTATATATATTTTTTGCAAAATTAATTCAGCACATGGGACAATATCAGTAGAATATAAAATCAGCAGTCAAAGGGTTAAGAAAGTGATAGTATTGCTGTGTGGCCTTCTTCATTTCGAAATTAAAATAAAGAGTTACGTGATGATACTGGTGGAATTTGCAAATGCTTCTGATAGGATGTCACATGGAACTCTGTTACAAAAACTAGAGCAAATGGGATGGATATGAAGCTGGTGCTATACATAAAAGTATAGCTGATAGGCAGACATCATAGATTAGTATATGGAGGAGTTAAATCCAGGAGAAGGTAGATAACTAGTGTGTCAGGGGGTTCTGTACTTGGGCCACTGTAATTCCAAAGAACTATCACATCTAAAAATGTACCTCTCTAAAAATGCTTGAAGCTGTTTAGAACAGGCTAATTTGGTTAACTGGTAATCTTCTCTTACAGACTCAGTCCAGCCACTATCTCATAGACATAATATGTGTACCTCTTCTACATGCATTTTCATGGGTACTGTCTTGCTGACTTTGGTGTCAGCCAATTCAACAAGACAGTACTCCATTCCTTCACTTCCCTCAATTCATAATCATAAGAGCAGCTACAGCACTCATTTATTGTCCAGCTCCAAACATACTGAGCCAACTTCTTGTTCTCTTTCATACCTCCTACTTCTGTGCTCTTGAACAGTGCCACAGTGGAACAGTTTTCCCTAAGGACTACAACCCTCAGCTGGTTTTTTTAAAAAAAACAACAACAGGTTCCTTCTTGCTTTTTTGACCACACACACACACACCTACATATGGTACTGATGTGCTATAGGTCTCATGACCTTGTTTGTAACATTAAAAAACTGCCAGCAACTGAGACTATCTACATTCATTGTGAAGGGTACGTGTTCATTGAAATCTGTACTTATTCTTTTATAAAAAATAAGTTTTTTTACAATTTGTATGTCTCTTATTCTCTTAAAAATTATTTACTATAGTATTTATGAGAATTCATAAACATACTATAAATCTCCTGCCCATGTATGACTACCACATTTCAACTTATAACTGCTATTAACTATTGTTCTCAGCACAGAATATGGAGGTACGGTCAGAAGACGATATTTTGTGAAGTCAACCACTTCCTTTTCTTCATTAATACTATTACATTTAGTCTCTAGACTCACTGCGGGAGATACATCCACAATCCCAAAAGACAAAATTAAGTATAATTTTATCTATTAATTGCAAGAATTCTCTAGCCAGTTTGTGGAAGGAAAAATACTGCAATCTCCTTATCATACTAGCTAACTCACCTCCAACTGAAAACCCTCATAAACGTTCTTTGCACCATAATGCAATTCAAATCTCTCCAAACGAAAGGGCACCCATCAGGTAGTTCTCAATGCGCTACAAGCGGCACTTCTTTCTGTGTTATGCGTTACAGCTAGGGTCCACAAGAAATTTTTCTGGGTGTATTGCTGTGCGTTTGGGTGTTCATATTAAATAATGTGCAATCGGTAGTATAACGCATAAGCATGCTTACATTAATTAAAGCATAATGAAACCATAAAACGAATAGTTACTTTTGGTTTTAGGCAGCAAATACAACACACACACAATCGATTTCATTATCCATTTTATGTCTCAAGTTACCTAATCCGCATCTTCCAAGTGGTATGGCATGCAGCTGAATTGGAGAAGGCGTAAGAAATCCAGCTCGAGATAATCCTTCTAAAACCCTTTCTGAGAGCAACAATCCTGCAAAATCTACTTCTTCCTGCAACCGAATATCATCAGATCTCCACTTTTCTTCTATTCTATGGGCAGTCTGGGATGTCATCTGAGCAAAAATTCAGTTCCGAAAAAAAAAGAAATGTATATATTTCCTGGTATTTATTTAATGTTGGATAGTTTCATCTAGCACGTGCCAAACCGCAACTAAGCACATGCCACAAATTTTCACGATTTGTTACCTACGATCTGCAACTCGCGCTGAACGAATAATGTACACAACGAACAACGCTCCATCTATCGGAAAATAAGTACTATGTCGGAAGGACCTAACATTTTCAGTGCACTGCTAACTTCCCATATAATCTTGTCATTAATCTTTATTTTTTAACTTAATCATTCTACTGAAAATTTATTAGCATATTCAGAGCGGGACGTGTTTAGTGCTGTACTAGTACAACATAAGGCACTTTTATACACGGCCCTCCGTGAACATGTTATACGAATTAAATAGATTATTAAAAGCAGAGATTAAAAAAAAAAAAAAAATTCTGTTAAGGAAATGTTTATTATTATTTGACACCTCCAGGGAGTCCAAAGACTCATCGAGGGAGGGCACCTCTGCTCTACAGCTCTGTCTCAATCCACAAACTGGCCGCAACTATACCAACGCCATCTAATGCCGATCACCATCTAGCACTTGTATTTCAAAGGTAAAAGTCCAGAGGTCATATTGCAAAAACACAACTAAGAAGGGTGACAATCGGTAATCCTAAAGAGTTCTTTTGGTGTGTGGCAATAAAAAGAATAATGGCAAAGGTGGAATAATTTTGATGAATACTGATTTATTTATTTATTTGTATGGGGTTCTCCCCTGTTCCTTTATCATCCTTTAAGATCTAATAATGAGCATTAAGCATTTCATGACTGTAGATCCGTGTGTGTGTGTGTGTGTGTGTGTGTGTATGTGTGTGTGTGTGGGGGGGCAGGTTTGGCTGTTCCGAGTTCTAAATACCTGTTCCAAAAAAACCCCGAGTTTCCGGGTTAAAAAAACCCTCTACCTCCGTATGAGACCAGCAAACTCACCAAATGAAAGTTCCTCACGTTATGGACGGGAATCGAACCCAGTTCTTTCTGATCAAAGGGCTTCGTCTATACTGACTAAGATACAGAGGTTCTTACGTTGAATACTGACGCAAGATATGAAACCCCTTGATGTGAAGACAGTGCGATTAGAAGAGATATGAGACCGGGTGATACGAAAATGTGCAAGAGAATTGGTAGTGATTCTGACTGCATTGTTTGAGTCTTAACTCTATTATAATCTTCGAAGTATGGAAAGAGGAGCAAATAGCTCTGTTTCATAAAGGAAGATCCAAGTCAGAGGTTGCAAATTATCTACTTATCAGCATCTCAGGAGTGGTGGTCGCCGTATTGTAGAAGTTGGTTAAGAACTATGCTCAGGGATGGATAGAAATAGGACACTGTATGGGAGGCAGCATGGATTCATGCAGTAAATTCGTAAGTAAATTACTGAAGTCATGCCTCAGTAATTTACTCACATTTTATGATAAGGTAACAACTGGGTTGGATAGGGGAAATGGCCACATGATGTTACTACTGGAGTCACAAAAACTTTATTGACAAGAAGACATATGAAGCTCTTTTGCATATATTGAATCAAATGAGTGAATATGAAGCTGATAACATGCATAAGTAGGTAGCTGATGGATAGAAACTAGAGAGTAGTTTATTGTGAAATAGATTCCAGGAAAAAGTTGTCATAGGCAGTGTGGCATTTGGCTCTGTTCTCGGGTCATTGCTATTTAACTTGGACATAATGATATAAGAAATGATCTAAGGAAATATGCCGTTGTTCTCTGAAAAACTAGGCAGAGTAACAGTTATTGAAGATGATACGAAGAATCTTGCAGGGTGATTTAAATAGACTGAAAGCATATTCAAAGGCGAATGGTTACAGTTTAATGTGACAAAGTGTTGATGCCTTTTGAGATGAAAAGTTTTCCCACAGCCCAGTTCAATGAATGTAGTATACATAGCTGTTAATTAATGACGATAGGGGTTGTGCTTCTGGTCGGCTATGAGTTAAAGTTCAGAGGTAATATTGCAAAATGTCTAAAACTGCTCATAGGAATATTAGCTATTGAAGAGCACACTGACAAGTGAAGATATGGAAGTTATTATACATCTTTATGAAGTTTTGAGACAGCTCATATAGTTTCTTCGGGATGTGAAAGAGGTGGATAGGATCCAGAAGTGAGCGACTAAGATGACTACAGATGATTTCTATAACCACAAATCTTCAATAAAAGATTGAAGATTTGTGTTATAAAAATTTGTCAATAGACGAAGAATAGGAAGCGAAATATGATGCACACGTATAAATTATAAATACAGAGATACCCAGTTTTATATGGTTCACAGAGAGGAAATTTTTCAGAAAATGACTAGTATGTGTAGAACTCGACGTCATCCATGGAAACTGAGAAAGTTTACGAGCAAGGAAGCGAGGATAAGATTTTTTGCTTCGAGAAGAGTAAATGAGTGGAATGAGTTCGAAATTCAGCTGTGAGTGTTTTGCCGGTGAATGGCTTCAAAGCGAATATGACAGATATTGTGCAAATGATGGCTCATGCTGAAATGTTAGTAAACCTCCCACCATGAGTCTATGGACTCTATGGGGTACATTATTTACGCCACCACCACCACAACTACTACTAATACTTCTTCTACTACTACTACTACTACTACTAATAATAATAATAATAATAATAGTAAATAAATAAAAAAGTCATCTAATCAGCTACTGCCTTTTATTCCCTTATAGTAGGCGAGTTTCCTTATCCTACAGAAAGAGGAACAGGTTGCTTTTAGAAAGCCTCGCATATCTCTCTCTCACACACACACACACACACACACACACACACACACACACACACACACACACACACACACACACACACACACACACACACACACACACACACACACACACACACACACACACACACACACACACACACACACACACACACACACACACACACACACACACACACACACACACACACACACACACACACACACACACACACACACACACACACACACACACACACATTAAATAACAGTTTACAAATGAAACATTCATAATCAATCTTTTGGAATAAATAGGCTGTATAATAATTTATGAATTATGTATGCTTTTATTTTACTGCTCATCTAATCATTGCCAGGCACATCAAAGAATACTCAGAGATGATAAATAATAATTACGATTAGTATTCTAAGATAGATCCTTAGAGCTTGTGTAGCTCAAGGCCTGTGTAGCTCAGTGGATGTGGCGTTCGCACACAACGGCGCTTAACCGAACGAAGGAAGACCTCTTGCTTTCAAATCTAGTCGGCGACTAGAAGAAATTTTTCTAGGCCTTTTTTCCACCGGTTCCAGTTAGTCGATCTCTGGCACGAGCAAGTGGGTTTTTTCTCTCGGGTTTTCGTCCCATAAACTCAAGAAAATCGACCGTAGAACCCACATTATTTCAGACATTAAAGAGAGTGTTAGGGTTACGGACCACGAGACTGCGACACTTGTTGAGCCGTCTCTCTTCACTGCGTGCCTGTTAATTAGTGATAGCCTTGGGTCGACTTTCTCTGATTGGGTACCAGTGGAGATTGAACTGCCCACTCAGTCTTCAAAAGTTAGATAGGGCTAAACGGCCGCACCTACTCCTTGTATACGGGAATAAAAAGGCGTTAGCTGATTTGAGCTGATTCGACGATAGTTTTCCGACTGTCGGTCATATCATATAAAAACCATTGCTTTTCTCACTTTACATATATTTTTCGATTTTTGCCAGTAGGAAGATATATTTCCAAGGTAGGAGGATAGAAGTTATTTTATTTAATAGTTTGTTAGCTTCATTTATAGTTTTTAAATATGCAGACTTATGGTATGCCGACTCGCCTACTCCCTATACAGGAATAAATAGGCGTTAGCTGATTTTTTTCATGGTATGTAGACTTCCATTTGTAGACTTCCATTTATAGGCCCTCCTCTAACATTTGCCCAGGGCTCCGCAATTGTTAGAGGAGGGCCTATATATATTTCATTGATTAGGTTTCACGGCTATTGGACATTTTTCAAAAATAACTTATATGACTAGCTGGCCGAATGATAAAATAGTGAAAGATATTTATTTCTAAAAGGCACAATTAGTTTTGTCTTTTAGATATTTCCAAAAAATTAAATTAAAAATGGTTTACTAACATTTGAATGAATTCTTGGATCAGATGCGTAATTCTGCTTAAATACGTAAAATGTTTTACTTGTTCTATTCAGAATGCAGTTGATGTTTTCTCTGTTCATACTCATTTTCATATTATTGTCTTTTTTAATGCTGATTTTCGTATCAAATTTATTATAGCAGGTTTTCAAATTAGTTAGGTATCCATGCAGATTTGTAATGGATTTGAAAAGTGTAACATCTCTTGCATAAAGCAAAGTGGTGAGTGAATTAACTATGAGGAAGCCTGGAAAGTTCTGATAAACATCTAAAACAAAAATGATATTAAAGCAACTGATATAACCAAAAGAAAGAACACACTAGCAGCAGAGTTATGAAGGTAACTTATGTTCTTGTATTCTTAGATGGTCTTTCTTGTGGTTATATCAGTTGCTTTAATATCATTTTTGTTCTAGGGGGTTTATCTAAATTTTCCAAACCCCACTCCTCCTATAATTTTCATATCACGTCTAAAGCCATTTTCCTATCTAAATCTAAATCTAAATGTGTGGAATTTTCGATTAAGACAGGATACATGTGGAATTACCGGGCTGATAAGTATGACAAGGTTGGGAGATTGCTTGGTTCAGTGCCATGGCATGTAAAACTGTAAGGGCTGGATGTTGATAGTGCATGGGAGGTGGTTAAGGAGTGTTTTCAGGAGGCAATGGCTGACTGTATATATACCTAGGGTCAGAATAGTAAATCAAGTAGGGGTTAAATGAATGAATAACATCATTAAGCTTGAGCTGCAAAAAAAGAAACAACTGTGGAGGGAATTGAAGGAGAAAGGTGACCTGCAGGCACATGAACGGTATAAAGCGCAGGTCAGAAGGGTAACGAGTGTGGTAAGAAAAGCAAAAGCGAATTATGAAAGGAAATTAGCCATGCAGGCTAAAGATAATCCCAAACAGTTTTTTCGATATGTTGCAAGTAAAAGAAAAAATGTATACAGCAGAATGATTTTAAAGAATGTCGATAGTAGGGAGGTAACCGAATCAGTTGATATAGTGGAATTACTGAGTGAGCACTTTGCAAGAGTATATCATCCAGATGGTGATATTGCAGGAATGAATGAATCAACAGCTTATACGAGAATTGTGGTGAATGAAGTGGAGGTGAATAGTCTATTACAAAACCTCTATGTGAATACATCTATGGGATTGGATGGTATACCAGCTCGTGTCGTACGCGAAGCAACTAAAGAATTGTCAGTGCCTTTGACCATTTTGTTTAATTTGAGTTGCGGGTTTGGGTTAGTCCCTAGGGGTGGAAAGAGGGGAAAATAGTTCCACTGCATAAAGGAGGTTCCAAGACTGCTATTGTAAATTACCGATCGATCAGCATATCAGGAGTCGTTGTCAAGGACTTGGAGAAAGTAGTCAAGAGAAAAATACAGGATTGGATAGATAAAAATGGGATACTGTATGGGGACAGCATGGTTTTTGTGAAGGGTAGATCATGCCTCAGTAACTTTCTCACGTTTTATAACACAGTGACGGTTGAACTGGATAAGGGTAAAGGGTTTACAGTGCTTCTGCTGGACCTTGCTGAGGCTTTGACACGATACCACATGGAATTCTAATCAGTAAACTGCAGCATATGGGGATGGATATAGGGTTGGTGAGATGTATAGGAGGGTGGTTGATGGAGAGAGATCAGAGAGTAGTTTATTCAGGAGTAGAGTCCAAAAGACGGCCTGTGACTAGTGGTGTGCTGCATGGTTCTGTTCTTGGACCACTATCGATAACTATATAGGAAAGGATCTGAGTGGAACTGTTCATTTGTTTGCTGATGATGTAAAGTTGGGTAGAGCAATAGTGAATGCAGGATGTCAAAATTTTGCATAATGATTTGAATAGATCGGAGGACTGGGATAAGGAGAACAGATGTCAATTTAATGTGGCAAAATGTATGGTTATGCATTTTGGGGTTAAAAGATGAGCAGCAGTATACCACATTGGTGGAACTGTACTGCAGGAGATTGACGAGGCCAGGGATTGGGAGTGTGGTTTGATAGGGGGTTGAAGTTTAGGGAGCACATTGCAAAAGTGGCTAAATCAGTTCATCAAATCACATGATTACTGAAGAATAATTTGACGAGCAGAGACAAACAAGTTATTGTTCCTCTGTATCGAGCCTTGATAAGACCCCATCTAGACTATTCTGCCCAGATTTGGGCGCCAGGGTTTCTTCTTGATGGAGAGGAGGTGCAGAGGTTCCAGAGAAGAGTGACTAAGATGATAGCAGGTCTATGGAATGAACCTTATGAGAACAGGTTGAAGATTTGTGGGCTGCAGAAATTGGTTGATAGGTAGAAGAGGGATGATATGTTTGAGACATTCAAATTATCGAAGGGTTCCTATAGGATTAATTCAGAAGATATTTTTGAGAAAAGGACTGGTGGTGGAAGACTAAGGGCCATCCATGGAAACTGGGCAAGAGTGTGGTTAGTAAGGTTGTCAAAGCTAGGTTTTTTACTTGGAGAGTGGTTAATGAGTGGAATAAGCTGCCATAGCCTGTTGTGGGTGCTACGAACGTGAATGAGTTCAAGGCGAGGTATGATAGATACTGTGTGAATGTTGAATAGTTGTTCTTGACATGATGTTAGCGCCTCACTCGATGAGTCTAAGGACTCCTTGGAGTTGTCCGTAATAATAATAATAATAGCAGTGTTTCAGTTTCGTTAGGTATCCCTGCAGATTTGTAATGATTTGTAAAGTGTAACATCACTTGCATAAAGCAAAGAGGTGAGTGGATTAACTACGAGGAAGTCTGGAAAGTTCTGATAAACATCTAAAACAAAAATGATATCAAAGCCACTCATATAACCAAACGAAAGAACACATTAGTAGCAGAGTTATGAAGGTAACTTTTGTTCTTATATTCTTAGGTGGTCTTTCTTGTAGTTATATCAGTTGCTTTAATATCATTTTTGTTCTAGGGTGTTTATCAAAATTTTCCAGACCCCACTCCTCGTATAATTTTCATATCACGTCTAAAGACATTTTCCTACAAAACCTCATTATAGCATATTATAAAAGTGCCCACCTCCTTTGTGAATGCGAACTCGCGCTCTTTTTACCGGGTTTGATGCCACCTTGCGAAGTACCTGCACACTCATGTTTTCAATCGCTGTTGAAATGTTAATTTTTTAGTTCATCCAGTATTTGAAGATTATTCTGAAAAACAACACCTTTGAGATACCTCCAAAGGAAATAATCTGGTGGTGATAAATCTCGGAGGCCACAATTCTTTCGAGATAAGACGGTCACTAAAAAATTCTTGCAAAAAATGAAAGGTAGTATTCGACGTCTGGCACGTGGCACTGTCTTGTTAGAACCAATAATGGCGTTCATGACATCAAGGAATGCCCCGAACTGGGTGATGGCTTGGTAGACGGAACTAGTCACCACTGTTTCAGATAAAATGGGTCCTACTATACGACGGCGTGATATCGCATACCAAACTCCAATTATTTGAGAATGCAAAACTTTTTCATGAAAGTATATGTATTTATGTATTCACATGACCAAATCGTATTGTTTTGATGCTTCACATACCCACTGAGGTGAAACCAGGCCTCGTCAATGAAGAAAACTGTATCAAGCATCTCTATAGAACGTTCTTCAACGAATGAGCATACTTATCTGCAGATGATTATTCGTTTGCTTTTATCTGGGTGTTTCAGTTCATGGATTCAGTGCATACGATATGGATGAAGGTGTAACGATCTCGCAGCTGTCTAAGCACTACCGTATGACATTGATGATTGCATTGCAAGTTTCTCTGGGGCTTTTTGTTGGAGACCGCTGCAATGCTCTCTTTATCTCATTCATTTCATCCTCAGTCGAAATGGAACGTCTTTCGGAGCGATTTTCCTATCTGCAACAGATCCATTTCTCGAAAATACTGCACAAATTTCGTCATCATCGACTTCTAAAGACCTGCTGTACCTAGATATTTCTCGCGAAATCCCTTGCAACACATGCGTAAGAACAATTAGCGAAATAATTTTCCAAAAGAAAACTCGTTGAGGTTATGAAAAAGACATTCCACAATGAAAAAGCTAAATCTAGAACAACCTGTCACATCACAGTGAACTCAGCGTCTCTAATAGTTTGAAATATGGTGGTGAGGTAATATCTAGTGGCATAAGGAATGATTATAACGATTGGAAACATTTGGTACAAATTTAAACTTTCGGTTGCGCTACTATATATATGAATCTTCAAACTGAAACCTGAAGCTGTAAACAGAGACTGTACTGACCCTGAAGTGACCAAGAATATGAATGGAGCAGAACCAGATTCCAACTTGCAGAATGCTGAAAATTTTGACAATATACAAATAGTTGAAAGGAAGCTATCAGATAAGTAACAAGAACTCGCAAGAAAAATTATCGAGCAAATGAACAGCAACCAGGAACGAGATAGACTTCCAGTATTGAGACAAGTACCTCAACAAAAACTGAAGGAACTCCTACAAGAGGCCAATAAAGCTCCAAGGGATATTCCTACTGGAACTATTGCGCAAACGAATCAACTTATGTGCTCAAAGCCTACGTTGTAACATCTGAATTAGGATATAAGATTAGTGAACCCAAAAGCAGTAAGGCTCAGGAAACGAAATGGAAGCATCGACTGGAGAATAAAATTCTTAAACTCAGAGCAGACGTGAGCAATTTGAAAAACCTTAAGAAAAAGAAGCTGAAAAACACAAAATTCCGAAATAACCTCATAAAGAGATATAATATTGGAACACGACCTATTGATGAAGTATTAGAGGAAGTGAAGCAAAAAACAGTTGCAGTTGCAGTTAAAATAAGAAGATACAGTGCACGCATTGACCAGTACAAGCAAAATTCGATGTTTCACGCAAATCAGCACAAGTTCTACAAGAAAATTGATTGCTGCAGGGATGATAACTTTAAAGAAAATATAAATATAAATACCAGAGACAAAGAAAATACACTAACGTTTTGGAAAAACCTATGGGACAACCCTAAGAGGTACAATAACAAGGCAAAATGGATTGAACAAATTACGAATGAATCTCAAGAACGAAAAATGGACCAATTGAAAATAACAACTGAAATGGTTCAAAAGCAAGCTAAAAAAATGAAAAATTGGTCAACACCCGGGAAGGATGAATTACATGGCTACTGGTAGAAATATCTAGCAGGCTTACATGAAAGACTTGCTAACCAATTTTATGATGTTTTAGAAGGAAAACGCAAAGAAGAGTGGCTCACAGCAGGGAAAACGTTTTTGATCATAAAGGATAAAGAAAAAGGTCCAAATCCAGAAAACGTCTGACCAATAACCTGCCTGCCAACAACTTTTAAGCTACTCACAGGCACACTAGCTGATAAAATATACAGCTATCTTAAAGCAAATTCTCTTCTCCCAGTTGAACAAAAAGGTAACAGCAAAAATTCAAGAGGCACAAAAGACCAATTGCTGATTGATAAAACGATTCTTAAAAATTGCAAACATAGAAAAACCAACCTTCATTTGGCTTGGATAAATTATAAAAAAGCGTTTGATTCGGTGCCTCATAGTTGAATTTGTTGAATGGAAAACAACGTTGGTTCTAAATAGAGAAGAAATTGGAGAGGTAAACATAAAAAGTGGCATCTTTCAAGGAGACTCATTATCTCCTCTATTGTTTATATTGTCATTGATCTCCTTAACTAGAATTTTAAATAAAACTGCTCATGGTTATCAAACTGCACAAAAGAGTGAAAATATATCTCATCCTTCATATGTGAACGATCTGAAGTTGTATGCAAAATCAGAGAATGAACTCGGATCGTTGCTTAACACTGTGCACATATTCAGTCAAGATATATCAATGGATTTTGGCTTAGACAAATGTGCCATTGCTGGAATAACAAAAGGAAAGTTTGAAGATATGAACGAAATCGAGCTGCTCAATGGTGAAATAATCAAGGCAATAAAATTCGAAGACAGCTAGAAATATTTGGGAATTTTAGAAGCATCACAAATTCTGCACAATAAGATCAAAGAAAGAACTAGAGCAGAATACATACGACGATTAAGCCAATTCCTTAAGTCAATGCTTAATGCTGGAAATTTGATAAAAGCAATTAATACCTGGGCCATACCTGTTCTGAGATATTCAGCAGGCATTGTTGAATGGAACCAGCTAGAGATGGAAGATTTAGATCGAAATACTCGAAAATTAATGACAATGAACCATGCCTCAATACTCGCAGTGACATTGATAGGCTATATCTATCATGCAAAAAAGGAGGTAGAGGATTATTACAAGTCAAGCAAGTTATTGAAGAAGAAAAACGAAATTTGAATGATTATCTGCAGCAAACAACGGAAAAATTTCTAATTGAGGTAAGGAAAGAGGGTTTATTTAAACCTATGGAGACGAAATTGGAATACAAAACTAACCAAGTAAAAGTGAGAACTGAAAGATGGAAAAATAAGGCATTGCATGGAAAATACCTTCACAGTATAGAGGACAGCACTGACAGCAACTTCACTTGGCAATGGTTGAGAGATGGAGCACTAAAGAAGGAAACAGAATCGATAATTTTTGCAGCACAAGAACAGGCCATTAAAACTAACGTTATGATGGCAAAAATACAAAAAATTCAAGAAGACAATAAATGTAGATTGTGCAAAGAAAAGGAAGAAACGGTAGACCACATTATAAGTGGAAGCAGCAAAATCGCACAAATTGAGAACCGTAAAAGGCATGATAACGTAGCTAAGATAATCCACTGGCATTTTTATGTAAGAAGTATGGGTTTGACGTATCTAAAGACTATTGGAAGCATAAAGTTCACTAGAAAATGGTTGAGAATGAAAATGCTAAAATTCTCTGGGATTTCAAAATCCAGACTGACAAAAGCTTGGAATGTAATACACCCGATATCACAGTGGTTGAAAAAAGTGAAAAAAATAGTCTTAGGTTTATCGAAATATCAGTACCAGGAGATAGTCGGATTGACGACAAAGAAAATGAAAAAATTATAAAATATCGCGATATCAAATCGAAGTTGAACATATATATATATATATATATAGGGATGGCTATCTCTCTCTCTCTCTCTGAATATATATATAGGGATATATATATATATATATATATATATATATATATATATATATATATATATATATATATATATATATATATATATATATATATATATACAGGGTGTTCGGGATAAATTTGACAGTTTCGTAAGGAAAAAGAAAATCTTCTTTGTATCTATTAAATTTAATGAATTGACAGAAAAACATTACAGGCAGAGTTAATTACAATACTATCAACAAGATTTACTCAAAATAACCACCATTAGCATCGATCACAGCTTCAATTCTGCTTCGGAACCTCGAACAAGCTGATGCTACAGTCTCCCTGGGAAGGGCCGCAAAAACTGTTTTAATTTTATCCATTAACTGGGCTTTTGTATTACTGGAAGTGCGATTGGTGTCTTTTTCAACTGCGCCCCATACAAAATAATCCATGGGGTTAAGGTCTGGGGAGTTTGGAGGCCAAACATTTGGACTGGTGAAGTCGTAGAAATTTTCAGACAACCATTTTTGACTTTTCCCAGAGGTGTGGCAAGGGGCCGAATCCTGCTGCCATACATACGGCCTACCATTGGCTACCCTTGTTATCCAGGGCTTGACTACAGTTAGCAACTCCACGAACAAAGCCCGAATTCCAATGCCAGGGTTCTTCAACACCTGTTCCTGCAGATTTGCGAGGAATTCTGCTGTACGAACGCAATCAGATCGTCTGCTAGGGATCTTTCTTCTTGCTACATCCTCGTAGTCACCATTGCAAGTCTCTAGTTCATGCCTGATTGTTTTTACTGTATTCAGGGAGCATTGGGCAGCAGTCGTAATATCCTTATTTTGATGGCGGGCACGAATCATCATGATACAAGTTATTCTCTTCCATGATTCAGGTGGGTTCCAGCTATCCATCCTTTCTGACATCTTGTATATGAATGAAGAAGGGTCCAAACTTTTAAATGAAGAGAAGTGTGTGTTAATACATGTAACTTACGGAAAAATATAATTAATTATAAATATGTCAAATTTATCCCGAACACCCTGTATATATATATATATCCCGAGTGTTTGGGTTAGGGACCACGAGATGGCGATACCAGCTATCTCTGATTGAGTACCAGTGTAGATTTAACTGCCCACTCAGTCTCCAAGAGTTAGATAGGGCTCGCCTACTCTCTCTATATATATAGAGTTCGCCCACCGATTAGAGACCCTGATTGAAATGTGTGTTCTTCACACAGGAGGTAGAGTGGGATTACCTCCTCTTTTGCCTAGTGTGTGCATGTTGATTTGACGGCTTTTTTTTGTCTAGAGGATTGAGGTTTCGAGTATGGAGATTAGCATGGAGTTTTGATAATATATGTTCTAGGCGAGAAGGATAGTATAGTATATAGTATAGATTGCGTGAACTAAATTCGTGATCAGTGCATGTGCAATGGATTAGGATCGTCTACAACGGATCAACTAAAGAAAGTGCATGGAAGAAAAACCGGACATTGTAAGTAAATTTTCTATTTACTATTACCCATCCACTACCAACTAACAGCAGTTATACTGGCAGAACCAAATGGAGGAACTAACATTAACAAACTTTAATTACGACCAACTAATAACACTCTTCAGGAAGATAGGTTTAGAACTGAAAACCAGATATCAGGACACTGTAACACTCATACAATCACCATCAAACGATGAAGGAACTTATGTCCCCACTAACTTAGAAGTCGAACAACCAGAACCCTCCCCACAAGGACACTACTCTAACTCAGAAAACAAGACTGAAGATTTCGAAGTAATCAACAGAAACAAAAGACGAAAGGTCATGGCAGAACAGGAAACACCAATGGACGCATCAACCAACACAAAAAAGAACGCATCCCTCCAGTTATCCTCCGATCGAAGGAAAAATGGTCGGAGACAGCGAATATCATGAAACACAGCCAGATCAAGTTCTCTACAGCAAGAAATACAGCAGAGGGAATACAAATACAACCCGAAACAGTTACAGACTTTAGAAACCTCACCAAATAACTAGACGACTCACTGATCCCCTACCATACGATCGCATTAAAAAGCGAGAAAAACTTAAAAGTTGTAATAAGAGGAGTAGTAGAATCCATCAAAACAGAGGAAGCTAAAGCAGACCTAACAAGACAGGGTTTTGCACCCATAAAAGTCTCGAGAATGCACAGGGGAGACAAAACCCCGGTGCCGCTAATCCTAATAGAAATCGAAAAAGACAAACATGACATATACAACCTAAGAACAGTGTGCGACCTCATCATCAGAATGGAACCACTTCGAAGGAGGGCATCAACCGGACAGTGCCACCGATGCTAAAGGTACGGACACGCCCAGAACCGATGCAAGGCAGAGTTCAGATGCCTGAAGTATGGAGACGAACACCTCAGAGCTTTTAGTACTAAACCCCGTACGACTCCAGCAATATGTGCAAAGTGTGACGGCCCGCACTCAGCAAATTAAAGGGATGTCCTAAGCACCCAACCAACGAAGTGATAACACGGAAAGCAAGAGAACCAAGCTCCACAACAGATACAAACACACGCCACCCACATCAAAACCAGTAATTCCCACGACTACTCGCAAAACCACAACATATGCCGATATAGTAAAAACAAACCATGAAACCCTCACCCACAACCAACCACCCAACTCAGCCAAAATAACAACCGCCCTAGGCGAAATGCTACTCGCATTCAGTAAAACAAACTCCACCCAAGAGTCAACAAAACACTTCATGAAAAACGCATAAGTAATTTTCTCTACCCTCACTCATGAATAACACAATCAACACCAACAATCCACTACAGATAATATATTGGAATGCAAACAGCATACTCAACAAAATGCACGAACTAAGAGAATTCATACAACGCATAGACACAGACATAATACTAATAAACGAAACTCACTTGCGTACATCAGACAACCCAAAACAAAGAAATTACCACCTATTTAGAACCGACAGAACAACAGCCAGAAGTGGAAGAACAGCTATCTTCATCAGAAAACAACTCAGATTTAACGAAATAAAAAATCCACAGCTCACAACCCTAGAAGTCACAGGACTACAAGTTCACTTAGCCAACACAAACAGTCGCAAAATTTACGCCACATACAACTCATCAAACAAACACATATCTACCACAGACCTGTCGCACCTACTAGACAATAATGAAACCATAATAATGGCTGGTGACTTAAACGCTAAACACACGGCATGGAATAGCAGGATTGCACACAAAAGCTGCAAAATTCTACACAATTTCACCGCTAACAGGCACATTGTAGTGGCAGGACCGATCGAACCAACACACTATGGCACGATCGGGCGACCAGACGTCTTAGACATCATTATCCTGAAAAACGTGAACCATCAATACCAGCTAATAACAATAAAATATCTAAGGTCAGACCATAACCCAGTCCTACTCTAGCTGGGTGCTACACCAGACAAACAACAACAAACCCTACCACCACAAACTGGACACAACTACCCACAAAAATTAAGGACACTATAGGACCCATACCTACCATTTCCACCAAACAAGATATCAAAACTGCAGTCTCCAACCTAGAAAAACAAATAACGCTAAGCCTAGCAACAGAAACCTCGATTACATCCAGCACAAAACCAAACCAACTCCCGGAAGACATCCGCAAACTCATTGGGCACAAAAATAAAATACGCAGACAATATCACAAAACATTAGCGCCACAGATATATGCAAGTATACTTGAGAAACGGTTGAGAAGGATTGTGGAAACCATCTTGGTGGAGAACAAGCTGGATTCAGGCCAAATAAAGGCTGTCAAGATCAGATTTTCACTTTACGACAAAGTTTAACTGAAGTTTTGTAGATCTGGAAAAGACATATGAAAAGGTGCCAAGAGAGAAGCTATTCCAAACGCTACAATTATATGGTGTTATTGGGGCATTCAGCAGTTAGAATTGAAGGAAGTACTGGAAGGTGGTTTAATGTTAAATCTGGTGTGAGACAAGGATGTACATTATCCCCTCTGTTATTATCTATATGGATCATATTATGAAGGAAAGTGGTATTAAACCTGATATCAAAATTGGCAATGTTAATGTCAGATCTTTGCTTTATGCAGATGATGTCATACTTCTAAATAAATCCCCTACAAGTCTGCAAGATTCCCTGACTAAATTGAATAACTGTTGTAATAGATATGGTATGAACATCAGCATTAAAAAAATCAAACACAATGAAAATAGGTAGAAACATTGAAAATATCAACTACATTGTGAATGGAGAACTTATAGAACAAGTAAAACATTTCAGCTACTTAGGCAGGATTTTTAGTGAAGGTGGTAAGTTAAATATGGAAATAGACAACAGAATCAACAAAGCTGGTATGGTAGGAAGTCAACTGAATAAATGTATATGGAATAAGAGAAAAAATAGTCAAAACACTAAATTAGCTGTATACAAGACAGTGTTTACCAATTTTAACTTATGGATTTGAGAGCTGGGTTAGAAGTAAAACACTTGACCAAAGACTAGAGACTGTAGATATGAGAGTCCTGAGAAATATTAGGGGCATGAACAGATGGCATCAATAGCAATATCATATTAAAACGAGGATATTAGAAAGAACTTGATATTGTCAGCAACCAGGAATGCATTAGCAGAGCTAATCTCAGGTGGTATGGTCACTTAAGCAAAATAGGAGAAAAAAGATTAGCAAAACAAGTCTTCTCTGACAGTTTGGCAGGAAAGAAACTCAGAAGACGATCAAGATATAGGTGGATTGATACAGTAAAAAGTGCCTTAGAAGACAAAAATATAAGACCTGATAATATTTGAGTCTTGAATTTAACAGACTGATTTGGAGGAAAATTGTAGATTGGAAGTTAGTAATGATGTAAATTTTTTATGTAGTACTATTTTATCCTGTACATCCCTTGAGGGTATATGTCAGGAATTTTATGGTGATGATGATGTCATTTTCACATGGCTGGCATTCATTTCTGCTTTGGTGTTTAGATCTCCAACAAGGACGAGCTTTCATTTTATTTATTTAATTATATTTATTTATGTCATTTATGCCATCGGAACTGTCTGTCGATTATGAAAATTGGTATACTCGTTTTTTCTTTTAGTTTCATTATTCCTTGATATAAGATTTTGTAGTAGTTATTTAGATAACTTTTGCCTTTTTTTTTTTTCCGTGACATCAAATATGTCGAATGTGGAACACCGAATATTTCTTGTGTACATCGCTTAATTTCCGTTTATAGTACATTTTATCGATGGCGCTGATCTTTAGTTAAACAGAATCTGAGTCGAAGTTTGTTCCACTTTTTTTTATCCTTGATAGTTCTTATGTTGATAGTGCCTATATCATGAATTCTGCTGGTGCTCGGAGTTTCTTCCAGTATCTAAACTTTCACTGTTTCACTGTTCCGCCTGCTTCCCTGATGAAAATAGCGGGAAGTCTGTACGTAAAATCTTTTAGTATTTAAACATTCTGTAATAAAGAAGGTTGGTCTTTTGGATATATAGGAAAAATTTTCTTTTGGAATCATTTGATGGATCAATTCCAACTGTTCGCCTAAATAAATTATCATGTTGATACATGATAATTAATTGTGCCTATTACTTGCGAGCACTCCAATATTGACATATCTAACATTTCGTACTTCTAAGCTACTTCGGACAAAATGAATCCACTTAGACCTTGGTTTTCCCATGGGTTTATTTCCTGCCATCTTAGCATCAAAAACCTGTTTTCCTAATCTTTCCTCACCCATTCTATTTAAGTTACCATACCACCTTAGATTATCTCTGCTCACACATTCTTGAATGTCAATAATTTCAAGTTCCTTTCTAATATCTTCATTTTTAATATGATTCTGGCATTGATTCACTGTTCACTCCGCTAGTCTTTCTCAGAACCTTTATATCTGCGGTCTGTAGTCTTTGATCGAATGCTTTATTTCTAACCACAACTCTGAGATTCATAACTTGAAACTGATTAGAACACTGTCTTGTATACTGCTAATTTGGTATTTTGGCTAATTCCTCTCTTATTCCATATAAATGTTTTCAGTTGGCTGCCCACCATACCAGCTTTGCTTATTCTGTTGTCTATTTCCAGATTTAACTTGCCATCTTCACTAAAAACTGTATATAAATAGCTGAAATATTTTACTTGCGCTGTAGTCTTTCCATTCAGAATGCAGTTCAAATTTTCTATTTGAATTATTCGCGAAGACATTTCTATTTTCTAATTTTTATACCGAATTTGTTACAGCTGTTATTCAATTTAGTTACAGAATCATAGAGGTTGCACTAGATGTGTCTTGCAGTACAACATCACCTTCATAAAGCAAAGAGCTAAATTTGGCATCTCCAATTTCTAATGTCAGGTCCAATGTCACTTTCTTTCCTAATGTGATCCATATAGATGATGAGTAAGAGTAGAGATCATGTGCATCCTTGTCTTACCCCTCATTGTATATCAAAACATCTTCCTGCATTTGTTTCAATTCTAACAGCTGACTTAGAATTTCAATATAGACTATGTATTGTTTTGTGTAAGTGTTCCATTCACCCGATACATTGGAAGTGTTTTAAAAAGCTTTTCCCTGGGTACCTTGTCATATGTCTTTTCCAGATCTACAAAACTTAAGTACAGATCCTTGCCATATACTTATGATTTCTCAACTATTTGGCGTAAAGTGAAAATCGGATCTTGACAGCATCTATAAATCTTAACAGGAATACCCAGTAGAGAAATTATGCTGTAATTTTCACATTCAACTTCATTCCTTTTTTATATATATAGATGAGAACTATTAGTTCTCATCTATATATATAAAAAAGGTCATGAGAAGGTCATCTGGAATTCGACCTTTTGACGTGGTGCTCCGAATTATGCAGCGTAGCCACTGCAGAACTTTTATACCTCAATACTTAAGCATTTCTGGTTGAATATCATCTATTCCAGTTTTTGATGGTTTTTCTATCTCAAGCGTTGATATATACTCCTCTTTACATTTCTCTTGAAAATGTTCTAGTATGGTTCTGTGATTGCATGTTTAGTTTAACAGTCTTTCAAATTAATTATCCCATACATCTAGGATATCCTTATCCATACCACCTTTATCATCTCTGATTCCTTTTATAGTATTCTTTCCTTCATTTCTAAGCTTTCAATATCCTCCAGAATATTTTGCCACACTCTTGATATTTATTTTCTATTTTCTTACCAAAAGCCTTCTCATGACTTTTATTTAGCTACGTTTGCACATCTCAGCTCTCTTACATTTTCTCTGTGTGGTTTTAGGGTATCTGTCAAATTATTTGTTGGGAAGTTTTGGTGCGCTTTCGTCTTTGTCAGAACTGCTTTTTTTAATTTCTTGTGTCCACCAGGGAGTTTTATCCTTACAGACAACTTTCCCACATACTTCCCTAACTGAATTCATCAATCAATGTCTTCTTCAGAGTTAACGCTGAGACGACAAGGTTTGAAACGTTTTGACCACGTTCCTGTTTTCAAACTGCTCTGAAATTTTTAAAATAATGTTTGTATACTCGAGTCTGCAGTTTACCTGTAAAAGCTAAAAAATGTAATATTCATTTTTTTCCTGCTTAACACTAAACAATGGTCACTTCCAATTTCAAATCCTGAGTACATGTTCTTGAATCATGAACCAGCATGAAGATATCATTATGAACAATGACATTGTCGATGAGGCTTTACTTATTTTTTGTGTTCACATGAACTTGTGCATATCTTTTTTTTGTGCACATATTTTGGAACTTGGTGTTAGTAATGATTAGTCCTTGCTCTGAGTAGAAATCCAGCAATAAGGATTAAGGAATAAAATATAAAGTAAGCTTCAATCATTGATAATAACTTACATTTTTTTTACTTCGATTCATAGTCATGACGCGGTAGTAGTAGTAGGGGCACCTCTGACCAGATCAAGAATAAGATAAGATAAAGAATCGTGACGTGATTGGTTGTTGAGATGATCACGTCATTATGTGTCTGACGTCATGAGTTTGGAATTTCCCTGGGGACATATCTGTCAATGGTTTCAGTTCTTGTGTTTTGGTTCGCGTATGGAATTATGAGTGATGTTAGAGATAAGGATTCGTGTCGTGATTGGTAGGACACTTCTGAGCAGATCAAGATCAAGATAAGATAAGGAATGGTGTCGTGGGTGTGCGTTATCAGATGTAGGTAAGTGATGTCATTTGTTAGTTGTAAATAAGTGACGTTGTTTTGAATGGAAAAGGAAGATATTAGTGGATAAGGATTCGTGTCGTGATTGGTGGGACACTTTTAACCAGATCAACATCAAGATAAGATAAGGAATCGTGTTATGGATGTGTGTTATTATCAGATGAAGATAAGTGACGTAATTTGTTACTTGTAAATAAGTGACGTTATTGTTTTGAATGGAAAAGGAAGATATTAGTGGATATTAGGGGCCCCCTTCTGTAAGGGACATCAGGTGGTGTGTTTGGTTCGCGTAAAGCTTGTGGGTATTTTTCAGAGATAAGGAATTGTGACTTTATGTGTTTGGAAATTTCTGGGGAACATATGTGTCCGTGACATCACGTGCTGTTTTGGTTTGGCTATGGACTTGTGGGCGATGTTTTGAGATAAGATATCTTGGAATTTCCCAGGGTGACAAACATCCGTCATTGTCGTCAAGGTTTGTGTTTGGTTGTCTATAGATGGCAGTACTAATTTCCAATACAGTTTGGGGTATTTCTTTCCTGTTAAAAGACTATGGGAATTCTTAGAGTATAGTAGAGGCTAGTGGCGGCAGCATTTAGTCTTTTCTGAATAATTTAATTATATGCTGATATCACTCAAACACAAACATTAGACATGAAAAGTCGCTAATGTATCCCATGGTAATACTCTAATGTATGTACCCCATGATAATTCTTATGAAAAAAAAAACTATTCAGTAATTAGAATTACAATTGCGCTTACCAAACATACGATCACTGGTCATTGAAATTACAAATATCACATGCTATGTTTAAGTTACCAGAGCCTGTGTAGCTCAGTGGATGTGGCGTTTGCCAACCACAGCGCTTGGGCGCACGAAGGAAGACTTGGTTTCGAGTCTAGTCGGCGACTAGAGGAAATTTTTCTAAGCCTTTTTTCGACCGCTTCTCGAGTTAGTCGATCTCTGGCACGGGCAAGCAGGTTTTCCCTCCCGGAAACTCGGGTTTTTCGTCCTGTAAACTCTAGAAAATCGACCGTAGAACCCACATTATTTCAGACATTAAATATATTGTGTTAGGGTTAGGGACCACGAGATGGCGGCACATTTGAGCAGTCTCTCTTCACTGAGTACCGCTTAATTAGTGATAGCCTTGGGCCATCTATCTCTGATTGGTACCAGTGGAGATTGAGCTGCCCACTCAGTCTCCAAAAGTTAGATAGGGCTAAATGGCCTCGCCTACTCCCCATATACGGGAATAAAAAGGCGTTAGCTGATTTTTTTTCTGATGTTTAAGTTAAACAAAAAAGATTAACTTACTTTTCAGAATGGGACATCTTGGAATTAGCTAGCTAGTATTTATTCAAAATTGTTAATTTTAACATATATTCACAGCACAAAAACACACAAAACATATGAGTTCAAAGATATTTCTGCAAATAAGCAGAAAATCTAGTTAACTATTTAATTTAGATTACTATCCGATTGGTTCTCTGCATTAATTCCTTCCCACAGTTGCTCATGCTGTTTTCCCAAGCTTGGTGGGAAAGTCTATGCGCCGTTTTGTTTAGGGTATGTGTTATTTCCTGTTTGGAATTCAGAGTGTTGTTGGAGTATGGAATTCTGACAAATGAAATGATTTTTTTTTCAAATTGATTGGTTATTTTCTCTATTTTACTTTTAAAATTCAGTTTAACTACATATTCTAACAGAATAACTGAGCAAAATTAATAAATAAATAAATTGTATGTGAATTTATTTTCCCACACTGTAGATTTATCATTAAGTCTTATCTTAAAGATATATCTCTTATCCGGTCGGAAAATTGCTGTACCTAGGTGAGAAATCATGTTTAGGTTGGAACTCTTTGTTCCCGTGGGATATTGTTGCTGTAGTAAATTAATGCTTACATTTTTTTAAACCAATACATATACATGTAATTGTAATCAGAATAACTGAGAAAAAAAGAAATAAATAAATAACTGATTGTCCTTCTCTGACTATTAATTTTACCTTCGATTCCTTGTGCTCTTAACCTATTTCTGTAAACTGAAATTTATTTTATTATATTTTTTTTCTTAAACACTCTCCTCTTTGCAGACAACCAAATAATAATTACAAATTCTGAAGATAACTTACAGAAAGCTATTTTAAATCTAAATGAGATATCCAAAGATTATGGTATGATAATGTCAACGGAAAAATCAAAAACTATGGCCTTTAAAGGACAAGATCCAGCAAGAACTAAAATAGTATTAGATAACAAGATCTTAGAACAGGTGAATTCATTTAACTACCTAGGATGTATGATCACTTATTAAAATGAAAAAGATATAAACATAAAAATTGCAAAATATTTTAAAATAACAGGAGTAATTAACTCTATATTTAAACCAAACCTAGTTCAAAAACAAACCAGGCTAAAAGTATACAATACATTAGCCCTACCGGTCTTAATGTATGGAAGCGAAATCTGGACAATAAAACAAAAAGACAAACAAAGATTAACAACAGCAGAAATGAAGTTTATGAGAAAAACTGCAAAGTATACCCTATTTGATCACAAAAGAAACGAAGATATTATGAAAGAATTAAACCAAGAACCAGTAATTTGAAAAATTAAAAAATATAAACATAGATGGATGGAACACGTTCAAAGAATGAAAACAGAAAGATTACCAAAACAAGCCTTAAAGTACAAGCCATTAGGAAAAAGAAAACCAGGACGTCCTCTTAAACGATTCAACGATGACTTCTAAGGCCGGAACAGGCCATACTAGGCCTAAATCCTTGATACGTATGATGATGATGATGATGATGATAATATATACTTTGTTAATTTCTATGTTACCTTTTATTTTACTGTAATATTGTTAACAAATTGTATTTACTGAATCTAACCTACACAAATTAAACAAAGTGAAAAACACAGTATTTTTTTTTATTATTATTATTCTGATTTAACATCTGCTCTGATGTTCATAGTGTATGATTTGCCACTGGTGCTTACATGTAATTCACGCGATTTTTCTCTATGTGACATTTCAAAACAAGTTGAACTATGGTTTTTACATAGTTCAACTATGTAAAACTCATTTCCATTAGTCCCAATTGATTGTTGTCCTCTCACCCAGACATTTAATTCACAGTAGGGATATATATATATATATATATATATATATATCCAGCACACACACACACGCATATATATATTTTTTAACACAATTATTATATTAGTTATTCTTTCCAATACAAATAAATAATTATTTAATCTTATTTCAAATGAATATTCGCTCAGAAAGAAAGAAAGAAAGAAAAACTGTAAAGAAAAATAAAATATTTACCTTTAAATAAATATTTATGATCACAGCAAACAAGAAATTCATCAGCTTTTTTTAAAGTTTTGAAATTCCTTCACATACTGTTTTCATCATTTGGTATCATTTAGAAAAAGAACGGGTCTGGCTATAAAGTTTGTTAATGGTTTTGATTTTTCTCTTCCAATGGCGAGCATTATTTGATACATTCATGTTGATTCCTTGTTATCTGCATGCTACGATACCTTTTTATTTTCTACAACAAACTTTTTAAGAGTTGAAGTAACGTGATGGGCTAAAATATCTTCTGTCTCTCTGTAAAATAATCGAATTCTAACTGTTGTTAGAATTTGGTACGACTGTTTTTTCTAGTCTGGTGAAGTATCTACAGATAGAGTAACGAATTGTCACTTTGCAGTTCATTTCTACTTTTCTACTTGATTCATAAAAACTACAATTCTGTTATTTGCTATGGTCTCTGCTTTTAATTCCCCCATCACTAGAATGTATGGGTGGTAAAGTTTTGAAATAAGTTTCGACTGGCAGTCAGTTGATTTTAAACTTTTATCATGTACAGAATTGTCATATTTCAACTGAAATCTTCTCCACTAAAAATTCTGGCTATTAATTTAATACCCAATTCCTTTTGCTTCGCTGAGACAGTTTCTTGAAATATTTGAGGGCTTGCATGAACAAATAAGACTTTTAATTCACTGAGTAGATTTTCAAAAAAAGTCTCTGATTAGTTTGTGGCAAGAAATTTCACAAGAAAATTTTTTATTTGTACTTTATTCATTTCAATTACATTATTAGCTATCACATCTCTCTCTCTCTTTTTTCCCCATTCTCCTAATGGAATAGTATTGTTCATTTAAATTTACACATTTTAATTGACTGAAATATTATTTACAATGTTATATATATATATTTTTTTTTTCCAATCTAACATTCAGAAATTAAATAAAGTGAAAAGTGCATTTTTTGTTCCTTACTATTATTGTAACATTAGCGGTCATAGGATATGATTTCCCAACGCTTGTGCGATTTTTTTTTTTTTTTAATTTCTATTCTTGGGAACTTGTTACTGAAGTAAAATTAAGGGTTACACCGTTTTTTCATTTAAATTTGCACATTTATTTGAGTAAAATATTATTTTCAAATTGTATTTACTGAATCTAAAATACAGAAAATAAATAAAGTGAAAAATACAATCTATTTTTGTTCTTTAGTCCCCACCCTATCCTGACCGTTACTTCAAAAATGAAAGTGTGGGGAAAGGTAAAATTTGTATTTGTGTTATCTGGAGAGTACAAACCTTTTTTCTATACCAAACTTTAAGAGTTTCAGTCACGTTTTGGGTTAAATTATCTGCTGTCTCTCTGTAAAAACCAACAAATTCTTACAGATCGGATTTTCGAGTATGTGAATGGAATCTTTACAGATAACTCAAACAATGTCAATGGATGGCATTAGACAATTTTCTAAATATTTAATGACAGGATATCATGTTTTCCAATGTTCCTGGCTTTAATTTCAGAGTAGTGATTTCATTTTTATTTTTACAATAATTAAACAGAATTGTATTAAGTTCTAAAGTTATGGATTTAAATATCAAATTCTAAACAGAATATAAGTATAAATTTCATTGTGGAAGACACAACAACAACAACGCACATATTTTTTCATTTAAGTTTTACAAATGCATATTTTATTTTGCTGAAATATTATTATTTACAGAGAAAAAAACAATTCGAAACTTGTAAATATCTAATAATATTTCACAATATTTAGTTTACACTCTTAACATTTTCCAAAGATTTCACTAAAGAAAATGTTCATTACTCACTGTTTCTTGGTTTGGTCACACAATAGCGTTTTTAGATGAAAAAAAACGCGTTTTTTTTTTTTTTTGCTCCGAAGTTATCACTATCTATCTATCCTGTATAGCTGGATCTATCCTCTCCTTCTACTACTTTGAGGAAGATCCACTTACTTTAATCTTTCCTATAAGGCCTTATCAGTCAACTCTTCTTATTTTATGACCCCTATGCTATTAGAGTACTCGAGGGCCATGGGGTCTTTTCATTTCTGGCCTTACAACTATTCCCTCTCTATAAACCTTACTATAATTCTTCTATAATCTACTCTTTTCCCCTTCAATATACCCTATTCCTCCTATGAGTTTAAATTCGGAAGAAGGCTAGTTCAGAAGCCTTAAGGTAGCAGCCCTACCACTGAACTATTCCATCGTCAGGCTAGTCTCCTGAAAGGGAGAACATAATTCTACTAGTAAGCTGACAGAAAAAGAATCGAATTGAATCAATAGGAAACGACCCAGGAATGGAAAAGGTAAAACAAAAATGGAAACGACAAAATATAATACACATAGCAAACTGGGATGTAAGAGGAATAGCATATAAAGAAATAGAATTAGACCAATTATTAAATGAAAGAAATTTTAAAATAGCAGTAATCACTGAAACAAAAAAGAAAATGAAAGGAACCATGAGAATTGAAAATTTTAATGTGATATACAGCGGAGTTGACAGAGACCAAAGAGCACAAGCAGGAGTCATGATTTGAATTCATAACTCCCTTTCAAAACATTTAAAACATTATAAATTATGGAATGAAATAATAATAGAAGCTAGAATTAAAATAGATAGAGGCTATTTAACAATAATTGGTTTATATGCCCCAGAAGAGGGAAGAGAACAAGATAGTATTGCTTTTTATAATCAGCTACAAAACATATATAATAAAATAAATAAAAATGATTACGTAATTTTAGCAGGATACTTAAATGCAAGAAATCGAAAATTAATAATAATAGAGGAATACATGGAGAACATACTCTAAACAGAAAAATCTTTATAAACTACAAAGGAAAATTATTATAAACTACAATGTCAATCAATTAAAAAATGATTGACTTTGTAGTTTATAATAATCTAAAAATAATGAATTCCTTCTATAAACATAAAGAGACATACATAAATATACTTGGGCAGCAAGAGGATGGAAATCAATATTAGATTACTTTATACTAAATGAAAAGACATCAAAATTTTCACTAGATGTTAGAGTTCACAGAGGATATGAAATAAGCAGTAACCACTTCCTTGTTAAAATAAAATTAAGATTACCACCTAAATGGCTACAAGGAACAAGAACAGAAAGAAAAATTGAAACATTTGTTTATAAAACTAGACTATTGAATGACACAAATGAACAATGGCTATATGAACAAAGAATTAACCAATATCTAGACAAAATGAAGAAATAAAAATAGAATGGCTTAATATAAAAACGATACTAAATCAGCACCAAATGAAAGCTTAGGAAAGACCAAAAAATTCAATAAAAGGAAAAAACAGAAGATCTGGGATGATACAATCAAAGAAATAATCAAAAAAGAAAAAAGAAGCCTATCACAAATGGTTAAGCAGTAAAAGATTAGAAGATGAAATAGAATATAAAAGAATAAGATCCATTGCTAAAAGAGAAGTCAGAAAAAGACATAGAGAATCATGGAACAAATTTTTTTCTAATTTAGAACAAGATTTATATAAAATAAGACCCAATGTATATAAAATTTTGAAACACTTAAATGCAGATACCAAAGAAAATATAAAATTAAACACTGTATTGAAATTAGAAGAATTTCTCAATTACTACACAGAATTGTGGACAGACAAATATTTTACAAAAGACAACTGGCAAACAATTAACGAAAATGAAAAGGAAATAAAGAAGAATTAGAAAAAAACAGCCTGAAAGAAACAAGAAACGGAAAATCACCTGGAGAAGATAAACTAGGTTCAGAACTATATAAATATGCAGGAACTAGATTCAAAGAAAGACTCTTATTATTTATAAATAAAATTTATTCAACTGGTATCCCATGGAAAAAAGCAATTGTGATTCCTATCTTTAAAAAAAAAAGGTAATAGAGATGACCCTAAAAACTATAGAGGTATCAGTATACTAAATTCCTGTTACAAAATATATAGCAGAATCTTAAATAGCAAACTAATGAAATATTCCGAAATCTTTATTTAAGAAGTACAGAATGGATTTAGAAAAGGACGATCATGTATAGACCCGGCGTTTTGCCTAAAATTAATAATAGAGAAAAGAAGAGAATACAATTTAGAAACACATATTGCGTATATTGACTTTGAAAAAGCATTTGACAAAGTTAAAAGAAACATATTATTTAACATATTAAAAGAAAGACAAATACCAAATAATATCCTAAAAGCTATCACAAGTATATATGAAAATAATCAAATACAAATAAGATTAAATCACGAGCTATCATATACGAGAGAGATAAACCAAGGGGTCCGACAGGGATGTCCCCTCTCAGCAACTGATTTTAATATCTACTTAAATGAAATAATAATAAAATGGAATAAAAATTTACATCAAGGAATTAAACTTTCTCCTACAGTAAACTTAAACACTCTCCTCTTTGTCGACGACCAAATAATAATTACAAATTCTGAAGATAAACTACAGAAACTATTTTAGATCTAAATGAGATATCCAAAGGTTAGCGTATGACAATATCAAAAACTATGACCTTTAAAGGACAAGATCCAGCAAGAACTAAAATAGTAATAGATAATAAGATCTTAGAACAGGTGAATTCATTTAACTACCTAGGATGTACGATCACATATGAAAATGAAAAAGATATAAACGTAAAAATTGCAAAATATTTAAAAATAACAGGTGTAGTTAACTCTATATTTAAACCAAACCTAGTTCAAAAACAAACCAGGCTAAAAGTATACAATACATTAGCCCTACCAGTCTTAATGTATGGAAGCGAAATCTGGACAATAAAACAAAAAGACAAACAAAGATTAATAACAGCAGAAACGAAGTTTATGAGAAAAACTACAAAGTGTACCCTATTTGATCACAAAAGAAATGAAGAAATTATGAAAGAATTAAACCAAGAACCAGTAATAGAAAAAATTAAAAAATATAAACATAAATGGATGGAACACGTTCAAAGGATGAAAACAGAAAGATTACCAAAACAAGCCTTAAAGTACAAGCCATTAGGAAAAAGAAAACCAGGGCGTTCTCTTAAACGATTGAACGATGACTTCCGGCCTTAGAAGTCATTATTTTTTTATTATTAATTATGAATTAGAAGATTCAGGCCATGCTAGGCCTAAATCCTTGATATGCATGATGAAGTTATCACTATCAGTTGGAGGTGACATCACTAAAAGATTATTGGCAAATGACAACCTCGCTCATCTCCACTAGGTTGAGCTGACATCTTCTGAAGGAGAGGGGGGAGGGGTGTTGGGGAGCATTGCAGGGAAGACCACTGTCACCCTCTCGAATAACACATTTTTTTCTTCGAAGTTATCACTATCAGTTGGAGGTGACATCAATAAAAGATATTGGAAAACGACGAGCTCGCTCATCTCCCCATGGATGAGCAGACATCTGGAGGAGAGGGCGCGTGGGGGAGCCCTGCAGGGAAGACCACTGTCAACCTCTCAACTACTCTTTCACTTCCACCATGTAATTGTTTTTTTTTTTTTTTTTTCATTCCAACAATTTCGGACATCTGCAAATTGCTAGCTCCCTCATCTCATTGGTTATCAGTTTGAGGTGAAATCACTAAAAGATATCCGCAAATGGGGAGCTCGCTCATCTCCTATTCGATGAATTTGAGCCACACAGATAAATTTTGCCCCATGATGTCACAAAGTAAGATAATCTCACGTCAACATCAAATCCACTAACATGCAAAAGCATGTCTGTGAATCATCTGTGTGAAAGCTTCATTTTTGAAGGAACGGTCAGGGTAAGGGTCAAGTAAACAGTACTATAAGGAAAAAAAACAAACGAGTCGAGTGCGTTTTCAGTTACTGCAATTCATTCATCCAGTGCAGCTGCTGTATTGTGTTGTGGTATTTTGTGTCCAGTAAAGTAAAATAATGAGTGAACCACAAAATCTTTGAAATTTTCTTTCTTCAGGAAAATAGCACGAGACAAAACTCTTCACATAGCTCTAAAAGGATGGAAACCTGTCATTATTTTAGAAGACACGTACATTGTGATGTATTTATCCAGGACCACTTGGGAAAAGTTATGCAGGAAGTAGTCTGATATCCTCGGCTACTTGCAAAGAAGAGTTGACTACGAAATGGATCTCAGTGAGTGTTATTTTCTGAAATGCTAAGATGGGGAACTAATGGTTGATCATTCAGGAGCTGGTGGATGTAAAGTTTTCTCTATTAGTTGTGAAGAAGCTGAGAGATTTTCACCAAAATTTTTAGACATTGATAATCATTTACTATTTTTGGAAACTGAATTACCACCAATTGTATCATGGGGAAAATAATCGCTAATCATCTATATACACCAATGGTAAAATTAGACCTTCAAGATTTTATTCAAATTGATAAAGATTTTTTATTTTGGAATATTTATGAACATTTTACAAAAACTGCTTGTGTATATGTGGTGACAAAAGAATACACAGAAAGCTTAATGAGGCATGGTGTCATTTCCAGACTGACGCAATATCAAATGTATGGAGCTGTACTTAGTATAGTATCTGGTCTAAAAACTCTATTGTGTGACCAACTATTTTGATGTTAAGTAACCAAAGAATAGTTAGTAATGAACGTTTTCTCTATTGAAATCTTTGGAAAATGTTAAGAGTGTAAACTAAATATTGTGAAATATTTTTAATTAATTACAAGTTTCGAATTGTTCTTTTCTCTGTAAATAATAATATTTCAGCAAAATAAAATACGCATTTGTAAAACTTAAATGAAAAAAATGTGTGTTGTTGTTGTTGTGTCTTCCACAATGAAATCTATTCACATTGTTTGAGTTATCTGTAAAGATTTCATTCACATACTCGAAAATCCGATCTGTTAGAATTTGTTGGTTTTTACAGAGAGACAGCAGATAATGTAACCCAAAACGTGACTGAAACTCTTAAAATTTGGTATAGAAAAAAGGTTTGTACTCTCCAGATAACACAAATACAAATTTTATCTTTCTGCACACTTTCATTTTTGAAGTAACGGTCAGGATAGGGTAGGGACTGAAGAACAAAAATAGATCGTATTTTTCACTTTCCATACGGTTAGCCTAGTGGCTGTGGGCTTCGCAACCATATGACTGGGGAAGGAGTGTCTCAGGTTCGCTTCCCGTCGAAGACGTGAGGAATTTGAGGATCTTCCTCAGCCATAGCCAAGTTAGCTGGTCTTTGGTGCAGTCAGTACGGTTTTTCCGTGAGTTTATCTGGCGTTTTTCATCCCACAAGCAGGCAAACCAGCCCAGTAAACACACACGGATCTACAGCCATAAATACGTAACCCCCATGAGCTGGCTCAACTAGCCCCAATAGGGACATGGGAGAAAAAGGGAGAAACCTCCATACGAATAAATATAACTTTATTTATTTTCTGTATTTTAGATTCAGTAAATACAATTTATAAATAATATGTCACTCAAATAAATGTGCAAATTTAAATGAAAAAATGGTGTAACCCTTAATTTTACTTCAGTAACAAGTTCCCAAGAATAGAAATGAAAAAAAAAAAAAACCTTTCGCACAAGCATTGGAAAATCATATCATACGACCGCTAATGTTACAATAATAGTAAAAAACAAAATAGAATGCACTTTTCACTTTATTTAATTTCTGAATGTTAGATTGAAAAATATATATACACGTATATAACATTGTAAATAATATTTCAGTCAAATAAAATGAGTAAATTTAAATGAACAATACTATTCCATTAGGAGAATGAAAAAAAGAGACAGATATGATAACTAATAATGTAATTGTGTCTTTTGAGATGAATAAAGTACAAATAAAATTTTTTTTCTTGTGAAATTTCTTGCCACAAACTAACCAGAGACTTTTTTTGAAAATCCACTCAGTGAATTAAAAGTCTTATTTGTTCATGCAAGCCCTCAAATATTTCAAGAAACTGTCTCAGAGAAGCAAAAGGAATTCGGTATTAAATTAATAGCCAGAATTTTTAGTGGAGAAGATTTCAGTTGAAATGTGACAATTCTGTACATGATAAAAGTTTAAAATCAACTGACTGCCAGTCAAAACTTATTTCAAAACTTTACCATCCATACATTCCAGTGATGGGGAAATTAAAAACAGAGACCATAGCAAATAACAGAATTGTAGTTTTGTGAATAAAATCATAAATATTTATTTGAAGGTAAATATTTAATTTTTCTTTACAATTTTTATTTCTGAGCTAATATTCATTTGAAATAAAAATAAATAATTATTTATTTGTATTGGAAAGAATATCTAATATAATAATTGTGTTTTAAATAAAAAAAAAATATATATATATATATATATATATATATATATATACAGCAATTGGGATTAATGGAAATGAGTTTTACATAATTGAACTATGTAAAAACCATCGTTCAGCATGAACGATGGTTTTTACATAGTTTTGAAATGTCACACAGTTTTGTAATTACACAGTTTTGAAATGTCACATAGAGAAAAATCATGTGAATTACACGTAAGCACCAGTGGCAAATCATACACTGTGAACATCAGCAAAAAATGTTGAATCAGAAGAACAATAAGAATATAAAATACTATGCTTTTCACTTTATTTAATTTCTGTATGTTAGATTCAGTAAATACAATTTGTTCATAATATTACAGTCAAATAAAAGAAAACATAGAAATTAACAAAGTATATATTTCAGAGCTAATATTCATTTGAAATAATAAGAAATAACTATTTATTTGTTATGCTAGCAAAAGAAGTTTCTAAAAGAAAACACTAACGGAGAGTGCAAAACATTGTTTGTCTCATATCCGTTACTTAAAAGTACTAATGCTAAAGGAAAATAAAATAAAATAAAATAAAATAAAATAAAATAAATTTCATTTACAGAAATAGGTTAAGAGCACAAGGAATCGAAGGTAAAATTAATAGTCAGAGAAGGACAATCAGTTATTTATTTATTTCTTTTTTGCTCAGTTATTCTGATTAGAATTACTTGATGACAATGATGGATGTTTGTCACCCTGGGAATTTCCAAGATATCTTATATCAAAACATCGCCCACAAGTCAATAGCCAAACCCAAACACCACATGATGTCATGGACACATATGTTCCCCAGAAATTTCCAAACACAAAAGATCACGATTCCTTATATCTGAAAAATACCCACAATGCTTTACACGAACCAAACACACCACGTGATATCCCTGACAGAAGGGAGCCCCCAGCGAAATTCCAAACATTGCAAACTCTATCTTATCATTATCCATCACCCATAATGCCATATGCAAACCATTTACTTATCTACAACTCATAACAACACATCCATGACAAGGAGGTCACTTACCCCATTCACCCTACCTCTATTTTGTTCATAGTGTCCCACCAATCACGCCACGAATCCTTATCCACTAATAATATCTTCCTTTTCCATTCAAAACAATAACGTCACTTATTTACAACTAACAAATTATGTCACTTATCTATATCTGATAACAACGCACACCCACGACATGATTCCTTACCTTATATTGATCTGCTCAGAAGTGTCCCACCAATTACGACACGAATCCTTATCTCTACCATCACCCTTAATTCCATACGCGAACCAAACACAAGAACTGAAACCATTGATACATATGCCCCCCAGGGAAATTCCAAACATTCCAAACTCATGACTTCACAGACACAATGACACCATCATCTCAACAACCAATCACGTCACGATTCCTTATCTTATCTTGATCTTGAACTGCTCAGAAGTGTCCCTACTACTACTACCGCGCCATGACTATGAATCGAAGTAAAAAAAAAATGTAAGTCATTATCAATGATTGAAGGTTACTGTATATTTTATTCCTTAATCCTTATTTTAGTTTTTTCAAAGTTGTCATTTAGTCCATATCTTTTTCCTTCTGTGTATAGTGTTTGCAATGTCTGTTCCAGCCTTGCTGTCTTCTTCAATCAGGACGATGTCATCTGCAAAGCAGAGGTAGTTTATTCTCATGCCATTTATTGAAGTGCCTCCACCTTCTTCTTTAATCTCATCTAGTGTTCTTTCTAGATGTGTGATGAAGATGATTGGTGATATTGGGTCCCCTTTTCTTGTGCCTTGACTAGTGGCAAACCAATCTCCTGTCTCACCTGCTATTCTGATTTTTGCTTGTGCTTGGCTGTTTATATCTTTCAGCAGGCGGATCAATTTATTGTCTACACCATAGACAATATCAGTATCTTCATTATTGTTATATACTTTACTGAGTGTTTTTATTACATAATCTGCATTCTTTGATTATAAAGATTACATGTAGATGAGTGAGGCGAGTTAATCCCACCTACTTCGAAACTTGGGTTAGCTTTTATGAAGAGTGGAATTTAGCCATCACTATTTATGTTGTTGTTAAAACGGATTACCACAACAAAATAATGGCCGTCTTAAATGACCAACACACCTACCAAATAATCCACAATGATCCTACCCCCGACCTCATAAAACAGATAAACAGCACCTTACACACCTTAAAAAGTCAAAACAAAATAGATAAAACCACAATGAGACACACAACCCCCCGCACTACTCGCACCACCTATATGTTCGGGAACATCAAAACCCACAAAGACGGTTATCCGATACGACCCATATTCTCCTACAAGAACACCACCACAGCTCCTTTATCCAAATTTGTTGCCAAACTCATCAAACCACTACTAACAACGTCTATCTGTATGATCAAAAATACAGATGACCTATTCTGGAAATTAAGCAACACTACTCCATCCCAGGATGACATCCTCTCCTCACTAGATGCAACTTCATTATACACCAACGTGGATGTTCCCAAAACATTAGACATCGTACACACACTACTCTCCGAGGACCACACCCTACACACACACGCACAAAATTAACACCAAATGACATCATTAGTTTGATTAAACTCACAACAATATCCGCCAACTTCTTTAAATTCAATAACTCCTTATATGTTCAAATTTTCGGTCTCCCAATGGGCCAAAACATCAGTGGACAATTAGCGGAGTTATTCCTGGCGCACATTGAATCACTTCTACTCCCCCCCTTCCCTCCCCCCGGCATCACCTTCTATGGCAGATACGTAGACGATATTCTATGCATTGGCAAACCCCACACATCTCCGCCTTACAAACATCCCTCAACGATTTTAGCAACAGACTACAATTCACCATGGAAACAGAACAGAACAAATCCATCAATTTCTTAAATCTTACATTAATCAGAAGCCATAACAGAATTGCCACGAAGATATTTCACAAGCCCACACATGTCGGAAACTACCTCCATTTCAATTCATACCACCCATATTCCGTTAAAAAATCAGTCATCCTATCACAATTTATCAATGCTTACAAATTCTCCACCAACAGCAATTTTCTTGACACTGAACTCAAGTATTTAACACAGGTTTTCAAAAATCGAAACTACCCCACGCATCTAATAAATTACGCGAACTTTACGGCAAAATGCCGTCTTAACAATAATACAACAAAAGCAGACTTCCCTACACGCATGGTCATCAAATTGCCATACATCCAAAACACATACAAGGCTTACAAATACATTTTCAAAAACACGAACTATAAGCTAGTATTCACCACAAACCATAAATTAGGAACTCTCCTAAAACCTACTAAATCTCTCACTCATAAAGAATTATTCGAACACCACAACGTAGTCTACAAATTCCCTTGTCAAAAAGACTGTGACGTCACCTACACGGGCTCTACAATTAGGTCGTTATGGACTAGACTACAAGAGCACTTCAGGGATTGCAATATTCCCATTCCAGAATATCTGAACACGAAAAAACATCGCAACATCAAAAAGAAAAACAAACCACAGAATACAGGGAAGACTGAAATTGCAGCTCACGCCCTTGAACTAAAACACATTCCCCAAATTGACAAAGCCATAATCATTGACAAACAAGAAAACGAAACGATGCTTAGAATATCCGAAACTATTGCCATAAAATGTGATGGTAATTCTATCAACGTCCACCGCCCCTACCTAATTTCCGAATGTTGGACGATCCAAAACTTACAAATTAAGCCACGCCTCCGGCCATTTAGCGACAACAAATGCCCAAATTTGGCAGACACATCTTGCAGCCTTGACATAGCCCTACAGTCATTTCCACAAAGTTCCGACGATGGTCAGACGATGACCGAAACGGTCCACACCCCGTAAACCCTTGCCCCAGTTTCCACATAAGGATACCCTTCCCCTTCCTTTCCCCCCCCCTCTCCCCACAACAAAATAATATATATATATATTTATATATATATATTATTAATAGTAACCCGGGTTCCCAAACTTATTTCCCGTGTCCCAAGTACATCCCCATGTTCTTTCCCTCTCTTTCCCCCCCTTCCACAAGAGCTTGGATTTAGAAGGCATCTTTAAACCAAAATCAAGGTATGTACGTAATTTTTCAACATTTTTTATTCTGCCATAATTGCCTTCTACACTCGCCCGTAATGTCCTAAATTATATATATATATATATATATATATATATATATATATACCCCTTTTGAGTTATGTTAGCCAATGTATTAAATATAAGGGACACTCCTAAACAAAAACAGGCTAAAATAGCCGTTAATTATATTAATAGTTGTTGTTACTGTTTATGTATGGGGTGTAGGCATTGGATGCTGGTGATTTGTGATGTGTATATTAGTGTTAATGTTATATTAACTTTGTTGGTATATTTTCCATAGTTCGTGTTTTAATGTTCTGTAGTTATCTATGTGTTTAAATTTCTTGGTAGATTGTTGAGTTGCGTGGGTATCTGATGTGATCTCACAAAAGAACCGTATGAATTGTTGAAGGGTGTGAGGATGTAGAGAGTTGTCGGTTGTGTTATACGACATGTGTCTCTGTTGTTTCGATAGGTGATGTTGAGGTAATTCTTTAGTAATATTATGTAGTGTTTAAAATTTTTAATGCTCAGGATTCTGTGTATCGCAATGTGCTGGTCGGATATTGGCTGTTGTGTATAAGGTGTCCAAGTCACTGCTGACACAAATTTCCTATGTAATATTTCTAATTTTGTTAGGTTTTCTGTTTGATGTGTTCATTGACTGTTATACCGTATCTGAGTACGGATTCGTAGATACCGTGATATAGGAGTTTTTTTTTTTTATGTTGGATGGAATAATGTCTTTTACTTGGAAGAGTTTTGCTGCAGTGTTCCGGAGTTTGGTACAGTATGTTGGTATTCTATATGTTTTGACCATTTAAGGTGGCAATCTATATAGAGACCAAGGTGTTCTGCATGTGTTATAGGTTTGATTTCGGGACATTTGCAGGTATTTTTGTTGTTAATGCAGCAGTATGTGTGACTGTGTATCGATAGTGGTGCGGGCGCATGATTCTTGGGTTGTGTATTATCAACATCTGTGTTTTGGTGCCGTTGATAAGAATTGCGTTTTGGTAGAAGTATGTTGTGATTAAATTTAGGTCTTTTGTGCTTTGCAGAGAGCCGTGTTAATGTCTGTGCGGATTGCTAGTAGTGCGGTGTCATCTGTGTACTGAAATATTTGACTTCTTATAGCCATGTTATGAACATCTTTAATGTATATGTTGAATAGAGTGGGTGATAATATGGCACCTTGAGGAACACCGTGCTTTTTTTTTTGTACTCATGTTCACATGTACCATGTGACATGAGTATAGTTGTGATGAGTATAGTTGCGATGAGTATACTCATATGTGATGAGTATAGTTTGGTAAGTAGTATGTCATGTTCAAGTGTGTCAAATGCTTTGGTTAGGTCCAGCAGTATAAGGACGGCGTACTTGTTTTTGTCGAGAGCTTTGTTTATTGTGTCGGCGATGTCTTCTAATAAAGTAATGGTGCTTTTTTCTTTTCTGAAAGCGCTATTGGTTTTGTGAGATGATGTTGTACTTCTGTAAATAGTTCTGTAGTCTAGTGCGTGTTATTGTTTCTAGAATTTTTGAAATGACTGGTAGGGTAGCTATTAGTCTATAGTTCTGAGAATCGTTTCTTTTCCCGTGTTTGTAAATTGTTGTAATTATTGCAATTTTTAGTTGTTGTTGTGGGATAATGTCGGTGTCGAATATTATTTTCACGAGTCTCAAAAGTATTGGATTTATTTGTTCAAAGTGTGTTATAAGGTCTGTGATTCTTATTTTGTCTATTCCTGGAGTGGTCTTTGGTTTTAGTTGTAGGATTGCTTCTTTCAGTTCCTGTCTTGTTATGGGCGGAAAATACATCGTTTGTTGTTGACTTTGTGTCGGTAGTTTTTTGTTGATCGTTGATAGTTTGTCTTTTTTGAGTTGTGTGATGTTGTTTGTGAAAGCATGGGTGAATGAGTCTGCTGATTCCTCTTGGTTTGTGTCCTGACCGAAGCTTTTTGCAATAAAATCTTGTGCTGAAGTTTTCTTTTTTCGAGTTACTAGTTCGTTGAGTGTAGCCCATGTTTGCTTCATATTGTAGTCATATTCCATGAATTTTTGGAAATAGTAGTGTCTTTTTGCCCTACAAATTTTTGTTGTTAGTTGATTTCTTGTGTTTTTGTATAAGGTTTGTAAATATGTGTTACTGGGTGACTTTTTGAGTTTTTTCCATTGATTTTCTTTTACAGTAATATTATTTAGTATGTCGTCATTTATCCATGGATTGTTTTCTGTTTGTCGCCTCGTTTGTGTAGGCTTTGTTGCTTTTTTGTATATTTCTGTGAACTTTAGTCGAAAATTCTTGTATAATGTAAAGATCGTTTATTTTAAGTAGGCAATTCCAGTCTGGGTTATCGACAATGCTCTTTAATATGATCGAGTTTTGTCGACTTTTGTGGTGGTGTGTGTGTGTGGGGGGGGGTAGGTAACGTAATAAAACGCATTGGAGACAAAGTAGTGATCGGCAATTTTGACGATAATTACTGATGATGTGTATGCATGAATGGGAGCCCGTATATTGATGTGATCAATGCATGATTGTGTTAGTGAGTTATTGAGTATTTCTTCTCTTGTTGGGGAGTTAATGGTAGGGTTTATGTTGTACTGACTTAGTATATCAAGGTTTGTGTTACTGATTGAAGAAGCGTGGTCAAGAGTATTTATGTTAATGTCTCCTATTAGGATGAGCCTGTGTGTTGTACGGGGTTCGATGCCACTTAGCCATGTTTCTAACTCATGAAGAAAGCTGAGTGGATTATTATCTGGAGATCTGTATTTATTATGTTTATTGTATTTGATACTATATTTGTGGCTATTTGCGATTTCCAAAATTGTGTTTCCGCATGTTCGAAATGAGTTTGTTTTTCTGTCACATTGTATTTTTCTTTGATAAATGCCACAATGCCACCTCCTCTTTTGTTTGGTCTACATAAGTTGTAGGTTTGATAATTACTTATGTTGTATGCGTAAATTTCTGTGTTTTATTGCAACTTCGGTCAGTATTAGCGCATCTATGTTTATCATGGTATAATTGAGCTGTGTTATCAATGTAAGTCAGTGTTTTTTTATACTTCTTATGTTTGTGTGTATGATAGTGAAGTTGGTATTGGTGGAAATGTTGTCTGACCATTTCTTCAAAAAGTCAAAGCCCTTGAAGTTTATATTGTCTGGCTGAATATGTTCGCCTATGTTTGAGATCTCCATTATATAGTTTTTAAGTGATTTCTAATCTTGTTCTTAAGGATGTGAAGAGTTAGTGTTTTATATTGGTAGGCTGTGTAGGTCGGATTCACTTGTAATTATATAAACTCGAGTGTTTTCATTCTTTCTCATAAATATCTGTGAATCCTTAGTCCACAGGAACTTGTAGTTTTTCTATGTTTTTGTCCCCATTGCTTGGTATAAAAGATTTTTGAAGTATGGAGTCCAGTGTTCTGTTATATAGATTGGTGTTGGGAGTTTCTTGTCAGTTAGGATCGTTATTGTCGGCCTTGTTTTCTTGCTTTCTGAGTAGTCAAGAATAGAGTCTCTCAGACTTCTGCTGGTAAAACTAGCGATGAGTGATGGCGGTCTCTCTTTGTTTTTTTTTTTTGTGGGCCTCGGTTAATAGAGATGATGTCTATGATTGCGACTTGAACACCAATTTTGTTGCCGATCAGTTGCATTAAGTTGCTTAAGTCTTCTGTATTTTCTTTTGTGTGATAATAATTGTTCTTTCTTTCATTGTTCTTTCAAATATTTACATATGTACAATGATCATCTATTCAGTATATTATTTTTAAGGATTAGCACTTTGTGCTACATGTAATGAGATTTAAATAGTAATGGTGATAACATATTTTTTTAAATAACAATCACAGTAGTAATTTACAATTATATTGTTCAGAGTTACATAAGTTGTATAATATTACATGTTGTAGTTTACTATTTTTTTTTCAAGCTTGAAAGATGTGATTATACAACCGTATTTACATATATGCAATCAAAATATTATATTTCCTAATTCTCACAAACATACAGTGTAAACTCATGATTTTCATTTTTTTTATTACATTGCATGCATTTGTTACAGTTATTACATACATTACATACATTTGTTACAGTTATTACATACATTACATACATTTGATTATATATGATACATTACTTACATTTGTTTACATATGATACTTACATTACGTACATTTGTTTACATATAATACATACATTACATATATTGGTTTACATGTGATACGTACATTACATGCATTTGGTTACATACGATACATCTTGGATGAGAACTAATTTCCCTGCTTTCATCTTCGAAGCATATATGTAAGCTTTTCTGAGGATGACATCAGTTGGTTATTATTTATTGTTTTTTTTTTTGCTGTGTTGGGGAGCTACGAAATCTATGATTGAGAAATTCGTGCAAGCAAGCACGCACACCCACGCACACACGCACGCACGCACGCACACACACGCATTTGATGCGTCGCTGAACTGGAAGCCTGAACAAACATTGTCTTTCATTAAGTTTGTATGGTATTTTAGAGCTCTTTTCAGGCTATTGTAGTTTGTAAGGTTGAAAAGGTAATTTTACCATGTCTGGGATGTAGAAGTTTCGTGTGGATTTTCCGTAGTGATTATTGTATTTATATGTGATATAATTAGTTGTCTGAGGCCTTGTTATGCGATATATGTTTCTGACTGTCCTGTAGTTGGCATCGAAATAATGTTTTAGCAAACCTGCACAGTGACTTAAATGTTTTGCTGTCAGTATTTTGTGTTCTGACATTGCAGTGTATATAAAGTCGTTATTGTCTCTTTGTTCCCAATAGATCAGTTTTATGATTTTGTACTGTAACGAAATTATCTATTTAGTTTGTTGGGTGCACCGAAAGCAAACGTTGTTATAGCGTATCTTAGTATATTTTGAAATAGTGCTTTGTATATTAGTGTTTTTAGGCGTATGGGAACTATGTCTTTTAACCTGTAGAGTTTGCCAGTTATTGTTTGGAATTTGTTGTGTAAATGGTTTATGTGGCTATTCTAAATCATATCTGCATCGAAGTGATTTCCAAGGTATCGTATTGTTTCAACCTGAGTGATTATAGTGGTTTCGCTGTTCTGTGTGTTTTTTTATGTTCGAGAATCGGTTTTGGATGGATAATATTTGTTATCAACTGGTCGAGTCAGTGGATTTCTGATATCATTAATTTTATCTTATCTGAGTTTCTGTATCTGTATGGAGTTTTTTGTGAGCCAGTGTGTGATTTAATAATTTAATATATAATTATTTAATAATAATATTATTTAAAAATAATAATAATTTTTTAATGTGTTAATGTATTATATATAATGATTTAATAATAATAATAATAATAATAATAATAATAATAATAATAATAATAATAATAATAATAATTATTATTATTATTATTATTATTATTATTATTATTATTATTATTATTATTATTTATATTTATTTCAAATTTATATCAAACAAGAAAACTCCCTGATATTAAACGCAATATACAGACCACCCAACTTAAGCACCACAAAATTCCTAGAAGAACTAAACAGATGGCTTTCAGCCACGAAAGTAGGCACCTCAAAATACTTGATAATAATAGGAGACATTAATATAAACATTAGGAACATAAATAACAACACAGAACAATACCTAGACCTATTTTCGGCATATAACATAACCCCATCCATACAGTCGTATACACGAGAAGAGATAGTCGGAAACACAACAATCTCAACCTGCATTGATCATATAAATATAAGGGCCCCTCCAAACAGCCACACAGCAGCCGTCATAACATGCAAACTAGCAGACCATTATTTCACAGCATTGCAGTTACACACTGAACCAGAACCCATAAAAATCACTGAGACTACAAAACAGTATCATAGCATTGTAAACGAAGCAATAGTGAACGATGAAATCAGAAAAACAGACTGGATGCAGATAGCATCTTTAGACTCTGCTGAAGCTGTATATAATAATCTTAAACTTGCATTTAACAAACTATATAACAAAGCATTAACAAAAATAAAAATACGCCCCCAAACGAAACAAAATCCATGGATAACAGACAACATACTAACAGACATACAAAGAAAAGATGCCCTATGGAAACAACTTAAGAAGTCGCCGAACAATATCGCCTTAAAAGCTGAATACAAAAGAAAACGGAATCTCCTAACAACCCAGATTAGAACGGCAAAAAGAAACTATTACAGAAACAAATTAACAACAGCTCAGAATGATATAAAGGAAACCTGGCACCTGATTAATGAAATGCTGGACAATATACACAGAACCACTGCCTCAGAAAAAATAAAACACAGCTTTGCCTGCGACCCCAAATACTTCAAACAGTTGGCAAACAACTTTAATCAGCACTTCGTGAACTCTGTCCAAAAGCTACAAGAAACAACCTTTCCTCACACAAACAAACATTCTCCACTAGGTCCACGAGCAACCCAGTCGATGTGGTTCCCCACAGTAACAAAAGAAGAACTATCACTGGCAATTCAACAAATTAATCCTAACAAAGGACCGGGAATAGACGGAATCAGACCAAAAGACATCAAGAAACACTCAACCGACCTACTTCCAGTTATACAAAAACTGTTAAATAAAATCTTCGAAACGGGACACATACCTGAAACACTGAAGACTGCATTAATCACACCCATGCACAAACAGGGAAAAAGAAACATAATAAGTAATTACAGACCTATCGCCACGCTGCCTGTAATCAACCAAATCATGGAGTGCATTGTACATCAGAAACTCTCCACATACGTTGAAAAATTTCAAATCATACCCAAAACACAATATGGCTTTCAAAATAATAAAGGAACAGCAACACTCCTGGAAGATTTCACAGATCTAATAAACGCTGCATTGGATAAAAACAGAATAACATTAGTGGTATTCATTGACCTAACAAAAGCATTTGACACACTAACACATAAAACCTTGTTAACGAAACTTACCCATATCGGAATTGGAGGTCGTCTACTCCAGTGGTTTAAAGCATACACGAAAAACAGAAAGCACATCACACGTATAGGATCAGCACACAGCAAAGAGGTACATGTAACCTGTGGAGTACCGCAAGGAGCTGTCCTATCTCCCATTCCATTTAACATATACACACGACATAAGCCAACTCCCCCTAAAAAGTAAAATCTTCCAGTATGCAGACGACACTGCCATAGTATCCATTCACAACAATGCAAATATCGCTTACAAAAATATGCAACACGACATCAATCAAATCACTAACTGGTTAACCGAAAACAGCATATATATAAACCCTGGAAAAACAAAGCTAATGATATTCAAAAACCCCCAAACCCTGCCCATAGAAACTAAATATCTCACTATCAAACATTCATCTTCCTATACACAAAGTGCAGAACCTAAAATCACAACCATCACACAGGTGAAAACTACATGCTATCTTGGACTTCACTTCGATGCTAATCAAAGTTGGAATAGCCATACAAACTACCTACATACCAAGCTTAGGATAATAGCAAGCAAACTATACAGATTAAAAGACATCGCCCCAACCCACATAAAAATACTAATCTATAAAGCATTATGTAAAAACATTTTAAGATATGCAATCACATCATACGCATTCTGCGCAGACTACAGACTTAACAGGCTACAATGGTTGCAAGATAAAATGATAAAACTGATATTCTGGGAACAACCCACTCTTATGCAGGAAGCACGGACAAAACACAAACTATTTAAGGTGAAACACTTACGCCACTACACAGTCATGTTAAAACACTACTACAGCCCAACATATAGAGTAACCAGAACAACATATCAAATAACAAGACCACAGTCAACAAACTACATAACATATAAGTACAACAATCAAAACGGCAAAGCCACCCGAAACTTCTACGTACCTGACATGATAAACAAACTGCCGTTCGACAACAGAAACCTAGGAAAATACAGAGAGCTGAAACAGGCACTATATAAATATTATAGCGAGAATGAAAATTAGAGCAATTCCTGTTTCTCTCTCCCCCACCACACATGCACACACACAGAAACCTATGACAACCCCCCCCCCTCTCAAAAACTATCACTACAAGAACACAAAGAAACAAACACACCATGTCTAAATCCAACCCTATTTGCACAAAAAAAAAAAAAAAAAAAAAGCTAAACTGTAAAAGCAGTCGAAGTCTTTCAAGCACGTACCAACAAACAGTAAAATCAACACCTGGCTTGTGACCAGTATAGGAACACAACCATGAAACCACCACCCTCTATCATCTATTATCTTCCTCAGATAAGCTCTGATAAGCTTCGAGGAAGAAAATTACAAACTTGCAAGTATCTATTATACACACTTGTAATGCGTAATAAATATTATATATATAATTACTACAGCAACTATGTATGCAATTCATCTGAGACATAAAAAAAAATTCTGTATAATCCTTATTGTAAACACTGTAAATATTATTATTGTATGTAACTTATACTGAGACATAATAAAATGTTTTTAAAAAAAAATTAAAAAATATATAAAAAAATTATTATTATTATTATTATTATCTGAGACCTCCAGGGAGTCGAGGACTCATCTCTCGATGAGTCCTCGACATTCATACTAGATGCACTCACTACCCCTAAGGGCAAATTATTTCATTCATTCATTCACTGCTCTCTGGGAGAAAAACCTAGCTCTTACCTTTTTCTTGATTGCAAATATATTTAACTTTTAATGGATGCTCCCGTGTTCTCTCCCCACCTTCCATATAACGAAATATTTCATCAGTTGATATCCTATAATACCCATTCAAAAGTTTATAGACCTCTATCATATCACCTCTCTTTCTCCTGTTAACCAGACTCGCAATCCACTTACTCGCAATCTGTCCTCATAATCTAAATCCTATATAATCTTTTTAAACTCTTCTTTGCACCCTTTCCACAGCTTCTTTTATCCTCTTGGAACCCGGGACACCAAATCTGCGCACAATAATCCAGGTGTGGGCTTATCAAAGCCTTATAAAAAGGCAAAATGACTCCCTTATCCTTACATGTCAAGGTTCGCTTCAACATTGCAATTATCCTCTGAGTTATATTTGTAACTTTTGCTATGTGACCCTTGAACTTTAAATTCCTATCCACTAATACGCCAAGATCCCTTGCCTTTTCGTTGTTTAGAAGGACAAATAATAATCTGTGATGCTTAGAGGCCTTTCAGACCCACGATCTGCCAAGTATCGCTGGCTTTCGGAACCATTTTACAAGAATTTTACAAGATGGTTCAAGTGCTGTTATGCCTAAATATATAGTTATATGTAAATTCCATGTGTTCTCCAGACCAGTTTGCTGGATGACAGATCCCAATTTCGGAAGAAGAGAGAGTGAGTTCACCTTTATGAGACTTGCTAACTCACCTTCACTTGAAAAACTCTGATAAAGGCTCTCTTCATATCCTAGACGGGATTCCAACCAAAGTCTTTCTACCAAAAGGCTTCATCGAATCCGAGTGAGGGAAGCAGGCTCTAAAAAAATAAAAAATAATAAAAAAACTTTAAAAAAAAAACTATCAATTTACAGAGACATTATGCTTAAAATTTAATTCAATCCTCATCTTTTTTTTTTTTTTTTTTGGTTTTTGTTTAAGTTAAAGAATGTCATCATTATCTATTTTATAACTATATAATCGCTTTTTATTTCCTCGATGATTCTGAGATTAATCACTAGATGGCGCAACGTGAGTAACAATTCAGATTTAGAGATTGTCCGATTAAGCTTGCAGTATCTTTAGATATTTTCAACAACTCATTTACTTATTATTCTATTTTACAATTATAAGTAAGAAAATGATGGAATCTTTAATAACAGTGAAAGGGTGTTCTGTAATAGAATTCTTAACAATGACATCGTTCATTATTTCACTTATAACTGTAAAGGCGATTTTGTCCTATTTACTGTAGATATAATTTTATTTTGCCTCCAACGATGGTGCGACTGAAATCAAATTTGAGACAGATGGGACACGTTTGTGTGTGTGTGTGTGTGTGTGTGTGTGTGTGTGTGTGTGTGTGTGTGTGTGTGTGTGTGTGTGTGTGTGTGTGTTGCCAAATTTTTTATATGAATAGTTGATGATGAATGGTATACGTTGATGTAAGGTGTTGTTAAGAGTGAATGAACAAAGGCATCATATGAGAGTGGCTTGCAATGACGCTGCTAACTCCAAGGAAGTTTTAATAATATCAGCTTATTATCTATTACACGCATAAAATTTAGGTAACAATATCGCCTTCGGTTACAAGCAATTTCAAGAGAGTTTGTAATTAATATCATTGTAAATTGGTATAGTAATTGACCTAAAGGTATAATGTGTATTATTAGTAGGTGCATTTGTTATATTTAAGCAAGGTTGTATTACTATACAGTTTCCTATTTACAATTTATTATTACAATTTTTTGTTAACATTCACTAAAGAATTCTAATTTTTTATTTATTTTATTTTATTTTTGAAATAATAGTTTTGATGTCAGTGGTATAGCAACTGTGGTAATAGGATTCTGCATAATGTGGCGTTATAATCACCTGCCTTCAAATCTAAAATAAGCTTTTGTGAAAATAATAGGATTAATATTTACTGTTTGTGTGTGTGTGTGTGTGTGTGTGTGTTGCCAAATAGTGTTTTCTCTTTAATTTTCTAGATATCTAATTATTTTAGGCTTTCGGTTCTATTGATGTGATGTGCTAATTGTGCTGGTACCACTTTCATTCCATCTTGTTTTAGTTTTCAATATCTGTTTAGGTGTTTTAAGCTGAGTGAAAGATAGTTGAGCAGAGTAGGCATCAGATGTTCTCTCAGAGCTGCACCGTATATATATATATATGTAACCCCTTGTAATGTAAAGATGATAATAATACTGACGTTTTCCGAGTTTGGAGATACCAACTTTTATTAAATCTCACCTAGCCAGAACAAAATATTTCTATAACCACAATTCATTTTGCTAAATTCTTTTGTAACGCTAAACTACCTCACTAAATTAATGAATATTGAGATGGCTCAAAAAATCTAATAGTAAGCAAAAATGAGGACTTAACTAATAATTTTATTTGACACTTCTGCTTGTTGTACACTCGTTAATATTAATATTAGCGTTACGTTCCTCTCTAATATCTTCATTTTTAAATGATTCTCTCATTGAAGTTATCTGTTTACTTCCTTATTTTCTCAATCTTTGATGAAAGCTTTTATTTCTCACTAATTCCTCACATCCGAATGTCCAAATTGAATTAAGCTCTGCTTTATATATTTAAAAGTTGGTATTTTGACTAGTATTTGTTCAATACTAGATTTTGATCAACTTATTGTGCTATATATTTCCATGATTGATTATCTTATTTTATTTTATTTATTTCTTGACTTAAAATTACAACATGTAACTGAAATCTAATACTTTATGTGCAGGTTGGATGTTACTGGGAATGCAACTGATTATTTTCATTTTCTTCTCTTTTTATTTTATTCCTTGGATCTCCAATATTTCTCTACTCATGGGTTGCTTGAAAGTTCAAAAACTGTTTTGCTGCTTGCTGAAATATTTAAACCTGTATACTACTGCATTTTTATATAAGTAAATCCCCTTCAAAATCCACAAAAGAGCATTTATTATCAGCTATTTATGAAATATTTCATAATATCAAAAGTTTACCAACACACATAGCTCCAGTTAAAAAAAAAAAAAAAGCCTGACCATTTCTATGGACGATAAGATTCTTCTAAACAATGATCAATCATGAGTAAATGACTTAATGGGAGCACTGATTTGTTCAATACTAGATTTTGATTAATGCATTTTGATGTTAGTTCTATAATAATAATATTTATTATTATAATACTGTATTATCATTACAACACGCATATGTTATGTTAGTCTACTGTGTGTGTGTTTTCCTGTTCAGTTTGACTAAACACAGTCTTTTGATTTCAACGACATATAATAGAATACTCAGTCACCATGCATTTCGAATAATAGAATTTTTATTACAACGTATTTGGAATAATAGAATACTCAATTACGAAGAATTTCGATCAATGGAATTCATTGAATTAATCTCAATCCTTCTTTTATTGTTGTTAATGGTGTTGTTGTTGAACTACTTGCGTATTTTCCATTTCGATGTTTCGTCCATCATTGCTAGATACTTATAAAAATTAAATCTCGCCAAGTGCTGTAATTGCCTTGATAAGTCACCTTGGTAAAGTGATGTTGATCATATTGACAGAAAGATTGAGAACACAATTGGAAGCATACGTTGCAGACGAGCAAGCAGGATTTAGGAAGGATAGAACTACAATTCAACAGATTTTGACAGTGAGGTTAATAGCAGAGAAAGCTAGGAGAAAAAATAGCAAATAGCAAATAGCAAAATAGCTATTTTTTAAATAGCAAATAGCAAATGTAAATAGCAAAAACATATATACTTGCTTTGTTGATTTTCAGAAAGCATTTGACAGTATTGACCAGAAAGTTACATTAGCAGTTCTGGAATCCTATGGAATTGATAAAAAAAACTAATAGCTATATTAAAAGATGTTTATCAGAATGCAGTTGCAGCAGTTAGAATAGGTGATGATTTGGGGAAATGGTTTAAAACAAGCAGAGGTACTAGACAGGGAGACCCAATATCACCAAGCATTTTCATCGCACATTTAGAAAGAGCAATGGACAAATTGAAGGAAGATACCAAAGGGATATCTGTACACGGAATGAGAATTAACAATCTGAGATTTGTAGATGACATTATTGAAGATGTTATTATTGAAGAAGACGAAAGAGAGCTACAAAAAACACAGAAACTGTTAAATGAGGAAGGGAAGAGATTTGGACTTGCTATGAACTTGGTAAAAACAAAGACAATGGTATTTGGTGAGAAGAACATGAAACAAAAGATACAAGTGGATGGAAATGATACAGAAAATGTAGAACAATTCAACATATTTGGGAAGTAAACTGACATATCACTTGGAATGTAAAAAAGAAATAAAGATCAGGATTGCAAAGGGAAGAACAAATCTGAAGGCCACGGATAACATCTGGAAAAGTAAAGTGATCAGTCTGCAAACAAAACTAAGAGTACTGGAAACATGCATCTTCAGCGATGTACTGTATGGATCGGAAACGTGGGTAATAAATAAGGAATCAAGAAAAAGAATTTTGGCATTTGAAAGAACTTGTTACAGGAAGATTCTAAGAACAGGATGGGTACAGAAAATCACCAATGAAGAGTTCTATCAGAAGATACAACAGAAACAGAATCTAATGCAGAAGATTATAAAACGGAAGCTGCAATTATTTGGACACATCTGCAGAATGAGTGAGGACCGGAAAATAAAGACATTTATGTTTGGTATTTTGGATGGTTTAAACAGAAGAGGTAGACCATACAGAGAATGGATAGACGATATAAAAGACTGGTGTGGAATGGGTGTACAAAAACTGCGACACTGTGCACTGGACAAAGAAAGGTGGAAGAAGATAGTGAAACAGGCATCAGACATCAACGGGCAGTTAGCCCATGGTTCGTGATGATGATGATGATGAAGAGCTGTAATATAGAAAAACAACGGTGTTGTTTTTATAACATAATTTCATTTTTGGTATTAATCTAATTTGCAGTATTCCTTCTGGTTAATACAAAATATATAAATTTTCTTTTCGTTTATTTAAGTAGAACTGCTTCTCATAATCAGTGGTCAAATTATGAGTTAAGTCGGAGTCAATTTTCTGAAACAACAATTGCAGGATTTACTGGCAGATTTATTGTAAAAGAAATAATAATAAACTAGACTTCTACAGGTTTCGTCGAGTACTAACAGTTTCGTAAGAATGAACAGAAAAATTCTGAACATTTCCACTGACCATCTAAACACCTTGCACAACAATGAGCGTTTCGTGTTTGATGTGTCGCAGATGACAGTTGTTTTGAATTGTATGACATTAATAATAACATAAATTAATTACGCGCGTCATTTGAGCCTCATTGTGGACTTTAGATGGTTAGAATCATAATGGAGATTCTGATTGGGTAAAAAACGTATGAGGTTTTCAAATGTCATAAAGTATGAGGCCATGAATTCTGTTTACGCTACCATGCCATCGTATCATCTCCGAGGATTCTTTAAACGTCCTTGAAAAACGATTGTCCCCCAGATAAGACATCGAGGAAGAGGACCATTCTATTTCATTATAGTCGGAGAAAATGATTACAATGAGGACACTTTTATTTTTCCGTTTATAGTGAATATCGCCCAGTCGCTGTTCTTTTCTTACGAATTTCAGAACGCTTCCAGTTAGACAGACGTGAGCCGCTGGTGCATGGAATCTTGTGTATCCCAGGTTGTTTTTCAAAAGGAACGCTTTCTCATCTGGTGCAGAAAACTCTGTTGGAGGTGAAGAGGTTTAAAAGCAGTTCTACTATTGACTTGTTTTATCGCGAACATAATATTCTATTGATGGAATAGAAGATTAAACATTCTTTTCTATGTAAAGAAAGTTGATTGAAGCTAGCGTTGAGAAAGAATTGTGGAGACAAAAGGTAAAATGCTTTCAAATATAATGATGGACTCTAGAATTGGAAAAAAAGTTTACAGTGAATAATGACACCAAGTCCAAACTGACTAGATTATCTTCGCGCTGATTTGGATGTCCACTGTTCTCTTTGCAAAATGAACTGAGGGTTTTTTTTTTTTTTTTTTTTTGTGTGTGAAGGAATTGGGGTGTCCAGTATGCTTCTTGAAAAGCTTGGATAAATATTTAGAGAGAAAATAGTGGGAGAAATTATGACCTGTACTACTAGAAAAGAGGAATATCAGCTTTATGTATTTTTTGGCACCCCATATGTAATCTAGGAGTGATGGGATGCTGTGAGTAACCTATGCACAAGATAAGATCAGCATTCTTAGTGTGTGATGACCAAGTAAAATCACATTCTGTTTCTAAGTAAGTGGAGGAGTCGTCCAACAGAGATGAGATTTTGGCATCAGAGTTAACGCTGTGTAAAATACCTTTATATATAAGGATTTCAGGGCAACGTTGAGTATAAAAGGAAAGTTAAACGTTTCTTTACTGCACTTTTTCTCATAATATCATGAAATTGATTGATTCTCAGCTTCGTCGATGTCTTTTCTGGAAGACAATCACTTTTTAATGACATATAAGGAATCCTCGGAGGAGATACGACAGCATGGTACGTTTAACATGGCCTCATACTGCATGACGTTTCAAAGTCTCTTATACGTTTTGTAACCTATAGATCTACATTATGTCACTGACCATCTAAATACCTTGCACAACAATGAGCGTTTCGTGTTTGATGTGTCAAATGACGCGCGTGACTAATTTACGTTATTATTAATGTCATATGTTTCAAAACAACTGCTGTTAGAAGGGTTCGGAATTATATTTTGTTTATTCTCTGGTACGATTATCTTCCTGGAAGCTGTTAGTGGATAGTAAAATATGTAGAAGTTTATTATTTTTCTTTTAGAATAAGTCGAAGAGGAAATCTCACAGATGTAGTATTTGTTGTTTATTATCTCTTTGTAATTTGATTCCAATATACAGGCAATTATATGATGGAGATGATATCGATCATTTTTTATGTTAATGCTATCGATCATTTTTTATGTAAAACAGTTGGAGAACCATGAAAATTTAAACAAAAAAAAAAGAGTTTATAAATGTTGAAAATAAGATTGGTCACTCATGTTCGCATTTCAAAGCAGACATCATGTCTAGTGTAGAAAGAACTACAAAATATTCATCTCAAGAAGAGGCTTGAAAGACTAGACTAATGACTGCCTCTTTCTTAATTGCAAGTCATCTCCCAGGAAGCAATATCGTTCTATTGGAAAGGCAAGTCCCTCTAAGTTTACCACAGTGTCATATTGCTACACGCGCAAGCATATGCACGTCATAGTGAGATGCGAGCTATTAGCGTAATGCGGCACTGTCCGTCGCGCAGTTCCACTGTTGCTTATACGCAGTTTGCGCCAGTAGTAGAGTGTCCGTAGTGCTTATCGTGTTTACTCCATCTCTTTAAATGTTCGGACATTACAATTAAAGACATAACATTTGTTATAGTTTTCATTTTAGAACATTATTGGGGTTATGATCATGGATTTTATTTTTAAGTAATTTAGAATTATACTAAACTGTATAATTTTATCGATAATAAACAATATATTTTCATGAAACAAAACAAGACGCTCTGCCACTCTAAACGGTCTTGAATCTCCTGGGTGAAGACTGATAAAAATAATAACGGCAATAAGCAAATTGTTCTAGATAAAATTTATTTATTATGTTTTGCACGTTAAAATAAATCAAAAGAAACATATTTCTGTATATTTATACATCTAAAAAATGTATCTCATTTTTGCAATATAGGGAAACATAAATAAAAACATTCCGAAAAATGGAAGATGGAATGCATATTACCGGTTGTTACCAATAAAAAATTACTTCCGTTGCATGTGGAAGAAGGACAGGAAGAGGGGTAATTATGGGTTACTACGAAATAAAGGGTAAAAATAAATTTTTCACAACTTCAGGACAACATATCCAAGAAAGTTAAGACCTTTTGTCGAAAGGCGTTCGTTTATTACTCCTGAAACCCCTGATTTCAATAACAGCAAGGAAGTAACAGAATAAGCTTTGTAATCAATCATGCTGTCAGATATCCACACACATCTGAAGGGTGGGTGGGTGGTACGGAGATTTTCTCTTGGTATGGATAAGCCGTCATTATAATTTAGTGAAGTGAGGGCTGATTATTCTAAGGTAGAATTACAGCTTAAAGGTTATGTCAACAGGCAGATATTTACAGCCGAAAGATGTCGGAGTAAAAAATTAGTTTCCTACATTTCAGGAACTGAGGGGAAAGTTAAACTACATTTTAGTAATGAATGAATGATACAGGTGTGCAAGTTTTGCATAATCGACAATCCTGGTATTTCTGCAATTTTAAAAAATCCATATCATGAATATATAAGTATGAATGAGATAATTTTACTTTTCATTTCGGCAAGTTATCTTTTACCCGTATTTACGTGGTGTATAATTAGAAGTATGCGTTCTTGAGGGTCCGTGACCAATGGAATGCCGCTGCCTTATTTCTTGCACACCAATATTTAAACAGCAGTGGTTCAACTTCCGTTCTGTAGCTCCACTTTGAAAGGAATAAGTTGTTGGTGTATGCCTCGACTTTTGTTTAGCAGCATATGATTAAGGAAAGTCGTTATATTTTAAATGCGTATTTGAAAAGGTCATTTAATAAATATCCAACTCTTTAAAAACAGCTGCTTTTTTAGAGAAAATTAAGTATCGGTAAAAATAACAATAGAAATATTGTAACATATTGTAACTGTGGTGATTGTCTAAGAGATACTTGTGCCATGAGGAGCTTTTTGAATGAATACGAAAAACAAGGAATAAATCATACTATTTATTTAAGGTCGCATATGTCTGAAACAGCTTACTTCATCGATGTCGGTATAAATTTGAATGCTCAAAGAAATTCCTGAGGCTTACTTCACTGTCCGAACTTAAGTCGGAACCACTGCCTCTCTCCATCTAAGATATGGGAAAGCCTTATTCTAATCATACATAAATAATTTAATTCTATTTATTTATTTATTTTTATAGAGCTAATGAATTATTAATACTGTAATATTTCCTCAGCAGTGAGGAAATATTATGCAAAGGTATTTTGTTACACATAAAACCATTGCTTTGTTTTATGTGTAACATCACGCGGACCTTACTCTTTCAAATCATCTGTTGTTCGCATTCTATTTTTGCAATTATTTCTTGTCGCCACTGAAGATGTATTCAGTGGCGACAACTGTATTTCCTTAAATAAATAGTATTACTTAACCCTTGTGATTTTTCGTATTAATTCAAGGAAAAATATTGTAATTGTGATTTTAACATTATTCTAGCAATATGAATTGTAAGAATTGTAATAACTGTAATTCTAACAAATTGTAACTGTAATTAATTGTAACAATTTGTAATTATAATTGTTACTTGTAATTGTAATGAATGCTGGCAACTATAATCTTAACTATTTTAATTCTAATTATAACTGTGATAACTATATAATTGTATTATAACAATTCTACAACAGTAATTGTAACAACATGATAATATTAATTGTAAAACGGTTGTAACTGCAACACCTGTATACTGTACTGTATGAATGTGTATAATAATTAAGATTTTTTTTAATTTCATATGGTAAAAACTGGGTATTCCCAATAAATGATATAAATGAATAGCAAAAATGCCGCTGTACATTTCTACACATGACCATGTAGTTGTTCTGCTGTCTTGTAACTGCTATTTGGCCCTGCGATATCCATGTGTAATACTATCTCGTAGACGTATGAGGAAACAGAAGATGCGAATGCCCCCTTCATGTATTTATATTGTCTTTCATTCACATTTTCGTTCATCCACATAGGTATAAAAGAGCAAAATAATAATAATAAAATATTAATAGACACTGTTTATTTTGTTAACTGATCGCATTCAACAGTATGGGACCATTTTAACAAATAAGGTGGCTAATCACTAGAAAACTTAGTTGGTCAAGCATGAATTTTTTCATGTCTATTCTAGGTTTATGATATTAGTAAATGTTTAACATATGTGATTTAACATCACAGTCACATTACTTTTTAGCAGTTGTTTAACATTGTCCAATAATTGCGAAAAGAGCACCAAATAACAGGGATCGTTTATTTTATTGTCACCTTATTATGCAAAGGTAATTTGTATGTCGCAATCGTATCATCGCTTCTCCTTACTGATTATTTTCTTCTGCAATTACTTGCTTTTTTTGCTTTTCCAAAAGAAAAAAAAATACTACAAACAATTCCCATTATTTCTACAACACATTTCCCCCCCCCCTTTCATAGTCGGATTATGTCAGGATAAAAACCTCTCTACGAAGATACGGAATAACATGCTCTGTCGTCTGGATAATGGCCTTTTCGAATTGCCTGCCTCTCACGCGATGACGCATTTTGAATGTTGGGATGATTATATCTTTCTCGCATATAACATTTTATATTTCGTGTGTACCGGTTTTTGTGCACTATATTTTCAGCATCGCAAAATTGAACAGAATCGTTATAGGTTTCATTTCTGATCCTGTTTGCGAAATGTACGTTTATTAGTTTATGTATGCTTATGTTCTGAATCCTCGAATCTTTGAAGTGGTTAATAAATAAAAAATAATGTTTCCAAAATGAAAGATGATAATAATATAGTTGGGTTTCTTCTAAGTAAACCAAAAATTTCCTGAGATGACATCTTTATTATGGAAATCACTTGCAAACAAGTTAAAAGGGACAGAAATGATATGTTTAAGAAGTGTGGAATGGATTGCTTCTTGTCATTTTTTTTGTTCACTCCTTCAGGCAACGATAAATCATTCGATGTTAAAACAATATTATCAGAGTTTTTCCTACTTCAGTAACTCTGTTTTTAAACACTCAATGCAAAAATAGTCAGATCACCTTGCAAAGAACACAATGAAATCTTGATGTGTTACTGCATAGACAATAATTTTAAACAACTCCATCTATTCAAAGTTAAAATAATTGGAAAAATCCGTTATTATAACAGAATATAATTTCATGCAATTATTCGATAAAATATTTCATAAAATAGAGTATATTTTGTGTAAGAGCCTTGGAGATCAGTTTGTTTCGCCGCTCTTTTCTTGGAAAGACCTGGTTTCGAATCCCGTCTAGGAAATGATGAACGTTTATCAGAGCTTTTCAAATGAGTCGGGTAAGCCAGTCTGATATATAGGCGACGGGTTTTTCTTTCAAAAACTAAGATTGTTTATCACGGACCCAGACAAACTGGCGAGCGAACACACAAAAAATAGATTTAAGCATAATTCTAACCACTTTATCCAAATAGTGGTTATTACGAAAGCCAATCTGGGCCTAATATCGCGGCAGATTATTAGAATTTATTATATTTTTTCAAACAATTCGATTTGGCTATTTTAGGTTCGTTTTGCAAAACAGACTCTTTCATAAACATCTATTTCATTCGTTTTTTTTTTTTTTTTCGATTCGTCAGCACACATATAATAAATTCACTCCAGCTGAATGGATTTTAATGAATTTTTAATATTTCATTTATTGTCAGAATCTTTACAGAAATTTGTTGAGATATTTCAATTTTTGTTCGAACCTGACAAAGTAATAACTTCGCTCTAAGTAGGAAGGAATGGAATTTCATAAGATGTGATATTCTTGGAATGGTAATAACTATTTCGCGTGGTTTAAATTTTGGTTAACAACACACTATTTGCACGTAAACTGTTTCCAAATGATATAATGTAATAATTTCTCTTGGTGTTGAATGGAATTTAATAAAATTTAATGTTTAAAATTTCTCATAAATGTGTAATTCGTCTCAATTTTGCAGTTAATTGGACCATTTCAAAAGCCGCTGCTCATTTAAGAGATCATCTACCGATGGACAGAAATATCGAACAAGTTAATGTCATATTTATATCACCATTTTTTTTCATCAGAAAGGAGTTAAAAAAATCATACTATTAAATAAATGCGACTTCTAAATTATCACTTCTGATAATATTTCCACATTATATTCTTATTTATCGAAGCTCACTCAAAATTAGAAATTTCTGTAAATGGTCTTAGATTAAGATTGACTAGAACCCTTGAGGTGAATAAGATGAATTACTATGCCTGAATGTTGCCAACAACAACAACAACAAAAAAAAAGGCTGTATTTTGTTGATTGAAGTAAAATATCTTATGACTGATCGCGTATGTGGGTATCTCTTGAAAATTCATCTTTATTATTTATACTTATTTCACGTTGGGTTTAATAAGCTACGTGTGACTTAGTACCTAGTTACTTATAAACTAGATCTATGCACCATAAATCATTTTATATTGAAAAAATTAAAGCGATGTACACATTTAATGTAATTTACATTAATTAAAATAAGACAGTAACCTTTTCTTAGCACTGAGTTCTGGTTTTTTGAGCTCTGATGCTAATAGTTTTCTAAGCACCGCAGCTCTAAGTACAACTTAAGGATTCGCTCTATCTTTTTATTTATTTTGTTTCGTTTTATTTTATTTTATTTTTTTTATGAGAATCCCACTCACAAAAGTCCATAAATCTATATTATTAATGCTTTGGTGTCAAGTATAATCTGCATTAGTAAAAATATATTCTTCATAACAATGTAATAAAAAGCTTTAAATGGCCCATCCAAATAATATCTACATTACTATCCTCCTCCAATGCACACATTACACACTACACAATTCCTTTAGCCACAAGAGTGGCACTTGTGTTTTAGTAAGGTCAGACAGTGCATGCCACGGAGAGGCTAATTTAGGCTAATCCTCTGCTTTCTACCTGCTCTGCCTTAAACTTTCCTTGTCCTATCTAGTAATATTCATATACTGCATTCACCTTTTAACAAACAAACATCTAAAAACAAATTTATTTACGTTTTATTTACCATTCTACAAACAAAGCTTCACATTCCTCTCCATGAAACTCGACCATCTATAGTCAAGCCATCGAAACAATGAGGTCATCTTCTAATGCAACCTCAACGTCTATAATTCCAATGGCTTCCCGTTTCCAACATCTCCGACTAAGCCAGGCGAGAGAAAGAAATCTTTGTCATGAGTAATGACCTTTCGCAAATCGTCCATCTATCTACACGAATTTAGACTGCCCTCTTGGCAACTCAGACCACAATCTTGTACAAGATTTTGATCTGAAGGTTCCAAATAGGATGACCTCTTGAACTTCTACTCCTCCTTTCAATAGATTACTTCAGCTCATCTGCCCCTAACACCTGCTCTAAACGAGAAATAGAATACTCATCCGCTTTCCAAGCCCTGGTTCAGAAGAAAAAAAAATTCTGCTTACCACAGATGGGATACATCAAGTATTCCAACTTCATACCTTGCCTATACCACAGTAAGCAACAAATGCAAAACAGTCATCAGTAGATCCAAATCCGATTTCATAAAGACCAACAGCAGAAAACTTGCTCCCTGTCCAAACGGAAGCCGTGCCTTCTGGTCCGTTGCTAACGCCATCGGATGCCACTTCTGTACTTCCATCTCTCTCTCTCTCTCTCTCTCTCTCTCTCTCATCCTGATGACGCCACTTTACTTCACCCAAAGATAAAGCTGACCTTCTAACATCCTTCTTTACTCCAAACTCCTGCATTGATGACCAAGAAAATTGCAACATACCATACACGATTCCAAGCACTGTATGTCTTGTAGTTTTTCTTCAAAAAAAAAAAAAAAACACCAGAAAATTATTAAAGAACTTAGACACACACACAAAAAAAGTCTCCTGGTTCTGATAGCATCACTCCATTTGTTCTGCATTGTGCTCCAGAGTTAACACCTGTTCTGTATCGTTTCTTTGGTCTATTATACATAGCAGGTAATTATCCCAACATGTGAAATCAATCTCATGTCCAGCTTATTCCAAAAAAAGGAGATAGAAGTCTACCGTCAGACTACTGACCAATTACAAATCACTTCAGTCCTCTCCAAAATAAAGGAGAAAGTTAACAACAGCTAACGTCTCCACTACCTAGAAGTCCAACAATTAATGAGTGACCACCAGTATGGATTCCACCATTCACGATCCACTGCTGTCCTCTTAGATTATCCCACGCACCACTAGAAACGTGCAGTGGAATGGTTTTGGAAAACTTGTGCTGTCTCTCTTGATATTTCCTGAGCTTTTTTATCCCATCTGGCATTGAGACCTACTAAACAAACTGCCTTCCTTTCGTCTACTAGACACCCTCTTTTATTGGGTTACTAGCTTGCTCTCTGATCGTCTTCTGCGTGTCATGTTGCACCCAATCAATTTTAATAATTCACAAATCCCAAATCCTCTCATGCTTTGAATACTGCTCACATCTTTTGGGTCGAGAGCCTAAAACATTTCAAAAATTTTTTGACTATGTCCAGAGGAGAGCCATTTGGCTCATAGACGATCACTCCCTTACCGATTCCCTTCAGTCTTTATCTTACAAACGCAGTGTTTCAGCTGCGTGTGGTCTACAGATATTTCAATGGTCATTGCTCCACTGAACTGGCAACCATCACCATATATATATAATATATATATATATATAAAATACGAAGAATCAGTCTGAAGTATTCGATATGAAGGGAGTGTTTGAACTTTCATAAGAATAACGATAGTTTAGAATAAGTTTATAATTCAGAAACTGATTAATGCCATGATAGCGAATTAACTGCTCAATTGTAATTATTTTATCCTATGTATAATGATGTTTGTAACCGACTGTTTTTGACTATGTTACTCTCTATATAAATAAACGAGTATGTAACTTTTATAAATTCTGTAATACAAGTGGGTTTATGCTCGTGTGTTATGTTGTGATACTTTTTGTTTAATTTTGAAAACGTTGAAAATGAGAATGAATTTTGAAATATAAAATTTGAATTTGAAATGTTCTCCCAAGTAGACGGGTTTTTTTTTTTTTTTGTAATGGAAGGAAATGTAAAAATCATAGAATAATTTACCACAATGAAATTAAAATATGGTGACGTTTACTTAGTTCAGCTGAAAGCCTAAAGTCCGACGCGAATAACTTTTTATTAAAAACATACTTCTCAGTAATTTTTATGACAGCTTATTAATAATAGTCATCGTACATCATCTCAGTACTCTAGAGTTAAACTCTTGCTGGGTTTTGGATGTTATACACGATCGATTTGACAACAAAAGAGAACATAAATAGCATAATTTGATTATAGCTTTTTTTTTTAAAGTAGAAAATACTCAAAGTATTCCTAATCATGAAATCAAATACTTTTTAACTTGCAGAGCACGTAGAGAACAAGTAATGCAATTACGAACAGATTAGTTCCATACCAATGGTTAGGGCAAATTCTCGGAAAAGACAAAAGCCGGTGTTGCACATCTCTTCCAGCTATCGAAGATTGTTTATTTTCTTTATCTAAAAAATAATTAATTTCGGAGTTAAAGACTAATAATTATGTTTAATCATACTTTTTTCTAATAAATATTTATTTTTTATTCTCTTATTCTTCATATGACCTTCTTCTTTTCAGAAACGATATATAGGCCAAGCATGCTTGATGAATTTGAGCAATTTTCAGAACATTGACGTCCTGACGATTTCAGGGAATGTGTTATTTGAACATGTTATTTTACTTCTCATTTCTTTTATGACGACGTCGTGTTTCCTGACCGTGCTCATCATGTTTACTAATATTGTTTCTGTAATATCTGACTACAGAATTTCTGACATTTCTTTCTGGTCTAACAATAGAAAAATTCATTTCTCTCTAGCACTTTGTGATGAAATAGCAGTCGAACGAGCTCAAAGATTCAGGTAGTTACCATAAATAACGTAGGACACCTTTTAACTTGTCGATTTACTAATCCAAACTAATACAAGTTCATTGCTTTCAGGAACTGTAGATGAGTGAGATCAAGTTCTTTTTTTTTTCTTTTTGTTTTCAGATATGAAGTAAACAGAATAAAGTTTATTTTTAAGCAATGATTCTCCCCTCAAGAAACTAAAATTTAATAAAAGATATACGAGCTGTGTGGAGCAAAGATAAACGTATCTATTGGCGCTTTTGCACGAAATGTAAAATGTCAAAACTAAATGAATGTGAGAAGTTAAAAAGCGATGCTGGCAGTAGAAAAAAATCATTATCAGGAAGATTTTCTATTACTTTAAGCGAAAATATTGAATAAATCCAATCTCTAGAAGATTTTATGTATAGCAGAACAGTTGAAAAAATAATAAACTTATTGAGTGGCAAGCAAGTTGTAACTACAGATCCATTAATGTCGGAATACGTAGAAATATAAATAACTTTTTCGTAGGCAGTAATGAAAGAATCTGAACTTGTGACAGATTTCTTTGATGATCCAGTGTTTCGGTAACACATGGTCCTTGTAACCTGTTTTTGTCAAGTATTGCTACTTCCTTTTTATATTCATATAGAATTTATAAGAAAGTAAGGCGAGAACTAAGGTGAATCAAAAGATTTTGAACAGATAACGAGTTAAATATTAGAAAACTACCTGAAAGTAGTTGTCATCATAAAAATTGATTTAAATTATATGATTATTCAAAGGTAATAAATTTATCTTGGAAAATAGAAGCTTCGGGGTGGGAGCGAGAGAGAGAGATTTGAACGAAGTTTGCCCTTTAATGGTATAAGGTTTTTAACATAAAACAAGTTTCTGTATAACAGCAGTCATGATTTTTTCCTACAACCTTTTCTAAGAAAACCATCCCATTTGCTATGAAGGTTTAATTGGTTGACAACCTTCAGCATAATTTATAGTGATAGTTATACAAAAACACTATAGTTACATAAATCACGAAGTGCTTTTGCATGTTAGCAGGACTGCCTACCTATCTACCGTAAACGAGCCAAGGCCCGTTATGTTGCAAGTGACTCTGACCGTTACCATAGGGATAAAGTATGGTAATGGACATTTCCTCGTCTTCTTTTGTAGACGAGTGCACAGTGTAATGTTTCGTACATATCTACATACTGAAAACTTGATCATAAATGGCTTTTGATGTTTATACGGTGCATTTTGTTTTTGTCGCCTTCATATTATTCATAACGCAAACATCTTTTAAAACTAACAAAGAACAGCAGTAAAGCCTACAGTTATCCGGGTCAGGAATGTGTCATCATTTACTCATTTCTTTGATGTTCTCACGGACTAATACTTCAATAACGCTGTTTCTCTGTTTGCATGTGCCATGTTTGTGTCTAACTGATCTAGAAGCATCTACATTATTAAATGAAACTCCCCCCCCCCTCTTTCCATAGTCACACACACTTCCGAAATATTGAGTATCTAGTAACTTTAATAATTTGAAACAAGATAATTTTGAGGACTAGAATTAGAATGATGGTTATATTTTTGAATGATGTGCCTATGAATATAAACTAAGACTTCATCTTCTCAACAGTAGTGTGCTTGTGGTTTTCGTAGTCAATACTGATAGCCAATAGTGGACACTGCTGAAACATGAAACTCTTACTTATATATATCATTCCTTATATATTATTCACATAAACATGTGTTGTGATAGACATGTGTCCATGGCAATAATACTCGTTCATTCTTTATTTATGATAAATCCACACACGAGAAGTTGTTCAGCTAATAGTATATTAATGCCATGAAGAGACAAAAAGAAAAGTTGAAGAGAGAGAGAGAGAGAGAGAGAGAGAGCAATGTAATGTATGGTAATGGACATTTCCTCGTCTTCTTTTGTAGACGAGTGCACAGTGTAATGTTTCGTACATATCTACATATCGAGAGATAGAGAGGGAAGAAAGTTTGTGTTTGTAGATGCACATACTACTATGCTCTTTAGGTAAGATGGTAGTGTTCAAAACTAATTTGAAAGATTGGCAAGAGCCTTCGTTGTTCAGTCGAAGTCGACCACGATCTTTGGTCGGAAAGATCTCATTCTAATCGCGTCTAGGATGAAAGGAACCATTTTAGGGGTTTTCAAATGAAGATGGGTTAGCTGAATTCGGAAGCAGAAAAGATTTTCCTGAAGGAAACTCAGGTTCTTCATCTTACGCGACAGACAAGCCAGTCGGAGAATGCACGATTGGTCAGATACAGCCGGAATATGCAGATAGAATTAACGGCCTTATCGTGATATTAATATTAATTAGATTTATATGAAGTCAAGTTACTGGGTGTGACAGGTCATTGAGCATAAGAACTTCAGTGATTTCTACACCTGAATGGTGCATCCTTGCTATGTGATTACTCATTTATGCAATGATTTCTTTGACTCTTTTCGCCTTCCAAACTATTTTGTCTTGATTATCGTGTTGGCCACTCTTTTTGCCTGTGATGTACTGTTCACGAGCTTGCTAATTTCCTTTTTCTTTGTATTCCTTCGACATTTTCTTTTCTTTCTGATTTCTTTGCAGCTTCTGTTTATTGATGTTACGCAACCTTTAATTCCCCACCTAATATATCCTCCTAACTCTAGGTATGCAGTCTAATACTACTCCCATGAAATCCCTCTCCCTTCATCATTTCCCATGCTCTACTATTTTCTTGCAGTTTCTTATGCCACAGCTCTGCTCCACGCAGTCTTCTAAGCTTGTTGTAGTTCCACATGTGCTGAGTAATGAAATCAAAGGCATGACTTCGCTTCGGATCTCATCTATTGTTTTACCATCGAACCTTGAACTTGTTTTTTGCAAGATCGCTATATCATAGTTGTTGCTATGATATAGCGATCTTGCAAAAAACAAGTTCAAGGTTTAAAAATTATAATAACTATTTCATTGACAAATGAAATAATCCATTGAACCTCAGTACTCAAACCAACTTTTAACATGCCGTTTAGCTGTCGGTGCGAGGGAATTGTTTTAAAACATTTATCATAAAATCATGTAATATTTAGCGGCATTATTACTTAAAAAACAAAACAGCACCTTAAAAGAAATGTTCCACAATGACTGAATAAATTACTATGTAGCTAACATAAGAAGATATTCGTATAGGTTGGTAGGAACGGACAACTTTTTAAAGGCGTCTAGATTTTAGGTGTTTTTAATTTAATACATTAAAAACATGTTTATTTAAATTAATTTTAATTTACAAGCTAATTTTAAATAAATTCAACAAATTTAAAAGTAAATACATTTAAACGCTGTAAAAATTAAATATATATAAACAAGTTAAAAATTAAATAAATGTAAATAATTTAAAATTTTCAATAATTTAACATTTTAAATTTTAACAAGTTAAATTAGCTTTTATTTAACGACTATGCTATTTTACTTACTAAAAAAAACCAACAAGTTTTTCTACAAGTCTAAGAACAAGTCTAAGAAACGGATATGAGGCGCTTTTAAGCTATGGATGACTTAATCTCAGAGGGCGGCGGAAGGGTTTAAATTTCCCGGAAACGAGAATTTCTCTTCTCATTTCTAGAAAGTCGACAAATCAGCTGGAAAACATAAGCAACTGGATAGAGTAGACAGTACAGATAGAAATATCTCTTCATTATACGAGTAGTAAAAAAACAAAGAAAAAGTTGTCCATATGAAAGTTAAATGACTTTGCCGTAACAGGCCATTCGGTCTAAAATATGAGTAGAGCACGATGAGATGAGATGAGGAATGCGCAGTTAATTTTTTCTGAATTAAAGCACTATAGTGTAAATTGGGAATACACTATGGGACATAAACATCATTTGCTCACATTTTATGGGTTAGCTTCAGTGTAGGGAAAAATTGGCTATTGTTGCCGCTACGGTTATACTAATTCCCGTAGTTAGTTTGTCTTATGCAACCAGAAAAAACGTCAAGTTTGTTGGTTTTTTCTCCCGGTATTCTTAGTAATGATGTTATGCTATGGTCAGAGAGATACTAAAAGCGCAGAGTGAAATAGCTTCCAATTTTTAAATGGGAGAAAAGATCGACAGTATGAGAAGTTACCCTTATAACAGCAAGCGCCCTCTAGGAAATATTTACATTTTTCGAGAAGGATGAAACTTCTTTGGCAGTCGTTTAATGTGTAAATTTACTGTTCTTCCTCTTCTGAAGGAATCTAGCTGAATACCCGCAAGCGTAAAGGCATGTGCGATAAACTGACAGCTGATGACAGCAAAGCAAGTTCATGAAGTTAGTCAAACAGCAGATTGCGGTTTGATGCAGATTTCGTGTACTCATTAAGCTAATACGAAACTTTTCGTTTAATAATCATTTCTATATATAATATAAGCTTAATATAAGCATATAAGCCTTAATATAAACATCCCAATTTCTCTGACTCATCTTCTTGCGTAAAGATAATAATAAACGTGGAAAAAATATTTGGAAAAATTAAATATATTAAATTAATTTTGGCAACTTTAGAGATCTCACGGATGTTATTGTTAACTCCCACATTTGTTTTCCTCGTTCAAGAACCTCGTGAAAGTGGTTGGAAAGGAAATGAAATAGTTAGGGAGAAGCGACTTCAATTAATTACACAATGCTTTCCTTGCAGCAAGAAATTTACTATCGGATTCATGATTTCCTCATGTCCTTCAAAAATAAACGTGACTTCCCAAATCATTTTGTTTTTCCAGCAGCCATCAGAATTCATTCGTGTTGCACCATGAACTAAATGGATTGACTTGTTATTCTCAGCACAGTGAAATGTATGGAGGACAGGGCAAGAGTTATTGCCATAACAGCATGCTTCGAAAACTGAATAACTCCCAGACGTGAGCGTATCTTGAACAAATGTGCTCATCTCTACGAGTTTATGCACTCCCATGTTTCGTGTGGCATCTAAAGTCAGTAATGAAATATAACTTTCTAATTTTATCTTTCTCTCGTGATCCTGTTATCATGTGGTGCAATCCTGCAGTGTGTCGAGAAAACGTGCACTTGGAAAATGTATTGAGATGTATTATGAATATCAAATGGACGTAGAACTGGATTTTAGTCATCAAGGTATTTGCAAAACTCTGTATTATAGCATTAACAAAACAAAACAAATAAATATAATATGACAAAGGAATATTGCCTTTAAGATAGAGATAAATAATTTGAAAGCTAATTCACGAATGTTAGCTGAATGTTGAAAGATAAAATTGCCGAAAGAAGAAAATAAAATATTCCACACATGTCAAACATCACAACGCCACAGAACAACATTATATTGCCCGGAGTACCGACTCTTGCATGTGAGTAGTTAAAACGTTCAGAAATAGCAGACTTTTGAGATATTTAATAGATTTTTTTTTAAAAATTTAATAAAATAACGAAGTATATTCCCTGAGTGGTTAGCGTTTTCGCTTTCAACCCATAAGGCTGCGGGTTCGAATCCCGCCATGGGTATGGATGTTCGTGATTGCCTGTGAAAATACTAGTGGTATTGGTGGTGGCCGGCAGATGACGTTGGTGTAGATGATGCGAGTAGGTGCCCTCCCTCGATAAGCCTTTGGAATCCCTGGAGGTGTTACGTAATAATATGACGAGTATCTTATATTACAAGTAGATGTTTATTTTGACAGCTTGCAGAAATCCACTTTTTTATTTTGAATGCTACTTATTTCATATTTGTGGTTTACTATTTACGATGCAACTAAAATCACACAAGTCCTATGTAGTATCTATTAAATGAATGCAATATGATCAGATATGTTGTTATTCTGTTTCGTAAAGGAAAAACCTGAATTTTTGGAACGATAAACATCTGATACGTATGTGTGACACTGGTTACCTCAGTTGTAAAAACTGGTGCTTCCTCCTGCACTACAATCTAAGTCCATATACATAAGCTCATAGCAATGCTTGAAATAATATTCGAGCCATTCCTGTTTTAGAATAAAGAATACTGATAAAAATTGTTCTATCGTAACATATAGCACAAAAACTGCTATATAAAGCATACATCATATACCATTGCGTCGACTGTAAATCTTATACTGTTAATGAAATGAGGAGAAGAACTTGATTTCAAAAAGTGTTATTGTAGGATATCATATCAATGGTCCATTGATATGGCATCCTACAAGTTTGGGTATGGCAGAAATCCCATATCCGATTGCATCAACCCAAATGTGATTTTTTTTTTTGCTGAGGTGTGATGGACTGGAGTTGTTTCTTTTAATGTAAATTAGGAACTCTGCTTGTTTGTGCCTGGATGAACGAATGCCGACTGATATATATATATAACACTTTTGGATAATGAAAGGCTTCCTATATTGTGTCACATTCAACAGATAATGCACAATGCGTGGTGAAGGTGATACTGCGATATGGAATTGAAGGAAATGATGTAGAAAAACTTGATTCGGGCCTGCGCAGAATCCCAATCTCAACCCTTTCTTTGGAATTAAGCTGAACTTTTGATGGGGGGGGGGGCAGACCTGAGAATTCACTTATGATATGTGGACCGGTGCTCATGTTAATGGAGAGAATTGTGTTCAAAACATCTGAATCACTTCAAACTGATGAGAAATTTGCCAGGAATGTGAAAAATATGATCAAGGCAAGAAGATACGCATGCTTTTCAGCTGTGTGCAATTTATGTTTTTCTGAAATATAGTGCTACTCTAACACTTATTTCAAAATAATGTATATTCTTTTCTATGACGTCTACTAAACTGTAATTTGAATATGATTCATCTTACACTGCAATAGATAAAAGAAAACGACATTAAAAATAAAAAAAAACCTCTCTTAAAATTACTACACTTATCGCTATATTAATAAAAGCATAAATTTTCTTTAAAATATAACTTTAGGATTCCTAATTCATTTATATTTTAATGAAATCTATAATTAATAAAGTAAATGCTTAATACACATGTGTGGTTAATTATAAAATTACTTTATTATTAGAAAGTGACCAGTATACTTCTTCCTTGCTGTTGTTAGCTCAACCAGTTCAACCAATGGGTGGAAACTATGCATTGTTTGCACCCACTACGGAAACAAAGTGGAAACTACGACGATTTTGTTGAATTGAAACCCGTTATCGCTGATATCAGCATAATTTTTGCTATCATTATTCGCAGTGGTAGTAAATTATTTTATAATATTATCAATATTTGTTTACTGATTATGTATACAGTATGCATCCCTGGATAATGTAGACATTTCATATTTGCAATGGTCAGCAATAACTGCTGAATTCTTACTTTATTTTGCATTAATTAACGTCTTTTATTATTATTATTATTGTTATGATTAATTAGATTTACGATGTTTTATTAATTAAATTATCGAGTGAAGTTACACCCCCACGAATACACATCTACCCTCACGCGCTCATATTAACCTTACCCCATGTACGAGCAATAGAATAGGAATCAGGCATTGGACAGGGCGTGTCTTTTTGTTGATGCTTGATAGAATGTTGCTATATCCGTATGCTGCCCTTTTCATAAAGCTCTCTGCAGTTCGTAAGGTTTTTCTTATTGAAGTTCTCGCGAGGCTAAACTAGTGGACTGAGCGCATATTTCTATCAAGAAATATAAAATATGTAATATTTTGATGTGAATTGGAACGTTGGCAGTTGCTTTCAGCGAGGAAGTTTGGCGGGTATATAATAAGTTCTGACCATTTCGATAGATATATTGTATCCCTCGAACTGGTCAAAACATACAATTAACATGATAAGGCAATATTACAGTTAGATACAAGGATGATGAAACGATTATAGTAAAATTATTTATTTTCAAGTATAAATTTCACTATGGAAACAGAAAAGAAAATAAAGATAATAAACTGATTTTCCAAATGTCTCACTCTCCCGATCATCTTCAGGTGAATTAACTACCGCTGTCCATTGTAAACCTATCCACTATAAACAACAGAAACAACAACTTTCCACCATCCTTCCCAAAAATTGGAAAAAATAAATACTCTACTGCGTTGTACTCAAGTTATGCTATATTCTCCAACTCCCAAGATCTTAAGCATGAACTTCCCCATATCTAAGAGAATGACTTCTATGTGTTTTTGTTTCTAACAAGCCTGCATCCAACAACCATGAAACAGTATGGACAGTCCCAATTCCATATATTTTAATATCAACAATCTCCAATAAGTACAGCCTAGTACTGACCTTTGTTCCACTCAACAAATTCTTCTGTTGATTTCCTTCTTCTAAAGACAAGTCCCATGTAATTGCCACCTTCTCTACTTCGGAAAAATTTGATATTCTGTGAAGAAAAGATTAAGAGCACCAGTCTTACGTCATGGACCACAAATCGACACATCAGGCCTAGCACAATATGTATTCGATGGCGACCATATCGCAACTGGTCTAAGACTCGCTTACTCCATCGATGCCGCCTCAAGTTTGAATATCATTTAAAGCGAGTGCTAAAGCTCTGTTACATCATCCTAATCGGAATTGCAACAACTACCTATCCTTACCAAAAATCTGGGAAAGTCTGATTCTCATCAGTTATCAATATATAATTTTTTAATTACCTACATCTCTTCCACATCGCGTTGTTCCTTATGCCATCACGCGGCTCGTAAGTTTTGAATAATCCACTGTTAAAAATCTAACGTTCTTCCTTGTATTTGTTAGCCTAATAGCAACTGATTATGACCTGCAATATTCAAGTTAAAATATTTGGAAATAAATAGTTTTACTTTAATCGTTTCATTATATTGGTGTCTTCCTATAATGGTGTCTCATCTCTATGTCACAAATTTCGCCAAAACGTTGATTCCAGTGAAGAGATGCTAGCCTCATAGCTTTAGTTGTTTTGGCCGTAATTCAAAATAAACCAAATTAAACGACACGAGTCTGTTACTAGTGTCCAATGATGGGAGCTGAATAAAGGTCGAATCCCATCTAAAGTGATTGTCGCCATTCACTGGATATGTGTATAGCATTACACATGTCCAGTGAAGAATGTGTGTGTGTGTGCGATGTGCATTAATGGAGAAAAAGACTAATGATCTGAAGTCACCTGCTGTCTATATACGAGTATTTTAGTCGTCGAGATGTTTCATGTGCAAACTTTTGTTCTAAGACTTAGGTAAACTAAAGTTGAAAAGAAGAATATAATTTCTTGTAAAATGTAAAATATTGTATGTTGGTGCTTTACAAGATTGATGTTTTATAACAGTTTAAATGATACTTTGTCCTTAATCTACCACTTTTCTAATGTAACGATATGAATAAAATATATTGTATTCCAACTGGCTCATAGTAAGCACTAAGGCACTAAGTAGAATTCTTGGAATTACCATCCTTTAATGATTTTAGTATTTTACAAGTCCTTTTGCTGTTCTTTTTTGTCATGAAATGTTGACCTAACGGCTGCCTTTTGAATACGCTGACGTTGATAGCATATCAGATATTTTATTATTCTTGCTGCTGCTACTGTTTTGTATTTTTCATTATGACATGCAGGCCTTTTTTCCGTAATATATTCAATTTTCTCTATACTGGCTGATGTGCGTATTTTTTACATTAGTATACTAATTATTACTCCGGATATCTTTCTAGATTTCTAGATATATTTTCATCATTGGCAATATCATATTAAAAACGAGGATATTAGGAAAGAACTTGACATTGTTAGCATCCAGGAATGTGCTAGCAGAGCTAATCTCAGGTGGTATGGTCACTTAAATAGAATGGGAGAGGAAAGATTAGCAAAACAAGTGTTCTCTGCCAGGTTGGCAGGAAAAAAGACCCAGAGGAAGACCAAGATATAGCTGGATTGATATGGTAAAAAGTGCCTTATAAGATAAAAATATTAGAAATATAAGATCTGACAATGTTGAAGCCTTGACAGGTAATAGATTGATTTGGAGGAAAATTGTAGATAGGAAGTTAGTAATGATGTAAATTTTTCATGTAGTACTATCATATCCTGTACACCCCTTGAGGATAAATGTCAGGAATTGATGATGATGATATCTTTCTAATAACCACTAAGATTTAAAGTAACTTCAGTTATGGGATTTACTGGTCGATTTATTGTAAAAGTCCGCGCGGTTAGTGTAGTGACTATGCACTTCGCAACCATATGCCTGGGGAAGGAGTGTCCTAGGTTCGATTCCTGTCGGTGACGTGAGGAGCTGAAGGATCTTCCTCAGCTATAGCCAAGTTAGCCGGTCTTGGGCGTGGACAGTAGGGTTTTTTTCTCCAGTTTATCCTGGGATTTTTCATCTTGCAAACCGACCTTGAGAACTCAATAATACAGGACATAGGATACACCGGAGAGTAGGGCTGACCACCTTATCCTGTGAACGGTTTGAGGTCCGGTGATTAATAAACTCTCGACACTTCAAGGTAAAAGAGGGTAAAAGAAAGATGAGATGAGACGAGATTTATTGTAAAAAATAATATTAAACTAAGCTTCTATGTGTTTCTCAGTCTGTTAACTAATAGTTTAGTTAGGAAGATGAATGCACTTGAGAATATACAAAAAAGTTTCATTTTATTTTTTATTTTATTCAAGAACAATAAATCGACCAGTGAATTCCACAGTTGTCTTACTATTGCCATCCTAGTTTGGCTTCAACCATTGAGATTTTTTGCTGTGTAATGGTTTCATTGTTCTTTAAAATTAATAAATTACTTTTATCTGTTTTTTTCCTTTGAGATATTATTTTTCATAACATTAGTTAAAATATTTAGTGCTATAATTATTATTTAGAAGTTTCGGCATTTAGTGAAACCGTATTCTGTTCTTCATCCTTTCATCTCCTGCACGTGGTGAGAATAACTACAGTGATGATTATACGCTAGCTGCATGGCTCTAGTTGCTCTTCCAGGTTCACTGTTATATAAAGAAAAACCTCCAATTCCTTAACCTCACTAAGAAGAATTAGAAATTAAAGGGTGTGAAGGATAATCAGTCTTTCACTGTTTAGTGATTCTTAATATTATTATATGTTTATAACCAGCTTACCTTGTATGGCATAATTATCTATTAGATCACCTTCTATACTTATAAAACTTGATAATATTTAGAATTTTAAGTTAAAGAAAAGAAGATGGGAGCAAAGTAAATAATAACAGGTTTGCTCCCTACTTCTATTGGTACTGTTTGTGGTATATAGTTATCTTTATGTTTCGCTCTTTTTCTCCGCGTTATTGTGCATTTTAATAACTTGTTATCATTTTGATGTACCATTCCATAGAAATCTCTCATTCATTTGTACAAACTGTTCTTGCTTTTTCTTCAATCCAACAACCTGTTCTCTTCTCTTAATGATATACATTGTCTGATCAAAAATGGAGATACTCTATCGCAGGATCATTTAAGGTCTTTTCTTATTTGATAATAACTTGAATTTAACGTGCTTGGATTCTAAGAAGACAACATCTCGGTAATTTGAAGCCACTGCTCCTTGAGCAATAAATCCTCAGTGATAAGATAGTAAACTTTGATGTACATTACTGTCTGATATATTTCACAGAGGCAAGTTTTGCTATGTCTTATTTAAGAGCTGGATTAAAATCCTGTTTATTTCGGAAGAAATTTTTTTTGATCTATTTGAAAGAAAAGTAGGCCCAAGTAGAGAAAGAAGGTAGAAGATTTATCATATTTTTAATAAAACAAATAGACCTGAGAACTCCAATCATATAATGCACTGCTTTATGTTCTTAGCTGTCTCTGCAGCTTTGAATTTTGATTGAAACTGCTGCCAAATCATTTAATGTTTTGAGGCCAATATATTATGTTAGTTGATTGCGGGGATTGAGGAATTAAAAACCCGAATAATTAGCGGAAAAAACCTGACACCTCTTATGAAGCTGGCTAACTCATCTTCTTTTGAACATTTCATAAGGTTTTTTTGGTTCTAGACAGGACTCTAACCTAGGACTTTTCAATCAGAAGGCACATATTACGTCATCCTTACTACTACGCTACTGATGCAGTTCGGCTGGAACACTAAACAATCAGCCGGCATCCTATTGGAGCGAGATTTCGATGTGTCGGTACAAGGGAATACAACTAGTTTCACCATCATGTTACTCAAATCTCTAACAGATTTAGTGACTGAATAGGCGCTTTATGACTTCTCTATAAAGCGAAGTCTTTGTCTTTGTAGAAAATGACAGTTATAAGATATACAGAAACTGAAATATTGTCGAAATCGGGGTTCTTCAGACCAGACTTGACGTATCTCCTTTCAACATAATTCTACGAGAATTATGATGTAATAACTAAAAAATTGAGGCGATTGTGCTTCTTTCCATGAAATTAAGAGTGCCATTAGATCAACTGTAGATAGGGTAGGTAGTTTGGACTTTTGGTCAAAGCTATTAAGGCTCTGAGGCTGATGTATTATATTAACTGCAGATATTCATGAACGATTTTTGTAATTAAACTCTCATTTTGGGAAAGTAATCAATAATTTGATTCATCTTTTAACTGCTTCTCCATACTTACTGAGAGCGGACTTACTGAACTTTGTCGCCACAGCGATTAAACTGGAGCTTATTGTAAGTGGACATTCCGTATTTTTAAAGAGGTGTGCTTTATAGTTTATATGAGATAGCAATAAGAAATTTATTGTAAGAACTGGTTTATAAGTAACATCAAAATGAACAAAAAATAGTTTGGAGTTACATATGTCAGTCATCATGCGCATTTTATCACATATCAGTAGTGAGTGATATTCCCTTGTTGAGAAACCTTGGTTGAAATTCATGGTAACTTTATGTCGTCTATTTAAAGAATCAACGGTTAAATTAATCCAAGTGACAAACAGTTCTGGTACAATTGTCCTGTCCCCTGCATATTGTACAGTGTGGAATCATTAATTGGTCTATCATGGGTTTGTTTCCCTCTTGCTCTGCCGTCGGTACTAAAACTGGCAAACCTGATTTCGAGTAATACTTTTCCAACTTTTTATTGCTGGTAAGGTTGCAGCTACTGACATTAGTGGAGTCACTGCTACTGATTTTTGTTAAAAACGAGACGTTACCAAACAGATGAATAGGAATGCAGAATGGAAAGACTGAGATCATATTGGCCTACGTAACAATGGTCATTTTCCTTCTCAGTTAAAAAATGTGCTGAAACGCGGTCCCTCTTACGTAGCATATTGCGGTAGTTATTCTAACTAGAAGTAAATGTCTCGTCTTCTTACCCATTTATGCACTTTTAATTAATAACGATAATTTCTTCTTCATATCCCATATAGGACATGAAGAACTTTTATAAGGACTTTTCAACTGAGGTGAGTTTAACCGGATATGCGAAGAGGCGTTTTCCTCCAGTATATTCAGCTTTTCGTTTTAAGTCGGGCGAAAAAAAAAATAAAAAATAAAATAATAATAATAATAATCATTTTATATATTTTTTGTATTTATAAATAATCCGTGAACTCTGCTCTAGAGACCAAACACTGAACTTTTTTAAGCCTCCAATAATATAAATGTGAGCCGATGGTCTTGAAATTCGCCGTCCACCTAAGGACATTCACAAATATCCCTGCCTACGGTAACATTCGAACCCATAGTCTGTTGGTTGGAGAGCGGATATGCTAACCACTCGGCGAACCAGGCATTTAGGATGAACATAGAGTGACTGACTCGGTGATTCCCCACTTAGTTTAGATTTTCTTTAAAACGCTGATGCCACTGAAGTATCAAGTATACTGAGAATTTTTATATGATCTAGATATGATCTATGATTAAGAATTTTAATTGCTTTCCGCACTATTATTGTCTTGAAGAAAATAATGATTCTCTGTTTTCTACTAATGCTATTCTTTTTACGAAATCTGTCTGTTAATATATCAACTAAAGATTATATTTAATCGATAAATGGCAATTTATAATATGACATTTATTCAAATAGTACAATAATTTACTCATTAAAACATTACAATCATTAATATTATAGTCCGAGTTAGTTTAGAGTCATCGATATTTAGTGTAATGTATTCGAGTTCAGTTGATGTGTTTCGTTACTTTTACTAAGAGGTACACAATATGTTAGACTAAGATTTGCAGGTTATTTTTAAATTATCATATCACTACAGAAAACATTAAAGATAATACCTTTGAAATATGAAAGAAAACACAAATATCCAAACACAACATTATTAAAATATTTTGATTTACGAAGTACTGACATTTACTTGTCATCAGCTCATAGGCACTTTCTGCAGATTATGTCCTTCGATACGGATTTTCAAATTTTCAAACACACACACACACACACACACACACACACACACACACACACACACACACACACACACACACACACACACACACACACAGACGGCCTCTTCTTTTATATTCTGATGGGGAATAAAGCTTTAAAATATCCTTGAAGGCGCTTAACATAATAACTGTGCGGTTTTAGCTCAGGAATTGTGTGTGTGTGTGTGTGTGTGTGTGTGTGTGTGTGTGTGTGTGTGTGTGTGTGTGTGTGTGTGTGTGTGTGTGTGTGTGTGTGTGTGTGTGTGTGTGTGTGTGTGTGTGCTTGCGCGGACGGCTGGCGGAAATTAACTATATGTTGACACAGTTGGTCGAGAATATTTAGGGTATTAGAAAAGATTTAAATCCTACGTCCTTGGCCAACAAGGGGATAAAGAAAATATCTAAGAAACCCATATATCACGCGAACAACATCCTCATTCCTCCAAATGAGTTATGAACCATATTGGGTAGTTAGCAATGTTCAGATTTAGATGGCGTATTTAAACCATCACTCGCTGTATTTTCCTGATAGCGCTTACACAGTTCTGACATGTAAGATACCCGGTCAAGGTGGACTGCCTATTGAATATTCTTCGTACTCCCATTTACGTATCAAAAGAGGGTACCATAAAAGATTTTTTTTATCCTAGCAGAGTATTCTAATCACGGTATTTAAAGCAGTTTTACTGATGATGGAAACAATGCATTGCACATACATAGTTATCTTTTAATACGGAAGAATCTTCTAAGTCTCCAGCATAAGTGATGTTATCTTCCAGTGGCACAATTTACTGAAGATGGCACCAGTTGTGATAAACAGACAAGAAGACTGTCATGTCGTATGAATGTTAAACAAGAGAAATATTTTTTTATTCCCCTGTATATTTTAAAATATGCAATCTCTCTGATCAAAATGTTATTCACATCATCATAATCACAAATAATATTACTAATTAGTTGCAAGTCACGTCAATGACAATATTGAAATTTTTGGAAATATTTTAGTGACGTCATCTCTCTCTGTAGTACGTGGTTACTTATGATTAAACATACATTTTTGTATATAAATTGCATGTTTCTTCGTGGCACTGAAATGCCTGTTATGGCCAACAAGGGGATAAAGAAAATACCCAAGAAACCCATATATCACGCGAAAATGAAAACGAATGAAAAACCGAGTTTTCTGAAGGAAAAACCCTTTCACCTCCTAATGATAGCGGTTGACTGATCTTCAATAAAGCCCTGATAAAAGATTCTTCGCGTCTTTGATGGAATTCTGAACCACGTCTTTTCAACCAAAGGGGTTCGTTGAATCGATCAAGCCACGGTGTCTCTTTGTTGCGTATTGGGTACAGAAAAGTTATAAGTTCTTAGAACAGCATAAACGTTTTTTCAAGCCAGGTGAATAAAATTTCGAGAGGCCCAGATGCGTTTGGTTGTTGTTGTTGTTGTTGTTGTTTTTCTTCGAAACCATACTTCAAGAATGAATTGTTATTTGAGGTAATAGTCTACGTCGTCCAACTGTTTATTTTTCCTCTGTTAACTATAATTTTGTTTCTTGTTTTGCCACTGAAAAAAAATTTGGCTCAGTTATTAATCACGAATAATGACGAGGAAGAAAATGTTGCTAATATTGAAGTAAACAAAATCAGTGTGCTCCAGTTAGTCCTCCAAACAGATATGTATAAAAACTGAACCTGTGTGAGGTAATGTATTACTGTACGTATTACAGTCACACAAATTATGATTGCTTATCTCTACTTCTTTATTCTCTAAAGTGTCAACTTGGCATTATTCTTAGACAACTCTTCATTATGGAAGGGAGATTTGAATCCACCATGCACTTGAACACTAATAAAAGCATTACAAGCTTTGAGAAATGCTAAGCTAAATTGATGTCTGTTTTATATGTGAAAAAATGGTTTCGCATTATGAAAAAAAATTATTGCATAATCAATTATTGACATTTTCACTTAGATTAGGACAGCAAAAAAAAAGGGTAAAAATAGATCCTTTTAAGTATTTCAATATATCATACAGAATACATCAAAGAATTTTTTTTATTAAATGCCCGAACATGTATTAAACTATTTATGAGACTTAAACATACAATTTGAAATGAAGATTACAATAATATCAGAATAATAGATCTCGCGATATATAATTGGATCAGTTTAATAATCTTTTGATGCCAAGAGAAGTTTATTTATAATTAAATTGTGAAAATAATATCAAAATATCTGTTTAGGTGCTTCTATTGGCGGCATTTTCTTTGAGTTTGATGCCATGGAGTAAAAATGGTGCTCTTCGTGGTAGGCAGTTGATTTGAGCCATCGGTGAGAGTTTGATGAGATTAAAAGTGGTCCTTTTGGGTCAGTTTTTTTTTTTTTAATTTTTATTTTATTTTATTTATTTATTTTTGCAAGAGTGTATCGTCCAGGTGGTGACATTGAAGGAATGAAGGAACCATTAGCTTATACGGAAATTGTGGTGAATGAAGTGAAGGTGAATAGTCTGTTATAGAACCTTAATGTGAATACATCTGTGGGATTGGAAGGTATACCCCAGCACGGATCTTACGTGAAGCGGCTAAAGAATTGTCAGTGCCCTTGACCTTATTGTTTAATCTGAGTCTCGGGTCTGGTTTAGTCTCGAAGGGGTGGAAAGAGGGGGAAAATAGTTCCACTGCATAAAGGAGGATCCAAGACTACTGTTGCAAATTACCAACCGATCAACATAACAGGAGTCGTTGTCAAAGTCTTGGAGAAAGTAGTCAAGGGAAAAATGCAGGAAGGGATTAATGGAAATGAGATACTGTATGGGGAACAACATGGAGTTGTGAAGGATAGATCATGCATCAGTAACGTGCTCAGGTTTTATAACACAGTGACGGCAACTGGATAAGGGTAATGGGTTTACAATAATACTGTTGGACCTGTTAAGGCCTTTGACAGGATACCACATGGAATTCTAATCCGTACACTGCAACATATGGGAATGGATATAGGGTTGGTAAGATGGATAGGAGGGTGGTTGATTGAGAGATATCAGAGAGTAGTTTACTCAGGAGTAGAGTAGACTCAAAAGTATGGCAGACTCTAGTGGTCTGCCGTACTTTTGGACTTTAGTGGTGTGACTTTTGGACTCTAGTGGTGTGCTGAAGGGTTCTGTTCTTGCACCACTGCTGTTTAATTTGTGCATAAACGATATAAGAAAGGATCTGAGAGGAACGGTTCATTTGTTCGCTGATGATGCAAAGTTGGGTAGGGCAACAGTGAATGCAGAAAATGTCAAAATTTTACAGGAGGATTTGGATAGATTGGAGGTCTGGGCTAAGGAGAATGGATGTCAATTTAACATGGCAAAATGTAAGGTTATGCATTTTGGGGTGAAAAAATTAGCAGCAGTATATCACATTGGTGGAATTGTACTCCAGGAGATTGATGAGGCCATGGATTTCGGAGTGTTGGCGGATAAGGAGTTGACGTTTAGGAGGCACATTGCAAAAGTGGTTAAATCAGCTCATCAAATTACTTGAATGCTGAAGAATACTTTGACGAGCAGAGACAAGCAAGTTATTGTTCCTCTGTATCAAGCCTTGATAAGACCCGATCTCGACTACTGTGCCCAGATTTGGTCACCTAGATTGCTTCTTGATGGGGAGGAGGTTGCGAGGATCCAGAAACGAGTGACCAAGATGATAGTAGGTCTATGGAATGAACCTTATGAGAACAAGTTGAAGATTTTTGGGTTGCAAAAATTAGTTGATAGGCGGAAAAGGGGAGATATGATTGAGACATTCAAATTGTTGAAGAGTTTCTGTAGGATTAATTCAGAGGATATTTTTGAGATCAGGACTGGTGGTGGGAGGACTAGGAGACATCCATGGAAGCTGGGCAAGAATGTGGTTAGTAAAGGTGTTAGATCTAAGTTTTTTATTTTTCGAGTGGTGAATGAGTGGAATAAGCTGACAGAGTCTGTTGTGGTTGTCATCACTTTGAATGAATTCAAGGCAAAATATGATAGATACTGTGTGAATGTCGAATAGTTGTGATGGACATGATGTTCAGGGCCAACCATGATGAGTCTAAGGACTCCTTGGAGTCGCCCGTATTAATAATAATATTTTTTTTTTATTATTATTATTTCTCAGATAAATTAGATACATTATATGAACACAATTATGCATAACAAATACTTTCTCGTACATAACGTTTTTTAAATAATAGTAATAACAATAACTGTTTACAACATATATTATTATAATATTCATAATGATGATTATTACAAATATTTTCTTGCAATTTTACACTCTATATACAATATCAATGGATATATAATCACTCTATATTGCATACTTTTGTTTCAGTTATTACATATATTACATCATTTGATTACATATGATATATTATTTACATTTGTTTATGTATGATTCTTACATTACATACAGTTGTTTACATATAATACATACATTACATGCATTTGTTTACGTATGATATGATACATCTCGTCCTTTCATCCTCGAAGCTTATATGTAAGCTTATCTAAGGATGACATCAGTTAGTTATTATTTATTGTTTTTTTTTGCTGTGTAGATGGTTAATGTGGCTATTCCACTTCATATCTGCATCGAAGTAAATTATAAGGTATCGTATCGTTTCAACCTGAGTGATTGTATTGGTTTTGATGTTCTGTGTGTTTTTCATGTTGGAAAGTGGATGTTGGATGGTTATATATTTGTTATCAACTGGTCGAGTCAGTGGATTTCTGATTATCATTAATTTTGTTTTTTCTGAGTTTAGGTGTATGGAGTTTTTTCGTGAGCCAGTCTAAGATCAGATTTATATCATGTTGCATATTTGTTTGGGCTATGCTTGCGTTATTATGGATGGATATTATTGCTGTATCGTCTACGTATTGGAATATCTTGCCTTTGAGTGATAGCTGATTAATATCGTGCGTGTAAATGTTGAATAGAGTTGGGGAGAGTACAGTTCCCTGTGGTACTCCACAGGTTACTGGTAGCTCTCTGCTTCGGTTTGACCCGATAAGTGTGATATGCTTTCTATTTTGAAGGTAGTTTGTGAACCACCTGTGAATTTAATAATAATAATAATAATAATAATAATAATTCTTTTAACATTTTTATTATTTCTCAGATAAATTACAGATTATATGAACACAATTATGCATAACAAATATTTTCAAGCACATAATTTTTTTTAAATAATAATAATAACAATAACTGTTTTACAACGTATATTATTATAATGTTCGTAATGATGATTATTGCAGATGTTTCTTTGCAGTTTTACATCTATACATACAATATCAATGGATATAATCACTCTATATTGCATACTTTTGTTACAGTTATTATGTGCATTACATAAATTTGATTACGTATGATACATTACTTACATTTGTTTATATATGACACTTGCAATACATACATACATACATTGGTTTACATGTGATACGTATATTACATGCACTTGGTTACATATGGTACATCTTGGATGAGAACTAATTTCTCTGCTTTCATCCTCGAAGCTTATATGTAAGCTTATCCGAGGATGACACCAGTTGGTTATTATTTATTGTTTTTTTTTTTGCTGTGTTGGGAAGCTACAAAATCTATGATTGAGAAATTCGCGCGAACACACACGCATGCACGCATCCCCCCACCTACCCCCCCCCCCCCACACACACAATAACTTGGAATGTATTGATGCGTCGCTGAACTGGAAGCCTGAGCGAATATATTGTGTTTCATTAAGTTTGTATGGTATTTTGGGTGCGTGTTTCTTGTTCGTAGTATGTCCTTAGAGCTCTTTTCAGGCTATTGTAGTTTGGAAGTTTCTGTATTCAAAAGGTAATTTGTTTATCATGTCTGGGATGTGGAAGTTTCGAGTAGCCTTTCCGTAGTGTTTATTGTATTTATATGTGATATAATTAGTAGTCTGAGGTCTTATTATACGGTATGTATTTCTGACTGTCCTGTAGTTGGCATCGAAATAATGTTTTAGCAAAGCTGCATAGTGACATAAATGTTTTGCTGTCAGTATTTTGTGTTCTGACATTGCAATGTTTATAAGGTCATGATTTTCTCTTTGTTCCCAAAAGGTCAGTTTTATCATTTTGTACAGTAACGAAATTATCTATTTAGTTTGTTGGGTGCACCGAAAGCATAAGTTGTTATCGCGTATCTTAGTATATTTTGGCATAGTGCTTTGTATATTAGTGTTTTTAGGCGTGTGGGATCTATGTCTTTTAACGTGTAGAGTTTGCCCGTTATTGTTCGGAGTTTGTTGTGTAGATGTTTTATAAGGCTGTTCCAGTTCATATCTGCATCGAGGTAAATTCCAAGGTATCGTATTGTTTAAACCTGAGTGATTGTATTGGTTTTGATGTTCTGTGTGTTTTTCATGTTGGAAAGTGAATGTTGGATGGTTATATATTTGTTATCAACTGGTCGAGTCAGTGGATTTCTGATTATCATTAATTTTGTTTTTTCTGAGTTTAGGTGTATGGAGTTTTTCGTGAGCCTGTCTATGATCAGATTTATATCATGTTGCATATTTGTTTTGGCTATGCTTGCGTTATTATAGATGGATATTATTGCTGTATCATCTGTGTATTGGAATATCTTATCTTTGAGTGGTAGCTGATTAATATCGTGCGTGTAAATGTTGAATAGAGTTGGGGAGAGTACAGCTCCCTGTGGTACTCCACCGGTTACTGGTAGCTCTCTGCTTCGGTTTGACCCGATACATGTGATATGCTTTCTATTTTGAAGGTAGTTTGTGAACCACCTGTGAAGAGGCCCGTCTATTCCAACATGCCTCAGGTTTTCTAACAAGGTTTGATATGAAAGTGTATCGAATGCTTTAGTTAGATCAATAAAGAGTACCATGCCAATTTTATTTTTGTCTAAGGCGGTGTTAATTACGTCTGTAAAGTCTTCCAAGAGAGATGTTGTTCCCTTATTTTTCTGAAAACCATATTTTGTTTTTTGGGGATAATATGAAAGGTCTCAGTGTATGCTGTAAGTTTATTCGGTATGATCCGCTCCATAATTTGATTGATAATTGGTAATGTTGCTATGGGTCTGTAATTACTGATTAAATTTATTTTTCCATGTTTGTATATGGGTGTGATTATGGCGGTCTTTAGCATACTTGGTATCTGTGCTGTTTTAAATATTTTATACATTAATTTTAGTAGCATAGGACTTAAACTAGTTGCATGTTGCTTTATATCTTTAGATCTTATACCATCAATTCCTGGGCCTTTGTTTGGTTTGATTTGATGTACTGCAGAGAGAAGTTCTGCTTCTTTTATGGTTGGGAATCATAATGTCTGTTTTGATTGCGATCCAAGTGGAGGGTCACGTCTTGTGATGGGGGTATATTTCTGTGCAGTTCTTGGATAGAGTCTGCAAAGTATTGGTTAATGTCATTTGCTAGTTGTTGGATAGGTTTTGCGTCTTTCATGAAACTGTTTTATGGTTTCGGAGGCGGTGGTGTTGGGAACAAAATCTAGCATCTCATTGATCAGATGCCAGGTTTGTTTCATGTTGTTTTGTGCAGAGGTTATTTTGTCTCTGTAGTAGCTTCTTTTTGCATTTCTGATTTGTGTTGTAAGGCGATCCCTTGTTATCTTACATTCAGTTTTTAAAGCTGTGTTATTTGGATATCGCTTTAATTCTTTCCATAAAGCATCCTTTCTGTGTATTTCTAGGATTAAGTTTTGTGTTATCCAAGGATTTTGTGTTGTTTTTGAAGAATTCTGACTTTCTTTGTAGCTTTCTTATATATTTCCTCCAGTGTGAGTTTAATGTTGCTGTATAAGATATCTGCTGAATCTGATGCCAGGTGTTCCCAGTCTGTTTTTCTTATTTCGTGGTTGACTATTTCTTCGTCTATTATTGTTTTCTGTCGCTTTTCTTCTGTGGAACATTGCATGGATATTGTCTTGGTGTGCAGGTTTAGAGAGGAGAAGTAATGGTCTACTACTTTGCACTCTATTACTGATGCAGTGTAACTGTTTGGTGGTGCTCGGACGTTTATATGATCTAGACAGGAGGCAGTGATAGTATTTCCGAATATTTCTTCTCTAGTACATGATGTTATTGTTGGTATTAGATTATACATGGATAGCGTGTCTAGGTATAGCACAGTGTTGTTCTGGTTTTCGTTTGCAAGATTTATGCTTATGTCGCCAATTATCTTTAAGTATTCAATTGAGCATATTTCTTGGCGTGAAAGCCAGCAAATGAGTTCGTCCAAGAATTTTATCATGTTTAGGTTTGGCGGTCTGTAAATAGTATTATGGGGTGCTATTGGTGGTATTAGTGATTTCGAGGCAAATGGTTTCAACATGCTCAAACTGATAGGCCGTTTCTTTTGCTATTAATTTTTGTTTGATAAATATTAATATTCCACCCCTTCTTTTTATTTGGCGGCATGATCTATGTTGTTGGAAGCCTGGAATTTGGAAAGCAGTCGCTTCGTCATTAGTTATGGATACTTCTGTTAGAATCAATATATCAATAATATCAGCGTAATTCCTCAGATAAGCCTGTAATAATAACCAATGTTTTCGGATGCTTCTGATGTTAATATGCAAGATTGAGAGACATCTCGTTTGTACTGTATGTTGTTTCCATGCATCAAGCGATTTGAAAGTACAGTTACTGATGTATTCTGGTGTAATTATATCTATCTGATGGTTCACATTTATTTTTGTTGTGTTGAGATCTTCTTTTTGAACTAAGTTGGAATCTTTTGTTTCACTCTGGCAACCTATCTATATCTTCCGAGCTTTTTATTTGTATAGACTGTGACTTTCTCAAGAATATTTTGCCGTCTTTGATCCATAAAAATTGATATTTTTTCTGTTTTTTCTTTTCTTGCTTGGTTCAAAAGATTCTGATTGAAAGGTGTTAAATACTCAGACAGGAAAGATTGGCATATTGTCTTGCGATGCATTTAAATTCTTGACTACTGGTTGTTTTAGTCTGCTGGCTTTTATGAGATTGTCTCTTGTCGCCTTGCTTGTCAGACAAACTATGACTGGTGCAGGTCGTGGCAAGCCTTGTTTTTTGTTCTTCCTGGGAATCAGATTTATGGTCTGAATATCATTATGCTGTAGGGGGATGTCAATTGCATGGCCTAACTTTAAAACTACGTCTCTGAGATTTTCTGTAGATTCGGTAAGATCGTTTATGATAAAGTCTTGTTAATGTTGTTGTTGGTTTAAAACTTTGTATTGTAGTTTCAGGGAATTAAATTCTTGACGGAGTTCCGATGTGTCTTTTATCAATTTGTGTTGCCTGTCAGTTAGAGCTCGTTTTAATGTCTTTTACCGTTTGTAAGACTTCTTCGACTTTTGAATTATTAAATTGAACAAACTCTTCATATTCGCTACTATTTTCTGTTATTTGTTTATTCTGTTTATCTAAGAGTTCTTGGACAAGGTCTACTAAGCTGGCTTTTATATTCTCTAAACCTTTTTCTAGTAATAAATTTACGGAAAGCAAATTATAAGACTCACCAGTATTTTTTTATCTGTTCATTATTATTATTACTATTATTATTATTATTATTATTATTATTATTATTATTATTATTATTATTATTATTATTATTATACAATAATAATAATAATAAAAATCGAAGAATTTCGTCCTTTGTAATTCATATGTGATACTGTTAAACATTATGCAAGAAAGAAATATTTTAATCTAAAATATGTAATATAAATAATTAACTAAACAATTCAGGTCTTAAAGACCAAAACAGGCCAGACATGCAACATTCTTTTTAATATTATTCCAATGTGGGTGGTCTTCCTTTTGTTAACCGAATGCTAGCGGACGCAGTAATCAAAATTGTAACTAATAGACTGTAATAACTACGCTTTGAATACAGAATTGTCGACTCATTCAGATGGTCATACAAGAAGAATTAGTTCATTAACATTTCTTTGACATATTAAGTTGCCAGTGATTAATGATCTCGAGGGGTGTATTAGTAGGAGCAGTTCCCTGACAGCCTATAAGGAGGAAGGGAAAGGGAAAAATTACTTCGACTAACAGTGAAGATGAAAACTTCCTGCGTGAGAGACTAGGAGAAGAGGTAATGCCAGTTTTTTTTCTTTCTTTAAAGATAAAAAAATGATGACATGCTATTAGCATCACAATGTGATATGCTTGTATAGGAATAATGCTGAGTTCTTTCTCCCTTTATCTCCTTACGTAAGTTGGTACAGTGTTTAATATCGTTACAAGAAGGCAGGATATTCGCAGTAATGTCTTTACTGACCATTTATTGCAGTGTGCTTTAAATCATTTTGATTCAAATAAAAAAAAAATACTTTCAACTTCCTATATGCACATTTGGAAATACGTGCCTACGTTACTAAAATATAACGTAATTTGTAATTCTACCTTTATTCAATTACGTTTACTGTTTAAATAGATAAAAATTTTATTTATTTATACAAGTAAATTATTAACGTTATTATAAACGATATTAACATTCTGCAATGCTAATATCGTTTATAATTTTTTGATTAGATAGTTCTTAATAAATCCCATAACACATTTTCATTGGTTCATTGGAACTTACGTATTGTTGTCAATTTATCAATTACTCCATAATCCCTCATCACCTCTTTTTATCATCTAATCGATAAATAGCATCCATAATTAAATTCCCAAATGTCCTTCAAGAATTTTTTCGAATATAAATACACAGATCTATTTAGAGAGTAAGAGCCTCTGTTGATCAGTTGGTATAGACGAGCCCTTTCTTTAAAAAGATCTCGTTCATATTCCATCTGCGATGTGAGGAATCTTTATCGTTCCTTTTCAACCAAATGGTGAGTTAGTCGGTCTCATATGGAAGTAGACGTTTTTTATCTCCTGGAAACGCTGGTTTTTCTTCCCTCAGAACAGGCAAACTGGCCTCGTGAATACAAATTTCTACAGACAAAATAGGAATGGCAAGCGCCGTCTGCACTAAACTACCTAAAACCCTTAATCAGGGAACCCAACCCCCTCTTGAACAGATGAGAAATGGATGGGTTTCGAGAATAATTTTCTTATATTTATCTCTGTGCTTTTTTTTAAGTAAGTGGTTCTCATCCAGAAATGTTTCTTTAAACCCATTGTACCGTGGGCTGGCTAAGTGTTTTCTTTTTCCATTTATATAAATTTTATAAATGAAACGTGCTTGCCATTTGTGATTTCATTTCTTTGCATGAACCTAAATTGAATATTATTTTCACTGCTACTTATTTCCATCAGTTTCGTAACTACTTTGTTTATTCTGTTCTTAATAAGGGATCCTTCGGTCTTATTACCTGCTCAGTGCAGGATATTCCTTTCAATTCTTGGTAATTGTGTTTTTTCTCTAGATTTAAGTAAGCACCCACTCAATTGGTTTACTTTCCTAGTTAATTCATCAACTTAGTCTCCCCATACCGACACACTTTATGTTTTGTTCTTGAAATTTCCATTTTAGATAGATATTTGCATCTTTTCCATTTTCCCTTTTTTTTTTGCTATGTTTAGAAGTTCTTGGAAATATTTCAAAATAGTTCTACCTCCTCGTATTTTATCAGCTACTTTTTCCCCTACTCTTTTTTTCACTCCTTCAGAAATTATTCGCTCAGTCGATGTGTGAATAATTTCATGAATAGTGATTATAGCATGGTGATGCGGCCCTTTCTTATTTAAAATCTGCAATAATCTTTCACGAAAAATAAACTAAGACCACGTATTTTACTGATAGGTGCGTTACAAAAGCAAACGTCAACCTGAACTATTCGACCTGCAAAAAGAGTAGCCTTTTGATAAGCGACAGCTGCTTACTTAATAGTGAATTGTATTAAATTAAGGACAGCCAAAACTAAACTATGGGAGCTGTTGCTTCTCCGCGAAGTTCACTGAATAGAAATAGGGTAACGTAGGTAAATGTAACGACCCTAAAGGTTACTTTTCCTCTCTGTTTCTTTTACGTTGTATTAAAAATTGAAATCTTTGTTTTTGGTATTATTCCTCTGTACATCTATTTATTTCATCTCTCTAGTTCACATTTGGAAGCTTTCTCCCATTTTCTTTATTTTTATTTTTCCCATTGTCTCTTCACTTTCCATTATTTTTCATTTATTATGAACTTTATTTTAAACGCGATTGAAGTATACCAGAAACTTATGTGGTATTATTGTTTCTCTAGATATTTCTTTTGTGTGCATGGCATATATGATTACTTTTCTCTGCTAATCCAATATATTTTGTCTATTCATGTTTATTATTTACTAAATAAACAGTGCTAAATCACTCATTCAATAAAAATATTAAAAAAAAACTGACGAGTGTTCAATTCTAGCACGTCCTAAGAATGTAAATTGAATTCGTATATCGAGTGTTATTATCAATGTTTCTCTCTTTATTAGAAAGATTTATGTGAGAGTTCAAAGATTAGAGATGCTTATTTATTTAATAACAGTCTTGTGAAACGATCTCCTTGACGTGGCTACAAATCAAATCACCATGACAACTGGAGATTTTGAATGTACTTTGATTTATCATGCGATCAATTATTAGTAAACCTAGGTAATTTTTTTGTCTGTTTTCTCAGCCTACATAAAACTTGTTTGAAGGTGCAATGGAGTGATGATGGTGAATAATAAAAGTTGGTAAAGAAATTGCAATCATGAAGTTAGGATTAGTAAGGTTTTGTGTCATAAAAATAACTGAATCCACCCAAGTGTAGTTATAGAGACATGGATGAATTAGCATTCTGAAGCATGAAATTTGATGGCTTCGTCTTGAAATGCTTTAAGCGACTGACGCCCGAGGAGTACAAATCTGGCTCTAGTCTTCAATAGACCTGCATTTTTTTTTCCGTTTTAGTTGTCCTAGTAAAGTAGAACTTGTATATCGAGTTAAAGCATTGTACAAAAATGTGTTCTCTTTCAGAAAAAGAGAGCAACAATTTTAATGGGGTTAAGACCTTTGACTTAATTTCCTAAGCACAATTCATGATTGTTTCTATGTGTGTGTGTGTGTGTGTGTGAGAGAGAGAAAGAGAGAGAGAGAGAGACAGCGGAGGGGGGGGGGATAACAAGGAAAAAGTTACCCAACTGCTCCTAGTTTACTACGAATATTACGTTTTATTATGATTGTTCTCATTTTATTTTAATGCTATTTTTGAATGAGTCACAAAGTCTCGCAATATAACTTGCTTTCTTAGAATGGCATCTGGCAACCTAGTTTTGATGTATTTTAATATGAAAAAAATAAAAATAAAATCTGTGATTTGCAAATATCACGCAGTTTCAGTTTCAATGAAAATGTTTAGCCTCTAAATCTTTACATGTAAATCAATCTTTCAGATATTTTTGTTATCTTAGTTTCTAGCATAATAATCTAGATATCATCTTATATCTGACATCTAGATTTCATTAAAACTGATAATCGGATTAATAAAACATCTCCAGTATAAGCACGGTTCACGGTGCATGCTAGGTAGCAAAGGAAAATTCAATTTTCTAAACCGAATTTTTTTTCTGATATTTTTCAAATGTGAATTACTTTCTTCTTAGAGAGTGCTTGGGTATTATGTTCGGTAAAAGCCATTTTCTCTTTGATGGAAAGTCCCGGGTTCGTATCTTGTATAAGACTCAACTGGCTCCAACTGATGCCATTCTAACCAGTTTCCGGGAGGAGAAACTCTTCCACCTCTTTATGAGACTGGTTACTCCTCCAGGAAACTGATTTTTTTGTTCCTCAAAAGATGCGTACTGGACAGAAGAAGACACACTAAAGTAATAGATATAATACACTGGCCTTAGTTACTTCAGCCGTAATTCCAAAACACAAAAACAATCCTGCAGGATCCTCTGAAATTTATAATTTAAAGTGATATTTATTATCATTTGTCCAAATAATCAGTCTTTGCAAGTGATCCTGCAAGCATTTTGTATCAGCTACGTCCATTATCACTCTCACCAACTTCATCATCATCATCAGCATATAATTGGATATCACTCTCTAAACCTGAAGTCGACAATATTACACAACAATGTCCCCCAATAATGAACACTGTAGTACATCCAGGGTACTCTCTCCTCCTTCTCTACGAATCAGTACATCCATTCATCACTTTCTGGTACTTGTCAGTCATCCTCAACTCTCCATGAGGGACCCTCCGTAACTCAGTCGGTTCGACGATGCCCTTCGTTTGGAAAGAATTCGATTCGAAATCCTTCTCGAATGTGAAGAACTTTTATCAGTATTTTTCAATTAAAGATGAAAGCAACTCTTATATGGAGGTAGCAGGGTTTTTGTACCAGAAACTCGAGTTTTTCATCCCGAAAAATAGACAAACCTACCAGAAGAATACACGCTATTTACAGACATTAAACACTGGCCTCATTTCCTTAGTCGCGTCAATCATAAATCCAAAACAAACAGACCTCATGTCACAAGTTTATTTTGAATACTTATTCCTTTGAATATGTATTACAACCATGTGGAATCCTATCAAATGTCTTGGTAAAATCCAGAAGTATTCGTGGTATATCGATTCTCCTTATTCAACTCCGCTGTCACTCAGTTATAACAAGCGTAGTCTGAAAGGTTCTCGGCCTCGACCATAGATGGAAACACTATCCGCACGATTTTTTTTCTAAGTTCGTATAACTGTCATAAGTATCCATGTGAAATTGCAAGTCATGCTATTAAGTAGTTTTTATTATACAGCTGTCGGAAGCCAAAGTGTTGTCCGTATCCCTTGAAATGGATAAAATTGAGCATCGTGCAGTTATAAAATTCTTTGTAAAAGAAGGTTTAACGCCAAAAGAAATTCATTCGAAGTTCATAAACGTTTATGGGCATTCTTTTCCTTCGTTTTCGACAATTAAGAAATGGACTGCCGAGTTTAAACGCGGCCGTACCAGCCTTGAAGATAATCCACGTGAAGGACGTTCAAAAAGTGAAACAACACCAGAAATCTTTGATCAAAGTGCATGAAATTGCTGAGAACTATAGGCATTTCAAAAGAATGTGTAGGATTTATTTTGCATGAAGAATTGCAAATGAAAAAGCTTTGCGCAAGATGGGTGCTGCGCTTGCTCATAGCAGATCAAAAACGCACTCGCATGAAAATCTCTGAACAGTACTTGGATTTTAAAGAATAAAACTGATTTTGTGCGTCGATTTATTACTACCGATGAGACCTGAATTCACCATTACATACCAGAATCCAAATAGCAGTTAAAACAGTGGACAGAAGCCGGTTGTTCAGCGACAAAGAAGACACAGTCGGTTCAATCAGCAGGAAAGGTCATGGCATCAGTGTTTTGGGATGCTAAAGGCATCTAGTTTATTAATTATCTTGAAAAGGGTAAAACAATAACGGGGGAATATTATTCCGATCTTTTACCCAGGAACGAAAAAATTCGTGAGAAAAGATCCGGTTTGCAGAAGAAAAAAAAATCGTCTTTCATCAGGACAATGCACCTGCCCACAAAGGTGTTTCAGCAATGGGAAAATTAAGGGATCTGCACTATGAATTGTTGGAACATCCACCCTGTTCCATAGATTTGGCTCTCTCTGACTTCTATATCTTCCCCAAATTAAAACTCTTCCTCGCTGGTCAGCGTTTTTCTTCGAATCAAGAGGTGATTGCAGCTGTAGAGGGGTATTTTGCAGATCATACTGAGATCTACTACAGGGAACAGGATTGGATGGAACATCGCTGGAATAAATGTATTAGTCTTAAGGGAGATTATATTGAGAAATAGAAATAATTTTGAAATTATAAATTCGTGTTTTCATTGTTAGGCCGAGAACTTTTCAGACCATCCTCGTAGAATATGAAAAGATTAAGATTACTAAAGCAGAAATATATCTTCAACAAAGCCATGCTGTTCAGTCTTCGAAGAGAAATATAGTGCTATCTAACAGCATTGGATGCGATTCCTAAGCAGTTTTCCCAATATCTTAATGACTACGTCGATGATAATGATTAAGCTATAATTCGCTGCATCAGCCGCCCATTTAATGAAATTATCCCGTTCTTTTTGTTGCTTCAGAGACATAGCACCTAGATATGGGATATTTTACACATCCTATCGTTAGTCATTATTATGATAAGTAACGATAGGATGTGTAAAATCGCACTCGCATAATATTTCTAGTCTGTTTCAATATTCTGCATTACTTGATTCTGTTGGCTTGCTTGCTGTAAAACCTCAATGTTACATTGAGTTTAATCTCTTAAAGAAGTGAACTATAATGCATACAATACTACTAGAGATTACAATTTAAAATTTTTTTACCATTTTCCATGAGGTAAATATATCGGACATTAACTTTCACTATCTTGCTATCTTTCCACTCATTAACCATCATGCTTGTGCTGAGACTCAAATTGAACAAACCAGTGAATCATTCTTCAAATTTCAGTAAATTATTTGATGAGTTGTAGCCTTATATATACTTACTAACTTAGTGATTGTCTGTTTAGTCATATCAAAAATATATCATGATGACAGTTTAGTCATATCAAAAACTCGGATCATATCAATTTGCAGATATACCGAAGATGCACCCTGAATTTTCATTCATAATCTAATTCGATTTGTTTCCATGCTGTTTCAGTATAACACTTGCTTGATATTTATTAAAAAATTCAGGGACTCAGAATGTATAAAAGTACCTTCAAATGTGATAATCAGCTTCAAAAAATAATTGCGATAGACTAATAATAATGCAAAGTTTTTGAAGTCCCTTTTCAGAATAAACATTTTAATTTTTTTTTCATTTTATGTATATTATTATTAGACATCTTTAGCAATTTATTTTGTGTGAATTAAATCTGTTGATCGATCAACAGTGAATTAAACCCTAAATTTTATGTAGTTTTTTAAATCTGAAAAATAATACATGATATTAAAACGTATATTTCAACATTTCATTTACGAATTCATAAGATACAATTGAGTAAAATAAAATATACAATGAATAAAAAAAGATAATAAGAAGAGAAACCTAACGCATAATCTCCTAATGTCCAACCTTCCAGATGTTTAAGTGTGAACAATCAGCAGGCTCAATGCTTTGCTTGTTAATTTTGGATTATTATTAATTAATTTATCCATTTTTGGCCACTAACTAATCTAAATTATTGCATGATTCACGCTATTTGAAAACTAGAGTTTATTCCCAAATGCCAGAAATAATAGAGCGTTTAATTAATTGACATTTAAAAAAAGGTTGCGACAAGATAGAATTGCATGCAATCCAAACGCCCGCAGTTTTAAGTGTAACGTGGTGTGTAAATTTATTAAAGCTTGTTTATTTTATCCATTAAACTACTAGGGAAAATATACATTAAACCATCAAGAGATTGGTTGTTAAGGGATATATCAAAATTTCTAAGTTTATGACACCTGTCTTGGTTTGCATAACCGCCAGTTAATATATTTTACAGCACGTATCCAAGTTTTCTTTCGTTGTTTTCGTTAGTTACATTTTCAGTTGAAAAGTCCTTATATGTTCCTCGTCCCATGGGAGTCCAGCCCCAGTCTCTCCACTTAAGAGTGCAGTTCTTCCAGCTAAAAGAAATCTAACAGATAAAATATGTTTGAAGCTGGACAAGAGGAGCATATTAGTATTTGTGTTTATGCCTTACTAAAATTTAATTTATTCCAAATAAGAGAAATATTCTCTACATTGTAGAATGTAAAAGTTTCCCTGCTCCTTTTCGATTTTTCATTAATAAAAGTGCTTGAGAGAGAGAGAGAGAGAGAGAGAGAGAGAGAGAGAGAGAGAGAGAGAGATTTGCTAACGAACCATCATACGTTGGTGTTAGCTTCATGAAAACTGGTCCATAGCAAAAAGAGCCCGTCACTAAAACAAGTCATAAAGTCCACCCACATCGCATTATCAGTGCCCTCGGAAAGAGTTACTTTACAGGTATGTATTTATTGTGGTCAGTGACAGCAGGTTTGAAACTTTATCTTTTCAGTCGAACGCATTTTTCTTAAACTGTACTCTTTTGTTGCCACCTAGATCGTCTTCCCATTTTTGTCGAGATAGGCATTACGTCTTTACCAAATTCTTATACTTTCTCCGCTGTAGTTGCACGACTTGAGAGTTTAAAACCCATGGTTAAAGTTGCCCTATCTTAACAGTGGGGTTTTCCAAATTGTAGGTGGCACAGTATGGCTGCATAATGCCCAGCGTATGGGCCTTTTATTAAGTGTACCGGAGTGCGGTATGCATCATGATTACGTCTTAGATAGAGCGTGGGTCTGATCTCCTTTGACTCTATCATCTTAACCAATCTCATGGAGTATCTAGCACGACAGCGTTCTTTCCCGCCTCTTTCTCCTCCTTCTCCTCCGCATGTGTACGGTACGCTTCAAAAAAGAAACAGAGATAATGATTAGTTGCGGTTGCGATCTCTGACTTCATTTCGATAGTGTGCTTAACGTGGAAACAGGGACAGGAAGTTCCTGGTTTATTGTTTAATTGTTGTTTATTTCTTTAAAAGTCGTGATGTTAAATGGAAGCCACATCGGAAATGTTACCTTGCAACCACTGTTTTCCCCTGCTAAGGGATACAAGTTTCAAAACAACTTTCGGAAACTGATATTTTGAAACCACATAAAAAAAGTTTACACAACACAAAATTGTTGTATGCCAGATAAGGGATAATCCAATGGAATCTCTCGATCTGGTTTTACAGTAAGTCAGTAAGCAGCAATACATTCAGTGAAAAATTACATTGACTACTAGTTAATAAATTTTCGACGATTTCAGATGGGTAGAATGCCGATAAGAAGGCGATTGCAATACATGGTTGCGCATTGATCTTACGGTTTTATTTTAAACCGTAATCGATAGCTTGGGATGTCGTCGGAGTGATTGATCTCTTCACGCAACAATTTATAAATAAAGACTATATTAGAATATCGCAGCTGTTACGAGGCATTTAATTCCGACTGCGTTAAGCGACTAGTAGAGACGGAGGTTTTTACCTCTACGACCGTGTACAGTGATCGATCAGAAAGCGTATATTTGGCTGATATGGTGATGCCTTTTGATGGCAAGTGAGATGAACAAAAAATCCTGTTAAGCCTAAAATTGTGCTTCTGTTGTTTTATGGAAGAATAGATTTAATAAACTGTAGTCTTATGCTTCAATCTCTGTAGATTTTAGGGATGACTATTGTGTAGATTAGATTTGGTGAATTTTTACTCTCCTCACATCACATTCTGCTTGTCAGAGAATCTGACAAGCAGGATGTGATGTGATATTCGATTAATGTCAAGTGCTACTAATCATGCTCAGTAAGCACATGAAGTGTGCTTACTGAGCATGATTAGTAGCACTTAACTCAGTAAGCACAAGCTACTTATCCTTTTAACACATTAAAGTAAAAGAATGTTTCAAAGAATTTTTTAAAGATTTGATTGTAAAAATCGGTTTAAGATTTTTTTATACAGGGTTGACAATAAGACAGATCCTTTTGTCACCTTCCATGGAATCTTTGTTCTAACCCTTATAATACTTACCTACAATGTTGTTTTATTCCTAAACATCATCCATTAACCAGGTGACGCGTCCAGTGAAAATGATCAGTGCGTGCACGCGTTAAAATCGCAAAAATCGCATTCATCGATGGGCGAAGAACGATATGTCGGCGGCCGCCATAGATAGTCGTAGTTATGTGAATAATTAGTAACCTTCCTTCGGAGACTTCTGTGGAACATGTTAAAAGTTTATGTCCAATATATCCCATGGAGAATGCTTTTTAAACGTTTATCTACTACTATTCTAGAAATGGGAGACTTTGAATGGAATGTCTTTATTTAGGAGATTCATTTCCTTTCCCAGTTTATTTATTTATTCGTGTGGGGTCCCCCCCTCTTTCCTCCACCGTCCCTTAGGACTGGTTGAGCCCTCCTAATGAGGGAGTATGTATTTTATGACTGTAGATCCGTGTGTGTGCGCGCGCGCTCAGGGGCCAGTTGGCCAGTTTTGAGGGATGAAAAACCTGAGTTACAGGAAGAAAAAACCCTCTACCTCCAGCTGAGATCGGCTAACTCACCTTTCATCGAAAGATGACCAGGTAAAGGTTCCTCACTTCACTGACGGGAATCGAACCCTGTCCTTTCCGACCACAGGGCTTCGTCTATACTGAATGAACTACGGAGGCATTTCCTTTCCCACTGTGAGACCATCATTCCGATTATTGGAAGGCGAAGTTTCTTTATAAAAGTTCCAGACGCACGCACACACATTATTATTATTAGTAGTAGTAGTAGTAGCAGCAGTATTCATAAGGATGAAATAAACAATTAAACTGATATTACATTGACCGAACTTTGCAACATGCAAGATTCAGACTATTCGAAACAGATTAACAGATTAATCTTGTTTCCGAGAATTTTATGGATGGGGAGCGTGTTTAAAAGCCCGTAAAAATTCTACATGAAATGTTTTTTTTAACCCTTTTTTATTTTTATTTTATTATTTTTTTATTTATTTATTTTTTTGAGTTTAAACCTCTACTAGTTTCGTGTATATTATAATACACTTCTTTAAGAGAGTGAAATAAAAATATAACGGTTTTATTAACTGAGTTATATGACGGCTACCATGAATTATAGAATTTGAGTCCATTATTGGTCAGTAGTTCAAAATCTCTGCTCCGGTAAGTGACATTTTCTGTTAAACACGAGAAATGACAAATATATGCATTATCGTGAGACTATTGTCAATGGTTTGGCCACTACGCTTTTTTGTACCCTCTTACTGGCACTGCCCCCCCCCCCCTATAGCGGAGCCAGTTCGCGAAAGATATCAAACGTTCCCTTTCATTCATATTACTTGTCGCTCAGTCAGAATTCGAAAGAGAAACGAAGTGGATCGTTTCCGTCGTTAACTCATTAAGTTCTTCCTGAAAATATCGAAATGCGTGGGTGCCACAGATATGGCCTCCCTGAACGTCTCCTTCTTATTTAGTACCTTGATAGATTGCCTCTACGCACGTGCTTCGATTATCGGGTTCAGGCATAGTGGATTGGGGAGTATACGCACTTTCTAGGTTGATTGCTAGTTCATTGATTGATGACAAGCTATCTGAAACGCTGTTAACACATTTCTCCATAAATATGGAAATACACCTACTATATAAGTATAAATATATGTCTTATTTTTTGAAATATACATTACCAGTATTTTTATTCCTACTAATATCTCTATTTCTAATGTCTCTGATATGAATAAACATATAAGATGATTTTGATAATTTGAGACGCAGGAATGTAACTGGAGGATGTATCCCTTCTCTCCTTGATTATTAAATAAATTACTAAATATTACGATTGTGAACCTATAAATAACACCAACGCTTATTTTCGAACTGAAGAATGATTAATGGGTCTAATAGAGCTTATATTGTATACCATCTGTCGAGTGATGATTGTGTACACTCCACACAGAAAATTAGCGTAATCACTATGTCCATTACACATCTACTCGCATGTGTAATGGACATAGTGAATAAAGAGGATATCGTTAAACCAGAAATTTCTGTGAGATGCCTTTCAGAATTCTTCTTCTTATAGGCATTGTAAATACGCTTGACAGAAATACCCTGGCATTTGGTTGAATAAAATAATTCAAGCATGGTGCTTAAAGGATATATGACTGGCATGAAAACGTGCGTGTATCAGTTAAATTTGAACTAAGAGTAATTATCGGTGCACGTTTTGTATTCTTTTCTATAACAAGGTATGCAAGTATTATATACTTTGTCAGCGAGCAACCTAGAAAATAAAGGAAAAACATTATCATCAAACTCTAAGAGCAGAACGCATTATGAGTATGAACATGTCCCAAGGCGAAATAGGAAATTACGCCACAGTAATGTTTGTTGTGTAATCAGTAGCCCACCATCATCTGCAGAGAAGTGCAAACGATTTTCAGTATCTAAGAGCTTCGGCGTTATGTTTCTCATAAAGGCAACTCGTTAATGTTTTGGATCAAGAATTTTGCCGCACGTTTTTTGAATTTTCTGAAGTGTGTGTTCCATGTGATTCTTTGACGCTAAGCGTTATGGTCTGTTGTACATCGGGCGGATGAAGACATGAAGCACTTCTAAATAAACTGAAGGGAAAGTGTCCTGTGTATTAGTCGGTGAAATGGAAAATCGAGTCTCATGAAGAAAATTGGAAAGATTAGGACAACTCTATTGAGAAAAAAGTAAGATCAGAATGAATAGATTATTAAATAGATATTATGGAAGTAGAAGGATAATAGTGGAAGCATAGTTAAACATATTTGTGTAGTTAGTTTCAAGTTTGGTTTTCTATTGGAGCAATCAATTCGCGGTGACTTACAACATTGAAACAAAACCTACTATCACACTTTGCTAAAAACGACTTTCTAGTTTTTTGAAAAGAACTGGGGAAGACTTTTAGTGATTTAGAAATTTCTAACATTTATAAATTTTTCAATAATTATAGATCGCAATTGCTCAACTGATAAGAAAACATCTTTACGGCAAAGAATTCGCCTTAAGCCAGACTTTATACCTTAATAATTAACTGGTTTTAATTACAATAAAGCACCTGCAAAATCCCCGCGTATTCTTAGAATCTGAAGGCAAATTTTAACCTCATCGAGTGTCTTTCCTTCATCTTCACAAGAACCCCCAACTCGCAAGTAACATTAGGAGAGCACGAACTTGTGACCTGAACAGAGCAGTGTCATCAGCGTCGTGTTTTGGAGCCGGAACGAGCGGTCAGCATGGGCAAACTGTGACTAGTCATTCGTGGTTAGCCATGCCCTGGCCTTACTTCATCAACGCCGGGAACGGTTCCGTTTCCCTACCCTCGTTGCCCTTCATACAAGCCCGAAGAACCTACAATTAATAAAGTAATTCACTGCAGGCAGACTTTTGTTGCCGCGATACCGCCGTCCGACCCCGTGTCACCTTCCTTGCAGTCGTGGCTGTAGAGTTCAAGGTATGGATGGCTTCACCGTTCATTACCATGCTCGTGACAAAAGGGAACTGGATAAGTTACCGAAGTGTTGCTCTCCCCTTCTGGGTCTTTCACCGTCATTCACATCTTGCAAAAGTAACACTACGAACTTCAGTGTGGGTGGAGACAGTGAAATGTGCTCTGCAAGAACGCACTTCTTTCTAGTCACGTGGATCCTGGGGGGTGGGTAACCTGTGATCCTTTGAATCATATCAAGTGATCTTTTGTTCAACCCGGACGGAGATAACGTCTATGCTCGTCGACCTTGAACAGCGAAACCATTTGTTGGCATCAGTTATACATATTGCCCACAATAAGTGGCCGGCAACCCTGACACGGCAGTCGGGACGGTCTTACACCCACCGCTGCACGATCAGTTTCCGCAAACAGTCACGGGCGCAGGACTTCCCACCAGGAAGTCGGGTAATGCACAAAGTCTTGTAGCTCTCAGATAGCAATCAATGCCAAAGGTCGGCATTCTAGATCTTCAACGTCATCACATTTGCATAACCCAGATTCGCCGTTTTTTTGTGACGTCACTTTCTTCGCTTTGCAATTCTAGCACGCGTGTGGGTGTGCTCTATTATGCAGGCTTGCAATGGAGGAGAAATATATATACGAAGGAATCGCTTCTCCTCCCGTTAAATCTCGATGTTCTGGGACTGATCTCTATGTGAAACTCATCCACCGATTCTGTATCTATAAGGATGCATATTGATTATAAATGAGGCATGGACTGATGGATATATTATTAATATTATATACAGGTTAATAGTTAATAAATAATTCTCGGTGTGTCGGCGATAATCTTCGGTGTCAACTTCATCAAATGATTACAGTTCGATAAGACGCATGTAGATTTTAATGAGGTGTTAATTGGTATATTATTAAAATTATATACGAGTTAATAGTTAATTCATCAACGATGACAATAATAATTTGGTTGTAGGAACTATAAATATGCATATAAAATTGCAAATTATCGATAATTTGAGGCTACTGTGCACGATTCACGAAGAACGTGACTCCTTATACTGTTTTTTTAATTACATCAAAAAGGTTAAGGTTAGGAGCTTTGAAACGAATATTAAATGCATTGCAATCTTTTAATTGACATAAAAATGTCAAAATTCATAGGTTTGAAATAGAAAGATTTAGAAAAAAAAAAGTTGTTAAGGAATCTTTCTTCTTTCTTCTTTTTTTTCTCTTTTTTCTTCACTGATGGAAATTCCGTGTTGGCGAAGGGACGGGTGAAGCCTACATACTCATATTGGCTACCTCAATACTGGTTTTTGAAAAGGTTTAAAAAAGGGCATATGCTGCCTTTTCCACAGTGCATTATAGGGAAATCATGCAGTGAACTATTGGTTCACGGTATTCCACTCCGAGACTCATCTTTCTGATGACAAGAGCTTATCGTATATGTTTCTGTCAATGAAGATAAGAGTCAAAATGCTTCAACTATTAGACATAATTTCAGAAAAGGAGGGATAATAAATATTCCTTTAGATGGATTTCTATTAAAGATGATAAATTTTTAGGCATTTACGAACTGCAATTAAATATTTCGTGCCTATTTGTCTGTCTATTCTTCTGTAGAAAACAACTCTAAAAACAAATGAACGAATTTTATGAAACTGTATTTAAGATTTGCATGAAAAAAATACCCAGAAGTTGTAATAGTTTTTGAAATCGAATAATAATAATAACTGTCTTTTTATCCCAAATAATTTTTTCCCTGCGGTACTGAAGGACCTTCACTCTGTGATTGGCATACGGAAATTACTCTTGGGCGATTCCAACCAATTATAATCTTCCAGGATATTAGTCGTGCACAAGGAACGTAGTCTCGCACCAGTCATTTTGTCTTTTATTTATTAAGTAGTAGTCGTTAAATAACATATCTTAATATCTCAAACTCATCAGTAATGTTAATCTGGTATTTTCTTTCCTTATGAAGTACTGTTTGTGCCCCTTGCTGTTGGAGTCTCTTCATTAGGGAGCCTTTAGTCCACTTCTCTTTACCATATTTAGTCATAATCGGCAAACCTCGCGAATATAAGAAATCAACTTCTAGAAGATAGAAAGTGTAAGGTTCGAGTGAAAAAATATGATCATCATATCCAGGGGTGTAGTCCTAAAAGAAATAGTGCCAGGGCTCTACCTTGGAAACAAAAATTCAGAGCACGAAGTGCGGCATGATTATTATTGCGATATGCGAACGGCCACATGGCAGAAAGACTGCCTTGTTTTCTGAAAATGACAAGAGTAGCATGCTGCTATTTTTTTGACCGAAAGCTGGAAATGCATTATAAGTCTTTTTGTTATTATTATTATAATTTTTAATTTTTATAATGAATTTAAAAATTTTGATAGTTTTAAAAAAATCCCAGGGCGTCGCCCTGGCCCGACTACACCCCTGTCATATCACATGTATGACACATGATGGCCGTGTATGAATTACGACCATATAAAACTTGTGAAAAACACAATTTTAATTTATATAAGTGTAACTTCGCACTTTTTAAATAATATTAACCGTAAATTTTCATGAATAAGATGAAAGAACATTTAAGCAAGGGTGATGTTACGTCTTAAGTGTTTCGGAGGTCTTAGACGTTAGAATTGTAGGTTTTCAACAAATATGTGCATGGGTCTGCACTTGCGCTCCCTCCCCTCCCCCCTCGCCACACACTATTCCGATATTGGTGAATCTCCCCCTAGAAATGTGTATGAATGTTACTAATGCAAACTAATGAACAAGGCTAGCAGCCGACATTCATCTCGATGTGATTTTTGGAGATGAAATGTTCCAAGAATTTCTCTTTAGGGTGTAATTTTTGGTGCTCGGTGGAGAAGTGCTTGCGCCTAGAGAGACTTTTCGGCCGTGAAACACTAGTGGGCAAAGGCTCACATTGATGTACGCGAGACACGAGCCATAGAATATGAAAATAACAACAGCACACCGGTGTTCAAAGTTAAGCATGATTCTTAAGTGATAGCATTTAATGCATCTAAACAGGTCCGAAGAGAACTTCACTGAGCAGGATATCGTGGTTCTTTTTTCTGTACAACCCATGCATCTTGTCAACTCCTGTTTAATCGCATAATAGTGCAACGCACACTTCATAACGGTTTGTAGAGATATGAAGGAATGCTATATTCTCTGAGAAGTCAATTCTTCCTTCATGTTGCGATACACTAGCGAATTATGCAATCACTAAGCTTGAGTTAGTTGAATAACTAACTCGAGTTGTTTCATACGGCATGACACGTTTACATAATTTTTAAAACTTTTTTGTGCTGATTCACTAAGTCCAGTCACTGATTTTTTATTCTTCATTTTTTCCTCCGCTTTCAAATTCTCTCTCAACAGAAAATTTTCTTTTATGATTTATTTGAAATTATATTCCAGCATTTAGCAAACTGGGGGAGAAAACGCCAAGTACAAAACAAGTAAATTTAAACTGAACATATGCAGCTTAGAAACAATTCTAGGGATAACTAAAGTTAAATTATCATTGACACGCTTTGGAAATAATGAAAAAAAACGAACTTCAGTGTACACAGAACCAACACGCACTAGCAAAACTGAGGTTTATAAAAAGACCACAAAAAAAAAAAAAGTACCGGTAACTTGAACGTTACTTGAATTATTACTGTAATTCAAAGTTTCATTTTGTAACTTTCTTTATTGCATTCCCTTTTTTTACTCCTAATAAAAATATAATAGCAAATAAAGCAAATGCAAGTGCTTTCTAAAATTCTTCAAAAAGTAATAGTATATCAATAATGCTTTTAATATATACATAAAAAATAACAATGTGCAGAGAGTATCTTATAAGAGGCATGCAAATTGTGAGAGAATACCTGAGCAGAACGGGGACTAGTAAGTACTATTAATTCCTATAATTAATTACCTAAAAGATTAGGAACTGCATTACAAGCCGCGTGCATTATAAGTAGTGTGTGACGATTTTATCACACACTACTTGTGATAAAATCGTCATTCGTTGTATCCACACAGAAGTAATAAACTGTTACAAAATAAAAATAGGCAACTGCTTTGAATATGTCCCAGTTATTAATCTAGAAATGACTATTCGCCTATTCTACATACGATAAATTCGGGGTTTAATATAGGAATTCATGTTGAAGTTCATGTAACAAAAACTACGTGAAACTGGAATGAAAATAAATAAATAATTAATTATTAAATTATTCATTTTCATTAAGTTTCACGTAGTTTATGTTCCAGAAACACCAACATGTATTATAGGGTTTAATGCAGAGGTTCTGATTCTTTAATTAATCAGGCTTTTTGCTGCACCACCGAATATTTAGCTGCAGTGTCTCCCACATTCATCAACTATTAACGATTATATTTTGAATTTTGTGATTGAAATATTTTATAAGAAAAATAAGTAAATTACGAAACCTAAAGCTGATCAATCCAAGAGGAGGAATAGATCGAAAAATATCTCTCGCAGAGATATTTTTATAGTAAAAACAATTTTTCATGTAGCGCCTTTTCAGAATTACGTTTGCTTGCTTATAAGATCCAGCCGAGCTTTTCAGGATTTTATGGATTTTATCACGTGATGATCTTCATGTTCATCTAATCCTTTTACTGGTTATGTGGACTTGAAGAAGAGCCAAAAACTTGTCCTACATATAACCTGTAACGCACATAGCTTCAGAGATTTTTTTTTAAAGTTATATTTTCTTTCCTTCAAGGTGGACTTGTTATAAACCTTTCATGCCTGGAGGTAGTAGACACCAATATCAAAGTCCATAACATATTTTCCTTGGTTCGTTATTCTTAACTGTTGAACATCCCTCAATCTCCATGTGTCAGAAGACAAGGATGCGTTCTATGTAAAGATCAAAAAGGTCAGCCAATTATCTTCTTCTTTGCCTTTTTGCATGGGTTGTTGCAAACTAATTAGTATGGATGACGCGCTTTTATAGTGAGATATAGTTCACCTTTGTTGCGACATCTCCCACATTCACATTATACTGGAACTTCAAAAAAGAATTTTTTTAAATTTAATTCTGTTATATTTTTATTGTTTTTTTTTCTTCGTTTTCTTTCTGATTACAAGGGAAATAGGACGCATGCGTTCGGTACATGAAATTTTGCTTATATCCACACATCTCGATCATTCTCTTCCGCTTTCGAAAAATACGAATGAAATAAAATTGACAAATAGAAGTATTTTGCTTGCTTTTAGCGAGCTGCACTCTCTAGAGGGCTCAGACACACAAACAAGTGAAATATAAGCAGAATTCTGAAAGTTATTTGTTCGATTGTTGCTGAATAAAGTAATTAAAATTTTATTATTAATTAAAATTAATTTTAAATAATTATTTTGCCACATTGAAAACCGTATTTTAGCAGAAACTAGAGTTTATTAAAATTGGTATATATATTAAAATATTATGAACATTTTTAATGCTAAGTTAAGGCGTATAGCAAGAATTATCATCCAATCATTATATTGCGAATTTCTTTCTTTTTTTACCCATTAAAATAGCTAATTCTAAAAGTGTGTAAATTCACGGCTGCAACATTGCAAAATAGGAGTTCTGTCATTGTCATTATTGTATTCGTTTAGTTCTCTCACTCCGAATTCGCCAGCTGTGACTGCTCCCTTAAAAAAAAAAAAAAAAAAAAAAAAAAAAGCGAAAAGTTTCCGTCTTTCTATCATAAGATGCTCGTGAAAAGATTTTTAATTTTTCTGACCTTTGTCATTAAATTTTTCTGGTTTTATTTACCGCCCCTCTAAACTTATAGAGGAAGAATAGGGGAACTGGATATGAAAACTGATGAGTAATTTTCTCACCGTGACCGCTCCATTTTGAAACGATGGTTCGACTACCCTGCGGGACAATGACATAATTCAATTCACGACAGCGCGCTTAACCAACATTTTTTCCCCTCGCATTATAAAACAGTGCGAAGTGGTTCTGTAATTACTAAACCTGTTCAGTTATTTGTTTCCTTTTTTTAATAATAACTCTCTTGCTGTTGAAAACACCATTCCTTGTTTGACAGGAAACATTATATCGAATTTTACTAGTTATTAGATTCTAAAATCACTTGAATGACTCGTCTCGTAATTTTTTTATAATGAATTAGCGGATGTGTTATCACATACTCATTACTGGGCTTCAATAAATTTCTATCCGATCTGTTCACGTATTGAAAAACAAAAATAACAATTAATATTAGTAATAATTATCGTATATAAATCATACAACTTGTTTATGTTATTTTTGTATTTTGTATTTGTAGTTTCTTCACGGCAGCAGTATTAAAGGTTGAAGCTTTATCACTATTATTATCTTTCTACATCACTTGTTTGAATAATGCCTTAAGGAACAGAATAGGTTTTGAATTCACGAATGGATCATACTACTTTTTAGAATCTCCCTCCCAGATTAAATCTCACTGACATGTTTCATGTAACGTTTACACTGAAACTCCGCTCTTCCTACGAAAAAGTTCTACTATGAAATAAAAGTATTCCAAAAATATATAAATTAAAGTGTGTGTTTGTGTGCTATATTTTTTTTTTCAAAAATTGAAAATGATCAAAAAGATAATAATTGGTTGGGAACTGATTACTCTTAACTATACGACGGGAAGCTGAGAACAATTTAAATTTAAGTTGAATTGTTTCAGTTGTTGAGCACGTCAAAAGGCTGCTGCCGTGAAGAAACTACAAATACAAAATACAAAAATAACATAAAAAAGTTGTATGATTTAGGCAACTATTTCTCATTGTGATCAACACTGTTGACGATTACTGACCAGTTGCATTTTTAAATAGTTGCCTAGAACACGTAGCGACGCACGTGATACGCCGCATAAGTGACGTTAAAGTACATCTGCATAAAAGTTCCTAATTCAGTGTGTGTGTGTGTGTGTGTGTGTGTGTGTGTGTATGCAGTTTTCTGTAAAAAGTAGGTTTTAGTTTCCCATTTTGAAATTTCTATCGGTCTGTACACTTTTTCTTGGGTTTATACATTTATACGCGCCTCCGTAGCTCAGTTAGAATACGAAGCCCTTTGGACGGAAAGACCTGGGTTCGATTCCCGTCAGTGAGGAACCTATATCTGGTCTCTTTCGACTAAAGGTGAGTTAACCGGTCCCATATGGAGTCGGAGAGTTTTTTCTCCCGCTAACTTGGGTTTTTCATCCCTCAAAACAGGCAAACCGGTCCCATGAACACACACGGCTACAGTCATAAATATAGTACGGCAAGGAAGGCAACGGGAAACCACGTTGCTCACAATCATCTTCCTAGTGTGGTAGAATATAGCAACCCCCGACTAGCCATATGGGGGGTAACTATATTTGATCCCTTCTAACCACAGAAATCTGATAAAGAACGTTTAAATCAAGGAATCATTATTATTATAATTATAACGTCAATGTGCATCCAAGTAGAAGGCAAGCATGCCGAGCGACCTTTATAGTGGCTACACAAAAGTTCTCTGAGTGACTGAAAAGCAAAGCTGTGTGTGTGTGTGTGTGTGTGTGTGTGTGTGGTGTGATTATCATAACGGTAGATCAGTGATTTTCTTTGAAGTATTTCTTTTTGTTAATATAATCATCAAGTCTTACCTTTCTGCGGGAAACACTGCGTTTTAGTCTAGATCCGATTGTTTCTTGTCCAGCCAATGCAATGTGTTGTTGTTGTTGTTTTTGTGACGAAGCAACCAATTCTGTGGATTTTTCGGGTCTTTGTTGTGAATATCTTCTCTCAAAGTTTAATGATACCTAAATACTGATATCAGTTAAAGTCTATACAAACGAATTAGTGCACACCTTCTTCGTTGTTGAAGAAAGCAATGATTGTGTTCTTGGTGTTCAATCGGACCGTCCCTGATTTTCTTAGGACGTAGTGATGATGGACTTTTCCTAATGATGGCTTTTTTTTTCAACATTCGAAAGATTTCTTGAAAAGTTTTGCCGAACTTAAAGCAAATCGTAAGGCAAATTCTTTGCTCTTTCTTATCACTCATTCCGAAAATTGCAGACCACATAAAAAAAAAAAAGCCGAGAAATTAAATCGTAACTAAATCGTGAGGAAAAGATGCTTGTCTTTGTTTCTGACTTTCGTTCTTAAACGTGGTTTGTAAATAAGGTAGAGACTGCCGTTTTTCTTGTTTTTTTTTCCGTGCACAATTTAAGTGGATTGATCTCAGCGTGAGTCGAAGATATCTGCCAGTTGATAAACAACAGAACTACTATTCCGTCTTATACTTTAAACCCAATGCTTGTTCTCCTTCAAGCACATCTACAGCACAGTCGTGAAGATCGCGCTGTCTACCTTTCTGAAATAATACTTTGAATTTCTTCTAGGACGCGAGGAAGAAGTTGTTTAAGGGCTTTTCCGTTGATGAGTTAGCCGAGCTAATATCGCATTGCATTGCAGGAATTTTCATCCTGAAACTCAGATTTTTCATCCCAAAAACAGATAAACTGGCCTGAAGAACACGCAATATATTTATGAAACTTATCAATAAGGGAAAAAAAAAAAAAAAAAAAAAACGGCTACCTTTGACTGTATCCCAAGAGGACGTAGTCAAAATATTTGACTGATTTAAAATTATTTGTTATTAATTATACTCCCCCCCCAACCCACCATTGTTTCATTATCTTTGAAAATGCCTCCGTTATTACTTTCGCTGAAATGATTAAAATATATTGATTTTTTCTTTTACCTCTTATGTTGTAATAAGCTATTAAAAGTCTTTTTATGTATCATTAGCACATGAATTTAAACGTATTATAAAACTTCTGGTCTCATTTCGGATGGAAGTATAATTTTTTCCCCTTACTCCGAGAATCCCACATTTTTTCCCATTTGCAAACAACAAGAACAACAGCACACACGCGAGCGCGCTCGCACGCACGCACGCACGATGGAAAATGCTTCATTTACAGATACTACCGATCACTTGTAATAGTTTGTCGATGTTATTACAGAAATCCCGATTCGCAAACATCATATGAAAATTGTCCAAAATGAGATCCCCCATACATAAAATATTTAATTTATTTTGTAAAATAAATTAAATTAGCAGTTCCTCACTCTTAAATGAATTTTCTCTTCGGCTAATATAACTTCCTTAAGTACTCATAGATGGCGCGGCATGTTCAGAGCGAGGTTAATAAAGTATTAATTAGTAAATCACTGGAAGTTTGTTATGGGAGCAGGTGATTTCCTGCTTCAGTTATGCTCCAGGGAAAAACGTTTGCGCTGAATAAAAATATTTATGTAATAACGGAAAAAATAAGAAAAGTGTTTTCTCAGTATGGTTTAACAGATCAAAGTTATCCATCTTAATTAGCAACGAAGTTTGAATAAAATAAGAAACAGCCTTAATATCAGGTTTCCTGAAGGTTAGAATTATCACGTAGTTCAAGGGCTTTCGTGACTCCTTTGGTCGTGCATAAAAAGTTGCCTTTATACACAAATTTATGTCTAATGGTTATCTTACGTAAACCGTGAAGTAAGGAAGTACTGTAGTGAAATGTGAAATATGACTAGGGATCGCTGTAAAACTCGTATCGGGGAAATACTTTAATTAGACCACGCATCATCTTTTTCCTCGTAGGAAGAAAATATGCAACTTAATGCTCTCCTGCTGTGCACGTTAATGTTAGCTTTGGATAACACAGAAAAATAGTCTACGAAGAATGAAATTACTTTACATAACGTATTAGAGATTTCCTTAAATTCTCATCATCGTAAAGGATGAACACGCTTCGTTACATACACATTCGTGGCAATAAGTACTTTATTATTGCACGTGCTGGTCTTCCTAAGGAAATGAATGCCTACATTAGGGTATCTTATAGCATATTTTAAAGATAGGAGGCGGACAATTTTTTCACAATGAAATAATTTTGTCAATCGTCTTAAGATCATCTTGTTGTTGGGAATCTCTTCACTTGGATTAATTAGATTTCAATGTTAATGGCAAAAACTATCACGAAACGTGAGAGATTATTCTGCATCATGTTTAGAGATACATTGGTATTTTTTCAACAAGATGTTGCACGCCCACATAATCATGCAGCGATACGGCGTTATCTGAACATTGAATTTCCTGAACATCGGATAGGTTGCCGAGGGTGTGCTTTTGAATACCGATCTCACCCGTTTGGATTTATTTTATTTTATTTTTTTTTTTTTGATACTTGAAAAATCATGCTTGCAGTTGCGAACCGTAAACATATGAGGAAATGTGGATAATAATTCAACAGGAAGGAGAAAAAAAAGTTCGCCTGCCTTATGTGCTTTAGTTTGCAGATCAGGTGGTGAGAAATGCCGCTCCATCTATCCATGCTGATGGCGGACATTTTAAACACTTAAACTAAATTTTTGTTATTGTGAAAAAAAAAAAAAAAAACCGACTGTCTATCTCTTAGCTTTAAAATGTGCTAAAGAAAATTAAAATCGTATATGCTGTTCATGAAATATAAAAATTTAAATTGTGTATATATAATTTTCAAACACCATGTGCATATTAGATATTGTAGTATATAGTAATATAATTATATATTATTTAGTATTATTTTTGTGGATGGGCTAAGAGTTAGATAATCGAACTTGAAATCATTCTTTAGAGACTAGAGTATGGTATTTTTAAGATACTTCAGGCCTCCATTGAGTATGGTAGTCTCACACGGGGTCTCACCACTCTCCCAACCGTGTCGGCATTTATTTATTAATCGCATGAGAGATTTAAAACCTATAACAAAGTAATTTTGTGTGTGTATATCTTTTTCAATCTTCAAATTAACTGTCAGTATTATCCATTTTTTTCTGCGTTATGCAGAATACGTTAAGTAGGGTGAGCATCTCTCTCTCTCAAGCTATACGATACTTAATAAAATGTCACATTTAGAAATATTGCTTAAATTGGACAATATAAACAAAATTATAACAAAATGCACCTTTCTTGCGATCTTCGGATCATAATCGAACATCGCAAAACTTTCTATATCATTTTTTATAGTATACAAAACCATTTTCTTATTTCACATCCATTTATTATGGTAAATGTGCCTAATTTCAGTGGACAACATATTTACCCACTCTCTCTTTCCTTTTAATAAGTTATTTTTCAAGCAATCTTAAATGCTAAATTCCAAAAATAGCATTAATTTCTTTTCTATTATCAAGGAAATTTTTATAAATCTGAAAATCATTTTACACGTGAAATGTAATTAGATAATAATTTGTATTACTTTAAAAATAATTTTTCCTTGGATTTTCGTTTATTACTATCTATTATTCTCTATTAAACGTCGAGCAATACTATGCTAACATATTTGAATTCCATTTTCTCTTTGAGTTTCCATTGTTTCCAAATGTCATGATGGAATATTTTCCCCTTGATTGTCACTCAGATACACGAAGTTTACAATCAATCTAAAAGAGAATGAAGGAAGTATATTTCCAGTTTCGAGGTGATATTTTTAACTCGGTACAAAATTTTACGTCGAATGGAAGAAGACTAGTTTTTAACAGGATCGTTAGCTGTGTTACTTCCCTCTTCATTCACACAAGAAGCAGGAAATTTGTTCTGCTTGAACTTGTATTTTATGTCTTTTAAATTCTTATTTATTTGCTGTTTGTGTTTCTTTTCTGAGAAGAAACTCTATATTTTTATAGAATACCGTCATGTGAACTGTACAACAGACTCATATAGAAGGGAAGCATAGCCTTAAGATACAACTTAGAACATGCAACGTTAGACGTTTCTGTCCTAGTCCTTTGTCAATACCGTTGGCGAGTAAAAAAGGAAATGCTTGCATTTTTCTGAAGGAAAAATAAATTTTGCAGTCTACATTCAGAGATTCGGCCTGGTCTATTGACAAAGATTGAACAAGATAATGAGTTATTTCATTTCAATTTTACCACTTAATCAGTAAAACTTAAATGCGGGACTTATATTCTAAATATAGTTTAAAATATGAATTAATTTCTCTTCAGTTTCTCCGATGTTTTCGTCTTCTTCATTTAGTTACCGATTGTCCAAAAATTAAGATAAAGTTTATCGAAAATTTCAAGCAGAAGAGCACAATATGAGTGAGATGCCAACACTTTTCTTGTCTGAACAAATGAGATTATTTTATACAAATTGTATGTGTGTGTGTGTGTGTGTGTGTGTGTGTGTGTGTGTGTGTGTGTGTTGCTACCATTCTAGTTAATATAATATTTTACAACATGAATTAAATGCTTAATATTTAATTTAAACAGTGAGCAATTTTTAAATGAAGTATCTGATTTCGTTATAATTAAAATCTTTAAAAATATTTCACTATTTATAAATTTTTGCAAAACATATTTTTTGTGGTGAATTTTATCAGTTTCAGAATTTTTTATTCCTTTCAATCAAAAGAATTTTCCTTATGCTTCTTTTAGTGGAAACTTTTTCAAGAAATATGCTATAATAAATCAGCAGTTGCCAATTTGTCGTTAGCTTTCGTACATCCTGTCCACCTAAGAAATGAAATTACTCCTATAAACGCTCTGGTTAGCTGCCCAAACGTCAGACCCATGATGACAGAGGATTGGAGGAATAAAAGTTAGGAATTTTTATTATTAACAATTTTATCGAATCTTTACTAAAATTACTTTTCGAACTTATAATGGTAGTCACACTTTCGTTTCCGCTTTAGTGGTCGAGGGTTTGCTAAATCAAAGGTTAAATATTAAAATTATTTAACGACAGTGTATAATTCAGAACATACTATGGTGATAAAGGTACTTATGTTCCTTACTATTCCCCTATTCATAAGAATACTTAAGTTGAGCAATCACTTGGTTAAAACACTTGGTTCAAACCACGTCTAGGGAATTCGAACTCAGGTGTTTCCAGCTTGAATTCGAATAAGAGCTTTTCAGATGAAGACGGGTTAGCCAATCTCATTCAGAAATGGACAGGATTTTCCGCCAGAAACTCAGTTTATTATTATTATTATTATTATTATTATTATTATTATTATTATTATTATTATTATTATTATTATTGTTATACAAAACTGATAAATCAGACTGAGAACAAATAAAATCAATCAGCAGACACAATATACTGGCCTTATAGCTTAGGTCGTGATGCTAACTAGTCCTACCCATCCTCATATAATTTTTCCCGTCTTACAAGTCTTAACTATATTTTGTTGATTCGTGTAAAGAACATTGGTTCATGCACCCACTCCTCCAAGTTAGGGTAAAGAAGGTCGTTCTTATGATTCTGTCTGAGTGTTTTTTAATGTTGATGATGAAATTTGCATGTGTCATCAGATCGCTGAAGAATAGTTCAACGATCTGTTGACTGTGATCAGTGACAGTGATTAGATCACTGAACAACAGTTCACAAAACAAAGCATCAGATCACTGAACAAAGTTCAGTGCTCTGATACTCTGATATATATATATATATATATGTGTATGTATGTATGTATGTATATGTAGAAAGTGTTTTATCTTGGGTATAATATACGTTAAAGATACCAAGCTATCTTTAACGTATATTATTTACTATATATATAATTACTACATAGGAATATATAATTACTACATATATTCATATGTAGTAATTATAGATTTAAATCCTACATTTTACTGGTTTTAATCAGTCCAATTTTAGTGTCCATGACAATAAAGTGATCGGAGTGGATCTTTGGGAGAGGATGGGACTCGTCAGTTAATCGGACTGTCCTTTTCCAGGTAGCAACAAGCATTTTAGGGAGATTTTTGGTGTACCATCTTAAATGTGTAAGAACAGCATTCTAAAGTTGGCAGAGTTCGCATTTTTCAGTGTCAAGTTGTACAGGCGAGTAGTCTTGAGTAGGAAAATAAAGTTTTTTTTTGGGGGGGGGGCGAAGAGGTTATGTGTTTGTGCAAGGAAAGGCTAGAAGTCAGTCAATGAAGAGAAGAGAAATCTGAGTTTGTTCGATAGAGAGTGTTATCAGAGTTAAGGAGGAAGCGAAGCTCGCTGTGTGGTTAGCGTACTTTCGAATCCTTCTTGGGCATGGAAGTTTAAGATATCGTTCAATCATTAATTCACACACATTCATATATACGATATATTCGCTCTTCCAAGATAGAGTGCACAGGAAAAGTAGGTCCAACCCTTCCCCCATTACGGGCGAGGAGAAGCCTTCCTCAGTAATAATGAGAGATCAGAAGGCAACTCATACTCAACATGCAGTGAAGAGGGATCTTTCCTGTTGGAAATACAAGCGATATATGAGGGCAGCTGTAAACATTCCTAACAGATTTTTTTTTTTTCTGATAGGGAAACTACTAACAATATCGAAGTGACAACCTTGTATAACATATTGAAAACATCCCTTGAATGAACCGGAAGGTGGTAGTTTGAATTGCTCATTACCGAGTTGCAAGCATATTTTTCTTTTCATTGCATTGCGAAATGGATATATCGAAGGAGAAATAAATGTGCATTAAGTTCTGCTAAACTTGGTAATACAGCTCCAGAAATACGAGACAAAAGAAATATCGTCACAATGGAAGATGCCGTCATAATTTCAGCCGAAGAAAGAGAGGAAAATCCTGTTAACTGTCCAGGAAATGTTGATCGCTTTCTTTCGCATATAGAACTTGTGTATCAGGAATTTCTTACCAAAGACTAGACAGTGAATAAGACGATGAATCAGCTTTCGACGAACTACCGTTTAAAAGGTAGTTTGTCGAAAACTACTTCACAAATGGTCTGCCAGCAATTGTTTTGTACATCAGCACAAAGCGCTATGATACGCAGTCATGAGTGTCCAGGTATTCTTAACCGGTGGTTCCCTACCAGCGTTTCTCGCAAGATTTGTTCCCCTGTTCTATATTATTATTTATACTCTTTCCAGTATAAATAATAATAAGGATATACAGCTGTTGGCGTAGCGGTTTAAGCTTGTCAGATGCATTAAACTTTTTGATTCATTAAATAATCACTGGAATTGCTGCACACACATTCAAGAAGATCGTACTAGGAAGGAAAGAAATGAAAGCTCATTTATGAGCTTTAATTTACCTTCAAAAATTGTATCCCGGATATTTTTCTAACCCTCAGACCAGTAGTGATTTTTAGAAAGTGTCCATACAAAATTGAGGAAAAAAAGTCTCTGACGAGTACAATTCGCATGATTTTATACGTAGAACTTTTCTGCGCCGGCAAGTTTTCTCTTTAAAATTAATAATAAAAAAATTTTCAAATTAGATATATATATGAATATTTTTTCACTTTTTGAAAAGTTAAGTAATATGTAATTGACTTAATCTCGAACACTGATGTAAATTATTTTAGTGTATGTTTACATTTTTGAAAGAACAACTTCCCTTATCCCAAGTCACTTTTCAATTCATGGTTTTTCGAAGAACTCCCAAGATGAAACAGGAGAGTTCGTCTATTTCGAAATACTTAACTAATAAGTCGACTGTTCAATGCTTCTCTTACACTTTCCTATTCCTCAGGACAAATGGAAACTTTCTGAGTAAACAGGTGCCTTTTTACATACAATTTGAAAGAATTTCGGCAGCAGCTGAAGTGGGTAGTTTAAATTGTAATAATCAATCGTTAATATACTTTATGTATTGTATAAATGAGCTGTTTATGTTCGTGTGGTGGTTTAAATTTTTAATGTAATTTCAGGGTAAAACTTTATAAATATCACTATAACAAAGCTAACAGTATTATTAGAAGAGGGAAGGGTTATGTGGAATTTATCTCATATTGCAGAATATTAGATTATACGTTCTGTTATAAAAAAATTAATAAAGTAACTAATTATATGAAGGGCGAAAGGCTTCAAATCGGCGACATGAACTTATTTAAGTTAAGGGATATTACATCCCATATTGTTTCTTAGCCGAATAAGAAACTCAAAGAGTTTCATGTCGAATATAGAAACTATATAAAGTTCGGCGATTCCAAGCGTAAGCAAATACCTGGACAGTGCAGCACGTGACCCAACTGGTAGTGCAAACTGATTATGAGTTGCCTCAGTTTGCACTCCAGGTGGATCAGGTGCTGCACTGTCCGGGTATTTGCTTACGCTTGGAATCGCCGAACTTTATATAGTTTCTATATTCGGCATGAAACTCTTTGAGTTTCTTATTCGGCTAAGAAACAATATGGGATGTAATATTATCCCTTAAATTAATTAATAAAGTAAGTTTCGTAATTTAATCCATTACTTCTTTAAGTTTTGCTGGTCTTCTGTATTAGCACTTCATTCTTTGTTGGGGCAACGAGCTGTTCTGTCTATCCAAAATAGTTATGAAAAACTGACGCGGATCGTACTAATCATGTCCGGTAATAAATTGTCACGCCCTGAGTAGCTATTGCGACAGCTTCTCATATTCATTCACATATCGTGACTGAAAAACGGAAAAAAGAAGATAATAATCTGACCTTGAGTCAATGTTAAACTGCGACACTTAGACCTAACCATTAGGGTTAAATAGTCGTAAGCCTCCGGCAGTGATTCCTGTTTGATCATACCAATGCTGGTGAGAAAGCTCTGCCGCGGGTCTTGTCTTCGTACCAACCACGCCTCAGCGGATGTCTAGAGAAGGGAAGAAAAAAAAAAAAAAAAAAAAAATGCGACACTACCACCACACCCTTCTCCGAGGAAACAAGGTGGGATTGAGGCGCGAGGCAGTCTGGAACGCTAGCGTTCTTGACCCTGAAGTGATTTCCCTTTTATCCTGACTTCATCAAAAGTGACAAGACCCGTTGTTTTATTTTATACTTCCTCCCGAACCAGTCTTTGAACTAGCGATATCAGTCCTTTCAGGAGTTAGTTCCCATACTTGCCACCAGGGAATATTAAGAGCTGACGATTACATTTGTGCTTAAGCAAATATTTCAAAATAAAATAGAGAATGTTTATCTGCTCGTTATTTAGAGAGAGCTACCCTGCAGTAAAATACGGTGTTGATCTAAGAGCAATAAAACTTAAATGAATATGACATATAAGAAAGTTTCAGACGGATTATGAAAAGTACATATTTAATACCGAAGAATAAATTTCTTTGAACTCAGAATTGATTTTACTCTAAAACAAGAAATTATAAAACTAACGACATTTGGCAGGATTTTAAACATATTGTAGTTACTGTAATTAAAAAAAGCAAAAAAACAGAATTTTGTCATTTTAATGCAATCAGTGAAAAAAAAAGACCTTTCACATACCTCCATATTATTCATATCCGTATAAATTTACAAACACAAATCAAACATTCAGATTTCGTTTTCTTCGAAAGAGTCGAGAATTGACAGGCTGACAACAAATTGAGAAAGCTCATGAAGCTTCTGTGGTCAATTAGAAGATAACGACATTTTCTTTCACAACATCACACTTTGTTCCACTGTTTTAAATAAGTTCGAACAATGTATAAAAATAAAAGACTCTATAAAATTTTAGGAAAGAAAAAAATGCTGCAAATTTTAAGTTCTTCATTATGCAAATTTCTTCATTACCATACTAAATCATCCTTTTTTAAAAAGTAACATGAACACATCCATTAACAGACTATAGAAATAGGATTTTGACTAAATTTATATTTTTTATAACAGTTAGTTAAGTTACTTTTTCTATAACAGTCAGTGGTACCAATACCTAAAGGAAAATAGAAGGGATGGAATAAAAAGCAGTAATATATTTTTGGAATTTATTTTAATTGTCGTTCGATAGATCAAATGCAATTATGGTTTCAATGCGTTTCAATTGATTTCAATTGAAATTATGGTTTCAATTGATTCAAGTATAAACTGGAGAGTTAAGATTAAAGGAAGTACCAAGAAGGAATGTGGCCAGTCATATTATGAACTGAGAGTATTTTCGCATTAATGTTATCTATGAAGCAACGGTGGTAATAGTAGGGATATTCAAGAACGAAAGACGTAGCAGTTTGCTGAATTCTGTGGTGACACATTAGGTATCGCATTTCATTTGAACCAAACGAAAGCAATATTCGTTAATTAATAATTCATTTGATACACTTGCACTATGCAGTTCTATATTAATGAAGAATTATTGTCGTGGATGTCACGAACGTGCTCCCGAAGAGTAATTTGATTTACTTACTGGCTTAATTAAACCGATTCGCAACTAACTTAAAGCTTTGAAGAATTAGATGAGTTATTTATAAGATGCTAGTTAATTGTTTTTAGGTTATAAATTAGGGTAAATATTCATTAAGTGGTTAATGAAATTTATGACCGTGTTTCAATATTGAAAACCTGGACTGAATTGAAAAAAAGTTTCGTGTTATATATGTTTCGGTTAAAGTGATAAATCCGATTATTATTAATAATTACCGGTTAAAATGAATAATTTACGAGAATTAATCTCTTTAACCGGTTAAAGTGAATACTTCCTAGAGGAGTCTGGTAAATATAATAAAAACATGTTTATAGGTTTTATATATAGGTGTTCATTCTCAATAGAAATTATAACAGCTTAGGTTAGGTTAGGTTAGTTTATAATGAAAAAAAGTAAGGAAAGTACTTTTTTTGCACTCAATAAAATCAGAAATCATTATAAACTAACCTAACCTAACCTTTATCAGTTGGAAATCATTATAAACTTACCTAACCTACACTAACGTAACCTTTATTGGTTCGGTTAGTTTATAATGAAAAAAGTAAGGAAAGTACTTCTTTTGCACTCAATGAAATCAGAAATCATTAGAATCTAACTTAAACTAACCTGGATGGCGCATGTCGAACCAGAGTATAGTCGTAGTTTGTCGTGGGCAGATCAGCGGGGATAAAAGATAAACGTTGTTGTGGGTCTAGCTTAATGATTGCGGATAGATAAATGGGGATAACAAATAAAAGTTGTTGTGGGCAGATGAATGGGGATACTTGATAAACGTCGTTGCTGTACCTCTAACTAATACTAACCTAACCTAAACTAACCATCCAGGTTAGGTTAGTTTATAATGATTTCTGATTTTGAGTGCAAAAGAAGTATTTTCCTTACTTTTTTCATTATAAACTAACCACCTAACCTAACCTAAGCTGTTATAATTTCTATTGATAATGAAAACCTATATATAAAACCTATAAAGAGGTTTTTATTACATTTACCAGACTCCTCTAGGAATTATTCACTTGAACCGGTTAAAGTGATTAATTCTAATTATTCACTTTAACCGGTAATTATTAATAATAACCGGATTTATCACTTTAACCGTAACATATATATATATATATATATATATATATATATATATATATATACAGGGTGTTCGGGATAAATTTGACATATTTATAATTAATTATATTTTTCCGTAAGTTACATGTATTAACACACACTTCTCTTCATTTAAAAGTTTGGACCCTTCTTCATTCATATACAAGATGTCAGAAAGGATGGATAGCTGGAACCCACCTGAATCATGGAAGAGAATAACTTGTATCATGATGATTCGTGCCCGCCATCAAAATAAGGATATTACGACTGCTGCCCAATGCTCCCTGAATACAGTAAAAACAATCAGGCATGAACTAGAGACTTGCAATGGTGACTACGAGGATGTAGCAAGAAGAAAGATCCCTAGCAGACGATCTGATTGCGTTCGTACAGCAGAATTCCTCGCAAATCTGCAGGAACAGGTGTTGAAGAACCCTGGCATTGGAATTCGGGCTTTGTTCGTGGAGTTGCTAACTGTAGTCAAGCCCTGGATAACAAGGGTAGCCAATGGTAGGCCGTATGTATGGCAGCAGGATTCGGCCCCTTGCCACACCTCTGGGAAAAGTCAAAAATGGTTGTCTGAAAATTTCTACGACTTCACCAGTCCAAATGTTTGGCCTCCAAACTCCCCAGACCTTAACCCCATGGATTATTTTGTATGGGGTGCAGTTGAAAAAGACACCAATCGCACTTCCAGTAATACAAAAGCCCAGTTAATGGATAAAATTAAAACAGTTTTTGCGGCCCTTCCCAGGGAGACTGTAGCATCAGCTTGTTCGAGGTTCCGAAGCAGAATTGAAGCTGTGATCGATGCTAATGGTGGTTATTTTGTGTAAATCTTGTTGATAGTATTGTAATTAACTCTGCCTGTAATGTTTTTTTGTCAATTCATTAAATTTAATAGATACAAAGAAGATTTTCTTTTTCCTTACGAAACTGTCAAATTTATCCCGAACACCCTGTATATATATATTTAATTAATTTCTCTATTCGTGTTAATTAAAACAAAACGCACGAACGAAAAGTGCTTTTGGTAATAGACTCTAAATATTGTATTAGAATTTTTAACAGAACTTCCCACTTTTAATCGATGCTATTTTTAGGCGAATCCCACTCACGAAAGATTGTTGTATTCATGCGGCTGATGCTTACTAGCATCAGCCACATGAATACAAATTAGTACCGCTGGTGAGCTACGGCTTAGATAATTTGGAAACTCTGTTCTAGAGACCAGGCATGGAAACTTTTGCAGCCAACTTCTGGTACCCAATAAGCAGGGTGGTGGTTCCATACCAGGTGACGGAATTCATTATCCAACTAAAGACATACATAATTTATTTATTCATACCCGTTGTGGAATTCGAACTGATTGCCAGAAATATGTTACTTCTGAAGCGCATAAAGAGAGCTAAGCACGGAGTCTGTTAGCTTTCTTTTTCTGCATTGATTCAATAGTATATAGTTTTGATATTCTGCAAAGTTTCAAGTTTTTATTTATTTACCGTACATGTTTGGTACATGATCCTTTACTTGCACCAGGAGAGTACACAGGTAGAGAATTTTGTAAAGGGCCGATTTCATCTTTAGGAAGAGCAGATAAGAAGAATAGTTTTGAATATTGTTTTATAAGTGGTTCGTCGTTGGTGTCACTTAATTTCTTTTGCTCTTTCGGAAGTCTTCCTAATTAACGAATTGCTGCTATTGATGTGATGGTTTGTATTCCTAGTTGGTCTTCATTTCATTAGAAGTGTTAGTAATATTTTTATTTTTCTACGACTGCATTCATTACTGTTGAAATTATTTATGATATTTTCTAATTCGAGCATGATGTCATTAAAGCAAACGGATCTAGTTCTCTGCATGTTAATGTTTTTATTATGCCGTATTCCTGTGCAGGTGGTTGAATTAATATTCAGGTATCTGTTGACGTGGGTGGAGGGTAAACGGTGAGTTTTCTGTAACCATAACGAGAGAGAGCGAGAGAGAGAGAGGGGGGGGGGTAATCACTGCTTCCCGTTTTTAAATGCTTCAGTTACTAGACTGCCCGATTGCTGTCCGTCTTATGCTATCAATTGTATCTTAATAATATATCTTAAATAATAGGCATAAATCTTAAATTTAATTTTCGTATATTACATTTAAGATATAATAATCAAGAATAAAAATAAGAATACATCTAAATTCTTTCATTAGTAAGAAACAAAGTCTAATAAAAATAAATTAACCCACCTTCTAATAAAATGCAGACTAACAGAAAACATGGGGCGCTTCAAAACATTTGTATTTCCTTACATTAGAGGAGCTTCTTAAAGAATAAAAAAAAATACTTAAACACTTGATGAACACCAAGTACAATTTATCTATAAACCAGTATTCAAACTATCTCGTCCCTCCCCCTTTAGGTTTTTGTAAACAAGATATCCATTCGTTATCAGTACCAAGAATACAGGACTTGCTTTCACTACAAACGTGCCTGTTTTGTTGGTTTTTATTTGTCTTTTATCATTTGAAGGGTCCAAGTAACATTTTGTCGGTCGATGTAGGAAAGAGAGATTGTTTCTGCTTCAGCTGACTTCATTAAACATCCAAACTACAAGCTAATCGACTTGATGTTTCCGTCTATCGTTGCCCACAGTGCTTTTTTATTATTCATTTTTTCATTGACTTCTTTAATTAATGTAATTATTAAATTAAAATATCAGAATTAAAATTTAATTATTAGACTTTACTTATACGAAGGTTTCTCTCCCGAAAACTTAGATTCTTTATCCTGGAAAGCAAGCAAATCGGTACGAGAGCACACGCAATCAATTAACAGACATAATATACTGGCTATTGCGGAAGATGTTTTAATATATATATTTTTTTTGAAAGTTATTTTGTATAATGAAAGGGGTATCAAAAGCATTGCTTATTGTATTCTGCAAGTTATATATTCCACTATTCTATTTGGACTTGTCGAAATTATAAAATATTATCTCTAATTCATGTTGCTTATCTCAAGAATGCTAATAGAAACTATCCTGTACAGCAGTAATTACTTCCCTACAAAGATAATATTTTTATTAATTAGCCTGTGCCAAAAATATTTTAGTCATTTTGGGATAATAAAATAAATTTAAAGAACATAACATAAAATGTAGAAATAAGAGATGAAACTGTAGTCGGCATCTTTTAAATAAGACAGCTCAAAAAAGTTACAAAACCTGGTTTAAAGACAGAGTCAATACTAAGAGGCGAATGCACTCCAATCAATCAAGAAAGGTGAAGATCACGAGGAGTGCATGCCCAAATTATAGATCAGTGCCCTTAACTTTTCATTTAATGCTCTGAATTATTAAAATGTCATCTTAAATTGCTCCTAGGGTTGTTTTTTAATGTTTTAAATATATATTTGTCTTTTTTATTTCCTTTGAACCTGATTGAAGCATCTCCAAAAAGAGAAAAGAAAACCTTTTTTCTGATACAACAAACAGAGCTTAAGCGCGTCGCGTCTGTGTCGCAATCACCAATTATGCTAACAGAAGGCAAGTTTATTGGCCTGTTGGCTAAGAAAATGACAGTTGGTATTTATTTATTCCTCCCATTGTCTGTTCGGTCTCATGTTCGGATAGCATTTATTTCTTAGTCATGAAGAGCGTTGATTTTTCAAATTGCTTGCCTGAAGTATATCGAGGTTCTTTTGTTTGTTTTGGGAAATCCGTTTTTATGACCCCCAATAGGAGATGATTCCATTTTCTTTTAGTGATTATTAAATTTTATTCGCAAATAGATCTTCACTTATAATCATATTATAAACAAAAAAATAAACAATACAGTTGATATGCTGCAGAACCTTCGGGTCGTCCTTAAGAAAGCTTTTCACATCATTCAATTCAAGTCTCATCATCGACGAATTTGTAGTTGCATTTCTTTTGATTAAACTTCTTGTATTTTCTATAACATATGTATCTATCTTCAGTTTTATTGGCATTATTTATAAAAAAATGGCTTACATTAAATAAGAATATCTTCATAAAATTTATTTTTTAATATAATAAAATAAAGTTTTATATTTTTTTTTTATATTTATTAAAATATGGGTACAGTTTGGCCTTGTAGAAATAGCATTTGTCTCCATAACGCTAGACTTCCAGAAGAAAGATCGTTATAGATTTGATTCTAATCGCCTAAATTACCGAGTTAGTAGATTCAAGTAAGTAGAGTTTCTTCTACCAGCAGCTCAAAAACAGACAGAACTTTCGCTATTATCAGACAATAATAGACCTGTTTGGGTTTAGAACCATTAGATAGTCATCAGTTGTCTGTCGTTTGTTCTCTCTCTCTCTCTCTGTCACACACACACACACACACACACACACACACACACACACACACACACACACACACACACACACACACACACACACACACACACACACACACACACACACACACACACACACACACACACACACACACACACACAGGTGCTGTGAAATCATTGATAGCTTTTGGGCTGGGCTATCAATGACGATTAAGAGTGGAGTAAGGATTCTTACCGAATCATCCAAAAGAAAAGAGCATACATATGTTCACTATGTGGCAAGACAAAGGAAGTACAATATTCTTGGAGAGTCATGATGGAAGTGACTATGCAGAGGATGTAGCAGAATTATTTAATGAAAACGTTGTCTGTTTATGTACTGGTCAATAATGATAATTCTTTCTGTAGCACACCTATAATGGAGGCAAATACTTGACAGCCTAGATATGAAAAAATCGGGAGTTTATGAAGAGTTGGATGGGCTAGATTTCATTAAGGCTATCGGAATGGATGAGATGCAGGGCCGTTGCCAGATTAGATCGCGCCCTGAGGCAAACAATTAAATATCGCCCCTGATGGATTATAAGACAAAAATATTAGAAAAATCTCCAATTGCTATTTGGTTTTTATTACAAGAGAAACATTAATGCAAAACCATTACATAATAATCTTAATTAATGTTTGCTCTATGGGGATATCGCACAATAAAACTTTTATAAGCTCTTCTAAATTTAAATTATTATTATTACGTAACACCTCCAGGGAGTCCAAAGACTCATCAAGGGAGAGCACCTACTCTACAACTCTCTGTCTCCACCACTCCACCAACCGCAACTACCCTCATCTTTTACACCAACGCTATCTACCGCCGATCATCACCAATACTATTTTCACAGACAATCACAAACATCCATGCCCACGGCGGGATTCGAACCCACAGCCTTTGGCTGGAAGCGGATACGCTAATTACTCGGCCAACCAGTCCGGCTGTGTCCGCCTCTATCGATATAGTTGCTAGACCAACCAATCTTTCTTGGGTCGCTGTTTCGCAAATAATTTTTAATCTGTTTAAGTTTGGAAAAACTTCTTTTCGCACTAACGATAATTGTTAGCGTAGCGACGGCGCCTACCGCAATATGGCTGAACGAGCGCCCTTATTAAGCCGCGCCGTGAGACAGGCTGCCTCTATGCTACACTCTGTCGACGGTACTGATGAGATATCACTAAGAAGTTTTAGGGAAATAGTTAGCTATCCCTTTGCAAGAGTGTTTGGTAAGAGCCTTGCAGTGGGGAACAGATGAAAGGAAGTAGTGCCGTGCATTCGTGGTAATGCTTGCTCAGATGTTATCCAATTGTGGATCAGTCTGTATGTCTTCAGTTGTAGTTGAGATGTTGAAGGAATTGGTTGGAAGTGAAGTGCAGATTAGGTGTGTGGACAAGGGATTTTCTCTGATGGTCGATGTAGGTTTATGAGGATAGATCTTGCTTAAAGCGGTTCATGTGCATTTTTTGATTCTGCAGAACATTGGGATGAATTGATGGATGGATGGGTAGAGTGGTGTGCCAGAGAGTTACTGTTTTTGGGGTTCGATTGTGTTTAAATTTACTAATTTATCATGATGAGTCATATAGATTGGAGAAGGATGTTCAGTTGTTTGCTGGTGATTGGAGTTGTGTGGAGTTCTACAGAGGAACACTAATATTATCTTTCCTCAGGAAGATTAAGTGGAGTTTTGGCTTATTTGAGGGAGATGGGGTACGAGTCTGTGATTGGGACGGACTACCGTGTTTACTGAAGTTTGGAGGGAATGTTGCAAGTGTTGTGAAAGCTACAGAGCACTGCTGCTATGAAAAGGGACGCTCTGACTGGTGGGATAAGGTGGTTATGTTTCTGTATGGAATTGTCGATCTACACATGGATTGTTATGCTCCGATGTGGATGCCCAATGTCCGTTGTAATATCGAAATTCTGGAGGATGCCCAGTGACTAGGACAGTGTGTGGTTGGTTACGTATGGAAAGGTTGGGGAGGTGTAGGTTTCATACTTTAGTGGATAGGCAGAAGAAAAGAGATATGATGGAGATGTCTGCGTTGATAAGAGGATTTTGCATGATTAATGTAGAAGAGATTATGCATAGGAGGGCAGGCGAGAGGGAGGGAAGAGTCGGAGGTAGTCCCCTTAGAGTTATGTGGAGGTATGGCGGAGAGTAAGGTCAGGAATGGATTTTTTTTTTCTTCTTTTTTTGCACAAAGAGTAGTAGGTGAGTGAAGTGCATTGACGGAATGCCTTGTGAATGCTATGAGCGTGAATGAGTTTAAAGTTCAATATGACAGAGGTATTGCTTGCTGAACGAGACCTCCCACTTTGGGTCTGTTTCATCCCTGGAGGTTTGTTATAATAATAAAAATATATGCACCTACTCGCCTCATAAACGAGGATGACTCTCTACAGAATGAATACGTGTGAGTGCATTGCTTACTTCAGATTCACGTTTCTTTTTTTTTTGTTTGTTTGTAATATAATACATTCATAATAAAGGAAATTATTTAGATCACCATAGCCTCTTGGTAACTTCAATGACGATCTTTCTGCAGGAGAGAGAGACCATTATAAGTTACGTTCCAGTCACCGACTAGAACCTATCCTAGATTTTTTTTTTTCAGATGATTCAAGAGTTAGTCGATCTTTGCTGTTGATGGCAAAGATCGAAGGCAAAAATATTCAAAGATTTATCACTTAGGATTAGAAACATGATATCCTACATATCACGTCGTAGGAATGTTTTCTGTAAGAGCGGGAAGCTAATTGCTTGCGATTTCCAAAATGTTAGGATTTCCGAAGGATTCTCCTACTCCCTTTGTGGAAAGAAAAGGAGTCATGGGAGTTATACTCATATGAAATTATTAAGAAATATTCTTTATTAGAGATATTAAAATTTTTCGCTATTTTTGAATTTAAAAGGTCTTAATGTAGAAAAATACAAAGGTTTCCATCCAGTCAAATTATGCTCAAGAATGTAGTTAGTTTCATTCGTTATTTTTTATAATAAAATAAATAAAATTCTTTTTTATATTTCTGTGGACCGTTTTTGTAGTTGGAATATTCGTCAAATCGGAGGTTTAAATTTAATAAACAGCCAATAGTTTGACATTTCTTTTCCGACTCATCTAGTTTATAATAACAGAATGGCTTTAAAGTTGTTTGTTGCATTGTTTTTGTTTCCTATTTTAAGGATAAGAAATTATGCTGTGAAATTTAAGAAAACAGATGTATCAGAAATGTATTTTTATTCAAAAGATGCATTTTGGGAGAACGTGGTGAGCTGAATCATTATGATTATCAGTAGCTCTACTTTATTTCAGTATCACTTTTAACTGCACTTTATTATTAGCCATAATTCTTGTCCACAAGACAAATGGGAAAGCAAAAATTCCAGAGAAGCTTTCTAATCTCCTTCAAAAGCATTAATCGACAATCATATAAAAAACCTAATTGCCAATAATGTTATCTAAGAATTGCAAGCATGACTATCTGCTCTTCCTCCAGCCTACGGCCTCTTCTTTTACGCACTCATTTTATTTATTTATTTTTTACGACCCTCGGTAATTATAGAGCTCCATTAATAACTACACCACGTGACCCACCACAAGGAAGAGATGTGTGGACACTTTCCCTGGGCACATTCTCTTGGGAAGCCCTAATTTCGTCAGGCTTCTATAGAGATATATACTCTAGATACCAAATGAAAACACTATTTAGGAAGTGAAAGCTCCATCTTCAATACAAAGAATACAACTCCAAGGTCCATTTCTGACTTCCTATTGATTTAATTGTCATTTCTGACCTAAATAATGTAATGGATTGTGACACTAAAAAAGAAGACAAGGCTTAGCTTAGTTATGAATGTCGTTTGAGCTATTTGAATATTCTTTATATCATATACTTCTGAAATGCTGCAAAACAAAAAAAAACTAGCTGAATTCAGAATCAAGCTCAAATTTCAAGATTCAAGAAAGAGAGCTAATAAATTTCTTGAAGTCTAATCGTTATAGACCAATAGTTTCTTGTAGATCTAATTCATTCGAGCATTTAAAATCATGCATTTTAACACACGCTGTAGTTTTTAATTGCTATTCTATTTCACTTTTCTCTTTTAACTTTATCTCCTTAAAATTGTCCTGAAAGGAACGCGAAAATTCTTCTCTCATTAGATAATTTATTTTCAGCGCAAGTGAATTCCTTATCTTGGTTTCTTATAGTTATGGTACGTTGTTGGTGTTAATATGCATAAACAGAACGGTCAATAAAATTACATTTAAAAGATTAAAATAACAAATGCTATATCTATATTTTATTAGTATCCTAAAACTGTAAAAATTACCCATCTGATTATAAAGCTGAAAATTTAGAGAACACCGATTTGCACCTTGTAAAAAAAAGAAAACTGTTTTCAAAATAACTTTCGCAATTCACGAAATTAATTTATCTTAAGCTAGTTTTTTTAACTATTAGCCTAACCACAGTGCTAATATTAATGTTATATAATGCTTATCAAATGTCTATTATCATATCTTTGCCAGTCAAGAACATTCGAAAGAAGAAGGACGTATTGATATCCTCCGATTACAGTTATAGTTGCTCCTCTTCTTCTATGTCTTCTCCATAAGGTCTTAGGTGTACGTCTTTATCTAACACTTTCATTCCTACGGATGACTGTACTGCGAAATTTTTTCTTTAACTTCTCTTTGAATTCCGACACCAACTTCTGCTTTTCTTTATGGGGTCCCTGCTCTCCAGAAGCCCTTTGACAGTGTCTCCGTATAACATATACTTCGAGTGTTATCTTTTGCAGGATGTCTAGAACCTATTCATGCATATGTTTAAGAGACATACTTCGCAAATTACCTTACTATCATCCTGTGCTCCAGACCGACATCCACTTCAGGATTAGGGTGTTACGCCAAAGAGACCACCCCCTGTGTCCAGATTATTACATTTATGTCATCAATAAGTTGTTTTTCTTTCGACCAAGTTGCATTGGCTGCTTACTTTACACAGCCACTGTTAATGCATTGATTCCCTGATCTTATAGCCTCGACTATAGAAAGCTTGCAGGAACTGCTCAACAAGGCGGTCGACTTCTTTCAAGCTGAAGCGCCTAAATATCAAAGTCAGGTATTTTCTCTTGTTCCCTCAGGTAGAGACAAGAAATTGAAGGTTGAGAACTTAGAGTTTTCCCAGCACAGCGTGTTTACTTGAATTCGATCGCGGTTATTGAGGATCGGAGATATCTTCAACAGATACTGCACTAGGATTTAAGAATTTTGGACTTTAATTGATTCTTGGAATTACCGGCATTTTCGGTTTATAAACAGCGTATTCAATTACCATCCTAATATTTAAATACGAAATTGTATCTAAATATTGCGAAAGGTTGTAGTTTTTAGCTGGGTATATTCAGGCCCTCTTGCACTAGAATATTGTAAACTGCACTAAAATGATTCTTTATAACGTGTTTTAATAGTGATATTTACACATAATAGTTTCTGTAGACATTAGGTTACTAGCACGTAAACCTGTTGCATATCTTCACAAGCGCATACCCGACTTTTATTTTTCTTTTGCCCCAAGTGCAAACTACGCATATTGTATTGTATTGTAGCACGAACGAGGTGATTCAGTGTATCGCTGAGAACTCTTAAGTTAGTGTACCAAGCGATAATGCATATCGCATAGATTACAAAGGATTTAGTATACATGGAAAGCATTCGTGAGGATTCTATTATACATTAATCAGTTGAAGTAGATTTTCATATAAAATTATTGACTGGCTATAGTGACTGGCCTTCAGTTTCCGGACTATAGTACTTTCGTACCGTGGGTGCGAAAGTACTATAGGTTTACAAATAAACTTTTCGTCCTCCTCCTCCTCTGATTGTTCCTTTGATTGAGGGGGAGGCTTCGTACTTTCAGAAGGCTATTCAGGCTTAATTCCGAAACTGGATTTCTTTTTGATTTAGAAATCTCTTTGATTTCTAAAAACATCAAAAGAAATAAAAACAATGTAGCTTTATTATCCTTTGCATAATATTTCGTATAATTCTAAAGGAGAACGAAAACTGTCTTATATGCTATTTAAAAATTATAGAACTTATAACCTCAAAATATTTTATAATTTGTTTATTTGTTTTCTCTCCGAATTGCACTAAAATTTACCAGTTAAAGAATTAACTTGAGCATAATTCTCGTATAGAGATTTACGTTAATATCACTCCAACAGAAATTAACCTTTCGTATTTCAACTCAGGGAATATAGAGAATGACACTACGTATACAAATGCAAATATATAAACATGTTTAAATAACTATATATATATATATTTCTTTTTTTTTTGTTTGTATAATGGCAAGTTTAGTGACCCGTATGCACGTACCAGCAGCAAAGACAAATGGTCACAGTGCACTCCCTTTAGTGCCTCCTGATGAAACTTGGAGGCATATTTAGGCGTTTTCTTCTCAGGGAACTGAGGAGGGTGAGGTTCACTTATAATAACCAAACACTGATCGGTACAGGTTTGGAATTCGCTTAGTGTATTGATTTGTTGGGCTTGCCACCACACCTGTTTGCCGACTTCTATAATTAGAATGTGTAATAGTTGAGTGCTAATATCCAATGGCATCTGATTAGAGTATTGACCTACCGACCACACTCTAATACTTGTCTCTGTTTGGCTTATCGAATGGAAATGTGTGTGTGTAAAAAGAGGCGATCGAGGTGCATTGATTACCTGGTAGCAAAATGATAAACGGAATTGCTAACGAAGGACGTTGATTCTGTAATTAGTGAGTCGAAAGTTTGAAGATAATAACAACTCCATTTAGAACAAGTATTAGAAAATATTGCTTTTTTTATTACACAAGAAAGCGCATATCACTCAGTAGCGTTTGTAAAATATTTATTAGAGAGATCCATGAATATGTGGATTAGTTGGAAAATACTCTGTGTAATTAACTAAAGTTGTTTTAATATCTAATAAAGCTATCTCGCCTGCTAAACAGTGAAGACACCAGAAGCTATCGGCTACTGATACCTTCGCTTTTTCATTACTTTTTTTTTAATGATGATGAACACGTGAGGTTATTCAACCTATTATACAACTAATCAGGATAATATCTGCGTAACGCAGTTGAATGGATGACATAACATCTATCCCTTGGTTGGAAAAGATCTCGTTCCATTCTCCTAAAGCGAGGAACATTTCGTAAAAATAAAAATAATTTTTATGGCTTACATGCAAACTAAAGAATGGCAATTCTTTAGTTTGCATGTAAGTTCGTCTCAATCTAGGTATTGTCTGAGGATCTGATAGAAGAAACTGCATTTAGAGGCTAGGACAATCGAAAACTTGACTGCTTAAATGTGAGAATCTGGATTTAAACGTCGATATTTTTCAACCTTTAAATCCAGAACAATTGGTTTTTGTTCCAAACGGCAGCAACGAAGAAATGAACGAAAAATAGGAAACTTTTGTTGTTTTTTTTGGAATTTGGAAATGAAAAGAAATTGAGTGTTGAATAGTTTTCTTTAATATGTTTAAAGAAGAGTTGAAGAATAATCACTGATGCCAATTCTGATGAAGAAAGACAATGGAAATGTAAGTAGAAACAAACAGATCGAACACCTGTGTAATAGAAAATTAGGTGGATTTTTGAAAGATTGGTCATCATACCATGTCCGTTAAGCAATGAGAAAGATTTTTTACAGGTGTACTGTAAACATAATTGGGCAAACTAGCGTATAATTTTAATCGCAATAGTGTACTCTTTTCAACGAGGATATGTTCGTTTCGGTAGCTTTATTAATTCTAGAGTAGACGCTGTTTGAATGAATCGGTGTTAATGCCTTGTGTCAAAAGTTCGAAAATGGAACAACGAGAGGTGATAATATTTTATTTTAAACTAGGCAGATCCGACTCAGAAACATCCAGTGATCTTAAAGCTGTATACAGGATGACTGTGTATGATGTGCACAAGGTTTTGAGTTGTTCACACCATTTCGAGATGACAGGGATTCAATAGAGGACGGTCCACTACCAGGAACGCCTGGCTCAGTTCGGACCGACGAAAATGTGAAAAAGTTCGTAAACTCGCAAGGAGCGATTCTGGCAAAAGTCTACTAGAGTGGGGTTGAGCACTTTGGCAGACTTTACTTTTTAATTTTTAATTGATTGATTTATTAATTTTTCTTTCCGAAATGGAAAAACAAAATCCTGAGGACTATGTGGAGCAGTCACGCTCTTCTGGATGAAGAGCGTGACTGCATAGCTGAACGCTATACTTTTAGATGCCTACCAGCAGTGTTTCGAAAATTTGTATGAATGTGTAAAACGTTGTATTGAGTTAAGGGGAGATTATATGGAAACTAAATAAATTATTTATCTTCTTGTAATAATTATTCTTTATTTTTATATGAATTTTGTCTCGTTATTTAATTGGGTACTGTATATAAAGCCTATGTTTCTATTTTGCATTTCAGCAACTTTTAAAGAGCATTTATAGGATTCATCCCAAATGGAAATTCTATGGCTAGACGCATTTGTTCTTAGCATAATAGTTAAGGACTCTTGATAGGGGAACTAACGCTTGTCGCAAAAGATAATTTTTTTTTGGGGGGGGGGGGGGGGGAAATTGAGGAAGAAATATGTATATAAACAAATATGTAATATGTTTATAGTAGGCAAGGTAGTACGTATGAATGTGTTATCTGCTGTGTGTGCATGCGTAATATAATGATTCCTAGATTATTTACGACTAAACCATTTTCTGGGAATACGAGTTATCGCAAGAGGAAAATTTTGTCTTCTATTATGAAATGTAAAGGCGTGAGAAAAATAGGTATTTTTTAAATCAGGCATAAGACAATGATTTGGCGATCATGAAAAACGGCCTGTAGGAAAAGCTATAGCAAATAATTATGAAATGTTTATGGATTTCATCAAAACGCATGACATATGAAATAAACAACGCTGTCGTAACAAATATTGGGTGTATGTTTTATTAAAAACATACACTCAATCTTTCAGTAAAACTTCAGATTAACTGACAGAATCGAACATCTTGTTTAAGTGCATTCAACTTTATTATAGCACTAAAATAAAAGTACCATTTGAATAAAGGAAATCAGCTTAGAAAACTAAAAGGGATATTGTTTGGTTTCCAACATCGAGCCCTTTCACAATCCCTGACAATTTTGAACTATTTTTGTAGTGGTCCCACTCTGAACACCAATATAAAAGCTTTCGCCAGGTCATCAAATTAGCTTAAAACCAAAGGATGTATCAGCAGTAATATTTTCTACTCTATGATTAAAGAGTCTTTCTAGAGATAAATGCATCGTGTACTTTATTTGAGATCAAACGATCTTCTCTAAGTAGATCCATTTCAGATGAAGTATGACATACATTTATCATCAGCAAGAGCCTTTCGCCATAAATAGAGTAAGAAGTATTATTACTTGTACACTCCCATTTAGATTTTAAGGTCACTTGCGTTATCTGCAGGGTGTGCGTGCATGTGCCCAGCCCTGTAGCCCTCGAAAATGGTTTATAGATTGGGATTTCCTTTGCACTTCTCCCGCGAAGAGTGCCAGTAGCTCTAGACGAATAGAGTAGTGGAAAAATTCCATGTATGCAACCAATAAAAGTCCCGTTTATAAACTAATTCGAAACTTTTTTTCACAAACTTTTAAAAATAGATTAATTGAAAAAAAAGTTTTTTTACTAATTCTAATTTTATTAATTTGAAATTTTCGTTAAAAAACGCTGAAGTAAAAACTACATTTTTTGCTTTAGGTGCGTTTGCGTGCGTTCCAGTAATATACTGCAGTATTAAGAAGGTGTGTGTGTGTGTGTGTGTGTGTGTGTGTGAAATTTATGTATTATTCAGTGTGTTGCATTGCTGTGGATATTTAATCTGATTCCCAGCATCTACGCTCTATATTGCCTGCTTCTGTCATTTTGTGAAATTTACTGTGGTTCTCGTTTATGTGTTACTCATATATAAATAATCAACATCGCATGGACTACTTATGCTCATCTACTAAAAATGTGGCTTTCCTTTCTGAGGAGTTCAAATATGATTGATTAAATAATTAGAAAATATCGGGAAAGTTCGCATATCGAAACATTCGCGCGCACCGATCAACAAGGTTAATTTCTATTCAATGAATTTTTGTTTTTTGGAGGAGAGTGAAATTTTTTTTCTTTCATTTTTGAAGTTTGACTAACAATTGTCACAAACCAGAAAGCCCATTTGCACCGTTATCAGCAGTTTGCATTGTAAACGAGCTGCTAGTACTCCGTGCAACCATATATAAAGCATTTATAAAGCCATAAAAAAGCAGCATTTTCTGACGTGATTTTTAAAGATGAGATGCTGCATGACAGGAATGAATAGCTGGAATGCGGCGAGTGAATATTGCCGTCGGCTAAATTTCCGAAGTGTAGGCACTAAAAATATTGTCAAAGAATAACAAGACTCTACCGAAATCACATGCCTACAAATTGAGTTATTCTTGTTATTGCCAGCAATCTGGCTATACAAATCGTTGCATAACGTAAGTTTTCCATTTTTTTTTTGAGGAAATTGTTGCTCACATTGATAGTAGATACAAAGGAGGTATCCGACTTAACTATTAATTGTTGAAGGATTACTCTTCAGAAGGGAAATCTCGTTTTTTTTCACACTTAAATACCAGAACTAAATCGAGTAAAAGTAAACAATTAATAAAGCAGTGTTCTTAAAAATAATGCTTATTAGGCATCCTCTTTATTCATTCCTGCTGCTTTGTGGCTTGTGAAGCAAGTGTCCTGTGAAGACATATTTCTAAGAAACTACAACCTATAGTTGTTCAAAAAAGTTACTAACTTTTTTCTGCCTAACCATTGTTCCCTTCACGGCATTGCTTTCGTTTAGGTTTTGAATGCTTCGAGGTATGTGGATTGTTATTTAAAAAAAATGTACACATTCAGATCGGCTTGCCCCGCTTGTCATTCAAGCGGGGCAGGATATGGCAAGATCTGGGGAGCAGCCGATCTTAGATTTGTGACCAGACCTTTTTTTGATTACGAGAGCTTTACATGCTGTTGGTTCAGATATAATGCACGAAATACGAACAGTATGCGCTACTCACTGTCAACTCAGGAGCACATGACAATTTCATCAGGACAGGTCAAATACATGTTTGTATCTAGCTTATGTTGAAATCATGTTTAGACACAGACCGAGTTGTCTATACAACTATTCGTGACATAAGCTATTTTACGCCGCACTGCATCCAGCTATTGCTTCGTTATACAACAGTTTTGGGTTCGAAGTTTACTTTCTTGCTCTATACACGCACCATGTATTTTATTTCTATATTGTTTTCGGGAGTTTACAAATCAGCATTAGTTTTAAGATTATCATCGTTCCAATTATGCACTTGAATAGAGTACAATCTCAAAGAATACTTTTAATTAATCACGATATATGGAAGCATATTATAATAGGCAAAGTAACCAAGTTGACAAAAATTTATATGATATAATCCCATGACAGACACAGTACTTAGGCCTCAGGCTTTATTGCCTCTGTTTGAAACTAGGAACTGCTATTTAATACTTGTCATCCTTCGGTTTCCTATTATTTATTGTTATTTAGACACACTCTCTATTCTGGTAGGATTAATTTAAGCTGTTTTATTTTAGCAATAGCCAATACTGTATTAAGATAGTCTGGGGGAACTGAGCGCACACGTAAAGTCCTCTTCTAATTGTTTGAATATGGACAGGCTCATAGAGTGTTTTAATAGCAAAAATTATTTTTAAAAAAGTAAGACTCGCTCTGGTTGTTTTTTAAAAAAGAAAATAGTGAAGGAAAGAAATTAAAGGAAAAACCCACTGTTATCACATCTGTCTTTTGTGGTTGGAGACCAACATCAATCGCATCACTTCTCCAATAAAATCTGATATTAGCAATTAGAAAAATTAATTGCGATTTTAAAATATCTTTTCAGAAAGGCAAGGAGCTTCCGTGTAAGACGAAATGAATGCAGAGAGAGAGAGAGAGAGAGAGAGAGAGAGTCTGTCTAAATTAAAATTTAAAATAAAATTAACCCAACATGTTTAAAATGTTAAATCTCTTATTATGTTAAGCATCATTCGCACAGTTAGAGGTGCCAGGATTGCATCATATATCATGACATTGAACTCTCTTCGACTGATGCCCCACATAGATGACATAATGAATAAAACAAAATCAATATTCGCACTTGAGAAATTCTTTTGGGCTTGCTGATTGTCGGGATAAAGAAACACTCTAGTTCTTCTGAGCCTGTCTTAACAGCCACCTTGCCCAACTCGAACACGTCACGTGATTATTGACACGTAGTCTTTGAACTAATGACCCCAATGTATCACGTGTCAATTACCTCCCCTGTTTAACCCCTTCCGGTCCAGTCTGTCGGTGAGAAAAGCAGTGTTCTGCTCGGCTGCCTCCACTTGTTGGCCCTCCCAATTATCATATCGATCTAATCTCCCCACCGCTTAAAAGTCTCCATCGCCAAGACAATGTAGCTGCGGAGGGGAGAGCGACGTCCGGTCGACAGCCACTGCCCCGAGCCAGCCCGTTAAAATCTCCCACAGAACCCTAATAAGCACCTGAGAAAATGACCCTTCCCTCTTCTGGTGATACACTTTTTGTGTAGCCTCCAAGGTGACCTGATCTTGCCGTAACTACAAAGGCATCTGTCGCCCATAGAACATTAATGAGATCGCTTACTTAAGTAGAGGTCAATATCAGGGTAAACAGAATGCGCTGTCTTCTCAACTGCGTACTTAGCAGCTCGAAACAAAAACGAGATAAATGAGATAAGAAAAACAATTGTTCATTAATAAAAAAAAATCAGAAGCATTTCGGTGTCTGCTTTAAAAAGATGGGGATACGCACAGAAGTAATTTGGCACACTTTGTAGCACCTGTAAAGTAAATGCTTAAGGTATATCTGGCGATTCTCTTGCAGGTCATCCACCTTTAGGTAATAATCATGTATCATATAAAACATAAGCCACGTTACGAAATCCCTTGTTCGATATGTTCGATATGCAATATAAATTTTATAGGTTACTTTCCACGCACAGAATCTTTCTGTATTTTCGTTGGAAAATTGAAGTTCCTTTTAACTCTTTTGAAGTTCTTTGGCCTGGACATGTAAATAGTTCAGTTAGCGTACATTCTTTAGGGGAAAAAACATGTTTCGATATCAAACAAGACACCCAAATGAGAAATAACATCAGCATTACTCTTTTACAACAAAATGGTGGGACGGCAACATTTAGCATCTCGTTGGTTCAAGTTCACGTTAGGCTCTTTTTATAGAATTCTAGCAATATATTAGAACGTTCATTTGAAAATTAAAGGCCTCCTCTTGCTGACTGAATATTCGAGATCAGTGATGGCGAACCTATGACACGTGTGTCAGCACTGGCACACTTGAGGGGTTCAGGTGACACACCTTGGATGTTGAAAAATATTGATATTCTGATGAAAAAACTGCGATAAATCGTGTAAGATCGCTCTCAGTTAAGGCGAAGGTAGGTTGCGGTTCATTGAACGAATTATATTTTGTAGTTAGCCTTTTTGTATTTTATTTTGTAGTTAGAGCTAAAGCTCTTCTAACAATTTTCTCTTCTACATACTCTTGTGAAACTCTATTTTCTGCCTTAAATAATATCAAATCGAAAGGGAGAAATAGATTGAGCAATGATTTGAGCGCTGCCTGTCTATAGCCCTTCTATAAAGCGACTTTCTATCAGAACTCAGCAACAGAAAAGTCATTAAATGTAATGTAAGTTTGTAATTTCACTTTATTAAATTAATTGTATAATATGAATTCATAGATTTTATATCAATGTCCTATTAAATAAATAGACTAATATGATATGTATAAGTCACCATCTCTGATTATGTAGTTAAATTTATAATACATGTATGCAAGTGGTACATCAACGTCAGTATTTAAAAAAACAAGATGTTTGACACACCTTGGTCAAAAGGTTCGCCATCACTGCTTTAGATGCTTGTTCGCTGGCCAATTAAAACGGCTTAAGCATTTGCTACTGCTACGGCTTTGATATGATGGTCACAAAACTTTCTCGCTAAAGCTTTAGAACCATCACCAAGAGTCTCTTTACTCTTAAGCTAAGTACTGTAGTGAGTCATCAGCTGTTTTTATTACAAGAATCGTTAGTGCCAACATCTGAACTAACATCTCTTTCAAATAAAAGGTGTTCAACAGGATACGGCATTTCAAATCTGAATCGTTAAATCAAATTAATGAGAAAAAGTTAGCATTTATTTAAAAATAGAAAAAAAAACGCTTAAAATTAATTACTTTCTTTTCCTTCTTCTACTCTCCCTCTTGTACACGCAGGTTACATGGCTCCACTCGTTTCGACTGAATTTGGAATATAGTTGTTTCGTACATTTTTGTTTTCCTGAAAATTTCAGCCTAGTTTAACAAAAATGAAAGGGATGTCACTGGGGGGGGGGGAAGGAAGATCGCATTTGGCTATTCATTTTTACTTGATTACATTTGTTCAACCAGTTTCGACTAAATTTGGCCCACAGTTTTTTTTTTTTTTTTTACATCGCTTATGATTTCACTACTGCTTCAGCAGGTCACACCAAAGTAGAAGCCCGCAATGTACAGGAATGTAAAATTTATTTTTGTACATAATCTGGAAGCCCCGTTAGACACCAAAATATGGAATATTTGAAATAATAATGAAATTCATTTACGAAAAGTGACATGAAAAGTCTGTAGCCTACAACATAACTACGAGATTTAAGATTCTTTATTTCTGCTGATATCGAATGACGGAAATTTTATCTCCGGAATTATAGCTCACTTGGTTACTTTTCGAAACAGAGAAAATACGGGAAATAATACGAATAACTTCGAATTATTATGCGATTAATTATATAGTTAGTGAGGATTCTCGCGTACTTCGAATTTGAAATAGTCCTACAAAGTAGAAGTAGTTTGCGCCTTACATCACGATGAACTGTTTCAAAGGTTACTCAGAAGACAATCTAAAAACATAAACGCCTAACATAAGCCACTGCGCAGGGTATATTTCGATTTGTCATCAATTTACATTTTGTCAGTTTATTTCCGTTCTGCTTGCACCATGTTCTAAATCTCTGTTATAGAAAGAAATACACTTACGAGAAAGGTGTGATAGAACTGCGCTAGTAAGCGTAATAATTGATACTTAATTTTAAGAGCATTCAATTATTATAAACATTTAAGAAATGTAATTATTGATTATAATGTAAAGAATTTACAGATGCAAAAATAGTGACATTATCTGCGATTTTTTAAGCGAATCCCACCCATGAAAGTTTGTAAGTGTACTGAACACACACACACACACACACACACACACACACACACACACACACACACACACACACACAGAAATGGACATTTACGTCCCATTCATGCTAACTAGTGATTATTACACTGGGATTACAAGTTCTCATTTAGCAGACGTCACTCCTCTTCCATTCTATGAAGATCACAAAAACGTTTTCAAAAGAGTAAATATATTATTTTGTTAAAATAGTGAAAGAAATTTTGTTTACTTTAATAACACTTATAACACAACCGAAATTATCAGTGTAGAACAAACAACTCTTCATTTTGAGAAGGGGAAAAAATGCACCTTTCATTTTTAATATATTGATTTGGCACTTATTATAATTTGTTTGTGACATTAAAGGAACAATTTTCACATATTTCATAAACAGGCGGATATCACGCAGCGTAGTGATCCCTTTCGGTTCGCGTGCAAAAATGTTCTGTAAAAACTTTCTCAAAAATTCTTATGGTACCTTGCTGGTAGGCCTAAAAAGAAAGGAAAATATTTAATTAAAGAAGCTGAACTATTTCTTTAAAGCCTCCAGTTATTAGCTGCTAGTTATTCATCATTAGGGGAACTACTGAGAGTATCAGTGCTGAGTGCGGGAATCTGTAACCTTAATGTCAGCTATTGGACAACCTCCGTTTACCATGAGAACACCACCAGCAAAGAGACGTGACAGGGTTATTGCTGGTGCAACCAACATACTTCCTGACGAGGACATAAATCATTTGGAATTGCTTTCTATGGTGTTAGCTTAATATCATAGAGAACACCGGATACTGTGGGCGAGTACTTGAAAGGGCGTCACTAAGTTACCTTTTCTCCTTTAGGAATACGGTTTTTTGGCGTGTTCAAATCAGCGATTGAAATCGAACATCGCTACTTTGAAAAGCAACGAGAATGGTTTCCCGTTTCAAACAAGACTTGCATTTGATTCCTTGACTGGAAGGGCAGTAGCTTTATTAACTTTTCTTTTCGGGATTTTTTTTTTCAATTTACCAGTAGGAACAGATAAGATTATTAATGTGAAGTAGTAATGAGCTACGGTAGGAGGATACACGAGGCAAATTTAAAATCGCGATCAGCAATTAAAAAAAAAAGGAAAAAGAATTATCAAGCTAATACCAGGTTATAATGTAACTATTAACGGCGAGTTCTGAAAGAAAATTTCAGATTCGACTACTAGTGGAACCCAGGGCCGGTTTTATCATTAGGCGAACCTAGGCAATCGCCTAGGGACGATAAGCTTCGGGGCACCAGATTTTGCTACATAGTTCGGGGAAAAAATATATAGAGACAATGTATTTTTTTCTTTGCCTAAATTTTCTTTGCCTAGAGGCATCAGATACTCTCGGACCAGCCCATTTGCAACTTTCATTGGACTCACTAATAGTTGACTACTATTCCCAGTGCTCTTCAAAATTATGGAGCTCTCTCCTATTCTTATGTGGTTATAGTGCATAATGTGACAAGAGGAAGTATAGACGTAATACTGCATATTATCTATAATACTGAAATCATTAACATGCGTTAACAAAACCTAAAAGGGTCAAGTTAATCGCAAGTTTACTTGAGAAAACAAGTAATATAATGTTGAAATATCTTTTTCCCTCATATAATTGGTTATCCATAAAAAATACGAAAGTATCTTTTTTTATCAAGAAAGCGTGGTTATTTTGTAAAATTCTGAAACCATTTTGAAACTTTTTTGAAGTAGGCTTCCTTTTTATTTTTATTTTATTTATTTTTACCATGATGTAGGTATGGTATGCGTCATTAGTTTAAAGTAAGAAACACGATACTTGCTACTCCACAAATGTATTAAAATTTTCTAAGTCTCTTGAGGGGAATATTTTTTCGCATATTTTAACCGCCTACGAAGCTCATTTATCACTGAGTAATAGTAGTATTGTAGAACTACCAGGATGTTAAATTGCTTTGTTATTCTCTTTACATCATATTTATATATGGTTTTTGGACAGAGCAGTTTTCGGGCTGCCTATCAAGGAAGAAGATAAATAAATTACATATTACCCTATATTTAAATAGCTGCCTATTCTATACATCCAAGTAATGAAGATATTATTCATTTGTTAGTGGCTTTATTACAATGCACGCAATTAAATGAACGAAAAGCAACTTTATTTTTTCTTTCAAGTTGATGTAACCTTTTTTGTTGCAATATTTATTATAATTATATATTTCACGAGACAAAATCTTTCTCGGCCAGAAATGCTATTAAGTACAAGGTCCAACTTTCTACTTTTTTTTACAAGTTAATATCGAAGGAAGAGAAAACACATCTTAATTTCACCAACATAATAATTTGCGTGACAAAGAAGACATACATTACCTACTTCATCTAAATACTATACAATGATTTAAACTAACAAATGAACGTTATTAAACAATTATCCTTGCTTTCTGGAGAAACTGGACGTTGTGTAGGTTTGGAATCCTTATTCCATAATGAACCGACTGGTTCCGAGATGCAATCAGCAAATATTAAATGTCCTTAATTGCTTCTAATAATGGGCTGGGATGAAGAGTTTAGTTAAATAGAAGGCATTTTTAGGCACCTCTTCGGAGTTTTGCTGTTATATAATACTTGAGGAATATAACGATGACAGCCATTGTATCTTACAGTAAATCCCAACCTATTTTCAATGTCTTAATTTCCTTAAGAGGAGTGACAGTTTTGTTTTTAATGTAAGAGGTTAGTTATCTGCTGAATTTTATGTGTTGATTTAGTTTATATGAATATTTTCATAATGATGTAGCAACTGAAACATTCTGAAAAGAAAAATCATTTGCGTGGGATTAGTTTTATTATAATAAAACCAGTTTTATATCGTGAGAATATCAATGAGTTTAGCATCCTAATTTTCTGGTGAAGATCTTTAGCAGTGTTAATAAATAAAGTGGTATTTACTAATTTAATAAGCCGAAAGGCTATTTTATCGGCGAACATGTTAAGCCTTTCGGCTTATTAAATTAGTAATTAACATTAAATATAGGAGTACACCACTTCGGCAATTCGATAGTAGAGGTATGTAAGTTCTTGTTCACTTAAAACCTTGATATTCCAGGTCTACCTACTCACTGATGAGACCTCAAAAAAGATTGAAACCGGTCTGGGTAGTGACCTCTTCTCATAATGTAAAACAATATATACATATATATATATATACATCTCTTAGGAGCTGGGTTTTACATTATGAAAGAATATTAAACTTCCACCTTTAACCTTTGCATGAAGTTGCCATGGTGTTGGTACTATCCAAGTGATCATTTATACTTGGTCCTGCCGATAGTTTTTCGGCATGAAACTCTATGGATTTCGATCCGAGTTTCGCACCCGGCTATTAAAAACATAAAGGGATTTTCCATCCCCCTTTCTATTAAAGTGGTATTTGTTTTTTTTTCAGTATATTTTCGCTGATTGCAACAAAATGGTAATTAAATGTATTGAAGGGAATATTTTTTCAAATATTTTAACCGCCCACGAAGCTCATTTATCACTGAGTAACAGTAGTATTGTAGAACTACCAGGATGTTAAATTGCTTTGTTATTCTCTTTACATCATATTTATATACGGTTTTTGGACAGAGCAGTCTTCAGGCTGCCAATCAAGGAAGAAGATAAATAAATTACATATTATCCTACATTTAAATAGCAGCCTATTCTATACATCCAAGTAATATCCAAGTTTTGTCATATTTTAAGTCAGATTGTTCTCTTTTCATTTCTTCTGCCATATTTAGGAGTTGAGTCACGTAGATGTAATTTGATTCAGTTATTACTAACATTACTTAATTATTTACGAACTTCTACGTTCTTGTAATTGTCTAACATTTCAAAGTTCTTGGAACTAATATCAATCGCTTCTTCTTTTTAATTTATGAGATATAATATTATAATATTGATTATGTGGATATTTTTAAGATTTAAGCATTTAAATTTTACAAGCGTATTCTTTCTGTTGTTAATCCAAGGCTTCGATGATTTTATCTCTTGTATATATTTACTTCAGTTTTCTTTTTCTTTTTTAGTCACATCTTTATAAACTCAATGAGCGATACAAGAGTTCCTCCAGATCTTTTACAAACATTTACCTCCATTCCTTACGTAGGATTCAAACTAGCAACTTTTCAGGTAAAATAGCAGTTTTTATGAATTTTTGCAATCTTAAATATTTATAAAGAATACTTTTCTTGTCTGAGGAGGAAATAAATAAATATTTTATTTATTTCATTATTCTTACTTATTCCTTTACTATTTGTTTGATTTTGTTTATTCCCTGAAGTGCATTGTTTTTGTATTTTTGATGTTTTCTGAAATTTTTCCTTTAATGGATTACGTAAATTATTATTATTATTACTATTACTATTATTTGAATATTATTCTTTCTCTTTACCTCAGTTAACTAGTTAACTGCAGAGTAACAATAAATCTAACCTTTTTTTTTCTTTCTCGAAAAACAGAATTCTTCCACCTGGTTTTACTTTTCATATTACTCGAATCTTCAGAAGAGAATAGATTTCTTCTTGGAGTGGTGATAATCTCCTACATTTCTTGCGATAAACATTCAGCACTTTCATGATGCAGTTAGAGGGGATGACAATCTTTGACTGGAGAGATCTGAGTTCAAATTCTATCATAATATGCGAAGAATATTGATAAGATCTTTTCAGAGTAAGATGAGTTAGACAGTGTCATAGGCGGTAGGACACTGTCTTTCATTCAAGATTCTTCCGTTTCTCATTTCGAAAAAACTTATATATGCTATTCATAACCATAACACACATCTCGTATCCTTGGTTACTTTTTGTAAGCTGAACAATAAACCCTTTGACATAAACATATATCACATCCGTTTACTGGTGGAATATTTTATCATATCCATGGATGGGATTAGAATAACATAGTCAAGCTTCAGACGCTGTTTCTTACTAAAACAACTGTTTTATTCTGTACATTCCGAACCACGTTAATGTGGAATTTTTTTCTCATGTTCTGATAAGAAACTCGCTTTACTTCCTCTCTCAGGAAAAGTCTTAACCTCAGCCATACTGATCCACTGCCTTAGCAGTCATAACCCAACTCTTAACAACGCTCTTACTTTTTTTGAAGGTTCATTCAAACCCACCTTAAAAATCTTCGCTTCGGTTCGGGAGAGGATCCTTAGTACTACTGTTTTCATGTTTTTTTTTTTTCAGACGATATTTCATTGGACATTGTTCAATTGATCCGAGTCTAAATTCCTAATCTCTACATTTGTCTCGAAAGCTGTTAAAACATGATTGCCATCCCATCACTATACATTCATGCTTCAATTATAAATTATAAATAAAACTAACTTTTGTTTTTTTCATTTATATATTTTCAGCTTAGTCTGCTAAATCGTACATTATTTATATACAATTAACACTCCTTGGCTATATTCAATTTCTCTTAATTTCTCCTCTCCCTGAAACTCGGGAGATTTTTTCCAGACCAAAGAAGAACAAACTCACTTAACATACATTATACACGTACACGGCCTTAATGTCTTAGTTGTTTCGGCTGCAATTATAAATAACAACAATTCAATTTTTCTTTAAGTAAATTAATTTTTTACCTTTTCATTATGATCTGATAATTTCGTAATTTATATTCCCCCGATTAAGACATAATGATTAGTACACTATCATTTGTCACTACAATATCTACAATATCATTTGTCATTGCCCGTTAGACTGTACCTAGAATGGTGTATGATTACTTTTAAGGTTGTAAGGTTGTGTTCAGGAAGAACGATACCAATAAGAGAGAAAAAAAAAGTTCTCATTTCACATTTCCACAAATTTTCATAATTTTCACAAGCATAAAGAAAGTGAATAAATTGTGTACGAAAGTTTTGAGCAAGCGTTTCACAAGTACGACATCGTACACACCATCAAATGATACGGATCTTCACAGACAATGCACATAAGGGTGGAGTAGTGGGCAAAAACTTGCGACCGCACAGAAAGCCAGGGAATATATCAAAAAGAACATCATATGGAAGAAGATTATTCAGAGAATGGTTCGTGAGGAATTTTTTTTCATGTTACCGGTCTTCAGGTCATATAGTGCAAAGATGTTTGTTTTGAACTCAGAGGCGTAGCTAGAGGGGGGGGGGGGGAAGGTCCTCCCCGGGCAGCTCTTTGAACCTTTTTGAATTTTTGCAGTTAATTCTAAAATACAGTCTCGAGAACTCAGTTCCAAATACTGTAATACTACTAGGAAGTTTCCTCACAATTGCTGTGTTTCTAGTTGTGAGAGGAGTTTTTCTAAATTAAAATTGATTAAGAATTACTTACATTAGACTTCGCCAATGTCATCGACGACTTTGCTAACAGAAAAGCAAGAAAAATAACATTTTATAATGTTGTAATTAAAGTTTTACTTCAAAAATAAACATAGTGTTTTAATTTATTTCTCTATACGTCGTTTTGACTTTTTGTAGTATTTTTGATGTATATTGAGAGGGCGGCAAACTCAGGGACCGCCCAGCTGCAAAAGCTCCAGCTACACCACTGTTTGAACTTGCACCCCCCTGCCAATGTCTTACAAAAACTAAGATTCTTTTCTGCATTGTGTATTCTTCGTACTAATACGTATAGTGTGGTTTCCAGATGCTTCTTCTTCTCTTCGTATAGTGAGGTGTGCTATAACAAGTCATGGATTTATCAGATCCTGTTTTGTTGAAGAGAGGTGGAACAGGCCTAATACTGTGATTCGGCAACGACAGGGAAGGAAACTTTATTCTGTCCTTTGTTTAAGATATGTGACAATTTTGTGAGACTAGAAATTTGTCATTGAAAGAACAGTGGTTCCGCAAACGATGCCGCAGCCTTTACCTAGGGAACCATTGAACAACATTTTACTCTGGCCATAGACCAACGGTTTCCTCCGAATTATTAACCTTTACACCTACCCACTCTTATTTGAGAGACTTCTTAAAGGGATTGTACTGCGATCCACTGTTTTATATAATATTATTCAGTTGAATGATAGAGAGTTCTGGCAATCAAAATTGCACACTCCTATTCAGACAGTATCTGACAATCTTCATAGCTGATAGCCTTCATCGGAACAAAAACTCGAGCGAGATTGTGAAGCTTGTGTAAATAATATCCGTTAAATATTTTTGTTATACTTTGGCAATAGATCAGTGAACATAACGCTTTCGTATATTTGAATGTATCCAGTAGTATACGATCCTTAATTTTTTTTATCAACATTACTTTTTTGGAACTACTACAACATTAAAACTTGATTGCTTGATGAATAAAGAGTTGCTTTTTTAATTTAACATTTGTTGATAATCAACCTGAGAACTAGGGGCTTCAGTAGCTCACTCGATTTCGGCGATGCCCTTTGGGTGGAAAGATTGGTTTTGAATCTTGTTCAAGAGGCGAAGGGCTTTTAAAATGAAGGTCGATCTCATACTGCTGTGGCAGGGTTTCACCGCCTTGAAATTCGGATCTGTTAGTCACTAAACTAGAAAAACTGGATAGAAGAATACACACATTTGATTTGACAGTATTTGCAGATAGGATTAATCGCTATCAGAGCATTAATTAGGTTTTAAGTAAGCTATGTTATTTGATCACGACAAACCATTTAGTCTAACATATAACAAACCTGTGAAAAACTGTACTTCTTCTGCAGCTTCTCCCACTTAAGTGGGGTCACTGTTGATGATGAGTCTCCTCCACATCCTGCTGTCTTGGGCTGTCACTGCATCCAAGTTCTTCATCCTCAAGTGCTCTTCTACCAGCTCCCTCCATCTCTTCTTTGGCCGCCCACGCTTCCTCCTTCCTTGCAAATCCATCTGCATGACCCTTCTTCTCACATATTCGTCCTCCCTCCTCATCACATGACCAAACTATCTCAACCTTGCCTCCTGTATCTTCGCTCCTAAGTTCGTAACTTTCACTGTTCCCCTCACATAGTCATTTCTCAGACGATCCTTTTGGGTCACACCGCACATCCACCTAAGCATTCTCATCTCTGCTACTTTCATCCTGCTGATGTTATTTTCCCTCAGGGCCACAGTTTCTATAGCATACGTCATAGCTGGCCTCACTACTGTCCTATAGATTTTGCCTTTCAGATTAATCGGTACCCTCTTATCGCATAACACTCCAGCCATCTCCCTCCAGTTCCTCCAACCCGCTTGTATCCTGCATCCCACTTCCTTCTCAGCTCCTCCATCTTCTTCCGCTGTTGAACTTAAATATCTAAAGCCCCTCACCTTCCTGATGACATTTCCTTCCAGCTCCAGATCTGTCTCCTGACCGCCGCCCACTGTGCAACACATATACTATGTCTTACTTCTGCTCAGTCTCATACCTCTCTCTTCCAGTACTTTTCTCCATCTTTCCAGTTTAGTTCCTCTTCTCTTGAATCTGCACACAGCAAGATGTCATCTGCATACAACATTGTCCGAGGCGCATCATTTCTCACCTCCTCCGTCACCACCTCCATCACAATGACCCTTGATGCAAGCCAACTGTTACTTGAAAACTTTCTTTTCAAGTACATCTCCCGCACCAACCTGAGATATTTCTCCGGAACCTTCTTCTCCCTCAGACACTTCCAGACCTCTTGCCTTGGCACTCGATCGTATGCTTTCTCCAGATCAATAAATGCCAGATGTAGCTCCCATTGTTTCTCTCGAAACTTTTCCATCATCTGCCATAACCCAAAGATAGCATCTGTTGTTGATCTACCGGGCATAAAGCCAAATTGTTCCTTTGCAATCTCCACTTCCTTCCTCAATCTTCCATCAAGAACCCTTTCTAGGATTTTCATTGTGTGGGACATCAACTTTATTCCTCTGTAATTTTTACAGTCTTGTGCATCCCCTTTACCCTTGTAGATGGGGGACAAGAGTACTCTCCCTCCATTCCTCGGGTATATTTTCCTGTTGGCAAACTTTCATGAACAGGTCCTACAGCAGGTCAATTCCCTCTTCCCCCAGTGCCTTCCATGCGTCCGCTGGAATCCTGTCGGGCCCACCGATTTTTCCATTCCTCATCCTGTAAAAAACTGTACTAATTTTACAAAAATCTTAAGTCGGCTTCCACCCATGAAAGGTTTTTATTAACTTATGGTACATTAGTACGGGGGGTTGAAAAAGGATTTTTCCTTTTTTTCTTTTAATTTTCTTTTTATAGTTTTTTTTATTTTTGGAAGCTCTGCTCTAGAGACCAAACATGAAACTTTTTTTCAAATCGAATAAGCAGGGCTATATTATTCTCTCACCGGGCGATGAAATTCACCTCCCACCTAAAGATACTCGCAAACACCCATGCACATTACGAGATCCGAGTCCGCCGCCTGTTGGTTGGCGAGTAGTACGCCAATCACTCGTCCAACGGGGCAAGCAAATTTACAAGATTAGTATTGTTTATGGAGATGCAGTGGAGATATTCATCATTCAGAAAAATATCTCACGTACTCAGTTTTTATATTAAAAATCTCCTCCATCTTGATAAGTGATTCCAAACATGCGCTTTGTTTAATTTGATTACACTCCTTAATTTTGTTTAGTTTTTCATACATATATCTATTTTGCACTCATAAATTATTCAGTTCATCCATCCCTGTTATCCTGACAGCCAAACTACATGCTGACATTATCCATTCCATCGTTGGTCGGATTTGCGATAATGAATAAGCGCTCACTGTTACTAGAATGCACATTCATTTTTTTCATAACAGCTCATAACGAAGTTTTCTATTCTGATTTTCTTCCATGTACAGACTGGTTTAGTTTGACCTAATTCAAAACTCAGATCCAAGTGTTTTGAAAGAGTTTCTGAAAACATTATATATCCTTAATCAATTAATTTTTAAACAGAAACATTATTTGTTGAGTATATTTTGGGTGGACCAAATTTCGCTTTGGTTCCAAAACATTCGAGAATTTTCAACCGTTGCATCAATGCGGAGTTTATTAGTTGGACATTATTTTAAGCATCATTTTAACTTACATGCCCTGTATTTTCATAAATAAATGGGATCAACCAATTTGCATTTGATATCTTATTATTTGGCAACACGAATTCGAAAATAATGCTAATTTTGTTTAATCTAAACGTACGAAAAGATTTTTTTGTTCCTCATATACCTTAATTATGAGCAAATTTCAATAGTGAATTTAATTGGCTATGTATAGCATTTCATTTGACCCTCTAAAGAACATTCTAAAGAAACAATAATAAAAATGATCCAACAAACATTTGCTCCCAGTTAACGTGCTGGTCATATAGAAATTCATAAGCATTGCTTATGAATTGCGACAGACAGCTATTCAGACAGCATAGAACAGTTCATTCACATAACATTTGAATTTACTATAGAAAAATCAAATTTAACACACATACAATACGTTATTAAAAGACAAAACATGGGAGAGTTCCACATCTGTACAACCCATTGAATATGCTAGCTGCTAGCAGAACAGTAGAAATCCAACAATAAAATCCTGACTATTATAAATAAGCAGGTTTATATAATGTGATTCGGTAAGTAATGTTCATAGACCATACAGCTCAGTCTAGACCAAAACAATTCACTCGATATACGTAGCATGATTCCTATCATTTAGTATTCCTATAACGTTGCCACTTTCGAATATTTCTTTAATTATTTTTTATCTTACCAGAATGTTTCGTGTAACACGTACATTTGAGAACATGAATATTTCTTCCTCGCATCATCTTTTACACATCCACCCATTCTCATTCATCCACACGTACACGAAAAATAATACCCCTTTATTTATTTATTTTTTCATTATTATTCTCGGAAACAGTTCGAATTAATTACTATTAATATTTTTTTATGTCATTCTTTTTTTGTTTCTTATAAATAAGAATTTATTTATGAGCGATATGCATCTACTCAAAGAATCTTATAACTTTTCTCCACCCTTCATTCTTCATCGTAAAAATAGCTTGCCAGCACATTTTCATTACTAATTATTTTAAGCTAAGATAAAAGAGATATGGGAAGTCCTAAGTGCGATATTTTTCTTATCTTGACAGCTTTTGCTGAATCTGCAGCTTGAATACAGATTTCAAATAAAGCAAATCCAGCCATGATTAAAACAAGGTCTAATGACAAGTATCAGAATACAAAACAAGGTTACGTAAAGAGGGGGGTTTTAGGGGTCTATAGAATGTTAAGTCGCAAAAATATCTAGTTGCTTTCAATATATCTTTCAGTTTTAATGGATAAGTACTGGTCTGCGTAACTCGAACCTTATTCTTTCGTAATGAAATTTGTATATGTTGTCATATTTGCACCAAATTGTTTCCGAAGGTTTAGGCCTAAATACGATCACCAAGAGAGAGAGAGAGAGAGAGGAGTGATTCTGGGCTTTCACATTTGGCAATTTTTAAGGCATTTTTACCAGCAAAGTTACAGCAAACAATACGATTCGTGGACATACATGATAATATACTTTTGGGCATGGATTCGCTTTTGGTGTTGAAGCATAAATCATTCTACAGATTTTAAGGAACGACGGATATTTATTAAATCTCATTAAGAAAACATGTGGCTTAAAATTCCGCACATCAACATAGATCAATTAATAACGAAATACGAATATATTGAGAGCAGCTAATTGTCTGAAAAGGTTTGCGACTACACAGCGGCAAACCTATTCAGATAACAAAGAAAGCAAACCTACTCTTGAAACTACTAAACAGAAATAATCTGTTTTGCATTTTGACGATTCCCGTCATTCATCGTGATAATGCTACAGCATGATTTATTTATTTTTTTTATCTGCACTTTGGATTTGTATTGCGTAACACCTTGTTAAAAACAGAAAATATCGTATTCAGGACTTCCCCTTTAATTCTTTCTCAAAGATCTTTTATCTCACCTTGAAATAATTAGTAATCAAAATGTGCTGACAAACCGTTTTCTCAACGAGAAAAGAAGGGAGGGGAAAAATGTTGCACGTGCTTTCAAATATCCCCATAGCGCGAACGAAGTGATGGGTGTAGTCGCCTTCAGCTACTGCAGGTAACTTGGGCAACGAGGACCTCGTGAGATCGGATATGCTAGTGGATGATAAACCATGACAGACGAATTGGCTACTTGGACAGTGGCCTGCCTCGGTGCACGTGCTACCCTCAAGTAATAATAGGCTTTTGGGTGGGGATCTCTTTGGTGGGGTCTAGGATTTTCAAGTCAGGCATAATGGAGTAATTAAGTGTTCAAAAAAAAAAAAAATTCTCCTTCCTCCTCATACACAGTAAATATGAAAGTCCCTTAAACTTTTGCTCTTCGTGTAATTGGACTGCCGGAGGAGTTCGACTGCTCGACATCCGCCGCTTGCACGACTAGTTATGAGGTAATTACTCGTTTGTTCAGTGATATGGTCTGATGTTTAATTCAATCGATTCCATCGGCAGGGTAAGGCCTAAGTGGTTGTCCCCGATTAACACATTCGCGAATGACCTTAGAGACAGGGAGGGAGGGAGACAAGGCTGTCGGAAAATAAGTGATTCCAAGCACGATTTCGTTATTTAGCAATCCAAATTGTAACAATACATTATGATAATTAAGTTTCGGTAAAACAGAGCGCCACTTACTGAATATATGGTTAATCTTTTAAGTTTTTTTTTTTTTTTGTATAGGAGAGAGAAATATTTTCAAATTTTAATTCTACTTATTGCTTTACTTCATTGTCGTACGCTAGTAATGTTTCACATTTATTTTCTTGTCATTTTAATTTGTTTATTTACGTGATTTATTCTATAATTTTACAATAATTTTAATTTAATTTTTAACACAAATGGGTGATACTAATTAGTTAAAGTTCATTATAGATCTACACTTTACAATATTAAAAAAAACTCAAATAGCTGCTTTATTCAGGGTAAAAATTAAAACCATGATATAAGTCTGTGAGCCCGATTGCTCTATCGAACAATTTTATTGAACAAACTTGACCTACGCCGGGATTTATAGTTAGCACAATTATATGTTGACTGGTCTGTTTTCATAAGAGTTGATTGCATCTGTTGTTTGCCTTTACCAAAAAGAAAAGAAATAGCTAGTAGAACGACCTTCTAAATCAATAAAGCTTATATCGATACGTAATTTATGAAAATACGCCGGACTGGTCGGAGGAGTAATTAGCAGATCCACTCTCCAGCCAAGAGGCTGCGGATTCGTATCCCGCTTTGGACATAAATTGTGATTATCTTTCATTAATTTGACACATGCATACATACTAGCATACACTCTCCCATATCTATCATCATCATATGAAAATAAATAAATTATTTTCTCTTGATCTTTTGGAAGCCGTGGCAACCCTCATAAATCGTTAAAGAAAATATCATCAGAGTGCAGTATCCTAAAAAGAAAACTGTCTTAAATGCCATTAAATAATAATGATAATATGATAGTTTAGAACAATATATTCTGTGAATTCCTAATTGTCAGTATAAGAAATAACCCAGCATTATTAAGTGTGAAGGAGATGAGCCTCACTTCTGAAGTCTTAAAAGATCTTGCGAACAATGTGTTTTGAAAGGCATATTTTTAGGATCTCACACACAAACACACATGCTCGCGCGCACTTGGTTTAATAACTATGTAAGTTATGACTTTGTTCGATGTGATTCATAACGACCGCTCCTGTGTAGTAATAAATTTGTGTGTTTACACGGGGTGATAAAGGTCATGTAATGCGGAAATAAATAAATATTTGATATGAGACCGTATAGGGAAGCTGTCAGGATGCTACGATTACCCGAAAGAAAGCATACAATTTCCAAGTAATAGTAGTGGTGCAAATGAAAGATAATATCAGTTAAATAAGATATCTCTTGGAACTCCTGATTATTTATTATGTCAAGTTGTAAATATTTGTGCTAATAAATGCTTTGTTAACGTGGCTTTGAGGCGGAGTCTTATACCCCATGAAGGGTATGTATTGACGTATCATATCTTCTTCTCATCATCCACCCACTGTCCGCAGGCTGCTTATTAAAGGTGCTAAAGTCCATAAAGCGGTGTATATTATGGCAGATCAGCGTTTCCTCTGCGCTCACTGACGACATTCTAATAGGAATGGAGTTGCAAACCTCACATTTCATTTGATAAATGCACGAACATGTGATCTTTGTAACTTATAAAATACCTCTTAAGAAGAAAAATTATAAATGTGAACCATTAAACTGAAGATACCTTTGTGTGATATCCTTTTTCTTAGGTTGCGAAACCAGAACTTGATAAAGTCTATGGTAAATGTTTTATATAGAAATATTAAGTTAGTGACAGCCAGCAGGCAAATGCTACTATTAGCAAGTATTGCAGTGGAGGATAAAGTTGGCATTCGGTCTATTGTTCAGGTATTTCTGACCCCTATTTCCACCCCTTCTTCTCTTTCTGAACGACCTAGACTACCTAAGGAAGAAAGAAAGGTTACGGAAATTTTCACTTAACTCTTTTAAACACCGATGTGACCTGAAGTGTATGTTGTGAAGACAGGCGCAAGACCTAGGAAGGAACACTAGCGTAAAATGCTATAAATTATTCCTGTACAAGGAAGTAAAGGAGCCCTTTGCCTACAGGTGTTGCATACCTCATTCATCAAAAGCGAAATAAAACGTCATTGACTTCTAGCATCCCCATATCACCCTTGCTCCCGAAAAACTACAAAAGTGATAAGATTAGAAACTGCATTGGCCAATTTCTAGGACTGCAGTGCCCTCTAAATAAGGTGTCCCTGAGAAAGCAGGATGTGTTATTGTTATTTGTGATATACGCTGCTCACCTAACCAGCTGAATTAAGTTTCATTGGTTGTACTACGGTATTAGTAGGTTATCGAGACCACTTGTTTATTTCCACCTTTACCCTAGATTGCATTTTCTTCATTCGTGGAATGCAGGAGTCGCTAGCTCTTCGTGGTAGACCTTGAGTTAAACTAGTTGTTCTGGTGTCCGACAGTTTATACTCCGTATATCTACATCACCTTCAGTATGTTGGAAAACATGAATAACAATATTTTGGTATGAATGCAGGAGACTGCGCTCGAAATACTGAGCAAGAATGTTGAAAAAGGAATGCGTGATCCCAAAGTGCAAGTTATTGTTGACTGCAGTGCTGATTAACATTTTTCAGAAAAGTGGATGCGGAGTATGCGGATTCACAACCACCCAATTGACGATCTGCATTAGGTTATTTGATTGGATTCATATCTGGGATCTCTTTAAAGTGCAATGATGGGCACCAAAGGACACTCATTCTTAAATGCCCCCTCCGGTTCCATCTACTTTTTAAATATTTGAAGCCAAAGGTCTGTTACAGACAAGTGAATTTCCTCTTCTAAACTAGTTGCCATAATGTCAGTAATGTTTCTCGTTTTGCGTGTTCTCTGTTTAATTTGTAGGTTTTTATAAGAAATAAGATCTCAGTTTTCAGGAGGAACATCTATCAGACCGGTTAACTCGCATTCAGTTGATACATCTTATATAAATGTTTATAAACGACATTAGAATACGAATTTTTTTTAACTAGAGAAGTGGTGTTGCTATTTACTGAACAAAAAGTATACATGCTGCTAAACGAAGGTAACTGGATTCTTCCTCTAAGAAATTCGAGATATTTTCTTCCCGAGCAATAGACAAACCGACAAGATAACTATGTCTTTCACATATAAATGTCCTCATAGTCTTAACTGCTTGGTTATAATTCCAATCACGACCATTACCACTACTTCATCTCCTAGTACTATGGGATTTTCTGTGCCTATGCTAGGAAAAATTAGCCTTTTGTTGCTGGCATTCTGATTCCTATCTACATGAGTTCTAGGAATTTGCTTTCCTTATAAATTCATAAACCGTAGAGCGGTACAGAATCCGTTCATAATTGGACACCATCGGTGTCCAATTATGACCTAATTGGTCTTGTATCGAATAAAGAGTCAGTTAAATAATTTTGTATATGAAAACATTATAAGAGGATGATACATGTTACGTGATCAAGATTTCCAGTGACGTCATGTATATTACATAATCAGGACCTTAATCATATATCATGATCAGGACTTCTGATAAAGATTTTGTGAGTTTCGTCTGAATTGGATAATAATAATAATAATAATAATAATAATAATAATAATAATAATAATAATCGGCATGTTTTCTTAGTTAATACAGCTTAGTTCAGCTTTCTCACAGGTCTGCTATATTTCCTTATATACTCATCTGTGGTATTCAATCCATTGCAGCAACAATGCACAGAGAGATATAACTGAAACAATACACCGAAAACAAGGATTTGCATATTATAACAATATCCACTATTACCAAAACAACATGCAGCAGCCATTAGTAAGGTGGCAGATGATTTTTATATCCCGATATGTAGCCATCACTCTGCTTATTGAAGATCTAGAGTGACTTGAAAGAGTACCGTACTTAGTTTTGAAGTAGGGTTCCTTAATTATATATACTTAGTTCACTTTCCAACTTTTCTGACTAGAATTATCGTAAAAATGACAACCACGAGACTATAAGGATTATGATATCCGTGCTTTTTGATAGCACTTATTAGGAACATTTCCAAGAGACTGTAAATTATTGAATGTTCCTTAAGGTTACACTGCAGCTTGGTTATGATATGAAGATCGAGCAATAATTTTTCGGATATTTTCTAATGAAAAAAAAAATTCCCTCAAGTTTTTGAAGGAAAGTTTACAAACAACAAAATAATTGAACTAATCAAGTAGATTGAAGAAAACTGCATAGACAAACACAATGAATAGGAACTCCCGAAGCAGTAGTAACTCTAAATTTTCCTAATATCCCTAAGTGACGTTTATGCTCATTTTTTAATTATGTGCAAAGATACGAGTAATTGCCAGAATCATGGTAAATTTACAGTTTGTCATATTCCCTTGCAGAAAAGAAAGATAATGAAACTGAAACAGATCAAAGTTACATTTTCATGCCTGATGCGTCCGTGGATGACTCAGTACGCTTACTTCGTAACGCTGATTCCAATTTCGAATCCCGTCTATAATGGAGAGGATTTTTCCAGTCCCTGTTGTTATTTGTTGTCCGAGCTGAATTAACTAAATGTATCGCACTGAACTTATCTTATGGCATCTGCTAGTGAACACTTGTCATACAATATAAATAAATAAATAAACAAGCATCTGATGCCGCATCTGCAGTGTGTCACAATCGAATCACAGCCAGAAGCACTTCATTCAGCCCTATAAAACAGGACTGGCATCTTCGGTATTTTATAGAGTTCTTTTGCTGGGAGATTTCTGCTATTTACATAATCATTCGTTTTTAATTTTGCTTCATATTACTGCAGATGTTTCCGAAAACAATGGCTGTCGATTCACAAAGTTCGATTCGAATCACCAATCATATTATATTACTGATGTTCATTCCTTGTAAGTTGGAAGAATGTATACTTTTTAAAAATCATCGATCATTGATTCAGCGACTTTCATCTACTTTTCCCAGGTGAGTGGCAATAATGTTCTTTTGACCACTTTTGTGATGAGTGTTCAAACGTTTCCAGAAATTTTGTCAGCAGTTATTTGTGCTAAACTTTATCCATGGTTATTTTTAAACATGCACCTGTGAGTTATGATATCAAGGGTTCCAATCTACCGAACTGTCTTTTGTATTGGTGCTATGCTTTCTAATCATTATTTCCAAATTATTCATATTCTGTCGTCTTTAAGCGGTAAATGTGAACCTTCTGAGATCAGTGATGTGGAATAGGACTATTTTGTCTTTAGCAGGTCAACAATGGCATTCATTTAAAACAACCAAGTGAGAAAATCTTTCCAATTCGTGTTTCATTGCTATAATTATTATACAACCGGTGTACATAAGTCACAAGGAGAATCCTCTATAACTTGGACTTTTTTGCTCTCTCAATGTTTATCCAAAGAAGGAATTTCACAAGTTTAAAAGGCTACAAATTTAACCAGTCAAACAGAAACAAACAGAAACTCGATGACACTAAATTTAGTTTAATCCAACTCAAGCGCATTGAATTATTTGTAATTAAGAACTGTGAACAGAAACTCTTGCCATTTACTAAATCGTTTTATTATTAAAATATGATAATTTAAATCTTTATACATTTCCTGGTTTTTAATCTAAGTATACAATGCATTATGTAGTCGATTATATATGCCTGTATTTTAACGATAGCCATATTAATGTAACGAATAGCAACATCATATTGAAAATCCAGGGAGCCAAGGCTCGATTTGGCTGTAGAGCCATAAGAGGAAGACATACAGTATTCTAATTAGCTTTACTGTAGCTACATTTTAAATGCGCGATACTGTTTGTGGTTGTGGTAGCACGTGACCTGTACAAATTTAACGGAAGGAAGCAAAACAACAATTTTGTTATCTTTGTCTTGTATGGAGGAGATCTAAGAAATGAGGATGTATGCCAACGCCTCTAGCAATTGGTGAGTCCGTCCTTTGAAACTAGGGGCGCGAAGTACTTTCTTACATCAACAAGCTGCCGTGATATTGCAAAATCATTTTAAGGATTTCTTAGATGTTTTAGTTAGCTTGTTAACTGAAGGCGTAGTTGCATTTATGTTTAGCTGGACATTAGCTAGCGATAATGGGAAATTTCTTTGGCTTAACCTTCATTTCAAATGAGTCTGGTTTCCGTTAAGCCTGATTTTCATTAAAACTGTTGTTGACCTTATACACATTTCTAAACATATAATGACACCATTTCAAGTGCATCTTAATCTGTGTGAATAGATTCTGGTTATAAGAAAAGAGAATAATAAATTGCCTAAAGGTACATCTCATCCCATGAGCGTCACGTAATGCAACTAATTTGGTGCGCTGAATAAAGAAAACCTTTCTAGTTTTTAGACGTCTTGATATTTGTTGCAGCCAACTGGTGCTGCCCTCTAGAACATGGAAACTGAAACGTTCACTTCCTGCAAAATAAAATAAACATTGGTAGATTGGAAACATCATTAGGTGTTAATATAACTGAAGCTTAGCTATGTAAATATTACCATTTTACTCTTTGACTTTTATTAATATTGATTGTATTTTAACAAGTATGATACTTATTTAGCCAATTATAAAATTCACAACATTCTATTTCATCTTTGTCTCATTAATCACAACAGAACTGAAAAATATCAGACATGATCACCTGAGGGAACAGTTATTTTTCTTAAACACACGTATTACTTATCTCAATTTAATCCACATTTACAGACGCTTTTAATGTAATCGTAATTCTGAATTAAGAAACGTAAGGAGCAGTTTGTTATTTAATTGTTAGGTATACAGCAAACAAAAGATTTTCTTATGTTTTATCGTCCCATCAATGAATTGAGAGAGAAATTCATTTATGAGAAGGTTAATGGTACTATCGCTGAAAAAATTGATTTCAACAGTGCTAATTTCAGAATGCATATATGAGATCAAGACAACCTGTTCTCGTATGCGCATCTGTTGTTATCATTCTAGTGAAAGACATGCCTCTTATAATCATTTCATTGCAGAGAAAGTAAGTAGATAAAAGAAATGTTCATAAAAAAAAACTTAGTTTGGAAATTTTGTAGTTTAATAGTCAAAAAATGTTTACTGATTGCTACGTGAATTCTAATAGGTTAAGAAAATTAAACTGAAAAATTTTGCATTCCATTTCGTTAGAAATAATGATGCCTGTAAAGTCGGAAAAGTCATGTCTTTAATGAGTGTTATTAGAATTCAGTCGCGCTGTTTTTGTACATCGTTCCTTATATCGTCTCCTTATATTTTCCTTATATCTTCTTTCCTTCAGGATATTTCAACAAGAATAACTTGCATTTATAGAGTAGTTATGTTCCTAATACCACACGTTTATTGATCAAGCAAAGATGATTGCCTGGTGGGGAACATGCAAAGAAAGAGAAATTCCTGGACGACTAGAGAGGATCGAATGCCTAGAGGAGATATAAAATGTTAGCACTGGTGGATTTCAAAATAGAAAAATAGAAAAGAAATAAGGAGACCTATAACCAAATATAGTTGTAAAAACTATAAGGTATTTGTTAAAAAATGTAAAATATAATTGAACCGTAAAAGTCCATATCGGCATTTCAGATACATAAGAATAAAGTCAAGAAAATAACTAATATATCTAAGATCTAATCCATTCGCTGCATGCAACTCTATACTTAACCCATTTATTATTTTTGAAAGCTATTTCACCTTGATAATGAATTAGAGGGTGTTAATAACTTATTGGATTAATTTTAACACCACGCTTTTAAAGTAACACATGCTTCATGCTGCCTAGATAAGATGCACTATCATTATATTCATCATTATATTCTTGGTCTTCATGAGAGTTTTGTATTGTTTTTATATCTAATCACACATAAGACTTTCTGTTAATGCATATATAAATTTCTAAACAAATGTGGTAGCATATTTTTTCTTCTTTATCGTTCATTATATATACACCGTGTTGCAAAATTTATTCGGACACCTCCATTTTTATTCGAATAAACTTTGCCATTCACTAAAGACATAGTATAGTAATGTGAAAAGACAAAAGAGTGCATGCTAATGTTAACGCGCTGAAGTCGTTAACAATATTGGAAATTTGACGTTGCTTAGAGGTAATAACCGATTTCCAGAGAGAGAGAGAGAGAGAGAGATCTTCGGCTGACATATTCATATTTAGTGATTATGCAATTCTTGGAGCACAGAACTTCCAAGAATAACTGTAGCTGACGCCATTAAAGTACGGAAACGTAATGGCGAAGAAAAAGCCAAGAAATACCAGCAGAAAATATAAAATGATAGAAAGGTATAATAGAATGATGACAAGACTGTACTTTATTCCCGCCATGCATTTCTTATCTGGGACAGCTGTACTGTATAGCATAATGCTGTATGCTAGAACGTTATCTACTGAACTCCATAACCCTGATTTCTACGAAAAGGTTGCTATGTACAACCCAAAGATTACACACAAAAAAAGGATTTGGATATGCCTGCTAAAAGGAAAACATTATTTATCATCTTATCAGTTAAATGAAATGTTGCGGTGTAGAAACTTCTTGGTTTTTACTTCCCATGCTCGGATAAATGAACACTAAATATCATATTGACGTTGGGCAATTCTTTGTTACATATGTCGTGTCGGTTCTATGAAAACTCAGCTGAGTATCCAACATGATAATGCATCCAGTATATATATATAAGTTAATTTGTTCCTAATTTTCTTATATAGCGTCATCTATTCATATGAAAGGGACCAAAAGTTTCAATAACCGTACACGTTTTACTTATTTACAAATTGATTAGTTCATCATTTCAAAGAAACTGGAGACAACTTCAGGCTGCCAATAATGGTTCACTAGCAATGCAGGAGTAGAATAGCGAATGCGTCTCCGTTACAACTCTTTAGTTTTTAGTAGTTGTCATCAAGGTTTGTGTGTGTGTGTGTGTGTGTGTGTGTGTGTGTGTGTGTGTGTGTGTGTGTGTGTGTGTGTGTGTGTGTGTGTGTGTGTGTGTGTGTGTGTGTGTGTGTGTGTGTGTGTGTGTGAGAGAGAGAGAGAGAGAGAGAGAGAGAGAGAGAGAGAGAGAGAGAGAGGGAGAGAGGTAATTACTTATTCACCTATATATCTAGTTGACGTCGTGTCTAGCATCTTGTAGTTGTACATTTAGTTGCAAGAGTTGCCACTTGTTGCTTGCCATGAATGCCGCTTAAGTTATTAGGATAGTCTTGTAGAGGTCGTAGAAGATTGTGAATGGTGCTATACGTCCAGTGTGTGGTATTTCTTGAATACGTTTCATTCCACTGCACTGTTAAAAGTCAGTGAAGTTGAGGTTAATAGCGTATTGCAGATAAGCCTTGTTGTACAAAACAAAAACTGTGTGTGTGTGTGTGTGTGTGTGTGTGTGTGTGTGTGTGTGTGTGTGTGTGTGTGTGTGTGTGTGTGTGTGTGTGTGTGTGTGTGCAGGAGTAGAATAGCGATTTCAAAACAATTTCCATTACGAAGAGTTATCTGCAGTATGAATCGCGATCATCTTGAATTCTAGGGATACCAGTTTTTTAAAGCATGTACATAGGTTACCGAGAGAAGTATTTTTATATTAGTAAACCACAAAAATAGCAGGATCAGAATTGTTCCAACAGATGGTGCCAATTTAGAATTTAAAAAATCCTCAAGTTCTAACGTCTTGAAATGCATTAATAATTGGTATCCCTTGGTTTAGAAGATCATCTGGCCCTCAATCGGGATTTCATGAATAAGTGGACGAACTGTCTTAAATAACACAAGGCAACTCTCTCACGGAGATTTTTGCAACTTCAACCTACTTTCGTCAGATTTTTCAATAAAAATAATGATGAGAAATGCAACCTCTTGTTTATTATATGTTATCACTACGAAATACATAATCATTACAGAATTCATTATTATTTTTACCTCTTGTAGTATCCGAATATTTGTTTACTTAGGATGAGGTCATCTTAATTAAGAATCGACACGATCATAGATTTAAAGTGACTATAAAGAAAGTCATACTCGCTTAGGCATGTTTATAAATTATGTATAAGATACTGAAAATAGTTCAGAGTGAAGCCAATGCTTTTGACATATGAGCTCCGACATTAATATATTAATTCACAGTGTTGTATGTTCTAATAATACATTGGTTTATGTTAGTTGAATAAAGATAAGACGAAAATCAGTTTTTGCTTTGTTTTTATTGCACCACTCAAAGAAGGAGAAGAAAGAAAATTCACTTCAATCTGAACCCAACACACACAAGTGCATTCATCCCTGCCGACTGAATGAATTTGCTTAATACAATAATATGAAGTTTCTATGCAACTACATTCCATAAAAGAAGTTTCATATAATTGCGAAGGGATACAAAAATTTACACTTCTCTTAATTTTTAGGAATAGATATTTACTTTTATTAGTAAACAAATAAACAAATAAAAATGTACTTTCGCTAAACTATTGATCTGTTAGCTCTTAATATAATCATCTCTGTCATCTACATACCTTTTTTAATTTTCCAGTAGTTCGATGAATCTTTTGCTATAGAAATGAACGTCTTGTCTGTAGACTTAAATCTTTACGGCTACTATCTTCAGGTCATCATTTGACACGAAACAATGTCCTCTGGAATGTTATTTATTTATTTGGAAAGAGGTGAAACCAGATGAAGCCATGTCCGAACTGGATTGTCGGGTTCACAGTAGTTCAACTAAAAAGTTTACCGAAGTTTAGCGAAAGTTTACTTAGCTAGTTTACCGAACTACTTAAGTTTAGTAGTTCGTTTCTCAAATGGCCTCTACCATGTCAACGAGTTACGTGAGTGGTCTGAACAGTTCTCAGCCTCAACCATAAATGGCAACACTATCGGCAAATTTTTTTTCTAAGTTGGTACATCTCTCATAAGCATCCGTGTGAAATTGCAAGTCATTCTATCAAGTAGTTTTTTTTTATACAGCTGTCTGAAGCAAACGTGTTGTCTGTATCCCTTGAAATGGATAAAATTGAGTATCGTACGGTTATAAAATTCTTTGTAAAAGAAGGTTTAAAGCCAAAATAAATTTATTCGAAGCTCATAAAAGTTTATGAGCACTCTTCTCCTTCGTTTTTGACAATTAAGAAATTTGCTGCCGAGTTTAAATGTGGCCGTACCAGCCTTGAAGATGAACCAGGTGAAGAACGTCCAAAAACCGTAACAACACCAGAAATCATTGATCAGTGCAAGATATGGTATTGGATGACCGGCGAGTCAAAGTGCGTGAAATTTCTGAGACTATAGACATTTCAAAAGAACGTGTAGAATATCATGAAGAATTGCAAATGAAAAAGCTTTGCGCAAGATGGGTGCCTCGCAGATCAAACACGCACTCGAATGAAAATCTCTGAACAGTTCTTGGAGCATTTTAACAAGAATAAAACTGACTTTGTGCGTCGATTTATTACTATGGATGAGACTTGGTTTCACCAGTACACACCAGAATCCAAACAGCAGTCAAAAAGTGGACAGAAGACGGTTGTTCAGCGCCAAAGAAGACAAGGTCATGGCATCGGTGTTTTGGTATGCTAAAGGCATTTAGTTTATTAATTATCTTGAAAAGAGTAAAACAATAACCGAGAGATATTATTCCGATCTTTTAACCAGACTAGACGAAAAAATTCGTGAGAAAAGTCCCGGTTTGCAAAAGAAAAAATCATCTTTCATCAGACAATGCACCTGCCCACAAAGGTGTTTTGGCAATGGGAAAATTAAGGGATCTGTACTATGAATTATTGGAACATCCACCCTATTCCCCAGATTTGGCTCCCTCTGACTTCTATCTCTTCCCAAAACTAAAAATCTTCCTCGTTGGTCAGCGTTGTTCTTCAAATCAAGAGGTGATTGCAGCTGTAGAGGGGTATTTTGCAGATCATACTGAGAACCACTACAGGAATGGGATAATGGTGCTGAAGCATCGCTGGAAAAAATGTATTAGTCTTAAGGGCGAATATGTTCAAAAATAAAAATAATTTTTAAATTATAAATTCGTTTTTTCGTTGTTAGGCCGAGAACTTTTCACACCACTCACGTACAAGCTATTTTTATCATGCTAGTACTTAAATATTTGTTGGATATACTACAAACATAAATATTATCTAAGTATCTGAAAATAAGTGACTACATTAACAAATCACTTTTCCTAGAAACTACTAATGTGTTAATGTGTTAATTATCGACGTTAGTTCGACAACGAACTAACGTCGATAATTAACACTTCCTATTTTTAATAGGTAGATATTTACTGAAACAAAATAGGTGCTCTCATTGAACCATTGTTCCATTATGTCTTAACTAAAATGTAATAAAAAAAATCATCATCAGTTTATACTATGTTTTTAGATGATGCTTCGAACGACTTACAACTGGTAGTATGTATTCACTTTACTCAGACCGGAAGGAGATAATCAGTTATTATTGAACTCCCGTGTGTGCATTAGAACATTAAAGAAATATTTGAGTTATTTACAAAAAAAAGTTTCAGAGTACAGTTCATAATTCATTGAGTACTAATTTATTTAATTTATGCATATGTGAATGCTTTTGTATAAATAGAAGGAGAGAAGAGAATTGGAAGGTTTCTTTTTTATTTCTCTTCCATCCATGAAAAAATTGTAATCCTGTAGTAATCAAATACTTTTTAAGTCACCTCAGGTCTCCAGAGAACAGGGTGGTCAACCTTACACTGGTCAGTGAAAGCAGTCTACCAGATACAGACATTCACGAACATCTGCGCCACAGTAGGATATAAACAGTCTATTGGAAAGCAGAGATGCTATTCACTCGGTCAGCCTCTCTTGCAAATTGTTCACATTAGGGTTTCACCCCCCCATCCCCGTTCACTAGTTCATTCGTTATAGAAGTCACTGCATTGTTCATAGTCCATTTAGTTTCCTTGTTGATGTAATTCTTATAATTAATTTAGTTCTGATATTCAGTAATAAATTTTGAATAAATACGCTTTAGAATTGCGATTATAATGGGAACCGCCTCCCACTGTAATTTTTTTCATTATTTTATTTTTAATAATTTGTACTCAGAGAGCATTCTTACACAGAATTTGCATTTGTACACGGACCAGTTACGTTCTTCAATAGTCCTTCCTCCTTCCTATTTTACGCTTGCACTTAGACCCATACTGTACCATGCCGGCATTCGAAACCAGATCCAAAGGAATACGGTGGTTAATCCTTATTCCTGCAGTCCCTCGGTCTGTATGTTGTGTGTGTTCTTCTAATCGACCTCCGTATGAGACCGGCTAACTCATCTTTAGATGAAAAGGCTCTTCGCTCTTCTAACTAAAGTGCATTTTCAAAACCTACTGAGCTATGGAGGCTGATCCCAGCAATGGTTAGCATTTACTCGGATTTATCTTTCTTTATATTACTGTTATTTATAAATATATACTACAATATGCACGTCGTTTAGGTTTGGGAGTATATCACATATGACAGAGGGCTGTAAAGAAATGAGAGATGTACTGCTTCCCTCCCTTTTCTTCACATAGTACACGCTGCTGTTTAAAAGGTATTTTAATGATCACTGAAATTAAAAATAAGTTCAAAGAACAAAAGAAGTGTTTAGAAGCGTACATTTAAAATATGAAAAACTATGAAATACCGTTAGTGTGGATCAGGATTTAGGTCAGTTTGAAACTATGAACTATTTCTTGGGTGGTCGCACTAATTTACGCAATTCATCAACTAGTTCAAGAAATCAGTCATGAACTATCCATCTCTGAATTGAGCATTTTTGTTGGATGACCAAGAGGATGTTGAACACGTAAAGTCATTATTGCTCAGCAGTACACCATGCTGCAAACTTTCATTATTGTGGTGTTGTAACATCACAGCATCTATCGCACCACATCGCATTTAACATCATACGATGAGTCTAACGTGTTGATAGTCAGTGTGAAATAGCATTTCACTTTATTTAAAAGTGAGAATTCTTCCTTGTCCATCGTACACCGGGTTCTACAACAGAATGCAGGAGTTCTACTTTTGAACTTATTGGTGTAATTATGGTGTGTTACTTCATCATTGCTCAATGCTGGATCCTTAAACTCCTTCTCACCAATGCTTAAGCTCTTCATACACTTTGCAACGAAACTATATTCTGTTGAACTTTCTTTTCATATAACGTTGCCCTAAGCTACGCATCTTTCTCTCTTCGTCCTGTGCTTCCCTCACCTCTGCACTCCTCTTACAACAGGTGTCGTAACACAGATTTCCTTGCGTCTACGGATAAGGAACTATGAAAAGCTTTCTACTGACTGCGCTTGATGACAGACGTGTGATCGTACCATCCAGAGCAACTTGTGCAAAAGGAAAATGCGAAGGTTCTTGAGGTGAATGTGTTTCTTAGTGCTTGTATTTTTGTACGCCTGTCTTCGATTCACTTTTCCTCTTACTGAGCTAACTACTAATTCACGAGAAAAGAATTTCTACATCCGGATGGGAAAATATTTTGACAGTAAGAGGGTGGAGTAAGGCTGTAACATACCGGTCGTAACAGAAAGTCCGGCGAGTGTAGAAGATAACAGAGGGAACAGGAAGTGGCCATAGAAAGCCACAATTAACGAAGGAACAATGAAAGACTGCAGGTACGCTTAAGTAGTTTATCTTAGTTCTAATGTCATGCATGAGGTGTGAGTCACTACTGTGAATGGCGGCATTTCACCTTGCTCACCTGGTGGCAGATGCCATAATTAATCACAAGGTGACTGTGTAGCAATTTACTTCCATTTCATCTCGCCCCTGATTTTCGGTCTGATGCCTTCAAATGTCAGCCGACACAAAATCTGATCCTCATTGTCTTTCCTTCACTCTTTCAGCCTCTTTCTCTCACTTCTGTCCGTGAAAGCGAGTCCGCGGGAGCTTTTACTACCTGTAGTGTCACAGAAGGAGTAGGTGGCATTGGTATTGATATTCAGCCACCGTGACGTGTTTGTGTACAAGATTTCAACACACCGTGTATTTATTGGGAATGTTGGTGTTTAATAATTGTGGTGTTTTCCGTGAAACTACACCTCCTGCTTGTTCGTTCCATTGTGTATTCTGGCATCAGTCTATACGGAATTCATTCTTTTTTTTTCGCGTGTTACCAAGCTTCAAAGATTCATTTTGTGTGCAAGAGAATAAGAACAAAATTGAATGTGGAGCTCATAAAAGTATTTTCGTGAAGGTTATTCGAAGGAAGAAATAGAGAACTTGATTATTCCATTTTTCTTTTAATTTATAAAATTATTTAGCGAAATTACAGCCTTTGCGTTTACTTTTGCCATTGCCTTTATTTGCAAAATTAATGTTGTTGTTGTTTTTTTTTCTATCTGTGCGCTAGTATCAAGGTAATATTGGATATTGTTGTTAACTTCTGTCAAGCCATTAGGCTTTATAGCCTTGTTGCAGTCTTACACCATCACTTTAGAATCTTTCCCTATTTCTTTCCCTTCCTGTTTATGCTTTACTATTCTAAAGATGACATTCTATTCACATGATGAGTTCATTTCTTTCTATAATTATCGGTTGTTTATAATGTTGGTTCTTGTAAAACACATTGTCCATGTTTCTTTTCCATGTGATATAACACGTTTAGCTAAAACATGGAATATTCTTCAGCTTGTATTTGTTTGTATTCAATCTGGTGGAAAATATCTTTAATACATTTACATGATATTAATAAGATTTCGAAAATTTATTAATTTTAAGTCTCGAGTTCGTATTTTAGTGTAAATAGCACATTGGAACCAAGAGAATTAAAACTACTAATGTGTTTTATTGGTTTATTAGTTAACACAGTATTACTTCTTATTCCCTCTCTTCCTTTAAATGTTCTACTTTCGTTTTGTTTTTTTCCAGACGATATTTTCACATATATCTATATACGTTTGCTTATAACGTGCATACGCAGATAGTAATTTGATTCGAATGGTATTTCTGTGGTATTTATACTTTAGGAAGTGGTTTACAGAAAGCACTCTTGCTAAAAGCATGGCTAATTACTGATCACTTGATTTTATCGCTTAAACGCGTAGAAAAATGCTACTTATAGTAATGGTACACTCATTGAAATCAAGCTTGTGAATCGTTAAGAATTGCAGTGAAATTTCAAGAAGTCCCAAGTACTGATGTATTCATGCAGTTAGAATGGTCGAGAAATTTATCGATGAACACCACAGTTACTTCAATCAGGCAGTTTGACACCTCACTCGCTAACTGTCACAAAATGAAGTGTGAGTTCATTCTAAAACAGTTGTATTTGCAGGCTTTGATGTGAACATGACAGCGTTATGCAAAAAGTAATCTAAGAAGACAATGTAGAGTCGTTGCTTTGTCTATTTGTTTAACTCTTTCCAGTATTCATTTTATTCTTTTTTCAGTTTGATTTTCTCGAGAAGTTTCGTTTGTCTTTCATAATCATTTAACATTTCCTCTTTCATTTACTTAGATATCCATTATTTGTCTTTATCTTTCGTGTTGTTTAATATAATTATAAGGGATTATACTGAATGAATTGATATTGCACTTTTTAGGGGTTTGGAATTTGTAAACATTTTGTGATAAGAACACGGGATATATTCGTCGTAAAATCGAAGCATGCTTTCTTATTTTCTTTGAAGCAATACCTTAATATTCTCTAAAATAAAATTGCGAATACAAACATATCTGGTCACATTAACTTTAGTCATTTAAGTTAAAATAATAGTCATAAATTTTTCTGTCCAAAGATTTAAAACAGCACTGTAAGAATGTACTGTTTGTTTTTGATTTATGATGAGAAATGAGAGAAGGAAGGTAGTTTGAACACAGTGACATTTTTAGAAAGGAGACCGTCTAACAGTCCTAAAAATGTTCACCATCATTTCAGAGTGATCTCCAATCAGATCCTGTACTCTCATTCGGTACCGAACGAACTTTATTAGGTTTTGTGAGAACATTTATATTTTATTCCTTCTTAGACTGGGAAAATAGGGAAATGCTGGATAAAAATAATGAAATAACGTAACACAAAATAAATAAAGTGAGAAGGAATTTATTCATATATTTTTTAAGGCGCAGGTTAGATTAGAGCTGAATACTTAGAAGTATATATAAGATAGTTTTTCCTTCCTCTCTTTACAAAGGTATCTTTGCATCGCTATTTTCTTCCAATGTTTCATTGAAGTATTTTGTTATTTGTGGTTAATTAGGGATGCTGCTAATCCTTTCAGTACCATTGTTCCCTCGGTTGGCTCCTATTACTAGGTTTCAGAGTATTACAGAAGATTTAGTACTTAAAAGTACTAAATCTTATAATTTTTATTCGAAATATAAACCCACTGGTAGTATTTCGCTGGCACCCTTTTGATTCGGAAATCGCTGCATATAACTAATATTGTTCGAAATAAGTGTACAATGAAGAATGAATACTTTATTTGGCTTGTAATTGTGAGCATGCTCTATAACTGCTTCTACCCTTGATCTTGTGACTTTTGCGTGAGTTACGGCCGTTATTGTCCACACCCATGCCGTAATGTCAAGGCTTTGCATATGATAGAATTGCTTATGACAGAATTGATGAGTACTTGGAAACGCACACACACACTGAGAGAGAGAGAGAGAGAGAGAGAGAGAGAGAGAGAGAGAGAGATTATAATTGTGAACACCTTTTATGTGCTATGCTTATTGCCAATGGTTTCGACAGGCATTAAACTATGACCTTGGGTTACCTTATAGTTCTAAGACTTCCATCTGACCCTGAAAACTCTATTCAGTTTGAAGAATTAAGGCCAAGGTTAAAAGAAGCAGCAGATACACAGTTGTGGTGTGCAAAATAGCATTAAAGTTAGAATCTAACATTATTTACTTAGTGCTCATAATAACAGATATCTGCTTTGTTTATTACACTGCTATTACAGGACTGCTTATTGTTCTAAAGCTATTTCTCATTGTAATGAAACTTCTGGCCAGGTTACTTTTCCCACCATCAGTTATTAGTACGCTTTATGAAGATAATCAGAAATCTTCAGAGGAGTTTTCTGTTACTGAAATGAAAATGATGCATTTAACTTGAAAGGACGAATTAATAAAATTATTAAAAATTATAAAGGTCCTGAATGGTTTTATCAGTAACGATTATTAAATTGAAATTAAGTATATAAGTGAGCTCTTCAAAGATGGAATTCAGGCATCTCTGACAGAATAATGAGATTTAAGAGTTCTTCTATTACAGCTGTATAAGTACACCACTCTTTTTCAATTTTGTCGGTTTCTTCTAAACTGTTGTAGTTGACTTATTAGCACATTTGGCGTCACTGGATGCCATATGGTCATCCCCATACCTCATAGGGTTTTGGGAGTGAGGCATTCTGCTAGAAGAATTGGTTGGGTCGCAGAAGCCTTTTCCACACACAGTTAGTAGGAAAACCACAAACATCCATGCCCATGGCGGGATTCGAACCGCAGCCTCTTGACTGAAGAGTAGATAGGCTAACTACTCGTCCAACCAGGCTGGCAATGACTTATTACTCTTATAAACTTAATCACTTGGGTGCAATTTCCCCAGAAACTATAACTAACCAAATTTAATGTGTTTTAACTTCTTCTAATTCTAATTATTATTTAGACATTATATCGTCGTGTTCAGAGGTTATTGGTATATAAACTAATTGCGTACGAAAATTAGGAAAGAAAAATAAAACGAATAATTTATTTTAAAAACCTACAAAATAGGCATGTTTTAAATCACTGAACTGATATCTTTACAAAATTTAGGCCTTCAATAAATAATTTAGGTATTTAAAAAACAACAGAAAGTATGAAAATTAAAAACACTGTAGAACTCTGCGTATCCTGAAGTCCAGGTAAAAATACCATACTTACAGACCATTGATTTATGACAAACTGATTAATATCATGTTAGATCACATTTCACACAGATAACAGCCTATACAACCATGACATTGATTCCATTAGATGTCTAATGGCTTCCCAGTGGATATTTCGTCATGACGTCTGAACAGAGAATGATGCTGTTTATATGTGTCTATGCGCAGCATATTATTGCAGTTTACAGAACATCCCTCCGGTGTTCGTCTGGACTAAGATACAATGCATTCACTGGCCATTCAGGAATGCATGAATCCTTTTGCGTGTTCCTCGAAGTAATTATTTATAACGTAAACCAGTGACGTGCTTGTTATCGTTCTGAAGATTCGTTATCCGCCCGGAAACAGATGCATCATGGCTGTGAGCATATGGTTCTATACGAGCAGCTTTTAGGCCGCACACCAATGATACGCTGGTCAATTCTGTGATCCTAATTCTGACCACAGAAACAAATTCCATACCACCTGTACCGGTTTAGATGACGAAACTATGCCCCAAAATAACCATGGTATTGTTGCATCATACATGTAGTAATCCATTCTGGTGTTTATATGAACCTCGGTCGGACCAGCACACCTTTCCATCATTACTGCAATGTCCTAATGATACTCTGTTGATACCGTAGGCCCATTTGAATGGTGACATTTAGTGATAGGACATTCTTATGTAGGCCTTCGGCTCTGCAACCCCATACATGCGAAGGGACATTGTTCCTGTTCCGAAAATCAATCTCTTTAGAAGGAAAAATCCGGAGTGGAATGTCTTCCGATTTCAAAGAGAAAAACTGACCGATACACAAGACGCATATCATTAATTGCCTTGATATACTTTTAACCAATCCCAACTAATTGCGACTCCTCTCTGATTTCCCTCTTAAAATTGCTTGTAGGATGTTTTAAATTATACGAATAAAATTCAATATAATAAAAATACATGAAACGAAGCAAAGTCGAATAGAGGAGATTAGCAGAAAAGAACAAAAGAGCATACTTATAAGGGAAAATAACAGGCGAGAGAGAAAAATGGGACATTAAGTGTTTATAAGCTATAAAATATGCTGAAGACGCAGTGTAACAGCAATGCAAATTAAGCATCACTGAAGAAGTTATATTAAAACTATCGGTATGTTTTTCAGTGTTTTTCATTTCTCAGAAATGTAAAGAAAAAAAAATCGAATAATTAAATACAATAACAAACTAAGAAAGAAAATTCTTAAACTAACTATCCTGATGTCCGTTATTTTTGAAAATTCTTACATATGAATCACTTTAAAATCACCTTTTTCAAATTATTTAAAAAAAGTGATTAAAACACTCGTATGGAACCCTGCTATAGCTGGGAGAAGAAAGGAAACACCTGAAAGAAATAGTCGGGAAAAAAAGTAAGAACATCCCCTGTGGGAAACAGGAATAAAAAAAAGAAGCCAACACATGCCATCCATAACGATGACAAATCTTTACCTCCCTGTCTGTGTGTTACTCCACCGCCCTCCATTTCTTAAAGTGACAGAACAACCTTGTGAACTGGTATCTTCCGTTTGCCGGAAAACGACTTTACTCTAACCACTCTTTTGGTTGTTGATGAGGCCAGACATGAGAAATCGCCCTCAGGACTTTTCTCACCTCCGCACTACGCATGTCAACAATGAAAACGCAGACGTTTTAAGGATTTTGATGAGAGTGCGACATTTTTCTCTCTCCCAGAATTCCTGCTTGTTATGCTGTGTATTATTTGATGATCCTTAGTATTTTGCAAGACGAAGCAAGCTTCTGAATGCAGTAAATGCTGTGGTGGTGGTATTTTATAGATCGCTCTGGGCCAGTCACGTTTCGCAGACTGGAGAGAATGCTGAGTGCTTCAATGCCATCCTTCCTTGAGAAACTGTTTGAAACGTTAATAAATTATTTTGAATTACACAAATTAGAACTAACATTTCTTTTATTAGACATTTTCATTACAAAATGTTATTGTGGTTTTCTTCATCTAGTGAAATGTGCTGTTTATTGCTAGAGATACGGTTTCTGGTGTTGAATGAAGTGTATAACATTTATGTATAGGCAGTACAAAATAGTGAATAGGAAGTTAGGTATCACAGGCTTAAGACAAAGTAAGTAGGTTTATTATAAACCTAATTTATGCTACGATAGGATGGTCTACCCTATCCTATTTAAGTCTATTAACTGCTGTGTCATTCTGAGAAATGTAGTCGGTTTGTTTTATGGTAGAAAAGTGGCGAGTAAAACTCGAGTTTTAGCAAGGAAAAATTCATACCAGACCGGAAACTCTATCTTCATTTGAAGATACATTCAATTTCTTGCTTGAAGACTAAATCTGAACTAGATTTGGGCATTTTTCAACCAACAGGTATCATCGCTATCTACTACATTACTGAAGCCGCTGCTTTATTTATTTATTTTTACTTGCCACTTACATTCTGTGAACAGAATAATATGACTCCTTAATAACGTCTTTGCTAGCCAGGTAATTGGACAATATCGTCTAAAGAACAGTCTCTGAGTATGAACAGCTTCTTTCACCAATCGATTGGCATTTCCGCATAACACCTTCCACTCTACTTCACTTAGTTTAGTAAACCAAGGTCAAATTTAGCATTGTGACGATACTCGTGATCTTATTCTTAACCCTCGATCATCGCTTTTAAATTTGCGATAATGGTCAGTAATATCTAATCGTGAACTCCGCCTGAACGTTATACTACTCGTCACTGTGACAAAACGTCGAACTACTATATGACTAAACAATCCAGCTAATTTTACCAACTACAAGCCACACGCACAGTCTCATATTGTCGATGTCATTTAATAGATATAAGTATCATTCGTTTTGCGAAAAATTTCGACTAAAAGGATTGTAGAAAAGTCGTAATGGAAGATACTATTACCTTCGAAAGCAAAGGTAATGGACGACAGATTAATTTTCATTATTTAATGCTTGAAGCAGATCAACAAATATTCGATCAGCTTCAAGACAGTATTTGTTACATGAACTATTGAAGAATAAGTTTCACACAGCTCACTGACTTGATTGTTTCTTTTCTGATTCGAAGACATGTTTTTGGATGCACTGATGGTTTACTTTCGCTTATTATAATTATGATGGAGAAGAAAAGTCCAGGCATTTTTGTTTGGTGAACTTCATTGGTTTAGGAAAAGCGGGATTTTACTACATTTTACATAGAACTCATTTGAGGTTATATGAGGGGTAAAATAACTGCGCTATTTATTTCGGTACAAATTGTAACCATCTGGAGCATTTTTCATTCAGAATAATGAACGATTTCATTGGTTTGTTACGTACAGTTCTTGTTGGCTCTAAATTCAGGAACGCATCAACATCCGAATCGACAGACTAATGAAAGTAGTTTATTAAATATCAGTTACAGATATTTTTTTTCTCTTCATATGATCTGACTGTTCTAAAAACAAACACTTCGGGGCAAAAGTAATCTTCAACGCATAATTCCAGTCAACATTCCATTCGTTGTTGGATGTTTAAAAAACCTGAAATATTAGCAACACCCAGCTTTTCCCGTAGGGCTCTATAAATCATATGCATGACGATTAACATTCCCATTTGTTTGTACATCTCTCTCTCTCTCTCTCTTTCTTTTTCTATGTATATATATATATAGAAAGAGAAAGAGAAAAATAGAAAGAGAGAGAGAGAGAGAGGAAGTCTGAAGGAAGAACATGCACGCGCAAAGTAATACAGTCGGAAAACAAAAACGGCATCAGGATTTTTTAAAAATCCACGTACACATTATTAAAAGCACATTAGAAAAAAAAGATAGATTTAAATCCTTTTTTGTCAAATGACAGCTGTCATTATAATTAACGACTTCAGGAAATGACTGATTCAAGATCAAGTTCAGGTTTATACCTTCAATAGTTTTGAGGGCACTTCTTTTTCTTTGCGCATTAACTGTCTCTAAGTGTCTTCTATCCTTGATTTAATGGACAATGAAAGCAGCTACTAAAATTTCATGTCGCCGTGTTGTTAATTTTACACACCGTAACAGGTAGGAATTGAGGTTGATCAGAAGGTTTATTTACTGCGAACTTTGGTTAGTACGGAACTTACAATGTCAAGGTCAAGTCAACAACAAGCCTTCTTGATTAGTTGTAAAAAAAGTTTGTAAAGTTTATGACTCTGTATTGTTGAATTAACGGTATGCATGAATATTATATTTCTTAGGATTTATATCTGTTTCACACGGAGTAGTGATTCATAAAAATTGGCCATCACCCATAGGTGAAGATCATAAAAAAAATAATCATCCTTTGCTTCATTGGTGGTATCGAATTTTTGATGCCGAGGAAGAAGGAAACACATTCCTTGGAAACACAAGAGACGCGGAAAGCGAGAAAAAGAGAGAGACCCTAGAAAAGATTTAAAATTCATTCTAAATTAGTAAAATAAAGAGCCAAACGGCTTCATTTTGGCGATGCAAAATTGCATAAGTAAAGAGGATATTAGATCCAGCATTATTTCAAAGCCGAATGTAGAAAATGCATTTCTCTGACATTTCAAGTTCCTTAGTACTGAACGAGAGTTTTTGCCTCTTAAGATTTCTGCCTGTTCTCTGAAGAGAACCAATCAGCTCGAAACAGCTGTCAGGACAATGAAACCTTATCAAAATGGACCAATAGAAGGCGAATATATACACTATTGGCAGGTGCTTGTGTCTTTTAAGTACTCCACAATAAGACAACTCTGGAATGCCGAGGAATGTATTCCCGCATGAAACTATGAAAGTATCTTACGAAACTTTCATAGTTTCTACATTCGGGTTTGAAATAATGCTGGATCTAATATCCACTTTACTTATGTAATTCATTCTAAATATTTAAATTTTTGTATTAAATATTTCTAAATTACAACAACATTCAACTGGTAGTGATTTTCATCTTTTTGTAGATGAACCTCTTTCTTCTCTAGAACTGGCATTCTAGGCTCATCTAAGATACTTTTCGCTATTGATTTCCAGTCTTGAGTGAGTGTGGTGGCTATTAAAAACCAATCTTAAGTTTTTTAGTTGATGATTTCTTCCGTAACTGGCCTGAGACGATATTTACTGAAGTTGTATCAAGTTCGTGTGTATTTCATTTTCTTCCATGTTCATTATTATTGCAATGATATCACATGATTCAGAGACCATTTTAATCGGTGGCCACTAGTTTAGTAGGTAACGACTGAATTACTGAGGTTGTCGGTCAGACTGATCGGCGTTCCAATCCTATCTACAATTCTAGAACTTTTATGAAGGAATTTCAACTGAGAATGAGGTAAGTCTCATAGCGAAGAGGGCAGAATGTTTCCTTTTGGAAAACTCGGGTTTCTCATTAGGCCAGAAATGCTGGCCTAATGAGAAATTAAGAGTGGGAAAACGTGAAATTTTATGGTCAAACACAGGAATTTGCTTATGAGATGTTATGTAGATGGTGCTAAGATATTGTGAAAGAGAGGAATTAAAACTGCAACATTTTAGCGTTATGAAGAAAAAAAAATAAAAATGAGTAAGAAAGCTGCGAAACTAGAGTCATATACCGCTTTCTTTTCCATACTAATTTCCATGGTGATTATACAGTTATCTTCTGAAAAAATGGAGTTTTTGTCAAAAGATTTCGGTCCTTATAACCTTGCAACACGGGAAATGAGTTTGATTTTTAATTCAAATTGGCACGCTGCCATTTTCAATAGGAACATTTATGGTTATTTGTTTTAAGTGACATTTTAATGAAATATTACAGTCTTCACTCGGGAATAGTTTCGCTAAAGTATTTATTGCAAGCAGCTCAAGGAAAGTGTATTCAGATATTTCTGAAGTCAGTGTAGTTGTTCTCCGAACTCTTGTAACAGGATCTGTCCAGCACTGACAGGTGTTTATGCTGTATAGAATGCCCTTGACCCCTTGTGAAATGAAGCAATTACAATCTTAATGACATCTGTTCAGTAGAGGTTTTCCAAAGCATTTAAATGTAGAGTAATAAATTAATGAAGTTCATAAAACAGTATACTCAGGATAACACAACAATAAGCAAACGGAAACGCAGAAATATAAACGCTCTTTTTTAACAATTTAAATTTTTCAAGCATCAATAAAACAAGGAGGATAATTTGGAAGCTTTTTCATCACATTTTCTTCCTGTTAGAAAAGAATTTTCCCATAAATTGAGCAGCAAATAGTTCCTTAAAAAAACAGCTTCTTTATTAGGATAGGTAGATCTTTATCTCGAAGAAAATGTGTGTTACAAATGCGGGTAAAAACAGAACTGAACCATGCATTGAAGAGACAGGAGTTTGGCTAGTTGTATCTCTGAAGAAATTATTTGGCTATTATTGTTATTGATGATTTTGTTGTTGCCTCAGTTACTGCGCTGCACGAATTTTAGAGTGGGGGGGGGGGGTTAATTCTCAATAATTAAAACAAAGCCAACTGGTTTCACACGTTTTTATGAAATATTACTTATTTCTTTTTATAAAGTAGGTCAAACAATATTTCTTCATTCATGAGTAATTATTCACAATGAGTAGTTGCTCCTAAATTCACCATTCTGAATGAAGCGTAACTATTCACAATCGGCAGCATCATTCAACCGATCATGAATAGTTACTCTTCATTCAGGAGCAACTATTCACAATCGGTTGAAGGAGCAGTGGTTTTGGCATTTTACTTCTTCTTCTTCTTTTTCCTACTTGTGGTTTCATCATTCCTTCTTTTATTTCAACTATGTGAAATCATTAGGAGATTTTAAGCAACATAAGATACAGCTGCATTCCAAATTTGGACGAAATCGGTTGAACAGTGCTATCTGTATACGTGGAGGAGAAAAATGAAAACGGCTTTTTTGGGGGGCGGAGAGTTTAGATATTTCTATTTGTTAATTGAAATTAAATTCGAAAGTTCAATAATATTTAACTTTAGAACCGTACTTGCTACAGTACGTGGCATAAGAGTCACTGAAATGATATTTGAACAGCGATCATCAGCGATCATTTGAACAGTTTCTATCTTCTGAACGTTTTTAAGCAGTATAAAATATGAATGGAAGCTGAGAATTGAAACTAGTACGACTGAAAAACATATTTACTAGTATACAAATAGTGATTTTCAAAGTGTGTTCCCATTTGGCATTGTGCCATAACCAAAAATATAAATTTATTAGTTTTATTGCTTTTAACAATTAGGTAGTACTAACTAGTAACCGCTTCTATTTGAACTAGTCCAAATGCACAGATGTAGAATTACTTATATAGGTTATCGCTAAATCAGTATTAGTAAAATTATTGTAATCGACTATTAGATAAAAAGTAACAGTTACTTGCTAAGAGAAAATATGCACCATTAAAATAAAATATACACATGCCAATTAGAATCATTTAAATGCTAGACTTGCTCACCTTGTTCAATTGCTCTTCTAAATACCAGTTTACCTTCGACTCGTTTTATTTATATGATCAGTCAAAGTAATGTTACATATAGAAAACTTATCTGAAAATAAAATATCAAGGGATAAGTTATCGAAAAGATATGCAACATTAAAGTTTCGTCAACTGTCTTTTTGGCTCCATTAAAATGGAATCTACGAAACTATAGCAATAATGTAAAACTATACTGAAGTAAGTGGATTTTGAAAATCCTTTATTTTGGATTCGTATCACCACAGTTACTTGGATATTTTTTCTTAGCAGTGGTAATGACATGAAGAATTAACAATTCAGACGTCTGCTTTGCCATTTATTTCTTCTATAAACTAATTTATAATTAAATTTCACTTTCACTTCATTCATTCTGTAACTCCAGCTCACATTTTCTTCAGGAGTTGGCTGCATGGAACTCCAAAATGTTATTGTATACATTTACGTAATATCAGTAAGCAAAGGTAATGGAGTCAGCATGAAATACCCTGCCAAAAATCGTGCAAGAAACACGCATCTCCATATTTGCTATCGAATGAATTCCAGCCACGTGTATGAGGAGATGAAGCCAATTTAGCTGTCTACCAGTCAACCTGTTATTTACCTTGGTGAGTGCGGACATCTAGGCCTAACCCGTTATTACCCGTTATTGCCTACATTAAATCTTTGACTGCTTGGTGGCGTTAGAGGAACACAAACCGGCCACTTCCTCTTTCTCCATGGCTTAATATTACTATTTCAGAAACTGTTATCATCAGTATAATAAATATTAAGGCCAAGGTCGTCTTTGAGGAAATGCTGATGCCCACTAATGATCGAACCCTACTTAGAAGGAGCCTTTCCTTACAAAAACTGACTTCTTATTTAGTTAGTGATGAAGCATGCTTGCTGGAAAGTCAGTTTTTCATTGTCCATCAGAAGGAACCAATGTCATCTGGGAGTCAAGGTTAAATATAATATACAGTTCATACCTTTTTTTATCGTCTATCTTGCAGGCGCCTTGTTTCTTTGGCAACGAGTACATCCAAACATCTATAAAGATATTCACGCATACGGATGACTTTCGTTATCATCACGTGTTCCAATACAGCGATCTGAGCAAATCAGTTAATAAATTAAACGTAACATGAGTCTGAGTGTTTTTGATAACCGATATATTAATCATCCTGATTAATGGGATTTGTTTTCTAGTTAAACGCCTTACTAGTGATGAACTCTTAAACATATATTCAACAGGTTATTACATTAAGAGTGAAAACTATGCAAAGATCAGCTACTTTGATTACTTAGATAATAAAAAATCCGGTCTGTTTTGCAAGCGAGATTTTTTGCTAAGTAACCGAGAGTTTCATTTACTAAGTTCTGGTAATGAGTCTCTATTCTTACTATACTGTGTTTCATTCCCCTATCTACTAGAGTTTTCAAAAAATTCTCAAAAAGGATAAACAGTTTTCAAAAAGGGTTTCTAGACAATATATTACTTCTGAAATTTCTACACAAAGTTCCTGTATTTACTAATCAACCTAATAGAATAGTATTCTTATATAATATTTTTTTTACTACTTTTATTTTTATATATTTTTTATTTTTATATTTTTATATATTTTTTACTACTATATATATATATATATATTTCTATAATTTTCTATAATTTTTCTAGAGGATTTCTAGAATTTTTCTAGAGGATTTCTAGAATTTTCACAAAACGATTTTTCAGAATTTTCATAGAACCTCATCTTTTACTTCATCCATTTAACTTTTCTGCCTTAAACTGCATATGATGAGATGGATTTAAGAAAGTATAACGGAATATTTCATTGTAGAGTCGTTTTCTATATACTGTTTGTAAGTGAGAACGTAACTTAAACAGTATATAAAATTTATTTAGGTATCACATATAAGTTTAAATAGAAGACCGAATAACCGGCTATTGCTAGAAAAATAGCAGTAACAAATCACACGAGCTTTAAACAATGTTGACTTAAGCGACTATTTTTACATTCTATAAACCCATTCTCCTATTATCTAGAATCAGAAAATCACTTATCCCTTCATCTTTCTATTCAAAATTTTGAAGCAAGCAATCCGTCGGTTAATGATATTTTTAAGGAATTTAACAGAACTAGAATTCATTGACGATGTTACGATTTTCTTTTATTAACTATTTATTTCTATTTTTTATTATTTATTTTTATTTCTTTTATTAACTATACGTTAGTTGAATGATCTCAAAAATTTGCATAGGACGCTGCTTGTGAATTACATTCACTCATTGTTTGGCATATTTTGAAAACGACTTGGTATTGCATGATCATCAGAACTAAAAACGTTTACTTACCCTAATGAAAAAAAAAATGGTTGGGTTCGTTCTTGGACTACTCATAGGTTTAAATTTATAAGGTATACTATGAATAATAATAATAAAAAAAAGTCCTTTATAGACATTCCTGAAATTTTTGTTGAAATTTGAATTAAAATACACTTCTCGACAAAATTAGCGGCGCGCGCGCGCACACACACACACACACACAATGTTTTTCATGAATATCTCATTTTTACCGGTGTCTCCAAAGGTGAACTGAAGCCCAGACAAATGATGTACAGTTCTGTTCTCTAATGAGTCTTATTTTAGCCTTCGAACTGATTCTAGACATTATTTGATCTGAGCTGAACGTAGGAATGCGGTTCCATTCTTCCAACATCAGAGAAAGGGACACTGACGGTAGAGGCAGTGTTCTCGTGTGGCTCGGAATAATAACCAACGGCCACACCTTTATTTATGTTTTTGATAGGGATAGGATACCGTAACTACGTATAGATGCCGAGAACAGATTTTCAAACCCATATGCGATTTTGTAGAAGTGCAGCTGGTCCAGGTTTTCTTTTCATGCATAGGGCTCAAATGGCGGAGAGTCTTAAAACTGAAGATATCCAAAGACTGCCGTGGCTATGGGATGCCCTTAGGAATTGTGCGCTGCAAACTTCAGCCTTGATCACGTCACTTGGTGAGCTAAAAGTCTGCTCAGACTAGAAGATTTGTTTCACAGAATCTTGTAATCGAGCACGTACCACTATCAGGCCTATTTAGCCGGTAGAGGGGGATCATACACAAAACTGATGGCATGTGACCATAATTTCCAGAATATTATATAAACTTCTATAACGTAATTCTTTTTTTTGTGTGTGTGTATGTGAAGATGGGGAGGGGGAACATACATCTATGGAATGTCCCTTATGCCTATCTGCCGTTCCTTTTCCCCCTCCTCATTTCATTATTCTTCTATTGTACACCACCACACCGATTTCTGTTCTGCTTACTCGCAAATTGTACGAATTACAATACATTTTATAATTTATAATTTTTTTTGTTAATTTTGACGAACAGAGGAAACATTAAGAACCTAATTATGGAAAAAAAAGAGATCATACAAAAAAAAACATTTAAATATTAAAAAATAACTAAGTGTTTATTAGTTATATAAGAATAGCGTATTATAACTACACAAAATATATCTTCGAATCCTGAAATACGATATTTCTCAAATGTCTTTATGACTGTACATAAATCACTGTATTATGAAGTTACGAATTTCTGTAATGTTTAACTCATTAGTTTGTAGTAAGTGGGTATTGATAGCAAGATGTGGGAATCACGCCTGTCTAGGACGCGAAGAATTTATTATAAGATCTTTTCAACAGAAGGTGAGTTAGCAGATCTCAGACGGATGCTGCGGATATTTCCTCTTTGAAACTCACATTTTTCTGAATATAGCAATAATTCAGTCTTAAACGAAACATTTAGATTATAAATAAGCTGTTGTTATTTCGGATAGTATATTCAACCTCATATTTTAAATTTACACCTAGAGTTTGGTTCATAATGCTTAATTTTTAAGTTATTTCGCAAACTGCGTACCATTTACTGGATTCGTTCGTCTATGTCATGCAGTTAACCATCTTAAGATTATAAAATACAAAAAAGCTTCTTTAAATATTTGTTAGTACTGGATGGATTTTATTGAAATTTGATATTTTTAAGGTTTGGTTTCAACAGTAGCAGAAACTTGAATTGCTTCGAACTTTGCTTGCTGAGTAGAATTTAAGAAATTCGACATTTATCAATTTTCGCTTCATTCGGATCACTTTAATACAAAATTAGGCAAAACAAAATGTATGTCTACTATACAATAAACCAAAAGCAGGATATTAAATTATCACAGACGATAATTCAAAAAGTAGGTTTTACAATCGCATTTTTGTTTTCACAGCAATGAAATCTGGTGCTTATCTGGTCTCCATACTTTTATAGGTTCGACTTCTACTCGCTGACAAGAACTGTTACAGGCCTTTTATCAGCGCGTTTCTAAATTAACCGATTTTTGAAACAGGAAAGATAGTTTTTTTTCTTCTTCCAGCAACTCGTTTTTATTTTACCTCACAACTCCAAAACACCGGAGTAGAAATCAAATTCATACTATTTTATACAATAATAGGATTTATCTTATTAGGAATGCCTTTTAGGATTTAGGACAACAATATTGCGGCAGTTGTTCACCGTACTTCTCTGATAGTGAAATCATCAGTGGTCTTAGGCTCAGCTATCAGTGACAGCTAAGTCGAGATCTTTGCATACTGATCTTCCATAAATGTTGTTAGGACTAAAGGATTTACCTATTTCTTTTGCTAATAAACAGCGTTAGTCTATTCCTTTAATATTTGTTTTATAAATGTGCAGTTAAAATAATCAAGTTGAAATGACTCCAGAAATGTTAGTAGTAATCTTAAATATCAAATTTCCTCACGCCATGGAGGAATTCTTATTATCATTTCAGTCCTGTAGACAATAACAACGGTTCAGTTATAGCAAAAAAATAATAAAATAAAAAAATTATTTATTGTCTACCACCCACGATAATTTGTAAACCAAATTAAATAAGTTTCATAGAAGAGCTAATTATTGTTGTTGTTGTTGTTACAGTATTTCAAATTGTTTTAAAATCAATCAGAAATGTTACGAAAAAATAAGAATTTTTTCATTGATCAGTCCGAATCGTAATGAATAATCATCATCTTGAAATGCTTCCAAAATTCATACACTTTTTATTTATAATTACATTCGATTACTTTTTGGCTTATTTATCATAGACACAATTTTCTTTTACCTAATTTTGCCACTATGAAGGAGAGGGTGGGAGCACCCACAAATTGAAATGATTCACCAAATTTCAATAGAGGTACTAATATTTAACGCTGTTCCCCACTTTCAGTAAATCTACGCTGATTGCGTGGCATTATTATCAGTTGGAATTCGTTTTGCTGTAAAAAAGCTCCGTTTGAAAGTAGAATTGAAGTACTGACATTTTCTTGTATGCATTGTAACTCCTTCAGCCAGAGGAGTTATTGCAATATATTGTTCTTCCTTTTAAGGTTACACGGTGATCAGCATTCATCGTTGTAGATTTAGGGACACAAAAGCACACGTGTTGAACAGATTATTTTATTAATTACTAATAAAATAAAACTTGACGTTTCGACCCCTGTATCGAGGTCATCATCGGAAGGATACAAATGTATAAGGAACCAAGCTACATGCTCTAGCCCTGTATACCAGTAAACTAAATCTACGTAGTTAATTAATCATTTTCCCTAGCCTGACCTCTAGTGATTAAAAAAAATTAAATACGTAAATAAATAAAAAAATAATAATAATAAATTAATTAATTTAAAATAATAATAATAATAAAATAAATAAATAAATAAAAAATAAATAAATAAAATAAATAAAAATATTATTAAATAAAAAATAAATACAACTACAATAAACTGCTAAAGTCCTCATGTATTATTATTCTTCTGGAATTCTCCAGATCTGATTGTTATAATATGATTTCTTTCAGTTGCTGTTGAATGTTACAAACACTTCACCAGGTTGTCGTCTCGTAGTGGGATTTTTCTATGGCTAGTTTAGGTTGTTATACAGGTTGTAGATGTTATACAGGGTCCTCCGCATTCTTGAAATGGTTAGGCCATCATTTTTGTTGAGATTTGGGTTGTGTTTAAGCATTTCACATGACTGTTTAAATTTTCTCTCAAACCAGATTTTGGTGCGGTGCAGGGACTTGGTATTTTTCCAATCAATTCTGTGGTATGTTTGGAGTGCGTGGTCAGAAAGGCCGGTTTTCCCAAAATGGAGGTATTTAATGTGCCGTTTGTGTTCGTCTTGTCTAATTGGGATAGTTCGTCCTGTTTCCCCTATGTATGGTATGTTACATGTGCATTGTATTTTGTATACCCCTGGGTGGGCTAGGTGTGGAAGAGGATCTTTAGAAGAACTGAGTAGGTGTCTTAACTTGTTTGGGGGTTTAAAGGTGGTTTTAATGTTGTATTTGCGTAGTGTTCTGTTTATTTTTTCAGAAATGCCTCTAACATAAGGAATGGCAATAACATTCCTGAAATCTTTTTTGTTCTTACTGGTATCTTTGTGGAGGATCTTGCGAATAGTTTTTTTTTTACTGTATCCATTTTTTATAAATGTTTGGTTGATGATCTTGTATTCTTGGTTTAGAGTTTTGGTTTGCAATATATTGTTCAATTTCAACATGTTTTCTGCAGTTTTCCTGCAAATAATACAATTTGAAAGCCGTTCTAAAAATGTTGGAATGGCTCAAATTTTTATATCGATTTCAAACATCAACTTTGAGTGAAATCATTCCAACCAGTGTTCCAAAATAACTTGATGACGATAATGACTCTTAGGAATCTTACGTATTTTGGAAAATTAAACTAAAAACAGCTTTAATGCTAATAACCATTCTAATGAATGCTGTCACTATAAAAAACCATTGCGAAATGCACTTTTTTAATAATCGTCTTCGACCATTTCCATACTGTTTTTTTTTATCTTCCTTAACTTTATATTGATAAATATTCAGATACCACTTTAGTAAACTGTGAACAAGTTTTCGCATCGCATGCAGGAACATGTAAATTTTAATTAGTGAAAGGGTAAAGTCCTCACCATAAATTTTACAGAATTGATTAACTGTGGTTATGAAAAGTGATTCGTACAAATTATTTAAATTGTTTTTATGACAAAAGCAGCATCGTCTGTGATAAATTCTCGAATCCGAAGGCCGTGTCACTAGGTCGTGGACTTTGTCTTAGCATCCATTAACTTCGATATCACGAGCGCATTTAAGTGCCTCACCTGAAAACCTTCCTCACACTTAGACACGCTCGCTTGACCCCTTGATACACTAAAGAAATATTTGGGATCTTTCATATCCTTCATATGCCAACATTGGTTACGTTATTGGTGCTAATATTATGCACGCTAGAGATGAATGTGGTCATATGTTAAACTGTGTCGTTTCTTTTATTGGTCACGTACTGTTTGCTTTTCTAATTTGCTCTTTGACATGCAGGATCTGTTTAAACTGGAATTTATGAGATATGATTGTAGAATTTCTCTTCACGCGAATCCTTGGCGAGGACGAATTTCATTTCCTTCTCGATTGTCATCTAAGCCTTCGTGCGCATCACTTCCTTTTGTTTTTTCTTTTTTCATACTTCTCTGCTGACAGCGTTGATTTGTTATGAGAAAAATTAAGATATTTTACATCATTAGGGGTTAAGAATTTTTACTCTAAAATGATGCTGTTCTCAGCTCATATTTCCTTACAATTAACATCTCGCTAGGTGCGTACGTTGAACTAAGCTAAAGCTAGCAGGAGACAAGCACACGTGACAAGTTGGTGTGGTAAGACAGAAGAAACAGCTTCTTCGCCCCGAAAAAAAAAGAGGGGGGGAACTTTCTGCAAGCGTTATGATTTATTTTAGTATGACATCTTGATAAATGGAGGCTATTGGCAGCGGCTGCGTTTAAGGTCATCTGTCCGGGTCATCAGAGACCCACCTATGCTGTTCACTACTGCCTTCATTATCATTGGCTATCGAGCACCTGGGAGGGCACATGCGTGATATAATGTGCCTCGCGACACCCTTCTAGCCGCCCTGAGGACCTCAGAGACGTATCATATGTCCAACACTTAGTTACTTTTATATATAAAAAATATCTTTGATGGAAACGTTACATTACATGGACAAGAACTTGATTCTTCTGGTATTTATGGGTTCCTTGGTAGAAAAGAAAAAAAAAACAAAAATCTAAACTGAAACTTCGATGAATCATAGTAGGCAATTTTTGATGATACTGTGACGAACACAAAGGGAAAATTTATTTTGTTCGTTAATTGTTTATATTCTAAACAACGATTCTATGAATAATTGAAAATATAGCGTAGAAGCTACATTCAGTCTAGCTTCTGTGCGTTAGTGATCAAAAATGTTAAAAAATGAAGCCAGCATTTTTAATTTTTTTATTACTATGATTTTTTTTGCAGCTATAGGCAGGTGAGCAACAATCGTACTGAATGGATGGATAGGTCGCATGCGAACAATGACCGTGGAAAAAACTTCCAGCTGTTTTTTGACCGGGTAATTAATTGATCATTCTCAGGCCGTTGTCTTGGCGCTCTTCTTTGGGCACTCCAGTTTTTTTTTGCTCTAATAACAAATCGATCTAAGAACACGCAATTGGCAGACGAAACACACATTATGATGGATTAGTGGCGGCCACAGTAGAGAGTCGCCTATAATCATGCAGAGAGAACCATAATTACCATCCTACATATTAGAATGTACATAAGAAACTTATGATGAGAATAGAGACATGTTTAAGTAATATAGACAATAGACATCTATTGCTAAATAACTATTTGCATATTCAAATATACGAAACACTTAACCTTTCCCATGAGGCCTTCTTAGTTGAAATGAAAAATAAAATACAATGGTACCATAAAAACAATTCGGTCATCTTTGTTATGTAATTATAGTGATATTATAGAATTAAAAGATGAGTTTCTAATTAGAAGAAAACAGTTCATTGATAAATTACTTCCGGTTCATGGAGAGAGAGCTTCCGTAGCTCAGTCGCTATTGATGATGTCCTTTGATTGGAAAGACCTGGATTCGAATCCCGTTCAGGATAGAAAGAAACGTTATAAAAGCTTTTTAACTGGAGATAAGTTAACTGTCTCATATTGATGTGACAGGATCTTCCTCGCGGAATCAACAGACATAATATTTACAGTGGACCTCGGAACATTAATTTCATTAAATAACTGAGCTTAGTATACCAAGTAAACTTCTGGAATGCATGCTCTCACCAGAGATGATGATCATTACAGTTCATGCTGTGAAGATAAAATATAGTACACTTCTAGGTCAAGCACATTCAAAATCAGCGGAAATGTGAGAAACGGTATTCTTGCGCCTTTTGTGTTGTTATGATTTTCTAATTCTAATGAATACGCGTGTATTGTTAATGTTCTCTGACTTATTCTCAAATTTATTTTCTGTTATTTGACGTTTTCAAAATTGCTTCAGGTTAAGTCAGAAGGGGCGTGCACTATGAAAACGACTTCCATACGCCATTCAAGTGGGTAAATCAAGTTACGATTTGACGACTACGTATCAAGTCGTAACTTTGAGTGTGGTCAAATACAATGAGGGCTTTTATTTGTATAATTTAGTTTAGTCTGTTTGGAATTATGGTCGAAATATCCAAGGCTATGATTGTATATTTATGAACTGCATGTTTTCTCTAGCTGGCATGTTTCTTTAAACAAAAAAAAATTCACGAAGAAAATTCTGTTACTCGTATGAGACCGGCTAACTCTCCTTCAGTTGACTAAAAGGTCCTTTGGAATATTCTTTCGCATTCTAGTACGCTACGGAGGAGCTAAGGCTATTTTTTTTAAGTAAGTAAGTTTCTTAAGTAAGGCTATTTTTTAACGTTCATGTTTAACGATGCTTCATTCAAAGCCGTTGACGAGAAATAAAAAGACTACCTACTCAACAGTACATTTATATATCAGTCCCTCTTATAACACCTCCCATGAAAGAGTAGATTATGCATTTAAGGCATGCTGTGAATTTGAATTCCTGAAATCCACAGAATGCCATAAATAGTTCCATTTCCCACTTTCCTACGTTATAATCCTATGCTCTGATTCGCTTACGACAAGAAATTCATGAGCTTTAGTATTCTTGTATACTTCTTATTTATATCAGTCACCTTCACGTAGAAAAATCAATAATAGGCTAGTTCGTGGATTGGACCGAGTTCTAGAAAGACTGGGGAAATTTTTAGATTTCTGTTTTATAAACAAAATACTCGTATTAAAAATTCTATTTTTGTAATAATATATTTTTACAAAATAATAATAATAATAATAATAATAATAATAATAATAATAATAATAATAATAATAATTTATTATTATTATTATTATTATTATTATTATTATTATTATTATTATTATTATTATTATTATTATTATTAAAAAAGACCTCTAGGGAGTCAGGGACTCATCGAGGGAGGCCACATACTCCCCCACCAGCTATCATACTTATTCTTGAATTCGTATATATATACATACTGTATATAGCAAAACACGATGGAATTCTGTTTTGAAGAGATTCGACGTCGTTATCCTTCCTAATTGTATAATTATCCACAATTCCCTAAATGTGAACATCAGATTCACATTTATGGGATAGCAGATAATTTTATGATTTCTTTATTTACATTGTAAAGTTGTACAGTGTATAATATTAAGGAGAAATGCAGGGCACTTCTATATAAAAAGCTATGAATAGGATCTGCAGTCGCTCACAATATATCACTGATAAACAGAAGGAAGGGCGTAGACTCAAGAAAGAAATCTGAATATAAAACCACTTCTAAACTTAGGTGTAATGAGCAACCGAAAACAGAGAGAGAGCGAGAGAGAGAGAGAGGAGGGGGAGGAGACAATCACATTCGCCAACTATTAAGCGCCTAACATACGTTCTTTCTTTTGGCCAGTTATCATGATAAACATGATAAATTTATTGCAAATATCATTGCTACGGAGTTCTTACTAACATGTAAAATTAATATTTTGTCTGTATATCCATACGTTATGTCGATATGTGTTATTAACTACCTACACGGATACTGGATTTTATCTCTCACACTTCAGAATGGTTTGGGGACAGTTATGATTCTGATACTTTATCACGGATGAAGATTCGGTTCTCACACATTGGCTGGCTACATGAATTTTCATACTCGATTAGAAATCATCGACTATTAAACCACTTAAAGATATTCTTTAAGAAAGAGATATATACTTGGAGTTTACAGTTTATTATTAATGCTACGTGTATATTTTATCCAATCTACAAAGTGATGTAAATAAGAGAAGTTCGTTTTTGTTTTCTTTATTTGGATTTCACCAAAACATATGTAAACCTGTCTATCTTTAGTTGGTATCGTGGGTGGACTACAAGATAGATAATACCGAAACGCTACTCTTAGAGACAAAAAGTCTGAAGTGACTTGAAAAGTCACTTCAGACCAACTTTCAATAACAAGGGTGGTGGTCTCACACTCGGGAATGAAATTTATCCTAGAGACATTCATGAATATCTAATGAATACGGCGTAATTTGAACTTACAGCTTGGTTGAAAAAAGGATATGTAATCCACTCGGACAACAACAACAACAATTATTATTATTATTATTATTATTATTATTTTATTCACATAATTGATACACAGTCAAAACAAGGTAGCATATAAATAAAAATTTGACTGGTGACTCAGAACAATTCAGATTCTACCCAAGAATCTAAGAATAGTCCGTCAGGTAGCGTCGTAAAATATGGACTGTTCCAAGTAATGCTGTTTTTTGTAGGTCATATGGGGTCACTTCATTGGTTTTATTATTATTATTATTATTATTATTATTATTATTATTAAGAGACACCTCCAGGGAGTCAGGACTCATCGAGAGAGGCCACGTACTGAACACACCGGGTATCATACTTATTCTTGAATTCATTCACACTGCTTGCACTCACAACATTCAATAGCAATCCATTCCAATCACGCACCACCCTCTGAGAGAAAAACCTAGCCCTCACGCCCTTCTTAGTGGCCTTCATTCTCAGCTCCCAAGGAAGTCCTTTCTCCACCCTCCATAAATTGAAAAATTTCATCAATTGTAATCCTGTATGACTCTTTCAGAAGTTGGTGAATCTGAATCATATCATCCCTCTTTCACCTGTTTGCTAGTATCTGCAGTCTACAAATTCTCAATCTGTCTTTATAATCAGTATTCCACAATCCTGAAAGGGTCATACAGGATATCAGAATCACAATATCAGAATCACAACGAAAACCAGGGGACCAGACCTGCGCACAATAATCCAAGTGAGGTCTTATCAAGGCCTTGTAAAGAGGCAAAATAACATCCTTATCTTTGCATGTGAACGTTCGTTTCAGGATTGCAATTACCTTTTGAGTTATATTTGCAATCTTTGCCACATGGTCCCTAAACTTCAACTTCCTATCTATTAACACTCCAAGATCCCTAGCCTTATCAGTTTCTTCTAGCGTAATCCCACCATTCGCTAGACATATAATTAGAAGGCTAATTCAGGAAGTAATTCTAATTATTGCACAGCTAAGTCAGTTTGAACGATGCCCTTTGGTTGTAAAGATCTGTGTTCGAATCCCGTTTACCACACGAATAACCTTCAGCAGAGCATTTACGTTTTATTAGCCACCCTCATATGGAGATGGAAAAGTTATTCCTTCCGGAAACTCGGGTTTTTGATCCCACAGACCAGAGGAATACGTGCAATTAAAAGTCATAATACACTATGCAGATTTGATTAACAACCCTACCAGAGCATTAAATGCGTTTCGAAGGGGCCAAATTACTTGGCTGTGACAGATCATTGAGCTCAACACGCAAATGAAAACCGGAAGGTAAATTCTGACTACTTTTTACATCAAAACGAAATAGTAAAATAATTCAATTCTAATCAGAGCCACTTGACAAAACTTGTATTATTTTTTGAAATTGTAAAATTTTATGAAATTAAAAAAAAATGACCGAAGGAAATACTTTATCTTCTTTCCTTAGTAAAGCAAATAGAAGATACTCCTCGGGAAACAAAGGATTCCTTTGTTCAGAAAAAAAAAAAAAGGTCAAGTCACTAAACAAGTATGATTTATTAAAGTGCAGAAACGAGATTGTTGTGGAATCGCAGAGTGAGGTAGTCGTTAGCAAAGTCTACTCTCAAGAGTTCATTCAGTTTAGCAGCTAATGATCCTGATGTGCAGGAAGGTGTGAACACACCTCAACTCGATCTGCTCTGACATTAAGGGTAGATTCGAGTTGATTGCAATAAAAATATTTTAATGTGTTGTCACTTTCTCTTTTCCCGTGACAGTGCTAGTGCTCATTGCGTGTTATTGTACTATTAGGGACATAGGAAAATTACTGCCGAATTGATGCAGAGGAGGTGGGGGTTGTCATCAGAAGGTTCCTTCTATTCATTTCTCCCGGTTAGAGCCCGAGATAGCATCTCCTGAACATATGCATAGAAACCTTCCTCGTCTCCAAGAGGAAACATTAAAAATATAATTGGCGAATGGAAATAACAGGCTTCCGACAATAAGCATCCACTTAGTAGACAGCGAAGCTACACCAATGATTAATATTCTTCAAGGGCAGTGTTACGAACAAAGCCTGTACGCTCCTATTGCTGTTTTAGAAACCAAGTTCACGGTTGGTGATCATTTGTTTCCCCGTCACACGCAGTGCACGAGCATTTTGCCTTTTTTTTTTCTTTTGCTCATCCCTGTCACAGGAAAAATTAACGGCAACGATGATGCATGTCACGCGTCGCTTTTACGGTTCGGTCTTGCCGACAAAGGAGATTGCTTAGGCGGAAAGATTTTCTTGTGTCATGGAGGGCTCGATATGGTAGAGGGATGGATTTTTACGTAGATGCTGAAAGTAGATTTCCGTGTACACAAGGAAATGCGCCAGGTTGCACATAAATTCTAGGAGGGGTCAAATCTGCTTATTTGACATCAAGTGCATGCTTTTGTTTGACTGATAACACGCTACGTTCAAGTCCTCTGATGAATGGAACAGATGTTTGCCACGCAAAGGGTGATCGTTTAACTTACAATATCCGTCACAAGTTCGATGACCAAACGATCATACATTGTGGAAACTGTGGGAAGTAGAAAGAAAGTGAATAAGATGGATCTTTGTGAGTAAAAGACACAAAAACAAGACTTGAATTTTATTTCAGATATCTAAACTGTTTTCTCTACAGGAATACTGATTTCTGTAGAGGATCTTAAATTTGCATTGCCTCAAAGCCAATCTTGTTCATTATATTAGGGTTATATACTGAAGAAAGAAACTGCGGATTATTAAGCTTAATGTTTGTGATTTGTGAAGATTGAGCTTTTCGCTGTATGAATAATAATATTTTTGTTCACCCACGTGATACTGGAACAATTAGTAAATAAATACAACTCTAAACCTGATAGAAAGAAAATGAATATGATAAGTAAAGTGCGGAAATAAATTTATTAATGTGTCTTGTCTAGTGCAAGCACCAATACGACCCTTTCTTCAGCAATCAGTCGTATAGAGTTCGACGGAATAATATATTTAGATGCCAGTTTTAGTTTATTCGAATTGATGGAAGACTGAACAATACGATTACATGTTTTTAAAATAAGAAAATAGACAAAGAGACGAAATTTCTGTCTCCTGCGTATCGTACGGAGGAGATAGAGATTTTCTTACTCAAAATTTGAATTCTACACCGAAAAATAGACAAACTCAACTGAAAGGCATAATGAACTATTGAGCTAGGATTAGCTTTCATATCCTAGTAATGATTAAGTCAAGAAAAGTCAAGTTACTTGGGTCATTCGGTCTAATATACTGATAATTAAGAGTGTTGGGTTGAAATGAAGCAAGCAGGCCGTGAGGCTGATAAATTATGTTGTTAATTGCGTATGTTCTTAAGGGAGGTTTGTCTGTTATGAAACCCTGCGCCAGATTAATAATCCATCACTTCCGTCTAAGAATGAATAACTTAACTTTCATTTGAAATAATTCATGAAAGGTTCTCGTCCTGGAATGGGATCCAAATTGCGATCTTTCCTACCGAAGGACAAATGTCATGCCATTGTTTCTACTGCTCTAAAAGCTCTGGATAATTGAGAAATGTTTGCTTAATGAGATTAGTGCAGAAAAAACAGCGTTCATACCTACACTTTCTCCTAGCATTATTTATATTTTAAATGAATGGTTTGATCACATAAGTTCATAAAAAAATAAGGCTCAGTTTCACGTATTCATTTATCGGAAGAATAACCTCACAGATTTTCGAAGAACATCCTCCTGTTCGCATCGTGAGTAAATTTTTAGCAGAGTAGCTGCGGACTGGAAAAAATAAATAAATATATATATATATATATATATATAGGCTAAAGTGTGATCTAATCCTTTAATTTATATATTATTCTGAACCTGTTGTGTTAACATGTAAAATTTCTTTAATTCAGCGAACGAAAATTCTATAGAGGAAATATAAGCACATCCTACCCAACACTAGTAAATATACGTTAATGAGTTATGCTAATGAACTGCCATTTTGCTAAATGAGAACAGCACGCGAAAGAATGGGGGAGGGAACTATAATACCTTGCTGACGGCAGCTATTTAGGGCGATATACCCTTTCGTTTATACTCACCTCGGAAAGCTCTGTTCTGTGTGACACAGGTCAGGGATTTTGGTCACTATTTCTACTTCCTGCAGGACGTAAATCATTATTTTCATTTTCTACAACTTCCTTATGGTACAAAAACCTTAAACCTTTCGAAGAACATCCTCCTCGAATAGGATCTTTTTCTAAGCAGAGTTCAAGGCTTATAGTGGAAAAGACGGACAGGAAAAACACCAATTAAGGCCATGGTTCCGTTTTAGCGTACTTCACTTTTACGTCTGACATCATATTGTGTATATAAAGATTCCTTTCTCATCTCTGCATGTGGTAATGGGGATTTGGAGGTAGAAATTAACACAATGAACATTACCACAGAAGGAACAAGTGCCATTTGAACAAATGGTGCTCTGTTCATTAAAGATAAAGAGAACTATCGAGGTACTCAAAGAACTGAATTGTGAATCTGAATGTGTCTTCAAAAGATTTACGAATGGGTGCAAGTATTAAGGATAATTAATGGTCAGTCTTTAGATCCGCTGTTGTCGTTGTTCCAATGAGACATAAAGGTGACACAGAAACCTCTGTCTTAATATTTATTGGAAGTATTCAGCAACTGGTTTGACACTGAAGCCAACTATTTTTCTTGTTTTTTGGGTGAATTTCTGAAAATGCACCCCCCCCCCCCAAAAAAAAAGAATGACACAAATAGGCTCCACAACATAGAATTAAAAGACATACCGTAAGAACATTTTGTAATCTTAGTTACATCGTCACGAGTTTTATTTATTTTTTTAAAAAATAAATCCACGAAAGGTCAGATAAGCTTAGATATTTCAGGAAGTTGCTCCAGAAATCACAAACTGAACTTTTGCAATGTACTTTAGTCGTGCAATAAGGGTGATGATTTCGCACCAGCTATACAAATAATTGGCCACCTAAAAACATTTACAAACATCCGTTCCACAGTCAGATTTGACCTTACAGCATGTTGGTAGTCCATTTCACTTTCCACTGCTGAATATATACGTGTGAGTAGTTGTGTGGATCGTAGACGATTTATTGAACATCTAAAGTGGCATAAAAATTTTGATCTAATTTAAAGAGAAGGGCTCAGACTTAAATGTTATCCAAAATACTAGTGTAAGGTAGGTTCTATACTTCTCAATAGGTAAAAAATTCACACACAAAAAAACCCCTCAAAACAAACAACAATTAACAAAAAACCCTCAAAATTGAATCGCAAAAATTTCACTCAAGAATCACAGTAATCGAAAGAGCAAATTATCCACGAAAGAGATTCCTCATAAAATGAATTGATAGACAATTTTATCGATGCACTTATTTATTATTCGTATGGAGTTTCCTCCCTTTTCTTCTCCGTCCCTATTGGGGCGAGTTGAGCCCCATCATTGGGGGTTAAGTATTTATGGCTGTGGATCCATGTGTTCATGGGACCAGTTTCTGCTTACGGGATGATAAACCCCAGATAAACTGGGGGGAACCCTGCTGTCCACGCCCAAGACCGGCTAACTTGGCTATGGCTGTTGAAAATCCTTAAGCTCCTCACGTCGGGAATCGAACCCAGGACACTTCTTCCGCAAGAAGGAGTTGCGAAGCATAAAGCCACTAGGCTAACCGCGCGGACATCATTGCACTGATTGATACTGAATAAGACCTGAAATATTTTCAATAATATTTCGATCACTTAGTGGGTTATCGACAGTTTCAACCGGTCTTTTATAGAATTTGAAAAAGTTGCATATTCCTAAACATGATTGTTCTTTTTCGGTTGCACAAACACTCATTTTGTTACACTTCATAATTGACAATTACGATCAATGTATGCATCGGTTATATGCTCTTGCAGTGAAAAAAAAAAAAAAGGAAAATGAAGTGACGGTCAAAATGTGCAGTTAGTTTCCTTTGTTCTCGGAATAACTGACAGATATTATCAGGACTGTTATTAAGGTACATGCCGCTCTTAGGCAAGCGCTATATTTTACCGTCCTTAAATTCAATAAAATATTTAAAAAAAATAAAAAGAAAAGGAAAGAAAACGAACTGTGTATTTATGGTTGATATACACTATTATACGTCGATACTTTACAACATGGTACGAATCGCTGCACAAAGGTAAGGACCCAATTTCCCATTGCGCTAAGTATACGTAGCGCAATTTTTGTTGTTTCACATTTCTTAACAAAAGTATATTTATTTCATTATATATTTGTATATTTACAAGTATTTTGAAATTTTTTAATTCGAAGTTCTTATAGAAAACGTAAATAAAAATGCGCATTTCTTTATATGAAGAATATTAGGTATGTAAAACAGAAAATGCTCAGATTACTTTTCTTTGTGAAAACTAAAGAGAAAGCATAACTGAGTATGTTGCAGAATGTTTGAGGAAAATAGTTACTTTTCTTTCTTTATTTATTTTATGGGTAAGGGAAGTTTCAGAGCCAATCATACTGTTGATAGCCTGGCTGGTCTACTATATAGAATCTTCAGCCTCTAACTAACAGGATTGAGAGTTCGAATTCCACTGTGATATGAATAATCGATTATTATCTCTGGGTGGTATATGATTTCCATTACCTGGTATAGATGCCACTTCTGCTTATCGGAGGTCTGAAGTAGTCTGACCACTAGAGCAGGATTCTCGACTATCTAACCTTAGTGCGTTCAAGGTATCAATGTATTGTAGGTTTTTCATTCATTCGTAAGTGTAATTGTCGTAATTATACGGTGAGCAGACCAAACTTGTTTGCTTATATCACAAAAATAAAGTTGACGGCTGTTACTAGCTCGATTACTAATAAGAAATGTTTATACTGCTTAGAAGTATTCACACTCGCATTTTAGCATCACTTCACACACATTTCCTACAGAAGAAGCGCCAGCTGGAGTGAATTTGAAGAGATATTGAATAAAAAAAGTAGGTGTAAGGAAACAAGCTACAGACGTAGTCATATCTAACAAGAGCAGCCTTAATCAGCGAGTCATCAATCTAAACTTTTATAGAATAGAATAATATGTATTATATTCCTGAGCCAGACTGTATTTATAATATGTTTAGACATTGTGTAGAACACGAATTCCTTTTCAAAGGGAAGTTTGCTTCCAAACAAGGATGCAATGTAGAACATGATCTATATAGCTTTTGTGTGTAATATTAAGTCTAATTATAAAGTGTGTGAGTGAGAGGGGAAAAAAATGCGAAAACAATTCGTTTTCCATTTAAAAGGGATAACACAGTGGCTATTTATGTAGAATTTCAGGGTTTTTCGCGAATCCGATTCACGAAAATAACAGGTTGTTCGTGACGCGCGTGACATAAGTCATCGCTGGTACAACAATATCCCTTCCGATTCTCATTAAGCTTACGTTTTGTGTCACAATAATTTTCTCGATAAGATCAAAAGGACATCCTTAATCGGGCGGCTATCGCCTTAATGTCTCGACATTTCAAGGCCACGTGCTATTCACCTATCGCGATACACTCGAGCACCTTGATACAATTAACAAAGGATTAACCCTAATACAACGTCTTGAGATGGAGTGACATCTAGTGGTTAAAAACTGCGAAGACGGTCTCATTTGAAATTCGGAACTGTCCCAAGAACAGGATTAGGGTTGGCTATCAGACAGCGGGATCTTAATGTCTGCCGGTTTAGATTCGACTAACGGCTGAATGGCGACATATACAGCATTTGGTATCGTTGACTGTCCTCTAACTCACATGAATGCACACAGAATTGCTTGCTATCAGTTGCTAGGCTTTTGATGTGCTGTAGGAGACTTGGAAGAGAGAGAGATCCTTAATAGAAAACAAACACGCATTTCTGTAATCGATTCAGCTTCAGATCATTAATCCCCCCCCCCGTAATTCCATTACCTCTATATGGAGACATATTTCATAAACTGTCCAAACTGTAGTTATTGATTATATCTACGACACATTGAATTTCCATTATATTTTATTCACCAAAATTCTGCTTCCCATAGTTTAATCTTAGCTGTGTTACCCTTCAAATTACTTTTTTTCCCCTCTTTTCTGAACCCGAAATGAACTTTTTCAGGTATATTTCTGTTGATGAAACTCGTAATTACTTTCTATTCATTATACACGAATATGTAGGACATTATCAATATACTATAAAACTTCATTGTAATAGTACATTGTAAATAAAGAGGATTATAAGACTGTTTAACTTTTATAGCTCTTTCTTAATCAGTCGTTGTTAAACCAGACACCGGAACGTGATTAAGTTGCATTACAGTTTTCCAATTATTTAATTTTGTCATGCAGAACAGTACTCTCTTATATTTGATGCCAATTAAAAAAAAAAGCCATTTTTGAAAAAGATAGAAGTTGATAAAATTGCACATAAAATCTCTCTGTTCTTTGTTAAAATGTTTTTGCAATCGTTTTAGCTTTCTCTAGGGAGAAAACAGAGATTGACCCGTGTAATTTTTGCAGCACCGTTTTTGTGACCATTTCTGCTTCTCTGTAGTGTCCTACGATTAGGTTCTTCACGTCATAAACGGGATTCGAACCCATATCTTTTCTCCAAAATAAATACCAAATAAATGTTCAAGGGACATTGTCGAAACTGACTGCCTGAAGAGGCTCTGCATGGTTTCCAAGCCACATATAGCAGCTCGGCATATTTTGCAGCAAGGCTTATATTCCCGTAAATAATAATGATCCAGATTTGTGTGCAAGTATTAGACAGATTTTAAAAAAATATATTTAGTAGATAAATACCAGTTAGTATTTACAATCGTTTTTTATTACAGCTCTTGAGGCAATCATTTCTAACGTTAAGCCCAAATTAGTGCCAGTTTCATAGACAAATCAGTGCAAAATTGTTCTAGATAGCGTGCCAGTAATATATATGAAAATCTTCAGGCTACTTACATAAATGATTCCAGGAGATAATAAATAATCTCAACCTCCCCATCAGCTTCGCTAGAATTGCGTTTTTATATAATTGTATAATGAGTAATTCGTCTGGAGGCAATTAGTGCTTGACGCATTTTTTAAAAGGAAAAAAAAACCCGAAAAGATCGTTGCTTATCTTCAGAAAACATTATTCGGTAATTTATCGTGAGAGATAATACTCTTGAGAGCCAGTTATCTATGCGAGCGCACGCGATCATGCACATGAATGCCTTTTATCGACCACTGAATGGAAATGGCGGTAAAGTCGCTCTACATTTTGAAAGCATTTAAATCTTTTCAAAAACATGAAATTAAGCTAAGCGAGACGCTGGCGATATTTTAGCTACTAATAGCAGGAAGTTTGAGATAAGTGATGGGTTCTTTATTAAACAAAAAAATTAACAAGAAATTGAATATTGCTATTTGTGCAACAGTGCTAAAAGAAAACTATTATCTGCTATGCATTATCACGAAAATATGAGAATTCAAACAGCGAAAAATAAAAGAACAGAAGACTAGATCTGTAATAAATTTTTAAATGTTTATTTATTTTTATTATTGCTTCACTTGGCTATCTTTACAAAGGTTTTTTCCTACATCAAATAATACCATCATGCTATAGAAAGTTGCTGCTGTAAATGGAGACAGAACTGCTTCAAAACAATCTGAAAATGATAATAATGGATGAAGACCCTATCTTATAGGGTGTAGAGAATTTAAAATGAATAACTTTGGGTCTAAGATGGCCTGTGGATTAAAACGCTTTCAACTAACAGCGAATTTTCATCGAAAGATGAGAGATTATTTATTCTTATATATATATTTATTCTTATATATATATATATATATATATATATATATATATATATATATATATATATATATATATATATATATATATCCTTTCACATATGCATGTCAGATTCCTCTGTGAATTAGATTTCGTAAAACAGAAAAAGCAAATAAATAAATAAATAAATAAATAAATAAATTATTGCACCGTGATTACGAAAAGTGATCGGCAGTATTTATTATTTCTTAAAACATTTTCTTCAAATTTTTACATTTGGATCAATTTAAATCAATTCTATCATCCAATTAGGAAAGAACGAAAGAAACATGATTATAATCATCATCATAATTACAACCCGTAAAAAAATGAAAGAAGAAAAAAACGATATTTTATTACCCAGACCTTGACGTTATGATACTGTTAAGCTGCATATTTACAAGCGAAAACTAGTTTTGTATCGTGTATTGGGGAAATTAGATACGAGATATCTCTTTCTAATTCAATATATAGCTGGCTCGGATAGCTGCAAGGCCATTTTGGTATGTATTAAGGAATGTTCGCATATTCGCGTTTACCTAGAGCCATTTCAGTTAATAGAGCATAATTATGCGAATATCACTGTGCATTTGTTGCGATTCTTTGTCCATCTGATATTAGAAATAACTTCAACTACCTTTTTGAAATCCCACATCTCGTTTGGGATAGGGAGATGTAGTGGGAAATGATATTCTACTAATTTTTTTTATTGTTTGAATATTTTCATTTAAGCATATGTGATTTCCAGATATTTTTTTCAGCTCCTCCATAGAGTAATCAAAAAATGGTACTTATTTTATTTATTTATTTAGAATTAAGTACTGAATCCTAAAACCCTCCCTGCTTCAATAAAAAGGCCTATTTGTGAACTTTATTTTTTAAACTTAATTTCTTTGGAGTCCCACCCACGGGAATACTGGGGATAGATAGTGCAAGCTGGATAGTAGGCAATTGTTTGCAGACCAAATATCTCCTTAAACATTCCAAGCAACGAAATACGGATTTAAAGATTTGATTTAGTCGTTTGTTTGTGTTAACGCTGTTTCGTATTCAAATACGACATTGTTTATCCTTGAAATCAAGGATTTATCCTTATAGCAAGGAATAAAAATTAAAATTCTGCACCTTCACAATTTAGCATTTATAAATAAACACGGGGATGGGATCGTCTTATACGAATAAAAGAAATTGAAATTTTCAAAATACCTTGAAGATAATGTAAGCATATAAATAATCGGGATTAATGGAAGATTATAGTAATTTGCAAACAAGTATGTTTAAGCACATTTCTTCCACCTGTTTACGTATATTTCTGTATTAGTCATGAAAAACTACATTCTATTCAACATCCATTCTACACACACACCTTCGCATAGTTATGTGTAGGCGTATTTATCTTAGATTATTCTTAGAAAACCGATTTCGCTGTCTCTTGCCATTGAAATCATGATAGCCATCATCGCACTTCAAGGTTAAAATTTCCAGATATCCTTCTTTTTATTCTACACATGACCGGCTCGTGCGTGGCACTTCTCTGATTCTTCATGTAATTCACGCTACACAACAATGTTACATATACGTCACAGCTGTGATACACGTGATCGAAAAATTTAGACGACTAGATATCGAAATAAGTCGCGTGAAATAACAGGTTTTTTGGACGCAATATGATCTATCACTACGGAATATACTCGCTGGGGAATTTTGGTGCTGTCTGTTAATTGCGACTTCATTCTTGAGAATATTTAGATGTTTTCGTAGAGTAAATAACCACGCGATAACAAATTATACGAATGCAAATATAACACTTTAATATATTATTCAATACTTGTATAGGAGAGGTCACTTCCATATAATGATTTCAATTTCTGTTGATAGGCGCTATTTGCTTTGGTTTCCGATGTAGAGACCAGACCTGACGCAAGAGTGGGTGGTACTTGCATCGAGTATGTTTGGAGAGTAACTTCTATTATACTGGAGATAATAAACAGTTTTTTTTTTTTTTTGGACGGGGTAATTATAAGGATACAGTGGATTCTGACATTTTGTGCGATTTAAGAAATATTTCATAGCTTCGTATTCGAAGATTTATATCATGATTCACACACAAAACCTTTAAAACTGGATATGGCAGAAAGGTACAGACTTAAATTTATATTTGTAGGTAAGTCTCTCTCTCTCTCACGTGTCAAATTACCTTTTGGAAGAGAGAGAGAGAGAGAGAGAGAGAGTGTGTGTGTGTGTGTCGAAGAAAATTCCATAACTTCACACCTACAACAACTAGCAAGTAAACACTTTTAAAACGGTATTCGATGTATTATTCTCTCTCTCTCTCTGATTGGCCTTTCCCCCTCCTTCTATTTTGTCTGTACTAGTCTGTTTATGACATTGTCATAAACAGACTAGTACATTGTCCACAGCAAGTGTCCACATTACAAGTGCATTGCCCACAGCACTTGTAACTATCGCACTCTGTTGGTGTCATGTTACGTGCGGTTACCAGTTGAATCTCAAAAATAAAATACACCCCCGGGCGGCTGGCACACCTTCTTGAAAGGTTTCGTGGTATTCATTTTTCAATGTTCTGTCATCCGTTAATTACAAGGAAACATTAAAATTTAAGAAGTCTTACCATCACCCCCTTCTCTGATGAATCGCAGTGAAAGAATTCGTTTTATGTGTGAGGTACCAACCAGTTGCGCATTCAAACGAAGCCTGAATATTGGTGTGCTGCCGGGAAGGTGGTTTAAAACACGTTACACACTCGGCAGCAAAACTTAAGGGGTGGCCGTAAAATTAACGACCACATCGGGGAAGTTGGTAGCCTCGTATTTTCCCACTTTCAAACAGCATAAATAGCAAATAGTTTTAATTAACCTTTCTTTTCAGCACGTGCATGCTGCCAAGGTCATCTTGTGTAATGTAATGGGAAAAGATATCAACCACGTTAACGAAGAAAGGAAAGGAGAGCACGTGATGCGGAGCGAAAAGTGAAATGCATGACGACCGCTGTCGAATCTATATGCGGATCATCGGAGGTGGGGAGGGGTAAAGGATTTACCCTGTTGGCCTGGGAATGGGAGAGAAGGATGATTGAAAAACACTCGAACGCTAGAGGGGTGGTAGCATCTTTATTTTAATATTAATTGGAATTACATCCGAAGCAACCTTGACTATAAAGGCCAGTGTTTATTAACTGCTTATGTGCGATGAAAAATCAAAGTTTCCTGGAGGAGAAATGAGAAAAAGGAAAACATCCCCCCTCAGTTATGAAACCAGCCAATTAAATTAACATTCAATCGAGAAGGTTCTGCTGCAGGTCATAGAAAGGATTTGAATTTCAGATTTTTCAAACCGAAGAAAACCAGGGTCATCCTTATGACTACGTCGCTGTACACAGCAATTCAACACTGCTGATGACGTTCGACGAAAATGAAAAAAAAAAAAAAAAAAAAAAATTAGCTACAGGAAGCATTAAGGAAATATTTCTAAATTTCTCAATTACCTGATTAGTAATTCAATGACAACGACAAAATTTCAATCTATATATCATTAAATTTTTATAACTATGCTGCCCAGTAAAAGTTGTAAACTTATGGCGCATTAGTATCCTGGATAAAGTTCAGATAATCTTTGAATGTTGTGGTACTTTTTTTTCAAGCTACCTGGCCTCCGTTAAGCATGGAGTAATCTCATCTCATCTCATCCAGGTGATGAAATATTACATTATAAAACTATTTTATTAAAACTTGATTGTTGATGTTGCGGTACTATTTCATTAAAAGAAGGAACTAGCAATCTCTACTGTTGACACCACACATTTCATGATTCTAAAGATATCTGTTTACAAAGCTTATGTAATTAGCGTAAGAATATCAAGTGAAGACAAGAACCTTGAGTGCAGGATATATTGTTATAGTCAGAGAAAGAGCAGAAATGGAGGAAAGTACTCAGCGGTAGTAAGAAGGAACTCAACTTCCTGCAGTTCAAGGATCTCTCGTGCTCTAGCCAGTCCTGCATCTCCCCATTAACTTTATTTTTCCACTAAATTACCCAGAAAGATGCATTTTCCTGCTTCATACTCGTATTTTAATCTTAGAAAGTCTTATTTTTCCTCTATCGCTCTATCCTGCTTACGGTCATATAAAACTGAGTTTACAACCTTTCTATCAGCTTCGAAAAAGAAAAAAAATAAGCGTAAGCTGGAATGGGGAGGTACTAGTGGTGGTTTATTTGTACACTTTACCTCTGACCTCTCAAACTAACACGTCTATGATTTTCGAATAAGGAGCTGGTGACGTACACTGTTGGAGGTATGTCAGCTGCTACCAAGAAAACAGTCGCAAACTAATTGAGGTCAGGGTTTGGATTTTCTGAAAACTTCTCTGATGGCACTTTTCCCACCGAATAGCAACGTTTTACTGATCCCCGAGGCTCGAAGCGGAATAGGATGTAAATAATGCTATTATGTGTACGTGCGAATATTGAAATTCCTCGTGCCCTTCTTCTTCTCGGCAAGTCTTAATCTTCTCTGACGACTGCGAAATGCTAAATTTATGTAGCTCTGCGGAGTGGAGCGAATAGACGCAATCTTGACGACAGACGAAACAATGGTGAGCATTGGGCTCAAGAAATGAGCCATGTCAGAATATTACCATATATTAATTGCCTGAAGTGTTTATTATATGAAACTAATATTAAGAAATAAAGTGGCGTAATATGAAGCATATTAAATTTCGATGCTAAGATAACCGATCCTTTTTCGGAAGAGTCTCACTGAGTCTGACATTCGGGCCACATTTCAGATCTCCCCGCACTAGCACTGCGAGGCACGCCTTGATTTCTGTTTTAGATATCATTTAAGTGCGCAGTTCATCTCGTTGTCCGTTACTTCGTGTTTGTAAATTATGAGAGAATTTATCCATCTCTATATAATTATAACTCTTGTTTGTTGTCGTAAGGCGGACGGAACAAACGAGCAAGCATTTTGGAAAACTGCCGTGGAAACGAGTCAATGCATTTTATGAACAATACTTTTAAAGTGCAGGGTAATAAAATATGAGAATAAATACTGGATGTAAAAAGAGGGGAAAAAATGCGTTACTTTTCCCATCTTTTATTGATTTCGGTTCACTACTTATCTAATTGAAGCTGCAAGATGACCTTATAAAGCGGTTTTGATTTTAACATTTTCATTATATTAGCTCTGTAAGCAACCGACATTTTTTTTTTTTTAAGAATAGATCAGAAAAAAAAAATTCACATCTTGACCAGCATTAACTCGTCTACGTTTCTTCTGTTACTTGATATCGGCTGTAACCTACTGATGTTGGTCATTTGCAAGCGTCAGATTGCTTTCCTAACCATCATTTTAGGATAACGTGATTAATTTTATCACGTTATCCTAAAATTATATATTTTAAATATATATTTTTGTGTGTAAATTGTGTGTCCCATTACGGGAACGGATAGTTTGCTTGGGAGGAATGAAACCCCCTTCGTTTTTCTAGGAGGATAAACCCCTCCGCTTCCACATGAGACCGGCTAACTCATCTACATCTGAAAAGACTTGATAAAGGTTCTTCGTGTATTAGATGAGATTCGAACCTGGGCTTTCAATCCAAAGTATCTCTTCGAAACCGACTAAGCTATAGACTCTCGTAATATTTTTACTATAATCGAATTAATTAAACCTCCATCAGTCTCATTGGTCCTGTAAGAATATTTTGATCTTTTATTACAACTATTACAAGTTGCATTCATCTGATCTCAAAAATCTTCAGGGATATTAGCTGATTGTAGATGCAATTAAGTGGTATTTTTAACCTAAAATGGAGTAATTTATTTAAATTTATAATATGGAAAAAATAATTATCTTTTGTACATTTGATTCTCTTCATAATATTTATATATCTGCAACTTATTTAAGTCCTTGGTAAAGGGTGTCCATATGCTCTAGATCAGGGTTTCCCAAATTGTGTTCCACCGAAAGTGAATAAATATTCCGTGATGTCAGTGACCAAGCCGTGTATTTTTAAACATGGAAATAATTCGGGAAAGGGAATACGGCTGTTTATGGTCGGTCATAAAAATTGTCTGCAAGCCGATTACAACAATGGGCGGCGTATCCTCTGTTCTCAAAACTGAAAGAAATAACATCTGTGTTGCAAATGTTAGTGATCAATCAGAACCAATCAAAATTTATATATATATATATATGTGTGTGTGTGTGTGTGTGTGTGTGTGTGTGTGTGTGTTCTTCGAAGAAAAACTTCGCAAGTGTTTATTCGAAGAACTTGCGAAGAAAACGAATACTTTCTTCGCAAGTTCGTATTGTAGGGTGAAAGTGGTTGTTTCGAAACCGTATTACCGTGATTTTTTAAAAGTAATAGACCTACAAATTTAAATTTTAATATGAATAAGAGACAAGGGACTTTGTTTAATTTTGGTGTTAAGAAATCTCTTATTGAAGGTGTTTGTGACGCAGTAGATAGTGATTTATCCACCTCCAGCCTACAACGCGATCTCCAGGATGTACAAAAGGAGGGGAAAACTACCAACACACAGGAAAAGTCTTCATTCAACCGTATGTACTTATAATAATGTTATAAATTTTTGGTGATTAGAATGGGATGTGTCAATGAAAATCAGCACAAATTAATTTAATGATGTTTTCCTGAGGAAAGTACAATATGCTACAAGATTTCATTAGTCCAGTGATTGATGATTGATAACTGTTTTAAATGTAATTGTATATTTGTCAACATGTCACACCGTATACATAAGTGTACTAATACTCTTTATGATTATTCCGTAATTAATTATTGATACATTACAGAATAACCAAGGTGTTCCGTGAAAATTTCAGGATTTGTGAAGTGTTCCGTCGTAGGAAAAATCTGGGAAACGCTGCTCTGGATTCTATCAGTGACCATGAATTTATTAAATATCGCGATTGTAAAAATTGCGAAAACGTTGTTTTATTTCCGATCCTGGTTGTTTTTAATGGAAGAAAGTTTTTTTTTTAATTTATGTGCGTGCGCGCACACACAGACATTCTCATTCTACTGTGTCTCATTAGCCTGATTTTCCCCCCAGCAATACATTCTAAACATTTCAGTGAAAAAACTATGTTAAATGCTATTGAATAACTTTTGACACATGCTTAACTAACGAGTGCTGAATGGCATACATCATTGCAGTATATACAAATACTGATTTTTGCAATATGATATTTGTACTTATGTTGGGATTAATAAGTTGATCCTGCAAACCTGACCATACAGATCAACATGTTATACCTAACTTTGCATTTTAAAATAATAAGCAAATATCCAGTTAAATAGATATCACTTTAATTCCAATCACAGACGAAGAATCACAGGAAGAAGAAAATTGCTTACTAGAAGAATGTTTAACTGAAATACTGAGAAATAAGATCAGGTTGGAACCAGTGAAGATCTAAGTCTCTTTCTAGTCTCAATCTTCTCCCAGAAGCCTGGAATTTTCTTCCGAAGAAATAGTCGAAAAGCATGCATAATTAAAAGACAAAACACTCGTTTTCATGGCGTTAGTTGTTTGGGGGTCATAATTTCAATCAACCCAACAGAAGCCTCACTTCCTTTTTTTTTTCCTTAGCTGCATGCCTTCTTCTTCTTCTCTTCCTTTTTCTTATTAAGCCTATTGGCCTGTTACAGAGCTGTCCTAATCCCTTCCAAGCCATACCCGTCCCGAGGAGAAGGTGGCTAGCCCTATGCCTCCCGGTGTGTCCTATGTCTGTAGATGCTTGCTTGCGGGAGGGAAAAAACTCCAAATAAACTGGGGAGAAAAATCCTGCAGTCCACGTCCGTGAGCGGCTAACTTGACTATGTCCGAGAACGATCCTAAGCTCCTCACGTCAACGACGAGAATTGAACCCAGGACACTGCTTTTCCAGGCATATGGTTGCAAAGCGCATAGCCACTAGGCTAACCTCGCGGACCTTGACTGAATGTTATCTCATGAAAGTATATAATGGATGCTGTTGCCAAGGAAAACTAGCGAGGTTGAACGTCATTTCCCTCATTTTATTAACTTTCTGAAACATGTTCTTAGTATTTGTCTCTCTTTGAGAAGAAAGATGAACTAAGTTACGAAAATATTCTTACTTCTACCGCATACGACCAGTAAACGTATTACTGCTTGTAAAGTTATTTCATCTCGGACAGGATCAGAACTAGCAACATGTATTATCGAAAATATTTAGGATAAAGAGTGTAGAGAGAGAGAGAGAGAGAGAGAGAGATTCTGGCAGTTTAGTTCTTTTTTTTTGTTGTTGTTGTTTCAGAAGTTCAGACACTTATTCTTCAGTGATGCTCTAAAAACATTGCATTTAAGGAAGCAACGTCCGTGTCATCTGAAAATGATAGTGTTAAAACTTTATGACGTCACAAGGCGGCGCTGGGCACGAAAAATTAGAGGGGTGAGTAGGTATAAATCCTTGACATGTGCAGTCTCGTGCTGCAACACCTTCATTGTCGTTCCACGCGCAACAGTGGACCCTGAGTCACGCACGCATTAATTTCCCTAGATTGCACCCATCGAGGCAAGGTGAATTATTGGCAAATTTAGGGGTTCTTTCTTAGATGCAAAAATTAGTATTTTGTTCAAAGTGAACTAACTAGCAGCAGGTGCTGTAGATTCGTCCTGGGCCACATTCCGTGCACTCTACAGCTAAGGTCATGGCTCCGAATCACGACGATCAAGCTAATCGGCCCTCCTCTGTGTGTGGGGGGGGGGGGGGGGAGAGAGAGAAGAGAGAGACAGGCTTGTGAATAATTGTTAACCTTATGATCGACTATGCCTGACGTCTGTTTAATTACACGCGCAAGGGAAGACATCCTTCTCTTCCATAAAAGAAGGAGTTACACGTCCAGTTTCCGAGAAACTGGACATGAAACGTTTAGCATTGTAAAAACGGAAATCTCATTCCACAAACTCAAATGAAATAGTCACTGTGTTGATTTTGCAGTTGCTTTGGTCCTTATTCTAAAGCGAACATCATCTAAATGGGGAATATCGTGAAGGATAAGGAAAGTTGTCCTTCACGATATTTCCATGTTGACTTTCGTTAGCTAACTTTATATTACCTTATTCAATAAGAATGACTTTAGGAACTTCTAGAAGTTTTAAACAACACAACGCTTTTGAAATAATAAATTATTTAGAACTGTCTTATAAAATTTATTTCAGTCATTCATTCATTGCAGTTTCATGATGGTATTAAACTTGTCCTTGAAATATGTTTTTTTGCTAAATAAAAGAGGGGCAAATAACACGATGCAGCAATTAAACCTCGTTTCATATGGGTGATTTTATAGCGAAATGAATCATTTCTCAAATTTTTCAGAGACAATAACAGGAAGTAATAGTGACGAGGTATAAACTACGAGGGAAAAAGAGAGAGAGAGAGAGAGAGAGGAACGACACGACGCCTTAATAGAATAACGAAGAAAGAAACTCATGAACTGAAGCTTTGGGTTACTTATGAATCCCTTTAATAAGAATTCGCTGGACTTTCATCAGATCAGATTCACTTATAAATAAAGGAATATCATGCAAATGTCATTAATCAATAATAATCAAGAGCGTTTTAGGAGTCGATCTAAGAAAAAATAATTTAGTTATCAGATATTACAAATGGCTAAGCGAAGGCACGTGTTTTGTTATGTGCTATCATATAACAAAAAAATAGTGTTGTATGTTTTTAAAAAAATACTCTGGAGCTATTATTGCTCTAATTAGAAGTATTTATGCAATACACATCTCTCCATTGTACATTCTTGTAAATAATTAAAAAGTGGCATTGTTTTAATGCATTTAATAATAATCTGGCTGGGTGTTTTGGAGGAATACAAGCGACTGAGATTTTACCGGGATATCTTAACATTATTTACAAGTGATTTATCACCGACTTGTTGGAGCAAATTCTTTGGATATTAATAAATAACTCATGAGAAATATCATTATTTTTTTTTCTTTCTGAGTAAAATATCGCAATTTGTATAGCACTTCGCATTATGGACTGAATGAATGAAAAAAAAAAAAAAATTCTGTCAGCTCTTTGATTGTAGGGTAACTACAGCCTTCGTAGTGCAAACAGACCATTGGCTGTGCCTAAGTAATTTACGAAGTAGAGTGTTGTTGAACCTGCTATCCTCTTTCGGCGTCGACTATCTATCCTGAGAGAGAGAGTGTGTGTGTTCGAAAATGAACATCTAAAATATTGCTCTCAGCGTATCGACTTCAGGCCAGGTAGAGATCTTAATTCCACGACCTTCCTAGAACAACCTAGAATCCAGATGCTTCGGTTGGTTGGCAAACCAGCAAATGTATTTTAGGTCACGACCTCGTCGGACCGGGAGGATTCAGTAGGTAAGGCTGACGCGATAATGCACGGTCAGATTCCGATTGCTGCTGAAGTCACGGAGTTCATAGGGCAAGGCAAAACATCGTGTTTTACCTTACTATTACAGCGCTGGATTCGGCGGCGTGGTTTGTATTTATTACGGTAGCGACGTACGTCGTTTATTTACTTTCTTCTGGTAGGTTGTTACGGGTGTTCACCTTAAAGGGGGCGGTGTCCGCCTACGGTCCAAGGATCTGGGATTGGAATACCAAAAAACAAGGGGGCATTAAGAAGCGGGTTATAAACAAACATAAATAACCGTCACTAGGTGGCACTTTCGCAGAATGCTAAGCTATCTTCTAACTAGCGGCTGTGTTCGGAGACTAACATATCACTCTACAACGTAATATTACACATTATAATCGGGTTCCTGTAAGAGTAATAACTGGCTTTCCTTCTATAGCTTCAGTATTGAGGCATCCTCTTTCCTTTCTCCAAATAACTATGATTACGATGCTCTGTATAGGGATCAGAGAGACTCACTCTATTTTTTTTCCTATTTCCCCTTTCTCTACAGGCGTCCGTCCTTATTTCCTTGTATTAACTGGAATAATTGGTAACTCTGTCATCTAGTTTTGTCGTGCCTTTCGTGAACCATAATATCGAAAATTTCCACCTTCATGTAATACATGCCATTTAATTTTTCCCCCCCTTAGCAGTTGATTCTTTAATCTGTAAAACGATTTAATGCTTTATTTAGATATTTAAGTCGTTGTTGAAAATTTTTTGTTAAGTGAACTTTGTAAGTATGAGTTATATAAATTTAATGATAAATTTTACTTGCCTTTGGATTTTTATGTATGTAGTTCTTTTCTTTTCTTTCTTTCTTTTTTTTTTTTTTTACGAAAGTTAGCACTTAATTTGAAACAATTTTAAAAGTCCCAATGATCTACTGCTTTGTGCTCGCGAGCGAATTTCTCTCGCCACAGAGGTTTTCACCCCCCCTCCCCCATCTGAGAATAAGATTCTAAGATCGAAAAAGCAATTTCTTTCATATGAGAATCTTTAATAAAATGAACTCATTAACTGATTTTGAGACTATAGAATTAGTATTCACTATGTTTGGTAAACTTTCTTCCTAATAAGAGGTTGATTAACACGTATTTTCTTAAATATAATATTTAATTATTAATTATCATTTTGTTATTAATTATTCACATTCATATTTCGTAATTATAAATACTAATATTTTAATATTATGATTTTAAATTCAAACGTTCAGTTTTATTTCAAATGTGGTTTAAATTTCATGATCTCTGGGTTGGTGAGTATGTGCTGTTATTACATTGAAAAGTATGTCACTGTGCAAATAAGTGCATTAACTTAAACTTCTGTTCCGTGTTATGAAATGTTTCACTGAATTATTTTTTATATATAAATAAATATATTCTAATACCAACCCTAGTTTGATGGATGCCACTAATTGGCCATCCCTGGACCGGGTTTATGTCCCTGAACTATGCTGTTCCCAGTGCGGAAAACCCGGTCTAAGGATGATTTCTTTATACTTCTTGTTTGTTGACTGTTTTGGGTGATAGTTCAGATTATTTCCTTTATTTATAAGGATTCTCAATGAAGTGGTTTTCTTTTTCTGCATTTGTGTTTTTATTTTCTCATTAACAGGATGATGACAATCAATGTTCATTGTTTCTTTTTCTTCACATGTATTTTTAGTGTCAGTATTAAAACAAACTTTTTCTGATGGAATGTGAAGGTATATATGATTTCGTTTTTTCTTTACTTTGGCTTATTTAGTTTATAAAACTTGTTTTAATGCCTTCGCATTTTTATATGTCATTTCTTAGTCTGTTGCTTCATAGAGAAAGGACTTTTTAAAAGACGAAAGGTGATGTATGAAGTTGTAGCGTTGGCATGATAGAAAAACACTGTTGGTTCTAAGATCGGTGCCATTTTCCAAGTGTATCGGTGCCGCGCGTGTGCTCATCAAACTGATATGTAATATCCGTACGATGGAAGTAAAGTTGTGGTGCAGCGAAGGGAAAAAAAAAGCCTTCAGTCACGGCTTTCGTCAAGGTTAGAGACTACAACTTACACATACTTCACCTGGCGGTCAGTCTCGTCAACAGTGTCTAATTACTCCTGGTCACGACTTCAAAATCAGCAGAAGCACCGAAAGTCAAAGGAGCAAACAACAGACGCTTATTAGCAGAAATATTTCCCGGTACAATCAGGATTAGTTTGCTATAACATATTTCGTGGGATGATGCAGAGGTTTTCTTATATTTGGTTTTCTTTCCTATTTTTTTCTTCTTCCAGAGAGTAAGCTACGTTTGCGTGTTGTGACGTCACTTATTCACTTTCCTTGCCTTTTTGGTTCGAGAAATCAGAGCAGCTAGTCAGACTGTTTTCTAGGCCAAGGCTACCGAACACCTGCAAGCGGGTGGAGAAGATGCGCGTCGTGCAGAAACAACAGTCAAGGCTATGGCACTGGCTTCCATCATCTCTTCGCAGTGCTGGGAGGTCAAGTCTGTGTATATGTGTGTGTGTGCTTGTGCCAGTGTTGACATCAGCTGATAGAAATAGACGGATGCAAATCAGTTCTGAAAAAAGCTGGATGACCATTGGCTGTTGGCAATGAAAGAGATCGAGAAAACAAGTCTGCTTGAGTGAGTAAACGGTACACCAGGGGGACGGCCGACATCAAGAATTCGCAAAGAAAACGACCGTACAAAGTGTAATTTTGTAGGAAACTAAGTAGCTAAGCATATCGTTCTATCATAAAGCTGAAATTTCAGAAAGCCTCTATTGTTATAATTAGCGTTTAATCTTAGTTAAAATGAAGACAATAAATAATTCCCCAACAAAAAATTAGAGCATTGTATTTAAATATATTTTAGAAGGGCGATAAACCAAGAATTCATATAATTCAAACACATCCAGCCAAATGCGGATTTGTTAGAGAATATAAAGCGTGACTAATGACATAGAGTCACTGAAGATATAACATGCTATTTCTTTTTGTTCCTAAAACACAAACTGCTTTTCCATAATAAAATTGGTAACATGTTGCTTAAAAGAATCTACTGAAGTTACGAGTACTTAGCTTCAGGTTCTATTTGTAACTGAGGTTACACGTAGACAAGTATCAAGGTCGAATTTCATACTATCTGTAGAATCACCGATTAGATCCTTCAGCTGTTTCGAACCAAAAATGTTCAGCCAAACAAAACAGCTGATAGCTGATGTATGCAACACGTGAATAGGACGCATTCCATTTTCCATTTTTAACGTTTTTGTCTACTTAAAATGTTTTTGTGCGTGTGTGTGGTTAATGGAATCTACGTTAAATGACACAAAAAAATTCGGTATTTTGGCCTGAGGCGTATTTAGAAGATCGTGATCGTTGTTATTGTATCTATTTGGCCTGTTTTCATTTCATCCTGGTCAGAGAAACAGAATTAAGTTGGGTCAACCGCAGCAGAATTGTCACATTTTCTTAATTGTATTTCTAAACTCAAGGAGTGTACACGATGGTGCAGTAACATCAGTTACTCCTCGTGGCAATGATCTCTGCACTTTCCTTTATAACCCATCACGTACACTAAGGTCCTAAGAACCGAGGAAAACTTATACGATCTTTCGAAGTCTGCGTCATTTCCTGTTAATTTCTAGTCGACCACATAATTATGAGAAACAGCGGATATTAGAAGTAACGTGTTCAGGTGAGCGTGACCATTTACTGTTCCTGGGTCGTGATCCCAAATGTTTATTGTCCTGTGCTTTGGAAACGCCCCCATGGTACAAGGATTTGAGAACATCCTTGTAACGAGCGGTTAAAATGGAATTGCACGTGCCCTCATTAGAAAATAAATTCATGCTCGTTACACCATATAATAGATGTTCATAAGCAGTGGTTTTGAACGAGAGTTGTTAGCACGCGTATTATTCATAAATTTTGAATAATTCACGCGCATTCTTCTTGCCATCTTGGATTTAAGGGTATTGGATAATTCTCTATAAAATTAACATTTTTTCCCCTTATGGCTACGTTGGATATGAGTCAAATAAATTATTTCTATCATGGAAATAAATTTTTCTTCAAAAACAATAACTGAATAATAATAATAATAACAATAACAATAATAAAAGAACCCAATAAGTTCTTTTTTAGGTTTTGCAATGTTCTCAAATTGATTTTTGATGCAGCGAAATCAGTTGGTGATTTTTTATGTGATTCCCCACCCCCACCAACAAAATGGATCATGCACTCATTATACATCAATGCGATGAATGGGCTGAAGACTAGATAATTCGGCAACTCTGCTCTAGAGACTAATCAGACCTCCATAAATTAGGATTATGGTCTCATCCTTTGTGATGACACTCATCTGCAACTCAAAGCTATTCACAAACATCCATGCCCACGGTGATTCGAACCTATGATCTATTATTTAGAGTGTGGAAGCGTCATCTACTCTGCCAACCAGACAGAATGATTTAAGCTAGTTCTTTTCTATTGATCGTTTACATTCTTCAATATCAAACCGTGAAACACTAATAGGCGTCCTCCTGTGCGATTCAATCTTTCACGTTAAAAATATATAATACTGAGTATTAAAATATATTTTAAATTACAGTTATGAAAAATGAAGTTATTTTATTAGTTTCGGCAACGTAAAAAAGGACATTTCTGCGAACATTTTGTCGACGCAAAGCAGTGCATTTGGTGGAAGAGATCGGAAAGTTCTCTTTCACCAAATGCTGATCTGCTTTATAAATTTCTTTAATTTTATGAAGACAAAAATGGAAGTGTAGAATGATATTTATTTCCTTCAAGAGAATAATCCAAGACCTGCTAGGACGGAAAAGAACGAAACGACAAAGCCTTGACACATAGATCCCAAGGTTAATCAGTGGCACACTTCTCGAAACAACACACCTTTAACAGGATGGAAAAAGTATTTAAAAAAATAACTATATTAATATTTATTCTCCTCACTTCTCCGATTAATTTGACAGTTATAAATTGTTTTGTCTTTCTCTTACAAGCACGAAATACTTTGAATATATACAGAATGTTCGTTAATTGTATTTCCAAGTTAAGACTATAATAAAAAAAATTGGCGAGAAACACGAGACGCAGCTTGGTGATGAAAACCAATCACTCTTAAAGATTAATTGCTATGCAGTTTCCTCTTGTTGTGCATATTCTTCCGAGCAAGCATAAACTCCATTTGAGATACTTTCATAAGATATTATGCGAAATACTGTTGAAGAATGGATGCATCTCGTTAAGAATTCGGATTATTTAGAGTTAATATGGAAGTAGTTGAAGACAAGAGGCAAGGATATTATGTTTCTCAGTTCCATGTGTTCACTGGCTTAGTTTTACGATCAGAAAAACCCAACTTTCGTAAGAAAATCTCTGTCGTCCAAGATCGACTAATACAAGTTTGGTTGAAATGATCTGAAATGTTCTTGGCGACATCACAAATCGGGTTTTACAACAAAACAGTTAGTACTCGAAAAATGATATTTCAGTTATCGTTAGGATTGCCGACATACCTAGATAGGATTCGAGTGTCGCCTCGAACAAGATTGCCTAAAAGGGCAATCTTGTTCATAAAGTTTTTGAAAGATGTTTCGTGTTCGGGAAAGAGACTGAAATGATGACGATAATTGTTTCCTGTAAAGCGAATTTTATGTTTTACAGCAAGGATCGAGATATATTTTCATTCATTGCATTTAGTTCTCTCTGGGGAAGTTTGTATTTTGCCATTTCTGATAAATCTGAATCAGATTGCTTTATTTTATTTAGATTTATTCTGAATATAATCACAGAGAATATTACAATGATTAATGAGAATAATTAATTAAAGAAAATATTATAATGTATTGAGGGTAAGGCAAAATAGAGTTGGCTTAGCTGCTTTTTTTAGAGAGCTTCTTTTTTTAACTAATCAAAATTCCTTTTGATTAGTTAGTAACAGGAGCGAGTTAAAAACGTTGCCGCCTCTTCATAGCCGATGAAGGGGACTGATCAAAATTGTATACACACTGCATTTTGGTATATGTATTTGTAAATTTACGAGAATACATATTCAGAATAAATATGGATGTTTTGTCAAATTGCTTCAAGTACCTATTACAGCTTCATTGTCTCTCTGTCCATGTGCACATATATTACCGTATTTCTTTGCGTGGATTTTGATGAAATTTCTTATCTGAAATCTTGACCGACAGCTGTTGAGCCATTTCAGTTGCGAAAATGATATGAAACGCGATATTACGATAAAGCAATACGTTTATTGTGTGATTTCTGGGATAATAAAGGACATCGTTGTGTCATAATTCTGTTGTTTTGGTAAATTGATGACCTGATCAGTCCAAGATTTCTCATAAACTTTGGATTAGTGTGGAAAATCGTAAAATTAAGATGATATTAATAGGATAGTTGGGGATGATTGCATTAGTAGGTCATGAGGACAGTTTTGTGCTTCCCCGTCAATACTTTTCCAAGGCTATGATCACAACAGTAACTCGTCAATGCTGATGTCATAAGGCATGTGTGTGTGTGTGTGTGTGTGTGTGTGTGTGTGTGTGTGTGTGTGTGTGTGTGTGTGTGTGTGTGTGTGTGTGTGTGTGTGTGTGTGTGTGTGTGTGTGTGCGTGTGCGTGCGTGTGTGTGTGTGCGTGAGAGGTGTGAGGGTTAACAGTTAGACACTGGACAACAGTTAAAATTGCAACGCACCATTTTTATAATTCTCTGAAATATTTTGTACGTTTTTATTACAATTAATTACATTTATCATTTCCAGTTACTGCAATTCAGAATTTTATTGCAGTCGATTTTATAAGGAAACAACTAATTCCTTCACCCCAATTAGCGTCAGCGATATCAAAGAATTGTTTTTCCAACATCCTTGTGATAAACGGGATGAAGTTATTTGAGGAAAAAAGCATAAATGTTTACGCTATTAATAATGAAAAGATGCCAGTTGGTTTTCATATTAGCGAATAGATGACCAAACTGTTGCCCGTTACCTTAAAAAAAAAGCAAGACAGAGAGAGAGAGAGAGAGAGAGAGAGAGAGAGATCTTAAATGAATACATTTCAGTAACTTACGCTGAATTCTACTTTCAAATTTTGATCTTATAAATGTATTAAACATGATGTTCTTAGCCAATTATTTAAAGCACGACTTGATTGCCAAAATATCATTCGTATGGGATTTTTGCAGCTTTCTTAACAGATTAGGAGTTGTCTGTCTCTAGAAAAATAACACTTCTAGCACGATCTTGCTTCTTGTGCAATTCAGTCCTGCTTCATCACAAAAGAAAGATGCAGATGACACAAAAATCATTTGTATATTACGATATACAAGTTTCATAAATTAAGTTTACACTTTAATGAAATATGATTATTTTAACTTTTATTTTTAGACATATTACCCAACTTTGTATGCAATAATTTCTTTTACCAGTTTGTTCATCCTATTTTCTTCTACTTTTACCAGTTTGTTTCGTCTTTTATGGATGCCTGTTACCATATTTAGTTAATAGAACTTAAATAATATGAAATCTTAGGTTAAAATGTAAGGATTCTGCAGTTTGACATCTAGAAGGCAGAATGCAAACAAACATGGATTGCGAGGCCTTTCACCATTACAGATTTAAGGTTAATCTATTAAATGTTCCTTTGACTCTACGTTCATTCAGTTAAGCACTTAGCCAGGTTCAGTTACGCCTAGTCGGAGAAGGCTAGTCCTGTGATTCTTGTCTTTTTAATATAGGGAGGGGGATTACTAGAAGAATGCGTTCTTCAGAACTCATTACTCAACAGAAGCCAAAGATGGTGCATTCATGCACTAGGTTTAGCCGAACAAGTGAATGTTCCAGACATTGCTTGACTGATTCTCGGACAAAATAAGAGAACATACTTTTCTGCAAGTATTTCGGAACTTTTTTCCCCCTTGTGTAGTCACTTGCCGTGAAAGATTGTCTCTGAACATTGCTTAAAAAACTGACAGTCAAGTCAGCGTGTTTTTGAATTGGTGGACACACGTTTGTAAATCTCTCATATATCCGGTAGGGTCGGTCATAAAGAACATGCCTCAGCGAAAACACGTCAGTTAAAATCGTCTGGACACTGACTGCGGCACATCCTGTGTTCCTTGGTATTATAATAAGAGCGTCTTTATGACGTCGATTATTACGGAAAGGTTATGATCTGGTTCAGGGACGAAATGCAAGCTTTATATGTTTTAGCAGCGAGTTTGTTTCTTTTTTTACCAGTCTGAGGGTGGAGCGCATAACCTCCTGCATGATGACCCTGAATGTTATTTTTTACCACACACACACACACACACACACACACACACACACACACACACACACACACACACACACACACACACACACACACACACACACACACACACACACACACACATTTAATGACGTATGGCAACTGAATGGATGCCTTATGGCATAAGACTTGACGTCTGCCGCGTGAAATTACGAAACTCTCTTAACGATACCAACCCCTTACACCGAGTGTGCTTGTTGATCTGTCTTGAACTCTCCATCGTTTAATTTAATTGATAAAGTATACAACTCTGATTTGTATCATACCTTGATACATTGACTGTTCTTCAGGTATAGTAATAAAGACTTTTTCCAAGGTTGACCTGATTTCTCTGGATATTCAAAAATAAATGTTAAAATCCTCGTTAGCTCTATTTTATCATCTGGAGTCTGTGTTATTTATCTTTGTAGTATGTCCATTTGATATTCAGTAACCACATCACTATATATTTTTCCTCATCACATATATTTTCCCCTCAGCATTCTTTCCAGTCTTATTTTTAAATCAAAACTGTTTTTTGTATATTTTGGAACCTCGATTTGCAAAATGTATCGAATTATTTTTATATGTTCGCAGCGCAGTTGCAAGAGCAAGCTGTTTGCTCTTCTCCTAAGTTAACCTTCCTTTTAATTCCCAACCTTCATTTATGCAAAGAAATAACAGAAAATCTTTAAGCAGATCTGCTTAGATGGTAAAAAGCATTGAACGCTAGGGATGCACAAGAGATAACACTACCTGATTAAGTTTACACCAATACTCGCTTCATATTAATTTTTTTCCCATTTAATCTGTTATTTGTCAGGTTTCCCACATGATTACATCGTTCGATCTTCTAAAGCACTTTTCACTGCATCAATCCACCACCTGGATCTTGTTCGTCTTCTGGATTCTTTTCCTGCCATCTGGGCATCAAACACCTGTTTTGCCGACCTTTCTTTTCCCATTCTGTTTAAGTGACCATATTACCTTAGATTAGCCATGCTCATATTCTTGAATGCAAACAATGTCGAGTCCTTCCTAATGTCTTCATTTTAGATATGATTCTGTCATTTATGCCATCTGTTCATTCCTATTTTCTCAGATCTCCGATATCTGTGGTCTTCAATCTTTGATCAAGTGGTGTAACTCAGCTTTCAGGTCCATAAGTTACAGTATGTTTGACTGCTGTCTCTTGTCTATTCTCTCTCTCTCTGTTTCATATCAAAATTGTAACTTCATTTATTAAGTTTAATTAAAGCCTTGAAGACTTTCACTGGATTTATTATTATTATTAGTATTATCGGCCTTTCAACAGGAAACCAAATAATATAATTGCTCATTAAAATAATTTCCGCAAGTTTAATTTCCAATGCGCACTTTGTGTCACTACTGCACATGCGCCTTTAATCGCGCCAAGTGAAATGTTATTTTTAATACACGTGTTTAGTTGCGTAGAGTGTTTGAGTAGAGTACACATATCTCCGGTGTGAGTAAATACACACAAGCCTTTTCAAGATCATTAGAAACCGTTAATGTAGTCCAAGGTATTGTATCAAGGGTACAGCCTTGGTTCCACCCAATAATCAGGAAAAATCGTACTTCCAAGAAAATACCTTCAAGTGGGCCCAAACTTGAAAAAAAAAAAAATCATTCTTCTTTCTCTCTTTTGCCTTTCTCCCCCTTTCCTTTCTGCCAAGGTCAGCATAACTCGGTCTAACAGAGAAAACAGATGTCGTCATAATGTTGCCCGCAGCAGAGAAAGTAATTGCAGTAACCGGAGCAACAAAACTAGTGCAATGCTAATGAGTGTGCTGCCGTTTATTCCTATGTTTGATGTCAATACGGGAACTGGAAGGATGCAGACGTCACACTCTTACGTAAGAACTCTGTTGCAGCTGTCTGTTATGTAAATCTCATTTTCAGGATTGTATTTTGTCATGGAAACACTCTGATTGATTGTCAGGATTTAATGTTGTCATGGAAACATTGGTTGAGCATCTGTCATAATTTTTCGCTTCAATCTCCTTTCTAGTATTTTTGACTTAATAATTCTTCTCTTGTTCTATTAGACATGTTGATAACACTCTTATGATACGGAGCAGAGAATATTGCACCGCGATATTACCTCCGTATTATAGAAAGACGTATTTATTGCTAAGGATATGCAGTGTTTCTTGAACTTTCGAATAGAAAACGTTGACAGACAAAAGATAGAAACTTAGAATAAGGTTCATTCATCAGAGGTTTTTTCGAGAATGTGAAAAAAAATAACATATTTCGATTTATATTTGATGCATTTATTACTAAAAATAAAATTTTACATTTTAGTATTATAGGTTTACAACCTTTCATGGAAGGAAATTTACAAAATTCTTATCGAATTACTTTTTGATTTTCTAGGTAAATTTCTCTATAAAGAAGAAATTTGGAAAATTTTTTTCTGGAAATTTGGAAATTTGGAAGAATTTTGATCTTGAAAATTCAATATTTCTACTACTGCGATTTCAACACAATTTGCAACTTCCCGAAGTACCTCTTTTATTATTTTCTATTGCTGATTCATGTACAATAAAGTTAAAAGTTTACACTTCAACCAAACGAATGAAGGTCCAACTTGGATAACTTTAAATGTTTGGCTGAATCCTGTCAAAAGCACGCGCTTAAGTTAATTTCTCGCGATACACGAACCAAATTCCATTTGTCTACGTGGAAATTAATAACTCTTGAAATTTTTTTCTTTCATATATGAAAGTCATTTATTAAGATTATATTAAATCCATTTAAATATAATCCTTTATATTTAATATATAAACACGCAATATTTAATATATGAGTCATTTATTAAAAATTTAGCTTTTCATACAATTACAATTTAGACACGAAATGATTATTATTTCAAAATGGGTTTTTATTTATTTTATTTTATTTTTATTTTTGAACTATCGTTTCACCTTGGGATGTATTGATGCATTGTCTTATCACAGACAGCGTACATTTCTTCAAGCAAATAGGAGACGTACATCGCTGCATTGCGTCATTGGATATTCAAGTTGGGCTCTCATCCATGTAATATTCTGTATAACAGTTACATTGCAATAATCATTTGACATCTAGATGAAGGGTAATATATTGAATTTCTCCCGAAAAAATATATAAAAGTGAGAAGTTGCATAAACTGAATGACGTAGAAAATAAGAAAGTGCATTTAAAACATCTCACGTAATATCAAGTACTGTTGTTATTGGCTTTTATCTTGCATACAAATCTTTAGTCACATTCATAGAAATATTTCGATGCCTATCTAAGTTTTTAATTTCGCTATCCTTTACGTATATTTCAGTCTTCTTTTAAAAACACATGTTCCTATGTTGCGATGAGTCAGAACCATTATTTTTTGTGTGTCGTTGGATTTCCCATTACCCAGTGGGTGTGGCAACATCAGCTTCTACTTTAGGAAATCAATCTTTCGTTAATCTGTTACCATGGAATCCTTTTACGGTTGTTTTATTCACATGCTGTTAACTATGTAACGTTTGCGGTGTGGATATAAGGTATTGTTATCATGACGTAATGGTGCTTGTTTTTTCCCTCTCTCTGATACATCAGCAACCGGAATGACTAAATATACCTTTTCCAAGTCACGACAACGTTTGTTCCGCCAAACCGTCACTTGTTAATATGCGTTTTAATGTTTACTTCTAATGTCTTTCAGTATACCGTGAGGCTTTTCTTTGTCCACTTGAGGGGGAGGATAAGAAAGGGGAAAAGAAACGCTCGTGACATTAGACCTCTTTGTGAATGCTCCCAAATTGTTCATTTCCGTTATGAGAAAAGAGAGAATAGGAAATTAGCGGAACGAAGGGGAGATGACGGAGACATTCCAGAGTTTCTCTGGCCATGGCATTTGTGTCATTAATAAGAGTCTGAGTAGATAAGACAAAACAAGGATATAATTTACTCACGTGGATGGCGCATTGGGTCAATGGGTCAGGAAAAATGAAGTGGGACACAATGAAAAGGACGTGACATTTGGTTCACCAGGGTGCTTCATAATTTCCTTCTTCAATTCTACTTGAAATGAGAGTTTTAAATACAGGACAAGTGGAACGTTCAGATTAACTCATATTAAAACTATAGAAATATCCTGGTTAAAATTTTAATTCATTCCTAATTACTTTAATGAGGGAGATTAAAAATAAATTGATTCTACATTTAGAGTGAACACAATATGCATTGTTGACATTATGGTTTAACCAGCTATCCCTAATATAATCTAGTTCCCTCGAAATGCAAACTCGGTTTGTTAATCTAAGTACTTATAGTACATAGAAAAATACTGTGGTATGTTTGCTACACACAAAGCAATATTAAAAATATAGAAAGAGTAATTACTTAGTTCAATTTCTGACTCAACAGATTCACGGCGTGTTGCAGTTACCTGATATTTAGGTCATTGACGTGCATGTTTCTAATTTTTTCCGTCTATGTTATGAAAACTTTAATGGATTCCGACTTATCTCTGCTCACCTCGTTCATATGTATTCTGAATATAATGTGTGTGTGTGTGTGTGTGTGTGTGTGTGTGTGTGTGTGTGTGTGTGTGTGTGTGTGTGTGTGTGTGTGTGTGTGTGTGTGTGTGTGTGTGTGTTCATCTTTAAAGATACATCGAAACGATACGGTTATCAGCATTCTTCAAAAGTTAAACGGTGTCGTCATCCCCTTTTATAAAATAGCAACATCATTAGAAAATTCTGGCGTGCAGAACTTCATATTTAAAAATTACTTTTATAACTTTCGAAAATTCAAATTCTAGTACTGTTCTTTCATTTCAATGTATGTTCGTCTGACGCAATTCTAACACAGATCGTTCTGTCCCAAACGCACACGTCGAGTTGTCCTTCCCATTTCAAAGTAAAGTTTCTTTGATATGTAAAATTAATATTCATAAATTGCGATAATTTTAAGTAGTTTGATTGATGCTTTCGAAATCTCACTCTGACTAAGCCTTCCTTTCTTTTTTATACTTTCCTTCAAAACTGAATCTAAAATTTCCTGAAAAGCTGAGAAATTCTTTCTCTATGGTTTTTTTAATATACTTCCAGCAGAAGTATTTCACACCGCCAGTCTGTCACTTTAATCACCAATACAGAGTGATCATTAAAATTATACGAAACCTTTTTTAATAGAAGACTAAATGAGAAACCATATTTGCAACAGTTGGTGAAAAAATGTTTTAACGCAGTAATCCCAAATGATCCTCTAACATACAAAAGCGTTACTCTTTACCAGAGGCGAATGCTGGTCTTGAAATTCACCCTTGCTCTTGTTATCATTCAGAGAGTGAGAGGTGTGATTGAAGTCTGATTAGCGGAATAATGAATTATTGACCATTTAAAACTATATATTTAGAAATTTATGTATTTAATCATACAAATACAGCATTTATTTTACAAATGATATTCTATCTTTTTCAATTTAGCTATATGAATACAAATTCTACCCTACGGCTCTTCTTTATGAACTGGTCCATAACATCGTCATAAAAAGTTGGTTGTAACTTAATTTTCCCAAGCAACACGCACACTTGTAAAGGCTGGCTGAAGCTCACTGGATAGAGCTACTTTGACCGCTTATGGCCTTGTGTTTAAAACGACGTGAAGGTAGCAGAAATGGCTATGCGCGCGCATGAAATCACAGTGCTGCAGCACGTACCTGGAAGTTCCTACAACCGAACAAGCCAAGGTAGCTTTGACTAGACGAGCAAGCATCAGCCTTCGATACACAACGCAAAGCTCAATTATTGCCGCGCAAGCTTAAGACGTCTTCTGTCTACAAAAATAAAAGCCTAAATAAAATCCTTATAAATGCATGCATTTGTTAACAAATAAATATTACTTCTTTCTCAATTAATGAACTTGCGCAGCAAGCATAGCAAGCATGGAGAATTCGCCTGCTCTTTACTTAAAGTTTTACAAACGGAAGTAAGAAAAAAATTGTGCTGTAGCGCAGAATTCTAAATTATCAGACGAGGAATTTGCACCAACGTTTTTCGTAACTTGTCATTGTCCATCGGAAATAAACTAATGTATAAACAATTAAAATATGATTAACTGTGGAAGCTTCTCTGTAAATAAAATAAAACAAAATACTTATTTTATTATATTATATCCTTGTTAATGGAACACTTTTTATATGTTTTCTTTTTATCACAATCAATATTCGGTTGTAACCTTTCATACTTCATTTACGAATTAATGCTTATGGTTTGGCATGGTTTATATTTCTCCGTGTATGTCAAAGTTACATTAAAGTTAGCAGAACGCATTTTTATTTCTGTAATCACTAGTTTCCTAAAGGGGAAAGTTGATACCGCAAACAACATGTACAAAAACCCAAATAAAACGATTCAACTGTTATAAACAGAGCGTTCAGTGCCACCTGGTTCTTGTGCGCTCGTTTTACTGTGACCATGGAGACGTATGCACTGGTGTGTGCATGCTGCGCCATTAAGCCTTCCTGTGGGATATTATATAGATGGAGTAATGATTACGAGAAACTAAGTGAACCTCAACTGCTCACAGTTTTTGTTAGCGTCCATTATTTGCCCAACTGATCATGACCTTTGTGGTAACTCACTTCTGCGGTCTAGCTAACGACAACTAGGTTAGTTTAATATACAGAAGAAATTTAGATTAGAAGAAATTATCCGATTTTCTCAACATTATTCTGATAATGTAGAGGAAATGGGTATTTTATTGTCATTATTTGTAATTTCGTTTTCAAAAACAAATATTTGATATAATTTTTTTCCGCTTAATGAGACAGCAATCTTCACACTTACAGAAGGAGTTAATACTGGTCTGCAACAAGAGTAACTGTCGAGTCTACGGTGTACTTAGAAAAAGAAAAGGCAGTGTTGGTTATGAACGCGATGCATTGCTTCTGAACTGTAGCAGTGTTTCGCGTATGCTAGAGATGAGAAGTATTACTAGATAAATTCCAGACCACTTTTTTAACAATGTCGCAAGTCAGCTTCTAGAAGAGACTTATAAACAGGAGCAGAGCTACCAAATTTTCCAGACACGCTGCAACACATTTGCTTCCTCCCAGCGCATTCAAGAGGACGATACGACATTTGCCTTTCGGTTTGAAAAGACCTTGGTTTGAATCTCATCTGAAATGCGAGAAAGCGAGTCTATTCTATATACCGACTTTTCATCTGAATGTGAGTTTGCTTCTTTCATACGGCGGTGTCAAGAATTTTCCATCACGGCTGTCGTTTTCCATTCTGAGTTTCCGAGTTAAGCCAAATGGGCTTAACCCGGAACGAGAAACATAATATACGACCCTCGTGGTCTTCAGTTGTCTCAATGCTAATTTTTAGTGTTAACTACATCTATGAATAGTTGTAACGAGTTAGAAAACCCTGAAACCCTGTTCTAAAGATCAAATAGGGAGCCTTTTCAATCCACTGTAGACCTCCATTTAAAGAGTGGGGGGAGGGTCTCATACTGGGCGATCAAATCCATCTGTCATCTAACGACATTCATGCCCATCGGATTTATAAATTATCTTCACTTACAATCATTGTGAAATAAATTCTCTCTCTTTCTGTGTTAGTTCTCAAAATCCTTGTATAGATACTGTTTAAATATACTGAAATCATAAAATAATTTTTAATCTATATATCACAAGAATGGGAGAATAAAAATTCGTACCAATCCATCTTTATTAATATCCCAGTCTTTTCCCCCCTTCTATCTAGCAAGATTCCCTTACGAAATTAGACTGCCTTAATTCATTTGATCAGAATAGCACCTTTCATCTTTTTCTGTAATAAAATATACGTCCATTTTAATTATCTAGCTTGCTTTATTGATTTCTGAACTATAACCCACTCTTTTACTCCAAAGAATAAACTTTATAAGTGCCGTGCAGTGATTGGATAAACATTTTTTAATTTTGTTTTGCTTCAGTAGAAACATCTGTTAAAACTCTCAGGTTATCATCAAGCCACTTCCAGTTAAATGTAGCGAAAAAAAAAAAAAAAAAAGGGACGCATACCAAATAATGTATGTAAATAACTTGCAAATGACAGCCTACCTTAACAATGATACTGGAAAGAGAAAATCATCATGTCAAAAAAAAAAAATCCTTAAATTGTGTAAAATGTATCAGATAGAGACGAGACAGTTTTCCATTACTTTAAAATCTGTTGTAATTAAATATAATTTGTCTGGCTAATGACATGCAAATATTGTAGCGGTTTGTATTCTACTTACAGGCCTCTGTAGTTTTGTTTTACTTTTTCAGGTTGTCTGCTGTCGGTGGAACCACCAGAACGAATTTAGATAATTTTATATGATATGATTTATTTTTTAAGCGATCATTCGATGAATTTGAAAGACTTCTAACGACACGAACCACAGACATTATCCTGTTTAATGATGTTTGAGCTTCTTTTTCCCATTGGCTACTAACACATGATTTGATAATGGAATTCTTCATACCCAATCTCTAAATCAATAGTTTACTTACAGCTCAATATGAAGTCCGAGACTGTATTAACGATGATATCGCGTGCGCTTGCTTCCCTTCTTATAATGGTTCGTTATAAGAGGTGCAGCCATCATTTGTTAAGTGAAGTTCTCTATTAATTCTCTCAGTGCACATATTAAGTGCATGAAAGTTTGGATTAACAAGTGCATCAGATTGAGAGAATCGTTTGAATTTCATACGAGGAGCATTGACTTACAAAGTGATATTATCAGATGCATTAGTTAAAACATTGCTTTGAGATATAAACGATATAAATTTTTCCCATTGGAAAAATTACACTGATTGATATGAAATGGCAACTTATAAGTTTCTAGTTCCACGAAACGAAACCGCAACAATAAATAACAGACAGATAGTATAAAATGCAAAGAAAACATCGTGAAAATTAGATGTTTGACCGCATGAAGAATAACAAAAAAACACATTTTTGAAAATAATTATATAGGACACACACACACACACAAAGCAAAAAATGCTCTGTTAAACTGACTGTAGGATGGGGTTCTCATCCCACATTCACTTAAATAGGCAGGATGAGCTATAGTTCCACAGGCGACTCTATCGTTCATTGATTTTATGCTGATCGATTATGAGCTCATACGATAAGGTTTGTAGAATAGTGTGCATGAACAAGAGATCATTCTCACATTCTATAATTGTAATCAGAGACGGATTAAGCCGGCTGGAGCCCTTGGCGGTAAAATTTATGAGGCTCCTAAAATTTCTACATTTGGAAAAGTTGACATTTCTCTTGCAGCCTGGTATATTTGTGTGGCAGTATTGAATTTATTATCTTCTTTTAAAAATAGCAGATTTTTAAAAGAAGCAGATTAACGATAATATCGCGTGCGCTTGCTTCCCTTCTTATAATGGTTCATTATAAGAAGGGAAGCAAGCATTCCCTCAGCCATACGGCTGGTGTGGGTAGCTGCTTCCATACTAGAAAGATGATTATGAGCAAGGCGGTTTCCCATTGCCTTCCTTTCCGTAGTATATTTTATGGCTGTGTGTGTGTTCACGGGACTGGTTTGCTTGTTTTGAGGGATGAAAAACCAGAGTTACCGGGAGAAAAACCCTCCATCCTGTATGAGACCGGTTAACTCACCTTTAGTCGAAAGAGACCAGATAAAGGTTCCTCCCGTCACTGACGGGAATCGAACCCAGGTCTTTCCGACCAAAGGGCTTCATCTATACTGACTGAGCTACAGAGGCTCCATCGGAATGCGTAACAATACCTATATCGCTCTATAGATCTCTTTTAATTTTTCCACATAGCTCGGGGGGCCCCTGGCGGCTTACAGTTCCGATACCCACTTGATCCGCCTCTGATTGAAATACATTATTGCAGTGAGCTTCAATTTTTTTAACGAGATTCCCATTTCTTTGTAAAAAAATTTTTTCCTGCATCCCCAACACTTTTCATAAAACATTGATTGACCTACAGTTTTCCTAGCATGCATTTTATCCTGGTGTAACTAAAATATTCTTACCGTTTTAGATAGTATATTATTATACTTCAAACCAAACCAAATGTAAAGTAGCATACAAGGATATTTATTTTAAAAATTACAAGTGTTAATTTATAACTTAGTATATTAATGACAATCGTTGCCAGTGTTTTTAATGCTATATTATATTTAAATAAGTGGATGGAATATCGAGTGCAAGGGAGAGCTTTGCTCGAAAATAATCAATAATATTGACCATTGTTTTGCGCACTCCCACGGTTTAAAAACCACTGCCTTAGAGTGACACCCAGTAATAAGGGTTAGTAGCGTATGATGATACAACGCCTTGGTGCACATACAGCAATGGGCCTCACGGCCATTCTGTCATCATACGGCGCTATCTCATGAAACCAGTATCAAGGTATTGGTTATAATGTATTTTTGTCTGTCAACTACGTGTGTTCGCCTGGCCGGTTAGTCTGTTTGCGGGATGAAAAATCTGAGTTTCCACATGCCACTTCCAAATAAGACCGACTGACTTGCCTCCAGTTGAAAAGCTAATAAAGATTTTTTGCGTCCTAGACGTCATCCCATCCAAATGGGATCGCCTAAACCTGCTGAGCATATAAGCTTAAATGAGGTCACTGTCAGGATGGCTCAGTGGAAGAGGCATGTTGAGATTTAGACTTGTTAAAGGCTTCTGATAATTATTCCGTCACTGTTTTGTGCATATAATAGAATCATATATTAATAGCTGAATAAGACAATCATACTTCCTCATATGAATCATAAGGCAAACGGTTAGAATTATTCAACTTCAATAACATTTGAAATATGCATTGAAAATGAACAAGTATATTAAATATGAATTATTCTAGCCGCTGTGACCATTTTTTGCCTCTCTACACTCTCATTTTCCATTAGTCAAGGATCTCATATGAAAGTTTTAAATACTAGTGGCGACTTGAGATTCGAATATAAATTATGCTGATCTTTAGGAAATAAGTTTAATACTTTCCATATCTTTAGATGCTTCTGCCGTAATTCCAAGCAACACAGCATCTACGTATCCAATGTACATTGCTGCCACTAACAGCCGGCCAGTAATGGTTAAGGATACCAAAAATCAACATTAGTTACAGAGATTCCAAAACTAGTTAAGAAAAGGAGAAGATATAAAATGTTATCCAGAGTAACGTTAAAACTTTGCCATTATCATCATCACCATCATCATCTAGTATATTGTTACTTAATAATAATTTTTCTAGAGAAAGCGAGAAGTGAACTTGGGTTGGAAATATCTTTGTTCAAACCAGTCAAAGGCACAGGAAAATGTATAAGTACTTTTCAACAGAAAGGCAGTTGCTGGTATTACATCGAGGTTACGGGATTTTCTCCAAGGAAAAAACTTTCTCGGGTTTTCAAAACAGACAAATCGGTTGGAAAATATACATTTTGAACAACACAGCAGGCAATTGTTTATGAGATTGAACACCCTAAAAATATGAAATTTGATTTTATTTTTGCTCCCTGGAACAACTTAATTACAATTATTAAGCAGAATGGTCAAGTTAAGTAAACTTAACGGACCATTCTGATTACTACTTATGTCATAGATAAAATACAAGTGATTTGTTAATAATAAAATGTAAAATAAACTCAACCTAGCATTCAAAAGTATTTGCATTCTTAGATATCAGATATTGTATAATTTTATTCAACATATCAAATCACTGACGAAAACAGTCTCTTCTAGAAGATAACAAATAAGGAAACGATTGCAGGCAATCATAAAAGATGCATTTCGTAATCATATTCTTGAATGGTGACGTCATTCTTCATCACAATAATTGAAACTAGCACAGTACAGTTTATGGACTACGTATTGAAGATATCCTTTTGTTTTAACTAATTTTGTCATTCATAATGGTCTATTTAAACGCGTCCGGACAACTCATTGCGGGACAAATTATCGCCGGGACAATTTATCGCTGAGACAATTTATCGCAGAGTCAATTCATCGACGAGACAATTCATCGAGGGGAAAATTCATCGCAGGGAAAATTCATCATGAGGAAAATTCATCACAGAAAAATTCATCGCGCGAACTATTCAATTCGGAAAAAAATCGCTGAAAATGTTATTGCTAGAAAATTGAAATGATACTGCATTGATACCGATATATTAAAAGTAAATGCAATGCAAGATGAATTTCACAAAATAAAATTTTATTATGTATCTACGTATTAGTCCGCGCGATTAGCCAAGTGGCTGGTTGCTTCACAACCATATGCCTGGGAAAGGAGTGTCCTGGGTTCAAATCCCGTCGCTGACATGAGGAGCTTAGGATCTTTCTCAGACTTAGCCAAGTTAGCCAGTTTTGGCGAGAACCGCAAGGTTTTACTCCACAGTTTATGTGGGGTTTTTTCCTCCTGGAAGCAAGCAAACCGGCCTTGAGAACCCAACGCTCCTAGAGACATAGGATACACTGCTAAGCATAGGACCAACCAACTTATCCTCATATAACGGTTGCGGTTATAAGGAATAGAAACTCTCGACACGTAGAGGTAAAAGAGGAATAGATCTCTGTATTATTTATTTAGATTTTCATAATATTCTTTTATTCTTATACAGTGAAAGTAATATTTTATTGATTGGTGAGTTTCCTAATTTCTGTTTCGTCTTAAAATGGTATTAAATATTCTTTCTTACCTTGATACTACAGATTCTATTGATCGAATATTAATATTTACAGAATTATAACCCCAACCGTTATATGAGGATAAGGTTGTTGGTCCTCTGCTCTGCCCCCCCCCCCCAATGTATCCTGTGTCTGTAGAAGCGTTATGTTCTCAGGGCTGGTATGATTGCTTGCGGGAGGAAAAATCCCACATAAACTGGGGAGAAAAACCCTGAGAGTAGTCCTCTCCCAAAACTGACTAACTTGGCTATGTCTGAGAAAGATCCTAAGCTCCTCATGCCAGCGACGGGATTCGAACCCAGGATACTCCTTTCCCAGGCATATGGTTGTGAAACAACCAGCCACTGGGATAACGCGCGGACTAATACATAGATAATAATAAAATTATATTTTTATATATAATCTTATTTTGCGAAATTTATCTTGCACTGCATTTACTTTTTATAGATCGGTATCAATGCAATTCATTTCAATTTTCTAGCGAATAACATTTTCAGCGATCAATAGTTCGCGCGATGAATTTTTCTGTGATGAATTTTCCTTGCGACGAATTGTCACCGCGATAAATTGTCTCCGCGATGAATTGTCTCCACGATAAATTGTCCCCGCGATGAATTTTCCCTGATTAATTGTTCGCGATGAATTGTCCATTCGATGAATTTTCCATGAATCCTATTTAAAACGTCAATTTTAACAGTGATCCCAAATATTCAAATATCATTAATTATTTATGGAATTATTATTATTATTATTATTAAATCGTTATTAGTAAATGTGTATATGGATAATTGTTGAATTACTATTAGTGATAATATGAGTGAATTAGTGTTGAATTATTAATATAGAATCATTTTGCCAGTCGCCAATAAAAATGGTTCATTTGAAAAACCAAACTTGAACCCTTGGACATATTCATGAGTGTATTCTAAATCTAAATATTATTATTACTATTTAAGCCTTCCACCAGGATACGTCTAATCTGCATATTAAAAGGTGTGCTAAAGTCATTCACTATTTACTATAAAGAGTAATTTAAGCCGTGATTTCCTTTATAATTACATGGACGGACAAAACGAATCTAAGATGATGTTACGCTTTTTCCCCCCGAAAAGATCCTGAAATTATTTTTCGAAGACAAAAGTTATTTTGTTGTAGTTCAATCTTAAGCATAAACTACTGAGTTCGCGTTAAAGCACTTACACATTTTATCTAAAATAAACAGCCATAGTCGTTCTCAAACAACTATGGCTGTTTATTTGATGACACACATTGTGTCAATTTCTCTACAGTGTATTGATTTCTGTGCTGTTACTGCACACAAAAAGTATAACGTAAGAAACAGTTTCACAACTAAATTCAAAACTAAAACAATATTAACAACAGATTTTCTGGGAATAAAGGGGTAATAACAATACTCAACCGTGTTTTGTGTTGGATGTGGATTTCCATTAAAAAATTCTTTGTTTCTTTGAGGAAAGTAACGAGGTTAGAATGGCCATAATATACCTAAGAAGATAATTTGATTGCTTAACTGGAACAAGGAAAATGGATTTAGCAAGAAAAGCGATGACATCTCTGAACTTAGTAGGATAAAAACTTAAGTAGTTGCGCAGTAAGGAGCACAGAGATGTGCTTCGGGTGAGATCACCCACCACAGAAAAGCAATAAAAGTTTAGCATTGTAATACTTTACAAACTTAAAGCGAAGAAAATAGGCTGGAACGAATAAGATTTCGCCATACTCTGAAGGCCATCTCTCTCTCTCTCTCTCTCTCTCTCTCTCTCTCTCTCTCTCTCTCTCTCTCTCTTCTCTCTTTCTCTCTCTCTCGTCTTTTTAACTTAGGTGTAAATGATGTTGAAATGTTAAATGGTATATTTAATTAGGTTAGTTAAGCAGTAAAATAGTAAAATTTGTGTATATATATATATATACACTCTACAGACCAAATGTAGTACTTTCTGAAACCATATCATGGCTTCACTAAACAAAGCAGCGGTCTTACACAGATTATGAAAATCATCTAACCCCCTAACGACATTCACAAACATGAATGATACCTCTCTGTTAGTTGAAGAGCAGAAAAGCTGTACACTGTACCAACTAAACCTACTGTTTACTATCCGTTTTCATAGCTGAATACTGTTGTAATTAAAATAATATGATAAAAATGGTCACAGAGAAAAAGCTTCGCATTCAACAACAAAACTTGTTCCATAATATTAACTATGTAAACTCACTTTCAGACACGGATAGGTCTTCTATAGGTTGCCTCTGAGGAAAACCGAATTTGAAACAGTTTTGTCAGTTCAGCGGAATCCTTAATCAAAAAGTACAAGTGGTGAATATACTGATGGTTTGGTATGCTATATCAAAAAGATATAGTCTTTTGAATACTGCTCAAAAGAACATATCTAAAGAAAATCGACGCCAAATTGTGTGTTGCTTCCTTATATTAACGATTACTTTCGAAACCGCTTTAGAAATGTTATGCGGAGAAGATTCATTTGATTGGTGAAAAAATAAGCATATGTGGGGATATGCTCCGAATTTTTTATTTGAAGACTAGCAGAAGCTCTCATCGCAGGGTAGAAAAAGCCCAAATAGGAAATTAAATAATTATCATTATTAAAGAAAATTAGAAGCAGAAGGAAGGGGATCTTGCCTTGAATTTCCCGGTTCCTGATACTGGTTGAACATGAGAGTTTGGGTGCGAGTTAAGTTTACATGTGAAAAAAGAAAATAAAGAATAAAAAGAAGAGAGAGAGAGAGAGAGAGAGAGAGAGAGTGGTTATACGCAAAACGTTTATGCAGGAATGGGAAGATTGGTTAGTCTAGCTTCTTAACATATAACCCCCCCCCCTTTCTCTCACTCTCCTTCCCTACCCTTTTGTGTTTTATTTCTGTAACCTTGCGAATCTGTTTCGATAATTTCTTATTGACAGATAACCGCCTCTTACCAAGTGTGTTATTTCATCGTCTAACATCATGAACCCTCCCCCAAAGTAGAAGACCTCCTTTTCTTTCTATCCTCCTGTAATAATTTAGTCAATTTTATTTGGTACTTGAGCCTATTGTTCTGCTAGGCTCAAGTACTAAAGCTGAGGTAATAATCTCTGATAACCTTGCTCAAGCAAAGACGTATAGATCATTTCACCCCTTCCTTAAATACATTTTATTTTTAAAATGAACTTTTTTATGTTTTTTTTTTCTTAATAACTTTGATGAAATTGAAAGTACAATCCTCTAAAATCATTAATGGATATTTAAATATTTGCAAGATTGAAATTTCATCAACATAAGGTTAGCTGTTTTGTTTCAAATGTTTTGCAGCTTTATTTATCAAGCCTCGATTCTAATTAAGAATGCAAAATATTGTCTAATATTAAAAAAAAAATAAAGAATGATTTCTTCTTCTTCCTAATAACTACTAGACTGATATGATGAAAGGACTAACCATGACACTAAATAGAATCATATCAATCATAATATGTAATTAATTAAACCATTTGATAAACATTTTAATCAATTGCACATAATTTTTCTTGTTTTTTAAAGATATTACTTTTTAAAGCTTAATTTATTTTTGGATGCCTGAAAACACAAAATACATTGATTATCTTTATTAGAAGAAATTCCCACAATATTCTACATACGAATTTACCCTCCATTTTCTAGTAACTTTAGGGTAGATTAGTTTAAATGGTTTGAATATTGAATTGCCTGTATTCTGCTGTGAGTAACAAAGTTTCTGTGAATGAAAAATCCCGAAACTTTCAACTAGAGATAACTCAGCACTCTCAGTAAAGCTTGAAAGTTCTGTCTAGTCACAGGATTTGAATTAAACTCTTTTCTCTGCAGGGTGCTTTTGGGATTCCACATGTGCTCCTTTATATGATGATGTTGGAGCTTTCTTAGTCTTCTTTAATACACACATAAATCTGACCATACTGAGAACAGTCTCTTTTTTTGTACTGTGATGAAGCTAAGCCTAAAATCCTTCCGACAACATTAACATACACTCATAGATTAGGAAGGTTCTCTGCATGCTTCCCAGAGGGTAGTCATAATGACAAAATGTAAACATTTATCACGGATTATACATTTCCTCTTCGCACGTAATAATTTGCTAACGTGATAGAACAGAAATTTGCGACTATAAAGTTTGTCACTAGATGGCTCTGCATAATTTACACTACGAGCTGAACGTGTCCAAACTGTGTAATTATATCAATACTTTTTAAGGATTCTAGTCGCACGCGTGAAAGCAGACAGTTAGTTGTGTCACTTTGTCAGCTGATTTGTCGTTGTAGGACATTGAAGATGTTTCCTGGTGACGTAGTATTTGTCATAAGGAACTTGAAAAGACAACTAAGTAGAAGCTTTTGCTATGATATGAATAGTGTGAATGGCATTATTGATAGTTATATAATTACCATCCAGCAGCAGCTTATTATATAATTTCGTTTATTCATTTATTAAAGTCTTCTAATGCTAAAATAAATATGTTAAACGGGTATGGAAATGTTTTGAAATATATGGCTGGAATTGTTATAAAATACTTCTGCGTTGTTGTTGTTGTCGGTTAAATTAAGTAGTTAGCTAATTAATTTATTTGATAAACATTGTAATAGCATTGTTTTTTAGTAATCAAGATAATATTCAGAATCACTATAACTGAACCCATCCATCTTTGGTTTATATTCCATAGAGATTCGGTTTACTTATTCTCGATTGTAATATAAATTTGCATTATTGAAGTTTTGCTTGGTTTTTTGAACATAAATGGTGATTTATATCAAAGTTAAGATGACTTATCTATTCCATTTGGAATTCTATTCCAAATCTCAAATAACAAATTTCATTTTATTCTGTCCTGCTGGAATCGAGTTATATGCGGGCAGACATATTAGACCAATGGGGAAACACAAAGTAAATAGGCTTATGAATTGACGCAGAATTGTAACCTAGTATTTTACTACATTTATGTTCAGATTTCAGTCATGTGATTTTGTTTTTCAGTTTTAAGATTACAGAATGAACCAATAGTAACTGTTCTTGTAATCTGATTTAGAGTAGCTTAGATCATTATGAGATCGGATTTTGAGGTGATTTTAATCTGAGAACGATAAAACATTAGAACGATAGAAAAGAAAAAAAATCATAAAAAGTAGTTAAAAGAACAATTAAATATAAATAGAATTAATTTTAAATTTCTCAGGGTTTTTTTTTATTATTATTTATTTCTGACGTAGATCGACAGAGAAGTGTACAAAGGCTTGTGTGTGGTACCGAGGAGCCAAAAAGCGCAGAGAAAATTATGACATCATTTAAGTACGATCCCATAAGGAAAGTATTTTTCTTCATTTGTGGTATTACAAAAATAGTTGTCAACAGAGAGGGAGAGTCATCTTTTAAAGATTCTTGTATGCACATTTTTTTCTTGGCTGTGTAGCGACTATTAATTATAGTCATGCATTTGTTAAGTAATAGAATCGTAACTTCCACGGTGCGATAAATTCTGCAATCCAGTTGTCAAACTAAGCAGACAAATCGGTTAACATTTTGTACCATCATTCATATGGATAATAATAGGAGACAAAAATGTCCTCTGTTACGATAGATATGAATATAAATGAGTTAATCCAACTGAAGCAGAATACTGATTCTAAGCATGCTAAAAAAACAATAAAATTATTTTAAAAAGTAGCAACAGATTTCTTCAGAGAAAATATCGATCACTTAGGTATCTTTTCTGCTTCATCTTCCCTTCTAGAAAGGAAGGATTCCACTATGTCTGCTATTAATAAGTGGCTTATCTGTGTTCGCATGCTGGTACGTGTTGAAGGTGTGTATCATACTAATATGTGGTAGGCGCTAACAGCCAGAGGGAGATGCAGTGCCATGCAGATAAGATACCATTAGACAGCTGTTCTTAGCGTCTGACAGATGTCTTAAACTGGTTTTTCCCTTTATCGACATACCATGGTGTCGACAGAAGATCCATTATCAGCTCCATAACACGACAATGACAACGACAACAGATGGAGATAATCTCTCTTCGACGTAAATTAATCTCGTTAACTAGATGAGGTTTGGTGCAGAAAGAGAACCTATCATCAATAAAGAGGCAGGGAAAGGGATGATTTCATTTGCTATATAAGACGCAGGTCATTCACACACACACACACACACACACACACACACACACACACACACACACACACACACACACACACACACACACACACACACACACACACACACACACACACACACACACACACACACACACACACACGAAAGTCTAACAATAATAAAGCTGTCCTTTTACTGCTTCCGATTTAAATATCCTTGAATTAAACATGACAACAGGCCAGAAGAATGGGAGAGGCAGTGCAAAGTTAACGAACGTGTCACATGACATGAAAATGTTTTTAATTGCTGTACTGCGATTCACCAAAGATTCTCACTAGCTATCATAAAACAGGTTGGGCATATAACCATATAGGTGATGTTAGAAAATGCTATGGTTCTACGAGGAAAGACAGTCGTTTATTTTTGCTGTGCAGCTTTTTACATTCCCCCTGCAGCTGAGAAGTAGTTTAATTTCATTTCAAAGTGTTTAGTTTTTCGACACTCGTCTAGACAATGTCTAGCATTCAGAATCACAAGAATCACGCATGTCCTTCTCGAGAAAGTAAGAAGAAACAAAGATCCTAAAGTGGCATCTGTCGAAAACAAGTATAATAATGAATATTCTAGGTCTCAGACCACCTGTTTGGCTGACTGCTGAGGCTAAGGTTTATACAAGTGGCCGACTGGAGTTCTTGTGACTGCGCTATTACTACAAACATAACTAAAATTTGCATTCTATATATATATATATATATATATATATATGAGATTGAATGCAGTCTACCGCCTACTTATAGGAGAAAGGCTGTGTTCAATGATTTGCGTTCACTAAAATGAAATTATTTCTTTCCAGAAAATTGAGGAGAAATAATCCATTAAAACATTATAGACAGTTGACAGTTGCCTCATGTTAAAATTTGGAAAGGGATGTAGCTAACATTTTGGAGAAAATAAATGTACCTTATTACCATAGTAATTGATTACAAATATATTCAGAGCCGAGGCTATGTTTTTATGCAGATTCGTGTTTCAGTCGATCCCCTGAACTCCGCATTCAACTTCTCCGACGAATGGCGGTTTTACATATCTTTCACAGCACCCTATGGTCACGTTCCGTTAATGTGGTGGGTCGTTCACTGTTGGTAGCACTTCCAGTTGACTTGGTGTGCTTCCATCTCAGTATGGTTCACTGATTGTTGACCTGGAATGTCCCAATTTGTGAACAATTTGCCGAATAGATGGGGTCTGAAACACTGCATCACAACGCCTCTTTCAAACTCAGTCAGTTCCCTTCTGGTAGCCATTTTACTCGAACACAGTTGCACTGACTTGGAAATTCGTTTTGATAATGATGAGAAACCATTATAAGTATAAATGTAGAAGCCAGTTCTAAAGAACTGATCTCACTTTCTTCTATCTGTTGCTATCCTATCCGGTGTGAATCTTTTCAATATATATTTAAAACATCGTTGTTGAGCTTTCCATTGCTTTTCAAAAGTCTTCAGACAAGTTAACATATATTTTGATACAATCGTATATTAAATATTTTAATAACTATCTATAATTTAATTGACAATAAATATATTCAGTTCTACTGAATAACGTTAAATACAAATTTATTTTATCTGTCTCTTGAATTCATAAACAAACAAACAAAAAAAGATAGGACGATATTACGTATGAATGAACATTCTCTGAATACTAAAAGCATATGAAAGCGAGTGTGAAAAATGGATGGAATTGCACTGCCTTGAACTTTTTCAGTTATCTCTTTCGATAGTATGGCATTTTCCCCATTTTCTTGGGGTGCAGTGCAACGAACAAAAACTATAAGGAATATACGATACCGCTATTTTTTTCATGCACTGTTGACCAACAGTTACCAGGTGTGTCGCTTAAAAATTGTTAATTATAAATTCTTGTGTTTTCACGGCTCGTAGATTGCACCCGGAGTTATACAACTTAGACAAAAACTGTGACGTCAATCTTTGCTTCATAAAAGTTTTATGTGATCCCAGAAAGAGTTCCGGGACACGTGATCTAATTATACTCATATACCAAACAACATTTTGTATATGCGTATAATTTTCATTGACATTGCTATAGAAGAACTTCTTACATCATAACTTTTTCTTCATTTGTTTAATTACTGCTTCGAGTGATAATCGCCACTATAATTAATAATCAATCACCAATTCATCTTTCCTAGAGTCTTTCGCTTCCAAAATTTCAAGGGTCTTTCTTTCTCATGAATTATTATTATTATTTCAAGGCGTCTCCATGGAGACCTAGGAGATACCGCGGGAGACCATTGCATACTACACATATCTACTTCGTGCGTCCACTTTATACCACAGTATAGTATACTACAGTAATTCTTAACTGGGGGAACGTGGCCTCCTAAGGAGCCGCGGAAATTTTATAGAATATTTCTAGAGTTTAAAATTTTGAAACCTCTTAAAATAATATATATTTTTTTGTTCTTTATTTTACTTTGTTTCAAACTTGTATTGTTTTGTATTAATAATCTGAATTATGCGATTTAATTCAGTAGTTTATTTTGTGGAGGTATGACAAGTCTTTCGCTGCTGGAAACATTGCGAGTCGATCCATATAATAATTGTGAAAATACAAATTTATCACCAACGGATGATGACACACTACTGGAATTGACAAGGATTTAAGTCGTTTTCAAGAAGAAAAGTTTGGTCCAATTTTGGATACATATCCGGAGGGAGTATCCGCACCTGTTTACAATTGCCATTCAAAATTTATTGCCTTTTGTTTTTCTACATATTCACGCGAAAAGGGATTGAGGCAAGAATAGACAAATTAGTAGCGAGTGTTCAACAACAGAGGTCTCATTAAAATACATTTAAGTCAAGTTGAATTCTGTTTTCTGATGTTTTTTTTTTTTGTTATTATAATCAGTAAATAAAACCGCTATTTTTTAATGGTTTTTCATAAACAAACAAACAGGGGGCCGCGAAAATATTTTAGGATACTTAAGAGGCCGCGACTACTAAAAGGTTAAGAACCACTGGTATACTATACTAATGTACCTCGCACATGCATTTTTATCTATTAACTGTGCGTGTTCTCTGGCGGATTTGCCTGTTTAGTGGGATGAAAAACTGAGATTCCGGGAAGGGGAAATTCTCTTCTTCCATATGAGAGACTTACTATGTCACCTTCAACTCCTTATAAAGGTTCTTCATATCTTATACAAGATTTGAATTCAGAAATATCCAGACAAAGGGTATTGCTATTACCGACTGAACCACTAAGATTCTGGAAATTAGACTTAACTCCTACTAGTTTCGTGTAAATGGGAATAATAATGTCTGCATTTTTCAAGATAATCTTGAAAAACGCTCGCTTCTAATTTTATATAACTGTATCTCTATAAATTATTACATAAAATGACGCACTGCTTAAACTTGATAGATTTTTCAATTGGTGATTTGTTTATGTCATTTTTTGCATTTTCAAAAATATATATAAATAAAAATAAAACTATAATAATAAATAATAATTTTTGAATTTTCATAACTGAAGATGTTATTTAAAAGAATATTTCTGAACTTGTCCAACTAGTTACATTATGTATGGCATATGGTTCTAGTCGCAACCTGCAATCTTCGAGAAATACGCAATCTATATTTTTAACTAGAGCCTCCGTAGCTCGGTCGATAGACGAAGCCCTTTGGTCGGAAAGACCTAGGTTCGATTCCCGTCAGTGACGTGAGAAACCTTTATCTGGTCTCTTTCGACTAAAGGTGAGTTAACCAGTCTCATACAGAGGTAGGTAGGTTTTCCTCCCGGTAACTACGAAGGCAACGGGAAACCATCTTGCTCATAATCATCTCTCTAGTATGGTAGCATATAGCTACCCCCACCAGCCGTATGGCGGAGGGAATAGGATAGGATAGGAATTTTTAGCCAGTGAAAAGAAACTGGAAAAATCTATTCGGTTTATTAGTCCCAAACTGACTATTTGCCTTCTGGTCAGTGAGTCAATAAAGTTTGGCATACACTTGAACCTTCGGTATTCTTGCCACAGTCAGTCAGTCGACAGTTGATTTAAGCAATAGCCATATTTAAAAAATAAATAAATATTTTATTGAGTTAGAGGCGGCAAAACAGTACTTTCCAAGGGATGGATTGTACGCCTAACAAGAGCCCTGCTTATCAATGTCACTGCTTGATACTTCCCCTAAAAGTGGTCTTTTCGAAAACCTGCTAACAGTTGTTTCAGTGTTGGTTATTATCTCCACTTCCTAGTGAAATAATTTCTTCTCATGCACGGTGCTGCTACTTTCTCATTTACATATATTTGCATTATTCATCCATCAGTCTACTTTTGAAACAATACATTAAATTTTATCTTGGTATATTCGGACTCTATAAATAGGTGGGAGAGCTATACCAGCTGTTACTTATTAACAACTGTTTCAAGGAGAAGGAAATATAACACGGGTCAACACGTACTTATCTGAACTTATTACCTTGTTTAAGTATCTTTTCCTCTCAGAATAGCTATAAAGTTGTGCAGGTGTTAATTCGCATTTATTTTTCGTCATAATAATATCTAGTCTGTTTAAGAACTGGAATAACTAGTAAGTTAAAGTGATGTCAGGGGAATGTTGTATTATGCAGGAAATTACAAAAACTGGAATATCTGGTAATTGTTATAACTGTTGAATTATCCAGTGATTAAATCCTATGAAAATAGTTCATACCTATCTCTGCATCACTCCATCATTCTTCCTCTAAGTTTACTGTCGCCAGCTGTCTACGAAAATAAAGGGATGGTGTCATTAAATCTACTTCCTTCAGTAAATGACGTGTAAATATTAGTTATATTTAATTGGTTTGGGCGCAGATTGAATACCGTCTCCACTTTTAAAGCCACGGCCTTTGGATGGGGATTCGAAAATGTTCGCTGAAACAGATATTTCTGAATGTCTTCAAGTGACTGATGAATTTCAACGCCCGGTGTTAGACTACGACCCTTTAGTGCAGGACGAATTTCGTCATCGGTATAATGTACTTCCCAGGTTTTTGGGTGCTCGACAACTAAATGTTTAATCTGTAGAACGCGATTGCTCGGACTGTCTCACCTATCCCACTCACTGTTTAAATGCGAATTTGGTCTTCTGCTATTGCAAACAACATTTATCTAAGGTAGACAGTGGAACCTTTACTAGATACCTCACACAGTCACACTTCGACAAATTTATTTGATAATTATTTCAGAACTTGATGATGAACAGTACATTCTTCGTGAAAATCAAGGCATTCTGCAATCCTGTTTTGAAAATTTTCAGTAATTTTCTTGGAAGATGAATGCGAGAATACAAGAGATAATCTTGATGTCACTTTTATATGTTTTTTTATTTCACCAACGACTGTAAGCCTATAGGAAACTAACTGTTGGACACAATAAAACGTTGGAAAGAACTTAAAAAAAGAGAAATTCGTTCACATTGACATAATAATCGATTGTACTTTCCAGTAAAAAATGATAGAGGAACATTATTACACCGGAAGGAGACGGGATGGGGGCGGGGGGGGGGACAGGGATCACTAATGAATAGTTTCGGCAGTAAATGACGTTTGGGAATGAATATTGACTAGTTAATTCACATATTGACAGATTTTATGTGGCTTTGCAAGTCTATATATTTCAGTTAAGATGAATAATTTTAATAGAAGTCTATAGGATAAAGCGTATTATCAGTCGGTATTATAGGCGATGCTTATAGTCATGGAATATGGGAACGAATACGCTCTGCTAGGGGATAGCAGGATGAACCTGGGATTTGTTGAGATAAGCATTTATCTAGATAATATTTAGAGTGAAAAAAAAGTAACTGTTTCTAAAATTAATTGTAAACTGATGCTGGTGTAATATGGATATTATATATTAATATCATGCAAAGAAAAATTCGGACTTCGCACTTTTTTCTTCTGTAAAACCCACAAGCCTATTGCTGATTACATGTCGACGTAGAAGGCGATATGGATCGAATTAACTGCTCCCTCATGAGTAGTTTATTTTGGATCGAATTAATATGGATTGAATTAACTGCTCCCTCATGACATTATTTAGAATTCTTTGAAGACAAATGATCTCGTGACATATAATCGAGACCAACACAGTAAAGGGAAGATGAATGTGAGAAGAAATCTCTTTTGTAACGGTATATAGAGATTATCACACATAAAGAAAAGGAGAGTTGAGTTTTTTTATTTTTATTTTTGTTTGTGTGTGTTTAAGGAAATGACATGCGATTCTGTTTTCGGAAAGTATGTTAAGCTTGTAAGATATTGCTTGCCAGGAAAGAAAGGCAGTTATGCCATGAGTAATATGAAATGCAGTTGCAAAGAAAATTACATATAGCCTACACTATCACACATTATATACGACTAAAGAACGGAACACATAGAAATAGAACTGAGAAGGAATGCAATCGGAGTTGATTTTGGGGCCAATACGGATCAAATGTAACGCAGACATCAAAAATAGTGGCTTCAATTTTTCCGAACTTTCCATAGAATTTGTCCAAGTAAGATGAATCATTTTTTTTTTGAAAACGGAATACTTGGCTTGAAGTTGAAGATACTTATTATATAAGTGATTTCAGTGAAGCACAAGTCTGTTAATGAATATCTACGTTGCTCTTTAGGATTGAAATAGAGAAACAGAGAGAGAGCGAGAGAGAGAGAAAGGCTCACACTTGGACTAATTATCTTTGCCTCCCTTTGCTTTTGGCAACAATGCATAACATGAAGAAAAAAAACGAAACCTTAGTTTCGTTTTGCCGGTCTGTTTGTTTGTAGGTATACAAAACCTCCACTCTGGAAAAAGGAATTTAATAAAATTTGGTCTATTTGATCTTTAGTAAAATGTGCCGATTCGTCAAACATGACGAATCGGCACATTTTACTAAAGGTTTTGGTTTGAATCGATTGCATTTATTGATTCAAAATTTGGCGAAATGGTACAACATTTTATGTTACAAACGAAAATAAATAATTGGAGACCACAGCGCTTAAGTTGTTATGATAACGAATTACTCCGCCACAGACCATCACTGCATTTGTCGATTAACTATCAGCTAACTGATAATGTATTTGGATTTGGTAACATTAATAAGCCTACTATATATTGGCTACTGACTATTACTGCAAGAAAACAGGTGCAGGCCTGAAACTCAGTTTTTACCTTTTTAAGATTGCAATGCAAAACGTTGAGATTATGAGAACAAGCCGATAGATTGTATTTGTTAGATAGGAGAAGATGGTACTTCAGTGTTATGAGAATAAATGGAGAAATCACTTAAGGATATGCTTCTTTTTCCACACGATTTTAATATTTTGATCTGTATCTTCAGAAAAATGAAAAAGAATGAAAAAAATTAAAAATTAAAAATTAAAAAAATGACTATGAAGTATCTATTATACTATGAGGAGATTTTGTCTTTGAGCGATATTGCAGTGTAACCGCCTGTGGACAAGAAAGGAGGAAGTAAGAACTAAAAAGTGTTGCAACCAGTTTTTTTACGGATCAGAAAACAAGTGTTATTTGGTTTGACCTGTGATTCTCACTTTTGGTCGTTCTGAAATCGGATTTAGAATTCTTGACGACACTTTAAAGCTATTATGAGCTTTAGTATAGATAAAAGGATGCCAAGGATTATAACTTGTGAATGATAATTTTTCACTGTAAACTGGACAATAGCGATACATCTTCGCTGGTTCCCAGTAAACAAAAAAACTTCTAGAAATAGAATTTATACGAGGGTGTCTTTCAGACCGGTCAATAATTATTGTGAATTATTTGAAGTTCTGAAGGATGCTGCCATTTTGCATGTATTATAAATCGAACTACATTGTGTCATTAGTAACTAAAGGCTATTTATGAATCACACATTTCCCTCTATTTGTGTGTATTAATCTTCTTAAGTAAAATGAGTAAGACAGAGTGCTGACAAGATTTTATCCAAATTCTACCGAGTCTTAAAGAAAACAAGAAAATACGGACAGCGAACGACAGAGAGAGAGAGAGAGAGAGAGAGAGGAAGAAAGAATTCTAGTAAAACTTTACAGTTTGCATGTAAAAGTATATTTATAAAGAGTAGAAGGCCACGTGAATCTTAGTTTTCCCCATTCATTCAGCAGGAATGATGACTAACTTTGTTTTTCCTTCTTATAATGAGTATAATGCGGTGGTGGCGTGTGCAGATTTAAAATATTTTATGCGTGTTGTCTGCAGATTTCCTGTTGAGCATTAGTCTGACGTGATTTCCACTTGTAAACACTCCATCCTTTCATTAGAAATTCGACTACTCTCTACCAGAATTAGCGAAGACAATGGTGATCTTTATCTGTCCCGCAGACTCAGGGAAAAGTAAATGAAGGTCTCTTGCTACAGAAACACTTTAATTGCCCTTTCTGGTCCATTCCAGACGTGGTCAACACTGTCCTGGCTGAGTGCCAGTAGCAACCCTTTCATTCACTTCCACTCTTGTCTCTGTTCCAGGGTTGTTCAATATTTAATGGCGACAGCACGAGAGGCAAATCATCCAACTGTAAACAATAGCTTTATCCGGCATACCGTTGTTGGTACTGTCTTCATTGTTTTACGAAACTTACACTGCATTTATTGTAAAAAAGGACCATCTTAGGAGCTAAGAAAGAAAGTTTGTGATAAGAATACGTCCGGTAGAAGCTTAGAAGTTCGTGTTGAGGGCATCTACGCATGAATGTTGTTGGATCGATTATTGTGTCGTGATAATGGCTTGATTTACTTTTGTCATTGAGGTTACTGGGTGAAAGGGATTGTCTGGAACAGTGTCTAGACAAGAAAATTTCTTTAACATCAAAATCTTATTTGTAGGGTATCGCATTTAAGAGAATGAAATTAGGAAGATTATGAGATTGATCATCTTATACAATTGTCTGTAGATCATACAAACGCTTCATCCGAAGGAAAGTGTTCACAGCAATTTTGAATTAAGAACATAAAATGTGAAATAATTTAGAACAAGAGGTTCATTTAGCTTGAGAAGGATGGATGTTTTTTTTCTTTTTCTAGGCATTATTGTTGAGGGCCCATTATTGGTAGCAGAGTAATAAAGGACTATGCTTGCTTTACATAATACTTCTCCAAAATAATCAGAGAATAAATGGTTTGATATTCTCAATCATTAAATCTGTTTCCTGTTTCCATAAGAATCACATCTGGAGAATATTTTTAAATTTCCTAGCCGTGCTTGCTTTTCGCCAATAAAATTCATCTAAATCTTTTAAAAACAAGTATAAACTGGAAGCTTAAAATATTCTGTTATCTTCTTTCAAAATATTAATAATCCATTCCTAGAGAGAGAGAGAGAGAGAGAGAGAGAGAGAGAGAGAGAGAGAGCATGATTGGAACATACCATACATTGCAAATGTTTTTTTTTTTTTTTAATTTTTGGTATTTAATATTTTAATTTTGCTATCATTCGTCCGTTATGTTCATTCTGAAATGCGCTGATGCAGCATCAGCAGCAACAGATACGCATTTTTCCATTTTTAACCAGTGACCAATAATAATAATAATAATTTATCGGTTTCCAGGCCCTAAAGTCCCATGACATGTCCATATTGGCTGTCGTGAGCATGATTTCAGAATAAGGTAGTTAGTTTTAAGCAAACATATGTTTATTGTATGTGTAAATTGCGTGTGTTCTGGCTTTGCCTGGTCGCGGCATCAAAACGGATACACTTTCATTTGAAAAGTCTTGATAATGGACCATACAATGGGAGTCATTTTTCAGGTCTGTCATAGAGAGCTCAAAGAAGTTCTTTTTCTTATTTTCCTCTTCTTCTTCTTCTTATTATTATTATTAACTTGCTTTTAAAGTTTTTTTTCTTGTTTTTTTTCGAAAAGCGAGACTATTTTTCAATTTGAACCCACCGATATTTTTAAGAATACAGTGTTTTAGAAATGTATTGATAACAAATGAATGAGGAAAAAAAATTGCACCGTTCCCTAAATGAGAATTTAAATAACAATTCACAATTGTTTTAAAACGTAATTAGAAATGGTAAAGTGATCTGGAACTCAAAAATGAAGACAAATGAACTATAAATTCAAATAATTAAAATATGAATTAAAAGAAATGAAATTTAATGAAATAAAAGAAAAATAAAATGATAAATATAATCATTTTTTAATGGAATACTAGATCTAGTACTAATGTTTTTTTTTTCTGTGTGTGTGTGTGTGTGTGGGTGTGGGGGTGGGTGGGTGGGTGGGTGGGTGGGTATGATTAACAGCTAATTTGCCAAACGGATGGATTAAATTGCTTTTTATGCAATCGACTTTATCTGAAAACCTGATAAGTATAAAACTTTTTTTTTTCTCGTTTTAATAAGCAATGGGCAATCTGCATTACAGGAGTAGAACAGCCGCTGTAATTTAAAATTAAGAATATAAATTTTAAACTTAGGTTAGTTGATTGGTTATTCTGGATTTACGGCAGAATCAACTCAGGCTATGAGGCCAGTGTATTATGTAAGTTAATTGCTTGTGTTCTTATAGCCGGATTGGCTGTTTTGTGGCGATGAAAGACCTGAGTTTCCGGGAGGGAAAATCCTTCCACCTCCACATGAAATGGGCTAACTCCCGTTCATTTAAAAAATGGCGTCTAAGACGGGAATCAAACCCAGGTTTTTTCAACCAAAGGCATCATCGATACCGACTGGGATACGAAAAATCTTTAAACTAAGGATATCAGGCACTCAAAGATTAGATCTTGAGTTCTCAATGTTCACTTCTTAAAGTACTGATAAATCGTAGGTCAGGTGGATAACGAATATACACCCATTCTGGTCCTTATTTTCCCTCTTCAATATTTGCGATTTGTTTTAGTTCTTTCACAGGACTCCTATGATTTACATTTACTTACACTATCGATTCACTTAGATAAATATAATCTCTGAATTTCTTTGCTTATTCGAAGTTGTTTTTTCTGTACATTCTAATCGACACGCTATAACGCAGTAGGAAGAGCGATCATACCTCTTTGGTTAGTTAATAAATCTCATCCAGGACGAGACGACCTTTATTTAGGACTTCTCAACTGATAGTGACTTATCGGACTTATGTTTTCATTCTCGCAATTTCAGGTATTGTTTTTTTTTTCGCCTACAGAAACGGAAAAATGGCTTGATAATGAATAGAAATAATAAACTTAAAACAAACGAACACTTCCTAACCTTCGATGCTTCAAGGTCACATTCTAAACATTCCTAATTCAACTAATTACTTCTTATTTTTTGTAACACATTTAGTTGTAATAGCTGGATATGTACTCCAGTTGTACTTCAAACAGTAATAAACCACAAATGCTCCAAGTGATGGAAGATTGCTCGGAATTTGCTTGAAGGAAATATTCCATAAAAAAAAAAAAAAAACCTTCTCAAATGAATCAGTTACGCAGTTCTGCCTTAAGGTGGTCTCCGCTAGTGTATCTTTAAAATAAGTGCGTGCCAATTTTCACTTGCGTTTTCCTTCTCTCAGGCGGAGAAATCAAAAAGAATGGCAGGCAAATTAGAGTAAGACTCGAATTACGCCAGTGTCGAGAGTACAATCTTTGTCCCGTTAGCAGTCACAAATAGGGAAAAGACGGTACATGATGATTGCGTGTGTTACGGTCCTGCGGCTTCTTATCGGAGAAACACAATGGAGTCTGTTACGGGTTGTGCACGCGATGCTATCTGGAAGAACTACTTCAGCTGAAGGGATGGCCTCGGAAGTAATAAGGTAATTTGACCTTGAACGCATTTTGATATCTAGTAATTGATGCTGAACCATAATGGGAAAAGTGGTCTGTTCTACTCTTCCAAGTTCCTTCTTGGCATATATCCAGAACGTGCACATCTCGCATTTTTTTATATATTTTTTTCCTAAATCACAATGGCAAAATCGTGTGGCCTGTGATGTGGTAAACAGATTAAAAAAACCCTATTTTCCGCATAGTCGTCCAATTTTCTGTGTTTCGCAAACGATACTACAAACCAGAAAGATTAATGGAAGGAATAAACGTTCTGGTTCTGCTGTGACTTCATCAAGATTTGCAAGGTTTCTTTCACAACTGGTGGTGGTAGTCTTAAAGTGACTAATACAATGAAATTAATGATTAAAGAGGCGTTCAAAACAAGAAGCAAGTGGAGAAAAACCGGTTCGGCACACGTAGTGTTGATTCATGAAAACATTTTCTTTGCTGTGAATCCAAAATGTTCTTTAAAATAATTCATTTTGTATATTTGTTTAAACTAAGTTCGTATTGAGAATATCTTCAAGTGCATTCTGTAATTTGCCGTCACTCCATTGAAGGTTTTTTAATACGAGGAGTGAGAGGTAAGAGACGACGGGCTATCAACAACATCGTCCTAAATTATTAATACCAATAACCTGAAATTGGCTTGTGTCAGGGTCACGCAGAGGACAGTATAGTATGCACCGGTCATTTAGCACAGAGGCATTTGTCACTGTAACATATAAAAGGCAACTGGTGACACTGTAATTCAGATTCCTTAATATCTGAAAATTAAAACATAATCAGATCAGTATTGTGGTTCAGTATACTTTTATTTCATTATATTAATTGGTGTGAAATGATAACAGATATTTAAACTATATGGTAAATTTAGGCACTAATTAATGAAAAATATTTCTTTTCTTCAATATTTCTTCCAAAATTATGAAGACAGATTTGTCCTGCTCTTTCTGGAAAATATATTGTTGTCATTATTATTATTATTATTATTATTATTATTATTATTATTATTATTATTATTATTATTATTATAGTAGTAGTATTTCGTTCACAGAATACATTATTTGAATTTCATTTAGTCGGAGCTCACAACTTGAACTGCGATCGAATATGATAAAGTTCGTGAAAAATCTTTTTGCTGTCCTTGAATGGTAGCAACTGGCCACGGTCAACAAAAATGGGCAGAGTAAACATGCATCCCCTGGACACTCCATCACATGTGTAATAATATAATGTAATGTACAAAGTCACTCTTAGAAACAGTGACTTCGCTTAAAAAAAAAAAAAGAAAAGAAAAAAACAAGATGTATTCAACATAAATCATATCTTGTGCCATAGGTCAGCCTATTGCAGATATTCAGAACGATTTCAATTTTTCTCTCGACCCTTGTACATTTCATAATTTTCATTACTTTGCAGTGGAGGCTACATATAATTGGATTTTTAATTCCTGGAAGAGAAGTCCAATAAAGAAGATCTTTCTTTGTGCCATCGAATTAAAAGAAATAATAAATGATTCAGAGTTCGTGTGTTCCTGTAGACAAAATACGTAAGGTCTTAACTAAAAGAGAGATTCGACATGACATTTTTATTATTCTTGAGTTTAAGCATCCCAGGCAACAGTCTGAAACTTTCCACCGATCGATTATAGTAAAAAAATCCCAAGCTCTTAAATTATGCCTACTTACATTCATAATATGCTTTCTTTTTGATTTCAACTACCTTCACTTAACTCAATATAACTCTTTAAAGTTCATATAAATATCTTTTTTCGTCTGGTTTGATTTAACTGCAACACTAGATTTATGAATTGTTTAGTATGTTGTTTCTTCTGTACATTCTCTGCATTCTATTCCACATCTTTGTAACGCAGTCGAAAAAAATGCGGAAGAAGCTGTCTGGTTCTAGACAAGACACTACACACTCAGCCATTCCCTTGGATGACTGAGTGTACACCCGTGTGAACCATATGCTTCGCAAAAGAATTCCAACAATGTTATATATATATATATATATTTTTTTTTTGGATCTATAAAATTAAATATATTGTTTATTTAATAATAAAAGTATTCTGTCACGAGGACGTCAGAAGTTGTTTCCCCTTTGCCCTCAAAGACCTAGGTTGCGATAAGTGTAAAATAACAAATGGCTTTTCGACTGAAGGTGATTAGCTAGTCTCACAGCGGGGGCAGGATTTTTCTCTATAAGCAGGTAGACCGGTCCTTGAAAACATATATCAGAAAAACTCGGCCAGTCTGGTTGGCCGAGCGGTTAGCGTATCCGCTCTTCAGCCAAAAGGCTGCGGGTTCGAATCCCGCCGTGGGCATGGATGTTTGTGATTGTCTGGAAATACTAGTGGTGGTAGCGTTGGTGTAGTTGCAGTTAGTTGAAGTTGGTGGAGAGTTGTGTCCTCCCTTGATGAGTCCTTGGACTCCCTGGAGGTGTTACGTAATAATAATAATAAATAAATAATAATAATAACATATAAACATAACAAGATAACATGCAGCAGATTATTAGAAAGTTAGCTGTATTAAATGTCTGTAAACCCTTAATCAGAGAGTTCCGCCCATCTTACTTACCGTCAGAGAGTTTAACTCTTATTTTTTTGGTGTTTTTTTTTAATTGTTATTCATAAAACATATTCTTAGACCACCCCTACTGTCACATTTTCTCAAAAAAAAATAATAAAATTTATTAATGGTTCCTGTTTGTACTCTAGAAAAGAGTACCCAGCTTATCTGACTCTGACCCGCCCAATACTTATAATGCTACAGGTTCCCAATCTTTTGCTGGTGAGATTGTCATTAGAAAAAAAAAAGTAGTGTGGTGGAAAGAGGATATTCTTATGTATTGATACCAACGAATGAGAGAGCGTACAGGAATGCTGCCTAGTTCCAGATTAGCAGCGATAAATACGATTATGAAAGGCCATGGGTCTCTTTGGAAATGAATTTTTCCTAGTTCAGAATAATAATATTCTAAGACGTAAAATTAACTACAATCATCTTACTTAAATAGTTTAAATAGGATTTCAAGAGTAAAATAATCGTTAATTATATTTAGAATTTTTACTCTTACCAAATTGATCCTTTTGAGCAATATGTTGTACATTATTGTCGTAGGTAGGTTGATAATCTGAAAATTCCACTTCAACGGAAAAGTGGATGTAAAGTTAAAAACTTATTGATTCAGTTAAATTTTCAACTTTTGATTTCTGCCAGTTTACGCTTGAATACTTCATAATAATAAATGATATTTTCAGTGGTGTAAAATTACAATGTGATACATTAGTAGCGATTAGATACAATTAAATGGATTTTAGTCATCGGAGCTGTTAATAATGAGCCTCTTGAATTGAGAACTTGCTTCATATTTCGCTAAGCCCTACACATTCTATGTATGGAGCACTCAAAGACCTTTATGATGAAAAGTAAGAATCTTTAAAAAACAAAGTGGTTGATGAGGAGCATAAAAAGAAGAAGAATATGACGAGAAAGACGGGATCTTTCTGGACATCTTAGTGAACAAAAGAATTACCTGAGAAAAGAATATCTTTCTTGAAATTGTGAACTTCACTTAGAAGTAAGTTTCCTACAAGGCATTCCGTTGTGTCAAGTTTGTTTTCGTGATTAATTATCGTGTCTCGTCTCGCTATTGATAACTCATCAATCTTAGACTCTCAGTCATCTTCATCAGATATGTTTTAGATTTGCACTCAGATTGTGGCCTTCACTTTTTTTTTAATGAAAGTAGAATATGCAGTTGATGGGAACGTTACAGGATAAAGTGAAGGCTCAAAACAGCCAACCTGGTGGATTTGTACCGCAAGAGTGAATTTCCTGGACTTCTTTCCTATCGTGCATTGTGTGAGAAGAGGAAATATCATTTCTGGTGCCAGTACTGCAGCACATAAATCAAAAGAAAGGTCACTGGTATAGTTTAGATGTGGCGATTAAGGTCTGTTACTTCGATTTATGAAGTTTAATATGTTATCAAAAACATAAAGTTCACTATTCGCTATTAATAAGGAAAAAGATGCGAAATGAACGTTGGCGATAACAGTTCCTACATCCTTGTTTGATCTTTCAAAATGAACAAACTTTTTTTATTATTATTTGTAAACAACAGATATAAAAGTCATTCTCTCATGGCTCAGTGATGTTGTTAACAACGTGAGGAATAACATAAGTTTCCCTTCCACTATAACCACTTTCACTCTTTTTCACATTACGTATGTCCTTGTAAAGATGATTACGATGATGAGTTGGCTTTATATAACTAAACAGGAAAAGTACGAAACAGGTCTAGTTTGTTTCCCTAAGAGATATTTTCTATTGTCATTGCTTCCATTTAGTGAGAAAGAAAGAAAATGAAACATTCATGTATATTAACTGGAATGTGTGTGCGTGTGTGTGTGTGTGTGTGACGCCACCTTGAAAAAGGAGGCTACTGAAGAATGCTAACGGTATACTTTTGTTTTTTAAGGCGTTTATATTTCTTTCAGTATGATTATTATCATGGTAAAGGCTACCATGAAAAAAAGGCTACCATCTCTAAAGCTCAGCCATTCAATGTCCTGAAATATAGGATGCAAGGTTCCTAATCCTAACTGATATTTATTTATATGTATTCATACTTTTTTAATATCAGCTCCAGTCATGAAAGGTGACAAACCTGTATCACGTTTAGTACCTTGGGTGGCTAACGGTTAGATAATGGGGAAGTTCTTCTCCAGAGACCAAACACGGACCTGTTTTTCAAGCGACCTCAGAGTCTTTTAATAATCAATGAGATGGTTTCGCACTGAACAACGAAATTCATCCATCACCTAATGACATATCGAAATATGTCTACTGTGGGATTCGAATTCCTAGCCTCTTGGTTGGAGAGCGGTACGCTTTTCACAATCAAGCAAGTCGATATGGTCGATTTGGCTGAGTTGCTACAAAAAAAAAAAAAAAGAAAGAAAGAAAGAAAAATTACTATGGAATTAAGATATATATATATCGATTCTAAAGAGCCAATATTACTGACAATTTGCATATTATAAAGCATGCCTACACTCACTTTTGCTATTGTCATATCTCTTTTTTAGTTATGTTTAATATTAATATTTTAACTCAGCAAGTAGCACTTCACAAGAACCTTCTTTAAGAGAGATTTTTCACTAGCCAAACTTGAGACACAACTGGATAATGCTGCAATTATTGATTCAGTGTCATATGGAGATGAACAAATCCTCTGTATTAAAAACGAATTTACGAATTATATATATATATATATATATGAAAGAATGATCATTAACTCGGTTAACATACATATTTTTTAAAAGAATTGAATGACTAGAACTGAGATTTGAGTAAAAAGGTTTTAATATTAAAACACAACTAATTTCGGCTTGTAACAGCCTTCATCAGGCGACATTATAAAAGAAAAAACACTAAAACACTGAAGCTTAAATAAACTATGAACATCATAGAGAGTCTCTGTAATATATATATATATATATATATATATTCTTGTTAATGAAAATTTTTTGCAAATTGAAATAAACTGTATGTTGATATGAATTAAATATTTCAACAGAAATATATATCTAGTGGAGATAGTTGTTATAGTGATTTATCATTTATAAAAATGGCTTTAATAACTGGATTCCGTTTTTTATTTAAATGCAAATATCATTCACGTAAACCTGTGCAAACTTATCACAAGTTTACAACTTTTAAGGATTCCAATAAGCACAACTTGTAATGAAACCCTACTACCTCTTAATGACATTCGCATTCATCAGGAGGCTCACAGTGACATTCGAGTGCTTGTAACCTCAGGCCACTGCTGTGGAGAGAATGCTCTATTGTAATTTATTATCTAGCATTGTCTTATTCCCCAGATCGATTAGACATGCTGGATGACTTAACTAACATTGCATAACTGATAATTATTTGTTATCATGCTCAAATTAAATATATCGACTGTCAGTAATGGGAGGATATCGCACAAGAAACTTGTTGCTAGGGGGTTGTTCAGAATAATGAAGTTTCCGCTGTTAGTATTTCTTTCAGTCAAGAAGTAATATTTTCAGTTTTCTTTTTAAATATTTTAATTGAATAAATGGATGAAAACAGTTTGTAGAAGCTGTTACAAATCTGAGAGGCTATTTTGGAGTAAGAATAAGCAACGAAACTTAACCAGTATTAGTACTACAGCTACTATGTCTCCATGGAGTCCTTGGACTCATCGATGGAGGCTATAAACATTTCGTCAGGCACTAACTAACATTCGCACAGCACTTTTAAACTCGAATCGTCAGAGCCCTCAGTCTCTGGCAACCCATTCAATTCAATCACCATTCTCCAAGAAACAAATGTACTCTATACAAACCCTAGAGTTTCATGTGGTATCCTGTCAAATGCCTTTGCAAAGACCAGCAGTATCATTGTGGAGTCATTCCAGTTATCCATCTCAGCTGTCACTTTATTATAACAAGTTAGTCAATTATTGAGGCAAGAGCAACCCTTAATAAAACTATGCTTCTTCCATAGTGTCCCATTCATGTAAACCATCCTGAATTTTGTCCATAACAAACTTGATCACCACTCCTGAGACATGATCGACCTAATAATTAAATAATTATGCAACTTAATTAAATAAAGTAGGGTTGCACTCATTTGTCCAAAATTTGAGAAATTGTTATTTGAAGCTCATTTTCAGTCGGAGGGCCAAGGAGATAATTAAATACTTATTCGGCGCGCACTAGGACTTTGATTCGAGCGTGTGTCTTATAAACTCCGTTATACTAATTAGTCGGATATTTCATTGACCCAGATTAGTAAATGGGTTCATTTGCTTTCGGAATAGTAACTGAATTTTCAAATTCATGCAGAATTCTAACGACTTTTAGAATTCTTAGAAATTATTCTTAATTCTAATGACTAAAGCATCCAGCAAAGAAAATTATAACATCATTTCTCACCGCCTAATATTTACTTTCTACGCTGCTTAAAAGGACGCCTGTGTAGGATGCGTTTGTATGTTTTTTGGTATAAATCTAATTACACGTCCTTGCTATACTTATTGCTGATTTTATAACCGCTAACTTCTTTTTTTTTTTTTTTAATTATGGGATAAATTCATGGATAAATTCAATTTCACACCAGATGATCACTGGTTTTGCAACCGGCTAGAAGCTAAGAAAACTCCTGAATGTTTATGAGTTTAACCTGCCACTACTTTCCACCGTCTGGGGAATAAAATTATTTTGCAAGTGCTCCGCCGGTGCTGAGAGTGTAATTCGCATCTTTTCGGAGGGGGAGGGTTGCACAGGTGTGTGCTGGGTGACTAGCTCTTTGTAAGTAATGCGGCTGTACGTTATTCGTCAGCAGCACGTTGTTTGGAGGGGGGGGTGAGAGAAGCCAGCGAAGCACGTAAGAGATAAGTTATAAATGATGAACGTCTTGTAATTTTCTTGTCCATTCTATGCTAGCCACTTAGGAGGTCTGGTAGCTCTTGTTCTACCCGTCGGTCAACCTCTTAACTTAAAATAAGCATATCGTGATGGTTTGCAATTAAAGAAACTCCTTTTGCACTAAGACATCAGAAAATACATTCTGCAACTTCATTATTGAAATGCCGCCATCGTCAGTATAACGACATAAAGATAATAATTGGATGAATGATTATTATTTAATGTCAGGTAGGCATTAATGTGCTGCTCTCAAGCATTGTTAATTCCACCTTCTCTCACTCATCCATTTAATATACACGTGATGAAAAAGAACCAGCATAACTTTAAACAAATAAAGATTTTCTTCCTAGGAAAGTTTATTATAAACTGTTATAATTAAGTTTATTTTTTTTTAATGAATAACCCATAAATGAGAGGTTAGTCAACCTATAATAGACTGATACTGTGAATAAGCAATGAGGAATTTATTCACATTTGACTTGAAAAGTTGTGGGTTGTATTCCTTTGGAAACACACGTGGTGGAAGATTATTCCAAGGGGCGGCAGAGAAAGGGACGAATAAAAAATGTGGATGATGAATGGAATAGTACCATATGGATGTAATAATGGTGAGAATAATATTAGACAAAAAAATACGGGCAATAGCTTTGTCTAGCGTCCAGAAGGCATGGCTGTCATTTGGTCAGAATACAAGTTTCCTGCTTTTAGTTCTCTCAAAATCCGTTTTCGAAATGGTGATAATTTTCTTGCAGCTATTCCGGACTTTGGTGTAGGCAGTATATAAAGGTAGAGTTTTGGATAAAGCCAATTTCGGCTTGCTGTACCTGTGGGAGAACCAAGAAGACTTAGACGGGGGGGGGGGGACAGGAATCTAGGATGGAGCGAGAATTATATCGGTGATTCGTTCTGCAGATAGGTTTCTGGTGGCTGGAAACAGTAATCTGACCTGACCAAGGAAATGAGGAGTAGAAATTGTGAAGATCGTCCTGCTTGGCTTTCTGGTAATACCATGCAATGCGTGGATATGAGTAGTATGTATATGTTGCTCCATGGGGGGGGGGGGGAGAGTCTGCACTACGTTGCCTGAGCTGCTTAGATGGCAGACCACATTCGCAGTGAACTTAGAAGGGCCAATAGTGAGGAATAGATCTAGGATGTTTGGGAAATGGTTGGGATCGAGATCGGTTTTGATTGCAAAATTCTCAGCCTCTCTACCTTCTTGATGCGTACAGTTTTAGGGGGTCAGCCAACTGATGTTGTGGACATTGAAGTTTCCGAAGATGATTTCACTGTTTGGAGAGTTGCACTGAAGAGAATCAACATTTAAGGAAAGGTGATTAGTTGAAGATTTTAGAGTGGTTCTTGACATTAGGAGAGTGGTAGAGGCTGCATATGAATTTGGTAAATGAAGGAATATTTTTGCAATGGAAATTTTTTATTACGTTAAAGTGAGGTTGATGTGTTTCGCAAATGACTGCTGAGCTACTTAGCAGTAGTCTTTATTTTGAGTTATCTATAAAATCACTTTTTAACTAATATCTTGAGCCATCTTCCTATGGTCTTGTTAAATGGAAGAATTTGTCTTTCCGTAATGTGTGCAATTAATATATAAGATATATTAATGCTATTAATTCATGTAATCAGCATGCATAACATGGCAGGCATTCGTTAAAAATTGTGATTTACAGTAGTTGTAATTATGGATGAAGTAACTAATGCTATGATGACAATGTATTATGGCTACAAAGTGATTCTGTTTTCCAGCGGCTTAATCTATTTTGCATGATAAAAAGACAGTTTCCAGGAGTTTTTCCAACTCCATATGAGACCTACTGACCTACCTTCAGTTTGAAAAACCCTTATAAAGGTTCTTTGTTCATTTAATAGAATAGGCCAAATAGGTTGGAAATGGTCCTATGTGGAGAATTTTCTGCTCTGGGATTGATTGTGTTGTTGAACAGTGAAATAAAGAATATCTGTCCTAGCAAATGATTTATTTGTTTATCTAATACTCTCAGTGGTAGCTTAAAACCCAATATGAATTTATATGGATATTCAAAACAATAAGTTAACAAACAAACAAACGTATAGCAAGAGAATTGATTTAAGTGAACAAAAATAACTTGCACATCTCTTAATTTACCCTTAATAGATTTTTCTCATTATTAGTCGCACTTTGAAGAAATAAGAGTTATTCCTGGATTCGACACGCAGATGGGACAAGAGTGTTGTAAGCGAATCGTTTTGTTTTTCTCATCAGCGATCTTTATGGTCTCTGCGTTACGTGACATGGTTGGTGCCTTTCAAGTATTATAATGATGTATTCGTGTTTGTTGGCGGTGGTGGGAACGATCATATGAGACTTCTGGTGAGCAGGCTGCTAACAGTGGCCACTCAGGCATGCTCTGAGTTCCGTTATTTGCGGAACGCACTCTCGCCAAAACTCCCTTTACGGAACTGGGACCTCGTTGACTGCCGTATCACGGATATCGTGAGTATCTGATTAAAGCTCGTGCCTTAAAATAGTAAGACAGAGAATAAACATTTAGGAAACGTGGATAATTAGACTATGGGGAAACATAAAAAGCACACCTAAGGGGGGGGGGGACACTGATGTTAAGCGGACGAAGGTCTTCATGTCGTTGTGAGTAGTCCTGAAATGTAGTTTTAGAGTGTAACCTTGGTGCTTTGTTTATTGTATTTCGGTTTCCGCCTTTGCGGGTTGTTTGTCGTCGTGTGACAAATTTGAAAAGTGGCTGACAAAATGGAGATAATTTATTAGGTTTCATCAACATGATCTTTATATATATATATATATATATATATATTTAAAAATTCCCAAAAATTGGGATTCAAAATATGAATAACATCTAAAGTCTTATGATCATTTATAATGATTGAGAGATTTATTATTATTATTATTTTTTTTTTATTTCGGGCTACTCTAGGGAGTCCTTAGACTCATCGAGGGAGGCCCTAAACATCATGTCCACACAAGTATTCGACATTCTCACAGTATCTATCATACCTTGCCTTGAACTCGCTCACTGTCATAGCACCCACAACAGACTCTGGCAGCTTATTCCACTCATTCACCACTCTAAAAGTAAAGAACGCAGCTCTAACACCCCTGCTGACCACACTCTTGCCCAGCTTCCATAGGTGTCCCCTAGTTCTCCCACCACCAGTCCTAATCTCAAAAATATCCTCTGAATTAATCCTATAGAATCCTTTTAGCAATTTGAATGTCTCAATCATATCACCCCTTTTCCGCCTATCAACTAGTTTCTGTAACCCACAAATCTTCAACCTGTTCTCATATGGTTCATTCCATAGACCTGCTATCATCTTAGTCACTCGCCTCTGGATCCTCTCAACCTCCTCCCCATCGAGAAGGAACCGAGGTGACCAAATCTGGGCACAGTAGTCGAGATGAGGTCTTATCAGGGCTCGGTACAGAGGTACAATAACTTGCTTGTCTCTGCTCGTCAAGGTATTTTTCAACAGCCAAGTGAGTTGATGAGCTGATTTAGCTACTTTTGCAATGTGCCCCCTAAACTTCATCTCCCTATCTACCAACACTCCCAAGTCCCTGGCCTCATCAATATCTTGGAGTACAGTTCCACCAATGTGGTATCCTGCTGCTAATCTTTTCACCCCAAAATGCATAACCTTACATTTTGTCACATTAAATTGACACCATTTTCCTTAGCCCAGAACTCCAATCTATCTAAGTCATCCTGCAAGACTTTGACATCTTCTGCATTCACTATCGCCCCACCCAACTTTGCATCATCAGCGAACAAATGAACTGTTCCACTTAGATCCTTCCCTATATCGTTAATGAATAGATTAAACAGCAGTGGTCCAAGAACAGAACCCTGCGGCACACCACTAGTCACAGGCGGTCTTTTGGACTCTACTCCTGAATAAACTACTCTTTGATATCTCTCCATCAACCACCCACCTATCCATCTCACCAACCCTATATCCATTCCCATATGTTGTAGTTTACGGATTAGAATTCCATGTGGTATCCTGTCAAACCCATTTCCCTTATCCAGTTCTGCCGTCACCTTGTTATAAAACTTGAGCAAGTTACTGAGGCATGATCTACCCTTCACAAAGCCATGCTGTCCCCTGTACAGTATCTCATTTTCATCAATCCATTCCTGTATTTTTCCCTTGACTACTTTCTCCAAGACCTTGACAACGACTCCTGATATGCTGATCGGTCGGTAATTTGCAACAGTAGTCTTGGATCCTCGTTTATGCAGTGAAACTATTTTCCCCTCTTTCCACGCCTTCGGGACTAAACCAGACCCGAGACTCAGATTAAACAACATGGTCAAGGGCACTGATAATTCCTTAGCCGCTTCACGCAAGACCCGTGCCGGTATACCATCCAATTCCACAGATGTATTCACATTAAGGTTCTGTAATAGACTATTCATCTCCACTTCATTCATCACAATTCCCGTATAAACTAATGGTTCCTTCATTTTTTCAATGTCACCACCTGGATGATATACTTTGGAAAAGTGTGCGCTCAGTAACTCCACTATATCGACTGGTTCAGTGACCTCCTTACCATTGTCATTCCTTAAAATCATTTTGCCATGTACAGTTTTTATCTTGCTTGCAGCATATTGAAAGAACTGTTTGGGATTCCCTTTTGCTTGCATAGCTAATTTCCTTTCATAATCGGCTTTTGCTGTTTTTACCACACCCTTCTGGCCTGCACTTTATACCGTTCGTGTGCCTGCAGTCACCCCTTTTTTTAAATTCCCTCCCCAGTTGTTTCTTTTTTTGCAGCTCAAACTTAATGGTGTTATTCATCCATTTAACCCCTACTTGTTTTACTATTCGGACCCTAGGTATACAATCAGCCATAACCTCCTGTAAATGCTCCTTGACCACTTCCCATGCTCTATCGACGTCCAGAATTTATTATTGCTGGAGTTGACCAAGAATTTAAATAATTTAAATTTTGTTTAAATGAACATGTTAAAAACCACTTCGGTGAAAAATATTTTAAAACACTTTGATTATGATTTCTTTTGATTGTGATTTTGAAACATTTTGATTTTAACTTTTGATTTTGCTTTCTTTGGATTTTGATTTCAAACATTCTGATTTTGAAATATTTTGATTTTGACTGTTTTTATTTTTAATCTTAAACATTTTGATATTGGCTACTTTAAGTAGGCAATATCAATACAAAATTTTCACATTAAAGTGGCTATTAAATGTCTCATATCCTTAGTAAAATATTCACTAAAATAATTCGAACTATTTTGTTTGAGTATTTTCTCATTAAACCATCCCAAAATTTATACGTAAGACTATTATATTCAGCAAATATTTATTTACACGCATCCATTCTCTTAAACATGCAGAAAAAGAACTTGCCTCTTATAGTAAGCTTATTACTTTCTTGCGTAGCAAGGAAAAAAAATAATCAAAGAAGAATGAGATAACTGCATTCCAAAGCGATGTCAGTTACCGTTTCACATACACCCCTCCCTTTTCCAGATGGTCAGATAACAGGCTTAATGCAAACTTGAAGAAACTGATTTCATTTTTCCTCTCATTGCATCAAATGACATTATTAGGGATGCTGTTGTCCAGGCTAAAATATTATAAATAGTTCTGCCTATTTTATGTAAGTCAAAAGTATATGAAAAATGGATAACTAACTGTGTAGGTCACAGTAGTCTGAATTAATAAACGCATTTTAAACTCAATTAAAAGTAATGGTTGTAAATGATAGCACTCTAACATGGCTTAATAGACTGACATCCACTTTTTTATTACCCGCCTTGATAAAAGAGCTAACTGTCAAAGGGATACGTAAGCAAACACCGTTGAGCCCTCTTAATGTTAGGCACACCCATTGTTTAGGGGTGGATGCGGATCTTCTAATAGATGAAGTATATTCTCAGCGTGCAGAAAAGTAAAGGCATTCACTGCACTACCTAGAACATTATATTCACTTCCTTATTATTATTTTTAATACTGCGAAGTGGTTTAAGCACTTTTCTGATACTGGTTTAGGCATTTCTTTAACAAGTATTAGACATTAGAAATAAATGCCAACCCCCGAAATACTTCGTGATTTCTTCGTCGGTAAATGAGTTTAAAAGTGAGTTATTGGATCCCTTTCTGTACTGAGGTGACAAATAATAAGTACGTGTAGAAAAACTAAGGATTATCGATTTTGAGTTATCTTTCTGTTCTAGTATCAACATTGGAATGCCTGATTGTCTATAATGAATGGATAATACATGTGCTTCATCTGTTTTATCCATACATTATCAGCACTGTATTATTTAATTTTTATTACAAGTATTGTAGTTACAAGACTTCCTTACCTGTACGGTTTTTCTGTAATATTTCTACATTCACTGAAGCAATGGATTTGAGAATTAACAACAAAGCTTTGATCACCATACTAACAAAACATGGGAAAAGTTTATTTATTTATTTATTTATTTTGTTTTTAAGTACGATTGTGTAATATAAGTCAATCCTTGTCATTTATGAATGCACAAGGCCTTGAAGTGATCAACAAACAAACTAAAATACCTCTTAAAATCAAGGCGAACCATGACGGTACGGGTAATGCAGCTGTCAGAACTAATCACTTAACTGCTTATGTCATGAAGATGCTGACACAAATACGGGCTTCGCACAGTATCATGGGAAGATTTCCAATGTAGTTTGGAATGAGCCTGATATTTCAAGTGACGTATATGCGATTATTCTTATTTCAGAAACTATTAATTGTCAAGTTCTGGGAAGCATGTCAGTTGTGTTGGAGTCATTTTAGAGATGCACCACTGCTATTAAACCCATCACTTGTAAGGAAGCCATGCTTAACAAGTATAGGCTTTATAGTCGCATTCATTCTTAACTGATTCAAACAGTTTCTTAATTTGATATCAGAGTAGGAACTGATGGAAATTCTGGTTGCATATTGTCAAGAAAGATTACCTCACACATATCTAATATATACAAAGAGTATACCATGCTAAGCTTCAACTGCATCACAAGTTAATCTAATAAAAACTACGTCTTTTTAATAAATACACTTCACCTCACTTGCATTATTATTCATTTATTATATTTCATCGAAACTGAAATATAATGAATTTATCGAAACTGTTTTTGCAGTTTCGATAAATTGTTGTTTTTTTGGATGAATTGCCTTTTGATTAACTGTTGTTCGATTAACTGCCCTTTCGATTTATCGTTTATTCGATTAATTGTTTTCTCGATAAATTGCCTTTCAGTAAATTGTTGCTCGATAAATTGTCTTTCGATAAATTTTTTCCGGTGAATTTTCTTTCGCGCTTCATTTTTTATGATTGCAAAAGAAACTGGTTTCTGGAAGACTTTCGCGTATTCTCTAATGGTGAATTTGGATTTCACTTCGTCGAGTATTTCAGGAAACAAATTCGCAGTTAGAACATTTCCAATAAGCCTCGTAGACTTAAAAGTAGAAATTTCGAAGGAAACAAAATCTGGCTCTATTTGTATGAGTCCGTATACCTTCGCTTCGAATGGTAAGATTAGCAACCTTGTTCGTTTCTTAATGGAATTCAAATATCAGATGAGCATGTTATTCTCTGAGCTGTACCAGGAGAGGAATGGATTAGTGAAGAATCAAGGCCTGACGAAATTAGTTGCTACAATATTTATAAAGAGAGTCCTAAAAATAGAAGTCGAACTTTCTTTTAATCATATGACATGAAGTTAGTTAAGAGCAGTATAGTGTTTACGTAGTCATTCAGCAAACTCCACTGATATCAAAGAAATTAATTATTATATTAATGATATTATTCTCAAGCCACTACTCATTGCGAACGTGGAGAGTGGTTGCAAATCCAAATATTTCCCTCAGAAAGGAATACTCGAAATAAAGTTAACCCTGTATACTCTCCAAAGATAAACAGAAAAACGAAATGAGTTTCCGATTAAATTATTTTAGTTATAAGGAATTATAATAATAACCATACGAAAGCTTTAAATGGGAGCTCTTAAAGTGAAACACTGCAGAAAGGATTTTTTCAAATTTTCTAGAAATAAACTTAATCTTCATGGATTCATAACAGTCCCGAAACAAGAGGTATTGTACTTCTCTTTTAATTATTACTTTCCATATTATGTGTTTAGATCGGTAAGTATGAATGTAAGGTGATAATTGACCTAGAAGTGCGTAATAAGGTCCTGGACTGTTGTAGGATGGAGACGTCCATTGAGCTCACGTGAAGCTCCAATTCATCCCACAGATGTTCAGTAAGGTTGAAATCAGAGCTCTGTGGTGGTTAGTCAAGTGTGGTGACGTTCATGTTCACAAACCACACAGTTACAGCAGGACACGGTGCATTGCCTTGCTGAAAAGGACAATAGTTAGTTCCATAGAAAGGCTGCAAAAAGTGTGTAGCATTGCGTTTTCCAGAATGTTCAAATATCTTGCGGAGTTTAATAGTTGTTACACCACAAACAGAGGCCAAACCAGGGAAAACAGGAGCATACCATCACACCGTCACCTCTGAATTTCATAGTTGGGGTTACGCACTCTAGTAAGAGACGTTCACCGGTAGGCGTGGCTTGATTCTTTGCTCATAACACAGCTTTCCAAACTTCCAAGTCCCACTGTACACGACGGTCTTTGCATCACTGAAGACAACGCTGCATGTTGGTTCGGGTAATGTAAGGCTTGCATATTGCGGCCCTACGCTGGAAATCTATGTTGTGAGCCTTGGTTCTCGATGTCTTTGTACAGGTTCGTGTTCTAGTCAAAGTCCACATTCAGTGTGTCGGCCAACAAATAGCGGTTTTTACATATTATCCTTTGTAGCATCCTTCGTCAAGTTCAATGAATGTGTTGTATCATCCACTGCTGACAGCACTGCAGTTGATTCCCCTACACTTTCATTTCAGTATGGTATCACTGATTGTTGACCTCAGATGGACTAATTTGTGAACAATTTGCCGAACAGATAGCCTTGCAACAAGGCATTGTATCACAACACTTCTTTCAAACTACGTCAGTTCCCTTCTTGCAGCCATTTCATCCAGACACAGGCACTGACTTGGAGGCGACATATTCCTCCAATTTATAATGGCTACAAACACGTTACTCGTTACATGTTATGATGTACCTTGCCCATGGGGATGTCCGTTTTCTTCTTTCCAATCAGCATTCAAATGGTGTTCTGTATGCTTTATTTTAAAGCTCGTTCAACAACAATGATCATAGACTGTGAACCCTCATTTAAACTAAATTTAAAATATTTTATCAATGCTCTCATTATATTTTTTGTTAATTTATATTAACAAAACATAATGTTGTTATGTTTTGCTACTAGTTTATTAAATCGATAATAAAATACATGTGTATGATAATATATTACAATAAAAGTAATTATGTTCTATTTTTTTATTTACAGACCTGAATATATTTCCGCAACGAGAGGGAGAATTCTCGTGAACGCAATAAAAAATTCCATGAACAGAAATTACTGAAGTACGTACCACCAATTTTTTTAGAACACAACATTCCAAAAATAGCGATGAGACAAAAAATATACAAGGGTAGCAACGAAAATAACAACCTTTTTGGAACAGCTGCAAAGAAAACTTTTGTTCATGTTGTTACATAAGTTCGAAAATAGTCGATGCATTTCCAAACTACCAGTCTTGCATCAGAATGATAAACGCTTTTCCATCCCGTATCAATTTTCACTCCATTTCTGCAATCACAGTGTAATAATGGCATTCTTTAATGAAAGTTTCAGAAGAAAATGAACTGGAAATGGAAAATCAAAATTAAATCAAAATAAGATCCTGACCTGACCACTTCCGCGGATTTATGAACTAGTAATGGATATCCCATTTGAAAAGCTGCAATTCTTGAGACTTAGAAAAAAAAAAAAACTTTCTTAATAACGGAGCTTTAATGAGGCACTGAACAATGTATGGATTCTGGATGCAAAGTGCGTATCGTTTTAGCAGACAGAGTGTTTTTTTCGCAGATAGAATGTATGCATGGGCAATCTTAATGGCTGCTGTTACTAACGTTTTCCAGAAGTTTTACACGAGGCTAAGATGACTACTTTCGGGCAATGGTTGCAGGAAACTATTTGTAAAAATTATCTGCAATTGTTTTGAAGACTTTATTATTGTATCGTTTGTACGAAATAAAAATTTCGAATTGTGGAAATCATTTTTAGTACAAAGTCATCTGTAAAACTAAGCTAGTCACCCTTTAAGGTTGAAAATACGAAGGTGTGCTGAAAAGTTGTGATAATCACCATTAAGGAATCGAGGTAGAACCATGTAACTTACACATTACTCTACATATTCCTAATGAAGTGTTGCTTTATGGGGCATACTTCTTATAACATTGCTGAATCACTTGCAATCCTCTGAGGAAAAAAGTCTTTCCCTTGTTGCACAAACTATTCCTCATCTGCAGATATGACTCCATCATCTGTGGTAAATTTTGTTCCTTTCAAATACTTTTTAAATTTGGGAATACGAAATAGTAAGATGGGGCAAGTCCGGCGAAGAGGGTGGGTGAGACAGACATTGAAAGCCCAAGTTGTGTATTTTTTGTTGGGTTTCGTGACCAGTGTGAGCAGGTGCGTTGTCCTGCAAAAGCAACACGCTTCTGCCCAGTTTACCGCGGCGTGTTTCCTACAATACGTCCTTCAGTTCCTTCAGAGCTGTTGAATAAACTACTGCTGTAACAGTTTCACCTCTTTCGATATACTTGCTAAGGAGCACATCATCCATATCCCAAAAGGCAATGGCAAGAACCTTCAATTTGGTCTTTGGGTCATAGTGATGAAGCCATGTTTTATCAACAGTCGCAATACGAGTCAAACATTTGCACCTGATTTCTCAAAATGACCCAAAATCCCTTTAGGTGATAGCACAGGTTCTCTCTTTTGGTCAGTATTCAACTATTTGGTGACCCACTTCGCTGAGAGCGTCTTGTCCGGCTATTGGTGGATAATAATCCCCATATCTTTGTCATGTTTCTGGCTGTTATTCGTTTATCATCAAGGATCATGGCATATTCTGCATCAATATTTTTAGGTATGATCGATGTGGAAGGTCTTCCTGACCTGGGAGCATCCGTTGTCTCAGGATGCCCAGTTTTAAATTTGGTCACCTATCTGGCAAAACTGTCGGATATGCTGGGGCACAGTCCCCTAAAGTCTCACACAAAGTTTAGTGAATCTCTATTGCGGACTTTTCTTGCAGCACGAAAAGATTGATGACGCCCCGCACCTCTGTATTGTCGAATTGCATCAAAACCTCTGAAATGTCTTCTTATATATCCTAAACTTAAAAGAACAAATTATTACAGTTTGATGAAACATGGGGGCTAGAGGGTTTAAGATATGTTCTTTCTTGTAGTTAAAGCAGTTGCTTTAATATCATTTTTGTTCTAGGTGCTTATAAGAACCTTTCAGCCCCTCTATCCCCGTAGGCTTCAACATGACATTAAAACATGATTTGTCACATGCGACAAACGTAAGTTGTCACATTAAAGATTTTCTGTTTATGTAATAAATAAAGTTATGAATGACATAATGATAGTCCAAAGAGTACGTGTAACTAGCAAATCTGAATGTATCAGACACAAACATTATGAAACGAACAGTTGGAACGCTAAAATAAGCAAAAATTACTGAGTACTGATTCATATTACTATGCATTCACATCTTACAAATGAATAAGTGACATAATTGCTGAATAACATAAAATCAACTTTCGGCTCTTTTATTATGAATCTCCGTAGCTCAATCAAGTATCGACAATGCCGTTTGGTAGGAAAAACTGGATTTTGAGACAATGCAGATAGGATTAATCGCCCTATCATAAGCAGAAATCAGGTTTCATAGACGCTAAGTTACTTGTCGATCACGAACCATTGTTTCTAACGGGAAACGGAAGGCGGGATGCACATTGATGAATTTTTAGGAGAATAAGGATATTGTCCTATCCGTACATTGAAAAATGTTTAGTAGGGGTGGTGAACAGTGAATTTCTTTGCACTTTGATATTTTATTGGATTTTGCTTATATAATGATCGACATTTAGCTAGACTGTGAAAGATATAAGGGAAACAGTATGTCATCAAGTAAATTGAGATGAGGCTCACTTCCGTTCAGTTGAAGAGTCCCTAGAAAATTTTTGCTTCCTAGACAGCATTCGAACTCTGGTCTTTACAACGATCGTCGATATCGAATGAGCTAGTGACAGAAATTGATGAAGGTGATGCATAACTTTTAAAATGTCATGAATATTTAATAGACAGGAAGTGAAAATAATTATAGCAAAAATCTTATTGTTTATGTAGGTCTTTGGATTTATCAATTAAGTGCACCGACTTTCAGGCTTTCTTACGATCACACTCTCATTGGTCAAGCAGGTGTTATCAGTATTCGTGTCATTTAGACGTTTTTCAATTCGAGGAAAGATGACAAGAAGTAACTATTTAAACATTCTTAAAATATGTGTAACCCAAGTGACACGCGAAGCGTGCATCTTAGCCTTGATGGCAACAGCAAGGAAGGACTTCTGGTAAATTTAAGTGGAAGCTATTTTGGTTGAGATGCTGCCCTTGAAAACGGTTCATCATGACAACAAAGGACAATCTTTGCGTTGTGAGAATTATGCTCATTATAATCTATTCGTGTGACAAATTTGATTGTGAGAATACTTTTTTATTGAAGTTCCAGGAGAATATTAGGATTTCAATTCGCTGCATTTCAGAAAACAGATTTATACCAACCAGTTTGGTAATACATAATAATTATATATATATTATGCCATAAAGAATACTTTCCTTGCGTAGCTTAGAAGACATAACAGGAAATGTTCGTAACCAGCAGATTTTGCTGAATAGTAGCGATTACCAACGAAATTAAGTTATATGTTTATTAAGGCTGTAAACAGTTAGTAGCAGGATATGTAGGCGTATTTTCATTACTTACCTGATCTAAAAGCTTCGGAACTTCTATCTAGCGTATGTATTATGTTATGCATGTGTATTATGTGTATTCTACTGGGCAGTTTGCGGGAAGGAAATCCGAGTTTAGGAGATTTAAAAAAAAAAAAAAAAAAAAACTGTACAGGACCGTGTAACTCACTTTCAGATAAAAATGCCCCTGTAAGGTCCTTTCTTCCTGGATAGAACTGGATAAAGCCAGATTTTTGTCACCCAAAGGGCAGCATCGTTATGAACTCAACTGAGCAATGGAGGCTTCACGCATCTTAGTTTTTATAAATAATTGTAAATTATATAGCATTTGTGTGCTTTTTACGTTCATAAACAGTGTTCATAAAAAAATCTAAATAAAAAAAATCCATGAAGAATTTTTGATTTTTCTATAACTATTGCAGGTAATATTTATTCATTGAATTGTTATAGTATATTTAAAATACTTCTTGTCACATTAATCTCTAAATCTACATAAACATTAAATAAATAATAAAAAATAACAATAAGTAAATTTGAGGTTTTCTATCTAGCACGATAAAATATATATTTCTCTTTACTGAAAGCCATGATTGATCTCCGCAAGTTTTTGCCATCTGTTAGCATTCACACACATAAAAAAAAAAAAAAAACTGAGAACTTATAGAATCTATCTTCCAGTGATACCGTGGGATTACGTCCACAAGAGGAAAAAGTTAATATTTCTTTTCAAATGAGTTCACATTGTTTTGCTAATACTGACGTGAAGTCTACAGACAAATCTGAATCAACAAGCATGAATGAAGAGTGGAGTCACTGTAGCCGAAATAGACAACGACTAGTTGACAGTGATTTAAAAAGTTTGGAGAAAGTGGAGAATTACAAGTGCAAAAGATAAATATGTAAAAGAAAGAATATGTAAAAAAAAAATAAAAACAAGAGCAAAAGATGGTATACGCTAGAGACTATAAAACAGTCAAATGACTCTCTGTTGAAACACCTAGGAAATTTAAGGAGAAGTAAAGAACATATCCCCACACAGGTCACTCTAAGATGATCAGGAGTTTGTTGAGGTAAGGAAGTTGTTTAAGTGAGAAGTAGTGTCTAAGGAAAATGAGAAATTCCAAATTTTTCTATACTCAGACAGTTAAAATATAATTTATTTCCAAGAGAAGCCTAAAGTTACTCTTCTTGATCTTTTCATGTTTTTTATTTTATTATTTTTTGTTTGGATATTAGTGGATTCATTTTTGAGAGGATTAAGATCGTGTTTCTAAGGAGCACAAGTTCTCTCGTTTGGTCAGCATTCAACCATTTGGGGACTCACTTCGCTGAGAGCTTCGGCTTGTCCGGTTGTCAGTGGATAATGATCCCCAGATCTTTGCCAGGCGAGATAGAAATCGTCATGTTACAATTGCTACTAGAAAATGACTCAGTAACTGTAAAGTACGAAGTTTGTTATTCATACTGAGATTTTATCCCATTTACAATGCAAAGTTTCTACATAAAAAGACTGAATAACAGTCACAAAAACCTCACATGTTGGATTCATAGTGAGTAATATGTTGATGTACAGAAGAAAAAGAGAACGAAAGAACAGAATCCTAAGTCCCCTCCTCACTAATATAGAAGTCAGAGGATAAAACGTCATCCACCCTCGCTCAGTGAGCGACCTGAGACGAAAACTATAAACTAACTGTAACTCAGCAGAAGTTTTTGAATACACCTTCATATCCGCTAGAAATATCAAGAGCAATAAACCCCACTTAGGTTTGAATCTCTTCTGGGACATTAGAATCTTTTATAAGTGCTTCTGTTATCTTCCTGTTATCTTGGCATTCTGAAGGTGGAAGGCTTTTTCCTCCTGGCGCTCTGTTTTTTCCAATCGCCAAACTTGGAACTGAACCGATAAGAGTTGCAATAAACGACGCATTGGTTCTCCAACTCATGGTTGTTTTAGTAACTCTAAAATACCATAAGTTTCTTAGAGCGAATGCACATGGAAAGACATAGAATTAACCGTTCTCTGATAACCAATATTAGGTTCATAAAAACCAAATTGTTTGGTTGTGAAAGTAGATTGGGACTAATACAAAAACAAAAACCTTTCTATAGCGAGCAGCACTAAAAATTTCACAATGTTTTTGCATTATGTTGAAAATATAATAAACCATCCATATACGTTTCATTAGTTGTTTATATATGAAAGAATTCATGCTTCATGATGGATTAAATTTTCCTATCGTTAATTTGGAACCCCCGACCAGAGCGTCTTCGTGGTCTTTACTCATGAAATAAATTACTGGTTAACCGGTTACTCTTAAAACGGGTTGATTAGCGAACCCAGAGTACTTCTGAAGCATTTGCCTTCATGAATTTTCCCTCCTCAATTCTTACATTCCCAAAAGTCATTCAGCTTTTAAATCAGCCAATCAAGCACTATTTGGACTGTTACAGTGCCCCTATACAAATGTTATTGAAGTTTTGTTACATAAAATTTTATTATTCACTGATTGAAAAAACTTCAATGGGTAGATTACGTTTTATTTTTCTTTTGTGTCCCTTTGTCACAGAGAGATAATTTCATTATCCTTTTAGAAGAATTCAAACAAATAGAAGTATTACATGAATAAGAAGCTAAGTGTTGACGCTTTAAATTGTTTTTTCTTCAATGTTTAATTAACTTTATTATTAATTTTATCTGAAATATGGAAATTCGTTTAGAGGTAATGAAACAGAATCACCCAATTATTAAATTTGGAATTAAATCATTCCATCAAGAACAACATTTCTTTTTATTGTATTAAATTCAAATCCCATTACTCAAATACAAATGCAGAAGACAATGCAACAGTTGTTTTGGTGTAGGAGTTGAACTCTGGTGTTGTTGGAATATAATGAGTCCTTATGTCGATTGCTGTTGAAACCATTTCAGGAAAATGTGTGAATCTAATTAATTAGCTACGTTTTAAGAGATTAGACAAAGAAGTGGTTCAGAAAACCATGAAACACGTAATTTCTTACAAATTGAAGTCTGTCTCTTTGCGGTACGCTTTGTGATTGTGAATAATGAAGTGGAAATATACCCCAGTAACCATTTACTTAGGCGATTTGGTGTGAAAATAAAAGTGACGCATGAAAGCCTCAAGCTGTTTGTCTATCATCATCCCATTACTCACCATACCCTGTCATTTATAACAGGTTTGAAGTGGATTAATCATTTCTCTTTTCCATTGTTCGTTGTCGTGGTGCTCTACCAGTGTTTTGCGAAAATCAATTTTCCCACTTGGTATTGTGAATAATTAATTTTGAAGTTGATGCTGAGTTTGGCTTGCTCATTAGTCACAGTCAGTGTGTTGTGCTTATCCATGCTTCAAGAACCTCTACTCAAGATGCAGCATAGATCTTTCATTGTTCATCGCGGATGACTGCGATTCTGGTTATTGATAATTCTCCCAGTATGTGTATATACAAACATCGTACAAATACTAATATTTAAATCAACATACATTTTTATGTCGTTCCTACTCATAAAATGTTAGAAAAACCTATAAAATAATATAATGCTGTGTACGGTCTAATGGAGATACAGTATACGATTATTCGTTCCCTTAAAGAAATACTGTTTATGCGATAATACATGCGAAATCGGTAATAAACAACTCTGCTCCTTACTTTATGCAGATGATCTTATACCCCTAAATAAATTCACCACAAGTCTTCAGCAATAAATTGAATAACTGATGAAACAAGTTTTGTATGAAAATCATCAAAACAAAGGTGAAAATAGAACCTTAGAGTCATCATTATTCACAATGACGAATTTATAGAACGAGTAAAATGCTTCTTCTATAAATGTTATATGGAAATGAACAACAGAATAAGCAAAGCTAATATCTTAGGGTGTTGTATATGGAGTACTCAAGAAATAAATAATAAAAATGAAAAAAAGTGGGGGAAAGAAAACTAATAGTATAAAAGACAATGTTCAAATCAACTTGAGAGTTGGGTTGGAAATAAAACACTTTATCAAAGATTGGATATGAGAGTTTTGAGAAAGATTAGGGGAGTGAACAGAGCTAGCAATGGCAGTATTAAAAATGAAGATATAAGAATGAACTTGACAGTGTTATCATTCGATAATGTGTGACTAGAGCTAATCTAAGGAGGAGCGATCAATTAGAAGAATGAGAAAAACTAGCAAAAGAAGTGTTTCATGTAAGGATGGCAAGAAACAATGTAGAGGATGACCGAGATCTAAGTGGATTGATGCAGCTCGCGGTTAGTAGAGACCTAACGTATAACAGATTAATTTGGAAGAAAATTGTAAAGAGGAGGCTCGTAAAATCCAAACTTAGGTATGTAGTACTGTCATAGCATTCTGTACGTCACTTGAGGAATCTTTATAAAACTTCTTATAAGGTAATTGTAAGGATAGTGCAACACGTGCCCTTTGATTGGATAAACCTGTTTTCAACTTTCTATGCTGAAGTGAGGAATATTTTCGCAATAGACACACACTTTTAAGTCATGAACACCGGGGCGTGTGGTTTATCGGCAACAAATTTATGACTTCAAGATGCTAGTTAACGGCAACAATGCTTTAGGATGAGAAAAGCGAACCTGAAAACTGGTAGGAGCCAACTTGGTGCTACTCATCAGCATTAGCATCCAACCAATCTTCCTCTAATTAATCAATCAGTCTTTCTAAACCTACTCATAGGCTTGTATCTATAATAAGATATCGATGTTTGCACTTGCAACACAACGTAGATAAAATGACAAATATAACAATGCTTTCAAAAATATTGCAAATAAATGCATAATTATGAACACTTACCCCATATCTAGGAGTGGTATGAAGCTAAACGTTTATTTTTCCATTAAGTTCTTAAAGAAAATCGACTGTCAAATTGACAAAAGAATTATTAATTGACTATGTTTAGTGTGATGGTCCTAAACAACTGCTGTAATTAATTGCTCATCTGAATAGACCTGTCACTCCAAGTCATTTATCTACATCATCCCACGAAGTATCTTATGCGATTATCATCACTCTCGCTCAGCTTTTTCTTTCTTTCTCTCAAGATCAATATGCACATTAGTACCAAGCGAGTGATATAGTGATACAAGAATGTCAGATTGATCTTCTACAGAATGACAACCTTTAATTAACTGACTCACTCAGTCGTGATTCTTGCATCAGCAGTGTCCCTTGGTTATCAGCGCGTCACGAGGAAGTCTTGTTTAGCGAAATCTTAGAGATTTTGGAATTTTTCCTTAAAAGTATTTAAAGGTTTCTCTAACAGTCAAATAAGTGGGAGATGGCGGAGGGATGGGGAAAGAAAAGAAACGAAAGCGTTGATTGTTGATTAACGCAGGTGTTAAGAAGCGTGATTTGCGTGAAACTTAATACAAACCTTGGAAAGTTTGCAAGTGCAGTCAGGCATTTACTTAGAATTATACACACACGAGATTAAATCCACAGATTAAGTGAGCTGCTGATTGCCATGAGATCACGCTTTAATGAATTTTATCTAGTGAACTTGCTTAAGATATTTTGATTAGGTGAGTAACGATTCCGTGAAAATGCAGATGAGGTCAAATAAGTTATTTGCCAATGTTATGATCTGGAGTTTCTAAGAATCTATCGCGTGCGTCTTTAATTTGATGCTTTCTTCCCCTCCCCCCCGATATCTGACATAGTAACCGTCCAGTTTTCTGCAAAAAATCCGATTTGTAATTTGTATCTTAAACTTATAATTTCGAAGTCCCTAATTAGAAAAGTAAACTAATTAGAAAACGAATTAATCTTTTCTAATTAGATATTTACCTAACCTTCAATAGCTTAGCTTGTTACGTAAGATTTAGACATACGACTAGCTGGGTGTTACCTTTTGAGATGAGATTGAACTACTCCTCGTTGTTTTATCTAGGTAAACAGGATGACCACACCTCTTCTGATTGATTGTTTGGGTGGCAATTAAGATGTTTTCTTCTCTTTCCGGTGCACTTCCGCTTTCAAAGACGTTTATCACTAGCACGACTGTCATACACCTGGTGATTTTTACATAACATTGCTGAACTAGAGATTGTTAGGTAGGTATTGTTGTCAAGATAATTACAGGTTAGGGAATACATATCCGTATTTTTTTAAACTCAGATAGCTACTCTATTTAGTTGAAGTTTTCGACAACTTGAGTCGATTATTCATTGTTTATATATGAATGCCAACTGATGCCAATCAAAAGATTAAACGGCCTAATTAATTGCCATCTGTTTTTTGTAATCTAAGTAGTGTGTGACCATTCTCTATTATAACATTATCAGCTGGAAGTGTGAATCAGTAGCTGGAAAAGTTGTACAAGGTCAAATCTGCTTGGGAAGGAAATTCGTACCTTTGTGTTACTTTACCATTAGGCCATGTCCTTATTGAAAAATGAAAATGAAAATTCCTCTTGCAAGGAAGTCAACAGACACATCCCATTGACAACGTGTATCGTACCAAGTAACGAGTCACGAGTTTGTAGCCGGTATAAATTAGATAACTATGATGCTCTCAAGTCAGTGCAACTATGTCTGAGTAAAATGGCTGCGAGAAAGGAACTGAGAGTTTGAAAGAAGCGTTGTGATAGGATGTCATGATGCAGGCCTATCTGTTTGGCAAATTGACAAATTAAACTATCCCGGGTCAACAATCAGTGATACCATACTGAGATGAAAGCGAGCGCAGGGAGTCAACTATAAGTGCTGTCTGCAATGAATGACCCACCACACTCACCGAAATGACCGTAAGGTGCTACGAAGGGTAACATGCAAAAACCTTCAATCGTCGGCCACCACATTGGCTGCGGAGTTCCAGGCCGCGACTAAAACACGAATCTGCATAAAAACATTCAGAACAGAGGACCAGAACATGGGTTTCCATGGTAGGACCGCAATATTGCAAGCCTCACATTACCCGAAAGAACACGGGTGTGGGTGTGGTGGACGATGAACGCTTCTTACTAGAATGCGTTAACTGCGCTAACTGGAATTGGAGCTGTTTTTCTTGGTTTAGCCTCGAATCTCTCTTTGTGGTGCCACAACTAATGAACTCTGACAGGCATTTGAACATTCTGGACAACGTAATGCTTCCTACTTTGTGGCGTTTCTACGGAACTGACCATTGTCTCTTTCACCAAGACAATGTATACCTTGCCATAGGGCTGCTGTTGTTGTAACTGCGAAGTTTGTGGATCGTCGGCCACCACATTGTGGACATGAATGTCATCACACTTGACTGGTCTTCACAGAGCCTTGATCCCTATTGAACATCTGTGAGAACTAGAGCGTTGGATGAGGTCAAGGGACGTCCGCCACACAACAGTTCAGGACCTCATTACATGCCTAGAAAGAATGATCCAAAATTCCCATTGATCTCTATCGCACACTTGGGGAAAGTATACCCCGTAGGATTGCTGTAGCCATCGCAGCGAAAGGAGGCCCTACACTTATTAAGTGGACGTCATGGCTGTTTGTTCCTGACACTATGGTGTCCGTTGACTTCTTTTCAAGCATTATATCTGAGTTGATAGGATCGGTTTGTCAATCTTGTGGGATGAGAAACCCCTTCTCTAATTCATCTTTAACCGAAAATCCCTTAAAAAGGTTCTTCACGTCATAGACACAGACTCTTTTTTTTTTTTTTGTCGACAAAAGGGCTGAGCTACGGAGATTGTGGATCGTTGTAACGAGCGGGATAAATAAATAATGATATTTGCGTGCTTAGATATTGACTAGTACGGACATCAATGAATATGTTTTTTTTTTTTTTTCGATATCTAAGCTTATCTATGCGGTGTAGGGGACTTAAGTAATGTTTACGGTAATATAAATAAATGACATGCGAGTTACCATTAATATGAATAATGAAACATGGATCACTGCTTCCAAATAGAAGTCCATCCTCATCATAGGCTTATTATTAATGTTAAGTGCTATATGAAACAAAACTAACACACTCAAGCAGCGATAATAGGATTTTTTTCTTCTTGAAACGAAGTATTTTGCCTCTGCAAGACATCATGCACTCGCTTGTCTCGTGACTTGATCGCCTCTGAATTAACTCTAAATAATGTAGTTTGCGTGCACGGAGCTTTCGTATCGACTGATTTCTCGGTGTACTGTAATTTTCTATTTTATCCTCTTTTACATTATTCAACAATGAACTGAAATGTCTGATATGGCCAAGTAAACGTCGTTTATATAAACTTAATTGTGATAAGGTAACACAGTTAATCTATCTCTATGTGTGGTCTCCTGAACACATCTGTTTGGCAAGAGGAAAAAATTCTAGACCTCTATGTGAGACCAGCTAAACCACCTTCAGTTCGAAGGTGGTTAGCTGGATTAAAATCCACCTCTTTCCAATCAGCCATCCAGACTACGTCAATTTAGACTTACTTCGCAGATTCAGTGCCGCTTTCATGTTTGTGACTTTTCACTTTCCTTATTTAGGTTTTAAACGCTACTCTAAAATAATCATATTTTACAAACCAATTTTTTTCTTTACGTTATTTTCTTCTCCTTTAAGCTCTTATCTTCCCCTGATTGTTCACACCGAGACTAACAAGGTGTAGTCATTATTCTTTAGGGAACTTTACTATGATATGAGTGGCTGTGGGGGGGTGGAGAGGGAAGGATCTTTTAGCCGTGCATGACTTATCCGCTAAATTTTGCATATTTTCATAGTACCGTGTTTGCTATAAGTCAAGAACTTAATTACTGGGGAGAAAACGAGGCGGTGGAATTGTAGGTGTGACGTAACGGAGAACCCACTTCTCGAGAACAGCCCTCTATACCTTCCGAGGATGGCCATGACACATTGACATGCAACTTTACCCTTTCTAAAAATGAATCCATTGTTCTTAATTGGCCTTCATTTTGCCGAACCAGTTTGGAAAATTACATTTCACTGGAACCCATCATGCCCTTGAAAACACCGGAGCTTACTATAGTTCCTTGCGAGGAACACAACACCGCTACTACGACACTTCTCAAAAAAGCATGGGACTCATAGCTCATTTACATGCATACATTTACGTATAATAAGCATGTTTTTTTTTTGTTTTTTTTTTGGATTCATTCGATCACACTCTTTCTTGATACGAGATAAGGTCGATTTAATAAAGGTGACTAAAGAAAGTTAGGAACTCGTGTTTCTGCTTTTCATGCATTTTTAATAATTCATCAGAAATCTGAGCTTAAAACTTTTCTCAGGTTAGTCATGTGTTGAGTTAATATGTAGTGATGTCATTGTGAGACATTTATATGGGAAAGAGTTATTTATAAAGGCATTTTGATAGAGGATGGATTAGGATAGATCTTTCTGGGAATGACATCAGGATGCATTATTATTCTTATAAAAAAGAGGGGGGAAAAACATATAGAAGCCTTAAGTTGAAACTACTCATCTACAGAAGGTAGGTAACAAGGTTACTGACATGTACAGCGAAGTGAATGATTTCCTAAATATATACTCAACATTAGGTCGGAAAAGCATGAATGGCTTGAAAGGTACTTTTGAATTGAATTTTATTATTCTACATACCTATCATCAGTTTTAATATCATTTTTTAAAATTAAGATAAAGTATTACTATGAGGTAACGAAGAATCATTGGACCGTTCGACTGGAAAACTGAAATCACAGTGGTACAGTTACAATATTGACCGTGCAATTATAGTGAGAGTGTTCATAATAAGCTTTATTACGGTGTGCATATTTTCTGAATGAAACCAGTAAATAAACAGAAAGTATTGTGTATCAACACACTTGTCCGTTCTTTTTTCCCAGAAGAGGTTGCAAAGTTTGAATATAATTATTTAGTTCACCTATTAAGAAACTTTTGGCGAGAAATATTTATCTCCAGATAACGACTCTAATTTCCAATCTTTCTCTTCATTAATATATATCACAAGTGGTTGCCTCCTCGTACAAGGTGTTAGGTTTTTCTCTTTCACTCCAAGCGATACATTACCTCTGAAAATTATTAACTCTACACAAATTACAGAAGAAGAGGAGTAAAGTTGATTCTCTCACCGATTCATTCTGTTTTTCACACAGACTTAATTTCCTGCGGTGTGCGTTTCCTACAGATATCTCCATGGTTACTGTTAATCAGAATTGGTACCAGTAATCCCCATCTGTTTTTTTTTTCTTCTCTCTCTCTCTCTCTCTCTCTCTGGTAACACCAAAGCAGTGGCTACTCTACCCAATTTTTCACAACTAAATTCCAAACGTACAAAATTTCTTCCTCTTCATTCATTTCTTAAACTGTTGTCCTACTCTCACATTTCCTAGAGCAGATATTTCATCGAAACAAAAAAAGCATTGCACTTTCCTTGAGCTTTGTTTCTTTAATTTTAGAATGATTTTTGATAGGATCGTTGTTCTTTGACAATGGAACCATAGAACAAAGCAACGAAACCTTGTTTTCAATGTGAACTGGACTCCGTCATATGACACGATGTTCTCTCGAATGTTTATTCCATTTCAGGAAGAAACTGTAAGAACATTCGATGATATAGAAGTGAGATGAGCTGTTATCTAGACTGCTGTATGATGGATGAGTGAACCCCGAGTTAAACGAAGAGACGGTTGATCTCTGCAGTTGTTTGGTAGCTGATGTACAACAGAACAGAATATTATCGCGTGTGACTAAAAGCAATTACACGTCAGCAATAATTTATCGAATACACCGTTCCAGTTTTTATAGTGTTCCAACATGGCTCTCACATGCAACGATTCAGAGAGAAAGGATTCCCTGCACACTATTTCATTCTCATTGATGTTGCTTCCTTAGTAGGCCATTTCCACTGCAATTTTCATAAATTAGAGACCTCTAGCGGACGACATATGACACTTGACACTAAAGTGTGGGAAACGAGCAATTTGTTTATTTATATGGAGTTTCCTCCCTTTTCTCCCCCGTCCCTATTGGGGCGAGTTGAGCCCCCTCGTGGAGGGTAAAGTATTTATGGCTGTAGATCCGTGTGTGTTCACGGGGCCGGTTTGCCTGCATGCGGGATGAAAAATCCCAGATAAACTGGGGAAAAAACCCTGCTGTCCACGCCCAAGACCGGCTAACTTGGCTATGGCTGAGGAAGATCCTTAAGCTCCTCGCGTCGGCGACGGGAATTGAACCCAGGACGCTCCTTCCGCAGGCATATTGCGAAGCGCAAAGCCACTAGGCTAACCGCGCGGACGGAAACGAGCAATGAATTACTGGAATGCGATTCATACCGATATAGTAACATATAAATAAAGAAAAATAGCAGACATCAGTTTCGAGCGGTTGTAATAATTTTAAATGTTAATTTACTTTTACTTTTATTTCCTGGAGGTATTTGGAGCTATATTCGCATTAGAGAGAGAGAGAGAGAGAGAGAGAGAATAGAATGTTTAAGAAATCTAGTATTTTATAAATTTTCGCTTTATCAATATGGAGTATTTTTGTTCTTGCACATTTTTTTTTTTCTAGCAGAGGTCTCTCTCTTTAGTTTTGTGCAACTAAATGATCACTTAACGTTGTTTCGATCATTTCGATATTTCTCATGAAATTTAATTTTGAGAATTTTCGACATGTATTACTAAAGAAATATAAGTTAATCAATGTGTAGTAGAAATCTTAAGGAACGTTTTTAAACTTAAGGAAACATTTTTGCAATAATTACTACGACTTTCTACAGGCATCTTCAAATGTATGAATCCTCTAGAGTCTAGAGATTGGTTAATTTTAGATAACGAAAGTTTTAAAGGATAGTTTTTATTGTATTAATAACAAGATTTTAATTTGATATACAATTTGCATCGTACAAATTAAAATGAGCAGTGCAATAAACAGATATATGCCTAGTTCCCAGCCTACTTTCTATATTACTGCCTGATAACACATTCCGTTCCCCTTTCTGATTTTTTTTTTAAATAATAATAATAAGAAGAAGAAGAAGCAGAAGAAGAATGGGCATGCATACAAAGTTCTCTGTGCCATTTTTTTTTTTGAAGATTTATATGAAAACTGATGATGGAAAGAGTCATGAAGTTCTTTTCATTGGTTCAAAAGTTATTAGGGGTTGGCACATAAACACACATAGTGAATCTGAAACAACCTATTTCCTTTTGAAAATAGGCTGCAAACGTAGTTTGAAAACTAACCATTTTAAAACTATTTTCCCGTTTACGTCGATACTAAGAAAGAAGTAAAACATTATAGAGTACTTAAACTCTCTACAGAACTTTTCCTTAATTTTTTTGTCCGTTTAAATTAGCGATAATGTCATGATAGCTTAGTTGATAGCTACAACATCGAATCTTTTCAATGATAGTGAATTAACCTGCCTTATACTGATTAAATCACTTTTAATTGATACTACGTAGTATGGTTAATACAAAAACTACAACATGCTGGGAAAACACACGCACGTGCATTGACAGACATTGGTTATGCAAATATAATTAATCGTATTTGATCAGATTTATGAAAAGCCAGGCCAGGAAGTGTATTATACCCAGTAGCCTAACAGCCAGGCCACATAATACAGGTTAACGGAAGAGATTTTCAAAGCTATTTCAGTCGCAGTTTAATAGAGAAAGCAATTCCCACTTCCATTCCTTTCTTCTCTTGAATTTCTAAGCATTCGCAGGTTCAAGGATGAAGTGCTTTCGTGCTCATGTTGCTTGCCTTGTGTGTTTTATAAACCCTATTATTAAATATTGTACGGCATGTAGAAAGCCTGATGTGGTTACTTCGCCATAAATCTGTGTCTGTTGTTGGTACTATAAAATTATATTCAAACATTCTGGTGTAATGAAGCTATATAGCATCGAAATGGTAATTGTGAACATCAGCATTCAAGTGCATAATATCTTTTTTTTTTTTTTCACCCCTTGTCGAGAACAGGGCTATTCAATGAAACTTGTTGCAATAAACATTTGGTGCCTCTAATTACAGTGTATGATATCTCCATTACATTTCTCACTGATGTTCTTATGATGATAAAAATTAGTTTTGTATTATACAAAAATAAAATAAATAAATAAAATAATAATATACACTTCACAGAAAAGAAAAAAAGCGATCTAAAGAGGGGAAAAAACGGTGTATTTCAAGCACAATATCCAAATTAATTTGCAAGAATTAGTGCTACGAGCTTTGTGGAGCATTCTGAAGATATTGCTATGTGTCTTAAGAAACAACCAATTAACCGCACTTATCTCACCTTGTAAACTGTACGAGTAGGGAGAAAGCAGTTCATACGGATATTTTTGGGTAGGATTACTAAAATATTACTGAGGAAAATGTGGAACCGTATCCATTACATGACAGTGTGATAATCAACTGAGAAAGAAATTTAGAACTGTCTGCTGACAAAGCTTTATGGAACATCCTTACCAGATGATAAATAAAGGGGTAAAAAAGCTAGGATAGAATGACATGGCAAAAGTTCAGACTTCTCACTAAAGGGCGAAGCAGCTTTGGATGCATCCTTTAGCGAGAAAATGGCAGAATGTTACTTCCAAATACATGTTAAACACAATGAAATTACGAAATTGTGATCTATACTATAAAATAGTTTCATTTAGGATGTTGTGATATAATGTTTCAGTAATGCATGATGTTGCTGCGACATAATGTTTCCATAGTAACCACAGTAGCAGATTCTGTTGACGAAGTAGCGCCTTAGTCAGTTAACTGGCAAGTTGTCGTTGCACTGCAATAAGATGCACATCATTACTCTTAATATTCTGCATTCGAGTTCAGCCTCGTCTACAAATATCCCTTTGAACTAAAAAAAATAAAGAAAGAAAAAGAAATCAAAATTAGCGGTATTTTAACGACTACCCTTATGTTTCGCCCTTCACTGAGATTACATTCCTGATTTTTTTTTTTTTTTTGGTTTGTTTTGTTCTGGTTATCTTCCATCCACTGCTGTTTAGTTTTAATCAAGCCTTTCTTTGTTCACCTATGGCATGTCTACATATCTTCTGTCATACTAGGGTCTGTTTGGATAAATATCAGTGATGTAGTGGACATCTTAAATGGGAATATCTTCTCATTATAAGTGGAGATTTTGACTTTCCAGTTGTTCGAAATGTAAACAAGACCATTTCATTTGTTTCATGTCGTTGGCACGTATAACGCATACTACCTAATTTCTTCAGCCAGGATAATGGCTTGTGGTGTGCACTTACTTAATACTATAACACCTCATATAGCAAGAATAATCCGAGAACTTTCCGAGGTCAGTGTACTTAACCATCAAGTCTAGCGATGTCTAGATATAAATGAAGACTAAATCATTAAGAGCTGTGTTTAATATGTCTCCTTCATTAGTTCCGTGTGTACAAACAAATAGCATGAATCTAACCAAGACGGGTATTGCTATTGCAGTCATGGTTAGAAGAGAACAAATGTAGTATGTGACCGTGACGGTAATATGTGCAGACGAACTTTTTTGACCTCAAGCTATTAAGAATATTATAAGGTCGGGTGTAACAGTTAAGACATGTACCCGACAACCATATCTCACGCGATAACGGTTGGATATATATATATATATTTTTTTTTTAGGTAAATGTGAGTGTTCTCGTAATGTTATCCTTTCTGGTTCTGCCAAGAACGAGCTCAGACAATGCTTACTATGGGGATGGTGATAAATGTTGTGTTAGCCGTAACCACGGTTCTTTTCACGGACTCGCTCTGACATACATTGTTCGGCAAAGAATGTTAAAATGGTTTTCTATCATTATGGGATGTTATGGCATTCCATATATATAACAAAATTACCAAGGTAGAGCGACACACACACACACACACACACACACACACACACACACACACACACACACACACACACACACACACACACACACACACACACACACACACACACACACACACACACACACACACACACACACACACACAGAATGGAATTATTTCCTTGTCATACACGAAATGATGTGCATATTTTGCTTACACTTTTTTTTTGTTCCAAAGATAAAGTTTAATGGCGAGTTAAACTTTAACCTTTACTCATAAATGTGCGATAGTCTTCAGAATAGTTCCGTGTTTTTATTTCGTTGTTTGTGCTAAAAAACAAAAAAGACCAGGAAGCCTATGGTTTACATCTGGGTTCTGAAACGATGTCACTTTGGTAAACTTCCTGTTTGCGTTTAAGGGTACATCACACCCAAAAGGGTTCTCAGAACTTTGCTTGAAGTCTATAAAGAGAAATTTTAAGAAACGGCTGAGATCTATTTGATTACGTGTGCTCCTAGTCCACACCCTATACATGTGTTAACTGATCGTGATGTAAAGGACGTCTTGTAGTGCTATGAAAGGAAACTTGAATTACAAAATTTCTTTTGCAGAATCCTGGAGAACAATACTAAACAGCTCCCTTGGATGTTTCTTTTTCTTTTCGCCCGGTATTTCGGGTGACGTGTGCCACGGAAATAGAATGAGACCATCCCACTTGGGGTAGGTATTTATCGGTCATGTCTAGGTTTACCGGGAAAGCAAGGAACGAGTGTGGCATCTTAAACAGCACATACACGAACATTGTCTTTTCCCGACTCCTCCTACTATCCAAGTGTTAAAAACTTTCAAGAAAAGACGTTATCGCAGTTCTGAGATGAAATTGATTTGCTGCACTATCTTCCTATAAGATATTGGTTTATGCATCATCTGAGCTCATGTTTAAGTGCCTAATACTCCACCACCAGTTGACTACTTAGTGAGGTATTAGTAGACCACTAAAACCTCACCTCTTAAATAACAATGATGTTTCGGGTTTATAGTTATCCGTACATTCAGCATTAGGACAGATTTCGGAAAAAAAATGTGTTAAGATTGTGGCTACTTTCTCTTGTAGGTTTTTTTCTTCTATTTATTCAGTAATTGTACTCGCTGTGAGCTTTTCTGGAGAAATCGATTAACTATTGTATTCGTTTTAATTATATTATGTCCAACTGGTTGCACGCGGATTTAATGCATAGCTTGAACAATTAAAATGTTCTTGATAATTCTAAATCCAAATGTGCATCTCTTGTAATCATTACAATAACTTACTATGTATTAATATTAAAATAAGTTCACTTATCTCTGTGGTCTAACCGTAGGCAGCAAAGTGCCATTTTCGAAGCATTAAATTCCGATCTCTGATGGTGATGCGAGGAAGATAGAGACATACTGAAGTAGGCAACAATTTTTCTTAGAGATAATTAATTCGCTTAGGGAGTGATGTAGAGAGGGAGATAAAAATCCTTGTGTGATTTACTGAAAGATTGTTGGCAGGTGGATCAAGGCACGGTAGCAGTCAAGGCTTCACCAGCCTCGACCCTAAAATGATCAACTTCCTCATGGAATGTTCGTTACTTCGAACGACCTCCCCGTCCCTCCACAACCACCACTGGCGAAGGCCGAATGGGGGATCTTAAGCCGTGATGTAACAACCTGATGTAACCATCGTTATTTCTCTATCGGTTGTTCTCACGGAGGCGATTCGCCAGTGCATGACTTATTTCGAGATTAATCAGGAATTGCTTAATGAACAAATTCCACTCTCAGCTGCTTTTGCTCCATCCTTATTCCTTTAATATACGTCCAGAATTTCTTTATTTGTTTCTTTCTTTTCAGCATTTCCCTCTTCAGTAGGAGAATCCGTAACTTTCTTTTAATCTGGATTTTTTTTTTTTTTTTTTTTTGTGACTAAAAATCCTGAACTAGTGAACTGGATAGCACGCTCGCTTTCTAATGAACAAGCTATTGGTTCGAATCCCAATCATCCGTAGATGTGTGAAAGACTCTAGGTAATAGATGGTTTTTGTTCCCTGTCTGTGGGGGGGGGGTGACAAAAAAAGCACCATCTTTGGTCTCTTATCTTAAGCACTCATAAAACTGTACTGTAAGTTTGCAAACTTTCGTGAACGGGATTCAAATTAAAAGAGAAGAGCTGAAAATTCAGTAAAATGATTTCGAACTAAATTATGAATAACATTTATTAGTTAGTGCAGCATTTCATGTTGTCTAACTGCGTTAAACTACCTACAAACTTTCACGAACCCTCTTGAATTCTTAAAGAAGTTTCAAACACAAATCGTAAATTAAGTACGCATAATTTTAACCTCACATTATTCTGATATGCATAGTTTAGGGAAAAATTGTGATGACATTTATTAAATAAAGTAAAACAGGGTGTATAAAAACTTCTTGAGACTCTCGAATTGGAGGTAGTACAGATTTTGAAACACCTGAAATCAATATTAAGAATTAGATAAATAATTCACAAGAAATAAACACTTTCAGACAAGTTTTCCGGAAATGCCTTAATGTAATAGCAAAAAAAAAAAAAAAAAAAAAATTACTCTCTGATGCTTATAACATAAATGCCGTCAGTTACAGTGCATACTACTGCAGCATGAGCTTCTCCTAGGTAAAACCTACTACAACAACAAAAATATTACAATGGTGCCGTCTACTTAATATTATTTTAAATATACTCCTACATAAAAACTATCTGTGAACTTATAACAACCCAGAAATCAATAGACCTCACGGTATTTCAGACAATAATAATAGAGTTATGAACACGAGATGGCAGCACTTATATGCCGTACTATCGTCACCAGTTAGTCTACAAATCGCTGGCAGTCGTGAACTTGACGATGAGTGACGACTACAGAACCAGACTACCGCCTGGCTACCTGCTTATAGGACTAGAAGAGATTCACCGACTCCCTTCGGTAAAAGAAAAGGTGTAAGAGGATTTATTTTCATTTTATGAGTTGAAATTTTGAAAGAAGTGTGAATATATGGTAAAACGAAACTGTTAGGCTTAACAATGGGAAGTTCACTGAAGTCAGGGAAGAATTTACTCGTACATTAGCTAGACAAGCTACAGTTTAGGGCCACATATTACAAGGTGTCCCCTCTACCTCACTATAGATAACCTAAAATTTAATCAGCAGATGGGGCTTCTTAAAAGTTATGGCTTAGGGGCCACAACAACATTAAATCAGGCGCTGACTGAAGCCCATAAATACAGAGATTAAAGAACAAATATTGATATTCACATTTTACTTCTCTTTCTTGGCCTGCTCGGATTATTTCATAATCGGAATTTTGGGCGCTACTATTACGGTTTTAAGCATAAAGAGATTACTATGGGCATTAAGTGCACGTACATAACACTTAAGAAATATGATTGTTCTTGTACTAATCTGATAAATCAGTCAACCAAAGGATGCACATATCAGCCAATTTTCCTTATTCTATTCAGATATTTAATTTTATGAAGTGAGAGTTCAGATAGTTTCTCCGTAGTCAGGCATTCAGAATTGTAGAACAGCAATTGCTTCCTTGAAAACATCAATAATTTGTCTAACGGGAAGGAAAGTGTGTTGGAAAATTATGCGAGAACAGTGCTGATTCCTGTTTGTGATGTAAAAGAAACAGAAGGGTGTGAGTGATTTATTTCACCACAGTTGTGCTACCAATGACTTGCGCGGTTGGCTTTATATCACGAAATTCTAAACATTAGCGGCTTTCTAAGATGCTTTAAAATTGACCAATATTACAGCGATGTTCCGAAATCTCAGATAAAAAAATTAAAATATATCTGCAATCGTTCTACAGACAAAACATTGGTTCTAATGCAGAGGCGTTGTTTTAAGCACTTTCCCTTACAAATATAATTCCTTTAATATATACAAAGCATGACTAGCGCCATCTAGCCTTAGAACTCTTATAATGAGACATTAATCAAACATATCAGAATACTGGTAATTAGAGGGTGTATGCAAACTGGTACAGAAATGCAAAGTAGACATACCATCGTTCTTTACTTACCACACACACACACACACACACACACACACACACACCGTAAAGAAGAAGAAATCAGTTATGCCTTCCTTGGGCACGTTTATGACAATATCAAAATAGAGACCACGAAATTGCTGACAAACGCAAATAGAAAAATGTACGATGATTGATAATGCAGGTCAAACATTGACTGGAAGTCAGCGATGCACGTTCAAGAATTGCTTATTTAATTTCACACGAAAATAGGTTGAATGCTTTTGCCTGAAGCATGAGGTTGAACTTTGACTAGAAATCAATCTCCTCCTTTATTGAGTTGACAAAAGAGAGTAATTAAAGAATGGGTTTAATTAAGATACTTCTCCTCAGTGACTTGGCGTCACTAACTAATTAAAAACAGTACACATTTTAGAGGGGAGTGAGTTTAGACGATGAAGGGTGAAAAAAAAAAAAAAGAAGTAAAGATAGCATGTAATGATGAGACAGGGAGATATAATCATCACATAGCAAATGAGTTCTGTTAATGGGCTCTAAACGACATGCGAATCTTTTAGAGCCCACTCTTAAAGGTTAAATGTCGATAAGTTAGTTATTTGAACTGAAATACAATTATTAACATAGCACGACATGTTTTTACATATCCAAAATACTCTAATATGCACTACAGAGCTATAATTAAGTAAAACGATCCGATTGTTTGTCGAATCCGATTGTTTGTCGAAGAACTAAAAAAGTTCTTCGCTTCGAATGCAGTTCGAAGCGAAGAACTTTTTTAAGAGCTTCTTCGCCTGAAGGTGAGTTAATCAGCCTCACGTGCAGGTGTCAGGGATTTTTCTACCTGAAACTCTGGTTTATCTTCTTTCAAAACAGAAAAACCCACTAGAACCATGCTTAATAAAACAATACAAAGCTCAATGACGACATTAGATTTTCCATGCAATGCTTCATTTCTATGAAATTAATTGTGCAAGCGAAGTATAACTGAAATGTCGTCTTACACTCATTTCCACGTGTGCATATTAAAACAGGAATCCATTTTTGTTCAGTTTTAAAATTTTAAGTATTTTTATATTCAACTATTCATTGTCGGTAGAAGATGGAAGATGTTTTCTTCAATGAAACTGAATTTTTTTATTATTTTCGGGATGAAACAAAACAAAAAAAAAACGCAAATTGATCAGAAGATCACACTCAAATTACAGATATAATAAACTGACCTCATAGACTGAGTTGCTTCTGCAGTAATTCCAAACATCTCAGATTTCACCTAGTTGAAATAATATTGATTCCTGACTGCAGTAAGAAGATAAAGCATGTACAACACAGTTACTCTGACTGCTTTAAAATCTTTGTATAATTCTTCTAATGGAAATCCCCAACTCTTTTAGAAATAAGTTCAAATTAATCAGATCCTCATATCAACAGCATAAATAACTGGAAATGGACTATTAAAATAGCATCGTTTTTTTATCTCTATTCTTTGGCAAGCTTTTTACCAAATGCTTGAAGAGTTCATTAGCAGTTTTTTTTTTTTTTTTTTCTGTAGACACCACCTTGAAATATCTCAGAGCGCAAATATGACAGCTGTTTTGCTAATGAACAAGGAAGTCAAGCTCTTCATTCACTGCCAGACAACATACTTTCCTACGCACTGAATATTCCATTTGGACTGCCATTAGAAGATTAATATTCACAGGCTGATTTGCAAACATAGTTGGTCATTGCATTCATTCACTCCAATCATAAACCGGTTACTCGAAAAGCCTTAGCAGAGGAAGTAAATTTCATCTTGAAAGATGGAAATAATAGTGATGGGTTGTCATGACCATCTGCCGTTATAGCGGCACTTTGGAGAAATGGTCTGTTCGAAGGAGATGGGCGAGATGGGGGGGGGGGGTAGAAATAGCGTCAGATGACAAAGTATCGTATTCGTCCCAAAAGGGGGAGATATATGGTGGCCGTCGAGTTTTGAACAATAGATGCATGTTGATCTAATGACCCGGTTCTTCTCTCAACAAAGATTTAAATCTTCAAGATGTAATCAATCTTTTTTAATAGTTGTATACTATTCTGTTCTCTGCTGTATAAGAAACTTTTAAAACAATTCACTTTTTTTGGTACACACACACACACACACACACACACACACACACACACACACAGAGAGAGAGAGATTTGTTATTGCATTAAAACCGGCTATTTTAATGTAAAGCCGAAAACGGCAAAAAAATATCCTTAATTGATTAACCTAGAATAATACTTTTTTTTCCTTCTCCTTACAATGCTTCCAACGCATTTCCATGACTAATCGGAATAAGCGAATTAAATAAATGAAGCGACTCTAATCAGCATTTACACCTATTGTTATCTCGAATACGCTTTCGCAATTACAGACTGAAACCTCCAGAGTTAGCGAACCATTGCAATGAGAAACAAACAAAAAAGAACCCATTGTGAACTAGAATTGACAGTAATTGTTTATTGTGCGTTTCTTCCTGTCGCGTGTGATCTGCGCGTGTTGGCAGGTCTATTTGTTCTCTGATTAACTAGTTTATGCCTATGAAGGCCACAGAAAATGACAAGAAAATAAATTTTTGTTTTATTTTTTTTTGTTTGTTTTTTCAATAACTTTATGTTTTTTAGTCGTTTAAATACAATTGAAAAACTTAATCGTCTAACTTCTCGTTTATGGACTGGCAAGACACTAAATGCACCACTTGCCATAAATATCCGCTAGGGTAACAATGGGTTTTTAATCGAACACTATTATTATACAAGAATGGGCTAAGCAAAAACAGGTTTTATGTTGTTATTGATATTGATCTTTTGTTGTTATGCTAATTTCTAAAGAACGTTTATTGGATCACTAGTTTGAAAACCACGCCCCTAAATGAAATAAATCAGCATGTAGAGGCTATTTAGTCTTCTTAAGGATTGTGTAATGATTTTCAGCTACAGTTTCCAAACGTTGAGATCTTAATTTCTGAATGCACGTAAGATTGATCGTAACCCAAGTTGTCATTGGGCTATTTAAACGTACCGAAAAATTGTAACGACATTGTTTATTTTGGGTATCATTAATACTTTATAATAAAATTTATGTAAAAAAAAATAAAAAAATAAAATATATATATTCTTAAGACTTTTAACTTTTTTAACTCTTAGATACACACTAAAACATGTACTTTACTTATTATGTGTATCTAAGAGTTAAATGTCTTAAGAATATATTCTCTTTTTTTTTTCCTTTGCTTTTTCCATGTGGGTGTATCAATAATACATCTATACTGGCATTCCAATATGGACAATATATAATTCTCGGAAGCCTTGTAAAGTCAATTTTACTATTAACTTTTACGTTTCTTTCTAGATTTAGCTATAAAATATGGATGGATTCATAATATTCTCCATTTTAATATCTTACTTATGACAAATCGTCCCTATACTTTAATAAATAAATACACGGAAACTGTTTTATGTAATTTGCATAATCAACTTCTATTAATTACTCCTTTTAACAGCTAAGAGAAAGAATCTGTATCGTTAATCAATTTTTTTTCTCTTATATCAGTATTTCGCACCATTTGTTGAATTTAAATATATTCCTCTTTTCAACAGAATAGTATCTAATTAGAGCTTCAAGAATGCAACCACAACAGGAGCGCCACCTAGGGGAATACTAATATTTTAATAGAAGTTATGACTTTGGCCTACATTTGAACGTATAAACGAAACTTCCGTAATGCAGGCGATTTTTTATTTTTTTTTTTATTTACTGAGGACGTCTTACATTTGGTGTTTATTCTCTTTTCACGGAAAACTCCCATTACACACAAGACGATTTCCTCAAACACGCCGCTTTGAAAGCTTCCCCTGACTGTCATTACGTCATCCAAGTTCCAGATATATTTTCCCCCAGAGTGGTGTTTCACGTGAGACAATCTGACACTCACAGAGCAGCTGACATTCAACGTGGAGTTATGTGAGCGACAGTGTAATATAGAGGTTACCTGCGCTCCGTCTGCCGGATGAAGTATGTACGGCAACCTCTGATAGATGAGGACACCGTTAGGCAAACGAAGATGCAAAAACTGATATTATCCGAAATATGTTGACACAGGTCTTCGGGCATGTGCGATGGCAAACTAGATAAGGGTGTCGCACCTTGCATCATCCCCTTGGGATCATCATTTCTACATATGCTTCGCTTCCTTCTCTCTCTCTCTCTCTCTCTCTCTCTCTCCCATTATAGATACTGTAGAGGCTCGTGCCCCACATAGCCAAACACCGTGCATCTAGCACTTGTTGAGAACTGGGTCGACTAGTGATGTTTGGCCCCTCATTTCGTTTTGATCTCAAGCGACCTGTCCCTCCTTCCTTCCCTCGCCTCCCCCCCCCCATCCATCCCAACCTTAGCGTTCACTTTTAATATGACTATGTAGGGCACTGTTGCAGTTGTGATATACGGAAAAGCGTGTTGTAGAAAGAAAGATCTTTAGGTGGAGAAATATTGTAAGTAGGTGAATAAGAAAATACATTAATGACGTAATGGTGATGAAGCAGAAGTGATGGAGTGTTTTGTTTCCGTACAGTGTGGCTGTGCTATGAATAGTTAAGTGATGTAGGTGGAAACTTTAGTTCTTTGATTGACTTCGGGTGGTAATCTTGTGAGGATTTCTTTTGTTTGTCAAGATATCTGCAATTTTTAATGACATTGAGACATTTTTGAATGTCCCGGTGTTACTAAATATTTATCTATTACAGTTCGCTATCAAAGGTAACATGAAATTAAAAAACAATAGGGAGTAGGCGGGTGCAGTTTAATCTCCACCAGTAGCCAATTAGAGATAGTTGGCCCAAGGCGGAGTATCATAACATCAGCAGAGTTTGTGCACGTCTTTGATCATCACTGGACGTGGGTGAGAGTGAATACTAGACTTGCATTTTGTTTAACTAATTGCTAGAAAAGATGAAAAAACTAGCTCTGTTAGGAAACGAACTAGTTCTCTATTTTTTTATGTTTTTCGTTCGAAAACTAAGCTGGTCGGTTCTTTAAAAGCTTCTAAATTAAAAACTTCAAAACTCGGTTTACAATCTAAGGATATCAATTAAATGTACGGATAAATTTTGAATCGTTGAAAAGAATAATTTGAGACCTCTAAAAGCATTGCAAATCCACAGAGAAAACAATCAGATTTCCTTTAGATTTGCATTACATATAATCACCTGGCAATGTTTTTTTTTTTTTGTAGTTAAACAGAGGAGGAAAAAAAAGCAGTATAAAGACTTGAGTAGGGAGATACAAAGAGAGATAAGAAGGAAAAAGGAAGAGTGGTTAGATGAAATAAGTAAAGATACAACAGCAAAGGCAGAAAGAAAGGACATAAAAGGTGTTTATAAAAACATTAATATGATGACAGGAAGGAGAAAGATGCTAAGGACTGGAGCAATCAAGAATGAAAGAAGTGAAATTCTGATAGAAAAAGAGAAGATATTACAGAGATGGGAAGAATATGTAAGTAAACTTTATGAAGATAGGGAAAGAGGAGAAAATCAAAGGAAAGAACATAGTTGGCAGAGACTGTGCATCATGAGGGAGGAATTGAATCTAGCAATTCAAAAGATGAAAGAAGGAAAATCGCCTGGAATAGATGGTATACAGATAGAACTTATAAGGAATATAGGTGAAAAAGGTATGGAAGTGTTATGGCAAATTATTAACGGAATTTATGAAGGACAAGAATTACCAGAGGAGTTTAGAAGATCAATTTTATCCCCATTCCAAAAAAGACGGGAGTTTTAGACTGTAACAATTTTAGAACGATAAGTCTTGTAACTCACACAGCAAAAATTCTGGTGCAAATAATTTTAGAGATAATTAGGAATAAAATAGAAAAAGAAATGAATGAGGAACAGTTTGGATTCAGAACCAACAGAGGAACTAGAGAGGCTATAACTTGTCTAAGAATTATTGGGGAGAAAACACTAAACCGTGGCGAAAAGTTGTTTTTGGGATTTCTAGATTTTGAAAAGGCATTTGATACAGTGAAACATGAAAGGCTTTTTGACATTCTAGAAAATACTGATATTGACGCTTATGACTTGCAAATTTTAAAGCGATTATATTGGTCACAAATAGCGTCAGTATGTGTAAATGGAGAGGAAACAAAAGAATTCCCGGTGGAGAGGAGTCAGAAAAGGATGCAAGTTATCACCATTATTGTTTAACTTTTATAGTGAACAAATGTTTAGAGAGGCACTTGAGGATGTTGAAGAAGGAATAAAAATAAACGGAAGAATCATTAATAACTTATGATATGCGGATGATGTAGTGGTGATGGCAGAAAGTGAAAATGGATTACAACAAATTATTCAAAGAATTGAAAACTCTTGTAAAGATTATGGACTAAGAATTAACACAAAAAAGACCAAGATAATGATAATGGGTAGAAAAATAGGAGATAATTGAAAAATAAGATGTGGAAGAAAGATTTTAGAAGAAGTGGAAAGATTTCAATATTTAGGTAGCTGGATCTCAGAGAAAGGAACTTCAGAGTTGGACATTAGAAATAGAATAGGCAAAGCTAAATCGGCATTTATGGAAAAGAAGAGAATTTTAATAAACAAGAATAATAAAATAGGCGTTAGAATTGGAATAGTTAAAGCAGTTTGGAGTATTGCAAGTTATGGAAGTGCGTCATGGACACTCAGAAAGAGAGATATGGAAAGAATTAATGCAGTGGAAATGTGGTGTTATAGAAAGATAGAAAAGATTAGCTATACAGAAAGAATATCAAATCAAGAAGTTTTAAGACGAGTTGGAATGGAAAGAACACTGCTAAAGAATATTATGCAAAGAAAGACCAGATTTGCAGGACATCTTCTGAGAGGTTCTTCGGGACACCTGACAAGAACTATATTACAAGGGAAAGTTGAGGGGAAGAGAAGACGTGGAAGACCAACTAGAGAGTGGTTTAATGGCATCGTGGAATGGACTGGTTTAAGAATGATGGAAGCGACAGACAGAGAGAAATGGAGAAGAGCTGCTCATCTGCTGCAACCCTCTTGCTAGAGGATGCTACCGGACGACGACGACGTAATAAAGAGCGGATCAATGTTTCTAAGTGTGTTAATTCTTCAAGAAATAATCACGGAGCTAAGGATTCAAGCAAACTTTGCTGCATAGCTATGAAAATGTATGTAACCGGTATACATAAGTGTATATTATACAGCAACACATGATTAATAGATATAAATACGTCGACCTTATAGCATTAGTAGGCTTAGGCATAATTCTAACGAAACTAAAGATGTACGCGTTCGTATATAAAGTGATTTATACGAAAGCAGACTAAACTTCCGCAGTCGGTCGGTTCATGTGAAACAAATATCTCATTTTCTTGTTCTTTATTTTATTTGCATTGCAGTCGCTAAATAATAGGATGATAAATAATAGCATCTAATAACAACAATTCTTTTTATGACATTTCTTTGCCCTTTCTTGAAATGTTTAAATATACATTAAATCATATTATTCTCAATAGTACGAAGTTTGCTGTTGTGAAAAAAAGGGTAAGTCTAATATACTAATACAAAAGCATAGAATGAAACAGGGACTGTTTCTCACGACCTACCACTAAGTACTATTTTTTGTAATAACGTGAAGTCGATGATAGACATGGCATCAGCCATTAGGGAGGAGATGTTCCCTCTAGGAACATCTCCTTCCTAATGAATATATTTACATAGATAAACAAAAATAAAAAAATTCTAACTCAGTTCATACTATCATGTGTGTAGAAATTTGTGCCACAATAAAGATTACTTCCTGTCATTCCACAATTTCAGGGTAAGTGTGCAGACTTTGATTTCCGTATACTATTCTTTAATAACATAAATTTTGAATCCTCAAAACCAAATGACCGCATTGGAGATCCTAGAATTATCTCTCCCTCCCCCTCCCAAAATGTACAGGAGAAAACCGTTATGTACAGGAAAAGCAACCCATACATTAAATGTATTTTGATCCGTATTCTGTATTTGATCATCATTCTTATCCTTAACTGTATCATTGCCGTGATCTAATTATTTAATGTTAATATGCACATTTTATGTTTCTCAGTGCAGTTTATTCTCTCTTTTTTTAATTCATAAATTTCCTTGTTATTTTGTTTTATTGTTCAGTGTAAAATTGGCGCTGAGATCAGCTAAATAAAATAAATCTGGAAAATATTTCTTTCTTCTTTCCTAATTTACGCTTATGCGTGGATCCACAATTCACCATACAGGCTTTCGAACCAAATTCAGAAGAATAGGGTGGTTAATTAATTTCCGTGGTGTCCTATATTGCGTGTATTCTTCTTGCCGGTTTGTCTGTTTTGAGGAACGAAAAACACAGGAAAACCCTCCATCTTCGTAATGCCGACTAACTCACCCTTTAATTGAAAGATTAGCAATAAGCGATGAAAACGGTCAAGAATTACTAATTTAAAAGAAATAAAAACTGACTGTATGTCATAAAAATGTATGCAAAGATAATTAAGTGTAACTAACCATTTACCACTAAGATAATTTTCGCAGGACAATCTCAATAATTATTTGAGAACTTAAAAGAATACCCATTACCCGAACGATATTATTAACATTATTCACTTAAGTAAGCTACTACAGTCCAGAGATCAGAAGGCTTTGCTTGATCCAGTATAATTTCCAGGAGATCCCCTATAATATGGACTGTATATAATCAGTGAAACAATATGTATGCATGTTTTCACAGAATTCTACGTTGGGTTCGTAAGTTTACACTTGCAGTGTATTTTATGGTGACGAACAGTTTTGCAACTGTTCGTATCCTCTTGCTGATTGATCAGCAATTCCAGGATTTGAGTTGGGATTGTATTTGCAGTGCTGTACTTGGATGTAGCAGATTACAGTATTCTACTTGCTGTTGCAACACAAATAAACGAGCATCAAAGTCCATCATTGCGCCATTGGTAGCACGCAGATAATCTTGCGAAGCTCAGTTCGTAACATTTACTTGTAGTTTACAGCATTTAACTATCGTTAAGCATCGCACTGGTTTATCGTCTCAGAATAATAAAAACAAAACAAAACATGTGTCTAACGTGCACAGAATACTTTGTTTACAATCTGAACGTACTACTTCTTGAGGTACGATTTTTTTTTCCCGCGACGGTTTCTGCGTGCATATGACTAGCACGAAGTATTGAGTATTCATTATGCATGTAAATCCTGTACAGACCAGTTCTAAAACGTATTGAAAACTGATATTCCAGTTCCGCAATTTCTCTCTGTTCACACACAAGACAATTGTGAAGAATTGGAAGTAATGGGAATGGTGGCAGGTTGACGAAAATTACACCTGTCTTCTTAACCTTTGTAGGTTAACGGGTTGGTAATCTGGCCTAATCTCCCACTGATCTACAGTTGTCACTGGAGCGCGCATGCTCTGTGATTGTTCATCGTACCGTTGTAGAAAAGCTACGGGGGTTGACGGATGGTATTTGTTTGAACGCTTAATTATCTCTGAGACAGCCCCGAAAAGCTGTTAAAGTCCATAATAAACCCCTGGCGACCCCGCCATTTCCCAACGCCGTAAAATACATAATTACAAGAAAACTATTGTTTGTATAAAGTGCTGGGCTTATGCAAACGTCACCATTAATGGATAGCATCTCGGTCGTCTGTGACTTAAAATGAAAAGCCCTTCATTACCTAAATTGTAAACACAGCCCACGAACGTATTTTATCGCGGATATCTTCGTGCAATACCTGAATACGTTTGACCTTAGTTTCCTGTTTCCGGCGACAACAGAAAAACTACCGAGTCACGCCTATTGGCATGAAGATGGTGGAAATCTTCACGAAGTCGGTGATAGCTGGTAAGCGTGCATTGTGTTGTAACAAAAGAAGGCCGCTACGGACTGTTTCTTTGTTTTCTTCAGACCGTGACCTGCCTGAAATGGAAGGTTTCCATAGTTACACAATGTCACTTATTTTATTTATTTTTTCTTGTACAGTTTTCGGTTTAGAATCGAGGTGCCTGGTCCGGACCAGAAACGGATGGAAATCTGTTTCGCAGGGCGCGGGGGGGGGGGGGGCTTGCGATCCACTAGAACTGTGACAACGTAACCTGTAACGAAATGCGATGTTACACAACGTTAACGGCTAACTTGGGTGCCACGTTCCACCCACTCGCCCTCGTAGAAAAGGCCCATTCATAATCTTTCCTTTTCCGATGTTTCATAAGGAGTTGTTAGCATCCTGGTGGGCACGTGTGTTGTTAAATAGGTAATGCCGGTAGGTCACGAGCTTTATTGTAATAAAACTGTTTAGGTTAAAAGATATAATGACCGGGCTTACAGCGGTGGTTTGCTTATTTCGACACCTTCTATCAATGTCTGGTGTTTGAAAATATCTAAAAGTCTTCCTGCGAAATATCGGAACCATTGTAGCTGTTCTTCTCATGCAACGAGACCTCTTTTAACTCGGAAATGCGGAATACATTCATTGTAGGTTGTTGATCACATGAGGATAGCTAAAGTGAGAGCACTTTGTAACAACTGGCATCGTATCCGAGTATATTCGCAATCAGACAGGCATTCTACGCCTGCGCAACTCTTGTTATGATATCAAAGTAGAAAAATATTATCTACATGAGAACTCATTTCATTTTCTTAGTTCTAATTACGAAAACTGTACTTCATTTAACATATTTTAAGGTGTGTTCGAATGAAGGGACTTTTTATTTATTTTTTTATTGCATACAAACATCACGTGTTCCCATTTGAGATGGGAAACTTCTGTGGCATTCATTAGAACAACATCCTTCCTGACAGTCAACATGTGTGTGACAGGTGTCAGTCCTTTGGTTTTGTCGCTGTTGGGGACTTTTTTTTGCGCATCATATATTCATATATTTCTCTATATACATACATAAATTCAATTTTAAGATCGCAAGAATTGTGCAATTATCTAAATGACAGCAATTCAGTGACAATCAAAATCAGGAAATCAGCTATGCAAACTGTACCTGCAGGAGCATCTGTGCACCTCAAGCTCGGGAAAGAGTCGCCTCGTGAGACCTTCGAGAGTCCCACTCTCGAAAAGTCTCAAACTATTATACATTACGTATCCCTTTATCAGGTTGCTTATATATTTACTTATATATTCACAGAGTGAATACTTAAGTTGTTAGTAGGCTGTTGGATTTCTGGCATCGCACACTTGACGAATAATAAAACAGAATGTATGGAAATTCACGGATTGAATAAAAAAAAAATGATATAATGTGCGTCTAGTACTTTATTAAATTATTCTCTTTTGATACGAAACATTTTGATGAATATTAGAAGCACTCAATTACCAAATCATCTCTACAATTCAAACAGGCAAATATTACACGAATATCCAAATACATTTATGGTCGCATTGTACAACTATGTTTGCCCTGTTTCTCAAGGACGTACAGTATTATAATATAATTTTTCTTCATACGTTTTGCATATTGAAAAAAATATCTTATAACAATACGAGTTTATATATTATAAAGATTTCATAAATAAAGATATTGTTTTTTTTTTTTAATATAAAGTATCTACTTAAAATAAGGTGTGGTACAGTAATAGCAGTATCAAATAGGTAGAATCTACTTGATTGGGTGGATAAGCCCTCTACAATAATAGGCTTAGGGATGGAATTAATTTATGATTAAGGCACCTTATTGGCATTGAATAATACTAGTGCTATTATCCCAATGTCGTACCATGATTATTTTATTAACTAGCTAGCTTTGAATAGAAAGCTTTAGTCATTCAAGAAGACATTGATTTTTTAATTTTATTTGCGAAAACCATGGTTTCGATGGGTTCACAGATGTGCTCCTTGAGAGAGATCTTCAATATATTCAGTTTTGTGGCAATTTCTGATGGCGAAGGACTATAAAATCATTCGACATCTAGAACACCATAGTTTTCTTTTCTTTTTTCTTTTTTTTTTTTTTTGAAGCTCGGGGATTTATATATTGTTGTCGACATATTGTTAATAAGTTTGTTTTCGTTTAGGGCAACGTGCGCTGTGAAACTAACTGAATTCTGGTAATATTTTTGGGAGAGATCTCAATCATTCAAAAGCATACCTTTGAAAAATATTATCTGCCATTTTATACAATACGATGTGAGCAGTCCACATACCTCTGCACCCATGGAGAAGCAGTAGGAGTAGGAGATTCTCTTGCAGTTCTTCTCCAATAAAACTGGAATTGAAGCCGACATAACCGTCTCTTCCTTCAACTACTGACATAAATGAAATTGCGTTAGGATTATGACGATGGAATAGACAAAGCTATGGTATGCAGTTAGTGAGGGGTTCGGAATTCGAAAGGAGCCCTAAGGGGGGGGGGGGTTCAGTGAAGAATTGGTTTCTATTACGAACACACCTTCTGCCGTGAATGTGCGATGTTTTTCTAATGCGACCCCCAAGAGGTTAATCACTTCCAAATGAGAGAAATTGGGAACAAAGAAGTCGTGCAAAATAGAAAGCCCGTAACAGTTTAAGGTCACTTACTTCCTATTACGAACCCCGATGATTCACTGAGGTTCGTTTGGGTGGTTGTCAGTCCTGCCCTCTGCGTTGGAGCAGGGTTGTCCTTCGCTGTCGTCCTCCAGCGTTTTCCGTGTACGGCATATTCTGTCAATGCTCCAGTTTGGCCAGCTGCCTCCTTTCACTGTTCCCACGTATCAGCAATCAGGCGTTTTCTTTCTGTCCTGCGGCCCGCTAAATCGTTTCTCTCTCGTCGGCGGCATTCATTAACTAGGTCGGTCCACAGGGCAGATCTCGGCATCGTGACAAAAGCCGCTTCACCTACGGTTGTCTCCCACGTGCTCCATGCCGCTCTTTCCTCCATACCTATTGGTAAGTTCGACATGTACGCCCTACGCGAAACTCGGGGGTCAAATTTTTCCCGAAGGGATGCATCACTGCATGAATTACAAAGTAACCGGAGCTCTGCTTAACATTCATGTGCACATCTCCTTATGATCACGTGACAGCTCTAGAAAGCTTAACTCGGTCTAAACCAATGTTTCACAAATTTTACATAGCTGTGGACCCGCTTTTTTTTTTTTTTTTTTTTTTTAAGCATAATTTTTGTGACCCATCACGTACATATGCGTGTGTGTATGTAGTTTGCCGAAATAAATGAACAGATTTGTAATATCAGTAAAAATAGCTGATGGTTTATTGGTATTTAATATCGGTTAAGCACTGATGCCAAACTAAGTGTGTATTTTCTATGTTTATTTGAATAAATTATCGTTACATATTTTTATCTGGTTCAGTTTTCGGTTTCTCTCGAGAGCTCACCTTCTCATGTTTGATTTTTTATATATTCTGTGGACTGGTATCCCCCTCCCCTTTTTTCCCCTAGGACCGATGCCAAGCTGGATGGGGATAATAATTTTCGAAAGGTTGGTCAGAACTATATGTAGCAATTGAAAACAAATCTATCGTAATTGGTACAGCGTTCACCATAGCCATATCTCAATAATCTCTAATTATCCCTCAGTTATAGAAACGAACATTTAGCTACATTATCGAAAACAATTTAGTAAGATTTCAGTTATAAAATGCAATATTCCAGGCAATTTATATAGAGCAAAAAATAGCACTTCCAACTGCTATTTTAGGTCTGACAGAGACCACTTCTTGACATCCATCTGCTGGAGATTTAAGTCTATATAAATTTGTTATTTCAACCAAATAATGATAAAGCACATTTCTCAGATTTCTAATTTTTAACTTCAATTTACAAGTAGAATTTGATCCTGAAAAATATTAGACAACTATAAGGAAGAATTAACTATGAACTATTAGAAAGCTATAAGTTTTGAATGTTATTCAAACCTTACAGTTTTTTCGGCATTTTTTCCTCAATAATTATAGTGGAGATTTGGATGCTGATTGAAAAGGATATGAGATAATAAAGGAAAGGATTACAGCTGTTTGCCATTAGTAATAAATCATCTTGCTGTTAGCTTTTCATTTGATAAACTCATTGCTACATTCCAACTATACTAGCAGTGACGTTGTAGGATTTACAAGGAAAAACAAAACTCTCCTTTGAGGTCAAGCTCTCAACTAGTTTTCTAACACACAGATCCTCTGGTATTTATTTTTCTTATTTTTCTTTTAAATACAAGATACTCTAATCGGTGAATCAAGCACGTTTCACTGAAGATGGTTTCTGACATACTGAGCATCAATGGTGTAGGAGGTTTTAGAGAGTGATGCAACGTTTGACAGCAGGTTATGGTCTCGAACAACCAGTCTATGAGTTACAACAAAACTCGAATTACTTTTCTTTATCAAGTCATATTAGTACAGTTGAAACATGTATAGCATCATTTAAAATTTTTTCCTAAGATTTTCGTCGCAACATTCAGCTGTGCTGTATCCATCATGTCTCTGTCAAAGTGTCCGTGTGATATTTCAGGTTGAATTTTTTTTTTTTTTTTTGATTCTGTAATTTTCTCTTTTAATATATGGAAGTTTAAAGGTGCTTCCTTATCGTCAGAGATATTAATTAAAGGAATAGAAAATCGAAATATTTTTTTTTCCAGCTCTCCTCGAGAGATCACCTTAAATAGAATTAACTGATTACATTCGACAACAAATTGGATTACCGCCCATTGGTTTAACATCGCATTCTCACTGTTAACATAATCATCATACTTTCCTGAGGTAGTTGAAACAAATTGACTTAAACGCCAATTACTATGATTTTGCTACTTAACTAACTGGTTGAAATTGGTATCGTAAATAATCGTAGTCCGTATTAGAGCAAGACAACAGCTGAGGTTCAATGGCAAGTTGCCATTGAGTCTCAGAGTTAAAAATGATCAAAATATGACAATGAAATGAGTTCGCTTGCTAAATGCCATTGGCCTCATGTCACTAATGAATCCAACAAATTCTAACGCACGCGTGCGTGTGTGCGCGCGCGCGCACACACACACACCTATTCATAATTATCCGTGTTTTGGGGCAACTAAAAATTTATTTTTTAATTTTTTTATTTTAGTTTCACTTAACCTTTAGAATTTATTTATTAAATAAAGAATTCGTTTATTATTGTCATTTGGAGGTGTACCTAAATTTTTGATCAAGTCCAATTTAATGTGATGGAAGACTTTTCGATAAAGCAGTTCTGCTCTGGTGAGACTAATCTTTTATGAATAATATGGCTGTTTTTGCATAAAAAATATTCATTTATATGAATGATTTTCATTAGTGTAATTTAACACACACACACACACACACACACACACACAAATAAATATAACTTCGTTGCCTTGGTTAAAACTTTATAGCTGACTCAACAGAAAATGTTATGTTTTATGGCTTATATTCATGATTTGGCACATTTCTTATTTTTAGATATTTAATTAGAATTTTATAATAATAATTAGAAAAATATCGTTTATGATTAACCTAGTTGTCCAAATTCCCATTCTAAGGCAATTTGACCTTAATCCCCTTCCAAATAAAATCGGATAAAAAATGGAATCCACGCTAACTATCCCTTTAAAAATGGGATTCATCATCAGACATCGCTGACGTTTAGATTAGTTCTTGTGTTCATATTTTTTTTCTTCTCTTTCTGACACATGTCATCCACACACATGTCAGACGATTGATGATGTCTGGTTGGATATTTATGCAGCTTAGAGTGAAGTCCAAATATTTTAAAGATAATATACAGAGAAAAAAAATGGTTAAAATGCAGTGGATATCATTCCAATGGTAAATGCTAATTATTTAAATTCCGAGGCTCTCTTGTTGGAAATTCCTTCGCATTTTTTATGCGAAGCATAAAAAATACCATTTGTGTGATATTTTAGTTTTGATAATGCGTTCTTTCTATATATTTATTCTTTTTTCTATATTTTTGGCCATGGTTTGTTTCTAACATCATCTCTCTGAATTGTTCCCAAGTATATTCGTAGTTCACTCCTTCCCACACCTAACCAATACTCCGTCGAATGAAAATTCAGCCGTTTAGTTCGACGCTTATTTTCAGGTAAGCTACCCTAAAGTGTAGGCAAAAGCGGTGAAATCATTTCCCATAGAATGAAGTACATGTGTAACTATTCATTAACAATACGGTTAAAATGCATTAAAAATCAAAACACTATGATTTATCCTCGGGTTAAAACGCTCTAATGATCAATTATTGTAAATATTTATTGATTTGATTTGTTTCTGGAATTTATCGATTAATTCGAATATTAAGAGATTGAAACTCGCCATTTTGAAATTTTGATCAGTAGTATGCTGAAAAGTTTGTTTCAAAAAGCAAAAAAAAAAAAAAAAAAAGGCCTTTGAAAGTGATGAAGTACTTTCTCTGCTTGCTTTTTTTATATTTTTTTTATTTCAAAGGGACATTAGTCAAGTAATACTCGACGCATCTTGAATGTGCGAACTAGCAAACAACGACCACCCATACACATCTGTATAATTCACACATAGTGCAGCAGCATGTCACGTCTGGACAGATAATGCTGTTGCACCGCTTTGGAATTATGGAAAACGTTTCTTGAATTAATTTGATGGGTAAAGAAATAGTGAAGTGTGTATGTGTGTGTGTGTGTGTGTGTGTGTGTGTGTGTGTGTGTGTGTTTAAAGAATTAATGTACTGGATTTCTACTTCAATATACAGTATATATATCGGGAATTTTTTTTTTTTCCTGATTCGAAACTGAGAAGTATTTTATATTTTATAGAATCCGTAAACTTTATATATGATTATTAAATGGAAACTTTGGCAGCATTAAGCTTGTGTTCCTACCATCAGAAAGAATGAGTGCCTAGTATTAATCTCAGGAATTTGAATGGTACAGAATCGGCAAACATACTGACATACTCCATGGTGCATAAGGAGCCGAAGACATATTGGCATGTTTTGAATGGAGAATGCTTTAATCTACTTATAAAGCAAAACAGTGTGGAAGGAAACATGAAAAAAATAGATAAAATAAAAATAAATGAAAGCGGAATAGGTTCCATTTCTTTAAGTTCACGTAAAAAAAAAGGTATAATTAATTTCATACTATTAGGGAAAACTCCCTTATACGTGCACTATTAACTGCAAAATATTGGATTTACGAAATTATAATTGATGTCCAGGAACAATAGAAACGTGTACAATGATGAAGAAAACACTGAGCGAATTTAAATATATATATAATATTGTGCAATTATTCATCCCAAATGGTTATAAATATTAGTTATTATCAACAGTTAAAATTCATAGCGTAACAGGAAGATTTTGACTAGTAGGGATGGCATTTCTCTCCTGACAGTGTCTTCTTTTACTATTTTGAAAGCAACTATTTACAACAAAACATAAGTTGAGTTAGTCACGAAAAACAACAACAAAAAAGTATTGGTATAGTCGCCTGTTGCAAGTATTTCTAGCTTCTTCCTCAAAATTTCCTGACTTCTTAAACTCTTCTTTCGTCCATTTCCTTTTCTTTCTTTTTTCTTTTCCCCTTAGCCCCATTTAACACCTAAATAATACTCAAACATGTTCCAAATGGCAGCCATAAATGATGCGATGCTTTTCAAATCTCGTCTGGGACATAAAGAACTTTTATAGAAGCTTGTCAACTTAATATGAGATATAAAATTGGTCAGTGGCTCATTTCTTCAGTTGACGCTGTCTTAAATCCAACCAATCCCAATCCTTAAATATGCCTTTTTTGGGGGGCTCCACTTATTAACAACAATGTCCTTTATTTGGAAACTCCTGAGTTCGAATCCCGTCTATGACAAGAATATCTTTATAAGGACTTATAAGGGCTCAACTAAAAGTGAGTTAGCCGATTTCGTACGGAGGCAGAAGATTTTTTTTACGAAACTCGAGTTTTTCTCTCGCAAATCGGCAGAAGAAAACAATCAATTATAAAAGATAAAACACTGGCTTTACTGTCTTAATTGTTTCTACTGTAATTCAAGACAACCCAGTTCTTTCTTTCTCTCTTTCTCTCTCTCTCTCTCTCTCTCTCTCTCTCTCTGGCATTAAAATACGATCCAATATCTGCATGTTCTTCTACTTTTGACAATCTGTTTTTGTTTTCCTATCTCTACGTAGATCTTGTATTTTTTGCTTGTCAAGATAGGAACCGTGTGCCGTACATTGTGTTAGTAGATATGACACCGGCATTCCTTTCAAGGTTACCGTAATATTGTTAATGTAATGAAATAACAAAATTTCTCTTCATAATGCCATAAAGATGTCGTGAAAATAAGTATCAATATTATTAAGACGTCTTTACTCTCTAGAAAGATTTTAAGAAGTTTAGAAACTCAGGATAAGAAAAGGTATATTCTTTTCTCTCTTTTTTTTTTTTTTTTTTTTTTAAAGCCAATGATATATACGATGAAGAATAATCAGAAATGCATAAAAAGTTGTATTTCGTTTTAGCATTCCCAGGTATTGCTTGACACAAACTTAACAGATCGATTTGTATGCTTGTCACTAATATTCTTAAAAAACTAGTCGGAAGTTTGTGTAGTTCCCAAGATGATAAATAGTTTTAATGGTATCAGAATGACCTTCCTTGCACGTCCTGATCCCATTTATCGATTCGTCTGGCTTAGTTCGTTGTTGTGATGAATGTTTATTTTAAAAAAAAAATGTATGGGCTATGGCCACTTAATCACAGCCTACCATCTGGAAGGCAGCTCGTAGTAAGTGTCTAAAAAGAAAAGAGGAAAAAATAAAATAAAAATTAAAACGGAAACAGAATTTTGCTACGTCAGTCATATGTCGGAAGAAGCAAATCACCATCCCGAGTTTTGAGTTCTTAAATATGTGTGTGGAAATCGTCTGTCCAAAGAATGGTGTGAGAGGTAGAACTTCCAGTTTTTTTATCTTTCCTTTCTTTCTTTTCTTTTTATTTTTCCCCCTTAGCTCAGTCATGTTTAACCAAGAACTAAAGTGACTTGCACAGGTATTCCACTCTTCCGAAATTTAACCCTTTCTGTTTCCACTATTGCTTTTATGAATGCATCAGAAAAGACAGGAAGGCATCTTTGATAAAAATGCAATTTAAAAAAAAAAGGGGGGAAAATACCTTCACTGCATCTTTATTGACGACTGTCTCCTTTGAAGCGATGATTACTACTTTTTCTGTCGATGGGCTGTCAAAGTGGGCTTTTCGTGTTTGAGTTGTGAATGATAAGCAGGTCAAGGGAAGGCAGACGACTTTAGCTTCTTCCTTCTGTCTAATATGGCCTCAGGGCTACAAAAGTAGCATGTGTTAGGAAAAGCAGTTGCGTTGATTAGGTTGCGCTAACACGAAGTTAATTATTTCTGGAAGCAAAAATTGAAGCTCAACTGTCTCGTTAAGCCTAATGAGTAATTGTTTGTGCAACAACTTGTCATATCTTTGTCTAACACAATTGATCACAGCGATTCTATTTGTTTCAAGATGCTAATTCTGTACATTAATTACTTACGTCTTTAATATTAGAAAATAAACAATATCCACTATAGCGCAACACCGATTTATAATGGATATATATATATATATATTTTTTTTTTCCCTGAGATTTAACCGTCTTTAAAATATTTATCTTATTTTCCTATTCTCTGTTGCTGTCATGCCATAAAATGATTTTTTGATAAGTTTCAGTTTTAAAAAATCACGATTTAGTTATTTTACTTTTTACTGGAACGTGACAATCGGGAGATTACAAATAAGAAACTGAATCAAACCTCTACTTACAGAAAACTAGCACTCAAAGTGGCTTTGATTCCACTCACAATCCTTTTTCTCTGCAAATGAACTAGCTGTTCACACTCGCAGAGCAAGTAGTTTTAGGTCGCTTGTGAAGGAACGCAAGTGATTTATTACCTTCATATATGATTCCTCATTATTCATATGGTAGTCTACATGATAACAGAGGCATGTGTCAAGGAAGTCTTAATTTTATGTTGTGTTGTACTAATTCCTTTTACTTTACCAACGCACGTGATATTAAACAATTAGTTTCTACTCGGAAGTTGTATCTTGAATATAATCAGCAAAACCCAAATTCGGTTATTAAAAAATATTTTTTTCAAATATTTAATTAATATTAATTTTTCTCGGAACCTGAAGTTTTCATATTAGGAGAGCTGAGAATTTCGGATAGTCTTTTATCGTAATATACATTTAAGGTTCTGTTAACTATATGGAGTCTGTCTGAATCGTCTTCGATAACTGGGTATGGGTGATTTATGTTGGCAAAAAACCAGTGGAAGGACCGACTGCATTTCTTATTGAAAATGTTTACCCATTTCCAACTTCCATATCATGGTGTATATTAATGACTTGAAAAATATTCACTGAAAGTTATGTCTCTCTTCTTTTTAACTAAATAAACCCAATACACGAACTAAGCTGCACTGGTGTAGCGTTTCAAAATTTTGCCACTAGATAGTCTTTCAATGAAAACATTGATATGGTACTCAGGAGACGGGAGTGCAGTTGAAATAGAGTGCATTGGTCGAATTTCTGGTGTTGTAGTGGTTGATATTCATGGCGAATAAAGGTTGTTTAAGAGAGAGAGAGAGAGAGAGAGAGAGAGAGAGAGAGAGAGAGAGAGAAAGGAGATGAATGTTTAAGCGTCAATTGCTGGCCAAAGTTAGGCTGCAAGTGTCTGTGATGCAAAGTTCGGTGCTGCTTTCTAGAAGGCGAATATTCTAGAGAATTCAATAATCATGCCTACTGGCACCACCGCTAACTTTGAACACTGAATTCAAATACTGTAAAAACTGAAGATACATATGTGAAAGGAGTTTATCTTGACATGCAGAAACTTTTCTTCCACCACAATGTATCACATTTTCACAAAAGAACTGAAGAGGTTCGCCCTCTCGCACTATACAGACTTGTTTCTATCAGATATCCATCCCTCTTTCCGAAAGCGAAGGAATATTTCAGAGGATGTTAGTTCGTATCGGATAAAGAACTGAAGACAACTGTGAAGACTGCTTCTTCGATCAGTTATTCTGGTCTCTAAACGAATTGGAAATGTGTGAACTACAGAGTTGAGTATTTTGAGAAATAATTATATGAAACAGAATAAAGTTCAAATGCATAGTTTTCTTTCAATGAAATATCTACTCCATTAGCAATAAACAAATAAAAAGAAAATAAAAATTAAGAGCATCGTTTTACATATTTTGAGACAATGATGAATTCTTGATTAGCGATTCCTATAAATATTTACAAGAAATCTAAATCCCTGCTGGTTGGCGTAGCGGATCTGTTCTTCAGCGAGGATACTCGTTTGAATATCACTGCAGCCATGAGGTTTATCTTTTATCTTGAGGTGGTTGAATTTATTGCCTTGTATGGAACCACTTTTCTTTCTTTTTTTTTTTTATTACTACTCTACTTATCGGTGGGCAGAAGTGACTTGGAAAAGGCCTCAATTTTCGGTTTCTTGTGCAGGGTTTCGGATATCTAGCTCTTACTCTCTCTATAGTACTAATGTTCTCTACGTTTATCAATTTCTGGCTGGGTTTTACACGTGTGAAACAAATTAGACTGATAAGTTAGCTCGTCTCTGTGGCTATTATGACATTCGTTGTCTTAATATTAAAATTTTAATTTCATAATAAAAGGAAGGCGCTTTTATCCCTCCTACTGCTTTTAACTCCATATTGCAGGACAACTGATTCTACACCCTCTGTCCGAAAAGAAACCGAACTTTGTGAAAATAGAAGAAACTAGTCTAGTGGCGCCACCTGTTGTATCTTTTTGTTGTCGAAAGCAGCAACCTTCATTAGTGTTGTGTCAACTGTTTATGACATTTGTTTCATTAGAAGTCGAGTTATAGTGCCAAGAGTTCAAAACTTCGAGATAAAACTCACCATTCACCATTTGGACAGGGGAACGAATTCTTTGTGGATAATTCCCTTGGAATAGTAGAAACAAATCAGCATTGTCTTTACTTTTGACTTCTCCAAGAGACTTTTTTTTTCGGATGCCCCCTCTTCCGATGGTCTCCACTCAGCACTCTGTTTTGGGCTCATACTCAAAACACCACGTTTTGTCACCAGTGTCCAATTCGATACATTTTTTGGTCTTCGGTCAACTTGTGGGGAACAAATCGCGAATTCAATTTACGAAGGCCAAAATTCTCGGTCAAAATGTTGTGCACAGTTGATTTTGGAATCCCCAATTCATCTTCAATCAATCTCACAGACGATTTCGGGTTTTCTTTGGAGAAATCACACACTTTTTGGATGTTAACTTCGCTCAGTCCAGTTTTAGGACGGCCAGGATTTTCATCGACCTCAAGCGTCTCACGACCACTTTGAAATCGCTTAAACCACTCGTAAACTCGAGTACGGGATAAGCATCCATCACCGTATGCTTTTTGAAGCATTTGATGCGTTTCTGTAAAACGTTTTTCAAGTTTAACAAAAAAGTCAATCGCAGCTCTCTGTTTCAAACTCATTTTACGACTGTTCGTCAAAAACACACTGTCACTATTGATACTATAACTCGGCTTCTAATGAAACAAATGTTGCCAACACTAATGAAGGTTGCCGCTTTCGACAACAAAAAGATACAACAGGAGGCGCCACTAGTTTCTTCTATTTTCGAAAACTTCGGTTTCTTTTTGGACAGAGGGTGTAATATTCACACCAGAAAAGTTAAGTTTAGGATCATGAGTCTGCCGTAGTCTTTCTCCGATATCTTGAAAATCACTAATAGCCATAAGTTCAACTTTTGATGACTGTTAAACGAGGAATGCAATTTACTGATTTTGCCAAAAGTAAATTAGAACTAAAAGAGTTCCTTCTACTCCCTTTAGGGAATAAAAAAAGGGGTGAGATGATTTATTTTTAATAAAGCAATATTTCGGTTGCTTTATCATATGCTGCTTATTGTAGAAGCTCATTGATCAGTTATAGCCAAGTAAACCGATTTCTTATTAATTCAATTATTGCTATAGTAGGGCGATTAAATCTATGTACTCGTCGATCCAACATCTTATCTCCTGGCAGTTGTGTGTATTCTTCTTCTGAAAAATCCTGTCCACTGCAGTATAACTCACCTACATTTGAATAGCCCTATAGCCGTGCCTCACATCCCTTAGCAGGATGCGAACCTAAATCAAAATGGAATTAGACAAAATATGTTTTGCATTTTTCGGTTACATTTTTCAAAATGTCTTAGGCAAAAATGAATGACACAACACGATTAATTATGACTCCAACATTTTATTAAATGTCCAATCCCAAATGTACAACCTTCCGTCTGGACAACAACAACAGTGTATGTTACAGAAATCTTACAGACTTTAAATACAGATAGAAAAAACTCTTAACCAATAAAAAACTTGGTTTGAAAAATAAACATCACACCTGGGGAGTGCCAAATAAGGTCTGGCACAATGGATCTCATTGGTCCCTAAAAAGGGGGAGAATTGTAACCCTTCTTTATTAACGGAGTGTATGCAACATGTAACAAGTGAGATATAAAAAAACTATACAGGTACTGTAGTTCTAATGAAGGCACTTAACGAAATCACGACAACTTCGAATCCTACAGAACAGCAACAAGTCTATTCCATAGACTTTTTTTTCCCCTTGTGTTTAAAGATCCCAAACAATGTACAGCCATTTTGTCTGGCAAAAACAACACCGGAATTAAGTAAATACGTTTGTACACATTCTTTATCAACTTACACAGTTCCAAAATGGCATAGGCTGATAGGAATAATTAAGTAGGTGAACTTTGGAACTATTTTTGATTTCAAGCTTGTCGTTGTTTCTTCTTTAAGCCAGTGATTCTTGAACCACTCAGATATCAAAATAATATAAAAACACTGCATTGCATAGTGCGATATTGTTAAGCAATATCACACAAACAAATCTATAAACCATATTATTAATATGATCTATTACTATATTATTATTGCCGATCCTATTATTTGCAGATAAATAATAGGATCAAAATTTCATGTATGAATGATTCCTGACTCTAAACATTATTACTTTACCAAGAAGAGAAACATCTAAATTATAGAAACCTGGAATGCATTTGTAACAAATTGTAAATAGTAACTACCTTAGTAACTTTAATAATACAACATCATCATCACTTGAAAGACAAATTTAAGGGCTCAGAATCACTGACTTACCCCAGGAATTTTTATATCAAATATTAACGACAAAACCAAGTCCTGTTCACAAAACAAAAAATTGAATTAAAACATCCCGACTATCAAAACTTCTCCATAGTTACAAATTCAAGTTATTTTTATTTATATTAAAATAATTTAAATACATTCTAGTTTATAAAGGGATCAGTTATTAAAAAATATTACAAAAATACTTGATGTCTAGCACTAGAAGTGAAATGTTTGCATTCCTATAAGAATTTTCTTATAAGAATTACTATAAGAACACAAATTTCTTGAATTATCTAATCCTATGGGCTTATCAGACATTAACCAAGTCTGAAAAATAAAGTGCAGGCAATATGTGTATGCGTGTATGATCACATTTGATATTTGTTCCACGTAGCAACTCACTTAAAATAAATATCGGCCATGGAACAATCTCCGAGAGTTAAAAGAAAAAAAAGATGACATTTGATGAGTGAAAAAAAAAAAAAATGATTTCGCGGTTACTGGTGGACGGATGCATCCCTCCTCGCCTTCCTTATGTAACTTTCAGGAGTTCATTAAATAGGGATGGGGTGTCTGCAACCGTGACTGGCCTCTGCTGGACACTAGAATGAAGCAGGAGAGTCGGCAAACATACATTCTACCAACTAAAGGTTACAGGAACTCATCCTTTGTTCTAGCTAGTAAGACTAGGTGACATGCAGGTCGCGGAGTACCCATTTGTTTCGTACTCCCTGTGCGTTTGGTGGCAGCACTGTAAAAACCTTTTAGTCAAAGCCAACCTTAATGCGTCAGTATTTGGAGTAGGTACAACGAAGGAATGCCAACTTGTTTTGTACTGTACTAAGCCTAAAATCTCTCTTCCCCAAGGTGAAGGATTTGAGGTCGGAAGAAAATAATTTTAAAACTAAATGAATTTCAATCAAACTGGATCAGCGTATTAAAAAAATGAATTTGTTTCGGCGGCTAAAAATTTCCACAAGTTGACTGGTTTAGTTTTTATTCTATCTATCATTTCTCTCTCTTATTGGAATAAGAGAGAGAAGAATGGAATTATTTGATGAAATACTTTGGCTCATTTCAAAAATGAAAAAAAAAAAAAAATGCCACGGACTTTGTTTTCTGACCTCATCACCTTTCTCTTCTCTGATCGGAAGATCATTTGTTCGTTATAAATATTTCAGAGGTCGGCATTTAGACTGTCAAAACAATAGGGGGCGTTAATAGTTGTTTGATTTCAAGCGTAGCAAGTTTTCGCCGTTGGAGGGGCGTGATACATGAACGAGGATCCAGACCGTAACAAGCTAACCCCTTGACATAGTTTACGAAACATCAGCGGTAGTAATGCAGAACAAGCCAAAGGGGACTACACCCAAATTAAGAAAGAAGCGAGGAAGTTACTAAGTAAATGTGTACTATACATTTGCTTTCATTCAGGGAGAGAATAATAGACTGATAATGCTAAGACTAACGTATCGATTCTTAAATACATACCATAAAGAAACATATGAACACGTGGAAGAACAGTAGAGTGTATACACACAGAACGACAGAAAAAGCAAATAGTTAACAAAGTATCGTATACTCAAAAATAATACACCGTACAAGAACAAGGCATTACCCCTATCATCACAATGATACATGTATAATACTTTAATCATTCGGTTTTATCTATAATTTAATGCATTATAAAAAAATTCGGTAAAGGAGCATTTAAAAATATCCTGTAGCATGTAAAAACTGCGATATTTAGAGGTGAGGACAAGTGGCGTTTCTTATTAGGGATTGTCCTTAAAAAGTGTCACAATCTTAATGTAGTGTGTGTGTGTGTTGGGGAGGATCTTGGAATACTTCAAGGGAAACTGAAGTGTTTTCTAAGAAACCTTAGAATTTTCAGATTAAAATGAGATTTTTTTAATTTTAAAAACTTTTAAATTTTAACGACGACTTAAAAATCTGTTGAATACAACTACAACCCATCTGTTGATTTTTTATAATTTCAAAGTATAATCAAGTAAATATTATTTGTTTGTCGTTGAAGACGGATGTAAAGTAGCGCTGTTATGTTTTAATAATACTAATGAGTTACTGTGTCAAGAACGAAATAGACGAGCCCGTCCGTAGTTTAGCTTACTCATAAGATTCTGATGACTACTTCTACGTGCTCTACGTTCTATACTAATATGCAAATGACTGGCGCGTTCTAAGAATACCTGGCAGGAGAAATAGAATTGAAAATATAGGCCCTTACAGAAAAAGGAAAAAAGATAAAAAAGTAAGATAATGCAACAAGCATTATTTTAGCGCTGTAAGCAGGGGACGTACTTATGCACAGGCACACGTGGCTCTATCCCCGAAAAATTAGGGCCAATTTAAGGGCCCAAACAATGAGGTGAGGCCCCGGAGCATTCATGCGCCTTGAGCTCCGCCCACCTCAGGAAAAGGGTAAGTACGGCTCTGACTGTACGCGTTTCGAACTTCTAGTTATTTTACATAAAAAAGAAGTGTGTCATCATTTAAGAATTACCCTTTTACGAATTTTAACAATCACGATTTTGTTCTTTGGCGTCAGTTTTTAGTTGATGCTTCTAGGTATTTGTCACAATCTGATATATAAAGAAAAATTCATGTTGTTCGAATGGCATTTCCCTTTATACACACTTTTCATGAAAAATATTTCTACATTATAGGATTGCACTATTTGAAAATGCCTGAATATTACCGAATTGCGAGAAAGAAACATATGACATCCCCGACTATTCTACTGTAAGATCTTGAAAACATGCAATCGGTGTATTGGTTGAGAGGTTTAATAACTACGCCCAATAAAAGCACCGTTTAGAGGGTTGTAAGAATGACATTTAATAACCCTAATTACTTGTCATGTATTACAAATAACATCTATCTGGATGGAGTTCCGATGGTCAGTAAAAGACCTACATAGTAACAAAGCGTTACCAAAGCAACTGGGTCAGACTTGGGGTACTGTAACAGCGGCACTAAAGTCATCTGAAATCAGTGGATGGAAAATAACTCCCTTTCATCGTGGTGAAAGGGTTACACCAGGTCAGGGGTGTCGCTGCTATCTCCACAGTTTGGACAAGCGTTGTATACTAGCGTGTTGTATGGCTGGAAACCTCATATTGTATCCATGTGCTAAGTGGCTGTAGAATCCATGTAAATTGCACAATCGTATTGCACCCTCGTTCCCAGCCAGCACATGAAAGGTAAGAAATCAATCATGATGTAGCTCCTTGATGAAGACAATTAAGCGGATCACTTTGAGATGTTTTTCGAGAAGTTGTAGAAAGCGTTAGGGGGTCATCATAACGCAGCATAACCCATGAGTATTCCTGCTCTGACCAAGGAAAGAACGATGGATGGAGGAGTGGATTGTTGCAAGAGAAATCCCTGAGTTATTAACGGTAGGCAGGAAATATGCTTAGATAAGAATGATGATCAACTTTATACTTTTTTTTGCGGTTGTTTTGTTTAAGCTAACAGGAGTGATTCCCTATTGCGAAGGATGAAAATTGCAATGTTCAGTGAAGGCTAGTGATGATAACCTGATCGGAGAATATCAGCGTACATTTATTTCGGGGAACAATGCCAAGCATAAAAAATAAGTTCACTTCGTGTACTGAGGGGTAGGGAGATTTACCTGCCCATGTATTTTTCACAGAGAGGCTACTGGAACGTATGACTTAGAAGAATAGAGAACACGAATGCCAACGTTTGTGGTAAAGTCACAAATGGATTTGTGGAACTGAAAACTGGCCTTGGAATGTTAAACTGGCTCACTAATGCATGCAAATATGCATGCACACAAAAGCATTCAAACAGATATGCAAATATATATCCGTTTGCATACTATTATATGTATATATGCGTAGAGAGTGGTCCCAATATTTAGTCAAGTTATTATAATTATTTTTTTTGCACCACCATGAAGATTTGCACAATAACATCACAACATAATAAATGGGTATTTTTTTTTATCAATATTTCGGCAAATTCAAGTCTATAGTTAATCCCTAAAACTATCCTAATGATAGCTTATTATTCTCATGTTTCCAATGTTACTAAAATGCTGTTCAAAATCAAATGGAGGCGGGGCGGACACTAAGTAGCGATCACAACATGTACGAGATTCAGCACCAGAGGGCGATATTTTCACTTAGGTCTCTTGCAGTCAACACTTCTTCGTTAAGTCTAAAGGTGTCTCTACTGCTGGTCCTTCTTTTATTTCTTCCATCTCTTCTTCTAGTGTAGGAGCAGAGGAATCATCGTCCTCGATGATCGTTTGGTCACTATTTGGTGTCTCTGGCTTTTTTACCGATAAATCTATTGGCGAGTCTTGTTCAGGAAGATCGCCATAACACTCTGTGGAAACCGCTGCGCCATCTCTCGGTGGTTTCAAAACGTGCGTCAGAGAATTAACGGAAATGAGATGCTGGGGTGGAGAATAGCTGTAGTCACCATTGTACATTTTAGGAATGCCGTTGAGACCTTTGTTGAAAAAGCTGCTATTGGCGGAATGAAAGAAATACTTGTTAGGGTTCAAAGGAGACACTGGAGATAATGGAAGTGGATGAAAGCTAATGTTTTCTTTTCTTTCGTAAGGCGGACTACTGGAGTCAAAATTCGTGCAGCCGTTGGCGAATCCATTCGCTGTCCCCTTAGGACTATAGACATTATACGACACAGAGTTCTCCAGTCCGCTGCTTTCAGAATTATGCGTAGTTCGGTTAGTGGCGTTAAGCGGAACCGTTGTGTCGCTGTAATCGGGACGGAAGTGATGTACCAGTTCTTTGCTGTCGTACGGAAGTTGGCCATTGCTCAACACTCCTTGCTCGGCCAGCCTGCTGGTCATTTCAGCTTGATCCTGAATAAGGCAGTGAATTTTAAACCAGTTGGAACGTCTACCGTAGCGCGAACCTGTAAAAAGAAAACAAGAGATGAAAGAGACTGTAAATATGATATGCTAATAGAAAAATTATCCATTAAAATGCACTTTGTTTACTGCCCTGGCTAAAAGTTCAATACAACAATTAAAAAGAAAGAAACATCTACTTTATATAGACTAGTATTTTTTACATTTCTTAATAGGATTTCTGAAACTCAAAGAATGATGCATTGAGAGAGCATATTAAAAAAAGAAAGGAGAAAGAGAAAATGAATTCAGATTTCGTTGTTAGTATTATTAGTGTTGAAAATACAGTACATGAAATATCCTTCATAAACGAATTATGGAAGCGATTACTTTGTATATCGTTAAAAAAGAAAGAGTTGTGATGGCTGAAAGGAGAGATTAATTAAAATTCGCATGTGCTGATTGTCTAATTTAGCATTATTGAGCGTGTAGAAATTGTCATTATGAATTTATGTAAAAATAAAATAAAAATAAGAAAATGGTGTGAGGGAATGAAGATGAGGGAGAATAGACAATAGAATTGGGTGCAGATATACACAAATCAACCAATGTAAACGAGTAGTGAATCTCATGTTACATTATCAGTTTGGCCATGGTGATTACTCATTCACCTGCTGTCCACCCCCTCCCCCTTTTCAGCACTGACTTGGTCTCACACTGAAGCTGTGGGATTTGTTCTCCTCCAAGTATGCTGGTTTTCCCGTCATAAACATAAAGCCAACCTTCGAACACATTTGGTAGTAGGAGTTACATGTCTTACAGAAGTATAAAATGTGAATTTGGTTCATTCGTGGCGTTCATGCAGTTGCCCTTTGAGATTTATTAGTGAAGTTTCAAACCTTAGTCTTGGATTAATTAAAACTCATAATTGGAAAACTATTTTACCAGAAAATGACATAACAAGTGATTTCCTTGTTATAAATACAGCTCGTTAAACCAACGACACTTCAAAGGAGATTCGACATGAGATTTAAGGAAATCTGCTAATCTGATAATGTAAATTTTATTCGTAGAATACTACCAAAGTGTGTGAAAGCAACGAATAACAACCATAAATATATTAACATCAATATAACACATATTTTAGTAAAAATCATTAAAGAAACTGATAAGGCTTAAATTACAATGCTTTAACAACACTACAAACTTCAATAAAGAAATTACATTAATAAACAGTAAAGGTTATTAAATGTCTAACCACAGATTCATTACGACATGAAGGAATAAATTTGCTTATGAAACAATCACAATGGTTGTCTGCACTAGTTTTAGCCTACGCACTATATGCTCGATTTTTTTTTAGGCTGTTCGCGTGCCTGTATTGTGTACTTTATCACCTTTGCTATCATTTTTTTTTTCAGTGTCTTATTCTTATCACTTTCTTTCGTTAAGTCACACATCCCATCACTGACTACCTCTACTTATTTACATTGGCTCGTATCTTTTAACGCAAGTCTATCCACGTGCTCCTCGCCCACACTCGAAGGTCTAGGTGTGAATTGAATGACGTCACGGACCGTTAAGCCCGACTTGAGCGGCTTTCTAAATAGCGTACTTTTCTTGGTAAAACAAATAAGTCTCGGAGATTTACAGGGTAATTTAGAATCGCGATGGCTGCTTTGACCCGGAAGTCGTTAGCTTGTATAGATGTTCATGGTTGAGAGGTCCCTATTATCAGCGACTTCTTGGCAAAAAAAAAGCGGAGAAAAAAATCACTTTATTTTCTCTGAATCTCAAATCGCTGTTGAGGGACACGGTGGGATTTGAGGACTAATGAGGGAAGAGCATAAACGTTTTTTTATTTTTATTTTTTTTACAACTCTTCCTGCATGAAATTCCTAAGAGATGGATTAAAAAAAAAACAAAAAACAATGAAGTCCCTTTTTTCTGATATTACAATTTGGCAAAAGTGTGGATCTCCTAAAAACAGGCTATTCTATATTTTTCTCTCCTAAATGTAGATCGGAATTTAAACCAAGGGAAATATATTTTCCGCGTTTTGAAGGGAGAAATCCTTAAATGGGGAACAAGTTTCGGAAAGTGTAATAGAGGTACTTATAATATTTATTGCTGTTAATTACATAAAAGCCAAAGCGTTTTCTTAGATTTTTTAAACATTAGAATCACGGACATTTACGCACTTTAAAAAAATCATAACAAAGATTCGATAAGTGTGGGATGCCAGGCGAATTCTGATTTTTTATAAAATTTCAAAATATGATAGTTGGGTATAATATTTTTACACTGAAGTAGCAGAGAGAGAGAGAGAGATTTGAAAATTTTAAAGGAAAAAAAAAGGTATGTCGGTATTTATTTACTTATGAGGAAGACTATATAAATGTTCTGACCTAACTTTCAACATCAGAATAATCAATAATTTAAAACGCTAAGTTGATATCCTTGCAACCTAAGAACAGTTTTCATGCTGTTAAATAAAACGAGTCCCTTAGATTCGTGGTAATGAATATAGTACATAACTATTCAAACCGCAATGTTCCATGAACAGGATAAACTGTTGGGTCCTGTGCCAATGAATAAATGAAATAAAATAAAAATAGCCTGCCTTGATAAGCGTCACTGACTGGCTACCTTCATTCTGCTCAGTGTTTCCAAACTATGTACCGCAAAATGTGAACCTTGGGATTTATGATTCGCCTTTGTCGATTATTGTGCAGCGAGAAGTGCTGTTAAGATATAAACAATTTCAATTCAAAAGAGATTATGTTTCTCAGTAAGGCATCTTTTGTTTCTCCTATCATCTTAAGTGATTGGGCAATTAATTTCAGTCACTGTTGGAGTATTTTAGTCGTTGTACATCACCAAAAGATATATATTACTTAGCTGATATGTGTTTGAATTTCTTAGAGGCACAACTACTTGTATCGTAACGATAATTAATGATAAAACATAATCCAATAGTGTACAGTCAGCCTTCTAACAGAAGGGTATTGTAGGTAGCTTAGCACAACAAACAATGAAGGGAGTATATTTTCAGAGTAATTTATGTGCGAGAAATTATCTACTCCTTGCAGGTCACACTGAGCAGGAAAATTAACGATAAATGTTTACCCGACCACTTAACAGAAGACGTGGGAAAAGGGTAGTTAAAATGTGAAAAAGGAAAGAGTAAAGTGCCGTGTCCGAAAATAGAGAGCCATCAAACAGAGGTGTGCGCTGTGAATATAAATGCAAAATATATTTGAGAGTCGTGTGATTGGAACCCGGTAGTCACATAAGTCTTCCACCATCAACTGGTTACAAGGTGGGAAAAAAAGAAAATAAAAAAGGAAAAAAATAAAACCTCTTCGAAGTGGCACCCAGTGTGGAGTGACAAACACCACCATCTATTTCCCGGAGATCCATTTATCTTTTAAAGAATCGGGCTGAGGAACTGCGAGGTGAGTCTTCCCGGCTAGACTCAGTTGGGGCTTGTTCGTCCCGCATGTTGCTTCCCGCTGTAAAAGATACTCTCGTCCCAGCACTACCTTAACTCAATTAACCCTAGTGTCGACCTCTCCCATTCACTGCGTGACTAACAGAGTACGCCTTAGCATCCCGCGGGGTCAACAAGTAGAAGGAAGAGACGTGACCGTACCACTCTTGGACATTCCAACCATAAGGCACTTCTTGAGACGGCAGCTCTTGCACGAAGTCCGGTTTTTCTTGTTGATGATACACTGGCCGTTGTTCTTGCACTCGCCCAGGGCAGAAAGGTTGTTGTAGGTCCGGCCAAAGAATGACTGAAACAGGAAAAGAGCACACATCAGTTTCTTAGCCTCATGTCTATGAATATAATGTCTTAAGAAAATTCATGAGCACCGACATAATTATACCCGATACATTTGTTAAAATTGAGTTCTGAGTAAACTTACCTGTCATCACATACAATTAACATTACTACACCCCCCTTAACCGTGCTATTACTATAACTGGGCCACTAGAACTGTTCAGTTTGGCTTTGTTAACACGAACCCGTTTCTAATTGCTGTTCACGGAATATGCGATATTTTGTTAAGAAGCATCAGCGCCCCCATTCCAGATTTTAGTCCTTCGACTCCATTTATTTTTCGTTATTAATTTCAACCACACCGCATGTCAACAAGTACGCTTTTGTTAGTCATGGTAGAGACGTGTAGGAGAAAAAAATCGAGAAATCGATTGTTTTGTTTTGTTGCTAACCCTGCCTTTTTAATATATCCTTCTGTCCTCTTCCTTTCCTTTCTTTATCAGAATCAATCTCTTACATGATTTAAGTTTGGGTGTGTCTTCAGTTTCTTCATTGCCTACAGGATATTGCAAGTTCTGAATGCCTAAAGCGTACTTGGAACTCATGCATGGCGTCTTTAAGTGCAAGCATGAAGCAGTCGTAGTTACAGATGCCCATTCTTCATCCTGCACTTGATGTGTGCCTAATATGATTTCTTCGGTTGCCTGTTTAGTCCTCATCGCTTAAGTGGACTTGTCAGAAGTAAGAAGAGGCACCGTCATTAGTGAATCTAAGTAATGGAATATTGCTTTTCTCCTGAAAATCTGAGAAGGGAAGAGAAACATTGAACACGGATTAAGACCGCTGTTGGTCCTTGAAGAGAAGTATCCTGAGGAAAGCAATTATGGAGATTTGTCCAGCGTATGTAACGTAATAATATCTCCAGGAAACTTATGGAGGAAGAGGATTATGGTAGAAAGTGTCCGTATATACGCAACTGACAGACACAGAAAATTAAGGAGATAGAATATAGTTGTCCTAACCAAGTTACTTGCCGATAACAGGACACCGCTGCTGATACGCAAATGAAGGATATAATTAGATATTATCCTTAAGATCCTTATTAATGTTAAATAGATTCAACTTTTACTTGAATGTAAAAGATAATACTTTATTAGCAGTAGCAGTATTTGACATGGAGTTTTACAAATAATTTACAATCTTCAGTATGGAGCTCCTTTGGTATGTCAATACTTAACAATTTCCAAAGGATCTATATATTCGCTTCTTATCAGTATTTGTATTGCATTTACTGACCTGACAACGCCATTTCTAATAGTTGGTTCATCTCAGAGGACTAATATCAAAATATTTGCAATATAAGCTGTTTAAAATACTCATGTAGGAGGGATAACGCCATGTGCTTTACTTCATTTAGAACTAAAGCTTCATGATTGAATAATTAAATATATTAAATACATTTTGGATATTACAATCTTCTATGAAGAAAGTACATTACGAAGGCAAATCGAATCACCATACCGTGTACCGCTGCCACCATCATTTTACTTTTCTCTTATATTTGGATTTCGAATATAATGTGTTCCTTATAATTTTAATGGATTCAAAGTATACGATCTTCATTTACTGAGCAAGAATAAAATGCATTAAGATTAATCTAGCCTGACTTTATCCCATCAAATGATAAAAGTCAGGCTAGATTAATAAACGATTAAAATATTAACGACTTGGATGAGTCCATTATATTCAACAGCAATTGTTTTGCCCTTTAAACTCTATTGTTTAATTCACCAGTTACACGATTAAGCCTAACATACACAGAAATGATTCTAATATTGCGTGTCAACATTACAAACAATTTACATATTCATTTCCGCCTTGAACTTAAGTAAAAAAGAATGCGAGTGCAGTATTAATTGAATAACAGCCTAGGGATTTCCACAATAGCCTTCCAAATAGGTCGTATTTCATGTTTAGTGAACAAAAACATTGCGTTTCCTAGACTTCCCCACAATTACGCTCTTTGTTTTCTTTTAGCATCCTTTACAACGTAAGTCGTTTCTTATAAGACTTCCATTGTCCCTCATGAACATGTACACTGGACCCAGCGGTGATCTCCTGAGATCACAGCTCGATTTACAACAAAGGGTTTTACATCTCGAGATGCACAAAACCGCGTGGGTGGGTGAAGTGTGTGTAACTTGCTTGCAAATATTGGACTACGTCAGTGGGTGAATATAAATGTCGAAGACAGGATGCGGAACTATCCCAAAGTAAGCGAGTGTTTAATAGAATAGATTATGCACGAAACCTGGTCCGGCGTGATGCGATGAAGGTCGCTCAATGTAAGACAATAATAAACCTGAAGCAAAATAGCTCCTTTCGGGCCATCTCTTTGAGTAAGAGGTGCGATGATGCTTACATTGAGTTTAAATATCCTGACTTCCCCCTAATAATGGCAATCTTGCTTCTAAGCCCCTATAAATCATCCGTAGAATATGTTTTATATTTTTTTCTCCCACTAGATGAAGGGAATGAAGATCTTTTGATGCGAACATGTAGGCCAAGGTTTCAGTACAAGTGCGATGGAAACAGGAAGTGAAAAGATTCAATCACCTTGACAAGAAAATGACGAGAATCTGTCTGGCTTTTGGGTCATAAATAAACATTATTTCTTAATTGGCTCACTAAAACAATAGTCAGAATTCCTTATCGCAAGGTTTAGTCCAGTAAGACTCTTGCCGTGTTGTTAGCAATTTGGTTGTTTAGTTACAAAGTATCAAAGAACACAGCGCACAGCATTCGTCAGGTATGGGGGATAAAATGACAAGAGCAAGTACCTGCTTTTGGACACTCCCAGTATAACTAACGTGACATTTTATTGGACCCACAAGTGAAGATCTCGTCCTGATAAAAATCCTCTCTACATTAATATCCTTTACTATTCGCAACGGGAAAGGAGGAAAGAATTAGTTATCCGGACCTCGCCAGGGAGGCTCCAGCGACAGCATTCAATGCGTGACGCTGATTGCAGGTGTTATTGGTTGATATGCGACACACGTATAAATAGTTATAACTGCAGTGTTTACACCACAGATATGTCCCTTAATAACAGCACATTACATAGCCTTGCAATTATAATCGCTTAAACGAAAAAAAGTAGGAATAGCAGCGAAGAAAAAACTGGTAAAAAAACATCGCATGTTTAATTAACATTACACTAAGGCATTTAAAGGTTATGGAGGGTAGTGGATTATATCTAATTGTGTTCTCGCTATGTTCTCCTTCCAGTTTGTCTACATGGCTGGGGAAAACCCGATTTTCTGAAATGAAAAACCCCTGCCGCCTCCTTATGAAACTGGAAAAACGCCTTGGGTTGTATAAATGACGGATTCCAATCTCCTAATCAAAGGTACGACGTGGTTCTTCCGATTTGTTACGCAAGCTCTACTTTTAGATCAACTATGTCAGGTTTGAGGTACCATGTAAAGATATTTGATAATAAACGGAAACTGCGTAGATGATTTTGAGTTCTCGTATTTAAGAATGTTCCTGATTCACTGATTTTCCAGGTAATCCAGTATTTTCAGTTTGGTTTGAGTTCAGTTTTGGATTACGGTCGAAGCGAGTGTTTTTATGTCTGTGTAAGTGTTTGTTCTTCTGGTCGATTATCCTGTGGGATGATAAAACTCAACAATCGCCATGGGAGACCCGCTAACTGCAGCTGAAAAGACCTTTTAAAGGTTCTTCGTATTCAATAATTTCAGTAAATTTGAAGAGTGACGTAATTCCACATGACATAGACGGAATTCAAATTCAGGTCTTTTAAAACCGAAGGGCAAATGTCACATCATCCTTCCGACTACACTCAGGAAGATCTTTGTTCGATAAACACACGTGGATTTGAAGGCGAGCAAACCACTCGCAGATTATCTCAGCTTGCAAGACAGATCACGCGAGCCTCCAAACTCGGTTAATTATATTACAGCAGTTGTCAGGATCGGTTAAATCACTTTCTTAGTTCGGTATCTTAATGGTTTCATTGTTCTATATGACCCTTCACCTAGCTGCTTAAAGTGCGGTCGGAATAATAGTTATTAGATCACTAATTAAGGAACTGCAGCATAAATTAAGTTGGTTACTCTTAATAAAAACAGTATGTGGGCAACATTGCACGATGGAATATTCGCTTTATTAAAGTAGGCTTAATACGAACTGGGCAACTGACTTTCCTCCGCTAATAGTTACTACTGTGCAACGTTATTTTGGACAGATTGTTATCGCTAGCTTTCGTACCAATTTCCTTCGATGTTGATTCTGCAATAGCTGAGGCAATAAATAACCAACAACCAATAAGACAGTTAATACTATTGTTTTAATCTGGTTCAGAACCTGTAATTTAATTGGTCAGTATTAAGCAAGAACTCTTATTCAGCCCATTATTTAGTATCAAATGCGACGCAAGTCCGGAATCCTATTTCATTGGTTGAAAAGTAAGCGTGCAATAAATAAAAAGAAACGTTCAGGGTCTTGTAGAGGTTTATACCATATTACTCGCATTATTCTTAAGATAGTACATCTTAAGGGATAGGGAAGGTAGAGGAGGGGTTGCAACACTCATCATAGAGTTTTGTGCGCAAGGATGCATGACTGAATGAAACAAACAAATGGAATCATTATTTTCGTCAGTGAATCAATAAAGTTGTCCTTCGGAACGGACATTTTCAAAGTAATAACGCTAATTTATTATATATTTTAGAATAAGGTCTTGTTTAATGCGAGTTTTCTTTGCTATACAATTTCATAAAATGAGATTAATTTGCCACCACTTAGTGTGGCACAATGCCAGCAGCCATGAAAGGAGGTTAGGCATGAGTCTTGAGTTACACTGACGAAGTAAAAGTGTGACGAACATTTAGTTTAGTAACACACCTTCGTAGCTGGACTTACCGTACTCGCAATTTTGCTTTCGGACACACTCTCACGATACCTATTACTGTTGCTACCAGGTGAACAGGACAGTGGTCATGCTGAAACTGCTTTTCATGACCCTTAGCATTGGTGGAAACCGAGGAAGTTATTATTAGGGTGCATTAAAATATTTGTGCAGAAGGGAAATTAACTGACGCTATAGTTTCATGCATGCACGCTTTGAGTATGTTACGGTTTATGGATCGTGTATAAAGTTTCGTAATTCTTTTCTCTACTCTGAGTATACGTAAAGGTGTGGGTGTCTTGCTAAAGGACTTCATCTGAGATAAAAATTGCTCAACTGGTATTATCAAACGTCTTACACTTGCTGCTGTTACTGTCTTCAGTAAATAAGCTTTGAAAGCCTTATATGATGAGATAGAAATAAGAAAGTTTGTTACTGCAATGTTATCAGCTCTAGAAACTCATACTACGACACGTTAACAATTAGCTGAGTGGAGGCGAAGGTGCCCGAGGTGTGCGTATTCAATCTAGTTACTTTCACTTCCCTTTGTGTGGCCTCTCGGAAAGGCGAAATATCAGGGTCATGTGCAGAGTCCACCTACTGACAAATTCACCTCATCATTTACTTTTAAAGAACATGTTGCTTTCACGCTTGCGAAATGGGTTGAGGGATTATGGGGTGACTTGATACTGCTCCCATGCTTCTGCAATACACAAACACAACCGAGTTCAATAGGAATGCATTTTTTTTTTTTTACTCAACATTTCGGCTAAGTATAAAAGATCAAATGAATAGAAATGAGTGACGTGGTATTAATTCTTTTATTTTGATAGCCAAATTAGGGAATTACTATAATCTTGACAGAATTGTTTTTGATATCGTTACAAATCATAAGGGATGGGAGAAGGTGATGGTGGTACTGAAACATTCATCATTGAGGTTGTATGTTTGTGTGAAACGATGCGTGACAGTAGGAAGACAAAAAATGATTTTAAAAAAAAAATATGGTTTTTAAGCCATTTATAGGCAACTTCAGAATCTGGGGCTGTTACTTAAGCACTCCAAAGACTGCAGCTGCTATTAAAATGTTCCGAAAATTGTATCTCCTATTAAGGTGCTTCAAAATTTGCAGTTCTTAAATATTAAGGTAATTCTGAATTTGCAGCTCCTATTGAGCTCGTGACAGATTCCAATTATTATTTTAAGTAACTAGAGAGCATTTCGTGCATGGACTATGCAACAATGAGTGGATTTCTAATCAACAATGAGTGGATAAAAAAGGCGTTGATCTTCCTAAATAGGAGAGCATTTAACTATCTCTTGTCACCTGAGGCGATATTGGCTTCAGATAACAATTATGCCCATGAAACCATCGTTCCTTAATGATAGGAATTTTATTGAAGGTATTTTTTCAGTTTACTTTCTGCATAGCTCCTTTTACGAGTAGTTTGATACATTTATCCCGAAAGCAACTTGCAGTGACATCTCGAAGAAAGGGAAGCCATCCCTGCTGGTGCTTTTCAATATTAGAAAGTGTGCATTACGGATAAGTGAAATTGGTTAGTTAATAGTGTAGTGATCTCATTTAAAACATAAAGGAAGACTACGATATGGTCTATAATTCTGCTTTCTTTTTTTCGCCCGGGCGTCTACATTCGGGAGTATATTGTTTGTAAGCGGTAACACGTGCCTTGTTTTTTGTGTCAATGGGTCATCCCAGTTGCACAAGAAATCCAAGGCAGATAGCCAAGGATGTGATGCCTGTCAACAAAACCAGTTTGTGACATAAATACAAGGGAAGAAACTTTTAACCGTGTGAAGAAACGTGTACACAGGTAAACAGCTGATAGTGTGCACTTTCTCCCGTTGTTCGACGGATTTGGTCCAATGAACAGCACACGTAATTATCGTGAATAAAATCTATGCACGAAGATCATGCTGAGGTTGTCTTTGGACATCTTCGTTCAACCTGTGTGAATTACAATAAGGGGGAGTACACATACATATTCTCGCTCTATCCGGTTTCTTCATTTTCTTATCTCATTCTTGCTATTGTCTTCTGTTTATATCTTCTCTGCAGCAATTCTCTGTTTTCCCCTACCCCACCCCTAAGGCCTCCCTTGAAGAAAGTTTGTTTCCGTAATTCATTAATTTCTCGTAAGCGACTGCTGATATTCCAGCTGATAACAGTTCTAACGCAATTCAGAAAAATGGAGGTAAACCACCCACTAAATAGTCACCTCATCACAGTCACTGATAGAGGTTAAAACCTAAGTCACGCCGAATCCCCTTCTGTTCACTACTAGTGGAAAAACCGCTACTCAACTATGCTTGCAGAAACGACATTTTTTGTTTGCAATTTGACTCGTTATTAATTATTAATAAAGAATTAACTGAAGTAGAATATTACATGGATAACATTAGGGTTGTTTATCTGAGTGACCGTTTTAAAAACAGTCTGGGGGACTTTTATACAGATTAAGAATACTTTAATAGTTTGCAAGCGAAACTGGACTCCAGGCGCTCACTACAATCGGTGAATTAGAGATTTCGTTGCTGATAAGCCTTCAGAGTTTTGCAGTACATCATTCAATTTCTCCAAGATCGCTATATTCGATCTCGTTTAAAACGCTAATTTTTGGACTGATATTTTCAAGTGAGGTTGGATTTACCAGTTGCAGACAGGATGCACGGTTATTTTCCAGTTTCAAAATTCCGTAAACTTAAAAATCATGAAAGGTCATGACGAGAATCAATTCAGTCTGTCTGATAAATACATGTTTTGATCCATTCCCTTAACAGTTGAGTAGTTCAAGAGCTAAATAAAAACTGTCCAATATTAAACAGTGGTAAATTAGCATCACAGTTTCATTTGGGATTTAAAAAAGAAAAAAAAACCTCTCAGCTGATGCGGATGTTTTATTATTGTTGTTGTTACACTGCAAATGTTGCTTCTTTGTTGTTCTTTTTTCGTGAGTTCAAAAATTAATTTACGCCAGATAAAAAAGCAACAATCGGTTTCTTTTTTTTTTCAAATTTCCATTCCTCATAATACTTTTCACATCTCATATTCATTCTTTTAAATTAATACTTAATTGTTTCATTTATGTAAAATACTGAAGGTCTAAACTGCTACTGTCTTAAATAAAAAAAAAACATCTTAAGCATTTCAATATCGGTTTTAATGTCCTAGTGTTGAAATTCTTCAGGAGATGTTTCGATAGTTATATATATATATATATATATATATATATATATATATATATATATATATATATATATATATATATATATATATATATATTGCATAAAACAATCATTTTTTTATGTGCGATAAATTTCCGGCTATTTTTGTGTTACCAGCAAGTTACTCTACTAGCTGAGTCGAATTCAAAAATCATCTAACTGTTTATTATGGTTTTTATCTTCATATTAGAAACAGGACTTATTAAAGACTGTTTGTTATTTGGCCAACAGATGGAGCTGGCGATTTTTAGGAATAATCCAGTGGAGTTAAAAGGTTGGACGGAATTTTCTCGGTGCTCTCAGCCTTTATTGGGGATTGGAACACCAGAGAATCTCGTGAAAAGACGCATCACGGGTCACAGATACATAAAGTTATTACAGTAAAAAGTTTTTTTTTTTTACCTCAGTGGTAAAAAAATAAAAAAAAACGCATTAGAAATAGGGACTAAATTCAAACCTATTTCTTACCCAGGCCAATGCATAATTCAAAATACTGTTAGAAGTTCTAAAAGTGATACATAAGCGTAAGTGATGATGATTATATTTGCATGCTATCTTTCCCTACATGGAATATGGAACTTTCTTGTTATGGACAGAATCAGTTTTTGTAAAACAAACAAATAAATAGAAAGCTTACAATAAGAACACAACCGCGTGAAGAACAGCTTGTCTGATTCAGTTACAGAAACATATAATTCAAGACAGGAGAAGGAATAACAGATTGAGAAGTGTTTCTTATGAATACACAGAATATTCACGGATGCTTAGTGCTAAGAGTCCATCCATAAGGAAGGGAAGATTTGATGGATGGAAAGGCTTGACTTCCCTCAAAACGCGGTCCACTAATTTGGGCCAGAAATCGCCCGGGGTTGCAAAGTTACAACTCCCGTATACCAACAGCGATCAGAGGCGCGCAGCTAATGCTGTTAAGGGTTAAGTGCCGACGTCTTGGGTTGTCTTCGTGCTCCTCTCTTCGCTTTTGGAACCGGACCGAGAAAGAGCGAAGGTCAATGACGGGTTGTCTAATTATAAGAGACCTTGTCAGAGGTGTCCTGTGCTCGTCGAGGCCTGTTATTAGAGTGTGGGTCTAATTTTGGGTGCTGTATAGATAATGGCGGAGGTTTAATTATATTCTCCTGGAGACATACCTGTTATTTAGGACATCCAAGTGGATGGGTTGTTATTCATTCTGCCTCGTTTTACCCCCTACCGGGTTGTAAATTATGTCTTGTTCTCCAACAGGTCGGGAACCTAATCGACCGCTTGAAGCCGACTTTGTGTATTGGTTTCTAACCTGTAGTGGCTTGTTTCAAGCGAGGTCACCGATGACTCGACATCTGAAGCACAATAAATGTTAAGCGTCTCAGGAAAAAGCATTAATCTTGATTTACTCTCAAAATGCATAATTTTCCCATTAGCAAACGCCACTTAGTTCCTTGTAACGCTTTACCAAGGGTGCTGCTTACCCACGAGTGGTTTGTTGTTAATCCTCGGCACATACGCGATAATCACTGTCAAAAAGGCAGGGCAAACTCTGGAAATCTGTAAAGGTAAGTCCCCTTTTTGGACGACGAAGATGACAGTTTAACAGTTAATAATGGGGAATTCATTTAAGTAGATCATCAGAAAGAGGAGAATGATATCGGCAATCATGATTAACAGTAATCCAACACTATTAGCTCCTCGAAGAGTGTTGGATTATTCTTAACTATCGGAAACATGAATTACACCAATGCCAGAATGTGTAATAGGCTTCCGAATATCCTTCATAAAAATGTAACCATTTCACACTACATGCAGTATATCCTCTCTGAGTATCGTACAAGAGTCCTTATTTTGATTACTAAGGAAATAAGACACCCTTTCAATCTTATGTTATTTAACGTGTGAAGTGTGTCAACTGACAACCGGAAAATGAGCGACCGCCTACAAATTTGCAGTGGCTAGTCGTCATCTCAGATACGAGGCTCAACGTAATTGCAACCACACTTTATTTGCCCAGATATGGCTTCTTACATACTTGTTTCCTAAACCAAGAAAGTTTATGACAGATGGAAATTTTCTTGTGCGTACTCAGATGCGAATTGGTCGTTAAACTAAAACATGAAGTGAAAGCTAAGATTTAAAAAGATGTTCAAGGAAATGGAAAGAAATGAATAATTTTTCATCTGTCTGCCTTCCTACCTTAAGAACTCTGCTCTGGTTGGACAGAATTAGCGAAATTTGATACTTTCGAGCTTTTCTTTTAAAGACGTCAAGTTTTCTCAAATCGGTTTTAAATCGAATCATTTTTAATGACAATCGTATTAGAAATTGCAATAAATACACTCAATACAATCTTTAAAATAAAAACAGAACTGGAGAGACTCGCTATGAAAGCATTACGAAATGCATTAATTGGAACTCACACTCTGTTCATTTCTTTTACTTTCGTCTCCATAACGACTCAAAATAACTTAAATCCAAATTATTCAAAGTCCTCTTAAGGACAGTAACAAATAACAGAGAAAATTTATTTATTTTTAATATGAATCCCTCCCATACATTGTTTTAAACTAATAGTATATTCACCGTTAATATTGTGAGTTAACCAAGGGTTACATGAACTCTGGTAATATTGCTCTAAAAGAAAAATATATCGGTTGCTTTCAAGCCATTTAGGACATCAATTAATAAGCAGGGTGGTGGTCTCACACAGGGGAAGAAATTCATCTGTGACCTAAATACGTTCCAAATATCCATGCTACAGTACAGTCATAACGCATAGCCTATAGGTAGGAGAGCAGAGATCTACTCGGCCATTCAAGTTAACCATGGCGGACATGACACCGAAAACGCCAAGTCCTTTTTACGATATTATTATGAAATATAATTTGCAATAATTATCATTAAGAGTTAATGCAAACTATGCACTACTTTTTATTTCAAAATATTGAATGCATCCATAAGCAAATTACCGTCTTATCATCAAGAAAAGGTCAGAATTACATGTCAAATCAAACCTGACTTAAAATCGAGGCCTGCTTTCGATTCGATGGTTCACACTTTATGTTAGGAAAATATGGATTAATATAAATAAACGTTACTTATTATACGGCCGTTGTTTGCTTTTAAACATACATTTTGTGTAATACTTTTTTAATAAGGAAATAAATCAATGCGATGACCTGGTTGACATAGTGCATACTGTCTCTGCATATCTGTCAACGTCCATAGATGGAAGATGATTTTTATTGTTTCATTGTTCGCAGTGGCACCTTTTAAATTGCTTCAGGCGTTCTCAAAATTATAATAATTCATAATTTTTTGAAAAGTTTGAAAAGATGAGTTCTGAGGAACTCGGAGTTAAACAGACTGGATATGAAAATTAAGCGAAACAAATAGTACAAGGTATGTTATGGGTTCGTATTCTATCTCTGGAAAAAGTGAGAAATGAGATGGAATTTCATTCACTTAGAGTTATTCATATATCCGATTAGAAAAACGAATAAGTTCTCCCTATTCTGGTAGAATTATTAAAGCAAAGGAAGAGGAAATGTGCCAACACTATTGACGTTATTAATGTGCATTTATAGCACAGATCTCATACTGACATCAACTACACGAATCGTCTTAACGACTTTAGAACTAAGACAAGGGTCGTCAATACCTGCGGTTTGCGAAGCGTAGGAGTCATGCACGAGGTTTGTTCTGCACGGTTAATAACTGGGTCGCGTGTGAAATTAGGAGCATTTCTTCAGGAATGTTTCTTCTTAGGCCTTTCGCTTATCAATCACGAGATCAGTGTTTCCCCTTTTGTTAGTCGTCCCCCTAATCTATTAACACAGTTTCCCAGTAGAGAAAGTAGTGCCCTTGGCAAGCAAACCCACATCTAGAGCACTTACAATTATCACGTGTTGCAGGCTTGACCTGCGGGTTCCGACGTTACTGGTCACTTGCTATCTGGGTTTCTTTCGCTCTGTTTTATTCTCAACACTTTCGCTGTCCAAGAGCAGCCGGGCAAGAACTTTCCGTTGTGTCGCTTCTTTATTTACTTCCGTTCGTCAGAGAAAGCACAAAGAGCAGGTGTGCGAAAGAGAGGAAGTGTAACAGATAGCACTGCTGCCCCAGTTCTGTGCGGAGCATGAGTTGTGGAAGTGGGGGATCTTTGCCTTACAGTTACATGATCCATTCTCGATCTAACTAAAGAAAACTTGCATTGGCTAATTCACGACTTTTAGTTTCAGTATATGCAGTTCATCCTCAGTTATGTTTAGTAAAATGTTTATTCCCATTTCAGTTTCGATAAAATGAGGGACGCGAGAGAGAGAGAAATGTCTTCAAGGTCAACCATATGAAAAATCTGAGAAATTTTTCAAATGCAAAAAAAATTTCCTAATTCCTATTTTACAGCTTCAAGTTTAAAATAGGTTTAAAAGTTAAAAATTTTTAACCACAAAGCTTAGAAGGAGAAATCAAACGCTTTTCAGACATTAAACACCAGAGGCCTGTGGTGTGAATTGCCATGTAAAGCAAAAGAAAGAAAATTATGAAAGATCTTCAGAAAGTAACAGAATATAATGAGAAATTAAAATAGCAGACGCTTACAACCAGTAAGCACCGAATAATTAATTTATTAAGAATATTTTTAGTTTCGTCTTAATTACATAGGACTTTTTCAGGTGTGAAAAAATTATGACGAGGAAAATTAAAAACCACAGTAAAAGATGAGCATGATGACAACCACAAACACTGTAATATGTGGGATTCTAGCAATTCAAATTATTTGTGAGCAGAACTAGAAAACATTCAGGCAAATTAATTTTAGGGTTTGTATTCGGGTGTATAGAGTTCAATAACATCTCCGTACACTTCCATTTTTTTTTCTGTTTTGTCATAATCTCAGTGAAAGATCTCGGAATCATTCCGCAGAACTCTCTCTCTCTCTCTCTCTCTCTCTCTCGTCAATATGGGATTAGTTGAACATAACCGATTACTCTGTATAACGTACTCTGTATATTCGTAGTATTGCTGTTGCCATGCTAATCATTTTGTGTTTGTAAGTTTGCTTCTTAATAGTTTTTTTTTCCACACCTGAAGAAATCTTATGTAAATAAGAAGAAACTAGTAGTATTCTTAATAAGAAATAATAGTATTATTGATTATTTTGCAGTTGTACTGTAAAAAAAAAGTGTTGGACAGCTGCTGCTCTCGTTTTAACAGGCCAGACGGAAATCGGAGGAATGACAGATGCCAGTTAAATAAATGGCGTAATATCCATGAAAGTACCAGTGGAAAAGACAAGTAGCTGAATATGAATCTATGAAATAGTTGTTGAAGTAAGCCACTGAGGGAGGAATGGTCTATTTGCGGAATCGCTTTCTTATGGACAGCATCAAGAATTTTGAGGGAGGATTTAGGTCCTGTCCAAACCTGTGAGCAGTATTCTAATCAGGCAGATTTGGGATTTGTACAGAGTTCGCAGCTGGATGGGTGAAAAGTAACGTCTTCAGCTGAAAAGAATGTTTAGTGTTTTTATTTGGAGGCTATTGATGTGATGTGTTTATTCCAGGAGAGAGAGAGAGGAGGTAAATGCCAGTGCAGGAAGAGAGATCTGATTGTGTTGTCATATGATTTGTGTATTACTGAGGGTAAGGATAGTGAGATGAGATCCCTTTTGCGAGAAAAAAGTCAAGACTCCGTTTTGGTGGCATTAAAGAAAATCGGGTTTAGGTGTTGAAGGATCGTGTTTAATTTTGTTTCAAAATCTTGTTTAAAGCACTGATTGCAGGCAATCTTAAAGATAGGAATATTTGAGCATTGCATGGTTTATTGAACGACATGTGCTATCATTAGCAAACTGTACATAGGATTATTGAAGATTGATATTAGGTTTATATATAGGGGGAGGGAGGATAGAGAGCAGGGCCTTGAGGCACTCCTGCACTGGTGGAGAAGCTCGAGAAGAAGAAGGCATCTACCATGACAATGAACGACCAGAAAGAAAGCTGGTTAGCCAATTACAGAAGATCGAAGTTAGACCGAAGGATTGCAATTTACTGAGTAAGCCTCGATGTCAGACACAAATCAAATGCTCAGAAAATGTCAAAGGTGAGTTCACAATTTCTCCAAAGCTTTCCATAGCACGCATCCAGTGTTGTAGACCAAGAGGTCAGCTGTAGATTCAGAATGGTAGAGTCCATGCTGGTAGTCTTTGTTTAAATTGCTTAAGTCGACTGCTGATGCTTTTCTCCATTATTTTGGAATGAGAGTTATCAGTCGGGAGTTTAAGGGTAAATTAACACTAACTTGCGATATACCAAAGCTAAAAATGGCGCATTTTCCCGTGTATGTATGTGTGTGTGTGTGTGCGTGATGATAGATGTCAGTAAAATATTCCAGCATTTCTCAAGAATGACATCGTACTATTTAGAACATCAACAACAATAATCACAAACCCTACGATTCAAAACCACGAAAAGCATCTGTAATTTGCATATTTCTTCCGTGGTTACGTTTCAGACAATACAGTTCGTTATGTAGGAGTGCTCTTTTTAACTTATACTACATTTTACTTTCTGATACTTACAATTTTAGATTGTGTAGCTTGGAAGAGGTCTCACTTTGCAAAGCGCTGCAAGTAATGAGAGCATTTTTACATCAAAGGAATCACATTTCAGTTGATATGTATTGCGAATAATTACTCGTAAATAAAAGGACACTCCATGTCTTGATCCCTAAATTGGCCCTGAAAGATATTATTTTAACCTTGCAGTCCTCTCGACAGGTCGATATGAGTCACAAATTCTTAACGCGGCTATCGAACGATCGTGTTGAGACTTGAGACGGCATTTTACTGACTGTTAGCATTCTACAGATGGCTTTGGTAAGAGCTGGTATTGGAGAGGCCCTCTGCATCGGGGGAGTTATGTAGGAGTTATGTCACCCACATTGCGATAATTCTGCAATGCTAAAATTCACTTTTTACTCCTCGCCCTAAACGATGAGTGCAGACTCGCATTTCATAATGGGTGCTAAAGAATTCTACCTGACATATACCTCTTAAACAGTGATTTGATACTCTCAGCCACTTTTTTTTCTAATTCTAAAAACTGTTTCCTCCAGTACTTTACTAAATAGCATAACTAATCTTGAATAGGTGCAAGCATGTAGCGCAGAACAAGTTAATCTTATTTCTGCAGGAAAGGTTCGAACACCTAATATTTCATTTTTTAAATGAAATATTAAAAACAAATATTTCATTTTTATCATAACTTCAGTTCTGCATTTTTATTTAACAGAACGACGTCGACATTCCACTCAATATTTCTACTTTTATTTCAATTTTTTTTTCTCTCTTGGAGACGATTAAAATTCAAGTCAAGTTTTCTTTCAGTTGCTTTAAGGAATAGTTGTAACTCATGAGGAACTTGTGGTTTGGCAATCTTTCCCTGTAGGTTGTCAACAAGTGATAAAATGTTTGCTTAGGGCTATAATTGCAACCACGACCACCATCATCGAATCATATGGAACTAAAATTTCGATGAACACACAATATAGCGATGTAACAGGGCAATCGGTACTTGTAATTTATGAGCATGATGCAATAAAGTGGATATCCAGAGATCTATTGGAAATCGGTACTTACATCTGTATTTATAATAGGGTTATCAAATACAAGACTATTTATTCTTTCTCATCATTGTAATAGCAGGATGTTTACACTAAGATTTCATATTCTCAATGCACCGCTAGGATTATCTTGTTTATGACGATCGGCTGTCCTGTTCTGTAAACAAATATCCACGCATTCTTAATATCCAGCTGCTCGAATAGACGGATATTAACACATACGGGACTTGGGGTATCTTAACTCTAAATAAAAAAAAAAAAGTTACAAGCCTGCAAAACATGCACAAGTAAGTCTTGTGTTTTTATTTCTTTCGCGATGTGGATTAGGTTAGTGGGAATTATGACAGAAGTAATTAAGGCTGTGAGGCCAGTGTATTCTGTCTGTTAATTGCATGTATTCTCCGGCTGGTTTGGTGTTTTCCGGGATGAAAAAATCCGAGTTTTCAGGAGGAAAAACATTGGTTTCCGTAAGAAGCAGGCTAACTCACTTTCAAATGAAAGTCGCTATAAAGTTCCCTGGTGTTGTTAGAGGAGATTTGAGCCCACGTATTTCCAAGAGAGGTGAAGACGTTACTTCTCTTCGTAACTATGCAATGCAAGTGCGAGGACGCTATAAGGGGTGTCAGCCTTCGTGATGAGAGCAGAAAAGATTTATATTGCTTAATGTCCAGGAGGAGAAAGTAAATTTATTTTATCATTAACACAGCCCAACCATTTCCTTAGTACAGATTACGAGGGGGGCGGAGGGGATCCAAGAAAATATTTAATGGCAGGAACCGCCTTAAAATCATATATAAAATACATGTGGATAAAAAAAAATATTAAAATATAATAAACAGAATTTGATGTGAATCAAAAAAAATAGAAGAAAAAAAATAACGACAAATAATCATAATTATGAGGCCAGTATACTATCTTTTTTTTTTTTTAACTCTACCTGTCAAATGTTGAAAACCTGCGGAATATATTGATACTGCGGGGAGAAGAATTTTATTCCTGTATACTCTGATAGGCGAAAAATTTTCCTGTCACTTCTGCATGTGTAAGATAAATTTTTCAAGATTTCAAAATTTCAAGTAGCTTTTATATTTGAATTTGATTAGGATTCAAATCTTAGACAGGATTCGAATGTAGGTTTTTCTAGATGAAGGACGCAAGTCATTGATAACTCCGAGTTGCCATTCATCCCTCATATTGATAAAGCTTGATATTTTTTATGTTTTTTTTTTTTTTTTTTACAAATCATGGCTAGCTTATCTAAGATTTTAATTGTTGTTATATGTTTAAGAATCGACTTTTTTTTCATGTTACATCACGTTTCGCCTATCAAGTAAAGTTGTAAGAGTGGAGAGATAACGAACATTTCGTAAGACAAATTCATTGCTTCATTGTATACTCCATGTGAACTAAAGGATCAACACGAGGCTCAAGTCCACATAGAATCAAAGTTTATGTTTATGATCCGAAGAAATAATCAAAGGAAGAAAAAAAAAAAACTTTCGAAAATATAAGATGAATAGATAATATTATAATAAGATAATAAGTTACAAAGGAAGGCACAAGCCTATATTTTTTTAATTCACTGTTTCTTTAGTTCGATGGTATCTTAATTACATTCAGCGTTATAAGTATAAATGGTATTAAATGAAAAAACTGCGAAAAAAAATATAAATTTGATAAAAATAGGAAAAATAACTCTAGCCCACCCACAGTACAAAATGTACTATAGGTTTGCTAATAACCTTTCGTGGGTGGGAGCAACATAAAAATACCGAGAAGTGATAGGAATGCATATAATGTAAAAAACTTGCTGGTTAAAAAAAAAAAAAAAAGGTAGAAGTGGATCTACTGTCGACAGAAGAATCGACTTTAATATGATATGAGAAGAATGTCCTTTGTAATAAGCGCTTTGCCGACAGGTGAAGAACAGAAACTATCAGAGCGAAAAAAAGAAAAAAAAAACTATCCAAGAAGAAGTGATAGGTGTGCACATTGAACCAAAGTCGATCAGAGAATGGACATTTAAACAATACAGTAAAAATCTCAGTTTCGAAAAACAAAACAGATTCAATGAAATATGCGAAATTATTGATTTTTTTATATTTACTTCTTTAGGTATTCATTGTGTTTGACCAGACCTAAACTTAAGCATAAAAGATAAAATGAATTTTTGAGAAACACCGCACCCTTTGACGAAATAAATAACGTTCTAAATGACGTGATGTGCAAAACATACTTGTGCATTCGCGAGTATAAAGTTTTATAGAGAGGTAAAATATCATAACCAAAATTTAGAGGTTCTAGCACAGTGAACGGTTGAGCAGCAAACAGAATTGCATCAATCCTGTTTAAATATTTTTTCTAGGTGAACTCGTACATTTTTTCACTTATCTTGGGATTTATTTCATTTGAGTTTGTGATTTATCCAAATGTTAGATTATTTATCTAACATTTGTTCACAGGCTTATAATAAAATGCGCGTGTAGTAATAATAACAAAAAAAAAGGAATATAAATATTGCTGATGACACCCACATGTCTGTAGATTGCACTGCAGCCCCTTTCACTGCTCCAAAGTTGTTCGGGATTCCACTCACGTTTTGCGTCTTATCTTCCGAGAGTTTGCATCTTCCCAGAAGGCCGCGTTTGCCGGTGTTGTCACATGACCGTCATTTAAACACGTGCTCTTCACTAGAGGGACCTTTGGCATACCAATAGGACCATCGTGAGCTTCGACTAACCCGGTTAGATGACTAGTCAGCGGCGGCGTCCTTTCGCTGTAGCAATCAGGACAAGCTTTTCCGGCTGGCAGAGGTCGAAGGTCATTAGCACAATGACTGTCTCCTGATAAGTTTTTTGGATTTCGGCTCACCTTTTATTTTCTCTCTGCTTCGTGTGTTAATTTTTGTCATTATGTACCAGACAGTATCTAACGAGAGCCATAACCCACCATTCTTTTCCCTCAGGGATGCAGTGGTAGTTTATTAGAGTCCGTGGGATGCACTATCTGTAATATTCTAAGAAAAAGAAAATATCATAAATTAAAAAAAAAAAAAAAAAAAGAAAAAGTCTATGTGAAAAATGTATCCATGTGTGTGTGTGTGTGTATATATATATATATAATGAGAGAGGGGATTTAATACAAATTCCGACTGCAGTGTTCTTTGTGATGTCGATGGCAGACGCAATTTATATCAGGGATGCAGGTTCAGTAGTCCTCTCTAGACGAATTTACATAGCAATGATTTTGTAGTCCATTTAATTTGCTTTTTTTCACTTGGCTGATTTGAATACACTAAATCGCCCTCCCAGCCAGAAAGCTGCGGATTCGAATCCCACCTTAGGTATTGATGTTTATGATTACTTTCAGGAAACAAAATGCATTTCGTCGACTAGTGGAAGATCCCTCTTATCTGAGATCTGAAGTGCCTTAAAGTTCCGTATATGGTTTCTAGATCAGGGTTTACGAAATATGCAACCCTTACTGCAACTACGGAACTAACACCTGTGTATTATAGCTTTACAATTACCTTGGGGGGGGGGGGTGATGTGTACAAATGCATGTTCACATGAACTTGAGAAAGCATGTCAGGAATTTCATTATGATGATGAGGTTTACAACTGCTCATGGATTAGATCTGCGTTAAAAATCAAATTCTATTAATTGGATCTCTTCTTACTAACGAATCTAGTGTTTGTTGAAAAATGACTGCACCAAATAAAGATAGAGCCGTGATATTTTTTATTATGATCTATTTGCACATGGAGAACTTGTTTTTCTAAACAAAGTGGGCAAAGTCCCTTGTTTTTTTGGTTTTTTTTAGACAGAATGAAAAGTATATTCACTTTTCAACCTACAGGCTGCGGATTTGAATCTCACTGTAATATTTATGAAATTCTTTAGATATCGGCTTACTTTCAGTTCCTGGTACAAGACCACCACTCTGCTAACTGGAGGCTTCAAGTGGCTTGAATAGTACAATGTTTGATCTCCAGGGCGGATAGTCTGGGTTATCTATTCAACCATATTGTTCGAAAGTTTGGTTTTTAGTATTTGTAAAATTTTCATGAAAAAAAGAAAGTACGACAGATGTACAGGACAGCATGAAAAAAAAAAAAAGAATCTTTTATTTTTATTTTTTTTATCCAACTCGACTATATTTTAGTTATAGCCGATAAAAATAAAGCAAATGAAGATATTGTTGAAAATCCCAGTATACTATGCACTCTGAATTTTGAAGCCAGTTAATACTTCTAAAGTTCTGTAGAACTTTTGAAAATGCACTTTTACCTTAAACATATTATATTTCAATAATTCAGTTTAATGCATTTTTTTATGTCCGGAAAGCACCCTTATATGATAATGAATCTTTTTTTTCTCTCTTATACTTGCGACTTTGTACAGCATTACATGTTATCTAAGAGCCGACAACTCAAAAAAAAATAAAAAATAAAAAATAAATAAATGAGACCGCTTTCGTTCTCGTACAATGAAGCTGTCAGAGCTATCCTTATTTAACTAAATACGATTAATTAATTTCAAAATACAGTGAGCAAATAAGTTATACTCTTTGGTATGTAAAATGTTCAGAGAAATACTTTTCAATTTCAACATGGAAGCTAAAAATTCTTTAACATGAACAATCGAAATTATTTGACTCTTAATTTCACACCATTAATTTTACTTTAATGCTTCCTCTAATGTAGAAACCAAATAGTTTACCATTTGAATATATTCGATTTTTTAAAAAAAGAAGTAAACAGATATTTACAAATAAATATCTTTTAGTTGAATACCATAAAATCGCTTTTCTTCAAGACCGTGAAGCAAACGTTTTCTAAAAGTTCATTTAAATTCCTACAGATCCTATGGAAATCATCTACAGGTCATGAAGTGATTATATCCTCTAGCTTCTTAAAGCCAGTGGAAACCACTGATATGTCTCTAGAAGCAAATGCAGGAAGAATAGATTGTTGCTCTTTCCCCCCCCCCCTAGTGAGAGTAATAATAACATGGAAAAGCAGCACAAGAAGTACGAGATTTGAATATCAAACCGCAGTAACATTCAACTGGAGCATCTTCCATTCTTTACTATATAATAGATGTATTCGTAATGGCATCTCAGAGCTGCTAGTCACGATATTTCGTGGATTGTAAAAACATTCTGAACTCATTTTACTGATAAGTGAAAGAAATTACTCTGAGGGTTTAGTCGGCAGACTTCAGTCATTTTTATCGTTATTATTTGATTAACGAATCAGGATGATTCTTCACTAATCTGTTCCTCCGCTCTGAAAACTTTTCGATCGACCTGCATCGTGACCCGAACTCTATAATGCGGCAGGTGTGGAGCTCTGTTGAGCCACACCTCCAGTTGCTCTGCAGGTTGACCTAGAAACGATAACTAAGGAATGTGCATCCGATTGGTCGATCTGTGTTATCTCCGAATTGTTCAGCTGTACACCTAGTGACCTGTCTCCTCGCTTCATGTGCAATGGAGTTTCCTTAAATAAGCTATTTTGTATTCCTTTTTAATTTTGGATATAAACGAAACCAATGGAAAATATGATATGCTTTTTCATTTTTATTTATTACTATTCAAGAAATTAATAAGTATAAGGGTGAATTTTAAGACATGTTTTATTGTTTCGATACAGTTATATAAAGAGATACTGAATGGTCGCTGATATTTCAATATCATTCATTTCGTCAAATGAATTCTCGAAATTGACTTCAGTGAGCAGAAATGCAAACCTTAACTGATAATATTCGCCATATACTTTCCATATGGTTAATTAAGATCGAACTGATTATATAATGTGCAACAGTCAACAGGCCTTTCCTAATGTCATACATCTGCCATCTGTCATATAGCTTTTAAAAAAATACAAATTAATAATGAATAAATAGAAATAGTACGAACTTTATTACTTTTTTACCATCGTGTAAAATTTGTTTAATGTCTTTGGACAAAACCGAACAAAAATGTTGATGTCGTGTCAATATTTTATTAGACATCTACACTTCTTCCTCTTCAAGTGTCATCCCCTAGAAGGAGGTTGCCGACCACATCACGGAACATTTTCTTTCTTTTGCTGCTCTGGAACATTTTCTTTCTTTTGCTGCTCTTTAACATTTATAGTAATTCAAGCTAGTCCAGTCCTTAATGTCTTCAAACCACATTCTCCTGGATCTACCTCTCCCTCTTTTTTCCATCCAGTTTCCCTTCTAATATTAATTTTTCAATGCCTTCTTGTTTAGTAAGATGCCAAAAATATTTAAGTTTTCGTTCTTTAATTATTTTCATTTTTAAGTTTTCGTTCTTTAATTATTTTCATTTTTAATTTTTACTTTCTTTAAAACATCTTCGTTTTTCAATTTCTCTGTCCATGGTATTTTTAACATTCTTCTGATGGTCCACATTTCAGAACCTTCTAATTTTTTCTCTGCTTCTACACATCTAAACTAATAATAATAATAAACATTCCTGAGAGCGATTATTATACGTTTATGTATTTCTTCTATGGAAATTGTTTCGAATATAAATAAGTTTTCCTAAAGCTCTTTCTCTGGTTGTGTATATAATATCATATGGATATTATATGCCCAACGAACTATAAACTAAGCTACCAATTCAATGCTATTGAAGGCGAGGATTTTATTTCAAGAGATGTGGCTCATAAAAGAGCCTCCGCAGCTCATTCACTAACTTAGTTTCAACGATGCCTTTTTCGTGAAAGGCATGAATTCGAGCTTCGTCTAGCAAACAAAGAAACTTTATCAAGGCTTTTAATTTAAAGATGAGTTGGATGGTTTTATAAGAATGCTTTTTTTTTTCAACCTCAAAACAGGCAAACCGGCCATAAGAACACACGCATTTAGCAGACATAAAGTGGCCTCATAGCCTAAGATTGATTCAGCTGTAAACCCAAAACATTAGTATCAAAGAAGACAAGTTACTTGGTTGTTTGACAGGCCATTTGAGTCTAAAGAAAATGAGGAAAATCAACTGAATCTTCAGAGCGTGCATTTTGAATATGCGCTTATGAGAGTATTACATGAATTAGGCATTTGCTCTGCAGGCTTCACTTTTAATAATTTTCATCGGATTATTAAACCTGGTTTAGTTAGCCCTGAAAGCCTACAGGGTCTGGCTGTCCGAGTGGATAGTGTCTCTGCTTCGGATCCCGCTGTGCCAGGGTTGTTTGTGAATGTCTTTAAGTAGTAAACAACTTTCGTTGCTCTGTATGAGACTACCATCCTGCTTAGTGCAGGCTTGAAAATAAAAAAGTATCATGTTTGGTCTCTAAAGGGCTTCCGGTTACCTAACTCTTAGCCCGCTCACGGTAATAATACTAATGTGATATATGTTAACATTCGTTGTTAGCATTCATATTAAAAAGGGAGTGACAGTGATAAAAGTAACTTTATTTACGCTCTGTGTATTCCATTTGGTTGTCACTTCATTTATTTATAAACAGCAGTAATGTATGAAAATTAAATATATTAAAAATAAATTTTCTAACAAGAAACTTTTCAAGAGAGTCCACATATTTTAACAATAGTAACAGTCGTGTACATGTATATTTGCTTCTTGTAAATGAAGAGTAAGTAGAGAATGACGTCTTATACAAAAAAACTTTACGCCTTAAAAATACCAGTCTAAAAAGACTAAAACTAAACTTGCCGAAATTAACTTGTCATCTCGTTTGTCTAATTTGAATTAAAGTTCATAAATTGAGTGAAAATAATTTAAGTAACTTAGCTATAATTATTTTTTATTTACTGTTTATTTATTTATAGATTGGTTCTCAACTTTGTCATATTGTGTACTGTAAAGGAATTGGAAACCCGCATTCGAGAATCCCAGCATAATTTAAATGTCGAGAACATGCTTATAGGCAGTCCTACCTCTCGAGGACAAAATTTATCGATTACATTCTGATATTATGAATTATTTTTTGTCAGGTAGTATATGAAGCCCTGTTACGATGTCATCAAAGCATCTCTAAAATGATTTCAGATTTAGTTATTTTAATTCTAACTATATAAAACATTCTGATAGTTTCTGACAATAAAAAAAAAACTATCAGTAAGGCATTTATTCAATTTTAAGATCTTTCTTATGCAAAATATTCCGGAACTAAATTACCATTCTAAAGTGGCAGTTTTAAGATACAATGTCGAAGGTGTCAGGAAATATTCACGAAAACATTACCATGACAATAACCTGCTAGTTCGTAGTGACAATAAACATAATTAATTGGATGTTCTCCTAGAAGAGTCAAGGATCTGTGAAGAGTGTATATGTGTGTGTGTATATAAAAGACAATCGGAACAAAGAGGTTAAGACAACACTTCCTCTTTCCTCCTATGTACTTAGCCAGTTTGAAACACTTACTCCTGTTTGTTCCTTCTAATCTCTCCAAGAATCGGCCCTGTCACCTTCGGAACACGTTCTCCACTGTTTTGTGACGGATGACCCCCTACAGCGATACCTTGAGATCAGTTTCGGTTAAAATGTTGGCAGCTCACTTGACATTTGATCTTAGCACGCCATCAAGTTATTCGCTTCTAGTGAAGGATCGAATTGTTCTTGACAAAATACATGCGCTTTTTGAGAGTCTTCAGTAAATGGCAAACCCGTGTTGGTATATCAGCGATGATAGTATCCTCTTGGATATCTGAATCCAAAATATTTAAAAATGATAGCGAATGTCTAAATGCTACTTCGGATAGAATAGAAACATCTTAACTTAGAAGGAATGATTTCATGTGCTGAAGACGAACCGCGTGTTCAAGTCCTATCGACGTTAGTTTTTTTTTTTATTTTTTTTATTTTCTATCCAATGATTATTCCAACTTTCAGAATTTTCCCTGGGACTTTCGAGAGAAGACAGTTATAGAGCAAATTTATAGAGATATAAGGAATGCATCATGGTCTGGCTCTTTCTTTACATCACTTGAAACAACAGACAGAAATTTTTACTAGAACATGTCACTGATTAAGCAGGAATTACTTTTTACTGCATACTCAAGCATTTCTACGAGTTGGAATGCGCATGTTTTCTTATCAACTACTGAATTCAGCGTAAAATTCAGCGTACTCCGTAAAACACAAACAAAGAAAAAAGACATAAACTATCTCACTACCCATTATAGTATCAATGTTTTCAACGCCCCTTCACAGAATAAGAATCACCTCATGGACTTTGAGAACTGGAACAGATTTACTGCAACAATAGCTTATCTGCTCTCCAACCAACAGTTCAAATCCTGCTGGGCATAGATGTATGCGATTGTCTATTAGTTGGGGATGAGTTTCATCGCCTTACTTATATGAAGTGAAGCGTTCCAGACTATGTTAAAAATGAATAAACAGTATAAAATTAAAAAAATAATAAAAAATAGCAAAAATTTATTGCCAGCTCACTGTACTAATATACCATAGGTTTATAACATTTCGTAGATCGGAGTCACATAAAATTATATATATATATATATATATATATATATATATATTCCGACTTCAGTAGCAGCAGGGGAGAGCATATGGAAACACAATGCTCTGCAGGTTTATCCTATTTTAAATTAAGTTTAAAAAAAGTTAAAAAATCCTATAATTATCTCGTATAATAAAGCACTACGCATTGAAATTCTATTGTCATATTTGCCCTCCAATGCACTTTAATATTTTCCGTGAGGAATTCAACTTTTTTCAGAATTTTTATTTTTTTTTCTGTTTTTTTTGAAGTCCGTTTCAATCGCCAGTTATAAGTGCCGCTAACAGAACGACGTGTGGTTTCTCTGGGCAGCGAAATTCGTACAAAGGTCTGAAGTCGGAGGCATAATGAAGAGTCCCAATTATCTGACCGCTGGAGGCTAAAGAAGGTCACTGTTCACTGCTACGGGGGCGGGATGATACGGCCGGCTGACGACGAAACGAGGACAGGAGGGAAGGTACGTAGCAGAAGCTAGTCGACAATACAGCCTGAAGGGGTAGCACCCATGCTCGTGGTAATCGCTCCATTGTCCCCTCGATTCTTTGTTCTGCATTCGGTGTGCACTTCACGAAACACATGACGAAATGACAGCCTCTCGCTCTCACGACAAAGAAAGTGAAAATGCTGTTGGAAATGCGCTCACGTAGGTTTCTGGAGCAATCCTAAGTTGGAACATTTACTTAGGGCAGATTATCACCACCTTTAGTCATAGCCGTTTGCTCTTTTTTAAAAAAATTAATCAAACATGCAAATCTAGGGCTTGTGCAGGTAAGCAATACACACCATTGCCGAATTTGCAAACTGTATGCATTATTTAGTATTAAACAACGCTGCTGTTCGTTGAGAATAGCAAGTTTTAAAAAGTCTAGATATTTGTTTTCTCTTCGTGAGTAATGCTGTTGTATATCGCAAGCGTGGCTTGCGCCTTTCAGTGTTAGTTTTTAGCACTGTTCGATTTTCGAATCGGATATTTTACGATCGGATGTTGTGCGGGAAAGGTACGGTAATACCTTTACCGTACAACTATACATCGGTCCTACATAGCACGCAGTGAAATTCACGTTTGAAAAGATATTAAATATTTTACTGTATTCTTAAGCCTCTGAGACATTTTCTTATCTCATCCTCCGATCTCTTAACAATATGTGTGAAAAACACAATAATCGTTATAATAAAGAATTCTGTTTAGAACTAGCTTAATAAAATATGGAAAAGCTAGCCTAACGGTGAAAAGAAATGAGATTTCGTCTTTGATGATAAATTTTATTTATTTATTATTTTTGGAGAGGGAAAGAAATCTTAACAGTACTAAGACTTAACAACAAAGTTCGGCCACGAATGTTACCAGTAAGAGAATAATCCAAACCACAAAATATTTCTTATCACATTTCGTAAAGAATTCTGCTATTGACAGGTGTTGTTTGATATGCAGTTCGTATGTCTTCATAGCTGCATTCATAAAACATCATTAATGTTGAGTTTATCACTTAAATGACCAATCAAAAACATTCCGCTGTTGGATTTAAAATTTTATGTTAAAAATTTTTCAAATTATGTCAGTCCATCAATGGACACAGTATGCATTTTTAATTCACATTCAGTATGCGATGTCAATCTTGATCGAATTATAAGCAACTAAAAAGAGTTAGGATTAACAATGCTAAACTTAATTTTTAATACTAGTTTATCAAAACTGCGATGAGAAAAGTCATTTTCGTCGAAGACTTATATTAACGAATGACGATCAGAATTCTTACGTTTAATCTACTGCTCCCTTCGTTTTCTGTTTCTATAGTAGAATTTGTTTGAAATCAAATTATACTATGAAGTAAATCGAACTGCATATCCTTAATTAGTAATACGCCTGAATGTGAGCTGGAAGCGATGAATTATTATATTTGGAAAAACCTTTGAAAAACTGTGTTTAAAACCTTACATTGCTTGTTTAATATATGTGGATATTTGAGCTTTTTTCATTAAACATTATATAATTCACGTGAATCTTTATGTGAAGTATCAATTACAGGGGAATACTTTAAATGCAATCACTGTTATTGAACATAACATTAGTTTAGCCACCTGTAAAGGAAAAAAGGGATGTGCCAGCTGACGATGAAACCGTACTTTTGGAAAAACATCTCAGGCATTGAAAACAAAAATGTGTCATTTGGCTTGTGAATGCATAACTAATGGGAAGTCCTGAAAAGGTCAACACAGTCTGCAGAAGGCAAGGGACGACACCAGTATCTACTGTATTTCAATTAAAGATACCGGATATGCCAATTTTGGTTCTGTCGGCTGAATGAAAGTGGGCTGTTTTAAGACACTCCTGACCTGTTACTACCCATCTGGCAGACAGTGTAAAACAGGAAGGTTCTATAACACAGCACCTTCATACTAGCATAATTACAACACGCGGCAACTCGACACCCACCGACCTTGTGCGTAGATAAACAGGGTAAGAGTCATAAGGAACATATGATACCCCTCCCGTCGTCAGGTACGGGCGGATCCCTTGTTACTTAGTCATTCCGATGCATTCCTTAACGGTATCATCTACTTCGTCGCCACGCGTCGTTCGCACTCCACTCTTTCCCCTTTCTTTCCCTCTCTCAATGCAGGCGTTTCCCGTCATTCTCCCGAGATACAAAGAGGCTGGAAGGCTATGCAGGTTAAACGGAGCAGAAAGTCCTTCTGCTGTGTTAAAACCTTACTCTCTCTCTCTCTCTCTCTCTCTCTCCAGTTTCAGTATATTTCATTTCATCACTTTTGCTCTATTCATGGCACTGAACTAATATAAGTTCACACTACTACGATACATTCTATTCCGTTGTTTAATACATAATAAAATGAAAGAATCTTTCCCTATTATTTTACAATTTAATTCAAGGCAATATCTTGCACTGAAATATTAACATCAAAAATATTTTGTCATATTAAAATATTAATATGACAAAACATCTTCTGATTCTAAAATGACGTTTTGAAGACGGCATAGAAACCCACAAACTTTTATTATAAATCTCCACTCTCTTGAAAAAAAATATTTCTCTTATCCAATTTTCGCAGCTACCTTTGGATACCAATATAACAGAAGAGATATTTAACTAATTCACAGGGGGAAAGAGGGGGGGAGAAGATTGTATTACTCTTCAAAACCCATTAAAGTTTCTTCTTTTGTTCAATTTATTTTTCAATGAAAAGTTTCCTTGCCAATCCGATTTACATTTAATAAATATTTTAGCATCGAACCCAGAATAATCGAAATTAGTTTTAGTGATGAATTTTTCATCTAAGATGACTAATGACTTCAGATTCGAACGTTACTTGAAACGGGACCATTCTGAATCATCACAAGTAGATACTGTACTCGTGAGTCCATCCGTCGGCTTTTTATGTGTCCCTTAAACATCTACTACTTCTCTATGTTTTTTTTTTCATGTAAATTGGTTAATATCAAAACATTTAAGATTCATAATAACTTAGCTGTCACCATACAAATAAAAATATTTGTAAGCTGTTTACAACTAAAGATATTCCATTATTATTATTTTTATTCGTATCTGTCTAATGCTAATCAGGAATTCTAGAGAAGTAGTCCGGATATATTTTATACAGCAACAAATCTGTAGATTCTAAACTACGTCTAAACTAATAATTATAAATATTAACTTTCGCCATGATGTCTAGTTAATGTCAAATATCATTAAAATTTCATTAAAATCATCATTCAAACTAAAGAACGTTACATTTAATTCGTAATATAAAATATAAGGCAAACACTAATACTGCATGAGTAACAAGTTTAAGTGGGACGAAAAGAAATTGATAGACATAAACTAAATCCACAAAGATTAGAAATCTAATAACACTTAAGAAAGTAGATAAAAAGAAAATTACTCACTTTACATCCTTCGCACGTAAAGGCACCGAAATGATAACCAGCAGCTGGTTCCCCACATACCTTACATAACTGGTTCATCTGGAATTAGAGATGGCCTATTAATGAGCTATTACTTGGTTCATGCAGGCATCGTTATGCACACACACAACTGATAAAAATTAATGCTATTCGAGACATGCAAACCTCATAATTTAGATTAATTTCCTTAACGGTCAAATCAGAATAATTAAAGAAACTAGTTTTGGAACAACATAACTGAAGAAGAATAAAATTATATAAATCATTTTTTAATTTTATTAATTCAATAATTTCAACTTGTATCTACGGGATATTATCAATCAATTCATTGGAAATGAGCTGTGACATTAAAGTAGTAATATAATTTATTATTTGATAATAATAATGTTTTACGAAAGCAACAGTAACTATGAATATAAACATAATATAAATGAATAATAATTTATTACAAACTTATTAATAAACAGAGAATAATGGCAGTTATCCAAAAAAAAAAAAAAAAAAAAAATGAACATCACCAAACATTTAAAGAAAATTATGAATGCAATTAACTGGTTTTGTAAGGTTCTACCTTGAAAGGAAAGAATTGTGGAAAACTAGAGGAACTAGTTCGGAAAGAAGGATGAGTTAGTTGATCTTCTGCGATCGACAGATGACTTTGGATCTTCTACAGTATCCAAAGGCCAGAGTTTACCCTCATAGTATATCAATATCCCTCATAATGATAGTTCAACGTCAGATAAAATTGTAATAGCTCTATCTAAATGTTTGGAGCAAATTCACATAGTTGGCAAAATGCATATATGACATAATTACATTCACACATCAGATACTCCAAAGTAAAATTGATATTGCTTTCAGCATAGCTTGCAAACGATTATGCATATACCAGACCTGATATCATTTCTCTTTCTTTCTTTCTTTAGTGTAAATATCACTTTGCAAGAATGAATTTGTGATAGGGTTTTAACGAAGCATTATAAAGCTGGGACCAGCAGATAATCTGCATTGATTCCTGATCTCTATATCTATCTTACACGTATCTTTTCCATTTCAACAGCTATGCTATGCGGATGCCCGTCTGGTTGTAGCCACGATTTTCAAAATAGAAGCTGACTGGTTTCTCAAAACGCGAGATATCCAAGGTGTTTAATCAGTGGAAAAATAATTCACTTTGCTTGTCTAAGAGGCGTAACTGTGGTCTTAAGACAGTCTGTCAGGAACGAGATCGCCGTCGTCTGAGAAGACTTGTACGGACAAACAGAACTTGCTGTGTGCAGCAATTGACCGAAGCATTTAATGAAGGCTGTTCCAGACCCATACTCACTGAACTATGCGCAGGGCACTGAAGTGGATTCGTAGTGGCGTCGCATGCCTATAAGGAAACCACTGATTTCTGCGAAGAACCAGAAAGTTCGTCTACAGTGATGTCAGGAACACCGTGACTAGACATTGGAAAACCGGAGAATCACGGTACACCTTGTGTACCAACAGTAGGCAGAGAGTTTGGCGTAGCCCAATGAGCCCAGCATGTTTTGTAAACATGCTGGGCTCATTGGGCTCAAGGTTCTAGTGGTGGTGTCATGGTGTGGGGTAAGTTCTCTTGGTATGGAACGGGTCCTCTGATATTGCTGGAAGGAGCATCTGAACATTGTCGCGATCCAGTCTATCTTGCAATGTTGACTTTTTATCCAGCAGGTGACGGTTGTTTCATAGACGAAAATACTACTGTTCATTGCCCATGAATTGTTCAAAGCAGTGGTTTAATCTGCCAGGAATGATGGCAGAAGTCGACAGCGACTTCTGCCATCTTTCCTGGTCACCACTACTCGGATCAAACTCCATTGAAAAAGTGTAGGATATGTTAGAAAAACAGATCCGGCAGCAAAGTCCTCTTCCTTCAAATCTAAGCCTGTCTGGTGAACGCGTGGTATGTTGTAGATGCAATCCAACACCTTGTGGAATCTGCAAAACCACATTCGTGCGGTTTGGCATGGATTCGGGCTAAGAGAAGTCCAGCACGGTATTAAATAAAAGTTTCTAATATGACCGGTATGTGTGTTTTCAAACAAACATACCGGTTGAAATGACTACATCGCGTAGTCATTTCAATTGACTACGCGATGTAGTCAATTGAAATGATAATCATGCAAGGAGACTCGTAATCCTTGTAATCACTTGGTGTTTGTTTCCATTCTGTATCCAGGAAATGAAATATTTCAAAATATTATTCCATTTTTATTTCATACAGGTGCAGTATAATTGGTACAATTATCTTTTATGACAGATTTGGTTTAGAACAATAGTTAAATCAATTAAGATTATGAGGCCAGTGCATTACATCTGTAAAATTCATGTGTTCTTCGGCAGATATACTTGTTTTGTGAATGAAAAACTGGAGAAATTCAGATGCAAATCCTTTATAAAAGTTCTTCGCGTTCTATATGGGTGTTGAACTCAAGTCTTTCCAACTAGAAGGCAAATACTATGTTCTCGTAGTACGTTACTAAAGAATCTTTTTTTTTTTTTTTTTTTAATAACAGAAGACACGGCGCCGTTCAGTTTGGAATAAAAAAGTAGTTCTTGCATATAAATCCGATTTCAAGAAAAATGCAGACATGCAATAAACACCAAGCGTGGCTGATGTGCATTTTTATGTTCACTAAAATGTGAAAATCATCTGGAAAATGCGTAACATGATTACAGGAAAAGATTAAATTGGTATAACAGAAGCCCACTAATAGAATACAAATACGAAACACAAAAAAAATTGGATTTTCTATTGAGCCAATTATATAAAACCTACTTAAGCATTATTTAAGTGTTCGATATTTTCATTACCAAGCGAAAGAGAGAAAATTAAATACTTTCTGTATGATGTAATATTTGTTATACGAATTTTTAAAGAGTTTTTACTGATCCGCAGGAGAATTATTTTTATGATTTACCAAATTTCGGCTTTTACTCTGTGTTACATGAGCAAACTAATCAGTCATACAACACAGTGTGATTTATTATTAATTTAACGTATTAATCTCTATGTAGACTAGCAAATATGACAGATATATCAAGAAGACGAGTTCTTCTTGATGTATTTAAGAATCCCACCATACCATCGCCAACCTACGCACGAATCAGTTGTCTCAACGAGATTTAGGGACCTTGCGCTGAAATTCCGATTGATAGAGTTCTCATTCGCTTCTATTTCTTAGGAAGTCGGACACACTGTCGGTGAAGAGCAACTTTCGACTCCATCAACGCAAAATTCTGTTTTTTTTTTTTTTTTTTTTTAAAGGAAGCAACAACAAGATATTTTATTATCAATTCACTATGCTAAATGAATCCATCCTGCTGCGCAAGATTTGTACATCGCTACATATATACTCATAAACGACAATAATCAATCGCGCCTGACATGAATTAGTGTAGATCAATAATTAGCAGATATTGAAACTAAAACCTTACTTACTGACATAAGATGTTCCATATCGAGTTTCATGGGAGATGGGGATCTACTCAAACGAGCTGTGCACAGATCACGAGACAATTTCAAGACATGGGAACTTTATTTCGGTTGTAACACACCACTAGAAAGATAGTTCGCAGAATTCAAACTCAAACGCATAGATAGATACTGCATAAGAAATATGAATATAACAGAAAGTAAATGGTGTAAAATTAGTACTATCTCCCATCTTTTCATTAACAAAGTGGAAGTTTAAATATTTCTCTCCAAAATTTTATAAATATTATTGAAAGTATCTTGATAGATAGGCAGTAGTATTGTTATTAAAAAAGCAAAAACGAAATTCCCCTAAGCGAAAACATAAATAAAGTTAAAAGCATAGCGTTTATGGGAGCTAATCAGAACTAAATTTATTAAATTATCGGCCGCTGGAATCTTTAAGTGCGCTGCAATATCAGAGCGGAAACAGCAAAATATTTGATATTACACTTCAAGTATTGAAGGTATTAACTTTTTTCTTAATGCAATTATTATTCCTTTATTGAATCATAGGGGTCAACAGAACCGCCATTCTCCGTTTCAGCAAAACAGTGATTATTATTTGCGTTGATTTAAAAAGTTTTTTCATAGTGTACGGAAAATACAATTGCTAATGTTGGTTACAGAAAATTAAAAAAATAAATAAATAAAATAAAATAATAATAATAATAAATAAATAATAAAATAAAAATAATGCTCCACTCACCATAGCAACGCCTATTTCTACACTTCAAATCAAAGATTAAACTAACGCTATTGTATATTATCATATGTCGGAATATACACAACGTTTCCATAAAATAATGCTGGTAATTTAAATGCACATATTTATTATATAATAATAATACGCACTAAAATAACAGGAGTAATAAATATCGCAGATTCGGTTGTAACATTTGCATTTAAAATGACAGTTTGGCGAAGTAAGGTTTTAATTTTTTTAATTTTTTATTATTATTATTCGAGGTGAAGAAGTTCAACATGAATTCAATGTACAGCTCAGCACACATCCAACTTGTCTTTTGCTCTTGTCAGGGGCACTCCAACATTTCCGGAGCAACTCTAACTACACTCTTATTTGTACAATTTAACCTTGATGGAACTCCACAGAGCTTTAAAAAATCAAAGGGCATAAATAAAGGGCATTACTACAAGGTGGCCAGGAAATTAGTCTATTGCTACAACAAGCACCTATTCGGGGAAATGGTCATCCGAAGTTCATTGGCCAATTTCCAAAAGGCAGCGGGATGCCGAGTTTAGTTGGAATATGATATGAAAAACTTCTTGAAGTTGTGGAAAGGTATACTTTTAAAATATTTAAAAGACCGCTGATTTTAGCTCACACTTTACGGGATCATTCTTTTAGTAGATTTCTTTCTTCGTACTCCGTGGAAGTGACTTATGAGCGTGGTCAATAGTTTTTCACTTCTCAGACGGTCTGTAGACAGGATGCCTGAGAGCTGATTATAGTCTAATACATTTATCGAGTTATGGGTTTTGAATTATGAATTGACGCACATAAACATAAAAGTAAGTGAATTACTTACACTGGGCGACAATTTGGTTGACAAAAACATTTGCATTTAAAATCCGATATCATTTTGCGAAAGCTCTGCGCTTTTTTCTTTTTTCTTTTTTTTTTTTTTGCAATCGTAGACGAAAATTGAGGAAGAATAGTATACCAATATACCCACGTTTGTACAAAAAGTAGGGCTGAAAAAAGCCTTGCTTGTAGAAACGCTGATAAAGGAAGGTCGCATGAAAATGATAGAAAGGATGAGTGAATCGGAGAGGTCCTTCAAATTTCTGATTTTTTTCTGCATTCTTTTCTAGCTTTAGCAAAGTACTAGAAGAAACCGAGTAATTGTATGGCAGGGAGTGAAACGAATCATTGAATGTAAAATCGTAAACTGCCTTCTAAGAACAATTCTGAGCAATATTTATTTCAAGAGGTTTTGGAGAAACTCAAAATATGGGAGTAGTATGCTCAATTAGGGGATGGTTTTGTAATACTTAATAATATCACAACTTAAGTGACTGGCATTTGCGTACTCATGTTTAACTCAATCTATGAAATTATAGGGTTGGTACTTCCAGATAACGAATACTTTTCCGGTTGACCCTCAAAAAGTATTAAAGTCTGAGGTATCAGCTGACTAAGAGAGAATGATGAAGTCCGTAGAATGTTCTTTAAATGCTATAACACTATCGGAGAGCTACAAACACTAGTGCTATCGTTCTGAAATAGACCATCACCCTTCGAAGGGAAAAATAATAATATAAATCTTGTATTTGGTCTGCAACAGTCTTCAAGCAAACTGTAATGATTATCTGTCTCTCTCAGAAATAAGAAACCCGTTTCATGTAAAACATACCTTAAATCATGAGACTACCAGCAGTGATATGATTTAGGTATGGATTGCATTGAAAACACACAAAAGGTTCGTAGCTTCATATTGAGGTCTTCGTACTCATTGTATACGATCTACGCACAGTAAACATATAGGATCGTTCGACCATACGACACATTCAACTGTTTATGGATCTATTTCTTTCGCTCCATACACTACTATAACTGAATTTTGCGATTCGTGTCTGAAAAAAACGATTCACACTCTGCTATTCCCTTTCGACCATGAAGTTATTGCAGTTATTAGTACTCATATCGATTCTTCACACCGTGAAATAATACTAGCCCATTTATCATATCTGTTTCCATACTCACCGTCTAATATTTCACTGTGTTGAACGAGGTAGAATACAGAGATGATTACGGGATCATTTCATATAAATCAAATGAATGAAATGCCTTAAGACTAATATTTACATTGTTCTGCAAAGAGACAGCACTGACTGGTTTAGAACAGGAGATTATCATTATGAACACTGCTAATAGACACATTGTACAACTGAACAAACAGGTCATGGATTGGCACTGGATATAAAATAACTAAATATTTCTGTGGTGAGGTTTTAAAAGAACTGTAGTCGTCAGCAATAAGAGAAAACCAAATCGCATATGGATATCAATAATGGAATCAGAATACTTAGATAAATAAAGAACCACCATTTGAACTTTTCTTAGCAAAAATCAAACTATTTTGTACCAGTCATCAGAAAAAGTTACAGTGGATGTGGTTTTGGTCATACAAATATGTGATGATGAGTTAAACAAATTGTATATAGTGGGTGTAGTTCTGTTTTGGCAAGGCATGCTTTACTATAGTATGCTTAATTAGAACTGAAAATTACCAAAACTAAGCATACGTCATGAGGTAGCCGTTGCATTCGATCTATCAACGATATCTCTTTGTTTCTCTCGATGTTGCCATATTCCATGGTCGCGAAAGGTTGTTAAATAAAGGCTTAATACGGGGCATATAAAAGATGGCTGAGCATGTACTGTTTCATTATGTTATCTTCTTTGAAAGTCAAGAAGGTCTACTTTCTCAAGGTTATCGGGGTGGGGTTGGATCCAACCATTTCAATAACAGAACGCGGATGCCTTTGCTATCAGAAAACATAACTCGATGGCAATATTGAATTCCTTCCAATACTACGGTCGGAAAGAATTCAACATTTTAATTGCTTTAAACTGATTGATGCATAAAATGTGATGTACATTAGAAGGCTTGCTTTAAAGTAGAGCTATACAGTATTCGAAACCGTAAAGTGATACTGTGTTGAAGAATAGCTCTGTAAAATCTCTTTGACTTTATTGCAGTTGAAGGATAGAAAGTGACAAAATCAGCTAAATGCTTACTTCTTAGTCGTTTTATTTTATTTTATTTGTTCAAATGTTTCTCCCACCCACGAACGGTTGCATGTCTATAGTACGTTAGTACTGTGAATGGATTAAGGTTTATTTTTTAAATTAAGTTGTATATAACTGTGAAATTTAGCTCTAGGGACCAAATATGGGCTTTTTTTTTTCAAGCCATTTCAGCCTCAATATAACTGAGCGATAGTCGTGCATCGGGTGATGAAATTCATCACTCACCTAAAATATCCATCCGCCTCTAACATCAAATAAATCAATTAGAGAGCGGGTATTCTACCCACTCAGCCAGTCAGGCCGGCAGTATATTAAGTATTACATTAAACTAAATAGCTCATATTAAATATTAACTTAAAGTGGATTTTATAGTAGCAAAAACACAAAATGCATATAAATGCAGAATGATAGTTCAGGGTATCGAAAGATAAACTGTGCAATCATAGAAAATCATAGCTTTCGGAACGCAATAAGTGAATTGGTCCTTTGCGTCAATAGACACGTGATAGATGAAGAGCCCGGAAAACTTCTCCTCTTATTCAACTACATAATCAGAGGACATGAGATGAGAGTTAATATTTTGAGATCGATCATCGCTTATATAAATGATTAAACTGAAGAAAGACATCAGTCGTTCTTCATACTCCGTGTTGCTTGTTTAGTCAGACTAATAAATGCCATAAATTACCATTCACGCATATCAAATATCCGTTTATCTTAGTTGATCAAAGTTCAAACACTAACAAAGATGTGATCATTTAAATGCTGATATAAAAACAGTTTAAAATTAAATTTTTCTGAATCTATATCTAATAACTAGCGAAATACAATAACGGAAATCGGAATTTAATTGGCCCGCAAAACAGCTGCTATTACTAGGGCTGTGTTGTGAATACAATGCGAGGTGATGATGGGCGTTTCTGTTCCAATGAATTTACAAGGAAGATGATTCACGAGGTGATTGCCTCCTTAGGCGATTTTTAGTTTTCTTGATGTTGGCACTTTAGTCATCCTCCCCTGCCTTCTTCTCTCCTAATAAGACACCTCCACGATTCAATCGTAAGACTAATGACTTTTGAAAAGTTTTAGCCTAGAACAATTTTAAGGACGCGAGGAATTTAATAGGTAGTTTCTGAGATTGTTTTTTTCTTTCTTTCTTTCTAGATTTTCTCTCGCAAAACATACAAATAACCTCAGAACTTTCTGATATGATAAGACATTACACACTGAACCTCATAGCTTTTATTTCTCGCTGCTATCCAACCAGTCACATTTCCCCTGTTAAAAGTTTTCTAAATCTATGTGTATTCCCATTCTGTTAAAATTCTCACAATCAATGTATCATGCATGAATACTTTTTTATACTTTTTAGAACTTTATATACGAGTAAAAATATAGGGTAAAAATTCAAATAACAGCGAAAGCTGTTATTTGTAAGTTGCGTTTCATCCTCAAGTTGGATTAACTCATCTTATTGAAATGAAATTGTGTAAAGAAATTTTAGAAATTTCCTTACACAATAATAATAACGAGGATCATTATAAGGGTTTTGCAGCGTTATTAAGCGGTAACAAGGTTTTTCCTCCCTGTTTTTTTTTTTTTTTTTTTTTCTCACTCATTCCCGAGACACTGGTTGGAAAAACAAAAACACGCAAGTGACAAATATAATGTAAGCGGTTAAGAGCCTAAGCTACCTTGGTGCAATTCTAAGCAACAAGACCATCGAGATCTTATTTAGTTACTAAATACGTTAACTTCATTTTTTCTGTTTACGCAATAACACAAAAACATCTTAAGAGGTTTTTTCACTACATCATTGAAAATAAATGACTGTTATTTCAATGTTACTATGAAGATGATATCACAACCGGCATAACCGTTTTTCATTGCAAATAATCCCATTAACTCAATACAACGTCCAAGGATAATACTTTTAAAACATTATATTTCCTTCTAAGAAGGCAATTAGTTCTTCTAAATCACTCATTTAGCATACAAGGAAATGTTAAAAGGTTTTCCTTTTTGTATACAAATCAATGTCTCAATTAAAACAAACAAGATTGCTATCAATGCTATTCTATACGAAATTGTGATCACTCGTATTACTTCATGCTTTCAGATGAACATTCTCTGACTGAATAAACAAGTTTGGTGTGTCGATGAACTGGATCTGGAACGTTGAGAGTGCTTCTGATGTGTGCAGCGTTTTAAAAACTTTTTGTAGATGAACTTGACTTACTTGTGGGCTAGAAGCTGGTATAATTTTATTGTTGTTTTCTAGTCAGAACGTGCATTTCATAGAGAATTCGTTTTCTCAATGTATAACAATCACTTTGCGTATTCATAGGTTTAGGCGAAGCTCCAGTGCAAAACTGGAATAATCTGCTTTAGATATTTTTTCTGTTAATTAAGAAATATCATATTTACACATTTCATATAATGTTACGTTAAGGCGAAACAAGACTGCAAAAAAAGTTAGTAGCTGTTATAATAATGTTCCGTCAGCATGCATGTACATTTTATGTCGCTTAATACACATCATGTTTGTCTTGTAGAGTTTTGTTGATTTTACTGATAAATTAATTCCCAAGTATATTTGACGTAGTTTTAACAACCCAAAATAGTAGTCATGTAATTAGAAGTTCTGTAGATGTGTAAGGAAATGAAGAAGACCTCCAAGAAAGCCTTGGAGGTAATTCACATATTGACTTGCAATTTACATAACTGAATTTATGATAGCTTCAGAAAGTTCTTTTACATATGGAAGTGATTTCTAGAAACACAAAATGAAAAACGATGTGCTGTTATTGATGTTCGCCACACAAGTTTATTAAGACAATGCTAAAAATAGACTCTTCACATATTTAAAGAGGACTCAAATACATGTATATGGAAATAACAGCTTTTTTTTCTTCTTTAAGTGCGCCACCTGACTGAAATATCTGCGCATACTTGTGGTAAATGTTTGTTTTCCCGAGATGCGTGTATATATATATATATATATATATTTATATATATAAATCTATCCTATTCCCTCAGCCATACGGCTGGTGGGGGTAGCTATGTGCTACCATACTAGGGAAATGATTATGAGCAAGGTGGTTTCCGTAGTATATTTTATGACTGTAGCCGTGTGTGTTCACGGGACCGGTTTGCCTGTTTTATTTTTTGGGATGAAAATCCCGTGTTACCGGGAGAAAAAATCATCCCCGTATGAGACCGGTTAACTCACCTTTCGTCGAAAAAGACCAGATGAAGGTTCTTCACGTCACTGAGGGGAATCGAACCCAGGTCTTTCCGACCAAACGGCTTCGTTTATAATGACTGAGCCCTAGCTTTCTTTCTTTGGCTTTTTAGTTAAACCACAAATAGTATAAACAGTACTTATTTTGATCAGAAAAGTATGCTCAGCTATAGAGTAAAATTAAATTATAAAGAGAAAAAAAATCAACAAAAGTCAGTTTTTATTTTTATGTTTCTCAGTCCCTGTCAACATCACAATTCCATATATAGCAATGGTTTTGTTCTTTTCATTGTACAAAAGCAAGGCGCGAATAGATAGATGGATACATTTAAAAGCTTTAAAAACGTGTTACAATGTATGAGGTTATTCCACTGGCAGCTAGGCTTTCTGCATATTTCCCTTCTCATGGTTTAGCCGATATTTATAACGCATTTCAAACCATCTCTGGTTTGAAGTTAAAATGTACAGGAAAAATATTAATATGACATTACTTAACGTTATACAATGTGTTGCAAATTAACTCTGAATTCTACACGCGATTATATATGTTATAAAACTTATGTACGTGGAGTTCTTCCTTCAGGAAATGCATAGCCTTAACTGCGGTCAAGAGATTTTTCATTTTCTTGGAGTGGTCTCTTTTAGAGGTTATTAGCGTTATCTTTTGGGATTATAGCATTAATCACCTCTAAAAGGCACCTCCTTATCTGTGAGTTCCTATGTATTTCCACAGGCAAGCGGTACTTGCGCTTGTGTAAGTGATTCGGTAGAAGCACTGGTGAGAGTTTGTTCCACTACGCAGAGGAAGGGAAAAAAACAAACAAACAAACTAATGATGTAAGACTAAAAGGCGAATCTCCAGAAAGGAACAATAAAAACAGTACTATATCTAGAACTAATTATTGTAACCAATGGGAGCGGCGATGGCGATAATCGCAATGGAATTTAGCAGTGCATTTTTGCCAAACAGGTTGTGGAGAAGTTGAACAAACAAGGGATGAATAACCATATGCTTCTATATAAACTTTCATCTTACAGAGTTATTAACAATACTACTGTAACGATGTTTGTTGTACAGATATAGGATTGCTTTTTTGAGGAAAAATGAATAATGCAATGAATAATCAGCCATAATGATCGTAGGGAATCGATGCAGTGATGATTCCCAAATCCTTAAACCTATGCCAAAGGTTAATAATTTCGGATGCCTTCTTCAGGAACGGACAGTATCCGGTTACATTCATAAAGTCCTGTCTGCCTGTTGGGAAATGGTGAGCACTTATTTATCCTTATATTTCCAAAAATGATTCACGCAGTTTGATTGTAATCAAAATCAATGTCACGAAACCAGTATTTTTGTTGCTGTTAATCATAGGTGTTCTTCGACCTGTTTGCCTATGAAAACTTTTGGGGAGAAAAACTGTTCCTGCCATCTCCTGAGAATGACTCACCTTCAATTGAAATTTTTATAAACAGTTTCTCGCGTTCCGGTCCAACTTTGTTTTTTTTCCTCCATAATAATTATTTACATTATATTTTATTTCATATCTGCCAAAGAGACGAATAATTACTTTTACCATTACATTGTATCCAAATGATTCATGCAATCGAATAAATCAATCCGTTCATTGTACTAAGATGAACACACCATTTAAAACGCTTCCGAATGTATTAGATCTGCACTACTGCTAATGACATACAATACACCCTCATAATAGGAATTTTTGGACAGGGCCGTCCATCTAAACGAGTGAAACAACTCGAGCTTTATTTCAGTTCTACGATCTTCCTGATTGTAAGTTTCTTCTGCATTTCACAATCTGTCCTTGATTGTCTTGTGACTTCAACACTTCACTTCTTACATCATCAGTTTTATTGTTCTTCGTTCCGATTGTTTCCTTCTTTACTAAACCAAATAAGTAACTGGAATTTCCATAACGTAAGTTCTGTATTGTCATCCCCAGTGAAAGTACGCGTTCTTATTTGTCAGAATAATTTATTTTAAATTTGCTGTGCACTCTCTCTCTCTCTCTCTCTCTACTTACATGCCATAGAGGAAGAACTAGTCTTCACTATTAGTTCAGAGAATTCGACCTGCAGTCACTTTCCGTGTCTCAAGAATTCATTGCTTCATACGTCAACTTTTTAACTCTTTCTCCTTTTAATTCTATTTCCGAAAATTGGAAATTTTAATTTTAAAAATTTGTCAATATTTTTATTTTGATAATTTCTCGTTCATGAAAACAAAAAATCGATGAGCAATCCCATTTCACCACGTGCAATTCTTAGTGTGATTATGCTACCATGAATCATATCAAGCGCATGATATGATTCACAGTTAATGGAAATGTTATTTGTTAACTGTTGCGTAGTTACGAATGAAGGCCAAAATAATGAAGCACTAAAACAGAAGAAATACTAGTAAAAAGTTTATGGACGTAGTAAAGCTAGTAAAAGGCCTCCAACAGTAACCGAAAATATTGCTGGATGGAAAAAAAAAGATCATAAAAATGATAGACTACTAATTATTATTTACATGAATACTCTTCAGGGAATTGCAATTTTGCAATTTCCAATCTCTAACTGAAGGTTATATTTCATTCATCTGTGTGAATCTTCCTATAATAATTACTGAAAGATTCACACCTTGAGTGAATCTTTCTCCCTGCATTTGGATTGGATACTCACAGTTTGGATATGTGAACAACATTTTTCATAACATAAATTCTGACTGAATTAAAATGTTTACAACTCATTACATCATGATAAATCTAGAATTATCCACCTGCCTAGGATTCTGTGATAATAATCAAGGAAACATGCAGGCGTGACTCTTCAAAAAGGATTATACAAGGATGTGTTCTACCCATTTTAGTGGAGAAGACAAATTTCGATTGCAGAAAAACACACAGGATGAAACAGGAAACACGAACTACATTCTATGATCATACGTCTAGAGTGCCTAAGGGTTAGAAGGAGATGTAAGATAGCATCGTATTCCGCACTTAAACGAAAATAAAAATTGGCGAAGATTATCATAGCGATTACAGGAGCAGAGGGTATGGAGTTATGTCAAGTGGGTGGTTTAACCTTTGAGTTCGTAAGACTCACTAGCCTCACCTGGAAAAAGACATAAAATTGTTTGCCATAAGGGACTGGAGTAAAAGATAATTGAGTGCATTACTCTGGGAAATTGATAATGGATGTTAAAGAACAGTTTCGTCAGGTGGAGTGTTCTTTCATCTCTTGAATGAACGCTATAGAAATAATACTTTGAAATGTGTCAGTATTTCTTTGATGAACTGTGAGCTAAGCTATCCCGTTATTCCTGTATATGATCGAAAACACAAAAAAAATGCAGTAATGAAGACTATTCCTTATCTTCCCTTAAGGTAGCACAATACCTTAAGGGAAGACTGAGGTAACACCCTTAGTTTTGTTTTGTTCTTTAAGCTCTCGAAAATGAATGACGTTAACTGCATTCATTGCATCAACAGCGAAATTATCTTTAAAGAAATCAGAACTGATCGAGTAATTATGTAGAAAAGCTTGTCATCTCACGTTAATAGTTGGAATTGATTGTTAGCAGTCATTGCAAGCAAGCAAAACATGAATTCTAATAAATCAAGTAAATTAGCAAGATGAATAATTATTAATTCACGACTTAAATTGATGATTTAAGTCGTGAATTAATTCTCAGCAAAGTAAGCAGTGAGATACTAAGACGGAGGTAACTAAAAATTAATATCACACGGGTAAACCACGGGGGTAATTTCCTGTTTGCAATTCTTGAGTGAGAGCAAACGCTCCGCCTTACGAAATCGGCGAAGAGGAGCAGCTAAAGAAGCGTATACAATAAACACACCGACAACAAAGCTTCGTTAAATATTTACGGTTATGCTAAACACGAGAAAAGAAAACGTAAATTACCATGTGCAGAGGTGCCATCCAACACAGGTTAATCCGCAAGTAAACCCTGCCTTTCCGTAATCCTCACCGGACAGCGAACAGGTGTTCTTCATCCCGCAATCACATGCCTACTTGGGGAATGGATCACGAAGAGATACTTTTTCCATCTTCGCCGCACCTCAAGGCGGCAACTTTTCTCAGAAGCACCAGCGGAACGCTGCCAAGAGGAACAAGTAAGTTGGCACATATACACATACACACGTGAGTCCGTCCGTTTTTCGTCCGTCCCCGCGCGCCGCGTGCTAGACAATGCAGTGCGACGATCGAAGAGATCCGAACCGCTAAAATCTAACGACTCAAGGTCCCGTGACGTCACTCGTCTCAGTGTCACGCGCCACCTTCACTTTCACCCAACACCGAGCAGGAAGGTGCCGCCTGAGGACCAACCAGGGTTCAGATTGTTTCCGTTACCTGTCGCAAGAGGACGTAAGGTGGCTGCGGCGCCGAACGTTTTCGAGACGAGCTACAGTTAGAAAACAGCAACCTGTCGGAGCAGGCTCGTTGAATGGAGTGCACCCCAACAGATTGGCTCTTTACCCACTGCTAATGAATGAATGAACACACGGGGGGAAGCGAATGGCAGTCCCCCCCTGCATTCCCTAGACCTTTAGCAAAGGAAAGAATAGTGAGACCTTGGATGCAACTTTCTCCAGCGCGGAGAGAGACAAGTACGGGCTCTTTCAAGGTCTAATTGCAGAAGAAATGCCGTCAGCGAAGCGAGGCGACTCCTTCCACTTGCGAGGAATTATGGGTGGGCTGGATCAGCGTGTAATGATGGGATGGAAGAAATGTTCACCCACCGTGGATAAACGGGACTCGGGGGGAAATGTGATGTCATCTAGCTTTCATCTGCAGAAGCCACAACAGGTGGCCCTTTTGTGTGCTGCGGTTTCCTATTGCCCAGCTGAGGATGACGGAATGTAGAGCAATTTGCGTGACCATAGGAAAGATAAACTCTCACAGGAAAATAAGTGGCGCACGTCCCTCTTTGCTCTTAGAAAGTAAGTAAAGATCCGTTCTGTGGACAAGTGGCCAGATAAGATACTACTGCTTGGTTTCGCTGTTGCTCGGATACTCACGATTAGGGCGATTTACGAGTGACTTGTAATGGACGTTATCACAATGAGAATAATTTCATATCCTTTACAGTAATCTGTAAGCTTATATGTAAACTATTAGGTCTTGAGTCAACGCGCAGTGGTCGGAGGAACTGGAAACAGTCTAATATTAGTGGAGTGCACGCAAATGAATTGTTTTTTTTTTTGTATTATATAATAAGAAGAATGTGTAAACACTCTTTAGGATCTTTTTGTTTGTTTGCATTACTATACGCATAGAATAGAACCGATCCCTTCAACATGAAAGATTTTTGAAGAAAGTTGAAGTTTTATAAAGTGTCGATTTCATTTTCCAGAGTAGTTAAGATGAAAGACATCATTATAATTGTTTGAAGCAGATTGAATTTATGTCGTCAAAGCATTCACTTTGACTACATAAATCGCTAACAATCCACCCATGCGACAAATATACTGTGTTCTGCTTGTAAGAAATTTTTGTGTCAGCAGAAAAATATATTCATATATATTTTTTTACACGACGTAATTTTTATTTTTATAGCATAGATACTGCACTGCAAGTACAGTTGACTCTTGAACAATGCGGTGATTAAGGGAACCGACCCCCTCGTTGATCGAAAATCCGCGTATAGCTTTTGACTCTCCAAAAACTTAACTACTAATAGCCTACTGTTGACCGGAGGTATTACCGATAACATAAACAGTCGATTAATACTCATTTTGTATGATATGTTTGTATATACTGTATTCTTGCTATAAAGTAAGCTAGTAAGAGAAAAGAAAATGTTATTAAAGAAAATCATAAGGAAGCGAAAATGCATTTACATTACTGTATTTATTGATACCGTAAGTTCACGTTGTCTGTTTACAAGATGAAACGTATATCTCTCAGTTCAGTACCTACATCAATATTGTCTTATATGATACAAAACACTGTACACGTTATACGTATTACGAACATCACAAATGAAAAGCTAATTGAAAAAGAAATTCATATTTATTGACAGGTATTCATGCATTGATAACGAAGAAGCAACAAAATGATTGCTTTTATGGTAGCCTAGTGCAATCGATACGATTGCTTCGCGGTAGCCTAACCCATATATTAATGAATGAATAGTTATAAAATGTTTATATTATAATTAATTTAACTAATTAATAACAATTAATTTTTTACAATTATGCTTTAATACAGCATCTTTACGTTTGTTTACATTTCTCTCGACTGCAAATGACAATGTAAGGTCTGTAAGTGGTTGCTGTGTGTGTGTGTGTGTGTGTAAGTTTTGATAAATTTTAATTTTTATAATAGATTAGTGCATATTTTATGGAAGTAAATGTTAAAATAGACTAGTGTCTACATATATTTTATGCATTCATGATATACGTAATTTTTCTTTTTTTTTTTCGATATTTCTAAGCTACGCGGAGTTTTTTTTTTTTAAACTGTTACAAATCTGCAAAAAATTTTCCAATATATTTATTAAAAAAAAAAAAAACGCGGGTAAGTGGACCCTCACAGTTTTTTACGGGTCAACTGTACATCATTCTCTACAGTAATTCATCGGTATTAGATCCACCCACTCCTTGCTCATAGGAATAGAATTTAATATCTGCAATGATCCTGCCAGAGAGATTAAAACAAAAACAGTTAGGTCATGTTTGCAGAAATTCGGGTTTGGAGTTACTCTATACGCACAGTACATCATGAACAAGTAGCTCGGTTATGATTATTACACTAGATGGCGTGCAGAGCATTGTTGTCATGACTATTTACTTTACCTTAGAGACTTACACTCATATAGTGTTTATTATTGTAATTATGATAGGAGGAAAACATGGGAATGTGTTAATAAAATGGTCACATCAAAGAAAGCGAAATATTACTGGGTAAAGTTGGCCGTTTGGATACAGGATGATGTTACTATCTTCTTCTTCATCCGTATCGTGTTTTTTGTTTGTTTGTTTGATTTTTAATAAAGTGTTTCTTGTTTTGTGGATCGTGGGAATGGTGCTGAACGATTTTGAACACATGAAGAGGTCAGAAAATTTCAATACAGATCGGTCTTAACACGAAATCAGTGCGCGTCTTCCTCAGGGGGAATTACACTCATTTAACACCTTCTTTGGGTGCTCTAAAAGCAGTAATGGAAGTAAATATGCTTTGAGTAGATTTCCTGCCAACACGGCTCTCAAGGAAGCAGATAGCTGTGTTTTAGCATACAAATGGACATTTCGCTGGGCATATTTATCATCAGCAAATGTTTCGTTCAGATTTTATTATAGGCAGAGTAGCAATATATAAAGATATCGTTTCTACGAATGATTGACATTTATTTCAAATCTATGGTCCACATATTCGTTACATTATTGGCTTCCAAACCTTATGTAGTCTCGCGTCTTAGGGAAAGAAATAAAAGGAAAGAAAAAAAAGAAAAGAAAACGTTAGCATTGTGTGCCTTAATCACAGGAATATTTTTATTCTGTCTTTCCATTTTTTTCTATTAATTTTCATAAATAACTGCTGTGATATGTATGCTATTTATCGTAACAAATTAATGTGTTAATATATGATTGTACATGGTATACGTTGTATTAATAAGTTAATAAATTTAATATTAAATATTAATTAGCAAATTATTTTTCTTCAATTTATCCTACTTCTGAATGCGCGTGCAAGTGTATATACAAAACCTAACTGTTATTTAGTTATTTGAGCGGGACTAATTAGATATCCTGCTGGGTTGAGTACGTAAACATGAGGCCGCAGGCATCAAAGAGGAACAGCGCACGGTGATGGCATGGTAAAGGCAAAAATTCATTCTGGTTTGACATTTGACTAAATTAATGTCAATTATGAACGATGACGGCGTCCCTTCACATTAATGACAAAAAGATGAGAATACTGAAAAGGCTCGTGCTCGTGCTATTAATAACAAGAATACTGATTAAGTGGCAAACCAACTGCATCTTACTGGTTTCTACCTATAAGTCATCCAGAACAGATTTTACTTCCATATCTGCGTAAGATTACTTTCCCACGAAAAACCTTTTGGGACAGATGAACTGGAAAGCAAAAGTTTGAATTGGAAATAGACAATGCACACTATTAAACAAAATTTCAAATTACACAAGCATCGATGGGGAAAGTGGTGGTTATATATTTGTGGAATTCGCAAGGCCAGTCTTCGAACATTATCAAGAAATGGTGCGCCAGTGAATGTTAAAGTGAGACGATGAGTGAAAAGCTGAAGTCTGCGATTCGAATTAAACACTGAGAACTATGTCCCAACACACACATGATAGTCCAGTTTAGTACTAACATGAAACCAGAATGAATTTTTGCACCCATTGTACCTTTTTCTCAAATAAATCGGATCACCGTGCGCTGTTCCTCTTTGATAAATCGCCTGTAATCAGCGGCCTCATGTTTAAGTACTCAACTAAGCAGGATATCTAATTAGTCTCGGTCAAATAACAGTTACGTTTTGTATATACCTGTATAGTCCTCAAAAGTTTTGTAAGACTATCTTTAAGAGATGAACTGTGAATTCATGGCTTTCTTCTCAGCCAACTTTTTTAATGCACTTGCATATTCTGTAATGATATTGTTAATTTCCAACTTGCATTCGCTTATGTATTGCAGCACATTAATTATTTAACAGTGTTAATAATGAAGACTATAATTAACACGTCATTATCTGGGCGCGACTATCGAATGCTTCTTGACAAAGTTACCTTTTACACATGAGTTGTATCTCATAGTTAAAGAAGAACATTGTTTTTCTGTGATTTCGGACCTGAAACAAAATCTGATCCATATTCGAATGTATGGCAAATCTCATCTCATGTATCTCCTCCGTACAGTTTTATGTCTGTTCTATTTTATGCATAAGTGTACACCCACACCGTACTATGCAAGCTTTCGAAACTAAATCTGATGGAATAGGATGTTTAAATCTTATCCTTTAGTCTTCTATATCTGTTAATCGTGTGTGTTATTCTGTCTCTGGTTTGCCTGTTTTTGTGGGATAAAACACCCGAGTTTTTGAGAGAAAAAAAATCCTTCTGCCTCCGTATGAGACCAGTTAACTTGCCTTTTTGATGAAAATCTCTCATGAAACTTCTTTAAGTCTTAGACGGGATTCGAACTCAGGTATTGTAATCAAAAGGCATCGACGAAACCGACTGAGCTACGGAGGCTCATTTATGTCAACTGTTCTTTATACTTAGCCTTTACCCCAAGCAGAAGTCAAAATCAACTTCTGCTTCACCGTTCAATTATTTCAAGAGTTTCATTAAGTTTATTCGCTTGTAAGAAAATAGTAGAGTATTGCAGAGAGTTATGCACGAGTGGGAAGTGTATGCATTGTATCTAATTATGATACTGTGTGTAAAATATAGCTCGTAGCAGACAATCTCATAAACCATACGCATATGCAACACCTATAAAGATGCGAGCTGTCAACAGAAAATGCGGTTTATCCACCATAGATAGCGTCGTTAACAGAAGCTTCGCATTTGACCACAGTGAAAAGCGAGTTGTTTTCTGTTAGTTCCTTAAGTCAGTAAGGTTTCTCGAGATGCTTCATTTCGTGAACTCTTAGTCGGCTGAGAAATAAAATCTCGTAAAGTTACTCTTCATCTTCCTTACTCCCAACAAATTGCCACTTTAAATAAAGCGAACGCCGGAAACTTTGGCCACCCTGTTATCTCGCACCTAGTTACCAGAGAATCAGGTAAAAAGCACAATGATCTATAAATCACGCCTGTGAAGAGTTAAGCACCCTCGACCAGATACAGTACCCACTTGAGCACAGACTTCTCTTAGCTACGTTTACAATGTCCTTCAGTGTGCATGTTGCTGTTTCGCTAGTCACGTATATAGGGTTTCAGTAACAATGAAGGGCCTCATCATTTCTTAAATTAGTGCAGCATTTATGAAGGAATGAAAATCTTTCTCTGATTATTTCGTTGCCGAACTTTTAAAAGTCACAAGACTTCTCAACTACGCTGTGATTGTTTCATCCCTTGGTGATAATTTGGGTACAAATTATCTATTCTGAGTGAATGTTTTTCACCACCACATTATTATTTTTGCTGCTAAGAAGTGTAGGATGTTGAACAATAAATGATATTTTGATTTTAGCAGAACATTTCCTCAAAAACGGAAATGTTCTTCTGCTAAAATCAAAGCAATTTTCCGATTAGCTATTCTACTTAATTTTAAATAACGCATGTCTTTTTAGAATGGTCATCGTCTTATCGGTATAATACTTAAAAACACTAACCCTTCTTTAAGATACTGCGCGGAACGGGAAAATTATTTCAGTTAAACAGATTATTAACAACGTTTTAAATTGGGAATAAGCAAAATAGGATCGAACGATTAAATCTCTTGCAGATGTAAGACACGAAGTTCAGATGAATCTATGTGGTCTTTATTGTAAGTTTAATTTTTATCATTAAGTTTTAGAAAATATTTTTTTAATAAATTGAGGATTTAAATTAAACTATTACGATTAAAGAGATATAGTTAACAATTGCTATAAAAATATACCTTTAAAGCACATCGCATATCTACATTTCGGTATATTTCAAAGCTGTTATCCTACCAATTATTTAGAGAAGTTGCTCTGATTAAATATTTCACAATAAAAAATAACTGTCTTCTAAGAAAATGAAGCTTTTTCTTAGAAATGAATTTTTTTCTACGTTATTATCCAGATGTAAAGAAATTTAGTGATATCTCCCATAGCAACAAGAATAGATGAAAGAAAATGTATTTAAAGTCAACGTTCCTTACCATTACGCAGCCAATTCAAATAATGTCTAGGATGGAGTTAATGATTTCAAGATTTTCCCGATTAATTTTTTAACAAAGATCAAATAGATCTAATGTGAAAATCGTGTATCTGATCGGTTCAGAAGCCTTATATTTTAAAAAGCCATTTAAAAACAAATAACAATGGATTTCTGTAGCGTTAATAACTGCTATACGATTTTTACAGGATGAGGAAATGTACTGTGCTCACCTTAATAAAGGTTAGCGGCATTATTATATTATTTCTCGGGGGTTTATCGTGGCTGTGATTCGCTTGTTCTCTTATCCAAATAGCTGCGATCTAAGCTGGATCGAATGACCACCTAGCATTAACTTTTATAAGAAACTAAACTGATTCTCTCTCTCTCTCCTCATCTCGTTTCATATGAATTGCTAGACTTTGGTGACCCCACCACTGTGTCTGACCTAGTAGTGTGTTCTCCTTCCTTCCTTCTCACCAGCCTTAAGTTAAGTGTCTGTCTTGGTCCAATCAATCAAATATCATTTTAGTGTTTCGGAAGGGGAACTGCACCTCAAAATGATTACAGGTGATGATGATGATGGTTAGATTGCTCGCCCAAGGAAATGTGTGAAGAATGAACTTAGTAAAATTGAAGGGGGAAAGGCTGTTATTGATACCCTTACTCCTCTGTTATTTCTTTGTGCCGATAATAATGGTTCTTAAACACAGTATTCATCCAATGGGTGTTTAATGAGGCAGAAAGTTCACAGAGATATTTCATACCGCTTAACAATGACCGCTCTGTTAAACAGTTCATAAATGTTCTCTTTAGAGAAGGAGAACTGAAGAGTTTTGTCATTTCGTTCTATTTTTGTCTCTTTGAGGAAGAATAGCAAAGAGATGGTTGATCGGTTCCGCTATTGATGTTTTGTATAGCAAAATGGGATGAATTTTATGCAATTAAATAACCTTCACATACTGTGAAGGTTATTTTTTAACAATAAGAAACAAAATTATTAGTTAGTCTCAAATGAATCAAGTTACAAAGTAGACTGTTTGCCTACACAGGGAAAACTTGCCACAAGAGTAGCTACGAGGTAAATTTATTGATTGCTTCTTGATTGCTATCCTTGTAATGAACAATCATAATGCGGCGTAAATGAGAACAGATAAAAATTGGCTGCTTTTACTGCTTTATATTATTATATATATATATTATATATTACCGTTTTGTCTTGCTACTAGTAGAATATCTGTAACTTAGTCGACGATGGTAATGGGTAATGCATTTTGGTCGGAGAAAGAGAGATCTAGGTTCGAATTCCAAGTAGGACACGAAAAATCTTCATAAAGACTTTTGAAATGAAGGTAAGTTAGCGGTCGGGGCTGGGTTTTTAATCCGGCAAATCTTCCAGAATATAAGACGTTAACAGACATAATATAGTGGCCTCATCCCTCTAGTTCCTTCGTTCCTAACTTAAACACCTTACGTTTGGTAACATTGTCAATTGAATTAGAGTACATTTTTGTCAAATTTTTAATATTTCCTTATTAAGCAGGTAATCATTACTCACATTATCAATAATACATTTCCATCTAAATACGTGTCATGTGATTTATTGGCAAAATTGAAAATGAAGTTTAAAGTGAATTGCTTTTAACATTTTTGTGCATTTTTTATGGGAACACTAAATGGAAAACAGCATCCGATGAAGTGAGAACAAATAAATACAGAATTATAATATGCTGTATCTCAGTTTCTCGTTCATCAATAATACGCATGTCATAATCTGAGATTAAGAAAATATGTTATAGTAGGGGAAATACTCTGCGAACTTCAAAATGGAAAAGATTCATTCCGAAAGAGAGAGAGACAATTATGTATGTATGAGTGAGAGAGAGAGAGAGGAAGGAGTACTCCAACTTTTAATAAATATAAGCAGTTTAAACGAATATCGACAACAGTGAACATGTTATAATGATCTTGCTTTATTAATTATACTTTTTATTTTTTTTAAAAAAGCGTTAAAATACTTGCGATAAAAAATGAATAAAACAATAAAAGCTAACTTTTTTTTTCGAATTTGATAATGGTTATTAAATAGTTCATATCTGATTTAGTTCGAAATGAATAACTATTATGAGCTTTGGTATATCGCACAATTAAAATTACGTTGCTATTCGAAGAGAATCACACGAAGACAGAGAAATGGACTGTGTCGTTACGGATTGCGGCACGAAGTTTGCAACCTGAGCCCAGTTTCTAAAACCCTTAAGGAGAGCATTTATTCTGCCAACAATTAATTTTTTCTAAAAGACATACATTGTTCTAATAAATAAATTATTCTTTGGAGCACTATTCATTTATTTAATTTGTTCAATAAATTTGCCTGAACAGACCGAATGATTCTTGAAGGGCTATTCACAACACCTACTGCCACTCAGAAGACCTGCTACGACTCTAACCACAACTACTTTTGTCCTTTACTTCTATCTTTCGGGATTTTAAAGCGTGCTTGATTGATGCTCTAGATTAGAGTAAGTCGTTCTTGTGGTCTCAAATCTATTAAGGAATTCCTTGGATTGTTGCGAGGAGAGTTCTAGATATTGAGTTTCAATCCTGCTATTATCTTTTTGCATGTGTAGCTGAATTAAAAAAATAATTCCAACGTGTGGGATTGATCTCATAACAATTTGTGTCACCAAGAAAGCATGAAGGATGTGAAGGGATAAGCATTTCTCTATTGATCGCGGATATGCGCTGAGCATATCCGCCATCAATACCAAATCAGCTGTCCTCTCGCCTTAGATGTCACATTAAGCCACTTTGATAGTTTGCAATTAAGTACGACACGCTGTAATTGTGCACTGGGGCAGGACGAGAAGGCCTAGATGATTTTGTAGGCAAGCAAATTCACTCTGCATTAAATGTAATTCCTCCTACGGCATAAACACATTGATTTAGATTTAATTTACAAGTGAATCGGTCACGAAACAAAAGTTAATGCATAGGCCATTCTATATTCTTACATACTGACAGCCGTTCTGTAACACACAATTCACTGTTTAGCTAGTGAGTTGTTTGATAAAATAACACCTGTAGAACTATCATTGCCATAGTAATTAGTAACTTATTAGGCTAGAGGAGCAAACTCTTCTAGTCAGTGGTTTGCAACTTCTCTTTGTTGTCATATAAAATACCGAAATTGAACTGTAGAATTTTCTGTAAATTTTGTTGCTTAAAATACGAATATGATACACAGAAAAATGTGACAAAAACGGTTAAAATAACCGAATAAACTGGGTTAGATAGATTATTTGTGCAGCGTTACCTTATAACTTTGGTTAGAAAGACCTACGTTCGAATCCTATCGGCGAAGTAAAGAACGTTTATTTGGGCTTTTCAACCGAAAGGGAGTTAGCCGATCTCATACGAAGGTGGGCATGTTTTTAACTCCAGGAAATGAAGTTTTTCGTCCTGGAAACATACAAACAGGTCCTGTGAACGCAGATATCTACAAACATGATGCAGCAATATAATGGTAAACAGGGCAAAAATCGCATTAAATTACCTGCAACCCCAAATTAGCGTATGCAACCCCTTCTTGGATGGACGATACCATGAGGAAGTGTTCAAAACATATCGATTGAAGTAAATGTAGGCCAGATAAAGTGCTACTTCAATATTGAAAGTACGTCTATTATAAAACACATTTCGAATAAAATACTTCACGATCAACATCATAAATTGGTTTATTCTCTAAAAATATTCAAATATGTTTACTACTGGATAACATTAAACAAAAATAATAGCTGAACACCTATTTTAAGGTTTCATAAAATACTTAGGATACGGATTAATCATTTTGTATTCTAAGTTTATTGATTCGCTTAAAGATTCTGTAACTTTTCTTCTCTTACGAAAGAAAAGTGTATACGAATATCCCTGAAGTGAAATTATAAAGCATTATGATGAATGGTTTCTTTGCCCAAAGTCATGAATTAATTCATTTGTGTGCTGCACTTTTAAATTATAATTAGAATAATTGCTGCATTGAGCTAAAAAATATTATACAGCTTATTTGCTGTTCTCATGAGCAAATGAAAAATTCTGTTACACTGTTTCAATCAAATGTACATTAGCAGGTTCATATTAAAACCTGAGCTACAAAGTACTCGTTTGTGAAAAAGAAAAAAAAAAATTTTAGTTTTTTTCTCCTAACTTCATGTTTATGACCTCGGGGTTTTTTCACTGTCTTCAGATGACATTAGGCTAATTTGTTTCCGATCACTTGTAAAGTCTCAGGACAGGTTATATCAACTTCAGGAATCACAGAACTGACGTTTTTCTGTCATTTGGCAGCCGAGCAATCACCTAAGCTGTGTTTAGGTGATTTTTCGGTTGTTCAAAAAAAATTTGTCTTATGGAAGAAACGGCATCTACATTTGAGATTCTGCTGAATAACTGTGATAAGCTTTTTTAGCGTACATAATAAATGAACATATTAGTAATTACGCAATGGAAGTCTTGAAGAACAGAAATAAGAATAAAAAGTAATATTATCTCAATTTATAACCAGCCTACTGAAACTGCACAACAAAAACAGATTGCAGTATATTAATTTATAATGTCTTATATCTTCAACATATTATTCCAAAAGAGAAGTCAAAGATCTTACAGTTTAATATTCTGTCGTAGTATCAGGAATTGATCTACGCAATTCATAATCTATTATCTCAATGCACATAAGGCTTTATTTGTCCCGCTTAGCTAACATATTGGTATCTGTTAAAAAAAAAAAATTAATTAAACTCCTATGATAATAGGAGATCATGGCGTCATTTATTGTACATTTTCATATATATGTAGCGTACTGCGTCATTATCAGCATGATGGATATAAACCGCGTTCAAGTTTAAGATTTTGTACTAAACATGGGAAATCGCCAATTACAAAATGATGGAAATGGATATTGGATGTTACTCTACCCCGAGGAGCAACTGTCTTCGAATGGTTTTGTGCTTTAAAAGGAAAATTGGGAAAGCCTTGAAAATAATATCATAGTTTCAGATTCTTCTCGAAGAGACCATGAGGAGCGTGGTAGAGAAATGTGCTGGAAGGTCTAAAAATTTCCATCCGAAAAAAAAAAAAAAAATGCATTGTCTAAATTGCTGTCACAGCAAGACAGTTGTTGGAATCTATAAATGCATCGTACTTTGCCAAACTTCCGTTTAACATGCTGCAAATACTACTTTTAAGTTAAAGCATAAAAAATTCGTAATTTTTTTCCTAAAAAAAGTGACTGTGAAACACCGAAAAAACAGTTAAAGCCATTGGCCATACGGCTTTAGCTGCTTCAGAAACCATTTTAAATACTCTCATCCCTCAACTCTGAATCCCAAGAAAATTGAACACAGTGTCACAGTCATCAATACTCTCCACATATACAAGACCCTTCTACCACTTCTACCAAATACTAATAATATTAGTATTTTATACACATAATTTTGATATTTCATTATTTCTTTATTGTTTTGTTTTATTATTATTTCATATTATTTCTCCATAATTGTTGTTTCTCTTTCGGTCTATTACGTTATGAAATCAACATAAAATTAACAATTATAACGATTTAATTTAATTTAACATTAATTTTTAGAAAACAAAATAAATGCAAATGACATTTACAGTTTAACAATAAATCTACTGTAATTTTCAAGTATTCTTCTATCTGTTAAAGAGTGCGCTGAAAATATTATTATTATATTAAATGAATATTAAAATATGCTGAATTTGCAATGAACCATGATCCATTTGTGCATATTTTGAAAATACGAAATACGGATTCATGAGAATTATAAATTAGTCCTGATATTCAAAAAATAATAAACTCTCATTTATCTGCAATAATAATCGAGGAAGAGAGAAGTCTGGGAAATTAGAAGAATGCCTAGTCCATTTCAATTGATGCTTGGCAGGTGTTTCACTTAATAAAGTTTATGAGAATATTTCAATAAAGAATTCTGAAAGAGAAGTCATTTTTTTCAAGAAGTCATTACACAGTTCATGGAAATAACCAAGAAAAAGGCATATGTTATTAATTATTATTATTATTATTATTATTATTATTATTATTATTTGCACTACACCCTATATTTGTTTCTTGATGTTTACAGTATACATCCGTATACTGTAAACATCAATAACACGTAATTTTTTTTAATCAAAATATCAGACATCTCCATTTCTGTTGCCTTTCTTTATTTAATCCAAAATTCAAAGGTAGCGCCACTAAACAGTATTCAATTATAACATGATCGCTAAAGTAGCCGTGGTAATCAGTAACCATGCTACCATGGTTTGCTCTTTCTACTCCCAATAGCAGGGTTTAATCTTTAGTGAGACATCAAATAGATGTCTTGTTATGATAGAAGGACATTGTTAAGGAACACAGTTAAAAATCAGTGGTCTTAGAAGGAAAATAAATTAATAAGTAAAAAATAAATAGAAATAAATAAATTGGCATTTATTTTTCAGCTAACACACACGGTACAAGAATAAGAAAGGAATTAACAACTGGATATTATATGAAATGAACAACTGAAACTAGCTATGCAGTTCGGATTCCTATCACTATCAAAGCGCTAACATAAACGAATACCACGTTATGTTACGACCTTTAAAAAACCAAACTAAGCTCGTGCTTTCTTTACACACATACACAGCCATTCATAAGGCGTAAGTTATGTGACACATATATAAATCATTTTTCATAATCAAATCCGACGGATGATAAATCATGGAGAAAATAGAGTACATTCGTACACTAAAAATAGGCCTGATTTGGAAATCACTGAAGCTTACTACAAGAAAGAGTATTATGAAAGCTGCTGAATTCTGAGAATTTATTATCGTCTCAGAAGTATTTGGCTTGTGAGTAAAACTATCTGGCATATCTGAGCTTAGTAACTATTTGGAATATAATTTAAAATAGGGTTTAATGATTTTTCTTTCGCTAACAGAATTCAGTCATTGCAGATGTTCTTTGGTATTACTAAGCTAAATAACTTATCGTTTTAAAAAGAGATTATTTTGCTATTAAGTAACTGTTGCTTTCAAGTGTAGGTCTAGAATATTTTGTGCGAGGATGGAGTAAATTATTAATTATAGGTTAGCAGTTTCTATGTTCTCCGAGCAGGTTCAAAGTTAAAGCGTGTCCTTATCTTGGATTAGGTAGTACTTTCTGTTTGCAAATGAACTTGAGCATGGAATCGGCTAAGAAGAAAAGTAGAAGAAAATGAACAAATTATATAAAATAGAAGAAAAAAAAAAAAAAAAAAAACGAAGTCTGATTTTTCCGACGTCTATTTGGTCTCATTTAGCACATGCACGTTTTTATTTTCTTTGTAAACAATCAAACTTTTTTTTTCTAAATTTCTAAATTTCTATTGGACTTTTTCAGATTCTAATTGCTAACAAGATGATTATTCTTCATCTTGTGAACTTTTCTTTATAATCTTTCTGATGCGGTATTGAAACACTGAAAGGCGATATACGCGCTAAAAGTTCCGGCAACTAATCGCCTCCTTAGTAACCGCCCACAATTACAATGCCGAGAAGTATCATGCATTTAAATTAGCGCCAGCATTGATATGATTTTGAAATAAGATTACATGATTTTAAAAGTAAATGAAGCGAAAAAAATTGCAAGAAATTCAATTTTAAGATGGTAAATTTAGGATAAATTATTTCTAGTATCGCCTACAAATTTTAACATTCCTAATCTTATAACCAGAAAATCAGCGTATATATTCACTGATCAGAAGCATCTTTAAAGACTAGCCCAGCCGCAAAAGACAATGATAGGAATATTGCAACAACTTCATATTGCACGGCTGAAGCAGATGTCAAAAGCCAAAATAGACCCCCCCCTTCTTTATTGAATTCGTAAAACGTTGATGCACTCTCTATGCAGAACATCTGCTTATTACTATATTTTTTCAAATATTCAAAATTCAAATATGTTATCGTAATATTTTGCATTCTACACTTAAATCCTGCTGAAGAGATCATATAACAACTAAAACATTCTGTAAAAAAGTTAATCAAATCATAATATTCAAACATATATAACCATAACATAGTAATCGTTTTAAAATCAGTTCTGCTTCTTCCCAGCTACTAACACGTTTTTAGGAAACAATGAGAATCTCATAACCAACTGAACTAGATTTAATTCTTACCGTGCTCGTGCACCTGCGATATTTATAGCACGTGATGTCTGGCGCCTATAACATTTAAATCTGGAAAATGCCTTCTTTGCGATGGTTTTACAATTTTCTTGTCACTGCACTATATCACATGGACGGCAACTGAACTGTGTGACTTCTCAACAGGTGCAATAATGCTGGTGTTTCCAGGTCCAGTTCCCAATTCTAAACAGGCAACGCTACTGAACGTACTTTGACCTTCCAAATCTCATCCAACGGCCCCAAAAAAATTCCTCATGATTATGGATGGTGGCCATCTTTTCAATGTCTTTTCGATGCCATAAAGTACTTCGAACGTGTATTTAAGATCTTTCTGCGGAAATTTTACGTGGGGAGACTTGCAGACTTCCTGCTTTTGAAATAGGTGACTCTAACCACTATATTTAAGTTACCTTGGGAAAATTTCGTGTGAATTACGGGGGTGAAGAGACGCCTGTCGATAAGCATGCTCTCCCCTGCTGGGTGGCCACAAATAATACTCAGTCTTCCACCTTGAAATCGCCTATAATTTGCAATGCTAGTTTATTTTTAAATGTTTAATAAAAAAAAAAGGTACTGTGATCTCGTTTAGAACTCCATAGAAAACTATCCAGAAATATTCCTAAAATTTTCATAGAGATCCTAACTAGTAGAATCCAAAAAAGTCTTTTAAGTTCAATAACTAGCGAGGTAGATGTTTTCTTTATTTTTATCTTTCATTTATCTGTCAGCAGTTCTCTGCGTAGATGACTCAATGGTGTATTACGCTGGATAGGATGTCAAACAACAGCAACAGCACCAAAATGCTTCATATGATCGCTGATTCCGAAGTCGTTTTCATTCCTAATGTGCCCATGTTTTTATCAGTGTGATGCTACCCGAGATCATTAGATCAAGTCACGAAGAAAGTGCATATGGACAAGTTAAGTTTTTCCGATTGTCATAATTAGGTACCTTAAAGTTCCGCATTTGGCTCATCTTTTCAGCGTTTCGTGCAGGAAGAGGTAAAGGGAGAACGTAGTCATATAGCTATCAGTGAATTTCCATTACTGCAAATTGTATGCTTAAGATTTTGGGATTTAGCTTATTAATGAACCTGATGTTTTTCGAAGAAGCCTACTCTTGTTTATGGCACACAGATTCTTTCCTATATTCAAAAGAGTCTATTTTTCTGGATTAAATAGACTCTTTTAAGTGTGTGTGTGTGTGTGTGTGTGTGTGTGTGTGTGTGTGTGTGTGTGTGTGTGTGTGTGTGTGTGTGTGTGTGTGTGTGTGTGTGTGTGTGTGTGTGTGTGTGTGTGTTAGAGAACTCCCCAATGATATTAAGAAAAAATAAGCACGTCAAATATTAAATCCTGCACTAGGCAGAAAAATTTAGAATTACGGCACTGAAAAATACTGCCCAGAAATTATTAGAATAGTTTGATATTCTTGAAAAACATTATGGAAATAATCAAAAACTTAAATTACAGAATCAATTTGTAGCTATACCTAAGTATTAGAATGAAAACTTTGGAAGTGGAATTTATATTGCGTTCAAAATTAAATCATTGCAAATACTGACTCTAAATATTCATTTTCAACTCATGGCTAATAACGAATATATAATGTTATTGAACAGGATTAAAGCATCATAGCTTTAATATAGAATATGATGCAATTATTGCTAAATATTTTCAATGTACTACAAAATTCTCTCTCTCTCACACACTCACACACACACACACACACACACACACACACACACACACACACTTGAAGCTTTGCCTCTTATATGTTTGTAATGTTTGAATGTTATTAAAAGTTTTACCAAGAATTTCATTCTGCTGAAAGTCGGTTAATCATGTACTACTTCCAGTATTGTACACAACTTTAAAATGAAAAAAAAAAAAAAAAAAAACCTTTATCATGCATTCCCTTTGTTTATTCTTTGTTGTATCCCATGTTTTGTCACTGATATGCGTTATTCGAGAAAAACAGAAGTGGCCGAATCATTTTTGTAATTGTACACACAGAATAGGTCATGTCTTCGTGCTTTTCTTCTATTGGGGATATTAAAGTCTAACTTTCCCGCTTTTAATAAAACAGAGTGCGGGAGACTGCTTATTAAAGCTTCTGTCAACATTAGTTCAACAAATATAAGACATCTGTTCCAATGTGCGTACAAGAAGTACGCACACTGCAAGAGATGTTTTATAAAAAGGCAAAGCAAGGAAAGGCGATCGTCAAAAATTTCAAAACAGCAAAAAGGTTCGACTCAAAGTCTCGAGTAAAGCAACGCTGATTGTTTTCTTCGGGGTTCGTGGAATAGTTCATAAGACATTTGTTCCGGAGAGACAAACGGATAGCAGTCAGTACCATCTCGGTGTCCTTCAACGTCTGAATTAACGCATGAGACGAGTGGCAGGGGAGCCTCACCGAATAAACTGCCAGTTGCTGCGTGACAATGCGCCTGCACATTGTGCGTTAAACTTGGAATGATTTCAGCTTCCAAATCCACCAAAGTGCTCAGACACGCGGCGTATTCCCGGATTCGGCACAGCGAACTTTTTGTTTGTTTGTTTCTGTAATTGATAACATTCACTTTTGACTCTAGACGTCATCCAGAAGAGTGTGACTGCCGAGCTCTACGCTGAATTAAGAGGAGATTATGTTGAAAATAAGTAAATGTTTAATCTTCCTGTAGTTTTATTTTATCTTTATACGAAATTTATTTCGTTATTTAGTGGCATACTGTGTATGTAAGTATTAATGTTTACTAAAATTAATGACCATTAATACTGAATGACGGAGAAGCAAACATGTCATTCTCTATTTCTTACATTAATGGAGGAAGAAATAGTTTTTCGTGTTTGTGATTTTTTTTTCATCTAAGTTAATGCAATGTGGTTTAAAATTCAGTCATTAATAATATATATTTACACTATTTTTTTTATATTTTTAATTCGCTCTGCCAAACTGGAAAAAAAGTAATTTCCTGCACTTATAGCTTATCTATTTAAAAAAAAAAGCCAGTTGTAATCATTATATCCAAGATAGGAAGGATGGAAGCAGTTCGTTTTGCTGATACGCTGCTAAAAGTAAACAGAAATTGTATTCACACTTTTGAAAAATAATTCTTAAATCTGCATTTGAAGCCTACGTAGCTCAGTCGGTATAGACGAAGCCCTTTGTTCGGCTAGACCCGGGTTCAGTTCCCATCAGTGACGTTGGCCAGTCTCAAATGGGAGGTAGATGATTTTTTTCCTCCCGGAAACTCCGGTTTTTCTTCCCCCAGAACAGGCAAACCAGCCCGGTGAACACATGCATCTACAAACATAGGACATTCATTGAGGGAGGCATAGGACTAATCTCCTTATCCTCGGGACGGGTATGTTTTGGAAGGGCTACGGACAGCTCCGCAACAGGCTACTAGGCATAATACGTAAAAAGGAAGAAGTCTGCATTGAAGAAGTTTTCAGACATCAGAGCATGGACAACTAAGGGTATCATTTCCATTTCAGTCCCTTATCCGTCATTAATATTAGTAAGCCGTATTAACGCAATATTCTCTTATATAATGTGTAAAATGTGAAGATCAACAGGACCAAGATTTGCTTGATGTGATAAATATGTTGTGAATTTAAGAGAGAGAGAGAGATTAAAATTGTGAGATAAGAGGACAAGAGGATGTTATTAGACATCTTTCTATGGCTGACAACGATATTCTATTCCTTGATAAATAATCAAAATAAATAATCTGCAATTTGGCTAGCATGATACCAAATTTGAAATCAAACAGAACACATTGGGAAGAAATAGGTTGCAACTTTTTTTCCCCACTTCTATCTATTAACTAAGAAGTGCTTCTGCAATACTGCCTTCCTGCTGTTCTGATTAATTCACTTATTTGCAACGTCGCTGTAAGAGTTACACATTGGTTAGGTATGACCACATCTGGAATTAATCAGTTTTTTTTTTTTTTGTACGTTACATTATATACTATTAACCTTTTCTAATTTTTCTTGCACATGCCATTAAAATGTCAATATCAATTAGACATTTTTATTTCGTTATTGCCAGAGCTTGATATTAAATGTCATATCCTAAATGTTCAAAGTCCACAATCCCTCAGAAATTTTGTATATCGAATAATGAGAAGAGAAGGTTCTGGTAAAACGTAGAGGCTCTTCGTTACAGAAACATTGACTCATCAAGCGACTTTGACTGATCGCAAATTTGTTACAATTCCTTTGCTTCAGTTCCCACTACAAAGTGGAATAATGGAATTGCAACACAATTACGATCACGCATCACGTTTTGGTAAACTTTTCTTTTTTTTTTTTCTTTTTTTCTTTTTTTTTACAGTCGTACAAGCTTCGTAACATTTCAGCAGCCATTGAGAACAAAACGATGAGTTAGTATCAAGTCAAAAAAAAAAAAAAAAAGAATTTCATCGTCGGACCTGTCTTTCTTAGTGAAGGACCGAAGTAGTTTGTAAAAGTTCTATGTTTGGTCTCTTAGGTACTTTTCGTTAGTACATTCGTTCTGTCCGCTTGTCCGTCTCAAATTACTAATAACTCCGTTCTGAATAGACTGACTTTTATTAAACTTTTTAAAGAATCCGGAGGAGATCACTCACTTTTACTTTCAATTAGACCATTTCTAGTGACAAAATTTGTCTAAATGCTCCCGAAGATTATTAAGTGATAACACAAAAGAGTGTATGGAAATTTAATCAAACTTAGTGCTTACAGTTCCTATCAAAATATGTCGCTTTCTGTCAGTATCACTTAAAATCAGATCAACTGTAGAATAAAAATTCTGACTAACGTTTCAAAAAGATATAAAATAATTATTCCGCTCTAGTTCGAGGAAATTTAACGAAATTGGGTATGTATGTTTCCGCCGACATTTCGAAGTTTTGGTTTCAATTAATTTTTATTTAAATTGGAATTTTATGACAATAGCAAGTACTCCGCTTCGAAATATTACAAAAATTATATGCTATAAATAACATTAAGAAACCATCTACAGTACATTAACCAGAAAGAGATCTAAGTTTAGTTGACGCGATAGCGAATGACGTCACTATACAAGAATGCTATTGTGAAACGGATCTTTTTTATGACTGTCTCGGATCACTTCCATAGTTGTTTAGGACCATTATTATTGCATCACCCAAAGTAGGATTGCCAATAATTAATATATAAGTTACAAAACGTAAAAATATTTATTTCATTAAAAAAAAATGAAATAGTTTTAAGTGATTTAGTAAGATGAACTGCTATTTTTTCAAAGTCATGCTAAAAAGTTTAGTAAAACATTAAGAACATTTGTTCATCTTCTATAAAAATATTTAGTAAGGATTTGGTGTCCTACCCCAAATGATTATTTAAATTAATATTAAACCTTCAAGTTTTAGATAATTCCAAATTAAAAAAAAAAAAAAAGTGCAATTCAGAATATGAAACCGAAAGTATAATATTATGTATAGGTTATTTTGTTTAGAAAAAAATCAATATTTACTAATAAATATCAGAACAATTGTACGTTAGAATTATCTGCACAGATTAAATGACGTCCGACTGTAAAATGTTCCACTTGTCGTTACTTGTAAATAGCAAAGAAACCTGAAACTAAACACCAGAAATTTCGAATGCATTCCTGGAATTTGCTGCATAGCAAGCGAAGTGTGTATATTCCCTCACCCTGGTAGTTGGTGAGGTAGTAGTGCTACTTTACTAAGGAATTATTATTAATATAAAACAAGGTGGTTTTTCCTTTGCCTTCTTTGTCATAGCATTCTATGTCTGTAGATGTGCATGTTCAGGAGACGATTTGCCTTTGGAGAGTTTTCTCAACTTGGAGGTTGAGAAAAATCCTCAACCTCCGTTTGAGACCTGCCAACTTACCTCTGGTTGAAAATCCCTGATAAAGGTTCTTCGCGTCATAGACGGGATTCTAATTCAGTTCTTTCCAGCCAAGTGGCTCCTGTTGCAAAAACCAATTGAACCGCAGAGGCTCAGCAAATAAAGCAGCAACTCTTTTTAAACGAATTTTGCACTGGCTAGACGTAACACAGATACAGCTGTCCGAAGAAGAATTCATCTTAATGCTACAATTAGTCATCTTAGAATGCAAGTCCTGACACACACACACATACATCACAGAACAACCAACCCTCGCATTCTTTGATTCTTTTACCTTGAACTGACTGCTTCCAAGAGGCCAGTGAATAGCACACATGCGATAACTTAATCCAAACGTAAAAGTCGTACACTATGAGTTGTCTAAAGCAGTTTCCCACGCCTTCTTATATAGATAAAGGGAAAAACCAGAAATAAATAAATAAACATATCAAAAAAGGATCTTAATTAGGACTACATGATCGCTTGTGAGTATTGTTTGTGTTGTTATGTCACTCATCTGACACCCACACAGCTTCCGTTCGGAGTCATACCACAGACTCCGTTGTCGTAAAAATGCTAAACACGCGTAGAAGACGAAGCAGTATTTGTTCGGTCGCCACCCAGTTTGGTTCAATCAAGAGTCAGTGGCCGCACTTTACTGTACTGAGATATGGATGTCATGAAGGCAAATGAAAGAGATAAGTGGGAGACTTTTGGTCATAAATAAAAACGGGCCGACCCATTAAGAAAGATTCCTCAGTCATCATAGCGTTCTTACTGCTGTCTCGCTCGACCTACAGAACTTGTTTCGTCGTCAAGACTCGTTCGTCACAACAGCGAGTCAGGATCGCATTAACGGAGTTTTCAACACACAGAGAAGTCAAAGCTGAAGATTTGACGAAATATTTGATTTTTTTTTTTTTTTTTGTCTTTCTTCAATAGTTTTCAAAACGTAGTTATGACTTTGGAATGTAATTCAGTAAATTTACTGTGTCGTACTGGGGAAGCAGTTAATCCGAAAAAGAAGCCCTCCCGCCCATCCATGCACGCACGCACGCACGCGCGCGCGCACACACCGGAATGATGGTTCTCCTCGACGCTTTCTTGTAAGGATATAATTTTTCTCATGCTTCTATGAGAAAAACTGGTATGCGAGGAAGGCTGTGAGATCCAGCGAATTCTTTTTTTCCAGATTATTTCTAAATTTTTTGGGTAAAAAAAAAAAAAATCTCTGTTCCCTTCAGTATGAGACTGGCTAACTCACTTGCTGTTAAAAAGCCTTCATAAAGGTCCTTTGCGTCCTAGACTGTATTAGAATAGAGGTCGTTTAAACTAAAGAACATTGCCAAAACGGACTTAAGGACTTGAATTTTTCTTAAGGACCACGTCCTTTAGAAATTCTTAAGCATCACGTCTCCGTAGTCTTTAAGAATGGAAAAGGTCTGTCGAATAGGGTAAAGTAGTTTCTTTTCTCTTTTTTTTTTTTTTAACTGATCTCCTCAATATTTACCTATTAACCAAAGATATGTGGAAAGACTCATCCGATGAAAATTAGTCCACTTATTAATCTAGAAGTTTGAGTTGTCTGACAATAAATTTCCGTTGCAATGGTTAAACTAGGCAGTAAGACATCATCGCTTAAGATGTACCACCAAACAGGAGCCTCTTGATACATTAATGGCAATTCCTTGCATATAATGCTTCGTCGTCCTAAAATCTTGAACTGACGTGATTTTATCTACTCTACAGTAGCGTTATTCCTATACTGCAGTTCACAAATGTATAATCTGATCTGATCTCCATTTTTTTTTCCGTAAAGAGAGCCAATTAAAAATGGGATCAAAATAAAAATAAATTTGTTAAAAGTCATACGCAGATCGATGGCTAACACATTAGTCATCAATCTGTCTCTCCTTATCAAACAGACCATGAATATGAATATCCCACCGCAAGCAATGAATGTTTCGTGAATGTGTTTGGCTATAAGATTCATTTCGTCGTCGGGTGGGAACTATTACAATCCTTATCCTATCCCTGGATCGGATTCATAGTACAAGAAAAACATGTGATGTAAAAGTAAGCGAAGAAACCCAATATATTTAATATGAGACGGGCCTTTGTCAGGAGTTCCCCCCGAATGCATCACACCTCACAAGAGCAATTTACGAAAACGCTGATCAAACTTAACACCATTACAGTAAGAGTGTCCTTATTTGAAACAACGATTTGCTTATCTACGTATTAGAATACACAAATAAATCCTTTAATAATTCTTAGCTACCGTTCAGCCATTACTGTTTGAAATTAGTTGGCAGTTGAACTCGATCTTTCGTCATCTCGGCAGTTCAGGATATTTTGGCAACCTAGTAGACGAATGCCGATCTTCCTAATTTTATGTATGCTGCACAGCTATTTAACTGTTACATGTTGCAAATTTTAGTTTTCAATCAGCTGATGAAATTAATGTTATATACCTGAATTAAATTATATTTAAATTTTGAAATATTGTCTTCTGCAGAACTAGATCTAATTGCATAGTGTAATTAATCCTTATTTCTGTAATATCTTATGCATGTAAAGTGATTGCGTTCTCCTGGCCGGTTTTACGGTTTTCTGGGATGAAAAACCTGTGTTTCAAGAAAAATATATATCCTAACCTCTCCGTAGACTTCGAACGCAGGCCTCTCCAGTGAAAGGGTATCGTCGAAACGGATTGAGCTACGGAAGCTCTTGAAACATTTGGGAAATAAAATTCCATCCTACACAGTTTAGTTTAACCTCATACATCGACGATGTACTGTTCGAAGGACAAGTCAAATCTACTAGAACATGTTTCTGTAATAGTTTTCAGAGCTTAACAAGATTTGCCGCTTTTGTTACCTTTTTTATCAAATTAATAATTCTTCTTATTATTTTAATCTCTACTGTCCTACTTTAAGAAAATGTAAGAAATTTATTTCTTAAAACCTTAAGGAATAATTTCCTTAATTAAAAGAAAGTAGGGAACTTTATTTTAAGATGATCTTGAGTTGGGTATGCTGTTTTATTTTTTAAAAAAAAAGCAAAAAAAGAAAGAAAGTAAGAAATGCTGAACACAAGAAGTGGAATATCGACTCTAATTCGTTGTAGGCCGATCTCGAGATATTAAAGAGTTTCACGTTAGCTTGAACTGCAATTTCTGACTGAGAGATAGTTTAACGAAGTCAATATATTATGAGAAACACGATATTGGCGAAACTTCTATTTATAAACAACATTTTTAGACTGTCTAAATTCCAAAATGTCTTCAGGAGGCTGTATGTATAACGTAAACGGTTTTGACAATACTCCCAAACTGAATTAATTTGATATATAGCTCTCATTATATATCTGTTTCCATTTAATTAATCGTTTGTATAATCCCGGAGTGATCCATTCATCTCTATTGTGTTGAGCTTCCATTCAACTCAAAAATTACCTTTGTTTGACGATGCGCTAAACCATCCACCCTACTATGAGTTCACCTCATCCATTGCATGAAGTTGGGTATGTTTGTTTTATTTCTTGCAACGTTTTAATATTGTTTTGCCTTTGTACAGTATTGTTGACGAATACCGCGCCTATTATTATACGATAAACACTTGAACAACCCAACCAGAATTGCAAGATATTAGAGCAATGTCGACAATCTAGGCGTGTGCCAGTACTCATTTTGTAATGGGGGAGAACGTGGGAGTAAAGAAACAAAATCTATTTCACTGAATCCCACGCATAATTTTACAATAACATAAACTCACGAAGACGAAATAGAATACAGGAAACTACGCTGAATGAAATGTTTACACACTCTATTGCCAGTTATTAACCTTCTTGAAATGTCCTAAAAAGGCTGGTCAGTACACTTGAATTCTCATTTTTACGCTAGTAAATTGATTTACCGTGTTTCTGCAAGTGTGTGTGTTCTAATAATATGTTTGCGAGAGGGAGGGTAAGTGGTGCACGTCGAGAGACAGCCACGAGTTATTTGAAGCTCTTCAGAAGATGGACAGAACGCATAAACAGTTTGGGGCGCAGCGAGACAGGAACAGCATCATCTTTGCGACGCTGCACCCTTGTTACCAGTGTTCTCTAGAAATTCGCTCAGGTCGATTTAATACAAGTGCAGGTTTTTACTTTAATAGCGACTGGGCCGAGACACGATTGGTATGTGGCTTTCTGTAATCCACGTTTTATGTCTGCTGTTAAGTTCTGTGGTCTCTGTTTAATGACTTTAATGTTTACTCACAAGATGTACTTTTTTGTTTTTTTTTTTGCGGAAATAAGAACAGTTTGGGGGTGAGGAAGTCACACCTTTGAAATGAGATTCTTTGTAAATATTCTTCAAATTCCTAGTCAAAACCACTTTTTTTTTTTTTTATTCCATTCTTATACCCTGCAATTTGAAATTCGGTGGTAATGACAACGATTAAACTTGTTACCTTTAGGAAAAGCCACAATTCCCATTAAACAAAGCATACTTCAATAGAAAATCGTTTTTTTATCTCCTCCGTATCATGAAGCCTTTCGCTTTCAAGAAAGCTTTTAGTATAATCGATTCATTATTCACATTACTTTTCTAATCTTACTTTCTTAAAAGTAAGATTAGAAATACTGAACACGAGTATTCTCGGATGTCTTTCTCTATCTACGATTTCAACATTCATGTAGCAGATGACCATAACAGCATCACCATCAACTTTGCATTAAATTCCGCTGATAAGCAAATTAAGATCAACCATGTCTCGTATTTAATGCGTAGTGCAAGTTTGCCATCTTCGCTATTATTTCGGTAAGGCCTAGCGTTATAATGGAGGTATCTGACCGGACAATAAGATGAACCTGTCTCTATCGTGACTGCCTGTCATTCATTGACTATTCTGTCGTGACTCACAGCTTTAAGAAACTAAATTAAAGATAGTGGTGTTTCCCGTTTTTGACAGCTTAGGTCAAATTCACACTGCAGCATGGCAATGTTCAACAGGAATAGCATCATCCATTTAATTTCGTGAAGTTTTCCCTTTTAAAAACAGATCTTAGGTGTGTAATTTTTTTTCCGGAATTATTTTCAAATGAAATATTGATTGTATCATACAGTAATCAGGAGGTGTGTTCTACTTAAAATAATTTCTATTGTGTTATATGATATAATATTGAAGGAACTGTGTAAAGATTGAAAGTAACTGAAGTACGATGCAGTTTTAAAGTTTTTTTAAAAAGTAAATATTAGTTTGAGAGGTTGCTTAGGCATAGTATAGAAGGTTTCGATTTTGGAATTAAAATAAATTAGCGCTAAATATTATAGGACGGCAATGGCCAAATGTCGGCAAGGTTGGCCGATAGTTTGAGCCTTCGCTCTCTATCCTGTAAGTAGAGAGTGTGACTACTGTAGAACTTAGACAGTTGTGGAAGTTCTTAATATCGTGATGTGGATGATGATTTTCACCTCCAGGTGTGAGACTACCATTCTTACGGGAGGTGTGAAATTATCGGAAAAAAAGAAAAGACCAATGCGGTTCACTATTGAAGGATTTTCAGAATATTCACCCGTTCTCACAGCACTAAATATAATACGGTTGCAATTTTCCCGGGGAACACGACCATAAAAGGGGCGGGGGAAGACAAAACGAGGACCGTTGGTCAAATAACCGACTTTTATTTCTACGATGTGTCTTGCATATTTTCCCCCCATCCAATATCATATCTTAATGAAGACGTCAAAGTAATTTGATGTAATGCGTGCTTTATAGGAAGAAGAACTTCAGAATAGCTTTATGAGAAGAAGAATGTTCGATTTAAGATACGATTTTTCATTTATAAGGGTTTTCCAACTACAGGGGAGTTAGTCGTTCTTGCGATGCTCGTAAGGTTACCTTTCCCAGAAATTTAAGTTTCCTCTTTCCTCTGATTTCCTAATAGTAAATATTTTCTTCTGTTTTGCGATATTTTCAAATCACTTTCTTCTGCGTGTAGTCACATTTAAATGAAAGAAACACGTCTCTGGATTAAAAGAAAGGTACGGAATTTGTAATATGCGGTTAATTTTTAATATCTAGCACATTCTAATCTATACCTACAATTATTATTATTATTTTTTTTAATTCTAAGAGAAGTTATTAAAGTTTCGCTTTGACTAATCAATATTTTGGGTGGCATTAATTTCTCTCTATAAATGTTTTCGCATACAAATTGCTTATGTAGTTACAATTATGATTATGGCGGAAGCTTAAGGCTTAGATGGATATAGGACGAAGCCTAAGGCTATGAGGCATCTCTTCTGGCCAGAGGGAAATAAAACAAGCAGTCACCTCCGAATGAAATTGACTAACCCTCAGATTTTAAAAATCTAGTTGCCATAGTGGCCAGCATCTCTGCTCTCCAACCAGAGATGCTGGTTCGCACTACGGGCCTGAATGCTTGTGAATGTCGTTAGTTGAGAAATGAATTTCACTGCCGGTGTGAGGCCACCGCATCGCTTATCACAGACCTGAAATGGATTTAAAAAAGTTCAATGTTTCGCCTCTAGAGCAGAGTTTATGGACTATCTAAAATATAACAAAAATAATAACTTAAAAAAAAAATACTCCACCCACAGTACAAATATACTATTGAATTATAACCTTCTGTGGGTGGAAGTCGCATTAAAAAAATCCCAAGCTAATCTTAATGAAAATGTCGCACAAAATGCAGCTACTTTTTTTTTTTTTTTTGGTTTTTAGTAGTTAGACAGTTCTAGATATAAGATAATTGCTAATCTTTTTTTTCCTGAAAAATTTATCTTTTTCCTCTTTATAGCGCTTTTATCCCACTTAGTCTAGGGTTCGCTATGATTATGCGACTGCGAGAAACCTCAACCGGCTAGTCGCAGAGTCTGGCTTTGGGGGATAGTTCTTTTGCGTGTGTTCATGGGACGGTTTGCCTGTTCTGGGGAACAAAAAAAAATTCTACCTCCGTATGAGACCTGCTAACTCACCTTTAGTCGAAAGAGACCAGATAAAGGTTCCTCATGTCTTGGACGGGAATCGAATCCAGGTCTTACCGACCAAAATGCTTCATTTATACCGACCGAACTATGGAGACTCTTCTTGAAAAAAATATCTGACCCAGTTTATCTTGTGCCTAGAGTTGGATATACTAATATTCTGAGTAATTAGCAATGATACATTGTAAAAGTTATCATTATGTACTGATAAAGCAATTCTGGGAAAATATTACCTTACAGATTATTTACTGCTTCTTGCATATGAAAACAAGTACAAACATGAGGCATCGCAGATGGTTTTAATTTAGTGGAAATGCGCGAACAAGTTGAACCCTAAACATATGAATCTGTATTTATATTTCAAATCACTTGTTTTCATTCTGGATTCGTTTCCGTTTGCGAAGTAATCTTGTCTGGTTATTGAGTACATATCATACTTGCGCACCAACTAACAAGCTGTAGATTCTAATCTCGCCGTGATTATGGATGTTTGAATATCTTTAAGTAAGTTGGAAAAAGTTCTGTTTCGAGTAAGGTGTTTAGGGATTACATAACCTTTACCCCTACCGTGGCACTAATGTTCTATAAGTATACAACTATTTGTTGGTGGAGTTCACATAAATAAATCAAAATTCAGACATTTCAAAAAAAAACGCTAGAACATATTAACACAAAAGCTGCTACAATCAGTTTTGAGGACTATCTAAGGAGAATACATTAGAAATCACAGAAATAACGAAGATTGTTCATTACAATAATATTTAGTGCTCACAAATTCTGGATTACAAATTTGGATATGTTTATACTGAATTCAGCGAAGAATGGCAAACATCTATGATCACGATAGCATCGAAAAACCATGTTTTGGTAGCAGGGTTTTCTGTCTTACAGATTCGGGCGCTCGAATGATTTTATTATACTGATGAAGAAATTACCCTGAAACTCTTTGTCGTTGTACTATAAACTATGAGAAACGTTATTAAATGCGATACAGATCGAATCATTTTATATACCAACTTTTCATGAAGTATAAAAAAAAAGGTCAGAATTATTTCAGCAAGTCCTAATTAAAGTTTTACTTGTATCAACCTGCACGTACAAGCAGTATCAATAAATTGCAATAAAATATTCGCTTTCTTTAAAGTTTTGCTCAATTTATACTCATTTAAACAGAACTTTTACGGTATATGTCGAATAAACACGTGAATAGTGGTTACCGATACAAGCTTCAGGGTTAAGAAACGAGTTGCTACAACCTGTCGCAAAATGCACGCTCCGAATTATATTAAGAAGAATAACAATTGCACAAAGAAATGGGATTGCGAATGGAAACACCATTCTATTAAAATGGAATCAAAGATATAATGCTGGTAATTTTCCAGCCGAAGAACTGATTTTGAGCAAAATATTGACAAAAAATGAAAAAAGAAAATACAAAAAGAGAAAATTTGTAACGCAACCGCGTAATAAAAAAATATTGTGGCTTTATAAATGTAAATACCATCTGATTTTAACACTACAGAAGTTTAATTATTCAAACGTGATTTATTAACCGAAATGTTTGTCATCTGATGTCTCCCTCTTTATAATTTATATCGCTGTTTCTAATAGGTTTTACTCACACTCAAACTTAACCTTTCTAATAGGTTTTACTCAAGTGGATTTCGTTAGAAATCCACTTGATGAAACCAAAACTTCAAGCGGTTTTAAAACAATGTGGGATTTAATATCCCCTTAACTTAAATAGTGTTTACATCGCCGAAATGAAGCCTATTGGCTCTTTATATTTATATAAAAACTTCAATTTCCTAACGCGAATTAAGCCTCCTCTTCTTTTCCCTCTCGGTCGTCAAGCGACCGGTGGGACTGTATACACGTGAGTGACTCGTAAACATCGGTCTTGTGCCTAAGCGGAAGGACTCGCGGCCGTATGCTACACATGGCATGGGGGGTGCTCCTGTTACGTATCAACAACTATTCAAGTTCTCACCTGAGTAGACATACCTTTGGTATCAGTGACGGTCGGCGGCCAGTCTCTCTCTCACTTGTCACTGCGATTACCTCCTCGGCCATCGAAAATCCATAATGCTCGATATGTGGCAAGTTACGGACGCACGAAGGTCTTAGAAGACACAAAAGCGATATCCGAGATTTTGCCCTCTGTTGGACGACTCACAGCGAAAGGTGTACGCAACGGCGGTTCGGCGCCGACTGCCGCTTCTTTAGCTCGGTGCCCCGCTGAAATCGAGGTCAGGCGGAGAGCAGAGGAGCAAGACGGCGGAGATGAGCAGCAGGGGCGCCGGCTGTGTGATCCCAAGTTCTCCTTAAGGCCCGCACCGGCTGACCTACCTGCGCCTCCACTGCCCCGATGGCAGGTGACAGCTTGCGCTCCGCCTCGGGCCGCTCTCGCCATCCGCGAGAAACCCGGCCGTTTCTTCTCCGCCAATCACTTTGGCCTTCTGCTTGGCACCTCACGATCTCACGTGAATTTTTTGTTGTTGTTGTTTACTTTGTTTTACGGAGATGCATTCTTGATGGGCTGCTTCAGGACCTTGCTCCGTCGTTCAGGCAACCGTAGGACATTAGAAAGGATGGGGGGAAAACAAACTCGCGGTATTCCTAAAAGACCATGAAATTCTCCCCCCCCCCCCTTTCTCGTGCTCTCAAAGGGTCGTGTGCAGGACGCACCCTTCCTGTCGCAGCCGTGGGCTACGGAACGTGGGGTCAGAGTCGCTTCAACGCGTGGTGTTTCATTTGCAAAATCGTCATTCCCCGAGGCTGGGAAATACACACAAGAAACCAATCAACACTGTTGGAACGTAAAGATGAAACTGGAATTCTTGCTGTCTGAAATCCTCGACTTGGAACTTCGGTGTGAAACTATGATAAAGTATACGGTGAGAAAGACGAAATTCTTTCGTCTAATTCGAAAGAATGCCACGAATACAGCCGATAAAGAGTACATATCTAGATTTTTTTTTATATTTTTAATATCAATCTTTTAGGATTTAAATTTTCTGCTTAGTATAAACTGGAATCGTTAAAGTTGAAGATCACTAACATTGCTTCGAATTCATGAGTTGCTAAAGATTGGCGCATTTGTTGATTATGTCTAATAATAATACTAAAATTGAAAATGCAGATTCGTGATTAAATCTTTGAGCACTTAAAAATAAATAAATAAACAAAAATAAATAAATTCTCATCTGAGTCAAAGCTAAATGATTTTCTTCTGCAAAAATTCATTCATCAATTACATATTTCGTCATATTAACATTAGGACAAAATCAATCAATATCGATCCACACCGTTTTAGTAATCAATACTGCGTTTATTTTCATAAGTTCATACTTCGATGAATTCTGCTCATCATTTAACATGTTGTGAGCGTTAATTACATTCAGTATAAACACTGAAGGCATATTTCGACCAAAACGGATAATACTTTTCTAAATCCTATTAATTTCTAAATCAAAAGTGATTATAAAGTAGAGATTTGTTGTAACTATGGCGAAGTGTAGCAGTGTAAGCGTATAACACATGATATAATCTGAGAAGTTTAAGGAAACACATTATTATTTACTGTCATTTACGTGAATATCAAATATAGTTCACACACCTTAAAATCTCTTTTCCTATTTAATATTATCGCTTTAATTCAATTCGTTTTATTCGATGAGTTAAATTGAGACAGTGTTTGTTGTTCGTCTTGTGCATCGCACAAACAAAGTCAACACCAGTTTCGATGTGTTTGCATTAAGCAGTCGTCATTTACACTTGAGCTTTCATTTCCCACATATCCACATTTATTCCCGATAAATACTTCCACCTAGTCTCTATTTAAATAAACCAGTTTCCTCTTACGAGCGTCACTGGTTTAACGGAAAACTTTTTCCTCAAATGAAGTGTGTTTTTCGTTCCGTTTATCATTTGTTCTGACATTTTTTCTTCCCCTCTTAAGACCGAAACCTCATCGTCAGGGTTCAGAACGTTTTAATTAGCACCACTTCTCCGTCTCCGCTTGGTCGACTGCTAACTGAAACTTTCTACCCTTAACCTCCGGTACTGAGGCAATTACCAGTTTAGCTGGTAGATCGAGCCCGGGTCAGTGAACCGTATCCGAAGCACTTTTTTTTTTTATTTCCTTTTCTTTTTCCCTTCCTTGGGTAGGTTACAATATTTTCTGCTCGGTTTGGTAGGATCTGAATCGAGACGATAAAACCATATTGGCGTACCTTGGGAAGAGTCATTCATATTATTTACACAGTCAAGTTTCGAAATTTAAACACACTCGCATTATTGTGAACATATCGAGAGTTTTTTTTTTTGTTTTGATCAGTTCTTCACTGGAAGATAAGTGGTCCCCCTAATATCTATAAATCATCATCCACTAGTTTTATCTACTGATTTTAATTCGTAAAATTATGAGATTTTTTCTAAATTTTATTTACTAAAACGATTTTACTTCTTGGGTTTGCCGAATTTATTTATTCATCAGATGAGTGATTTAAACATGTGGATAAAAATGTTTGTTCACTCATTTGTTATGGGTGTCACAGCTTGTATGACATCTCCAGTCAAAAAAAAAAAAAAAAAAAAAAAATATATATATATATATATATATATTGCGAATGTAAAAAAAAATCTCTGCGTGCGTTGATGTAGCTCGACAAGTTATTGCATCTGTAGAGTCGCATCTGGAATTTGCGGTAGGAGTTGTTCCCATAAATGAAATCCTTAAAAACTTCATAATTCAGCTAATTCTTGAATTGAATGCGCTTCTTAATGTAACTGGCATCCTAGACAAGACAACCTTTTGATCGTCCCTCAAGATTGTAATTATTAGATTACCAATATTAGCAAGTGACACAAGAAAGTGACTGCTAAATCCTGATATTCAAATCACTGTGCATTCTCTTGCGTCATAAATACTGGAAATCAGTTTACTGCGCAACAACCGCTTGGTTTAGAAGAAATGCCACTTACAGAAGGGAATTTCTAACAGCAGTTTAAAATTAACTATACCTGAGAATTTGAAAGTTTGAACCTGGCCATTTACCCCATAGCATAGGGATAATACAGATAAAACAACCAAGTATTTTTTATAATTAGTTAGCTATGAAGAAATATTGGTTGGAATCGCCTTGAGTTTATCACTTAGTTTTTCTGTAGTTATAAGAAATAGTTATTACATTCATTATGTATAACAAATCCATGAAATAGCAACTCATTCAAATAGTTCTTGCAGTCCTTTATGCTGCAAAATTTAATCAAACATCTTTTGAAGTACCACAAAATTCAACAGGTTCTTTTTTTTTTTTCATTTTAAATGATTTATTTATTAATTTTGAATTAGAGACTTCGTTATCAGTTGTTGCAGGAGTAATTGACAACTGAATCTGTTTATTAGTTTAGTGGCGCGTAATATATTTTACAAAGAAATGCATCAAAAATTGAGGCAAGAGGAAGACGTGCTGAAAATGCTACCTTTGATTTTAGAGTAAAGAGGGAGTGAAACGAGGAAAAAATGCATCTTTTTTCATTCTCTCCAATTTCATAATAATTTGATCAGCTATCTTTAAAAATAAGAGAAACTTCGAAAGATTTATGAGACTCTTTCCTAACATACTCGAAACGCCCAATTTATGTATACAGTTATAGGTGGGAGACACAGAGTGTTGAAGCCACAAGGGCGTGCCGGACGTTACCAGGTCGTGGACGGCAGTGCAAATTACGCCTAGACCTTAAGGCGTATTAACTTGGACTGAAGTAGAGTATTCACGTGAATAGATTGAAGCAAACCATGTTCGACGTACTCGTGACAAACTGTTCGAACTAATACGAAAATCTGCATCCGTTTCAGTGGAAGTAACAAAACACTTGTGGAAACTGTGAATATGTTCGTCATTGTAATTTTTATATATCAGTAACTGATGCCTTCTCTTACGATGTATGCATTACCACTGTTAACTTTTACTTCTCGATACTTCAGTCATGAAGACGATGTGACCTTTCTTGTTAGAAAGACCCAAGTTCGAATCCTGTCTAGGATGTGAATAACTTTTGTCAGGGCTTTTTAACTAAAGATGCGTTAGCTCGTCTCATACATAGTCATATAGGATTGTTCTTCCTGCAACTCGATTTTTTAATCCTGCAAACCAAGCAATCACAGAATTAATAGATGTAATATAAGCCTTATAGTGTAATTCCTTTGGCTGTAATATCAACTTTCCAAAAAATATCAAATATTATAATATCAATTTGCAAATAAAAAAAAAGTCAGAAAAGTATTTTTTAATAAATATTCATCCAGTTTTTTTTTTTTTTATCTGAAGTAACTCAATTTTTTCTCTTATTCTATTAAAAAAACTTTAAAACGTCTACGAAATGGGAAAAATGTTTTAATAATAAATAAAATCTTAAATAAATTTAAATAAAATAATATAAAGGAATTAATAATAAACATTATTATTATTATATAAAATATCATATTATTTATATTATCATATTATAAAATAAAATTAATAAAATGTTTATTTTCCCTTAAGTTTTAAATCATATTATTTTTAAATTATGAATAAGTGTTTTTATTTTAATTTTAGGGAAAAATCGGTATTATGAATTGAAAAATCAATACAAACTCGTCTATATCATTCTTTTGTCCATGTCTTAAGTAGAATTCGAATCCACAGCTTTTGCAGTAAACAAAATGCCGTTCACTAACTCAGCTACCGAAACTGACCACATACGTGTATAATACCCCCCCCCCGCTTATTTCAAAAAGTTTGGCACAGGTCTTTTTTTTTTTTCCGCAACCATTTGAAACCCGAAAATTGGAATATGCTATTAGAAAAGTATGTGGATATATTCACAGAGTCCGCATTCCTTACTTAAACAAAAAAAGTGAAATTATGTATAATGGCTAAGCAGCAGAAATATGAATTTTTAAAAAATGTAAACTCCTTACAGTTTATACTTTCAAATTGTTCAGTCGATCAGCTTTTCGGAGCGGCAAGGACTAATAAACTCTATTTCAATCTATTTCTTTCAGTAAGGAAGAGCACACAGACACACACACACACAAAAAAAAAAAAAACGCTTGGTTACTCGATTCATATTGTTAATGTTACAGAATTTTACCTCTTATTCAAAATCGATTTATAGCTATTTTCATGCTATTCAAAATTATCTATACTCACCCCAATTATCTTCATACTTTTAGTTATCAGTCAAAACAGTCTTAATTTGCGTTCACGTCTTTAAGTGATGATGTTCCACTTTCTTTTTTTTTTTTTTTAATATCCGCCTGCTCTCCTTCAAAAAGTGTCAGAGATTCGGATCCACCTCTTCCCCTCCCCATTTACATATTTTAAAGAGATAAAATTATAGTAATAGGTAAACATTTGTCTTAAAATTTTCACATGATTTATAGTTTTCTATTTTCAATGGTTACAGATATATGGTATTTCAATGGTATTCGCTTCACCATATTTTGTAATAAAATAAAACATAATTCGGCAACTTTTTGAATGTTTACCACTTGAAGATTTTTTAAATATACTATTGTGTAGGAAATTAAATAACATCGTTCTAGATTCACTATCCTCAGCCACAAGATGTTATATTTTCATTATAAACTAAAAAAAAATTGATATACTTTACGAATCCCCCTTCGTAAAGTGCTCCCCCAAAAAGAAGTCTGTCATTCACTGTTCACTTGTATACCCAGCAGCACATTTATTATCAAACAAAACCTACCCTTCATAATGTCTTTTTAATTTATTCTGTTGTCTTCGATCTATCATTTCTAATCAGTCATTTGCTCATTTGCATTATATAATATTATACAACCATTCAAACTGTAGACTTCTTAATATTTCGCATATTATGTCTCTAGAACAGAGGTATTTCAATGATACCGAAATATTATGCTTATTTAGTGCCAAAAATATTCAATACACTACCTTTAACAATAAAAAATAAAACTAACCCAAACAAATACAAAACTCTAATGAAAGAATATTTCTTTTTCCACAGGAAATGAGGAAACTCTCTTCAAAATAATTGCATCAATGATCAGTGTTAGCATATTTGTATTCAAATATCCAGTTTGATGTGTAAAATGTAAACATTTAAATATTATTTAATTACTTTCTTTTATTTGGTTCCAAACCTAATTAATGTTATGCATATTTTCTGTTCATATTAGCATGTCTCCTGTGATTTCAATATGTTATTATATAATAATAATAATAATAGTAATAATAATAATAATAATAATAATAATAATATATAATATGTATAATATATGGTTGCACGTGTGTGTATATAATGATGATGAATTACTTAACTTTCTGTAACTTTATGCATATCGTAACCTGGACGAGCTGTTACACTTAAATTACATATACAATTATGCAAAATTTTGTACTATAACATGAAGCTTAGAATAAAGAAATCTATCAAAAAAATAATAATAACTAGAAAAAAAGGATATCTTACCCTCTCATGGAGCTCAAGAACATGCAATTACAAATTTTCGGACAGCAGTCGAGAAAGGGACATTCGTTGCTGTCCTTAACTTTTGCTTCCTTTTCGCCAATCACACTTAGAAATATGTCTCGAATGCTATCTTCACATGCATATTTTTCTTTTCTTTTTTTTTCACACCTGTCGAGCTCACTTTCCCCCCTCTTCCCCTCGTACCGAACTCGAAAACCTGGGATCAACAAAGAAGCTTAAAAAGTGATTCATTTAGTTGTACCTATCTTTGGACTCCAGAAAACGCGGCTGCATTTTAGGAGGCTCAAGAATCTGTGTGTGTGTGGGGGGGGGGGAGATTGAGGAGAGATTACTAGTCTTTCTTATTAGCATAGAATACTTGTTTGGTGCAAGGTAGGGGCAGTCCGGTTTCAGCCCTCCTTCTTAATCCATCACGGGACGTAAATAGGGCACAGAGTTGCTCTCACAGCGACACCAGTTTTCAGGGGAGCAAAGTTCCCCCTGCTTCCTTAAGTATCTAGATCAGTGAAGTATCCCCTGTGGTGAGCAGGGCCGGGAGAGACAAGAAGACGACACTGCGGATAAGGGCGGCGCCAAGAATAGATTCCAGTTTCACTTAACTGGGGGAAGGAAAGAGAGAGAGAGAGAGAGAGAGAGAGAGAGAGCAGACATACCTGTCCCATTTCCGAGACCTGATGAAATGGAGGGAGGTCAACGAGGTCATACCAAAGGTCATACACAAACAAGAAAACCCTCAAGAACGATGAAACTCCGTAATGCTCTAAGAGAGAAAATACAAATTTAAAATCCTAGTAAACAGTCGCCATACCTTTAGTCAAACAAGTAGTTTGTCTGTTAAAGTGCGTGGAATATGGAAATCCTGCAATGCTGACATGCTAAGACAAATTTGTGTCAACCGTTACACTAAGAAAAGACACAAATACCGTGATCGGCATTCATTATTTCATTTTTCTATTCTTGTAAGGTAATGCATGAATGTGTATTGTTTTCATGCGAAGTTGGTAGAAAGTTAAGTTAGAAAAGGAAGAAAATATTAAACAACAAAAAAAGTAAGTATCCTCCAAGATCTAATATTAAATTTCTTTGCTTTTACCTTGCTAATATTTAGCAAAGAATTATTAATTGATAAAACCTAACTGTAGACGTTTTAAGAGGAAAGATAATTAAACATGACTTGACTCATTTGTTTCGCCATAAGAAATATTGTTTGTTTTTTAAGAGCAAATCCATTTATGTTTGACGTGTAGTATATTTACGATTTTATCGCTAATATATCATTACCGGCTTGATTGGCTGAGTAGTTAACGTATTTGCTCTCCAACTAACGAGCTGTGGGTTCGATTCCGGATATAGATGTTTATGAGTGTTTCACTTATTCTGTACAGAAAAAGAGTGGCATCGCTACTACTGCTAGCAGTTACTTCACTCCCAAAACTCTGAGAGGTCATACGGCATTCAAGTAACGGCAATGTGAAAAAAAAAAAAAAAAAGAGGACACTCTAAATTTCGGTTTACTGTTAATATCTTTCACACGTATTCAAATATAATACGAGTCTATCAGAGATTTTTAATATCTTGTAAGGGCAATGCATTTAAAATATTTATAACTAATATCTGGTTTACATTAGATAAAGAATCCAAGGGAGAAAAATTCAATCACTAAGAAATGCAAAGTAAAGAAACTACTCAGACACAAAGTGAGACATCGGTCGTAGAATGATTATACAAATATCCGAGGAGAGGGGGGGGTTAATGAAATATTTGTAAACAATTACATACCCCCGCTAATGTTAGGTGAAGGAAATCCTATGTGTGCTGAAGGGTGTGCTTCCAAGGTATAATATAAGCAATATTTACAAAAGCCGAGGAGATGTATACGAACAGGAGGAATACAGAATTATAAATTAGAAAGTTAGTGGGTGCGGACGAGAAATATTTCTTTACTTTGGCGCTAGAATAAGTAATATTACGAAAAGCTTAACAGAATGTTAATTCATTTCATGGATGGTTTCAACTTCCTTAGATGTTTAATGGGGTACTTTTTTTAATTAAATATTTGGAAACAGATATTTATTTTCAGCAACACGTAACTATATTTGAGATAAATATTTAAGTCGCAGCCTTAATGTTTCAATTTTATTGTTTAAGAACAATGCCTACAGGTGTTTATCAAGCAGAACATCGTTTGATTGTCTTTTTCTAATACGTAATCTTACTTGCATCTCGAGATATATCTCCGTTTTCAAGATGATGTATATCACCCAAATGATCGTAGCACAGGAGATAAGAGTACGACGGCACGAAAGTTATGTTTTAAAATGCATGGTAGCAAAATTCTCTATTTCTTCCACTTTATAGTCGATAATTTTTGTTAGACATTCTGTTCGTCTCCTTATCTCCCATGGTACGGAAAATAAACGACTCTCTCTTACTTTAATGTGATATATTCATGGCTTGTTCCCAATGTTTGTTTTCAGAATAAATACAAAAGCAAAATCGAAGAAGCATGTGTGTGTGTGTGTGTGTGTGTGTGTGTGTGTGTGTGTGTGTGTGACATCACGAAGCCAAAAGGTGTAGCCTTTCTTTCTTTGTCTTGTACTTGCCTTATTGTTTGACACCTGAACAAGAAGAAAAGCTGTTTTTCTCAGTATGTTTGTCACTGGCCTTCAGGTGACAAATTTCTTTCTTAAATATATTAGCTGCGGGCATGCCGTGGCACTTTTGAGCGTCGCCTCCATCAGGAACGCTTGCCATCCCACTTGTTTGGGTTCTGCGGTGGAACCAAATATTTGCCTGAGGCTGAGAAGACAAATTCAAGGGCAGCAGTAGCTCAAATCTCTCTCTCTCTCTCTTTCTGTGTGTGTGTGTGTGTGTGTGTGTGTGTGTGTGTGTGTGTGTGTGTGTGTGTGTGTGTGTGTGTGTGTGTGTGTGTGTGTGTTCCGGAGTGCAATCGCCCATCCTTCCTTCACAAGTGGAACTCTATTCAAGTTCCCATTTAGCCTCACCGAAATTAGGGCACATCGCTAATTCCAACCCTCCCTCCATTTGTTTCCCCCTACACACACTTCCCCGTAATTCTCTCACTGAAGGCATGTGTTTGTCTAAAGATAAGGAAAACTGAAGCGACCATGTGGACATTGTACTGAATTCGCAGGTGACCAAGGTCATCACTAATATGCTCTTGGGGAGTAACCGCCACTGCAGTTGAGTATGGTCGCATTGTTGCGTATGTAGAGCACCTGTCCTACAAGGTTAAATTCTCCTCTGAGAGAAGCAGTTTCTTTGTGTGTCTCATCTGCACACTTTCTCTCTGTTAATTCGTGTCGAAATTATCCTTTCTATTGCAATGAGCAGTCATAGTCACTTAGAGTATAATGGAGAGATTTATAATATTGCACTAAACGGCTTCTAACCATCTCATATAATGACTTACTCTAAAAGAGTAAGTCATTATATGAGATGGTTAGAAGCCGTTAGAGTAAGTCAACTGCATTCTGAATAGACATTTTCGTCTAGAATGCGATTTACTCATTATTCCAAGGGCGTGAACATCGGACCCCATTTCTCATCAAGTAGGACGTGCATCAAGACTTGAAAAATAAGGAAGAAAAAGTTAGATCTTAAGAAAGTATATTGTCTGAAAACTGTTAGAAACATAATTGTAAAGGGCGATACCTACATACGCGTAGGCTTACCATAATTATGCCATGTATTTGTGTGAGTGCGATCTTTTGATAAAACTGTGGCTAGAAGATTTATAGTTATAGTTGGGATAATTATGACGTAATAATAGCAGGCCTTGACGACCGTGCTTATTATTCTTATTCCATTAACAATATGACTAGAAAGAACAATAGACAGAACTACAAAGACTCGGATATTAATTGTTATACTATTACTTAAAAAAGAAAGTAGTGCAAATTAGGGAAATATAGGGAGATCTGGTGGATACACTATGTTTTAATGTGCATTAAATTTTATTGATGTCTAAACTGTTATTAATATAGAATTTATGTTTGCTCCGGTTTTGTAACCGTAATTCTAGGATTTTGTTGGTTAGCATGTGTTTATTGAGTATACTCTGTTTGTTCTCCTGGCTTGTTTGTCGGATGAAAACTCAAGTTTCTTGCAGAATTGACACAACCTAATGAGATCTGCTACTCAGCTTCAATTGAAAGCAATGATAAAGGTTCATATTCTAAACGGAATTCGAATCCGTATCCTTCTTTCTAGCCAAAGGGCAATGTCGAAACCGACTGAGTTACACGGGTTCTGGAATAACATCACAGCAAGAAAAACTATTCAAAAATATATTTAAATGGCATTTCTCATCTAATCTCGTCTTCCGTTTATTTATCTATTAGTCTTAATGGCTTGTCATCGAATAACTTAGCCTGATATAAATCTAATCATACTATGAGGGAACGGTTAATCCCATCTCCACAGTTAACAATCCTATAAACTTATCTATGCTTCTCCTTTAAGTGTAGATTCTGGTCGGTTTCTTTGTTTTATAAACGGAAAAACTCAAGTTTCTTGGAAGGAAACGGTGCCACTGATGATACCGGCCTAACTTTTGGTTGTAAAACGTATACGAATATTCCTCGTGATCTAAATGTGACTCGAAACGAGATCGTTTCAATCAGAGAGCGTCATCGTTACGAGGTTCGCACTACTATTAACTTAGCATTGCAGCTAATAAAATATAAATAAAAATAAGTATTAAAATGATAATATGTATAAGAAATTAGATAATGAAAGTAATGAAGAACATTGGGCAAAATGACACTATCAAATATGAGAGTTTCATTGTGTAACTCCTAAAATGAAGACGTCTGAATTCAGTTATTAAAGGGTGTTTGTTATATATTATTGAGAAATTTTAAGTTGTTTCAATATTTCAATACTGACCATTTTAAAACTCCACATCCTGAAATAGCTCAAAAAAAGGGCATCTTTCAGAATAATCATGATAAGATGATTCTCTATGATGTCAGAATAAGCAATTTATCTTATTGTAACGTCATACAGAATCACTTCGTCACGTTCAGTTTGCAACAATGATTTGCTCTATCTTTCAATATTTTACGAAGAGAGCAAAGTCGAATCATTAAGCGAGATCTGAAAATATTGAGACTGCTTTCTACATAAGCCATGATTCTGTGATTTCTTTTGGATGAAATATTGTGTTACTGCATTCATTATTGTAAAACAAATTGCTTTGCTATATATAGTGTAGGAGAGCAGATTTTGTTTTCATTCCAATTTCAATATTGTGCTCTTCTGTCTGTCTGTACGTCATAGCAAATTGAAACCAGAAGTGAGTGGAAGAAGTCCTGTGAGAGCTAAAGATCTCGAACCTTTGTGTTGAAGCAGAAAAGGAGATCCTCGCTATTGTTCCTCTTCTGTCTCATTCCGTTCAACTTCTAAATAAGTGCTAAGGGTCAGCGTCTCATATCGATCATTATCTAATTGGCGTGGGAAAGGTGAACAGACTCTCCCGCACTGTTAAAACACTAGATTCAAACATTGGAACGGTGGGGTCAGTAGAGGCCAGAAGGCGGTGTCAACGTTCCGTAACGTCCCCACAAAAGGACAGACGACAAGTTAACACTCAAGCTATGGTCAGGGCAATAAAGGTCGTCCGTATCATGGTGAGTAATATATGGTTGCCAAGGAGACCGATATTAAAGCTGCTATATATCGTCAGACCACTTAACTTGTCGGTGGCAACTATTCATTCGTAAAGAAAGAGGTCCGCAGTTGGTACGGCTTTGACAGTAAGAGCATGACCCCCACGTGCAGAGCGATACCTGTCACGTTAGAGCGAGTTTCAGACAGACGCTGGCCTTGTGTGAGGAGAAATATATAATGCTTCTATTGAGTCCATGATAAAAGATGCACCATTAAATCTGTGGGCCAGTTGAAAAGGTTTGATGCAATGCTATACAATGGATAAAATGGCCACCAGCTGTTTGTTTAGTTCTTTTTCTTCATGGTATATGGAGAATGATGATTCTCCATAAATTTAGCAAGCTTGTCTTTCGAGAGACCGCTAAGGAGTGAATTAAAATCATGTGGGAAAAGGAAGATTAAAATGTAATATCGTTTTGTAGCTTCTCAAAGTACTGTAACGAAAGAATTGACAGCCTGAAACATCGGAGATATATTTCCAACAAAAATAAACAATTCTACTGTTATTTTAATTAACATATAAAATATTATTTTTGAACGACGCCATAGAATTAATTTACATTAAGAAATTAATTCTCTGAACTACTACGTAATAAATTGTTGTGTCCGTTCAGTAATCGAATGCAAACGTCTAAACGTTTAACAAAGCATTATTCTATAAATGAAATAAATTTTAAGCTCTAACGAAATTGAATTATTAGAAATAGTAAAGGTTTGATCTAACAAATGAATCCATGAAGTCAATGGACACGTTCTCTCTTTCTCTCTCTCTCTCTCTGGTCTTCAACATTCATTTTGAAGTCCGAAACTGTATTAAACATTTCTAGACAAGGAATATTTATTCCATTTTCCGGTGCATGTTAGGCTCAATGACATGTCGCAGCCAAGTAACTTGGCCTCCTTTGAAACCTAATTAATGCTCTGAAGGGGGGGGGGTGTTATCCGATTAAGGCATTATGGCTGTCGGTTTGGTATGTTCTTCTGGTCTGGTTTTCATCTCACAAACCGACCGGGAAGAAAAATTCTTCCCTCTTCTTGTAGTGAACCGGCTAACTCACTTTCAGTTGCAAAGCCCTGACAAAGTTTCTTAGCATTTTTGATGAATTCAAACCCAGGGCTTTCTATGTCCAACAATGAGGCGGACAAACCTCACGTGTACGTCCACAATTCTGGATTTATAAAAGTGAACAATTGCATCAGTATGCAGCTCTGAAGATGATAAAAGAAACTATTCGATGAATCCTCCCACCTCATTCAGAGAGTCTCATTGAAACTTTTTCACGATATGCCTCACATCAGCAGTGAAATTCCAAGGATTCTAGGCAATCCTATAGAACTGTATACGAAATATATATATATGAAAAATAAATTAGTTTAAATGACTATAATACCGAGAATAAAAAAGAATAAAGTTTAATGCTGAGATACTACTAGTTTCTGCAGGCGTAGACTTCTGTGGCTAATTGGTTCAAAAGATATATTTCGGTGATTACACCACATTTTTTATTATTCAGTTATACAGAATACTGAAATAATAGTTCCCGACAAGTTTCGTAAATCGTAGGATTTACATCTTCAGGGGTAAATAGTATAACTTAAAGTTTAAACAAGAGAATTAATAAATACAAATCATAACCGTCTGGCTATTCATAAACTCAAATAACAGAATGCAGATATAAAACGTTATTGACGTTGAACAAGACTGGACGATGTCACGTGTGCTTGTTCTCGTTCATACAGTCCGAGCTCAGATTGAGGTAGATTTTTTATTAGAGCTGACCACACTTGATGGAGAATTAAACCTTGATTTTTATTGCACTGGGTTGGATTTTTTTAGCATATTAGCAGCTTCTTTAAATTTTCTTATATAACTGTTGTTTTCTATGTATGACCTCGTCGTTTTTTTGCCAGAGTACATCCTGTCCAGTGGAAGTAGTATGGAAAGCAAGACCCGTTTTTTGTTCTCTTTTGTATTGTACGTCTTTTTGGTGTTCAGCCATGCGTATTTCTCCAGATCTTCTTGTTTGTCCTACGTAGCAAATCCCGCAAGAACAATAGATTTTGTAGACTCCTGGTTTTTTAAGAGGATGATGAGGTGGTTTTGGTGGATGTAGGAATCTTGAGATTTTTTCCATAGGAAGGAAGGCTACTTTTATGTTGTGTTTGTTCATTAATTTGGCTAGCTTATCTGTAACATTTTTGATATAAGGAAGCGAGATTGCGTTTTTGTAATCCTGTTTTATTGTGTTGTTAGTTGGAGGCATTTTAAGGATTTTCTTGATGGTTTTTGTTTCATATCCATTCTGTTGGAGGATTTGTGTTAAGTATTTTAGTCTTCTTTACATCTTTCTTGTGTGCTGGAGATATTGTATGCTCTGTCTCGAAGAGTTTTAATTAAGCTTATTTGTGAAGGATGGTGGTGTGAGGTTGCATTTAGAAATCTTCCAGTGTTTGTCGGCTTCCTATATACTGAGGAGAGTTTACTTTCTTCATTAACTTCTAATAGAATATCCAGAAAAGAAAGTTTTTTATTTTCTTTTGTTCCGAAGTGAATTTTATGGTGTTGTGCAAATTGTTGAGATAATCTTTGAAATTGATAAGTTCATCTGTTGTTCCATTGAATATGATGAAAATATCGGCCACATAGCGTAGCCATATTTTTGTTTTTTTATGGTAATTTTTAAGAGCATTGTTTTCAAAATTTTCCATAAATAGGTTTGCTAATACCGGTGATAATGATGAATCCATGGCCAAACCTTCTTTTTGTTCCCAGATTCTGTCTTGATAGGTGAAAAAAGTACTGTTTATATAAAGTTTAAAAATATTTAAGATGTCCGGAGGGAAGAGGTCTTCTAGGAGATTCAAAATTTCTTGTCTCGGGACGTTTGTAAACAAGTTGATAATGTCTAGACTTGCTAAGATGTCTGTTAGACCAATATGTATATCTTTTACTATTCAATAAAATAAAAGTAGCCTTCCTTCCTATGAAAAAAATCTCAAGATTCCTACATCCACCAAAACCACCTCATGTAAAAAACCAGGAGTCTACAAAATCCGTTGCTCTTGCGGGATTTGCTACTTAGGACAAACAGGAAGATCTGGAGAAATACGCATGGCTGAACACCAAAAAGACATACAATACAAAAGAGAACAAAAAACGGGTCTTGCTTTCCATGCCACTTCCACTGGACACGATGTACTCTGGCAAAAAACGACGATGTCATACATAGAAAACAACAGTTATATAAGAAAATTTAAAGAAGCTGCTAATATGTTAAAAAATCCAACCCAATGCAATAAAAATCAAGGTTTAATTCTCCATCAAGTGTGGTCAGCTTTAATAAAAAATCTACCTCAATCTGAGCTCGGATTGTATGAACGAGAACAAGCACACGTGACATCGTCCAGTCTTGTTCAACGTCAATAACGTTTTATATCTGCATTCTGTTATTTGAGTTTATGAACAGCCAGATGGTTATGATTTGTATTTATTAATTCTCTTGTTTAAACTTTAAGTTATACTATTTACCCCCTGAAGATGTAAATCCTAAGATTTACGAAATTTGTCGGGAACTATTATTTCAGTGTTTTATATAACTGAATAATGTGGTGTAATCACCGAAATATATCTTCTGAACTACTAGTTTCGTTAAAAAAAACATCTTCAGCTATCAACGATAAAGAATTATCTAAAAAAATAACAGAGACATTATAAAATTACATCAACAGATCTAATATAAAAGACCGTAGTGCATTTTAAACAGGAATGCGTGCTGGAGTTCCAATCGAAGTTGACTACGTGCGTGAGTTGTCACGAGTGCGCCAGTACTGGACAGTGGCAATATGTGAGTCAGAAAGATTGTAGCTAAGGCTGTTGTTTATATGGGATGAAGTGAGGGACATTTCTTTAGATTCGATTATCTTTCTTTCGAGTTCATCATAACACAAATGTATGTTAGAAGTTTGCGGCCAGTCTACGAGGTGTTGGTGGCCTTCATCCGAGTTAATAGAGAAGAGAACGTGGCTTGAGAGAGCTCTGGTCCTATTGTAGGATATGTTTCTTTTGTGTTCTCAATACGTAAAAGGATAGATTTAGCTGTCTGACCGTAATATGGTTTGCTACATTCACACATAATCTTATAGACTCTTGGATACTGAAGAGGGAGATGTTTTACTTTAGGTGCACTAAGTATGGAACGAAGTTTTGGAAACATAGTGAAACAAGTTCTAATGTTGAATTTCTTAAGAATATTTTGCCAGTTTTGGGGAGAGAGAGCTGATGTATGGCAAAGTTATAAATGCTCTTGGGGGAAGAAGAATCTTCAATAGTAGGTGAACGATGGTAAGAGATAAATTTATCAATCTTCTTAAGAGAGAAACCATTGTTGACAAAAGTCATTTTTAATAAATTGAGTTCATTTTCGATCTCTGTTTCGTCTGTTAATAAAGGACTTTTGTCAACAATGGTTTCTCTCTTAAGAGAGGGTCGATGTGCCAGGGTTGAAATAATACCAAATTTTTGCGGAGGGTAGTGATGGGAAGAAGCATGAAGGTATATGTCTGTGTGTGTCCACGGGGGGGTTCTAAAAATAGAGATTTTGATATTTTCAGCGCATCTTGTAAGTTTTAAGTCCAAAAAAAGGAAGAAAATTGTTGGATTACAGTTCGTAGGTGAAATTGATTTTCTCATGAAACTTGTTGAGATGGTCTACAAAAACACTGAGGTTGTTTAAACGTGTTCCCAAATGAGGAATACATCATCTATATAACGGTACCAGATTTTGGATTTTAGAGTTGAGGAATTAATCGCCTTTTCTTCGAAGTCTTTAAGAAATCTTATCCAATCTTATCCACTCGTGGATAAGACTGGAACTCCAGCACGCATTCCTTTTTTAAAATGCACTACGATCTTTTATATTAGATCTGTTGATGTAATTTTATAATGTCTCTGTTATTTTTTAGATAATTCTTTGTCTTTGATACCTGAAGAAGTTGATTTTTTCAACGAAACTAGTAGTATCTCAGCATTAAACTTTACTCTTTTTTATTCTCGGTATTATAGTCATTCAAACTAATTTATTTTTCATATCATTATCTACCGAGTAAATATGAACGTCAGCATATATATATATATAATATATATATATAATATATATATATATATATATATATATATTTTTTTTTTTTAAATGACTTTAAACCGAGATATAATATTAAATTTAATGATAATAATACAACTAGTTTCAGCCTTTTCCAGCCTTCTTCATGTATCCACTAAAGGTAGAACACAGTAATAAAAATTGAAGATACAAAAAACTGAGAATTACAGGCAAAAATCTCCAGAAAGAAATTGAACAACTTTCTCTTATCTTTAAACAAAATGGATATTCTGAAAAAACAATTAAGAAATTTCTTCTGGATCCTCCTAGGCAGCGTACTACGGAAACTACTGATTTTAAAGGTAGCATCTCAATACCTTACATTAGTTCAGTCTCCAATAAATTGGCAAAAGTCCTTAAAAAATACAACATCAGGACGTTTTTCACTACACTCCCTAAAGTCCGTTCTCTTATAAGCCATCCGAAGCCTTTTCATCATAACCTAAAATATCCAGGTGTTTACAAGTTATGGAGCGATTGTAATATTCCTTATTTTGGACAGACTAACAAATCTGTTGAACTGTGTATTGAGGAGCATAAGAGAGACATCTCCTACAAAAGGTCACATGCATCTGCGCTATCCAGTCATGTTCTTTTCTCTAACAATCCTCATGATAATCTACAGAGTCACTCAGTGTGCTGGGATAAATCCGAAAATATTTTTCGCTGTAGTGATGAGTTTGAAAGGAAAATCGTGGAGTCCAGGGAAATCCTCCTTAATCCTGAACATTTGAACAGCAATTTGAGTTATAACATCCCGGATAGTCATACTGCAGTTGTTCAATACTGGCGTTCACGAGGACCTGCAAGCACGCATGCAACAAACAATAGCACGTTAGATAGAACGACTTGAAAAGTACAACGTTTTTGTGTCAATTATGTATTGCATTTTTTGCCTGTAATTCTCAGTTTTTTTGTATCTTCAATTTTTATTACTGTGTTCTACCTTTAGTGGATACCTGAAGAAGGCTGTAAAAGGCCGAAACTAGTTGTATCATTATCATTAAATTTAATATTTTATCTCGGTTTAAAGTCCTTTAAAATTTATTCTTTAAAATGTATCATTACAACCGAGTAGAAGCTCAGGAACACACACACACACACACACACACACACACACACACACACACACACACACATACATACAGTCATGTATATATATATATATTTACATGACTGTATTGACGCATCCCTTCCCAAGAACGACAAGCAGTAATATTTTCATATCATTGGGCTTCTCTCAGTAATGAGATAAGTGATAACTGTCATAGGGTGGGTCATTATCAATCTGTAAATAAACGTTCGTAAAAACTCTACTTTGCATTGGCGTTATACCACGATCGTCAGAAGGTATCAGAGAATGTTGTTCCTGCTAACAAACTGCTCTACTGATGATTATTCTCTTCCTTCGGCCTAGAGTGTGAAGACAAGAGAGTGTCCGTCTTCAGAAGGTTGGGTAAAAATTACTTGTCCAACCATCATGAGGGAGCAGCAAGAGTTGTGATTTTTCAAATCACCAATGCTCTTAAGCCAGGAAGTGTACGCTTAAACTAGGAAGAATAAGGTATCAGCTTTTTTTTTTTTTTTTTTAATAAATCCAAAATAAAACATGTTAATGTCAATTTTTAAGAAATACTGATTTTTTTCTTAAACATTTTCTTGAGTTCCTTGTCGTTAATTATAATTTTGATTACAGTAAATATTAATAATTAATATACACAACACAAAATGCATTCTCCGTTATAATCTCGCTCTCTCTTTCTCTTTCTCTCTCTCTCTCTCTCTCTTACGTATGGTGTTTTTTCTAGCGCATAGCATTTTTAATTGGACTCAGAATTGTACAACTCTAAGAAATTCAATCCAAGTTCTGCTTTAATTTTTCAATAATATTGTGACCAACCAACTATCATCATCTTACTACCCAGCATAAAGACGCCGTCCGCGCGGTTAGCCTAGTAACTATGCGCTTCGCTACCGGAGGAAGGAGTGTCCCAGGTTCGATTCTCGTCGACGACGTGAGGAGCTTAAGGATTCTCCTCAGCCATAGCCAAGTTAGCCGGTCTTGGGCGTGGACCGCAGGGTTCCCCCCGCCCCAGTTTATCAGGGGGTTTTCATCCCCCAAGTAGGCAAACTGGCCCAGTGAGGATGGTTGAGCCCTCCTAATGAGGGATTATGTACTATCCTATGACTGTAGCCTGTGTGTTCACTGGGCCTGCTTGAGGGATGAAAAACCCCTGATTAACCCCACACGAATAATAAAAAATAATAATAAATACGCCAACTTCAGTCTCAGATTTATGGAGTTTTTTTTCCCCATATGAAATTTAAGTGAACTTAAGGTTATGGTAACTAATGCACTCTGATTCTTAATATTTGTTCTTTTTAGATTTAAAATGATCACATTTTGACGTTTAAAAGAAAAAAAAATGGGCAACTTTATTTTAATACGCTCTAAGTGAGAAGGAGATGTTTGTTAATGATTCCACGAAAGATGCAGGTGAATGGACCATTTCCTTTTTATTATAATAAAAACAGATCGAATTGTGCATACACGCACACATTACGTACAGTTATACATATAAATAGTTGTACGTAGAACTATATCTTTGTGTGATCAGTTGTCGGTCTCCAGGTCAAGTGATTACAGCAATATTTACTTTTGCGAGTTTTGTTTGCCAAGAAGAATTCGCCACCATAAATAGACAAGATTTAATCACTGATAGCAGAACGAAGTAGACTGGAGCGCCATATTTAGACTAAAGAAACAAACTAAGAATAGCAGATGGTGTAATTTCCAAGAATGAAGATGTGTTCCAAGTTTGCTAAGGATTTGCTATTCTCCATTGGCACATAAATAATGTAGATCAAGCTAGCTTAGCGCGCAGAATTGCTCATATCCTGTTTATTTTCACTGATAAGATGGGCGGACTGAGTTGACCCATACGGAAACAGGTAACACTATAAAGCGGTTGGAAAAAAAATAAAAATAAATTCTACTCATCTTTTCCCACATGCAATAATCCCATTCTTGGAAGCGTTCTAAGAAATTTACGTGCATAAATAACTGAGATATTTTTATGAAACGAACTATTTAAAACTGAATGCATAAAAAAATCTGTCATTACTTTCAGTCAGATTTCCATAGCAACAAACTGAATGTTGATTCTCTAACAATTTATTTAACTTTATAAAAGAATGCATCTAAGAGTTAAAATTTGTGTATGAATCCGTGCAGGTTTCAACAGTTGAAGCCTAAACAATTTTTGAAATCAAACTTCCTGGAAGCGATATCAACAGAAACGTTTACGACCTTGGTATTTTGCTATTACAAATACGTGAGAAGGGAGACTGTATTTTCTATAAAAAAATGTCTTTTAGAGACAAATTGTTTTATTCAGGAGCCAAAGTTCTTAACTGGACCGTACAAGCAACTAAACGTCTTACATTATCATTTTAAGAATTTCCAGAAATTCATATCAAGACAGCATTTCCAGAAATTCTTAAAGCAGTACCAAGTAGGGCAAAATAAAGATTTTTATCTTTCTCTTACACAGATTAACAGCCACGCTAGTGACATTTAAGTGTTCAAAATAATAGTGCCTGGTGTAACAAAGAATTAACCATTTAACTGACTTTCCAATTGTTTTCTTAATTACTTCTGCAGACTTATTGGTCAATAAGAGAGGATAGTGGCTCCACTTTCCAACCTTCAGTTCTAATTTCAAATCCCATCGTGTCCATGAGAAAGGTTCTTCGCATGTTAGAACATGCAAGGAAGTTTTTCAATATACTTTGATTGAGTTAGTCGGTCTCACATGTAGGTGGAAGAATTTTTGTACTCGGAAATTCCAGGACAAAATTGGCTGAAGACCACACACACACACACACACACACACACACACACACACACACACACACACACACACACACACACACACACACACACACAGAGGGAGAGGGAGTTAACAGTTATGAAATACGGATCATAGTCTTAAATACTTTGGACGTGTGGATGATATATGATTTTCATCACCAAAGGTGAGACCACCACATTGCTTATTGGAGACTTCAAGTGGCTTGTAAAAGAACGTTTGATCTGTAGAGCAGGATAGGTCACCGAAGGCACTAACATGTGTTGCAGTTTCCAACCATTTATGGGCGGGAGTGTCATGTAAAATCTTATGAGTGATTACATGGCACTCAACTAGGAAAATAATCATACGGCTAACAAATATAAACTGGCTGAAGACCACACACACACACACACACAACGTTAACAGATATTAACAAATATGAAGCTCTGCTGGTTCGTGTTCGTTCCCAAAATGGTACTTTGCATTTTTGGATCAAATTATAAGATCAAAGCATGCTCATGACTAAGAAATCAGTATAAATTTATAAATATTTCAACTCTCTTGTTGTCACAAATTTTATGGGTTAAAGAGAAGGATAGATAGATTGATAAAGAGAGAGAGAGAGAGAGAGAGAGAATTTGAAACACTCAGTGAATTTAAGAAGTAAAAAGGCCATTACATAAATTCGTCTACAATCGATTTGTAAATATACAATAGCAAATGATCGTTTATTCTGTAGTTTATATATAGTTTTCATTCTAACAAATTTCATCAAAAAGTTAAGATAAGTTAAGTTGTGTATTATTGGCAGGTTATTATCTTCTGGGTGTGTAGCATTCAAAGCGAAATTGATTCCTCCCCTTCCCCCCCAAAAAATCAAAACCTTGAGAATATCTGCAAAGCAAATGCACGTTTTTTTTAATGTTCAAATATTTTGCAAATGTACTTTACAAGAAATCAGTAGATGTATGAGATAAGCTTAATTAAGCGAAAGAATAATAGGCTATTATAATAATGAAATGTTTTAGCAGGTAAAGTTTGTGACATTTGTTCATTAAGTCCTCATGACAAAAATGTTATCTGAATGCTTACCCTTCCTTAAAGGAAATTCGAATTTCACCATCTTTTAGGGCTTTCACCTCTACGGCATCCTGTTTCAAGGTAAGATGAGAGAGAGAGAGAGAGAGGAGAGAGAAAGAAAAAGGACTATTTATTTCAAGACTATCCGGTTATTTTGGTATATCAAAGTGCGATACACAGCATCTTTGCCATGCGTGCGTCCGTGCGTGCGCGACCGCGCGCGCGCGCGCGCGCGCGTGTGTGTGTGTGTGTGTGTGAGTGGTAATTTAGAGTTCTAACTATTCTGATAACTCTTTCATAATTATGCGATAAGATCAATGGCCAGATGACGTTTTTTTGCAACATAAATCTTTAAATAAAAGCAAGTATAACATAAAACCAGTAGAACTTAAAACATTTTAAAATTATTACATCATCCACCTGCAGAGTTCTGCAAAAAATATTAACATGATCTAGAAATATACACTATCTTCCGATAATTGTCCGGACACCCTGTTATTTGAAGTTATGGAACATTCCAGCTTTGTTAATAACATAAAAACTGGTGTATAGATAGTAGGAAGCAGTATTTCATCGCAGCAGTGAATATTGGTGGTATGGCAACATGACGTGAACTCAGTGACTTCGACAGGGGTGTCATCGTGGGATGTCACATTGGTGGCATGTCCATACGTGTTGCCGCTCATCTGGAGCATCCAAAATCAACGGTTGGTGATGGGATCAACAAACGGAGACGTTCTGGCGTCAGTAGAGCAGGAAAACACCCAGGCCGGCCGCCAAAAATTACTGTATGACAATATGACAGGAACGGGGGAGGGGGGATTAAAATATTTGGCACGCAAAAAACCCACTACAATCAGCACAGACCATCCGTGATGAGTTCCAGACCGCCAGTAACGCTATGGTGAACACTAATACTTTACGAAAAGAACTCAATTTACTGAATTTCCACGGAAGAGCAGCAGTAGCAGCAGCAAGCAGCACACATGCCGAGCATCACAACAACGAACAAGGCGGCTCGTTTGGTCTGGTGCAAAGAGCGGGTGAACTGAATAATTGACCAGTGGAAAACGGTAATCTGGAGCGAGGAATCAAGGTTTACTTATTTCCAGTCTGACGGCAGGGTGTGGGTGTGGAGGCAGCCTGGCGAACGCTTGTTACCACAGTAAAGTTTGGGGGTAGAGGAGTAATAATGTGGGGTGCTTTCAGCTGGTTTGGAGTGGGACCAGTGTTCGTTGTCCGTGGTTCCATGAAGACAGCTTAGTACCTTGATATTCTGGATAATCAGGTGCTGCCTACACTGTAGAGGTTTTATAGAACGGACCCGTGTTACTATCAAGACGGCAATTCCCGTTGCCATTGCCACAAAGCTGCGGCTGTTATGGAATGGTATGAACAGATGGGTGTTAAACAACTGGCCTTGCGTGCGCAGAGCCCTGATCTCAATCCCATCAAACACCTGTGGGACGAATTTGAATCGTTGATTGCGGTCCAGAGCAGCATGTATTCTCGATCCGTCTCTGAACTCAGTGCTGCTTTCATGGAGGAATAGAAACAAATTCCACCTGTCTGCCATACATTGGTGGAAAGCCTCCCTCAAAGGGTGCAGAAGGTGATCAAAGCCAAAGGTGGACATACCCAGTATTATGGTTCGCCTGCTTTAAATTGCTAAAGTGTCCGGACAATTATTGGTAGATAACACTCCTTAAAGATAGTATATTATCTTTAAGGCGTGTTATATTTATTACTGACAACCCAGAAATATCAATGGAATCAGCATTGGTTTCTCTTAAAGAAGAAATTTATTGTAATATCTAACATGTCGTGTTGTTTTATTCTCTATTTAAGACAATCCTCTCCTCAAAATAGCAGGAAACTTATAACACATTAATGCTGGGGTAGAGTGGAATAAGGATTAGATAATTAGAGAACTTTGCTCTAAAGACAAACATGGAACTTTTGCAACCCACTTTAGGCCTTCAATAAACAGAGTAATGGCCGCTCTATGCAACGAATCTCGCCTGTCACCAAATATCCATGTTACAGTCGGAATCGAACCCGTAGACTGGAAAACAGCAACGGTGTCCACTCGGCCAGTCAGGACAGCAATTATCACTAATTTCCCATTCGGATTCATATAGAAAAGCCTTTCTCTCTCTCTCTCTCTCTCTCTCTCTCTCTCTCTCTCTCTGTTTTACACTTACGCATATACCCATAACATACCATGATACAGGCTTTGGAAGCCAGATCCGACGGAATAGGGTTTATTTATTCTTATTCCCACAGTGTCCCATAGCTGTATATTGAGTGCCTTTTCTGACCGATTTGTCTGTTTCGCGAGATGAAAAACCCGAAGGTGGCTTATTCTTTCCGTAAAAAGAATTCCGGCCACCTCCACATGAGAACGGCTAATTCACACATCTTTTAAGAGAATGAAAAAGGGAAAAGAGAAGTTGGGAGTGTCCTATAATAAGAAAAATTATATTCGTTGTTATTGATTGAGCCTCTTCCCACTAATAACGTAGATTAGATATATTATAACAAAACTCGTAGGATAAAATATAACTAGGACAAAAATATGCAAATATTTGTTATTAATATTATAATAGATATAGAAAAGCGAAAATCCATTGACCTTCTTTAACAGAATAAGGAATATCAAGAGCATATTATGAAGTTGAACAGATGTTTTTGTTCCTTTCAGAAAGGTAGCAATACTTTCTTCTTCAATTTTTACTTTGCCATCAAAGCGTTCAATTTATTTGTCATTTTAATATTAGCTATTTTGATATATACGAATTCAGAAAGCTATCGTGATGCAGGGAGAAGTAAGAACAATAACTAACGGAAATTGCAGAGAAATAGTAGTTGTCTCTTTCTACAGACTAAGTGGTACATTGCACAAGAAAAAAGGCTAAAATACTTTATTTAAACAGTGAAAAGTTTCTTATATTTTTTGTTTTAGCAGATTTTAATCAGCAGTTATTCTATAGAAAAATTAATTAATATGTGCAAGTGATTAATTTGAAGTGAGATATTGGGTTACACTATGCAGTATCTATTTCGGTATTTATTTCATCTTTCCTTCTGTGCATTTAATTTCATGTTGTATAGAATTCTGCTCTGTATACGCACGCAATCTTTTAATGAAAGTGACCCAGTTTTATTTTGCAGTTATTTCTGCCTGCTATTTCTTGCTTATCTCGATTACTATATAAGCATCAAAAAGAATATCCTCGCATTTTGTAGCCAAATATTAAGAAATCAGTGAAATTTTAAGTGTTTCTTTATATCTTCCACCTTCTGTAACTTGACATGGAAGCTTGTGGTGATCTCATTACCACAATAAACACCTTCAATCGATGTAATCATATCGTTTGATTTTGATTAAACTTATCATTCTACTGAAGTTCTTCAGTGCTGCCATGTTTCAAACAGTATTAACACCCTAGCTTTATTTTTTATTGTCTGCAAGGTCATCAAGTTCTGCGTAATAACAAGCAAGGAAATAAATAAAAAAGAGAACTCTTTCCCCAAACCTGTTAGTATGGGAACCCTATGAAGGATCAGTAGGGTCGGGTTAAAAGCCACAGCTATTACAACTGAAAGTAACTTTTGGAAGGTCACTAACCGACAAATGCTCTTAAACTGCGTTCCCATCCTCGTAGTTCGGGCATTCCGTAAGCGACAAAAGCCATACTTGTGTTTACAAGTATGCCCACTATACTTACAGCACCACATAGCGGAAGTGTGAAGGAATACCATAAGTCTTCAGGTTGGTGAATCAACGTCCTTTGTCATGGTAATTTTAAAACGTTGGTGTTGTACGAGAGGATTAATTACACTCAGAAACACGATAATCATTTTTTTCCATGAAAATTAGTTCTTCAATGATACGCTGGAATCTTAGTGGGAGGGAAGGAGATGGAACATTTTATGGGAAAAGCATGAGATAATCTTAACTGAAAATAAAATAAAAAAATAGGAAAAAGTTTAAAAGAAGGTGCAGTGAATAAACCTTCTCTGGTTTTGGATTATGTTGATAGGCGAACTTTTATGAGAATATCTTACAGTGAAGCCAAAGTGTACAGTTTAGGAATAAAGATGGCAACAGTTTAGAAGAGAACCAGTATTCCTACATTCTCAGTACAAAACGGTCCGAAAGAACCATTTGTGTTTCAATCCCATTACTCATAAGATGCAAGGAGAATTTATAACGGCTTATGAGCCGAACCTGAGTTAGTCTGCCTCACAAAAAGGAGACGCGGTTTTTCTTCACAGACGCTCACATTCCTTCCCTTTATGAGAACCAGGTTGGAGAACAGCCGTTCTGACATGATACTGGAGATAGAAACGACCGTTGCATAAATTAGGTTTATACGAAAACACAGTTTTCATTAATTTGTTAGGCCTGACGGCCTGACTTGGATTTTTGACACCTAATCATCACTTTTGGTGTGTGTGTGTGTTGTGTGTGTGTGTGTGTGTGTGTGTGTGTGTGTGTGTGTGTGTGTGTGTGTGTGTGTGTGTGTGTGTGTGTGTGTTATATAGGCATAGGGTTAGTCACCTTATCCTCGGGACGGGTACGATTTAGAAGGGTTTAAGATAGCTCTGCAACAGGCCAATAGACCTAACAAGTAGAAGGGAGAAGAAGTACGTTTTCTATTATTTGCAACTAATAATTTAAAATTAGGTGTTTAAGATTGTGTGTGTGTGTGTGTGTGTGTGTGTGTGTGTGTGTGTGTGTGTGTGTGTGTGTGTGTGTGTGTGTGTATTTGTCCTGTATCACAAGGACGTTTTTTTTTGTTTGTTTGCTTGTTGGTTCTAATAACTAGATAACATTTACTTGATTTGATTACGGATAATTTGGAAATATGCGATCTATGCTTTCGATAGTATTTTCTAAGGAGTATCCTGGGTTCGATTCCCGTCACCGAGGTAAGGAGCTAAAGGATCTGTCTCAGTCATAGCCAAGTTAGTCGGCCTTTGGAGTGGGCTGCAGGATTTTTCTCTCCAGTTTATTTGGGATTTTTCCTCCAGCAAGCAGGCAAACCGGCCCCTTGAACACCCGCAGCTAGCTATAGAAAATACCGGGAGGCATAGGGTTAGTCACCTTATCCTCGGGATGGGTACAATTTAGAAGGGTTTAAGATAGCGCTGCAACAGGCCAATAGGCCTAACACGTAGAAGGGAGAAGAAGAAGTACGTTTTCTATTATTTGCAGCTAATTATTTAAAATTGGGTGTTTAAGATTATTTTCTGGAATGAAAATTTTCTATTATGTTTTTTCCGTGATTATTCTGCCAGGTTAGATGGAGGGCAGATAAGAAAATCTATACGAAAATCAAACCGGTTTTGTAATATGAATTTTAACGTTTGCGAGGAAAAGTGCTAGCGTCGTTTCTATTTTCTACTGCTAAGTAATGATTGACAATATCCTAACTGTGCTACTTTGTGTGAGGTACGAATGTGCTAAATAGTCCTCACAAAACGTAAACAAAAGTATTCAATGAAGTTTAATGGCCATGCTTTGAATGGCTTTGAAGAACGGGATACCGATTATAATTGCAAACTTCAAATTAACTGCACAGGAGTTGGTTGACACATAAAGTCTGAAGATGTTGGTGCAACTTATACAGTAATACCAACATATCATTGTTTTCTGTAATTCTTTGATTTTTTTGTATTTTTATTATTAGCTCTTGTATTTGTAAATTAACATTTTTATATAAATTAATATTTACTGCAATAAATAAATCTTCTCCTTAAATCAGTAGATAGCATTGATACCTTTCAGATGGATAGGTGTTCAAATTATGTACTAAGGCGAGGATCTTTTAGCAGGACTCCTCAACTTAAGGTTAGGTAACCAGTCTAATATGATGAAAGATGTTACAGAATGTAGAGACAGGAGCAGTCCACGTGTCATTAAAAAATTATGCTATAAAAATTAAATTTATTTGGTCTTACCAAGTCACTGAGTTTAATATACAAAAGTATGATAAACTTATTTTTATTTTTAAAAGTAAACATGAGAGAGAGAGAGAGAGAGACCGTTTGTAGTTTTCCAACATTTCATAAGCATACGAGATTCTAAAAGTATACTAGACTTCTCTTTCGTTATTTTTGAGAACCATAGGGAAACCCAAAATTATTATTTAAAAAAAAAATCCACATGAAAAATCAGGCTCACCAGGTTGACTTTTCTAAGATAGAGCAACCTTGAGAATAAGAAGAAAAACATCTCGTCTCTTTACCATCTCGACCCTAAAGGCTTCTCTGAACTCTATTTTCAATTCCTACTTAAAAATGAGTGCATATCATTATTAACACTCTATCATAGCATCCACAGACTAAAATGTAATGTTGACTGTAGTAGCAAATCTGCGATAGCCTTTGACAGCGGTTTGCATGAATAATATCATCAACGCCTCTTTATTTCATTTTTCTTTCTTATACATTAAACATATGCAAGGTCATAATAATGAATTCTAATGCCATAAACTTGAACTCAATGCACGCTGTTCTAAAATCTATCGGGTCACTCTAGTTGGTTTTAAGTTCCTCTACTGAAGTAGCTGTTATATAATTTAGATGATGTATACATTTACATGCTGATTTATCATCAGCTGCCTGATACTAGATTAGTACGCTGAACACCGAGCCTTCATAAATATTTAACGAACTTGAAGTGTCCATTACACTATCATTCCTAATACACGATCATTTTTGTTCTTTCCAGATGGCACACAATGAATAAGATGTCCATTCAAGTTTTCTATAATGAGTTTTCATTGGAATATATTGTGCAGCGTGTGTGTTTCAAAAAAAAAAAAAAAAAGCCAAGTAAGCTACCGAAGTTATGATTGTTGTATGTTTATGGGTGCACTTTTTGTGTGTTCTTGTGCAGTGAAATGTAGTGGGATTATAAATATATTGCTACTTAAATATTCAACGGCCTCTTTATGTAATTTCCATTCAAAGTTCAAGAGCTATGACCAAAGGCCTAAAGAGTTAATTGCAGTAAAGGTGTAAAACGATTAGTGCAAACGTGCCAGTGGTATAAATGAGGGTTTTTTTTTTTTTTTTTTTGCTACTGGTATTTATTTTTATTATGACGAAAAAAAAAAGCACTACTGCATTCCTGACATGCTGCAGTAGTGCTTAAATTCGGCAGATCATAAACTTGGAGACTATATAGCTTCCAAGTTTATGATCGTATAACCAAATTATTAATCCCTCAAATATATGTTCGAAAGATTAGGAATTTGGTTATACGATTCGTTTTTGATTCAGTGTTAGCTTAATATATTTTCTCTAAGTTTTATTTGTTATTTTATTTTATTTTACCAATAGACGAAAAGTTCCAACATATTATATTATGCATTCAAATACCAAAATATCCAGTCGGTTAACAAATTTTTATTTGCGAAGAAGAAAAGACAAGCAGCAACAATTGCTTTGATAATTCAAACGCATATGCCCAACTAGAGCTCGCAAATAAAGGCTGTTCTATTGCTTCAAATATCAAACACAGTGGGACAGAGTATATATGAACAACCCACATAATAAATAACGCATATGTACTTATTCACTATTCCTTATTCAAACATTAGTTCTTTTTATTTGTCATTTTCAACTTTTTTTTTTATCATTTTCAATTCATTGAACTTTGATATCAGTTAGGACAATTAGTGATAACGTTCAAATACTTAATGGACTCTACCAAACAATTAAACAGATTTCAAAGCAAATATTACCAAGTTTAATAATACCATTCATTCTAGTCATATCACATTTCAAACAAGAAATAAAATAGATCTCGATAACCAGTTTTGTGGTTTTTAAGGGACAAAAAAGAAACCTGATATCTCGCTTTGACAAATTCGAAGCTGCTTGAACACCCGTTTTCATGTGTCCATGAGTAGAACAAGAGTTTGCCCTTTCTGAATGAATTGATATTGTCATAAAAATTACTAGAAAACTGTGACAATATCATGCACATAACTTCTTCAATTCACGTCAGATCTATTGAGAAAATTTTCTGTTATAATCATGTTTTTTTTTCTTTAAACCACACTATAAATTAGAACCTAATGTAATAATCCAGAATAAGTTGTTGGTCTATGTTTTTTTCTATGTCTATGTTATTTGTTGGTCTATGTTTATAATGACGAAATTTTTTTTTTTTGAAAATATGTGAAAAGGTAATCTAAAAGGCATAAATTATCTAAAAAAACTGTTATTATTAATGCAAAATCATAGCACATTTTTGGTTAGTTCCTAAAATTCCTAATCAGGCTTCCGCTTAGGAATTTTAGGCTGTTTAATGCAGCCGGCATACCATATCTCTACAGCATTCCTCTAAGGGTAAGTACTGTATTTTATTATATCTGTATATATGATGTGTGTTCACGGGGAGGTTTGACTGTTTTCCGGGTTAAAAAAAAAACGAGTTTCTGGAGGGAAAATACTCTCCACTTCCGTTTGAGATCGGTTCACTCACCTCAACTTGAGAAATCCTCATAAAGATTCTTCGTGTCTTCGACGAGATTCGAACCCAGATCTTTCCGACCCGAGGACTTCGTCTATATCGAACGAGCTACGGAGGCTGCGTATTTCTTATATCTTACAAATAAATTATGCAATCATGGAGATTAACACTATTTCACAGGTAATAAATTAATTTAATTTATACCTATTAACCCAACCTTTAGACCTTTACATGAACATTAGCTTTTATGTGTAGCTGAAGAATTCAAACCATACCAGTTGCTTCAAACAGCTGTAAACTCTGCGCTATTGTAAACTCTATAAGGTTTAGATAGCTGATGAGTGACTTAATTTGGCTTAATGTGTAGGGGAAAATGCCAATACCAATGGAAGAAAAAATATTAGTCGCTTATCAGCCCAGTAGCTGATAAGCGCCTGGTAATACGTCAGGAAATACATATGTCTGGTAATACATCAGAAACGCGTAGAAACTAGACATTTCTAATGGTCGCTCACGACCATTTGTCACTCAGCACAGTTCAAAACCGTCCATGATACTAATCTGTTATAGATTACAGTCTTTTATGGATAGGATTTGTATTAATATATATTTGACTCTTGGTAAGCTTAATGAATATTACAATAAGCAGGTTAATCTTATTTCCATTGTCTGCAGCGTTTGTCAGTGAATGTGTTCTCTAGCTGGTTTATCGGTTTTTGCAAGGAAAGAAACCTCAGTTTTGGAAGGAAAATCTGTCCCCCTCTATGTATTGAGATTGTCCTACCCACTTATACAGTTTTAAATAAAATAGTCCTTAGAAATATTTCTCTAAATCCAGACGGCATTCGAAACCAATCCTCTCCAACCAAAGACGTGTTTTCTACCTATGATGTCCTTTGGATTATTTGCTTGCAGTATTTATCTTTTATCCAAGTAAGACTTTCAAAAGCTCCAGCAAAGAATCACTGTACAGAAAGCGATAGAAATCATTTAAATCTAAATGGACTGTCACTAGGCAGCATTACCCAAGAGAGGTAGAGGACACCCACCAGAAAGAAAAATTAACAACCTTTCATTATCTGTAATCAAATCTGCTGCCTTTAAAAGTGATAAAGAGAAGATAAGGTAGTGAATGTTGCTGCTAACATTGTGACCAACCATTTTAAAGCAGTTAACTGAGGTACAAAGTGAGCTTGGTAAGAAATGAAATTAAGATACGTGCATTATACTAGGCTATAATCAGAGACAACAACCGCCGTCCCCATTGTCATAATCGATTAAGGAGGGGGGGGATAATATTTGGATGAATTCTTGAGCATTCGTGATGGAACACATCGAGCATGGTATATATACAGCTATACAGTTCAGCCAGTTCAACAAGCACGCAACCGTCATGTAGGCAGGTCATATGACAATGTTAGAGAAATCCATGGAAAGATTATCTTAAAGGCGAAAACGTTACCATAACGAGGAAAGCAAATATAGATGCCAAAGTCCCATCCCGTTTCTTTAAGGAGTATCTATACCCAAACTCTTTGGAGGCTCACAAAGTGGGATTTCTTTCAATATTTGGGAGATTAACTGGATAAAATAGTGTTCGGTGTTCTGCATCCACTACACCCCCCTTCTTTAGCCTTATATGAGGTTGCGATTGCATTTATTTGATTAAGAAATCTAGGTCCGAAGCCTAGTATGGAACTCGTCTAATTGAATTCTAGAAGACATATCGTAGACTGAATCGGGTTGCTGGAAAATGACAATAGCTGCAATGGTCAAAGAATAGGCTGTAAATTGACATTTTAATCAGATATTCTATGTCGGACTAAAGATATCTTGCAACAGAACACGAAAGTGTTCCCATTGTTAATCGCTCAGGATGAGAACGCTATTTAGAGAGAAATTTTTCCATTATATTCTTCGAGAGAATATAAAGCTAATAAGTGATAAGCGCCTGGTAATCCAGCTATTATAGATTCTGCCGCTCTCGATTCACTGTAGATCTCCGCCATCTTGGAACACAAGCGAAGGAAAGGTTTGGAAAACTTATGTGATTACTTTGACACTTATAAGACATTTGCCATAGTTTAGCAAAAAGACCTGCTCACCCAAGGACCATTTTATAGTCGACCGCATACCTTTTGCAAATTAGTCTACAGGTTCCTCTCTTGTCGTTCACTGTTTCATTGTTGATGATTTCTCTGACCGGATTTCCCTAATAATGAAGTGTTAAAAAAAAAAAAAAAAAAAAAATTGTTTCTTTATTTTTACCCCCTTGTGCGCACGCCGGCTCCGATGTGCTATAAATTTTGCAGTCCTGATTTCTTCCAGTTAGGAAAAGTGACCACAGAACACTTCCTGTATATCTGACATGAGATATTAAACTTCATGGCATTTAGTTACTTCGGCATGATCCTGAATAATAATAATAATAATAATTTCCATCGGATTTTCATAATCTGTAAAGCACATTCTGCAGAGTAGCCTGAACGCCGAGAGAAAGGCGGGGTGTTTTTTATCTGTGCAGAACCATTTGACTCGGCATTGGGCTTATTTTGCCAAGCCATACGTGTGAATATTCCAATTTCGTGCGCCAATTGAGATCGTTATTAAAATAAGTCAGTAGGAGAGCAGCTGGAAACACCTTCGTATGTTGAAATTCTAGTATTTGACTGGAATATTAGTTTTAGATCTTTATAACTTCATTTTGCGCAAGATAATCCACCACGAAGTTTCTTGATTTTTTCTCCTTCCTTCTTCATTACCCATTGTATGATACGTTCATTATAACAGTTAGCTTCTACAGAAATTAACTATCTTCGGAGCTTTATATATGCATCTGGTCACTTTACTCAGCGAACTGTAACTAATTGTTCGGTGTTTGAAGCAAACCTATGTCACGGGAAAGTGACTGAATCAGCAGGTTTCTCTTTAGCTCGGACGACAAAGAATTTCTTACAAATGTTTTTCTTAAAACGTATTAGTAAGCTGGAGCACTTTAAGAGGCTGGGTTTGGTTGACAGGAACGGCTGAAACAACTAAGATTCTGAGGCCAGTGTATTATATCTTTAAATGAACGCTTCCTCCATATTCTTCTTCTTTGTTTTTTAAGGAAAATCTTTTTCGGTTTCCATGAAACCATCTAACTCGCCACCAGTTGAAAAACTGTTATAAAAGTCTCTGCGTTGAAGAAGGGCATTTGAACCTAGAGAAGTCTTTGAACCTTAAGAAGCCTAAATCCACCTGTGATCTTAATTTTCATAACAGAGAAGTAAAATAAATTTTCATAATTTAAAATTAATGAAAGCTTTTTAATGAAGTGATCTGAGAATCGTGATAAAAATATTGGTTTGCTTAAACTGTTTTTATAACAATATATCCTAAGACTTTCTCTCATACAGATTTATCGTTATAAATGAACTCTACAGTATTAATTATCAGTTTATTATTTAAAAGATTGATGGAATATCCCAGTAATGCAAAGCTCTGTACGAAAACTATTAGGAATAGAACACAAACTTCTCATTAAACGATTCTCTTTGAAACAGGATGCCATACGCTAACCAGGAAAAAACTGAAATATGTGCACTGAAAAAACATATAAAGTCTCTTTAAAAGCAATTATTAGGACCTACAGTAACAGCTGTGTTCTAAGAAAAGCGAACGGAGATCATGAGAATTTCTCAGTGATATTCATCTGAAAAAAGTGAACTTTGGGATATTGAGATTTTTCTTCATCATGTGGTAGAAATATTGCTATTGGTCGACGACTTGCTGTTCGTATTTTGAAGTAACTTTGAACATCTGAGAACCATAAATTCTTTAGATGAACCTTTCAATCGGAGTTAAGGTGGCCTTTTATTTGGTGGATGCCTTCAATTTTCCTTACGATTATCAGTTAGTGCCTTATCCTAACCTAGTGGTCATCGGTAAAATAAATAATGCTCGCATCCAATCGTCCAATTATCCATAGACGAGGATATTTCTATCTGTTCCATTGTGCATTTCTGGTAAAGTACATTTCCATTCTACAAATAGACCGCTGTGAAAATCGATGCGATGGTCAGAATGGGACTGAAAGCAAATTTCGAATCTATGAACTAGGTCATCTTGTTTACCACATCTCTAGACGGTATCCCATTCCATGTTTATGACCTATCTGGCAAGAGTCACAACCCAGCTGGAAAGGTAGCTCGTGGAAGAATAGACGATTTATTGAGAGTAACCCTAACATGGTCGAACATGAAGAACCAGTTTACTGCCTGTTCCTCAGCTGATGAAATGGTGCAATATATGACCATAAAATGGAACTAGAAATTTATAGATAAAGCTTTCTTAAAACTATTATAATTATCTCCAATCGAGCATGTCAAGAAATGTTATATTGCCTTAAACACATACACAGATAGAAAGGACATTAATTTTACGGAAGAGAATCTTCCTCTGAAAATAGACCGAGCCTGTTTTTGCTTGTACTGAGCGGCCCATATTAACCAGATGGATAAACTGCCGGGAACTCCCGTGTTAAAAATCCTATATTTTATGCCAGCCGATGCATAACGCGGTTGGCAATGCCACCTATTGACATATTATTTCTTCGTTTTATTTGTTCTGGTTCTGGCAGTTAGAGCGTGTTGGCAGAGTTGTGGTGTGCCAGATATTTGTTGTACAAACACTATTACACGCAACACGACACAGAACGTATGACGTTGGCTATATTTGTAGTATCGTTAATAAAAACCACTTTTCTATGTTGCCGCTCTCCACGAGCGCAGGATGGCGGATAATTTGTACGATGGAAAAGAACCAGGAAGAAGAAGAAGAAGGGGGAAAAAAAGATAAAAAAAGGGCAGTTCGTAAACAAGACTTCTTTTTTTGCAACTCCCAAAGATATTTTACAACTTTTCAATCCCGTCAGAAGTGGAACAACGGCCCCATTGCTATAATATTCTATAAATATACAAAATGCACGTCTCTCTCTCTCTCTCTCTCGCTCTCTCTGGTTTCTGCTTTTAATCCCTTCTGGCTAAACTGAGAATTCTCTCCTTAACTGGCACAGCAGCCTTCTACTCCTTAGAACAAAAGCTTGGCCGTCTTTCCCACGTCACTTTGACCTTTCTAAATATTGTAGATCACCCCAGTTTGTTTCTCGGTGTGGGTGGCCCAATCGGGTCACAGACGTCAGGGGGTATGCTGCACCTCGTGCAGCTCTGGATGAGCGATAACTTCGGAATGGTTTCATAGCTACCATTGGGATAAGAGGGGTTTATGAAAGGCACGAGCAATACGGCTATATATCAGACGTCGGGACTAAGACATCAAAGCAGCATGACTGCTTTAGCTTAGATCAGATGGGAAAGAAACAAGAGCGTGCCTCGTGAGTTAGTCGTAACTCACTGTTGGGCCAAAAGGTTAAGCAGAAGTGTAGTGTAGAGAACGGGACTACTAAGATAATGTGGGGTTATGCAGTTCGAAAATATCTGTTTATGAGAAAAATTGAAGATTTCTGATTTCAACACGGATTTTACTTTCGCCCTCTTAATTCAGAAAGGGTCATCAGTTAGTTTTTTCTTTTGTTCACAATTCACATTACTATCCTGGATAAGGCTGGATAAGCTGACACAGTATCACTTAGGGAGTAACTAACGATGAAATTTGAAATTCTACTTTACAGGGTGCCAACATTTCACATGTTCAGTTACAAGATACGAATAGAAAGTGAAAATACGTTGAAATTCTGAGTTGTAAATAAAATTTTATTTTAATATAATCGTAATACACTGAAATTATATTTACTATTTCCCCATGTGATTTTCTCATATGAACTTAAACCAACATAGTTGCCGTTATCTTCTATAGATATTGCTCAGAATAAAGGATTATTCCTGGAAAATTCTTCCATAAAAACGAGTACAAAAATATCGACTAAAAATAAAAAAAATTCAGAAATCTTAAAAAAAAAAATAACAAAATAAATAAATACAAAACTAAAAAATAAAAAAATAATAATAAAATAAAGTCCTTGTTTTCGTCCATCATCCAGAAACAACGATAAAAAAAATCGACACCAAATTCGCTGTATTGGTTTTACGGCATCTCGGGAAAGTTTCAGGTTATCTGGTTTTCGAAAAATCCTCAAAAGGTGTAAGAGCAGTTTGGTAGAGATCGAACAATTTTGAATTTTTGAATTAATAATTATCATTATCATTATTAAACAAATCTAATCATTAAAGTAAAGAAAAAAAGAAAAAAAACCTGTAAGAGCCGCATAAATTTATTTGAAGACTGACGAATAGATATGCAATCTAAAGTTTAATGTTTAGAAGCACATAATTACTTTTAGGTATTAATATATGGGATTCTGGGATTTATTTATTTATTTTTTTGTCTTTTTTCTTTCTTTCTTTCTTTCTTTATTGTATTTTTCTCTAACAATATAACTTTTGTGTTACTTTGTCGAGGTTCATTTTGTTTCGGTGTGGAATTTTCGAGTGCAGTATACTGACTGGTTATATTTTTTAAGTGTGGCGTAATATATAAACACATGAAAAGTCTGCACACATAAAACACAGCACACTTTGCCAAAGTTCATCTTTCACATAGTTGCAGATCACCTTTCTGTTCTGTTTAATCATTTCGTTAATTTGTCGTTAGTGAGATCGCCCTTTGAACTTCTTTGTTAGAAGTCCACGGTTTAAAGAAGATCTCCGTGCCTTAATGCATATTCACTCATACATAACGTAGATACATCTCTCTCGGAGTGCTGATACATATTCTATACATTACTTTTTAATTTATCTCACATGAAGGTGGTAGGGAATGACGGAAAACTCGAATTTTTCATCATTCAAAACTAATCACTTCTTATGACAGTTGGAGATCGAACCACAAGGGAAAAACAATAATTACATTTCACTGAATTATGTTTTGCATATATGTGCTCATACAACAAAACTAATTGGAAAAAAGTGGATCCCTACGCTTTCTCTAAGATTCGACAAGACTTTTAAAGAATTTGATAGAAAAGTATATCGGATTTACACTGCTCGGAAGTCAAGGAGTCACTAGTCATGTGTTTATAGCCGATGTAAATTTGAGGAAAATAATGCTCCAAAGTCAGTGCAACTGTGTCCGAGTGAAATGGCTGTGAGAAGGGAAGTGACGTAGTTTGAAAAAAGCGTTGTGATAGGATGCCGTGTAGCATACCTATCTGTTCGGCAAATTGTTGACAAACTGGGCCATCGCGAGTCAACAATCAGTGATACCATAGTGAGATGGAAGCGCTGTCATCTAACTTCAAGTGCTACAAACAGTGGACGATTCACCACACTCACCGAACATGACCTTACGGTCATGTTCGGTGAGTGTGGTGAATCGTCCACTGTGAATCGATATGTAAAAACGCCATTTATCGGCCGACACGTTGAATGCAAAGTTCCGGGCATCGACTGGAACACGAATCTGCGCAAAAACATCCAGAGCTGAAGCTCACAACATGGGTTTCCGTAGTAGGACTGCACTATGCAAGCCCCAACGTACTCGAACTAACATGCAGCGTCGTCTTTAGTGGCAGAACGAGGGTGTACAGTGGGACGTGGAAGCTTGGAAGGTTGTGTTATAGAGCTACACCTTCTACTGACCAGATGGACGGGTGTGAGTGTAGCGGGTGAACGTCTCTTACCAGCGTGCATAACCCCCACTATGAAATTCGTAGGTGGCAGTGTGATGGTGTAGTCCTGTTTTTCCTGGTTTGGTATCGGACTGTTTGTGGTGCCATGAACATTGAACTCCGAGAGGTATCTGAACATTCTGGACAATGAAATGCTTCCTACTTTGTGGCGTTTCTACTCAACGCCAGAGTAGAAATTGGTGTTTCTGCTCCCTAATCATTGTCTCTTTCAGCTAGACAATGCATCTTGTCATAAGCCTGTCATAAGACCATGGGATGAACTGGAGCATCGGGTAAATTCAATGGACGTCCACCTCCCTCCCACACACACAGCAGTCCAACACCTCATTACATGCTTACAGGAAGAATGGTCTAAAATTCTCACTGATCGCTATCATACGCGTGTATGATAGCGATCAATGCAGCCCTCGGAGCGAAATGAGGTCCCATCTTATTAAGGTGTTCATTTTATTCAAATATTCCAATCTTTAAAACATTTCATTAATCAGATAAATATACATTGCAAGTTGAAATGAGTATATTTTATTTGAAATTGAAGAAAGCAATTAGTTAAATAAAATTAATGCTAAAAATTTAATCCTAATCATTCAATAATTTTATGTTTTCAAGTCTAATTATGTTTTGTTTTCTTGGGAATTAAAACGTCGAATTTTCTCGCTAAACACTCACGCATTCCGATGCTATCAAGTCAGAACCAATGAATACTGTAAGGTTAAAATGGAGGCGACATAGGAAAAAAGGTGTAAATCAGCAATGTCAACCAGATTTGAAAAAAAACAAAAACAAAACAAAACAAGATAAAGCAGTTTGATGCTACTGGTGATCCCATTAACTGAAATACCAGTTGGATTTCTTGGGATCAAAATAAATGTATTCTTGTCAATGTGCAAGAGCGTGACTTGAAATCTCGGTATCAAATTATAGTAGCTACAACACATATAATCACATTCTTCTGAGCTATTTCAAGGCTATGAAACGGCTCATCAGCTTGCAGTAAGTGATCTTTAGTGACGATGATAGTCAAAGAATCTGATAAATCTTAGAATTCCCAAGGAATACTAATGATGCTACTGTTGATATCGCACGAACACCCTGGTGATACTTGAATTGGAAGCAAGACGTTTCTGCTCCCTTGGTGATAATCAGATACCAAAAGGTCTTGTCTGGCTCACAGAGAAAACTAGAAAATCAACATATTCTTGTCTCGTTAACCAACGTATGCAAGACTTTTAATAGTTGAGATTCACAACTCGTGGGCAGCAGCAGCAGCAACAACAACAACAACAACAACACAGATGGAATAATGAGATATATTTGATAGGGAAAGAAAGGATGTTTCTAAAACGAACTTAAAAATTAAAATTCGTGTATTTAAAAGATGTATTTAAATGACAGCATCTAATTCAATTCTGGGTTAAATACTGTCACTAATGAAGTTTTTGCAACAGTTGACTAAACTGAAGCCAAAAATAATATTGCTTTCTTAAACTTCCATATTTTTTAAAATGTTGACCATATCGTGAAAAATGATATTTTTACCATATGGTACACGGACGTGGATCCACGTGCTGGATCCACGAGTGGAAAAGCCAGTTCGAAGTCGGTAGACAGCAACGTATATAACAGCTATCCAAATGAAATTGAGTAGTCTCATGGAGAGCTATCTGGATTATTCTTTCTGATACCTTTTTTTGTTTTAAAAAAACTTCTGGAGTTCGTCTTTTTTTCCCTCCATCCGACAGAAGAGACAAACCGATCGAAGAACATATGAAATTAAAACGCATAATACATTTGTCTTTTAATACTTATCTGCAGCCCTTTCGCAATTCTAAGCACAATTATCAAGGATGATAATATTGATGGGGATCTTGTCACTAGATGTTGACAGGGGAAATTATCCATATGGCTTGTATACCTTTAAGCATCGTTTGAGAAAAGTATAATGATCAAAATGATCAGAATGCTCCAGAATTATTAAACTTCTTTGTAAAATGTTCAGTAATGTATATCCTAATTTTAAATAACACGCTTAAAATGCGACAATTAACAAAAAAGACATTTTGATCTTACAGATTTTTTTTTTACGTGGAACAACAAATATTACTGAAATCAGTTCATTTCTAAAGTCCAAAACTGAAAACAAAATAATAAAAATGTATTTTATCATATTTTAAAGCAGTTTATAGTCTTTTTGGAAAATGCTTGAAGAACAGAGTTTACCCAAGTTTTTTTTTTTATTATTTTTTTTTATTTTTAGAGAGACTCAAAGGGAATTCACTTATACGGTACGCCTCACGGAAATAATTTCTAGTACTAAGAAAATATTGATCACTCGTTCTGTTTTAAATGCAAGTCACTTATCTAATCCGAGTTGAAGTTTGTTAAAGCTGTTCACAGTAGAGCAACAGTTGACGTTGACTAAATCTTTATTTTTCTTCCTTGTTTATATTAAAACGGAAATTGTTTACAATAAAATGATCAGCACATCCAAAACTGATTTTTGGATTACTTGCCACAGCTATCTGCTTTAATAACATCTATCCAAGTCCGACTTCACTTATTTTATACATAGATGGTTCTAATGCAGCGTCAGCCAAAGGGAGAACAAAGTTCTGGGTTTCTTTAGTCAAAAGGAATGCCTTCTTAGGATTTTCAGAAGAATCTTTCTGTCACCCAGAAACTCAACACATTCAATATCCCCTTTAATTTTCCATAGAAAAAAATTATTAGGAAAACAGTCTGGAAAAATTTCTGGTCCTGATGACATTTCTCCGTTTTTGCTCCGGAGTTGACTCCTGTTTTGTGTCACCTTTTTATAATCTCCTATTCTAATGGTATTCAATCTGCTGCTGAGAAATTTTAAACCGAAATGACAGTTGTATTATTATCACCTCATTTCTTCCTGCACTAATGAAGAATTTATTTAAATGTCAACTTCACTACTTTTGCTTTACAGAGGATCATCTTGATTATGTCACTCACGTTACTTTTGCCCTGAAGAGCTATTAACTGAATACAAATCACGAAACTAGTCAACACCCTCTTCGTGCTTCAAATTCAACTAGAAAGTTTCTTCTCAGATTCCTGGCTATTCAGGGGACTAGTTTACTTCAGAGCGAACAACTTCTCTAAAGTTTCAGTTTGCTTTTTCGAACTTTAATTTCAACAATTTTAATCGTGTGGTAAAAATTGCTGAAAATTGCTAACAATTCTAAAAGTCTAAAATTTTAACAGCGCTTATTCATTAAATAAATAAATAAAATGAAATAAAATAAAATAAAAAAATAAATATAAAAAACTATTAACATCTGAAAAATTTTGAGGAATTCTAAGAATTATAGTTGCGCATGCGTTTCCGTGAAATCGCATGACAAGTTTTTTTTTTTTTTTTTTAATGTTGGGCCCATGCACGAGACGTTGGTTAATTAACCTGTAGTACATTATCACCTGATATGGGTAGTTTACTCCGAGTCAAAATCTTTTTATTATTGAAGAGAAAATTTTTTTCTATTATAGTTTCCATACCTCTTTTGAACTTCATAGATCATCACACTAAAAGTCATCATGCTTATAACTGATCTACTATGCTACTACCCCATCACACACACACACACACACACACACACACACACACACACACACACACACACACACACACACACACACACACACACACACACACACACACACACACACACACACACACACACACACACAATTATGAAGGTACATATTTATTAGGAACATATTTGTTATTAGCTTATTGTATTAGCTCCTAATACGTATATTTATTTATTTTTTATATTTTTTAATAATCTTTGTACTGGTTATGGGCAGTACTACCCTTACATCACGTCCAGACTTGATATAGGTCTAATGCCTGTTCTAGTTATCATTGCAGTCATTCTCTGGTGGCAACGCCATGCCACCAGTGTGCCCTGTAGGGCCCTCAAGGAGAAAACTTTTAAGCTGTTTTAAGTCCTTATAGCTATATGAGCTCCATACGTCATGCAAAGAGATGGTGGTGCTGGTAAACCTCGGAGTTGCTCCATGCTCCTCCCGTATCTTACTAATTTGGTTATTCTTATAATAGTTTACCTTATTATTATGGCTATAGGCTAGTGGGCGCCCTGTTCCCACCACCTGGGCATCAACTACCCAAACGTCACCATCTCTTTAATACTGGATTTTTGTAAAAAAATTATCACGTACAATTATTAGAATATTTCTACAGTATTTTAACTTAACGAACAATACGTATATGAACCACGAATAACAATTCACGTGATCTAATCTTTCAATGGCGAAATCCAAACTTTGACTGACACTTAACAGGAATTATTTATTATTACTCATAAATAATTACATGCATTATAAAAATAGATATCACAAAATACTTACGTCAAGAGTTATATTGATGATCATCCAAAATACTGAATTTTTGTAAAAAAATTATAATTAATTTTCTCAGATTAATCAATGTGATAATTTTTCCATCTTCATTATATCCTTTCGCGTCAACGTTATGAAATCCATTGTTTTTGATAATCAAAGGGAATATAAAAATTTGAAAATATTTCCGCACATCATCACTTTGTGATCTATGCAGCGAAAATTCAGTGATGGAATAGCTCCCTTCCCAGAAAGTCATGGCGCCACCATTTATAGCAATATATATTAATCATTAATAGCATTGTCGTCTATTACGAAAGCTTATCTCTTATTTTTGAACTATTTCATTTATGATTCTAAAATGGCTGAAAGAGCAACTTAAAAACAAATTAGCCATCAAAACTAGCAGGATTGCTATTTCTTGCTGATTTTACCAAATTTGCAAGTTTGTAGTTCCCTGTTGTTTAAATCTTCTAGTACTTCTTTTTTTTTTCTTTTTTTCTTGCAACGCTGCTAGAATTAAAACATTCAGTTTTATGCTTTGATTTTTGCTCCAAAGAATGCACAGGTGAAGTACTGATAAATTCATAAGAAATTCTTCATATCTATCTTTTTGTTGTTGTCTTTTGGAACACAAACACAAATGTGTGTGAATCTTTTTTACAAAGGTGTTTCTCAGACTACTGGAGCAGCAAAGAAAAAGGTATTACTTAATGTGATAGCATGAATGTTATTTTTTTTTAATTTTTCAAAACTAATTTAATTAATAAGGAAAAAATCTGGGAGATATTTCGGTTATTTCATGTAAAAAAACTACACTTGAAAGAACTGATTTTCCTTTCGCAAATATGTGCAGATAAATTAGACGAAAAGATAATTTTTCGCCTTTTAAAGATTGATTTAGATCGTACATCAATAGCTAAGAGTTATAATTTTATAATTGCAGTACTTATAATATATTATAATCCTTTGTGTTCTATGTAGTTTTTCCATATGGGCTGCTCCTACTTTTAGCGCGATAGTTTAGAATGGATTTTATTTTATTTTATTTTTTTTATTTTTTTTGAAATACAGAAAAAGTGAGGTTATATTACAGACTGATACGAATCTACCGGTTCCAGACAAAAAATTTCTGAATAATCCAGTAAATACACAAGTAAACTGGAACTAGAATAGATGGAAAGATTTAGATTCTGTACATTAAGTCTGATATAATCTAAGTGGTCATTACACTTCCTAAATAAACACATATAACTGGTCTGGCTAGCTTCGTGCATGTTGTTTTTCTCAAAAATTACAAGATTTTTTCGCGTGCTGACATAAAGGTAAAGTGCACACACTTCAAGAACTTCCTTCCTTGGCTGCATTCGACTTAGGTAAAACATGGGAAGATTGCGGTAAATAATAATAAAAAAGGTTCATCGTTTTAACTGACTGCAATTATTAATATTTAACTAATCATTTAGACCTTTAAAATATTCTAATAAAAACGTTGCCAGTGAGTGGTATTTCTCTTTCTTTTGTTCTTTCTTAAATTCTTAATGTTTTTTTGAGAAGGCCTGTGATTTTCTTCCAGGTTAGACATGGATAAATTTGTAACCAGAATAAATAGCGGAACTTTAGAAACAAAATATTCATCAATTCTTTTTAGCTTTCTCTTTTCTCATCCCCTCTCTGGATAAATTTATTCTGAACAGAAAGAAAGAAAAGCTCAAACTTATCCAAAAAAGACAGAAAGCGGAGTGCATTCATGTCTATTTCATTATCATCAACAGAAGATCATATTTGAACTAAATATCCACAATAAAGCAGCTACAATTACACAAGTGATCGTTTTTTTAAAGAACCTTAATTATTCTGTGTGTGTGTGTGTGTGTGTGTGTGTGTGTGTGTGTGTGTGTGTGTGTGTGTGGTTCCGTTAGGCCAGATTTGTCACGTCACAACCAAATCACTTGATGTTTTAATAAAGAAGTATGCTATGATAAAACGCAGGTCATTCTAACGTTCTTAGGCTGGAATATATCTGTCCATACGCGTTCTCGCTGGTTTACCTGTTTTTTAGAAGGATACTCTACTCATCTACCCCATCACCATACTGCTGTTCAAACAGAACATAAAGAGCACTCAGTAAGCACTTAACTATCTATTTACTCCATTTCCTCTTCGAATCTTGGACGTGAAGAATCTTTATTACATCTGTCAACTTTAGATGGGTTGGCGGGTTTCTCAAGGAGGTGGAACGGTATCTCCCAACCCGGAAACTCGATATTTTTATACGGCAAAACAACCATAATGTTCAAAAGCACACAAAGTTAACAGACTTAATACACTGGACTCATGTACCATCGGAAACCAGGAGAAGAGAAAACTGCCACATCTTCATTAGAAAGGCTACTCTCTCTCTCTTTAACTAAAAAACCTCATAAATCTTTCCCTTATGTATATGGAATTTGACACTAGTATTTTTTGTAAAAATGACCTCGTCGCTACCCACTTCAATAAAATAATAGTTTTTGAATTTTGTTTTAAATCTCTATATTGACTTGTATAATAGTAAAAAAGTCAGTTTAATTTAAATAAAAATAGAATAACTAACTGTCTCTCTTTTAGGAGAAAAATGACTCTCGAGGTTAGATAGGGAAGATTTTTTTTCCTTCCATATGGCACACTTCTGTTAGTGTCTGAAGGAGGCTGCTTTTTAAAAATAGGATGATGCTAATTTAATACATGGATATCACATGCCGAGACTATATGAGTTAACATTGTATGTTTCTGACTGGCTTGGTTGTTCTGCCTTATAAAAATACCGCGTTTTGGGAGGGGAGCGGGGACCCTTGTACTTCCATATGAAACCAGCTGCCCTCATCTTCAGTTGAAAGCTACTATAACGGTTTTCTTTGCATCCAGGACTCGAAGAAGAAATGGAAAAAAAGAGGAAGTTAAGTGTTTCTAGGTTGTCCTCTTTATTTTCAACGTGTTCTTTCTAAATGACCACTACTTGGTAGAGTTGGTAGGGTATCCCTTCTCCAACGTACAGGCCGTGAGTTCGAATCGCATAGTGACTGATGAGCCCAGACGTCACCCACTCTGCTAACCAGGGCAAGGATATTTAAAAATAACACACTGAATCTTTGTAAAAGTGTTTAGGTTATACACGATGAGTTTAAAAGTGTTAGAATAGAGAACTAGATATTTTAGTTGTGTTGTTGTTGTTGTGTTGTTCGAGAAATAACCTCTTACCGCTTCTTTGCTTTTTTCATTTAGGACATTTAAATGTTCAGAACCAACAATCCAAAAAGTAAAAAAATTAAGAAGTTTAAGTTTATTTTTGCAGCGATTTTTTGTCAGGTCAGTGTACTGTCCTGAGCAAATCTTATTGAACTCAAGAAACCACAATGTTATTTATTTATTTTTATTTTTTATAGTATATAATAGATTAACTGTTACCGTCGTGTTACTTACAGTTCAAAAATCAAAACGCGCTTTGTTGAGATAATTCCTTATCCCCATACACAGATTAATTATTTTTTCTGATTTCTTTCGCTTACTTGTTTACATTTTTGTATTCCATTCCCATTTTCCTTTAAGTCATAGGTGGCCAACAGCAGTCCCACGGGACGCATGCGGCCCGTAACGTGATTTTGTGCGACCCGCGGCAAGATAAAAACTATATTAAATTATATGTATTATCAATTTAGCTATTAATTTCGACCGCAGATATTCTGATTGATATACTAGTTATATTCATTATTTCTGATGACGGAAACATTTTATATTCTCAACACCGAATTAAAATTGCTTTAAGAAGATTACCCAATTTATAAAATCTACTGCTTCTCTGTGCGAGTTTTAGTAGTGGGAATGGTAGATTTCTATGCGCTTCAGAGTAACGCATCATTGAAAATCACTTGCTCTGATCTGGTTACAGTGATCAGTTTCAAGTAGTTTATATTGTTCTCCAAGTAGTAAAATGATTTAGCAAATATAGTAAGTCAATGCATATAACTATTGCCTTGAAAAAATGCAGAGTTTATTTTTATTTAAGTTCTGTCTAAAAGTGTGCTACCCGTGACGCTACCACTCATCATATATTGGCCCTCGTATAGAATGATGTTGGCCACGCCTGCTTTAAGTGATGCTCCGTAGCCAATCAGGGCAAAGTAGCTTGACTTTTTTTTTTTTTTTTGAAAACCCACTCATTGCTTGATAGGACAGTTAATTATATTTGTATATTGTATTATGACAATTGCGTATGTTCTTCTCGCCAGTGTGCCTGTTTTGTGGAATTAAAAACCGAGTTTCTGGGAGGAAACTCGGTTTTTAATTCCACACCTTTAGTTGAATAGTTCTGATAAAGGTTCTAGACGGGATTCGAACCCAGGTGTTTCCTGCTATTATTTTTACATTGCCGTTATGAATTCTACCCGTGGCTTCACTTCACGGATTATAGCACAATAATGTAAAATTGGGCATGATGATGTCAAAATTTTCATCACTATTGTAGTAATATAACCTTTATAAAAAGATGAATTCTTTATTTCTTCGAAACATTTAATCCATCTTTGTTATTATGATCTATAGCCGAATGGTTGTAGATCTGTTTGAAATGGAATAAAAATAAAGTCATAGAATCAGACAATGTGAGTCATTCAGGAAGAATGGTAATCAATGGCAAGTGAATTTCAATGTAGTACCATTTTTATCATAATGTTATTTTTATTATTTTTTATGGAAGAAAGATATTTTAAAATGCACAAAGTAATTTTGGAGTCCAAGGAATGCTTTAATTCCAAACAGATCTCTGTGACTTTGCTTAGGAATGATTTATAATTGCTTAGGATTATTATTTTATGCATTCTAAACGTTCTAAAATATTTAATAATTATTTCTCAACTGTGGTTATCCAGTAGTTTCAATATGAGTGTTTTTAATAACTGAATCAAGCCGATATTCTCTCATTTGATTAATATTACATTTTATAGCAATTCCAGACAAGAAGTTATGATAACTGTAGTATTCTGATTTCGTGATTTAAAGTGGAAATTGGACAGCAAGAAAGAAATTAAAACTGGATTCATTATTCCATTTTGACATTTAGAAGAAATTTATAATTTTAGAAATTTTAAAACTTTCAAGAAATTTGTTGGTCTCTATGCCTAAATGGATAGCACACCGCTCTCCAACCAACAATGTAGGTTCTGATCCCACTATGGGTATGGATGTTTTTTTTCTGAATATCTTCAGATAGTAGTCGAATTTCATTGTCCCGTGGTGAGACAACCGCAATGTTTATTGGAGGTTTGAAGTTTCTTGAAAAGTCATGTTTGGTCTCGAGTAAGAATCTTTCATGGGTGGAAAAATATGAAGCAAAGTTCTTTTACAGTATAAGGGTACCTTCATATATCCCAGTTGGAAGAATAGCCTACTCTTTGGGAGCGCAGATATTTCCAATCTGGTCCAGGACACCAGTAATATTTTTAATAATTTTCAACTAAAAGAGAGTTAGTTATCTCATAAAAGATGTATAAAGGTCTTCCTACTTTGAAAATTCAGGATGAATCTACTCAATTAACAAATTATATATATATATATATTTGCTTCACGATTTTAGTTTGCCGCCACCCTTTTCTGAATAACTACAATAAAAGTATGAATGTAGAAGAAGAAATTTTCGTTCTATGAATTTGCAAGTAACATTTGAATGGATAAATCTGAGTTTGGGTTGTATACGCGGTTAAATATAATTAGAAGAACATGAGGAATTATAGATGCAGAATGATGAACAATGTCCAGGTAATTATCTGAAAAAAAAAAATAATAACGTTTTTATATTTGCAGCGTAAAGCAGTGACTTACTGATTTCTACATATTTAGTGTTTTCAGTCTTGCAATTGAAACGTGTCTGAAATTTTTCAGAGCGATAACAGTTTGGTTGGAAAGACATAGCAGATTTGCATCCCACATGTCTAGCACCTTCCATTGCATTTTTTTCTTTTAGAAGAGAGTAACCGTCTTTTAATTTTTGTATTTTTCTTCTTATTATTCCTTTCCAGGCTTATAGGCCTAGTGGCCTGTTCCGGACTCAATACTATATTTTTAAGGGTCTTCCTCTGCATCGAGTACCTTTTGGGTGGTAATTTAGAATTTGTTTAGGTATTCTGCCTCTATTCATTCTTAGTATGTGTTCTTTCCATTTTTCTCTATAGCAAATAACTGTTTCATTTAGGGAGATTGTAATTCCAATTTTTTTTCTGATTTCGCTGTTTTTCATTTTGTCCATTATTGTGACTCCTTCAGTTCTGCGCAGAAATTTCATTTCGGATGATTTAATTCTTCTTTCATCTGCTTTTTTTATTGTCCATATCTCACTGCCATAAAGTAAGGTTGGTTTAGCTACTGTATTGTAGATTCTTATTCATGTGTGTTTTTGTACATAATTGGGTTTAAAATTTTTATTTATAATGCCTGTTACTTTTAAAAAGTTTGATATCTTTGATTCTATATCAGCTTCATTTTCATATGACATTGTGCAACCTAAATATTTGAATGTATTTACTTGCTCTATTATTTTGTTGTTTATTACTATTTTGCTTCTTGCTGGGTTAGCACCTTTGAAGGCCATGACTTTTGTTTTGTCTGTTAATATTTCCATACCATATGTTTTTATCAGATTATTTAGACTCCATAATGATTTTTGTAGTTCATCTTAATTATTTCCAAGGATTATTTGGTCATCAGCAAAAAGAAGAGTAGCTAATCTGGTGTTACGGTTTATCTTGAATCCGCCTTCATTAGTTATCTTCCATTAATTAATTCTTCCAAAAAATTAATTTTTTGTAAGAAAGATAATGGGTGATTAGACCACCCGTTATGCCGACTGTCATGGTGACACATGACCCTGACATATACACTTAAAACGGAGGTACTTTACCAGTAAATATTACAGTAATAAGGAAATGCTGACCTGAGATTTTCATCTTTTAATTCTTCATAAAGTAGTAATAGTTCTTTTTCGCTTGATTTCCTCTAACACTCATACAAAGCGGACAAATTTACGAATACGACTACTTCTGTTAACTGCCTGAATTTCTTCTGGCGCATAACAGAATTAAGATGTTCATATTTTCACGCTGTCCGAGTTGTTCTTCCTCTTCCCCCCCCCCCCCACTTCTCTCTAAAAAATGAAACGAAACCCTAAATATATTTCATCTAACTGAGTGGCTTAGATGGGCGTGCAAAAAGCACGAGATATATGTTCTAGCGTGCATAATGAATACATAAGGCCGAGTAGTAAAGCCGCTTCACAATAGGGAACTTTGAATTGCATCCACGACAAGAAACGAGGATCAGCCGTGTTCCAGACGTTACCATTATTTCACGTGCCTTCTCTAGGCACCAGACAATACGTCATCTGTCTCGCGGATGTCATACGCTTCAAAATATGCACTTCTGTGTTTAACGAGGACTCGATAAACACGGCCACAACTGACGCTTCATGATGAGAATGATTTTGCCGGGCAAACTAGTGTCCGGTAGAAAACTCTACTTCTTCTGTGGCCTGAATTTCGCTCTGATTCGTCACCCCCTCTTGCAGCTCTTTTTCTGCTGCGTCGTCGAAGGACAAGCCGAACGCTGCGGAGTCATTTATAGTCATTAAGACATCTACATTATGTACGCTCTACAATAATTCACGCTTCTGGTCACCTGCGCCATTTACTGATCCCACTACGGCGGCAAAATGGTCAGGGAAAAGGCAGTGGATGCCTTGTTCCAGGTGGATGGAGATAAAGAAAACTCTGCTTTGGCAATGAGACATTAGCACCATTACCTCGGTAAACATGATTCGTAATTTATTGTTCTCTGGAGAAGCCATTATCTTCAGAATCCTAAATATCATCACGGAACAGCTGCCTTATTTCTAGAGCCTGCTCATTTTACCATTGGATAAGGATGGTTTTCTGGTCACAGGGCCATACGAAACTAGGCACAGTAAAGTATCTGCATTAAGTAACGTCACCCTTGCTTAAGAATATTTTTTCTCTCTCTCTCTCTCTCTCTCTCTCTTTCTCTCAATGCACCTGGACCGAGATAAGGAATGCAACAACAATCTATGACCTCACACAATGTAGGCGACCTCTTACCTCCGACCTTTTCTATGCTAACTAATTTGCTCTAAGTCAAGATTAAGTAGGTAAGATAGAAGCGGCCTGTTACTATGCAAGTTTTTTTCATTTTCTTTCTTTCTTTCTTTCTTTTTTTTAATTTTCTGAGTAAGCTGTTCTGGTTATTTCGTAAAAGGAAAATTAACGTTGAGACTCTCTGAACTCTTAAAGAAGTCGACTGATTAGACAGCCATTTAGTGCTATCACGAGGTCATCAATGAAATGTTTTTAAACCTTTTATACAGTTTCTGCAGATGTTTAGTAGGATCTACCACAGTACAACTGGATTTCTTCTCAAAATATCAAGGATATCTACCCGTGCTTTACACACACACACACACACACACACACACACACACACACACACAAAAAAAAAAAATTTAAGATTCACTATTGCTCTTAAGACGAACACGAAATAAGCAAGATAACAGCACCTACTAGAAAGAAGTTGAATTTAAAATAATTTGAAATCAAACTATCAAATACTCTTCACTCAAGCTGGAAAAAGATTTAAAGGTATTGTTTAAAGATATTTTTATGCAAGTATCATCCAAGAGAGGTTGCAAACCTATCGTGCATAGGCGCCTTGAATGAGCTAACAGTTGGATCATCTGAAAATCCTGCTTTAGGGATCAAATATAAGACTTTTTTAATCCACTTCATGTCTCTAGTAAACATGATCGCATACCAGACGATGAACATTTAATCGACTTCATGAAATAATGAATGCAGAAATGCTACGATCAGTCATTAAGCGAATTTACCAGAATAAGTTGTTGCTATAACATATACTTCGATTTTGTATTTACTCACTTCTCCCACCCCAACTCACCCCAAAATTATACCTTTTATGTAATCACCCCCTTTTATTTAATTTTTATGTTATAACCGTACGTCACAGTTCTGAATTATTTCTCAAAGTCTGTTTTGTCATAATAATAATAATAATAATAATAATAATAATAATAATAATAATAATCTTTTGAGCCTTTATTTTTTATCAAAACTGTTATGTTTAATTTTCTAAAATTATATCATATTTCCTTCTGTTCTTTTCATTCCATATTATTTTTTCGCTAAAAATCTTAATTTTCATTTAACACAAACTTAAAATATTGAGGAAATATTTCTGCGTTTAAAAAAACTTCAGGAATTCTATACATCGAATAATTATCTTAAAACAACTAGACTAGCTGATTTCTAGAGAAATTAAGAAGTAGTGTGTTTTGAAAGAAAATTGAAAATTGACACATCTTAATAGCAGGATACAAAATACAAAATTTAAAAAAAAAATTAAAGCAGCTTTCAGTTATATTAATATTACTCACTAGCAAATAGGTGTTGACGAGGCAAAGTAGCAATGAGAATCAAATTGTAATATTAGCTAAAATAATAACTCAAGAAATATTGCTCAATAAACTGTGCAAATCACATTAACATGTATAAATCGAAATCTGTGTCCTCAGATTCGGGTACTTTTCAATATATTGATCACAATGTTTTTATTATCGATTTATTTATTTACTGCGGGACGTGTTATCACGGAATACATTATTGCAAAGTCAATTATAGCAAGGTCGTTTTATGCTATAATAATACATCGCAGCGAGTTTACATTTATAATAGGCATCTTATTTGCAAGATTGTTTTTTTTTTATCACAAAACAAATTAAAATTCCAATCCTACTGGATTTATGTAATTCCTTTATGTGATCGACAACAAGAAAGTGCAGCATTTAAAAAAATAAAATCTAGATATTGTAATCTCCTGAATCGGTCGCCACATTCAATGCAAAAATGCAACTGCCATTCAAATCTTTGTGTTTTGCAACAGTTTTTTTTTTTTTTTTTCGTAATGAAATATAACCACAATTTCAATAACAGCGTTTTCTATGTAACTACATGTTTATTCCGAATACACTAATTTGCCAGCTCGATGCCCAAATTAGTGAATAAATATTGCACAAATATATTTATTCACTATATATATTTTCAAGAAGTCAGCCTGCTTGACCGAGTAGTTAGTACCCTTATACTAATAGGCTTCATTTCGAATCCTTCCGCCGAGACATGGATGCTTGCATATATTTTTAGATAGGAGAGGAATTTCATCGCTCGGTTAGAGCCCGCCGCATTGAGTATTGGTGGCTGCAAAAAAAAGTTCAATGTTTGGGTGTGGAGAACAGGGTTTCATATTATCCCAAAAAAAATAAATTAAATGAAAACAAAACGAAATCTCTTAGCTTACTCAAGATACTAATGTACTATAATAGATTTATCACCTTTCGCAGATGGGTGTGACATGAAAGAAAAAAAAATAGTAGAAAAAAGCATTTCAGGACAATCTAGGCAGAGTGTTGGTCACCCAAAGAGACAACCATCGATGGAAGAGATCACACCCACATGCACATGATCTTTCAACTGAAGGTGAGTAAGCCAGTCTCGTCAGAAGATTGTTTGAGATCTTCTTCTTCCGGGAAACTCCGATTCTTCATCCAGTTAAACCATCCAGAAAATGCAAAGAACTGGCAAAAAAGCGCAATTTTTTGTCAGGATTAGCTCTATCACTTAAACATTGGAAGTGAATGTCTATATGCATGCATGCAGTGCAAATGGTCAATATCAGTGGCGTTCCTTATTAACGATGACGTTTCAGGCAGGCTTCACTATCCCGTACTTTACTGAAATCAACAGCCTATGAAAACCATGCCACAAACCAACGCCCCCCCCCGTAATCTCATGACCAAGTATGGTGGATTTGTGGCTTTTTATTTCCGTCCGCGTTATAAAACAGTAACCTGGATTCATGACTTCATGACACCTTCCATCCTCTTCTGTTCAATGCTGATTGATGCTATCCTTCACCAAGTTGTAGTTTTCTACAAAGGTGTGGTCCTCTGGTGGCATCTCTCTCTCTCTCTCTCTCTCTCTCTCTCAATTTCCTGGTTATTACTCTTTATCACTTCATTCTCAGTATACTTGAGATAATGCTTTGACTGTTAACTTCCATTTCTGTCATCCAGGTCACTATTGTTTGCATTAATACACACACACTTGAACACAGACGTCTCACAAACGAAATCAATTGACTGTTTATATCCAGAACCACTTCTCGTCATAGGCGTCTTACTGGCATTCCGTTTACCATGACGAATATCTAATATTCTTTCCTATTCTAATATTAGGTGAGATAATCCTAAAAAGAGTGATTTTTTTAAGATAAGAAATGAATCTGTGATGGAATTTAATTTCTATGGGTGGTATTCAGCATAATTTTTTGCTATCTGGAAAATAAATCGCAAACGTCCATGCTAAGGTGAGATTTGAACTCTTGACCCCTTGAGACTTTTGAACTCTTGTTAGCGGATACGCTATTTACTCAGCCAACTTGCGATAAACCGAATGCCATATATTTAACAAAATATAGACATTTATAAAATGATATTATCTTAAAAGGGAGGAAGGAAAACGATATCCTGTTAGCAAATATAGACGAAATATTTATTATTATAAGTACCCACATTCAAATAAATGTATATACAAGCATAATACTTAAATTTATGTCATACTTATAAACTATATATTACTTAATTTGCAGACTCGTTGTATTTGTGTTATATATATCATATGCAATAGTGAATGAACTCGTGCGAACGTAGTGCAGGATAAGTCATCTGAATCAAAGATGCATCTTTCAAACAGTTTTCAGAGCTAAAGTGTTTCATTTGTTATTTGTTGTCGGAATAAAATCTTTTGCCTTCAGCGATCTCTTTTTTTCTCAGCGAAAGAATCTCAGCAGAAGCACGTTTCATTTTGTAACAACAAAGTTCTTTATTCTGTGATTTCTAGCATAGCGTATTGGGGAACCTTTCGAATTTCTGAACCCAAATGTCGATGAATGATTTCACTATTTGGCGGGGGAGGGAATGTATACTTGTAATGCATCATTGAAGTAAATCAGAATCATCACTATGGTGTTGCTAGACACTTGAAATGATTTCTTTGGTCACGAAATCACTCAAAAAATTCTTGCAGAGCTCACTGAATGATTGCTAAGTATTGTTTTAGAGAAGATCACAAATTATAACTTCCGCCAAAATCTGCCCATTCAGAATGAGTCTATGATACTTAGAGTTTGATTTCAAAATATTTTTATTGAAAAAAAAAACAAAATTAAAATGATTTTAAATATGCTGTCAACTTTCAGTAAATATCCAATATTCAAAAGAAGTGGCAGATTACCATATTGAATTTAACGCGTAAATTTAAGCAGGGAAGGAGGAAGGTAATATTCAAATTACTTAATTTCAATAAACATTTCAATGAACAGCTATGAAATGGTCTATAAAATGAAAAAAAAATCTCTCTTTTACCGGTTAATAACTGGTCATTAATGTGAATGAAATTCAAGGTAATTTTACGAGAAACTTAGCAATGTCGAAGTAGTTCAGACTATCATAGGCACACTAACATCTTTCAATCTACATGTTGTATTCTGAGTAAAATATAATACAGAAAATGAACGTGAAATATATCAATTTTTCTTTTTAAATATATGACCTGTACCATCGTCATTGAGTATTTCTTTGTTTGCAATGTATTCAATGTGGGTCAGGAGGAATTTGCGATTATAATAAAAAAAAAAGAAAGAAAAAAGCGCCTCCCATAAGGGAGAGCCTCGAACTTTCAGCACTCTCGCCGCAGAGGAAAGTCAGATAGGTCAAAGGACGGGGAGGGGGGTTCCGTTACAGAGCCATTTCATCCAACACGGTTACTCACATGCGACACCGCGGTGACTAAAACATTAGCAATTGTTTGCAGTGAAAGTTGACTTGCATGTCTCTCTTTCCATATACCTTTATCTGGAAGCAGGGGATGAGATCGGACTATTGTGCACGGAGCGACACGGGAGTTCGGATATACTGACCTATGTGGAAGATGTACGACAGGGAGGAGCATCAACCGCAATGTCTCGGTCTGATTGTTGCCCACGACGGCGACCATTGTTACGGAGGTAAAAGTGGTCCTCCTTTAACAGTGGCGCACAACTAGGACCGTTGTGTCACTGTGTCACCTGTCGACACTTCACGGTCGGCTGACGGGAAAGACTACGGCAAGAGAAAGTTGAGAGCACATATTTCAGGTAATAATCTGACCTCGTTTTTATTTGCCCTTAGCAAAGCCAAAACGGCTGCTTGACAATAGTTGCCCCAATGCTTAATAATTGATGCTAAACAAGGTTTGAGGGTCTGGGACTAGTTGTAATCAGATAAACCTGACTTATTTCAAAAGAAACCAAAGGACAAGGGAAAGATTTCTATTGTGGCTTCGTATCATGTAAGAAACAAGAAAAACTAATATCTGCACGCTCTGTCGATAAAGTAGCTAGTTTTTGTTAAGTAATAGTTTGTTGCTCCATATTTAGAATGACGGTGTGTTGCAGGAATGATTCTGAAATTACAGATAAGTCGAACAGCTTCTTCTCTTTGTTTTGATGCAGCGCTGTGTTTTGTACAGAATAATTTAAGTGTACGAACTAGCTGCAGTTTCCAAACGAGATAATCGTATTAGTTGATTGAGAATGGTCTTGCGGTTTCGATCCGGGACCCTTTATATTTAACATTTAAGAAACTATTACAATATACGATTTCATGAAAAGAAACGCAACATTGTTTTAAGTTACCGAGAAGAATGCTTTTCTTTAGCCAGGCTAAGAAAATTGCAGTAATATTCTCCACTTGTCACAATTTTACAAGCAGTAAAGAGAACAGGTCAATAAAAAAAATGAGACAATGGCATTCCTTTTAAGATGTAATACTTTCACAATAGGGAACTAATCATGGCTAAAAGCCATAATTGAAACCATCGGCATTGTAGATAAGGGATACGACAAACTGAACAACTGACCTAATCCTAACCGTGATATATCTTGTTATTGATGTTATTACAGCAATCAGCAAACTTTCTTCAACTTTAAATATTCTTTGCATGATTGCCAGAGAACGTTTGCGGTTTAAGGAAAACACTGTTTTGCTTGAAGCCACAAAATTTGGATATTTTAATGTTTAACCCCTTATTACGATTTTTAATTCTTATTAGATTTAAAAATCACTTATTGCGTCCTCCACTTCCATTAAATACACATCCACCCATCCACACACACACACACACACACACACACACACACACACACACACACACAGTATCTAACTTTATGTGTTCTGTTCAAAAATGGAAAAAAATTCGTCCAAGGAAAAATACTTTAAATGTAGATTTTAATCCTTTCATGTGAACTTGCATTAGGTAACGAAATTTTGCAAGAATTTTATCATTAATTGTCTGTTTATACTTTTCCTTTTCCTAGTGTGTATATTTCTCATTTAACAACAGATAAGTTCAAAACTTATTTTATCACATTAAACCTAAGTAATTAATCACGTGATTAATAGACATGTACAGAAAAATAGAGATCGAAACACTAAACACTGAAATATCACATATTTCATGCTTCTTCTTCTTCTTCTTCTTCTTCTTCTTCTTCTTCTTCTTCTTATTATTATTATTATTATTATTATTATTATTATTATTATTTCAGATACAAAAGGTCGTTGCAAATTCATCGTACATCTTTTTAGAATACTGTAGGTGGAGTAAGGTTAGATACTCTAACAACTTTTTTCTAGACCAAAACTGGAACTTTTTGAGCCATTTCGGGTTTCCAGAGCAAGATGTCTCCCATTGGGCAACAGAAATCATTTACCATCGAATGGCTTTCACAGACATCTGTGCTACAGTGGGATTTCCATCCACGAGTTGTTTGTTGAAGGTTGCAAACCATATAGGCTGGCTAATTTTTCAAAAGTAAAGATATTTCGTCAGCGTCATGTATGTTTCTATTTTCTCTTTTCTCCCATTTACTCTTACAACGCGAGCAGATTTTGAAAGCCCAGTCCACATATCTGTCTTGTAAAATGGATTTTAGTGGTGGTGAACATCTTACTGCTAAGCTATGCGCAGTTCGGCTATATCGTTGTTGACTACGTAAGTTGTTGTTGCATGAAAGCAACACATTATTGCACCTCTTAAACCGACAAACCTGTATAACATCTCATCTGTCATCAATCCCGTATTAAACCCAATGATCCATTACAGTCAAAAAAAATTCTTGCTTGACAGGAGTTAATCCTGTCTCCATAATGTGCTCTGTCTTCTTTTTGTGTGTGTGTGTGTGTGTGTGTGTGTGTGTGTGTGTGTGTGTGTGTGTGTGTGTGTGTGTGTGTGTGTGTGTGTGTGTGTGTGTGTGTGTGTGTGTGTGCGTGCGTGCGTGCGTGCGTGCGTGCGTGCTTGTCTATTTTGCAGAAAACGCTCTGCGATCTTACTCGTATCATTTTTTATGTGACTCCCACCAGGGCAAGCCTTTAAACCTATACTGTATTAGTACCGGTGGGCTATGGATTTTTTTTCTGTTTTTTTTTATTTATTCATTTTTGTATATTGTATATTTTCGTACTTTTACAGAGTCTAGAAATCCTGCTGTCGACACCAAACATGGAACTTTTTCAGGCCACTTGAAGTCTCCCATAAGCAGAACGCTGGTCTCACATTGAAATTTCCTATACAAAATTGAAACGGTTCCATTCACTCAAAGAGCATCCTGTTTACCAAGTGCTTGAGAGGTCATTTTTTACTGATATATAATGTTTACAAAAGTTCTGAGGAAAGCAAAAATGAAAATACCCATGCACAGAGCCCATATATAACATATTTGCAATTCACCCACAAAACTATGCGATTAGTGAGAGGAATGTGTAGACATCTCGTTGTTTACATATAAACTTCATTGAGTCTGTTGTATTATACAAAACTAGAATAATTTTGTCAGGCATTCAAATCATTTGTCAGTGATCTACAAATTGATAAAGTTTCTTGAAGGATTATTTTGAAAGTAATGTCGCTATTAGAAGGAAAGTTCTTGCTATCGAAAAGTTTACAAATTTAGGCGAAGCAGAAGAATCAATGCCAGGCGAAGCGCATGCAGAGTTCAGTGAGTATTCTAAACATACTGTGTCGGTTCGAAAATTTTTTTTGAAATTTACACAAATGGATATCGTAATCTGTTTGGCGTAGGCAAACTTGCGGAGACCATAGCTAATTCCCACGAAATTACAAAACTATGAAAATGACTATTATGACTATAACTATTATGCTACTGGTGAATGTAGGTATGGTATAACCAGGGGCGAATGCGGGTCTTGAAATTCACGCTTGCTCTTGTTATCATTCAGGGAGTGAGAGGTGATTGAAGTCTGATTAGCGGAATAAGAATTACTGACCATTTAAAACTATATATTTAGAAATTTATGTACATTTCATCATACAAATACAACATTTATTTTACAAATGATATTCTATCTTTTTCAATTTAGCTACTTGAATACAAATTCTACCCTACGGTTCTTGTTTATGAACTGGTCAATAACATCGTCATTAAAAGATGGTTGTAACTTAATTTTCCCAAGCAACACGCACACTTGTAAAGGCTGGCTGAAGCTCACCGGATAGGGCTACTTTGACTGCGTATGGCCTTGTGTTTAAGACGACGTGAATGGAGCGGAAATGGCTATGCACGCGCATGAAATCAAATTGCAGCAGCGAGGACCTGGAAACTCCTAGAACCGAGCAAACCAAGAAGTGGTTTGCTCGGTTGTAGGCGCTTCCAGGTCCTCGCTGGTAGGTAGCTTTAACTAGACGAGCAAGCATCGCCCTTCGATACACAACGTAAAGCTCAATTATTGCCGCGCAAGCTTAATACGTCTTCTCTCTACAAAAATAAAAGCCTAAATGGAATGCTTATAAATGCATGCATTTATTAACAAATAAATATTACTTCTTTCTCAAGTAATGAGCTTGCGCAGCAAGCATAGCAAGCATGCAGAATTCGCCCTTGGGTTTAACACAATAAGTTCTACAGATCAACTATTCAGTTAAGCGAGACATTCTGTCGTGTCGAGTCGACAACTGTTGGGACGCTTTTTTTGGCATGGCATGACCTGAATTTTCTCAATGAGAATCTGTGGACGTTTATTCAGTAAGAATTCTGTACCTATACTTGTCCATACTGTAACTGTTTCTTTTTTTTTTTTTTTCTGCTGTTTCTGCTGGAATACAATAGTTTAATTTTTTTCCCAATGTCTTCGCTAGTTTTTTATTGTTATCCATATTGTTTGATTTTATTCGAACAATTATTAGCGAAATTAGCTAATTAATCATTTTGTTTTTATAATAGAAGAAACTGATGAGGCTAGGGATCTTGGAGTGTTGGTCGATAGGAAGTTGAAGTTCGGGGATCATGTAGCAAAGATTGTAAATACAACTCAAAAAAATAATTGCAATGCTGAAACGAACGTTCACATGTAAAGATAAAGATGTCATTTTGCATCTTTACAAGGCCTTGATAAGACCTCACTTGGACTATTGTGACCAGGTCTGGTCTCCTGGTTTCCGATGTTATTCTGATGCAGTGGAGAGAGTGCAAAGGTGAGTATTAAAAGTTATATCAGGATTGTGGAATACTGATTATTAAGACAGGTTGAGAATTTGTAGACTGCATACACTAGCAACCGGAGAAAGAGAGGTAATATGATTGAGACTTACAAACTTCTGAAAAGGTAATACAGGATTCAATTGATGAAATTTTTCATTAGGAGGGTGGAGTAAGGACGAGAGGGCATCCTTGGAAGTTGAGAATGAAAGCCGCGAAGAAGGGGGGGGGTGAGGACTAGATTTTTCTCTAAGAGGGTGGTGCGTGATTGGAATGGATTGCCATTGGATGTTGTGTGTGCAAGCAACGTGAATGAATTCAAGAATAAGTATGATAGCTGGTGCGTATTATGTGGCCTCTCTCGATGAGTCTCTGACTCCCTGGAGGTCGCTCTTAATAATAATAGTAATAATAATAATAATAATAATAACAATAATAATAATAATAATAATAATAATAATAATAATAATAATAATAATAATAATAATGAAATTCTCTGCTCCAGAAACACTGGAAGAAGTAAAATTGAATTGTATCCTTGGTTTTGAGTTGATTTGAAACATGTAGATTTTACCAAATATTCCACCCTGTCTACAATAGATCAGTCTACATTTATTTCATATTACTATTAATTACTACATAATTATTTTTTATTTTTTTTCTTGTTTTACTAAACATGCATTGTGAAGTAATTACTGCTTTTAATAAATACAGGTCATTATAAATGCTGTATCATCTTCATTTTATACAGCGTTATCATTCTTTTATAGTTAGCCCCAATTTTTCTCGATGGACCCATTTTCTACTTCCTTTTGATATAAATCAAATAAATATGACGAGAGACAGGATAACTTAATCACTCTACAACTTTTGTCATCAACAAATTCTTGATATGCTATCAAAGGATGTACAGGATAATTTGATAGAATTACGTGAAAAGTTTGAATTATTATTAGTAACTTCTAGTAATCTTCCTCCAGATCAGCTTGTTTATCTCTATCAGGAAAATATAATACTGACTGATTGTATATTTCGTCTTCTAAGGCACTTTTAACTACATCACTCCACCTAAATCTTGATTTTTTTTCCCCTACCATCCAGGCATAAAACACTTTTTTGCTAACTCTTCCTCTCCTATTCTGATCAAGTAACTATGACACCTGAGAATAGCTTGGTTCACATATTTATGAATACTAACAATGTCGAGTTCCTTCCTAATATCTTTATTTCTTTAATATGATTCAAACATTGAAAGTAGTTATTTACTTCCCTAATTTTTCTCAGATCTCTCATAAGTCTGTGGTCTCATAGGCTCTCTCTTCCAGTGTTGGATCATTTTTTTATATTTCTAACCCACTCTGAGATCCATAAGCTAAAATTGATTTGAACTATGCACTGTACTAAACAAATATAGTAGTATTTTGACTAATTTCTCGCATATTAATTCATCAATTTATTCACTCGACTCCCTAACATACCAGCCCTACTTATTCTGTTGTCTATTTCCAAATTTTAATTTGCTATCTTCATTAAAATGTTTACAAAATGTTTCACTACAGGTTCTCCGTTGAGGATGCAGTTCATGTTTTCATTGCGTCTGCCTTTTTCATGGTCATTGTCTTTTTATTGCTGATTTCATACCAAATTTATTATATGTTATTAGTTATGGAATCCTGCGGACTTGTTCTGAATTTATTTAAGAGTATAAATCATTTACATAAAGAATTCATTTGAATATATCGAATTTTGATATCAGATCTAATATTACGTTCCTTCATAAAGTGATCTATATAGATGATGAATAAGAGTGCAGATAATGCACACCCATATATTACATCTGATTTTTTATCATTTGAACGTAATTGTATCGTTCGAATAGCCTTTTTGATACTATATATATATATATATATATATATACAGGGTGTTCGGGATAAATTTGACATATTTATAATTAATTATATTTTTCCGTAAGTTACATGTATTAACACACACTTCTCTTCATTTAAAAGTTTGGACCCTTCTTCATTCATATACAAGATGTCAGAAAGGATGGATAGCTGGAACCCACCTGAATCATGGAAGAGAATAACTTGTATCATGATGATTCGTGCCCGCCATCAAAATAAGGATATTACGACTGCTGCCCAATGCTCCCTGAATACAGTAAAAACAATCAGGCATGAACTAGAGACTTGCAATGGTGACTACGAGGATGTAGCAAGAAGAAAGATCCCTAGCAGACGATCTGATTGCGTTCGTACAGCAGAATTCCTCGCAAATCTGCAGGAACAGGTGTTGAAGAACCCTGGCATTGGAATTCGGGCTTTGTTCGTGGAGTTGCTAACTGTAGTCAAGCCCTGGATAACAAGGGTAGCCAATGGTAGGCCGTATGTATGGCAGCAGGATTCGGCCCCTTGCCACACCTCTGGGAAAAGTCAAAAATGGTTGTCTGAAAATTTCTACGACTTCACCAGTCCAAATGTTTGGCCTTCAAACTCCCCAGACCTTAACCCCATGGATTATTTTGTATGGGGCGCAGTTGAAAAAGACACCAATCGCACTTCCAGTAATACAAAAGCCCAGTTAATGGATAAAATTAAAACAGTTTTTGCGGCCCTTCCCAGGGAGACTGTAGCATCAGCTTGTTCGAGGTTCCGAAGCAGAATTGAAGCTGTGATCGATGCTAATGGTGGTTATTTTGAGTAAATCTTGTTGATAGTATTGTAATTAACTCTGCCTGTAATGTTTTTTTGTCAATTCATTAAATTTAATAGATACAAAGAAGATTTTCTTTTTCCTTACGAAACTGTCAAATTTATCCCGAACACCCTGTATATATACTCTTAATTCCTTTTACAAATCAATAAAACTTAAATACTAAACCTTGTTATATCCACAGGATGTTTCATATATTTTCGTAAGTGTAAATCTGATACTGAGGCTTGAACCTAGATTTTTCATCTCTAAATTTCTCCACCACACAATTTTTAACCTCTTTTCCTATATGCTCGCATAAATCTTACCTGCAATTCCTACCTTCAGTTTTATTTGTCTTTTTTTATAGGCAGGAACTGTGTGAGCCTTACTCCAGTCACCCAGAATTCGAATTAGACTTTCTTTTCTGAATTATGCAGCGTAGCCGCTGTAAAACTTTTACATCGTCTTTCGAATATCATCTATTCCATCTGCCTTTCCATTTCAGGTGTTTTAATGGCTATTTCCAGTTCAAAATTTTCTATCATTTCTTTCATTTAATAATATTTCAGTTTAATAATCATTTCAGATCATTCAATAATCTCTATTTGGGTTTTAATGTTATATCAATCATCATTAATTCCTTTATAATACTTAATTTATATTGATATTTATCTTATATATATAGGATGGTTAAAAATTCCCCTTACAAACTAAAGAACATCAAAATCAACCATATTCACATAGGAAAGCATGACCGGAAACGCCACTCGAAAGTGATAGGTGGCGCTGTTCGCCATCGCTCCAAATGAGCAATTGTGGTTTCCTCATTCAAGTTTTCGACTTTTACATCGACGTCGTACGAAGAACACGCGTCGTTTTACGAACGCTGAGATGGCAGATATGCACCTCGTTTACATATTATGTATCCAACAACTAGAACGCCTAATAAAGTTTTTTACACTACTTGCTGCCTTGTGTTATTTCTGTATCTTTGTGTCCCTGTTAGTACCTTCCGGTGGCGTTTCTGGTCATGCTTTACTATATGAATATGGTTGATTTTGATGTTCTCTACCTCCCCTCAAAGTTTGTACGTGGAATTTTGAACCACCCTGTATATTTACCGAAGTTTTCCCATGACTTTTGCTTATTTTTTTTTCTTTTCAAGTTCCCGTCATATTTCTGCTCAGAGGGCATTCATTTTTAGCATTACATATTTATTACATTATTATATTATATTATATTGAATCACGGATGAATTTTAAGTATATTTCTTTAAATTTTTTCAACTTTTTGCTTTTCTAGATTTACTTGTTCTTTTTTAAACTGTTTATAGTTATCTTTACCTCAGCTCTCTCTCTCTATTTTGTTATTCTTCTGTTTTATACTTTCTGTCATTGCACTGCTTTTTCCTTTCTTCAAAAATTCTTTTATATTTTTAAGGCTCAAAGTCCCTATTTATTTAATTATTTTTAATACAAACAAATTCGGTGCATTAAATTCATTCAATTTTGAAGTGTCGTGTGTTAGAATCCTTTTCCTGTTGGTTGTTATCTTGTGTCGTGAACTCCCATAAAACTGGATTCAACTGGAACTAGATTTCCTGGTCGAAAAAAAAAATGAAGAAAAATTCGCAGAGAAAGGTTCCAGATCAATCTTGAAATCTATCTGTATTATATGGAGGAATTCCAGGTGACGATGAAGGTCCAAACATGCGTAGCCAGAAATGCTTAAATGTTTGAGTTCTTGCTCACTGAGAATGTCACTCCGTGTAGCTTTTTCACATTTTCTCCCTTCAGTGCAGAGATTGTGATCATAACCAAAACAATCTGCTTTTTTTTTTTTTTTTACTTTTTTCGTTAAATTTCATAACGTTCCTGTTGCCGTTTTCTTATTTAAATTTATGCACTTCCTATTGTCATATCAGTTAGATAGTCTGCTTTATATTATTTTTTAGCAGTTTTGTATTTAAGAGCGCATCATGGAGGCTTTTTTTATGCTTCTCTTTAGTCCTTGTTCGCATCTTTCATCATTTCAATGCCGTTCACTTTTTTTAATATGCTTTCTAAAGAAGTAGTTTCCTTCTTTACTAAAGATTTTAAGTGTTTCCAATTCGCCTTCGTAAAGTAGTTATTAAGCCTAATAGCTATTTTCTTGCTTTCTCTGAAATTTGGTTGACAGTCTAATGCGAGATGACTCAGCTCTGCCAACTTTGATTAGCTTTTAATGAAGATGACATGCTCTGAAAGAGGTTTAGACAGGTGGACTCTTTTGTCAAGAAAATTGTTTCTTCCAAAATGACTGGGCAAGAGGCGAAATCAAATATCTTTTTTTTTGGAGGGGGGGGGGAAGGAGTGGTAAGGACATGGCGCTTGTTTCCTTGTTCAAATCACTGTGGCAACAACAACAAAAAAAATTTTTTTTCCCACTTTGACCTGTTTTTATTACCTATATCTAAATATCAACAACAATACACATATTTTTGGCCATATCTCCCTTTTATCATTTCTATATGAAGATGGAATATAACGTTCGTATTTCTAATATTGACATCTAAGATTAGTTGAGCATAAAGATTGAATGAACGAATGAAATAATCAAAAAAAAATTAAAAACTAGGTTATAGCTGACCTTTACATTTTTTTTTCTTTTGTCGACAATAATTAGCTGTTTGAATTGCACAATTTGAGAAAAAAGAAGAAAACAAAAAATCTCGTTCACCTTGGGACTGGAAAACATTGTTTTTTTTATTTAAAAAATCTTAACGCACGAAAACACATACTGATAATATAATAAAGTTTAATGTGCTAAATATTATTTTTTTTGTTGTTGTGATAATGATTTTAAATGGGTTAATTATTCACATAAATCACTATGAATTTGACCTTCTACAGTTGCTATGCATAGTTTTAGGTTTTAAGGGCGAAAACTTTAATTTTTTTTTTTCACAACACTGCCACCATTTTTCAAAAATGTTACGTAACTTTATATAAAGGTTTCCTTCCATTTCTTTCATTTTTTTCCGACCATGACGTTCCAAGGGTTTCAACATTACATCATCAGCAGTCTCTCTATATCGTATAACGTGAATATATTTTTTCTATTCTCTTCTTCTTCCATGGTAATATTTTTCATTTTTCTTCATTTAGGCAAACAACAGCGTTTGAAAGGTATCGCTTGATTGCCATATCGTAAAAGACTTTTTTTTAAATTTAATTTCTTTAAAATTGTTATCGCAATGTAGTAATTCGTTTGTTTGTTTGTTTGTTTGTTTGTAATATATTATTTCATACGTTTCAGGTAGTGGCTCCCAACTGGGACCTAGGTAGCTGCTTCCAGTATCAAAGCACAGTTTATGACAAAGAATAGCTTTCTACGGGAACTGAGTCCTATTTTGTTAGCTTTATTTTCTCGTAATTACCAGATTGGCTTCTTGCGCAGCACTCAGAATTTAATCTTGGTGGGGGGGGGGGGGGAGCACTCAAGATTTAATCTTGGGGAGGGCAGAGAACTCAAGATTTTATCTTGGGGATAGGGCCGATTTGAGTAGATGATTTGAGAATACACACTACGCATTGCATACGATCTATGACTGAGCACTCCAGTGATCGCCAATACATGATACCCGTGCCCAAGCACTACTTTGTTCGCCTTGCATTCACAGCGGCCGTGATTCCTGGGAGCTATAGGGTATTCCCGCCTAATGTGATGACCGCTAATTCATAAGTAGTATAGAAATAGAAGACACGGCACAACATAAATAAAAAAATGAATTTTAATTGGTAAAAGATTTTTGGAAAATATTCTAGTGGTTTTTTTTCGGGGGGGGACCGGGCCCCTTAGCCCATTTCCCTGGGTGCGCCACTGCTTCTTAAAGTACCATCTATGGGTATTACAGTTTTGGTAAGGAGACAATCTTGGTGAGGTGTGAACAGTATCCCAATTTAGGTGTTAGTTTCCGTGATATTATCAACAGATCGCTTCTATTATTTCTATTTTAAATAAAGCCGTCATATTATATTTTACAACTCCCACTTGTTTTGCATATCATTCATGACTTACTCGGTAATAAGAAGCTGATCAGTGTATCGGAAAAAAAATGAATATATTAATTAGTAATATATAGCGTTATTTATGGGTAAATATTAAATGAAGAAAAAAGGAAGGCCGAAAATCTTATAAAGGATATGTGTTAATAAACTGCTGAAATCATAAGCTATACTAAGCTACATATATGATGGTGACAAAAAAAAGCATCATGTACAGTTACTATGCAACTTACTATGCTAACAATAGATTTAGCGAATCAGAAAATCTAATACAAAACTATTACAAGGGGAAAAAATGTGAGTAAAGCGTGTGGTCCCCTCCCTCTTTTCTATATACGCCATACCGTGGATGATGAGATCCTTAGAAGGTATAACGGTAATCAACTGTGAAGCGTCATTGCATGATGTCTCAGTTGTGACCTAGTTTGGTTACGTTAGCTATTTGAAAGTGAAAATTCCTCTTTCGGTGTAGTACGATTGATATGAGGGAGATGTTATTAGATGTTACATATATAAATAAATATATATGTAAAAATTTTTTCCACCTGAATATGAGTTGCTGGTCTCAGCACTATTTTTCTCTTGAAAAACTGATCTTTATCTCTTGCAGATAAACCGGATCAAACTGTGTGACCGATAGTTCAGATTAGGCAAAACTATCTTAAACTATGAATGGAGTATACTATGCCTGTAAATCGCATATATTCTTTGGTATTATCAGATATTAAGAGAAATATTATGACAAAAAAAACAAAAAAAAACTGAGATTCTAAGGAGGAACTTTCAACCACTACGTAAAACAGGCAAGAACCTTTAGCTTAAAATAAACTCTATAGTGCAGCACTTAAAGATTCCTCTCAACCGAACAGCAACTATACTAGCTATGCTGTGCAAAAGAAACAGAGAAAACACAGAGAAAAAATATAACGCACTGTGGGCATATGATGTAATTGCTGTTTGATTAATAAAATTAGGTTTATGAAAAACTAAGTTACTTGGCTATAACGGATTGGGCTAAATACATGAAGGAAATGAAGATTTAATAAGTTTGGATGAAATGAGTTAGGATACCAAGATCGTGAAATAGCGAACGCGGAAGGCTACAAACGTAGCTAGCATCTCATTCATTAATGCCAAGAGCGGAAAGTGGATATTAGTTGCAAAAAAAAAAAGGTCATATATAGTTCATATCATAGAAGGGTAATATATTTTTTTAATGGAAATTCCATGCGCGAAAGGTTGAGAACCTATAGAGCATTTCTGGGTGGCAGAAGAATTTTATAATCGGAGATCATACTCCGCAGATAAACATGTTTTTTAATATCTCTTAAAGTCATAAAATATTATGATCCCAGTAATCTAGGTATCCCGCTGGCGATGAAAATCATGTACCACCTAAACACTTCACAATCATCTCTACCACGAATCTCACAGCCTTTGGTGGTAAAACGAATATTTTATTCCACTCGGTCACCAAGGCTAACCAAAGGACAGGAATTTTGATTGTATTTGGAATAAATACACGCAAAATGTTTTTAAAATATTAAGAGAAACTAATTAGATATATTTTATAATATTCATAGTGTTCTTGTTGTTAGTACGCAGGTAGGTTTTCTTGTTTGTTGTTTTAGATCAAATTACAAAACAAAGACTTTGTTAAATGTGATCTCGAGTGTGCTTTGCATGTAATATGAATATCATATGTAGAACTCAACTATTTAAAAAGACGTTTTGGAAGTTAGTAATTTTTGCCTTCATTTGCATGGAATTAACTATGACGATTCTTTATAAAACTTATTTTCATATTCTATTCTCCTGGATGTTGCTTAATCTCCAATATCATATTATTACTTACGTTTAAGTGGCAACTAACTAAGCATTTATTATTATTTTTAAATGCCGATTAATTTAGAGTAAAGTTAAGATGTTGGGAATAAATATAATAACGCAACAACATATAAAAAGTGTAGGTGAAATGGGACAACAACTTTACTATATTCTATGGATGTAAAATATACTTTTATAGAATTAATTAGAATACTTTCAGAACTCTAAGTAGTTTTTCTTCTTCCTGGTTAGTTATTCCAATTTAACTGTTAAGCAGTAAACTGCTTTTTTTTTCCTTTTTTTTTTTTTTTTTTGGCAGATCCCGTGACTTCCTCTTTCATTTATTTCTTGAGTTACACGAAAATAAAAGCGTCTGTTATTTTCTCAAGAAACACGCAATGTTTGCTCACACATGTATTGACTGTTATGCAAAACATAAGACCTCATGCAAGACAGGCCACAGCCTTTGACGGAATGACCCAAATGTCGATCATCTCCCGCCAGTCACTTTCGATGTATGCTTATGTAGGTCACGTTTCCTTGGATGACCCGTGAAGTCGTGGGGTCAACTATAGAAGCAGTAAGGCACTGCTCTAGTTTCGGAAGAGAGCAAAGCTCGTCTACATTTGCTAGTTTCCTGGTCGTTTTTTTTTTTTTTCGTTCTGCTTTACGAATGACAAGAATTTGGTACTGTTTGTATCAAACAGCAATCCTCCTCCTTCTCTGATGAACTCACACATACAAGAAACTTGCTTAATTAACAGTTCACATGATAAGTTACGATAGAACAATACTTGTTAATAGAACAAAACTAACAAACGGAACAATGAGCAATAAATGTATAGTATAATCACCAAAGATGGCGTAAGATAATCCAGTTCGTCTCAGGAATTTCTAATAGGGTTGTATAAGCACACCTCAAGCAATCGGCTGCTTCTTTATCATTCAGCAAACATCAGCGCATTAATTACACAGTTCTTGCGATATTCCCATTTATTCAATTTATTTTGAAAACAGACCTGTTTGTTCAGTTTTCACCTCAACGATGGTGCCAGATCGTAATTAAACTATGTGCCCTCTTCCATGTTAATTATGCACTTTGGAAATCTACTTGGTACAGTGTGTGTGTTGCAAGTAGGCGCACGAGTTTTTTTAAAGAGTATCCCATTAGTACTGAGTACGTTGACTACCGATGAAATAGAAGGAGAAAGTTCTGTTTTGCATTTTGGAATGACTGCAGATTTTATCTTCTGGAAAACACCATTACTTGGCAGAATTTTTCTTTTAGTAGAAAGAAGTCACAAGGATGAATGAGAAGGATAATTACTATGGATATACATGAATAGAATTATCAAAACGATTGGTCTTTATGAGCAGAACTTTAAAGAAGTTTTGCGGGTATCTTCGTAAATATGACAGAAGTATTCCAAGACAGGCTTGAATTCGGATTTGTATAGGATCAGAAGTTATTCGAATTTTAATAAAAGAGAAAGTACGCTTTTATGATTTTTATTTTATTTATTTATTTTGTTTATTTTATTTTTTTTTATACGACCGTACGTCTAATGAAACCAAACTAAACTCGGACTGCTATGAGAAGTTAACTATCGCAACTCCTAAATTTAGAATGAGAGGAAACTAGACATTCAAGTGCCAATTCCGATGACTGGGATGGTAGTCTAGTGTGTGTGTGTGTGTGTGTGTGTGTGTGTGTTTGGAGAACAGCCTGATGTATAAAAAGTGATAACCGATGTTCCCTTACAAATATCTCCCAGATTTATTTGTATTTCTCGAATGATTGTATCAAACATGATTTGACTTATTTTAAGCTATTAATGAACTAATCCACCCTCTAAACTTACTTAAACAGTATTCATTTTAGTTCCCTTTAAATTCTTTGAAAAATAAAATCCTATTTTCCATATAATCATTCCCACTATGTGCCTTACAACCACTTCACCTCGTTGATAATTATATTACTGCGAAGGTGGAATGTTGTCTGGGTTATGCAATTCACACAGTTACGTAACCTGACATTAACAAGAGAGCTAAAAGTTAAAAGTCTTCCCATACCTCTGGCTCTCTTTGGCTAAATAGCCAGTGATTATTTATAATTGGAGCAGTTTTGTGATGCGAATGTGATCTGTTGTAAACAGCAAGCTGGAACGAGGACTTTGACTGTAAATAAAGCCTCACTAATAATAAAGCGCTTTGCATTATATTTGTATAAATAAAAGCTGAAGATGAAAACAGTTCCACTTTTTTTCCGTGCGGAAACATGATTCAAGTGGAATACCGGATATTAAGAAGAAATATAGCCTCGTAAACAAAGACTACATTTGGTGCAGAAAGAAAACTAAACAGATCCGTATCATCCAATGGAATATTTTCGGACCCAAATGAACCATAACACTGATTCAATGAATATTTATATACCTAAGTAGGTACAATGAATGTCTTTCGCATTCCTATTATTCTGCATTTCTAAGTGTGCTATCATTAAGAAATGTCATCACACCAGCTTAACGCAAACAACTATTTCATGAATATGGATATATTCTAAGCATTTTTTTATAGTCACGCAATTAGAAATTTTCTTTGAAACTGTTTCTTCATTTACAATTCTATGATTATCTCAATTTCATGAAAGTCGTCTGGTTATTATTTTTTTTTTAAATATTCATATTTTAACTTTTTTTTTTTTGCATGAAACTTGCATGTATAAGAAGTTTTCCATATCGAAGTTTCACTAAATAGGTCTGTTGATAAGGCAAACGCTTTCATTAGACATTTAATTAGGAATTAATAGACTAATAAATAATTAAATAATGGAAGTGTTGTTTGATATGGCACATTCCATAACTTTATAGGTTAAAAACAAAAGCTGCAGATCACTGTATTACGTAATCTCTATTGTTGTAAGCGTGTAATGACGTCACGTTCCACGTTACATAACTTGACATTAACAAGCTGATTGAAATGGCTCCCATTCCAGCGGCCCCATTGCCTTTAGCCTGTAGGATATGCAAACTCACCTCACGGTGATACACTTTCACAATACAAGAAAGTTCTTACGTATTATTACTCCCTAATAAGTATACGATTTCACATTTAGGTTGGTCTTTAAGGCCGTCACTGCATCTAAGTCTCTATAAATTGCGTTTATTGCCAGGAACATAGCAATTTCCTATATTGTAGTGCAAAGGCCACAAAGCATCTTTACTTCTGAGCATCATAACTTTGACTATGAAGATGAGTATGTTTCCTGCTCTCTTAAATGTAGCGAAGCCCAGAGGCGGTTGCCCTGTTTTCCCAGGTTCTCTGACGAAATTATGGTGCTATCACTTTCAACAAGAAAGGCACCAGGAAGGAAGTGGGTCTATTTCACTAGTCGCTCCATAATTCACAAGAACTGTGGCCGACTTTTGCCGAGAAACCGGGGATTTCTTGCTAGTACAAACTAATGTTTGCACAAACACACTCTTACAAGCATCTGAAACTCAGCTGCAATTATTTTCCCTTACTGATGAAAAAGAAAACGAATTTCTCTGAAAACAGATTATTAGTTATCAGTGATGCGCGAAAGCATGCGCAAAAATGCACACAACCATATCACGTGACTGCTGACAGCACGGGCAGGTGACCTTTTTTCTGTTCATTTTTGTCACCGGTATTTTGTTACCGAAGTAATATACAAGGAATGCAATTGTCATCCCTTTCTTTGCCTTTGGCTGTCTTCTTTATTATTCCCTGAAGTGGGAAGAGACCTCGAGGCTGCTTGCTTCAATCGGTAAAAGTCGCTTAAGACTTTTTTTTTTTTTTTTTGATATCAACGGAAGGGTTGTGGTATTCGCGATGATGACTTTTTAATAGCAAATACAAATGAAGAATGAGCGGAAGAGGTAGGGAGGGAATGAAAACTTCTGCTCACCACAGTAATCTGCAGTGACCCTAAGGGAATCTTTTCTTGGTCTCGTGCAAATGTTCGCGAATAAATACGAGGACATACTTTGGATGGGTCATGCAGCCACTTGAGAATGCACACACCTACATAATAATCAAGATTTTATACAAGCAATAAAACTCACTTTACTGCCAATGAAAACATGTTAATATGTCCCAATGACCTTTTGAAGGTTCTTCAGTAGGAAAATGGCGAAGAGGTTAGCTGAAGTTGTAGGTGATCAACAGATGCCATCTATGATGATACAAACGAATCCCCTTCCCTCCTGCGAAGAAGCCGACATTTCGAAGAAGTAAGCGGCATGATTAACCAACATCACCTTCGGCTACCTTCAGATCTATCAGACAGTCCAATTTACAATCGGATTACAGCCATAGATTAAATATTATCATCTTAAACATAATTTAAGGAATATAATAACAGTAATAAGTAATGAGAGATTAGCAGGACACCAGGAAGAAAGTGAATAAAACGAGAAGGTGATTATTGCAAACTTTCTCCTGTTTATTTTTCATCAAGTTTTCTCTTACTCAGACTTGCTCGACTGTTACGGTCAAGTGACTTGGATAGATCAAAGCACGAGATCGTGCCACTCATCTTTATTGAACGATTTCCTTCGTACTTACTGGATTAACATCCAGATCTTCCTAATGAAAGAGTGTCGCCGCTGCCTTTCGGAGGCATTATTATTTGGTACCTTTCTCGAAATAAAAATTCCTTTTATCTATGTCTACGCAAGCCAAGAGACTTGGACTAAACGAATTGTATTGAAATTTCGTATTTCCTATCTGCCAAAATCCGACAAAAATCTTCTAAGCCATTTCAATATTCTTTCAATCGCATAATTGGGAGGAGACACAAAGGGAAGAAGGCCGTCGAGATTACATACTGCAATTAGTCCGCTCTGAAGGAATGGAATTTGCTGAAATTTGCGATTTAGAGCGCACACAAGAATTCCCTGTTTTCTAACCACGCTCCATCTCAATTTGAATTTATTCCAGACATCAAGATAGTTTTCGTGAGACTTCGAAAATATTTACTAATTATTAAACTAATCATTAAATATTGGCAAAACCATCTGAACATATTTCTTCTTATTTCGCACAGTTGGACTGTTTATATTGCCAAACGATTTTTATCCCGAAATGATAATAATAGTAAATCCTTTCTGGCTTGTTGAAATTTATTATTTCCATAAGTACATAAGCAAGAGCGACTCCAGGTGCTTTTGATAAGAATAATCCCACTATTTCCATTATAATATTTTTTATAATTATATTATTATAATTATAAAAAATATAAAATCATAATATTATAATTATAATGCAATTACAAAATGCATTTCTTTTTCTACGATCTTTTACTTTGTTTTATATATCTTTAATACAGTAACCCCTGTTTTACGCGGGGGATGCGTTCTAACAAATTCGCGTAAAGCGAATTTCCGCGTTAAACGGGGAAATCATTTTTCAAACAAGCCTCTTTTTATGTGCTCGCGTATCCTCATATGATGTTGAGAGTTTCGTTTTTGTTTGTGTACCCGAAACATATAATCTGTTTGCCTGCTTTTGTCTTTACAATGATCAGAATGAATCGAAAATTGGAATGATTTGTGAGTTTGTAATAGCATTCATTCAGTGAGGATTTGTTGATACTAGTCTCAATCACTTTGTCAAACTTTAAAAATAAAAGTGATTAAATTAAACCGAAATTGAATCCATACTGACATCTTCTTGTATCTGTTCTTAATCCCATTCTTAATGTCATCCAGCCAAAGCAGAGTACTTGTAATATATGATTTAGATACGTTGTATTTCTTCGCTTCCCAGGAAATGGTATTGAACATCTCAACAAACTTTTGGAAATTATTTTAACTACTACATAGTAATTAAACCATTCCAACAGGGAATTTCGGAATAACTTACTTATTAAAGCATGGAAAAATGGATATCTAAAAGATACATTTTGAGAAATTGCGCTTAGAAACTAATCTCTGATGCCCTTCCATAATACGGTTGCAAGGAGACGCAAAAATCCATGGGTTCAAGTACCCTCTAAATCAGAACTTTTGCTAACAAAACTTTCAACTGATGATGATGAGTTAACCTGAGTCATACAACGGTGACAGTACTTCTGTTAGTGAACATTCAAGTTTTTTCAACTCTTAAAACAGACAAACTAGCCGTAGAACTATAAATGATAGATATAGAATCAAATAACTTTTTGTTTAATAATTATTTTTAGTGTTGTAGCAATATGAGGATAAAATGGTTAAAAAGAATGCAGTTTTCATGGTTGTAACCTATCATTATACCTAAAACTCGGGAAAAAAAAAGAAGGTGATATGATAAATCTTGTTATTTGTTGTCTGACATTAATTTTTTTTTTCCGGATGTGATTTTTTATTTTTTATTTTTTGAAACTTCTTTGAAATTGCTGTATGCCATTGGGTACAGATACTTTTACATTAGCCACGATTAAATAAGAAGGTGTTGTTATGCATATTAATTACACACTGAATTAATTTTACACTGAAAGTGAAATTCCATCATCATCAAGTGAAACGAGCGTCAGCAGACACCTTGAATTCATACTCTTTGAAATGCATAAGGTCGTTGATCCAACACATTTATTAATTTCTCATGAGGTTTAATCAGAATATATTTAGAGATTAATGAAAGGTAATCCATTTTTCCCTTCATCATTTTCATGACGTAACGACATGGAGATACTAATCTCAATAAACAAATGTACTTCCTATCAGCTAATGATCTTCATTCGTTTTACTTCCACTTAGTCTTTTAAAAGATTTTCTGCGAAATAAAAGATGAATGAGTGAGTCAGAAAACAAGTGTCTGGAATTTTTAATGGAAACCACTGTGTGTGTGTACTGTTCTCGTATTCATCCCATATCTCAGTGACTTGCGTGTCTTCGGCTCTTCTATCGTATGTGTGTGGGTTCTTTTCCAATCTTTCCCCTACACTCTATTTTCTTTTCATTCTTCCTGTTAGGTCTACTTTACCTGTATGAACACGTTTTTTTTTTTTTTACGTATTTAAGACGTGATGAAATTACTTTTGTTTTGCTTGAATAACTTGACTCGGCAAGATCCCCATCTCTTATAACCTCATCAATAACACAGCCCCACTTTATGATTAAACATCTTTCACAAGGTTATTCCAATCATCTTAAAGTTAGTTTTCCATTTACTTAATTCACATCGGTGAAGAATGATAATAATAATAATGATTTAAGACGAGGCGCTGTCATCAAAAAGATCACGATCAGTTTTTCACCACAGCGTAAATAATCTCACCTTGACCCACCTCACAAAACATAACAATTCGATTTAGGCGTCACGCAAGAAATTATGCATACAACCAAAAAGTCGGTAGTTCGGAGAACCAGCTAATTCGATATTATCATTTGGCCTCTCCATGGAATTAATCTGGTTAATACAAATTGTGTGCGGGTGTGTGTATGGGTGGGTGGGGGTTGCTGTAACCAGTGATTCGAAGCATTTTTGTCTCTTAACAAACATTTTCAGAGTACCATTGTGTCGATAAATAACTGAGATTGTATTTTTTCTCCTTTATCATGTTTTTAATTACTGAGCTCTTAGACCGGTTTTCTTATTTTAAGGAAGCATACCGCCACTTAAGACTAGTTAGCCTATCCCTGCATGAAACTATTCTTAAAATCCTTCTCATCACACTCGTAGATTTTGAACTGGACTTTCTATTTGAACTGACGGATCCGGAAAAGAGATAGAAATCGATATGTCATTTGGGATTGGTTGGTTGGTTTAGATTTACAGCACACGCAAGTAAGGCTATGAGGCTACTGTATAATATCTGAAAAGTTATTTAAATATAAACAGCCAATAGGCTTCTGAAAAGTGCTTGTGTTCTGCTGGCCGGTATTCCTGATTTACGAAATGTAAAAAGCCTATCTTTCGTTTTAGATGAGAGGAACGTTATGGGCGTTATCGAAATGTTATGCGCTGAAATGGCACAACATTTTTCTTCTTATAATAACAGGTTTTTTTTTTTTTTTTTTTTTTAAATATACAAACCTAATCGAGAACGACAGACAGGATGGACTACGAAAATAAGGAATAAAATCTATCTGATGGTTTGCAGAAAGGTTTATAATACCTGTGAAATCAATATATATATATATATATATATATATATATATATATATATATATATATATACACACTAGGGGGATCTTCCCCCCCCCGGGCGCCTACGGCGCCCAACTCCCCCGAGTTCCGGGCTGGTAAGCCGCTTCTCCATTGTTTTGAAACGTCCAACAAATTGTTTTCTCATGAAGGAAAACACATTGTTGGACGTGAAACGTTTCAAATTTCGGCTTATCAGCTTAACGGCTTAATAGGCTTAACCCGGCTCAAAACAATGAAGAGACAAAAAACGTGACATAAAAAAGTTTCAAATTTCGGCTTCTCTTTTTATATATATATATATATATATATATATATATATATATATATATATATATATATATATATATATATATATATATATATATGATTAATAGGAAACTAAGGATGCAAATGATACATAGGATACAATAACTCGAGTGATTTGAGGAGGATCGGTACTAGCAGTCGTATGCCTATACGGAAACCACTGATTTCTGTGAAGAACCAGAAAGTTCGTCTAAAGTAGTGGAGGAACACCGTGAGTGATGATCTTAGTAATTATCGCCGTGAAGACTGGGAAAAAAGTCACGTGGTCCGACGAGTCACGGTAGGCAGAAAGTTTGGTGGGAGCCCAATGAAGCAATGAATCCAACTTGTCTTGCAAAGGTTCTGAAGATTGTGTCATGGTGTGGGGCATGTTCTGTTGGTATAAAACGGATCCCCTGATTTTGTTGGAAGGCTGTGTGTTCTCCATGGAATATCTGAACATTGTTGCCGATCAAGTCCATTCTGCAATGTTTACTTTTTATCCAGCAGGTGACGGTTGTTTCATAAACGACAATGTTACTGTTCATAGCGCAGGAATTGTCCGACAGTGGTCCAGCGATCACGACAGCGACTTTTACCTTTTTCCCTGGCCACCACAAAGCCCCGATCTAAACCCTATTGAGAATGTATGGAACATATTAGAAAAACAGATCCGGGAGCAAAGGTCTCTTACGTTTAATCTGAGACAGTTAAAGGACTGTATTTTGAATGTATTATGTTATAGACGTAGATGCAATCCAACGCCTTGTGGAATCTATGTCAAACCGCATAGGGGATGGAACTTGGGATAAAGGAGGTACAGAACGGTATTAAATAAAAGTGGCCGGTATGTGTAGGAGCTGTATAGGTTTCCTTGTGCTTGTATTTTGCACATAAAAAAATACTGTATTATGATTGTTAATTGTAATCCGTCTTTAAATTTAAATTTTCTCACTCTGAATATTGTCAAATTTACGGTGAACTGAGAGAAGATCATTCTTTAGAGAAATAAGTCAGTATTATGTTTCGGTAACATCAAAATTCCCTAATCATCTTTACTCTGCTGGAGAAAGGAAAGAAAAACAGTGTTTAACACATTGGCTATGGAAGGCATTAAGGTTGCATCAGATTAGCACTGCGAGGAATGAATTTTGCTCTCATCACATAAAACTACAGATAGGACTTCAGGTTACTGAGGAAAGGACAGATCTCTATTAACGCCATGATATCCCAGAGCTCTGAGGTATTTCAGCATTAACAGAGAAATCTGATGAGAAATGCATCTACCATGACACTCAAAGAACGACCGCAGTGAAAAAAACAAACAAACAAACAATAAAACAAAAACTCTTGATCTAATCGTAAGTCTCAGACAGCAGACCAGAAAATGATAGTTTGTAAAGAGGCATTTATGGAAGTATCAAGAACAAGCAAGGGTTTAGTCCTTTCCATGGATAAGATTGGATGAAAGATCTGCTGTAAAAAAAGACTGGTGTAATCCATATTGGAAATCAAAATTAATCGATGGATCTCAGGTAGTGAAGGAGTTCGCCCTTAACATTATCCATTGTTTTGAAGAATTTTGAGGTGAGAGCAATGGGGAGATAATCTGATGGTGGATATTTATCTTTTTTTTTTTTAGGAACTGGCTGGAATGAAAGCTTGCTTCAATGCCGTAGGGTAGATACCAGACGAATATGACAGCTCATGTAGTCAACACTGATTGAATGTTAATTCTGAAGTACAAATTTTTGCACAGTTGGAAGGATATTATCAGAGCTAGAAAGTTTATTAGCATCTTAACTATTCAGAAATTTTTGATGTCTTTCTGGTGGATGATCAGCGGGATATGCCGTGAGTTGTTTGTGATATAGTGGAAAGAGATCTTCCTAAGTTATCTTCACAAGAGTTGGAGGAAAGGATCAATGCTAACAGGTTGGCCCTATCTTTAGGTGATAGCATCATGATACTATTTGGATGTAAGAGAGATTGAAGAGATGCGCAGAAGAGCAGAAGTTGTGCATAGTAACCTTGAATGGACACCAGAAAGCTCGACTCCCATTTGAGCAGGAGACAAGTTTTTTTTTCCCACTTAACCCTTTCAAAATCTATTTCGTTGTTTATGAGTTTTTACAGATTTTGAGGGGTGTAATGTAGGCTGAGTACGAAAGTGGAACTTTAGTCATTTGAGATATGATGAATTGTTATCTTGGAACTGCTTTGCAAACTTCTCTCAGAACCAAAGTGGAGTGGAGAATGAAGGCCTTAATTCTAGCAAGAATTATTTCAGTTATTCAGTAGAAGCAGGTATTTAACACTTTCATTGCCAAGCTGAAAATTGGAATTTCGTGTGGTGGCCAAATTTTTTTTTATTTTTTTTATTTAGTTAGCGACGTCCACGCGATAACGCGTGATCGGCCGTTTGGTGAGAACTCGCGCCGCGCGATATCGCGTGATTGGCAATGAACGTGTTAAATAAGAAGTATTTAAGTAGTAATCGGATTATAAAAAGAAGCACAAAAATCCCTAATATTCTCGTACTGAAAAAGGAATGAAAGATGAGTTAGCTAGTTAAGAGTCAGTTTATAGAAATGGAAACGCGAATAAGATTGTAAATGGAGTCTCAGAGTGGAAAACTAAATATTCAAAGTAAGATGGAGAGAGAGAGAGAGAGAGTTAAGAAAATGATTAGATGCTTCGGAGAATGATGAGACCTGTGCTGCACTCCAAGGAAAATTATCTCACTAAGAAAATTCAACCTTCTGATATAATAATCACAGACGCCAGGAATTAGAAACGGTAAAGGCAACAAATGAAAGTAAGAAAAGGCTAGGAAATCTTAAGTCAGTGCACATAATATGGAAGAAATTCAAGGTTCAGTTATCTCTAGTATGGAATGTCAAATCTTACATGTTCTACCCTTATTAAGTAAGGAATCATGTGGGATGTAATTTATATAGTTGAGATGAGCAGTGGATAGCTCAGGTTTATTAAGGGATAACAGATCAAATTTTATGCATTAAAGTGGGTGAGAGTCAATAAGGTTGAGTACGTGTTTAATACATATGTGACACTCTGAATATTGGAGAAATTTATAAGTATATTCCCCATGGGATTTTGTTGTGATTGGAGCATATTTGTATTGTGTTTAACAGAGCTTGGTGTATTTTGATATTTTTGTTATTTTTAATTGTAGCTGTTGTTTATTTTAATGTCCTTCATGGTTACTTGACGACCACGTGTTGCTTTTGCTATCACTTCGAACTATGAACTATGTTTTGAATAAAACATGTAATATACTATTAAACTCGTGTGTGTGTTTAATAGTATATTACATTAATAGTATATTACATATATTACATTGTGTGTGTGTGTGTGTGTGTGTGTGTGTGTGTGTGTGTGTGTGTGTGTGTGTGTGTGTGTGTGTGTGTGTGTGTGTGTGTGTGTGTGTGTGTGTGTGTGTGTGTGTGTGTGTGTGTGTGTGTGTGTGTGTGTGTGTGTGTGTGTATTAAATAACAAGAAGACTGGTTGCAAAAATGTGGTTTATTATTACACTTGTACAACTTAATTGTTATACCCTTTAACATACTCCCCCTCTATCTATACACCGTTACAAACGGATTTTCCATTGTCGGAAGCAGTGCTGCAAGTCATCAGGTGTTATCTGCTTCAGTAGCGCTGCCGTTTTTTTCTCCTTTACCTCACCCACTGACTGAAAATGGGTGCCCTTCAATGCAGATTTCAACTTTGGAAAAAGGCAAAAGTCGCATGGAGCTAATCCGGCAAGTAAGGCGGATGGTCCAACACAGGGATTGTCTTATGAATGTCTGCTTAAGTAAGAAAAGAACATCACGAATGTTTATTTTACAATAATGGGTAAAATACAAAACATGTCGTTATATAAAAAATAGAAAGTTCAACAGCTTTAGAATAACATTACGAATGATTAATGATACTGTACAAAAAAAAAAAAACAGAAAGTGTGAAGTGGAATGAAGACAAATATAGAGACAAATATAACAAAAATAGATTAGTTTGTTATTCGAATAATCGAGAAAATTCTAGACAACGTGAAGAAGCTTAGATTTGATATGAAGAGAAGCGAAGATCATCATCATCAGCGAGATAATTGGCAGATTTATTTTCCAAGGGAGACAATCTACTTTTTTTGATAAGTAACGTAGTTTCCGAAGAAGCTTCCCGTCTCTCCTCTAAGCGATTAGATTATTCTGAGAAACATTCCACAAACACTAACGGGCTCTTGTAAAAGATTAGAACCTCCCCTTCCTCTCTTGGAACATTTTAATTCAAGAAGCTTTTACTTGCGTGCTTGGAACATGCGCTACTTTTCAGCGAAACTACTGAGAATATCGCCATGAGATTTTGAGGGAGGGTAGGGGCCAAAGAAGGCTTAAAAATCTTGAATAATGGAGAAATTCAAACATTGTTATAATTTCGAAAATTCGTTAAAAGTTTAAAAATGCCCGCACGTGGATTTTTTTATTTTTTTTTGAAATAACTATAGAATAAAAAGATCGCCTGAGAATCAAAATTTAAAGCTTTTTATTGCTTTTATTCGAAAAGACGTAATATCTTTCGATACAGTGTGAATGAACGGAAGAAATAATAACATGAACAAAAACTTATTTGTAGTGCTGTTAAATTGAGTGGACATTTCTTAAATAGTTTGTGTATTTATATTCGAAAGGTCATGTTCCTTCTCTAGTATCTAGACGGGCGCAACTACGACTCATGCACAGGTGGACCAGGTGTGCCTCAATCCCTACTTAACATTCATTTCTCGTTCGAGATGATTTATGATGGCGAATACCAGCACTGGATTACAAAGATAGTTCGCTTTATAAACGTACTTGCGTCTAAAAAACAATAATTCAAGTAACCCTAGAACTTTTGCAATATTTGCAGTGATGAAATTTGTGAATCTTACAAAGTGTTACTACATGAGAGAATCATGGCAAAACAACTCATTAAAAATAAATAAAACATGGACTACCCAAATAGTAATTTTAAAATTTAAAAGCTGAATAAGAAATAAACAAATACGCTCCCATGCACAATTGAATGTCAGATTTGATTACTAGCTATTTTCACCCAGTGAGTTAGTCACTCACAAACTAGGATTATCAAAATTTTCGTTTTTGTCTTTTGAAATTTACTTTAAATTCTATCTACTATACGATAACATTGTCTGAGACAGTTAAAAATGTTGAAACTTCTTGCATCATAATAATACAAACCTCCTTAGGGACGACTGCACATATCTAAGATTTCGGTTAATGTTCTGAAAAGTCATATACAATAGTAGTACTGTGACTTTGCAGTTTGATTTCACTGCTGAGTCATGCTGCTGTAATCTAACGTATGCTCCGTACAGAAATCCACTATTCCACCCTATTTCCCAATACATCTATAAACAGACTCAATGGGTCACTCACTTAGAAGATCCCAAAGACAAAATGAATAGCCAAATTCACAAAGCGTTGTGAATTTGGCTATTCATTAAATGTTGACTTTTACTATCTCTGAATTGCCATGTGTTCGCACGGTGACTTGAATGTTAATGAAGTCTAATAGTAGATACGACTTGCGAGGATATTTCATGAGAATGAAGTCTGTTTACCAATGGAGTATTAATAATGGAAACGTGTAGTTTGTTTCAACTATGGATAATCAAGAGGGTTAAACTCGTAACACTTGATTAATTTAAACTGAATGTTTCTTCTCATGTTTCTACACTCGGCTAACATTTAACACAAACAAAAAAAGATCTGAAATGTTTCCAACAGCCGTTATTTTTATAAAGAGTAAAACATACGAAGTTGAAAATAAGAGCCAAGAAAGAAGCGGGCTGGCTCGTGGCAAACATCCTCTCAGAACATCATACTGTAGATTGGAATGTATCCTACAAACTTTCGTCAGAATGTTCGAGGAGATCGTTCTAGATGATTCGCACACTAAAAAAACCAAAGAATTATACTTTATGACATCTGGAAGTCATTAATCAGTACAAGTAATATCCGGGATTTGTTATGTCACCAATCACAAGTTTTGCACACAGTGTATAGGCTTCGCATAATGTGCCTAACGATACACTTGACTGAACTATTAATCCACAGTAACTGCTTAGAGAATAGAAGAACAATCGATTTGTATTATCTATTTCTTTTTTCTAATTCACAGTTAATAGCGACACAAACTGAAGTTATTCCAGATCTCATTCGACATCTGGAATAACTTTGATTTCTGTTTCCCACTTTAAAACAAACATTGCTACACATTCAGTTTGTATATTTGTCTCGTGTATTTACTAATTGTAATTTGAACCATAGCTTATTGAAGTATCGTAATTTCCATACACTAATATTTAGGACAAATTTCTTCTTTGCATTTTAATGTTTACTTCATTTATTGCTGGATAAATATCACTATTAACAACTAACAAATAATACTGGATACATTTCTCCAATCGCCTACAGTTATCACCTGTTGACATCATTCGAAATGTTTTAATTTTATCCATCAGCGAATGTGATATAAGTAAATATTCAAACTGCAACAAAACTATTTTATGCATTTCATTGAACTCCTTGAATAAACATACAACACAATCTTTATTTGCCTTCACATTAAAATTTACAACTGCAGAGAACGTTGACAGTTAGGATTTGCTAAAATTAACGAACGCGACACAGATGCGACGGAGAATTCGCTGCCTAAAGAAAGCAAAAGTTCATGTAAAAGTTCACGTTAAGCAATAACTGATGTTCTGTTAACACCGCTGTCAAGTGTTATAGAAAGACCACACGGAATGCAGCTCAAGTCACATATCTTCCAAGAAAGATAGCAGGTGACTGAATTATGTTATTGTCTCTCTCTCTCTCTCTTTCAAAAAAGAAACTTAGAGATTTTCCTGTTTCAAAACTCAGCTGCTTAACAAGTAAATGCCATGTGACATATGTGGCAAAGTCGCTGTTCGTTTTGCCCTATGCGAGTCTGAACTGGGCACTATCTACTTGCCAGTCACGTATTCATATTGCTAGTCTCCATGGGGGATGTGGTGGTAACAAAAGCAACCATACGAACTGCTTACCACTGGGACACTTGTAAACACCTTTACGGGCTGCATGAATTAGCTTTCTCCTAGGAAGTCTCTCTACGGTTGGCGCTTTGCTCTGTTTTTTCTCTTTCTTCTGCTTTAAAATGTCAAGAGAAACTTTAAATTTGTCATGCTAGATAGTTCTCCATTTAACATTCGCAAGTGAATATTTCAGGAACGGCTGTTTTTAAAATATACAGCTGAACAAAATATTAGAATCCCTCATTGTTATCGAACACTGTTGAAATTTGGCAGTACTTAAAAATGCACATAATCTAAAAAGTAAAAGAATATCATGAAGTATAATTGCTACTCAGATATACTGAAGATATTTTCTGTATACTTATGAGTCAATAAATCGCGCCAATGAATTCAGATCACTACTGAAAACAGACCGAAAACTCCATGCGGTAGGCAGACAAGCATTCGACTCCTGACTTTAGTTGGTTCCACGTAGTAAGACAATAAATCAGCCTTTACAACAAATCAGCAAGTCGAAACAGATCACATCTCCCTGTTTGTCGATTCAAAATAATAATTAAGGTTAGAGAAATATGATATGAATTGATTGATAACATGGAGACATCCGTCCTTTTGGTCAGTAAATTCTTTGAACCTCGTTGGCGCATTAAAACTTAATTACTATGTTACGTTTTGTACAACTGTGCTGTTGATTTTTATATCATCTTATTAGAAGCCACGCCACTTTACGAAACACCTTGTGCACATGTATGTATGCATAACCAGTACTTTTGTTTTGGGGAAGCCTTTCCGAAGAAAGGGAAGTCTTTCTTCGGAATTTCATATCTCACTGCAACTTATCAAACTAAAAGGAGCAATGCAGAAAAGAAACTGAAAAATACTTTCGATAAATGTTCATTAAGCTTTAAGCTGTTTAACACAATGATTTCTAACTATGGGATCATGGGCATAGTTAGTTGTCACCTGAAGCCAAAATCGCCTCAGGTGACAAAAGATGTTATGCACAACCAACCAGACAGCTCCTCTTGTGAGGATTCATGTTTGTTGTACTGAATGATAAATAAGCAATTTAACAGTTCAGATATGGATATACTAGGATCAGCTATGTGAAATGAACTGATTGGTCGAGAACTACAACTCACCAGACAATATTTTGCATGGATACTCGAAGACGGGTAAAACCAAAGACGTTCATGATAATCTTCGCATCTCATATGGAACTATTTACAGTATCATACACGATTGCCTGCATTACAAGAAGGTTGCACGACGGTAACTGTGGCGTTCTCATTTCCTGATTGCGCACAGCATCCTTAGTGGAGAAATATATCACAGCATATACAGTTTGTATGATAATATACAGGGAAAAAATCTGTACCATGAAATTGACATCTATTTCTCGCAAATCAATCTTTCTAAACTACAGGAGAAATTCATCAGTCAGCTTCCTTACCTGGAAACCTCTCAACTAATAAACAGCTGCCAGTATGGATTCCTCCACTGTCGATTATTAGAGGACCCCGTCTTTTTTTCACCCAAGAAAAATGCCATGGAAAAGTTTGTAGAAAAGTAAGTAGTTGTTGTTCATACCTTTAAAAAATTTGATCGAGTTTGAAAATAAAGATTATTAAACTCCCATTTCATGGTCGGTCTTTGTACTTGTGAAGCGGGGCGAGATCACCCTTTTCCCTGGTCACATATTATGTATGCTTGTGAATGGATCTCAATCCTGACGCTTTGCAACAAATGCTTTGGAATAAAAGGGTCCACTCTTGAGCATATCCCTTGCTTTAAATATTACTGCTTACTGCTTTAAATATTACTGCTTACTGCTTTAAATATTACTTAGTCAACCTGCTGCAGTTGACTAAGCATCCAATCAAGAATTGTGCTATGATAATAGTCCCTTGCGTTCTTCTTTCTTATTTGACAAAGCAGCTTGCTCATGACATAGACAAGAATAAACTTCTAGAATTTAAACTTGTAAAACTGAAAATTCTTTTTAAAGGATTTCTTCAGTGGGATTTTGATAAAACAGTTAATGTCAAAACGTCTTATTTATAGGAAAAGAACCTCTTTTTCCAGCCTTACTAGTGATAATATCCACATCTCTAGACAATGCGACAAATCGGTCTCTAGACAAATCGGTAACTATAACTTGCAGTTTTTCTTGGCATAAATATCTTATAAGTACCACATCATCGAAAAATAGTAGGTTTCTGCTTTAACTCGGCATTTCTTTTCGACCGAAGTGCTGTTGACCAGTCTAATCATTGAATACTGTTCTCACATTTCGGCACCACCACCACCATCACCTAAGAGCGTCCGATAAATTTTAGATTCAGTAAGAAGAGCAATTATCTTGATTAATAACTCATCTCTCACCAATTCATTTTACTGTCATTGGCAAAGACATTCGGTTTCTGCTGTTTGCATTTTCTAAAAATACTTTATGTAATATTTCTATGGTCACTGTTCATCAATGATATGTTCGGTAGTCCCTACTTTTCTCTAAATCTGTTAAGACACGTTCAGCAACCAGTCGCCATCTTTTCCTTTACAGCTTATCTCCTGACTCTCAGAAATTTTTTTTCCTCTTTGCTCATCCTTTGAAGCTGACTTCCTTCTCATGTGAATCCTAACGCGTACAATCTCAAGGTCTTCAAGTTCAATGTTAATACGCTTCTTTCTCCTCAACGTTTGCCCATTCAGAGTTACGGTGTGTATTATCGCTTTTTTTAGCAACTGTACACCTAATTTCAGAGTCTGGATGTACCTACATTAATGGCAAGTGTTAAGTTTTCTCAATTTGGGATTGCATTTTTAAACTAGTACTTTAGTTTTTATTTTTTACTTCACGCATTTCAAAACAATGAGAAGAAAAACGAACACGAAATTCTTATATGGAGTCAAAGTTTTCAACTATATAAACTTCCCTCTGATGTATTCTTAAATATATAAAAATAGTATAAACGACCTCAAGCACCCTCGTAATATACGAGTTTTGGGAGAATAAATAACTCACGGTTTTAACAACATTTAGGTATTCATTGGGAGATTCAAGACAAAATATAATGAACCTTCTAAACTAAGATGATTAGAAGCTATTTTTAATAATTACTCACATTAGTTTCATAATTTTATTTTTTTTATTTTTTTATTTTTTATTTTTAATTTTCATTTTTCTATTTTCATTGTTATTTATTTTTAATTTTCAAAAGCATAAAATTTTCAAAAACTTTTAATTTTTAAACAGCACTAAAATTAAACTGAAATTATACTTTGAAATTTAATTTTTAATTTTTATTTATTTATTTTTAATTTAATTGGTTTCACTTTTTAAATATTTTAAACTTTTATTTTTTAATATTTAATTTTTTAATTTATTTTTAATATTTAATATAGTTTTTTTAGCTTAAATTTCTAATTTTAATTTATTTATTATTTCATATTTAACTTAATATTTAATTTTCAAAATTTTAATTGTTGAGTCTTAATTGTTTAAATTATTTTTGTGTTTCTTTTTAATTTCTTAAGTTTTTTATACCTTTGTATATATATATCTTTGAACAATATGTTTACAATCTCTTTCAGGTGGGAGATGAATTTCATCAACTGGTGTGAGACCACCTCCCTGAAGTAGCTTGAAAAATGTTTGGTCTCTAGAAGCAGGGTTTCTGGACTACTTAAAAACAAACTTTTAAAAATGCAAAAAATATATCAAATATATCAAAACAGAAAAGTCCTATCCTTAGCTCACTCACCCATGGTACTAATGTACTAAACTTTTATTTTAAAAAACCCAATTCGTGGATGGGAGCCACATAAAAAAATTCGCATATTCTTTATTATAAAAATATGAATTATAATATTCGATAATTATTCTAATGTTGCATATTAGGATGAGCAGGTATTATTCGAACATACACAGAGATGCGATTTTTCTAAAAACAATAATCAATTCTGAATATGAAATATTAATATGTATATTAATAAAATTTTAATATTAAAATCGACCAATAGGTTTCCATCAAACTTCTTTTCCATTTTTAAATGCTTCTTAAAACTTTCTTCCCTTCCCCAGTTTGAAAATACTTTCAAAATGCTTTCAAGACTTAAGAGAAACGATTCATTAATAAATCATTTCTCTTACGTCTTAAAAATGTTTTACTCATCAGTTAGCTTTCCTTCCCATATTTCATGCTTTGTATTAAGCATCGATATCGCAAATTTGGGATTTTATATGATGACTAATGTTACTAAAATGACAACGCACATGATATTTCATTATTTTTAAAATACGTTCTTGTGTGTAAATATCACGTTATTAATAATGGTATGAAAACTATTATTATTAATGATCAAGTATTAATTATTGTATAGAAAACACGTATAGAAAATTGTATAGAAATTATAATTGATGGACTAAAAAGAAAAGATATTAGAAAGAAATATCAAGCTGAACTAGAAAATAAGATCAGCAGTATTGATACTGATAGACCCTTACTTAGAAGAAATCTGGACTGATCTAAGAGAGAAAATCAAGGAATGTGCTAAAGGTCTTCTGTGTGAGGCAAAGAGGAGAGGAAGGAAGCCCTGGAATACTGAGGAGGTGATAGAAAAAATGGATGAAAGAAGAAAATAGAAGAATAAGAACAAAGATGAAACCCAAGTCAGGTAGAAAGAGATCAATAAACAAGTAAAAATCCCCTGGCTAAAAAGGCAAAGGAAGACTTGCTCAATCAGGTCTGCAAGGAAATAGAGGATAATGATACAGCAAAGGATATGATAAACGTCTATGCAGGCTTGAACTTGATTTCAGGGAAGAAGAGAAGGATAAAAAAGAGTGCTTTGAAGGATGAAAGATGAAAAATTTTGTTGAAAAAAATGAAAAAATGATAAGATGGAAGGAGTATGTTACAGAACTTTATCGAGATGAAGATAACCTGGAATGTGATCCGATAGAAAATGATGATACCCCAGAAATTAAGGAATGGGAAACCGAAGCAGCCATTAAAAGAATAAAGGATAGAAAAGTTCCAGGAGCGGATGATATTCAAGGAGAGTTACTGAAGGCATTGGGAAAGGAAGGAATAAAACTTATATCCACCATCTTTAATAGAAGTCTGGAAGAGGATAAAATACCTAAAGACTTTGTAAGATCTATTTTTATCCTGTTCCCAAGACTACAGAAAGAATGGATTGCAACAAGCGCAGAACTATCAGCTTGATTAGCCACGTTGCAAAAGTCCTAATCAAAATAATATATGTTGATTAGGAAGAATGGAACAGATGATAGAGAGAGAATTAAATGAAGCACAGTTTGGTTTCAGGAGAAACAGGGGAACCAGGGAAGCTATCACAGCACTACGGATATTGGGGGGGGGGGGAAAGAATGATGGAGTGCAATAAAGATTTATATCTATGCTTTGTGGACTATGAAAAAGCTTTCGATAACGTTAATCACTCTGTTTTATTTGATATTTTTGCATAAAATAAGAATAGATAAAAATATTACGAGAATTTTGTTCAGAATATACAAACTCAAGAAGCCAGGGTCAGATTTGAAGAAGAGGATACTGAATGGATCCCCCATAAGAAAGGGTGTGAGACAAGGGTGTGGGTTGTCCCCACTCCTTTTTAATGTCTATACTGAATGGATGATGAGGGAGAGCGAAACAGTAAAAGCTTTGCAAAGAATTTTGAATAGACTGAACAGGGTTGAAAATGAGAGATATAAAATGAAAATAAGCCTTCAGAAGACAAAAGTGATGAAGATTTCAAGGAAAGGAAATGATGGGATGGAAATCACTTTGAACGGACAAAGAACAGAAAATGTAAAAAGTTTTGAATACCTTGGGAGTTGGATAACAGAAGACAGTAGATCTAATTATGAAATTAAGAACAGAATTAAAAAAGCAAAAGGAACATTTTTCCAAATATACCACATATTAGGAAACAAAAATCTGAACAAACAGTTAAAAGTAAGAATCCTCAAGACAATGATCTGGAGCGTGGGGAAGTATGAATGTGAATCATGGACTATCAATAAGGAGATGAGTGACCAATTGAATGCACTTGAAATGTGGTGCTTGAGAAAAATGGATCGTATTAGCTGGACTGAAAGAGTGAGCAATGAAGAAGTTCTTAAAATATTCAAAATGAAAAGAGACTATATGGCTAGTATCCAAAGAAGAAAAATAACGTTTGCAGGACATTTGATGAGGATTTTTTCTGGAGAGCTTCCCAGAATAGCAGGGGATGGTGGAAGGAAAAAGAGGAAGAGGAAGACCCCGACTTCAATGGAAAGACAACATCAAAGATTGGACGGGCAAGAATCTTTCAGAAGCAAGAGATAGAGAGGCATGGAAGCGGACTGTTCATCAGCTGCAACCCTCTTAAAGAGGAGGCCACAGGATTAGATTAGATAGAAAAAACGAATATGAAGAATATAATTATATAACTAGTGATACAGTTTATGAAACGTAATATGTCTCCCACTCTGTCACACACACACACACACACACACACACACACACACACACACACACACACACACACACACACACACACACACACACACACACACACACACACACACACACACACACACACACACAAAGATTGAAGAAAGATGAGAAAAATTATCTAAATTACAAATTTTTAAAAAGCTGCTTTAATTTAAAAATTTATTTCATTAGAATACATGAAGGCAAATTACAGTTCAAATCACATCTAAGTAAGTGACGTTTTCGTCCCTTACAGTGTCTATCAGATCCGCAGATTGTAGTTTAGTCAGCACAAAAAATAACTCTTTACAGCATTTAGATTCTCACTGGACTTAAATTCAGCGATGATCTAAGGCTATATGAGCAAATTGATGACTAATGTGTTTCTCAATATGAGTGCTGGGCAGATCGTTGACACAGTTAACAATGTGAAGTGGAGCATCATTTAGATAAGTGATTTGTAGTCGTGATCCCGAGTTCCTACAGTCAAGGAAGAACCATGTACTCCAGCAGCGTCTATCATGGTCAAATTAATGAGTTTTACACAGAATTTATCGATTCGTCATGTTTTTCGCAGTTATGATTACCTAAACCCCAAGTGCGTAAAACTGAGTGTATCATCCATCCAGATGAGTTCTTGGTACAGTCAAAAAAATAAAATAAAAATAAAACCACGTAAAAATATAAGCTTAAATGATAACCTGTACGGCGTCTTCACGGTTTCATCAGCCTGTTGTCACACGGCAAAAATATGCTTTTCTAGACGAAAGAATTCCAACTCAAAAATTTTTAAATTAAAGAAACAAGGAAATATTGCTGCGGTATTAAAAAATGGAATGCACAGAAATTCCACTGAAGAATAAAATTGCAGAACTTAAAATTCTTTGTTTAATATTTTGTTTTGCACTTAATTTAAGTGTAGTATTTTAGTAATTTATTTCATTTAAAAATATTGGATTTCCAATGCTCTGGTTGAAGGTGTTAATACACTTAACCGATGTTCTGATTCTGTACCAAGGTCAAGATGAATATTCCCTGCTGGCGAGCATGGTGTATTGTGTTGATGTACAACTCGAAAAAAAATAAACAAATAAAAAATATATATATAAATAAAAAGTTTCCCATATGAAAAATGTTTAAAACTTCAAGACGCAGACAGTGAATGTTGTTATGGCAGTTTCACATATTTTGGAATTCGGTTGAAGAAAATCAGCATTTCAACTCAATAATCGTAGACTTGCCTTTGTCATTGATTCGTGCAATCTTTTGTTAATATCCCGCCAATCATATGCATAAAGAGGGAAGCAACCAGTAAAGGAAATGTGGGAGTGAGAACATTCACTTCTACTCGATCATAGATTGCGCGGTGGTGGATTAATATTAAGAGACTGTCATTAGAACTGTAGTGCAACTGGATTTTGAGAACTTGGGAAAATAATTTTGTAAGAAATAGTTAATTTAATTACAAAAGCATTGACGTTAAAAGCTTCAAATATATCGCTTGATGAAGATGACCGACTGATCTCGTAGATAACGTTGATAATTAAAATGTAAATGTATTAATTTTATAAATAATGTGCACAATTATAAATTATAATAAATACTGAGGATTTAATTATAAACATAAATTTAGTTTTTTCCTGAAAAACTTTAGTTTCCGAAAATTTCCATATATCTCGCACCACAATTTCTTAACTTTAATTTTGGAGAAAACGTGCGAGTTATATTCGAGTAAATATGGTAAACTTCCAATGGATGCTCTGATTTTTCTGATACAGAGAATCCATTTGGATATACATCATAGACACTTATCTACAAGTATATTGCAGTCAAGTAGACTATTTATTTGATATTTGTATTATCATCGTGTTTTCGCCCTTTTAATGGACTTCGACAACCATAGTTGAAAGTTGAATCTTGAAAATAGTTGAATAATTCACGAGTATCAACTCATGAATTAATGACAGATATGACAGTCTATAATATTGATATGGTAATCTATGATAAAAATAAATAATAAATAATAAATAAATTTATTTATTTATTTAATGTTAATTTCACACACAAACGTTGGAAACCGAGAGAGTACCTTAACACTTTAGGTTTCTAATCCGGAAACTCTGCTATAGGCCAGACGTGCCGCTTTTCAATTCACTTGATGCCTTCAATAAGCAGAGTGGAGGAACCACACTGAACCTTTACTGGATGAATCATCTATCACCCAAACATATTTACAAGTATCAGTAATCACAGTTGAATGTTGATCCATAACAGCTTGCTTTGTTAGTATCCATTCGTCCAACCAGGCAGGTAATTATAAATGATGACAGTATTGTACCCAACTAATGGCATTAAGCGTGCACTCCGCTGTGCTTATACATGTCTGAACAGAATTGTCTGTCGCTGCTATACAAATAAACTTAATTTCTCATCTGGTATGCTCTGTTCTACTCTCTCTCTCTCTCTCTCTCTCTCTCTCTCTCTCTCTCTCTCTCTCTCTCTCTCACTCACTTTCCGCCTTAACGAATATGCAAAGAAGGAAAAACAGAAATACCTTATTTTTGCAGCTAACAATAGAATTCGTAGAAAGTCAGGAAAGTGACTTTCCTAACTGATTGATTATAATTACGGGGGGAGGGTTCTGCTTATTCAAACAACTGCACCAGACGCGTTCTCTTAATGATGTGTATTTACGCCCATCCTGTTTGTTTTGCGTGAGTTAAAATTTTCGCTTGAAGGGCAATTATTACGATAAACAATGACGTACTTTTAAAATTAGAAAATTACAAACAGCTAAAAACTGCTTTAGTAATTACGATTATGAACACTGATTAAAAGAATAATCATTGATTTCATTATAGCAAAGAATAAAATTAAATCAATATATTAACATATTTTTCAAGAAAATTTCACTGAAAACAGGCAATTGTTGTAGTGTTCAATATTTCCAATGAACATATAGCGACTGATCTCCCCCCCCCATACACACACCAGTACTGATCAGTATATAAAACAAATTAAAAAAAAGCAAACAAATATTAAACTGAAATACCAAAAATACGAATTAATAAAAACATAAAAATTGTAGATTCCTGCATTAGAAATTGACATACCAAAGTGAAACTAAAGCTAATCTCCATCATGGGCCGTGAAGTGCTCCGATGCAAAGTTGAACTCTTGGTATTCAAAATGTTTTCTATACATTAATGTCCTCTTCTTAAACCCATTCGTCTCTTAGAATAGGTACAGTCCCCAGATTAGAGTTCACAATTAATGCAGGCAACCACTCCTGTCCTGCATCCCCAGGACAAGTATTTATCCCCGTAGATCCGTGTGTCACGGGTCTGGTTTGCTTATTTTGAGGAATGAAAAAGCCAATTTTCCGAGAGAAAAAAACTCCTCCCCCTCCCTATGAGACCGGCTAACTTACCATTTGATTGAAAAAAACCTTAGAAAGATTTCTGATGTCATAGACGGGATTCAAACCCGGGTCGTTAAGACCACCGTTCATTATACCAACTGAGCTACGAAGCCTCCTATGCATTAATATACTGAATATTTTACTCAGCATTTCCTCTAATGAACAACAAAAAAAATGGTTAAGTCCGCTTACGAAATTCTATGGAGATAACACAGAAGTAGTTGGCCCTTCAAAGAAAAATTAAGACGTGGGTTAGTTTTTGAAAAAAAAAAAAAAAAGGAAAGAAAAAGAAACCCGAATAATAAAACAATGACAGGAATGTTTGACCTAATTCCCAGCATGCAATAAATGAGAACAGAGCCCAGAATTAAATCAGTTGATAGCAAACTAGAATATGTTAATTATGCACCTGAATTTCGTGCACTTTTAATAATTATTACAGACCAACTTAAATAATAAAAAAAAAGCTGTATTTGCTATACAAGAATGTTTGCTTCCAACCCAGCCAGTCTTGACGCCTCATCGTTAAAGATATTCAAAATTACCTTTAAATGATAGCGAACATGAATAAATTCAGGCTTAGTTTGAAAGAAATATTCTTGTAAGACAAGGTGGGGGGGGTCGGAATTACAAATTAAAATTAAATCTGTAAGGTCATATGGTAATCGTGTGGATTAATTCTTAAGACCGGTTTGCATTTATCATCTTGTAGACCAATGTGTGAATATAAAGAATTTTTTTATATCACTTAAAACAGCCAGTGAAGTATCCAGGATTTCCAACGAATATATGCCACTACGTGTCATGGTGGACGGCACCTCTCTTCGAGCTTTGCCACCAATAGAGGAGTACCTCAGATCTATGTTCTCTCACTTACCCTCTTTCTCTTATGTATAAATGACTTACTATCAATCACTATAATTCCTATCCATAACTTTGCCGACAATAGCACTCTCCATCTATCGTACTCCTTTGACAAACCATGTAGTTCCTAGACATCCTTTACATCAAGATCACCTGCAACCAATGCCGTAACACTGATCTCCATACCATTCTTCAGTGAAGCAAGGGTAACCTAGTCAACTTCAATGCTGCCAGAAAGCAATCTGCCTTTTCTCTCGCAAAAGAGATTTCAGCTCACCTACCCTTATCCTCATTAATACACACATCACCAGACAAGATGAACTCTCTCTCTCTCCTTGGACTGACATTTACCTCTAACCGCTCTTGACACGAACACATTATATTAATAGCTTCTTCAGCTTCTAAAAATTCTTTTCTCTCAAGAAGCTATTTTACACCCACCCATCTACTAACCCTATATAAATCCCACATCCGCCCATCCTTAGAATACTGTATACACATTTAGGGTGGCACACCTTCAACCTCCTTAAAATTTTTGATCTGTCCAGAAGAGCAATTCGCTTCATAGATGATCCTGTCATAGGCTCACTTCAGCCTTCATCTCACAGACGTCATGCTTCAGCTCTGTCTCTTCTACAGTTACTTCCATTGTCACTGCTCCAGTGAATTGACAAACATCATTCCTCCACTTGCTGTTAAGCATGTCAAAACAAGAGCAGCAGCTGTCCAACATCCCTTCACAGTACAACTGCAAACTCATCGAACCTGCTTCTCCTCTTCCTTTTATTCCATCTACTTCTGTCCTCTGGAACAGCCTTCCCCATGATGTGTTTCCCAACTATTTCTACCTGCAGCTCTTTAAGAGGAATGTCAATTGGTTTCTTCTTTCTCAACTCTTATCTGCACCTCACACACGGCAATTGTGTACTACAGTCCTTGTAACTCTCGTTTGTGGGATAAATATATATCGCAAATATCGCAATTGATTTTCATGCACAAAATTGGAAATTATTATTATCCCGACAATTTTGGTATCCATCTGTTTCCTACTTCTCACTTGAAAGAATCTTACAATAATATGATATTAAATTAAACAGTGATCTCCTGTTACAAGTTTTAATAAAGGCTCATAATTCAGTTTCTTATAATGAAGTAGAAATTACACTGGGTATCTGCTAGAACTGGACAAATAACTAAAGACTATGAGACCAGTATCTATAGATGCTTTATGTGTTTTGCTGAATTTAAAAATGACCTTCAAACGAAACCGACTTACCTCGAGTTGAAAAGAAAGCTTCCTGAGATGGAAACACAAGTTTTAAACTCACTTTGTATAATCATTCTTGTTTCTAATTGTACTGCTATCTCTGTCAGCATTTTGACTGAATTAGATCGAAGATGGATTTTATTTCTTGATGGACAAAAGTAGAGTTTATTTCACGTTGTCATTGTTTTGATCTTATTGTTTAGACAGTTCATTTTGTTGTTGTTGTTGTTATGAAAACTTCAGCTTGCAACATTTAGTTTAATTGTCCCACCGTAAAGATTTGCTAATCAGGAGGTGCATAAGAGAAAAATCGATGTTTGAAACTGTCTTCATATTTTTGTTCTCAGAGGAAATAAAAGTATATCAAAGGAATTTGATTGATGTATTGCATTAAATAAAATTTTTGCATTTTATAAATTTCAGTACACGCTTAATAGTCTATGAAGCGATAACTTAAACATTATTATTATACATATATATTTTTTTCAGAGTAATTTCTGCATGGAAATAAATCTGCATCTTAACTATGAAACTGGAATGTGCACAGGGGTTAAGCTTCCACAAGTTCAATTTCCACTCTACGATATGTTTGTTACTCATCGTGTTCTCCGATAATAACGTATTCCCATCTTGAAGCAACCGACCGGTTTAGTGAAATCCACAACAGCTATATAAGCCAAACATCTCCTCAATATGCATTTAAGACAGAAACCTTTTATTCTGCAGGAACTTTTCCTTTCTTCTGTGATACGATTCGGTATTCACCCGTATACGTCAATAGGTGGAGAGGTCTGCACTGAGACATGTTCCTATCTAGTCCAGATTGATATATCGCTCTTTAACTCATTTTATATCTGTATCTGTTGTGGGGTGGTCCTTGTCAACCCTTCCACTGATGCCACAATATTGCAGGTTACTGACTTGCCTCCTACTGGGACGCTTTAGAACGGAAGCATTAAAATAGGAGGTAAGCCTTGGAACAAAGCGGTTTCTTTATACTCAGTTATCAGAGTTGCTGGGGAAAAAAAGAAAGGGGAGATGCTGTATTGGCTTTCTCAGGCAACTTGTAGGAAGCGACCCTGCGGCGAGCACTGCTCGAGTCTGGTTCAGCACGGGAGTGTTAACGGCAGAGGTCGTCTTAGGGCAGAGCAGCCTAAGCCCAGATGGCAAACATAGCAGACTGCCGGTAACATTACATCTATTTAAAGGGTTGTAGTTCCTCAGCCAAGCCCTATCGTCAGCGGGGTTCTCGATGACCCAGCTATTTCTGTCCGTCACATGGTCTAGCAATGTGTGCCCGTAAACATCTCTTTGGTGTACTTGACACGGAGCAAGCTAACTATCTCGTCTCCACAATGGAAAGAGAACAAAAAACTCGTTTCTGTCCCAGGAATGTAACAGACCGATCGTTGCACTCCTGGTGGGCGGCTCAAGAACAGAAAACCTGCGACTGCTGCGCAGAAGGAACCAAAGCGGGTGTGACGCAAGTGACACGAGCACTATAACCTCGGTCGTGACCTCCAGGAAAACTGGGTCGAAGGTTAAAGAAAGTATCTATTACACGCCCCTTACTATTGAACGTCTTCTCGACTGGCCTGTGGGAAAATCGGGCGAAGAAAGTAGGTATTTAATTCCAACACCCATGAAAACACGATGCTCTCTTAATGATACACAGATTCAAAGTACGTTGAGAAAAAAACTTTCTCAAGATGTAGGAGTGATATGACGAAGAGATCTAGGACTTCCTTTCCGTTCTCTTTTTGATTTCCAAAATTCTTTCGTATTTATTGTATTTTGAAATGAATTTGGCTTGATTTTAGATGCAATCGATGTCGAATAAATAGGATTCTTTTTCAGAACTTTAGAAATGTATTTATTTATATTTTTGGATAGATTAGAAAGCAGGGAAAGAAGTGAGGGAGATTTTAAAACTTTAATGATAAAATGAACCGTGGCGGAATAAATTTCATAGTCAGAATGTAGGGAGCGCAACAAAAGAAATTTAGATGGTATGCTACCTGACTACTGCACAGGTGTAATGTGTCTGACTCAAATATGAATACGAGGATTCCTGTCCTTTCAGATTTCAAGACAGGATGAATATTTCCCTTTCTTCATAAAAAACTTCTGCATTGTAAACTTGATTTTAATAATTTATCCCGCACAACAGAAAAACCGTCCAGAAGAATATACGCGTTTACTAGACTATTGCAAACGCTTGTTTACTATGACCTCATACGCTGACTACAAAACCTTAATCACTTCGGCAGTATCAATCATATTAAGTTGTAACAGACGTTTGGGTTATAATAAGCCACAGAAAATATTAATTTCTTATTGTTATTGCTGAAGAATAAATGAACTTGACTTTTGCAGTTACAAATTGCTGGATGTTTACGACTTCGTTAAGTTCGTTAAAATATCGGATTGTCTTGGATAACACAACCCGTCTCAAAATACGAAACACTTACTTTCACTAGCAGTTTCGTTATTAAAGTGGTAATTAATTTATTTATTCGTATGGGGAGGGCTAAACCAGTTCATCATGACTGGTTGAGCCCTCCTAATGAGGAAATGAAGTATTTGTTTATGATTGTAGACCCGTGTGTGTGTTCACGGGTCGGTTTGCCTGTTCTAGGAAAATAAAAATCCTAGTTTCCGGGTGAAATAAACTCTCCGTATGAGATCGGTTAACTTACCTTTCGTCGAAAGGCACCAGATAAAGGTTCCTCACATCACGGACGGGAATCGAACCCACGTCTCTCCGATCAAAGGGCTTCGTCTATACTGAACGAGCTACGGAGGATCTACAATGGTAATGAAACAAGCTGATAGACAGTATGTGTCAATGGCCTGCTAACTTCTTTCTGGTCGGTAATTCTGAATGAATTATAGCAAATCTCGTGTTGTATGTGATTGGATTTTCCCTAATACAGTAAATAATCACTCAGTAAGCTAATGTAATGAAGTGAGGCCAAAAAAAATTCTACTGTGCTGCAGACAGAAATACAACTCAGAGAGCAGATAAAGTAAATTGCCCGTAGGTTTATAAAACGTCGCGAAAACTATACAAGAATCACTCCACCATGGCCCTTATTGGTTTTTTTATTAACTTTTTCACTGCTAAACTAGACTTCTTAATTTGTTTCAAGTTGAACTTATGATCAATCAGTGCAACCTGAAACTCAGACTGCATTGCGTTGTTACATTGCGATTTTCTGCCTCTGCCAAAACATTTACTGAGATTCAGTACAGGACAAGAACAGATAATCATCTATTCGCATGAGAGCAGTATTGCATGTGCAATGTATACTGCCAAATGAACATTCCTATAACCACAGTATAGGAAGACCTGATAAAAATGCAATGTTTTTATGGTGCTGTACAAAGCATACTACACCTTTTGTCCAAAAAGAAACCGAATTTTTCGAAAATAGAAGAAACTAGTGGCACCACCTGTTGTATCTTTTTTGTTGTCGAAAGCAGCAACCTTCATTAGTGTTATATCAACTGTTTATGACATTTGTTTCATTAGAAGTCGAGTTATATTGCCAAGAGTGACAGTGTGTTTTGACGATCCGGTCGTCACGATATTCATGCCGTACGAGACGAATTCTCGCTATCAATCGCTTGACACTTCGAGATAAAACTTACCTTTGACCGTTTGGCCAGGCGGAATGATTTCTTTATGGATAATGCCCTTGGAATCGTAGAAACAAATCAGCATTGTTTTTACTTTTGACTTCTCCAAGCGACTTTTTTTTCGGATGCCCCTCTTCTGGTGCTTTGTTTCGGGCTCATACTGAAAACGTTTCGTCACCAGTAACGATCGTTTCAAGGAAGTTTGAGTCCTTACGAGCGGTTTTAATGAGGTCCTTGCAGTGTTCAATTCGATACAATTTTTGGTCGTCGGTCAACTTCTGGGGAACAAATGGCGTATTCAATTTACGAAGGCCCAAACTGTCGGTCAAAATATTGTGCGCAGTTGATTTTAGAATCCCCAATTCATCTTCAATCAATCTCAGGGACGATTTCGGGTTTTCTTTGATGAAATCACGGACTTTTTGGATGTTAACTTCGTTCAGTCCAGATTTTGGCTGTCCGGCTTTCCGTCGTCCTCAAGCGTCTACGACCACTTTGAAATCGCTTAAACCACTCGTAAACTTGAGTACGGGATAAGCATTCATCACCGTATGCTTTTTTGAAGCATTTGATGCGTTTCGGTAAAACCTTTACCAAGTTTAACACAAAAGTCAATCGCAGCTCTCTGTTTGAAACTCATTTTCCGACCGTTCGTCAAAACACACTGTCACTCTTGGCACTATAACTCGGCTTCTAATGTCATAAACAGTTGACACAACACTAATGAAGGTTGCCGCTTTCGATAACAAAAAAATACAACAGGTGGCCCCACTAGTTTCTTCTATTTTCGAAAAGTTCGGTTTCTTTTTGGACAGAGGATGTAAATCTACTAGTCAAAGGAGACGTCAGCCGATCTTCTAACATCGAAGTACAAATTCTAGTTTGATTACAAATCTTTTGAAAAATACATCCTGCGGTATCACCCAAAAGTCTGGTTTGCTATTTTAGAAACTAGAAGTTTTGAACTGAGAAAAAAAATAACGTGCCTGCGATGCATTTCACAAACCAGAAGAAAAATATACTTTGATGTACTGTAGACTGGAAATCACTCATCATATCTCTAGACACATCAGAATTTAACTTCTCCAATAATTACCTACGAATCTACAAATGGACAGCTAACATGTACTACGCGTCACTGTATTCATGTTCGATTTGTGTTGGAGTGTTTCACTTTTAAAGATTTATTTAGGTTTAACATCTCTTCCTTCATTTCTCATATTAAAAAACCCTGAAGAAGCCACAGAACAACTTTTATTGTTTTTCTAGTATACTGACAACTAATACAAATTTCCCTAATACCAATATAGATACAAACTTATTTATTTTATTTTATGCTACCAAATATTACCAAGCTCTCCGAAATAAAATAGTTTGCTACTATAATAAGTTATCAGAGCAACACTGACCTTACGAGGATCTACTATTAAAAGCATAGTAGATCCTCGTAAGAACATCTCCGATATAACTATTCCATAAAAAGAAAGTCATGGAAGATCCTCCTGATTGCAAAACAAAATGGATGCGACAATGCAGCATGTTTTGTGGCCGATAAAGGATAGTAAGGGTTAGCTCAGAATGTCTAAAGAATTAACAAGAGTGGAAGATGGTCGCATGTCATTTGAGGGAAATATCTATAGTTGCTAATGCTACCAATTAGCCATTTTCAAGTCTATATTTGCCAAAATGTGATAATGAAATGGAAGTCTACTGGTGATACTGAGTCTAAGATATGAGCGGTTGGGCCTAAATTACGAGTATGACTGACAGACGCTAATATTCATTGACAAAGTCTGTTATTTCATCGTTCCATTAGATCAGACCCTAATTAATCTGTGTGTAAGAGAGAGAGAGAGAGAGAGAGAGAGAGAGAGAGACATGCGAGAAGCCACAAGCAATACATAGCAAGCTCATGCGTATGAATATTCACGGAAAAGTTACAGCATGCATGTTTATTACCAACAAAGCAATCTAAACAGAAACAAACAAAAAAAGAATGATTGTTTTTATATAGATTGTCCCACTGTCCACATTCCGTGCTCCCAAGTAATCTGTTCTGAATAACTTTGATGAGTAACTCACCACACTATTTTAGCATTGGACATATTTTAGGATGGAGGCGACCTCTGGGCAGTATATTCAAACCAGAAGTATTTTCTATTTCTCAGTATTTTGTTACAACGATGAAGTGTGGAGATGGTGTAAAGATGTGTAAATTCTTCTTGTGACTGGTTTAGCTTCACTGTTCATAATACATGAAATCATGCACTACCATTCATGCTCAGGTCCTATGTTGATGCTTTAGTTCATGTCCGAAACTGGAAAATTTAATGGAGTTGCCTCTTAACCTTTCTAATACGATAACACTCCATATCATAAAACATAAACATATTTTGTTTGAAAATAAAAACCAAGACATTGCAGTATTCCATAAATACATTAAGACCAGCTTCTTATCAGATATTAGCAGAAAGTTTTCTTCGACATTTGGTGCTGATGTTACAGCCGAAAGGAACGACATGTTGTTAATGCTTGGTAATTAAAGCATATTTTGTTGGTGCATTCTAAGACTTTTATCAGGGTGGGGTATTAATTAGAGACTCAGACTGTCCTTGTAAGTTTAACGACTATGAATTAGAATATTATTTCTTTTCTTCGCAATGGCCCGTCCCATAAGCCTGCACTTAAATTACTTTCTTTAAATCTGCGTCATTATGATGCTGAAGAGTATATGGGTTTCATCTTGATAACTCGCCTCAAGTCGGGATGAAAATTTAAATAAGTGCACTAATATTTTTTTTGAAAAAACATTTTTTATTATTAATACCTTCTATTTACATTATGCGCATGTGTACTTATGAGAGTTCAAGTACATACATATACAGGTTATATGCATATTTTAATATGATGAAACTTTTTCACGAATTCTTGTACTACTTATGTTACATTTTTTTACATACATTTAAATTTAATAACAATTTACATACATTTACGTATATTTATTTATATTTTGCTTTATCCTACAAAATTCTATACTGATCACCGCATTACACAATGGTGCGTACTCTAAAGTGCTATAGTATGATCTGTCCAAGATTCATGTGTTGTGATGTTCATAAGATATACTTTTTGTACATGAAAATAATCATGAATTAATAATAAATATGTATGCATTTACATTTACATCTAAACCTCATTAATGTTTATCTATATAAGAGATGTTTCAGCGTCAAAGTTGAAGTTTAAAGTTTGGTTTAAATTTCCAAATGCATGAATTCAATATTAGATGTGCTAATTAAGTCTCTGTCATTTTATGGTTTGAGACAGGACAATACCTCTCCAAAAACGTACAAGAAAGATCAAAAATACTTTTAAAAGCAATTTAACTTTTTCTCCTGAAATAGGAATTCAGATTGGGAGATACATGGACACAAACCATGTGCAGCGTCCATGAGACTCATTGAGAATTTCATGACATCCTACACACTAATAACCACTTAGGCAGCCCTTTAAATTCATGAACACATTAAAAGAAAAAAAAATATGAAGTAAACAACTAGTCGGGTATTAATTAGAATAAATGACGGTGTAGAAGTTGAGAGAAAATTACTAAGTAGATTGATCTCTGCAAGGAAAATAACAGAATTGAACTTAATTAAGCATATCTTTATTAAAGCTAGGTCATTCATGTAGATTACTCGAGCGGTATTCTGGTTAGTCATTGACGGCATTCCGTCGAAATATACAGATTGAAAATTAAAGAAACTCGCATATCCTTTATTGCTTGAGATTAGTGTAAAATACGTCTAATTACCCAGTACTGATAATTACACCTAATCACGGAGGTCATTCCGAATAATGAGAACTGGATAAGGGGAAATACAATGCGAACCTTGTTCTGTTCTAACTATTAGACGCCCAGACATATACAAAAAAAAAAAAAAAAAAACTATTGGCCTACATAAAACCGTTCGAGTTCTTACAAAGGCTAATAAGGAATACCGCTGTTTGATAACGACAAAAAAAAAAAAAAAAAAAAAAAGGCGGGAGTAGGAATGAGTTATGGTTCGCTATTAATTTTAAGGTCATGGATATAGTTTCACCTGAAGTTGTGACAATGAATTGCACCTGTCGCTGATGTAGACTTGATGAAATTCGCAGCACCAAATAGTATTTCTTGTAATATTTACCATGAAATTGTTGAGCAAAAAATAAATTACACCAAACACCTTCCATTAGAATTCCTTCATAAATTCAAGTATTCGTTACACTTCAGTTTTCAGCAGAACAGGAAGTGACGTGTCTTAGAAAATATCGATATTTTCATTTATATTCATCGCGATAACCCTACACTCCCCTTCAGATAAAGGGGAGTTTTCAGGTACCATTATAAGGCTGAAATTAATGAAACATTTATTTTAAAAGATAATTGGGCCAGTCTACCTTGCAAGTATTCAATTACACTTATGAAAGGTATAATTAAATGATAATAAACATCCTGCTGCTCATTATCATTAAATTACTCCAATTTTGTTCCTAAAATTTCTTCATGAGAAAACTAGGAATATATTAAATAGTAGGGTAATGGTTAAGATATAAATCCTGTCTGAAATAAGCCGCAATACTATTGTCGAGGTTTATATTTTAATCGATCAGTTGCAGCAAATGAATACTCGATGATGTAACTTAAGCCAAGGTCTACTTTGTCCTTGTTGGACGATGCTTGACGACAGAAATTAAGATGGTGCTGTCGACCATGGAATTCATCTGAAGGAAGCAATAGCGTTCTATCACATACAATCCCATTGGATTAATTTAGTTGAGAAAAATGTTGAATTTATATTCAGAAGATATAATCTTACAGAAATGTTTTTCTATTTCAGGCGAATCGGCGAAGAATTCGAAAGCAAATTGCTCATTGAAGAACCTTGGACTTTGCATCCTCTTGTGAAGTTTATGAAATTATTTTCAAAATCGATCCAGAGTTTAGGTAGAACAAATTCTAAGCAAATAATTTAAGTGAAAGGATGTCAACATTAAATATTAGAATTTGAATTTGTACTAGCAGATGTTGAAAAGTGAAGCTGTACAGAAACACGAAATCAGCAAAAAAACCAAAGATAGTAACTCAACTGCGGCATCCTTTGCAGTTTAAGTTACAACAGTCTGACAGGGTGAATGTTTACAACAACAACAAAAAGTGTACTGTAATTAATATTTTTTAAAAATCGATCATTCAAGAATACATATATTTATATATCGCATATATAAAGTGAGTAAAACAGTGTCAAAAGTTTACAACATTTGGTTTATTGTGCCAATTATATTTTTCAATAATCATCCGTGTACAAAAAGATAATTATACACTGCATTATACAATGAAGTGTATAATTAAGTTCCTCAACAAATCAAACTTTATTCAAACCTTATCATTACTTTCACGTGGACTTGAAAAGTAATAGCTTCACCATTATCGGAGTAATTATATTTAATCAAAATTCAAAAATCGAGTTCAAAGCTGTTTCTGACGGTTTCGCTCAAACGGAAGTTTGAACAGAAGTCCAACTGAAGTTTCATGTCAGTGCTTTCATACCAATGGAGGTTCACTTCATAAAGAGCTCCCTGCTATTTCACTATACTCGTAAAGCTTTTCCTGCTGGGAGAGCATTTCGATTGCTTTATATAGTAGTAGTTCTCGAGAGAGAGAGAGAGAGAGAGAGAGAGAGAGAGAGAGAGAGAGAGAGAGAGAGAGAGAGAGCTACCACCTATATGACTGTTTCTGAACTATTAGTCCCTTGTCCATACACGAACAGGAACCTTGGTATAAATAAATATACATTCATTTTTAAAAGCATTTAGAAAAAACTTTGGATACAGCCTTTAACCTTTGAAACGAAAATGCACATACTGAAACAGAATGAGGTAAACATCCTTATTTCCAGTTTTATAAGAAAAAAAAGGTTAGTAAGATGGATTATTAGATACCTTTTGGAATTACTCTACTAGATCTCACAATGGGGTGATTAAAATTAAAGATTTGTTTGACGTAATGAAATTTCTAGGATATATGATGCACTATCCTGCATCACATATTTTATTTATATAAATTGTTATCATAATGTTATGGATCCTGATTGGTATTTTGTATTATAAATTGCACTGCAAATACTTTAGGCAAATCACTATAGCTGATATAACTCATACTCCAAACGAAAGGAAGAACAATAAAATTTGGAAATTTTATATAATCCAACGAAAAATGTGCTGGGATGATAATAATTTTACTGCTGTTTACATCTACACAAATAATATCTTTAAGTGACCTCTTAAATATCAATATGCAAGCGAACAACATTGTACCCATTAAATTTAAGAAACAGAATGCCATTACTTACAAATTTATGAACACACCGTGCAAAGAACTATTCTTAGATTAATAATAAAAATCTGCAAATCTGCGGTATTTAGAGGCCTGCGATTGGCGCAGATTGGTTTTATAACTATAATTTTAGCTTACGATGATTAGTCTCATGCCTAAATATATATTTTAGTTTAAATTATTTGTGATGTCCTTGGGCAGTTTGTCTGGTTGCGGAAAGAAAACTATCTCCGTATGAGATCGGCTAACTCACCTTCAGTTGAGAAACCCTGATAAAGGTTTTGTGAGCTCTAGACTTGAATCCAGGTGTTTCCAACTAAAGGGTTTCGGTCGAAACACACTGATCTACAGAAGCTCTATATTTTATTAAATTATGGAAAATATCATAATTACCCTCTCAGAATGTTATATAGGTCTAAGGACAAAAGCATCCCGATAAAATTCAATAACATAATATCATGATTTCCAAAATTTATATCAGCTTATTTAACTAAATAAAATACTTATTTTATTTAGTTAAAATAAGTAAATAAAATAATACTTAGTTTATTTACTTATTATGTATTTGATTCCCAGATTTATTTGGAAGTAATACCATCTAATAGTCAAAAAATTAAAACTAATGAACCTGTGTCAGCGTAGAATTCTCAGAACCCTTTTTTATAGTTTCCTGAATTTATCTAGATATTTTGGTGTTGCACTTTTCCAAATAACACCACCCTAATATATCAGGCTGTAGTAATAAATACGGAATTTTAACATTCTTGATGTCGCGTTTCTGAATAAATTACTAAGAGTTGGAAATTCTGTCGTAAACTACTACAATTCATGACACTGTGACGTATTGATATATCAATATGCTACATAAATAATAAGCGATAATAAAATAGTACCATCTGACACTGCATAATTGAATTAAATAGAAGTGTTTATGGTTCTTATTAAGGAATAATATGAGACTTACTGTATATAAATATTAAACACCTAAGCGAAAAAAAGGTTTTACTCTGATGCAGCTTTCCTCAGTAATCGTAATCTTTGTGATTAGCGCAATAATTATTGGTTGAAAGACATTGGTGACAGAGCAACTATGAATCTCCTCATAAATAAGTAAAAGATTTAAGAAAATATTTCTTTTAGAAATATTTTCTTAAATATATATTTTAAATATTTTAAAAATATATCTCTGAAAGAAATATTTTCTTAAATTCTTTTTTTTATGTAAGTTATTTTTTTAAACAAAGGTATGTATTTTAATTAATTCGTATACTTCTATTGTTGTTCCTTTAAGAAACTTTGCTTAAATTCATTCCCGAACGTTCGCAGTCAAATACATCTGCTCTGAAACGGTATGAACAGTTATGAAGTGCAAAGGCAGTGATCATATTAAATCAAAAATAGTGATAAAATAATAAAATATATATAAATACAGCAGGTAACACAGCTCAGATATTCAGATTGCATAAAAACATATCTAAAACATAAGGATATAGTTGAAAAAAATCAGAAAATTGTGGAACAAAATTAAAATGACACTGAATAATAATAATAATAACATACGAAAAACCCAACTTAAATTTTATAAAGGAATGGACACTCCAACTCTGTTATGAGGTTCAAAATATATTTAAAAAAAGATCAAACTAGAATACGGACAGCAAAAATGGGATTTTTAAGAAATATTCAAGGGATGCACAAAATTAGATCATATAAAATGAGGACATCAGAAGAAAGCCAGATAATTAAAGTTTAAAAGAGAAGATCAAGGAATAGAGAAAATGAACCTTAACATAGGATGGAAAGATATCGACTTTTAAAACAAGTGGATAATATAGACTAAGGGAAAACGGATGGTGAGAGAGAAAGATCATTTGCAAGATTGAAAAACCAATGAAGCTGGAACAGACAGATAACTTATCCTTGATGAGAAGAAAAGAAATGAATGCCATTATACTATGAACGAAATGCGGTATTAGAATGTCAGGAAACAAATTACAGTCCCAAGGTCTGAAATGAGTTTTTCACCTCGAAAAATGATTGAATCAGCCAGAAGAATACACGCAATTTACAGAAAAAATACGCAGGACTCAAATCTTTATTTATTTCGTTCATAATTCAAAACAACAATGGTCGCAAAAAGTGTAAACTATCTCACTCTATATCCAGTTAGTTTAATGTTAACTCTCACTCATGTTGTGAATTGTTTAGAATTTAATTGGAATCCCTGGTACACTGTTTGAAGCCTTACAGGCCAGTAGTATTCTCAATTTTCGTGAAATTCACGAAAGATTGCAAAACCAGAGAACATTGGTGTCGTAGTGTGGGTATCACAAAACTGTACAACAGAAGTCATGAATATAAAAAAAAATATGAGATCATTCATATCACTGCTGTATAAAGTTTAACACTCATATAAAGAATTGAGTGATTGATTGATTGAGAAAGAGAGAGAGAGAGAGAGAGAGAGAGAGAGAGAGAGAGAGAAAGATATCTCCTTACCATTTAAAATCTTCCGTGAGACTGAGCAATTAGATAAGCTGAAGCTTTTTTTATTACTTTAGTGTTCTCTTTGTTTCAGGTGGCCTTCAAATGATAATTAGTGTAGTTTAACGACGTGGTGAACGTGTCATGGTGTTTGTTTTTAGAGAGGGAGAGAGTAATGTACGAACAAAGGACCTCTCTCTCTCTCTCTCTCTCTCTCTCTCAATCGAGTGAATGAGTCACGTAACTGGCTAGATGCATAGAGAATATTCAGAAAGGTTCTGCATAAAACTCACCAAAGTTCTGTCAGATTCCTTGGCCTGCAATGATTCCAACAAAAAATTAGAAGTAATTTTTATCTTGGAGAGGATAACTCTCGCTCATGTTGTGCAATAGTTGTGAATTTACTTGGAATCCCTTGTACACCGTTTAAAGCCTTACAGGCCAGTAGTAAACAACACACTTACAACACCATATTACTCACGTGTTATGAATTCCATAGAACATTAACCTCATATATAACACCCTCTTTCAAAAATTCACTTCACGGCATTGTTAAATGGATAAGATATAAGATATGAGATAAGCTGTTCGTTGAAAAGGATCGAAAATCCTGAAGCCTAACTTAAATTGTAAAATCTGTATGTAAATAATATATGATTATTCTCTGAAATCCATTTCAAGACACGAAGTGAATTCCCCCCCCCTTTTTTTTTTTGCATTGTATAATTTCATGGGATGTATATTAGTTCCTGTCCATTTTATTAATGTGCGTGTTAACTATATAAAAGTTCGTTCATTATAAAAGTGAAATGCATGATATCTTTTATCATTTTACAGAAATTTCTGGATTCATGTGGAAACAAATCAATCATAATCTCCACAACCACCCCTCAAAAAAAGAAGAACAAAGTCTACAAGATTTCACCCCAGAAGTAGGACACTAAAAAGTTAAGCCTTGGGTACGCATTCAAACCAAATATCAGCCAAATATCTTAAAATAACAGAATATCGTGATGGGATAAGCAATATCGTGACCTCTTTCATAGAGCATTGAAGTCTATGACAAACGAATTAAAATATTCCCTGAAACCGCACATCAAACTTAATAATTCACCCATCACTCTAAGTATTAAATATTAATCTTAATATTTAGTCTTTTTTTGAACAAAACAGGAACAACATGAAGTTCATGTTCAAAATATAAATAATAATATATCCTTTATTGATCGTATAGGCAAGTCTGAATATAGTTGTGTCTGAAAATGTCTGCGAAATTTAATTACGGGAATGTAAAGTTAGGTGTTAGCTCATCTTGGTATAGATCCGATCACTGATCGTAACTCATGATGGAAGGAGGAATCTCAGACCAGCAGAATGACATTGGAACGAAACATGAACACTGGGTGCAGGCCAAAAAATAAATAAATACTAATGGAAACTACACCTAATAAGGATGGAACATGCGATCAAAGCCAACGAGAGAGAAAAAGAACCCACGCGATGCTATTAATATTTTACAATTTAAGCTTCTCTGAAACTTAAATTGTAAATCTGAAATGCACTGTCTGATCATAAATATTATTTTTCTTTCTTTCTTTTTTTTTGGGGGGGGGTAGGAGTTAGTTCCTGAACAATCTTAGGTTAACCCAATTTCGCAGGTTGTATGAACAGTTGACAGTAATGCGAAGGAGTCATATGAAAAGCCTTCTTTTCAGTTTGTATTGTGATAAATGTAATGCGTGGATATTTGGCAAAGAAACGGAAGAAAGTAAGCTATATATCAATATCGCGAAATTATGATAATCTCACTTATAAACAAATAAACAACTAAGAAAATATAGAATCAAATATTTGGAGATTTAATAAGGAGTGCAATCAAAGGCGTATTTAATAATGAACTAATTAATACGCAACTGATTATTTTCAGAAATGTTGTAAATAGAATTTACAAAATGCACAGTTCAAAATGCACAGTCTATACTGGATATTAGGCAATTATGACGATAGTTTTAAAAATAACGTCTTTGGAATTTTTCACAAAGTTTTGAAATTTTGTGTAAATCTTTTTCACTTAAGCCAAGCAAATAGTTCGCAAAATGACTTTAGAAATACAAATTGATCCTCATGCACGGAGACATGATCATCTGCAAAACTTTTTCCTCTGAGCATCGGCATTTTTTCCAGGATAAGATGAAGATCTGAATACCATTTTTAATGCAAACAGCACCCGCTACACATTAAAAATTGATTTTCAGCTGTCTCAAAAATGTTTCCTTAACGAAAATCGTCAAGATGAGATCAGGCTAATTTTTAGAAAAAAAGTCACAAATGAGGGGGGGGGAGAGGCCATACGTAAGCACATTTCTGTACGAAACACGAACATATACTATGCTTATCTTATTTTGTGGAGAGCATGCCTGTAAAAATTTCAGTAAAGTACATAATTCATGACCTCTCTGCTGCCTATTGGCAAATGTGAGTTCTCCAAGTCTCATTAACTCGGTTTTGTTTCAGGATTCGGAATAATCTTTTATACTAAAATCACCTTCAAGTTTCTGAATTTTTTGGATCAGCCTGGTTTTCTGGGTGTATGGCCTCTCCAGCCCACCTAGTTGTAAGTTCGAATCCCACTATGGTATAGATGGTTTGGAAAGTATTTATTTGATATAGACTCTTTCCGTAGCCGAGTACTAGACACCACACGGCTTATTTAAAACCTGAAGCGATTCAATAAAAGACGGCGGTTGTTCTCCAGAGCAGAGTTCCGGATATAATACCCCCGGTATTAAACTAATGAGGGATAGGTGCACAGTCTTTCTTCCTTTTCACAGGATTATAGCAATCCGTTGGATATTTTCCAAGTTTAATACAACACTGTAACACCGTAATAAAAGCAAGAAATTGAGATTAATGATATGCAAGCTTGTGTTGTCAAATGTTCAATGAATAAGAAGAACAAATTAGTTATAATATTAACGTTCGTTTATTGTACGAAAATATATCTAAGCACTTTTTGACAAGCTTTCTTTTATGAAGGTCTGTTAAAAAAAAAAGTGAAAGTTCCCTACTTTTAAGCCTTCTTCAAAGCAATTTATTCAAGTGCTGTAACAGCTGTGCGCACAGTTGAAAAAGAAAAAAAAAAGACGACCAATCAACAGAATGAAGAAATTAGTTTATCCCACTATCTATTTCCTAACGCAAAGAAAACTTCATAATTACTATAGCAAGTTTCTGAAGAAAAATCTCTATATAATATAAAGGATTATATTTTATTCAAACCTATTTTTTACGATGTCGACACAGAAAAAAATGTTTAATCAGAGATGGTTATCGAGGCACCATTATGGTTCCATATGGTTTTTAATGGAGTAATTTTTACTGAATGTTAGATACACTTATTGTTCTCAAGTAAGCTGAGATCGTTTTAAAAATATTTTGAATAGGGAAATTAATAAAGTACTGATTATCTTTTCTCTAAATCACAACAGTGATTCTTTTTGGAATACTTTATACCTGTTCGCTACAGAAGTCAGCAGGAATTTCTTCTGCCCACTTCAGCAGTTGAGTGAGTCATATTGGACTGAGATCCGCTGTTGCAATGCATACTAGACGGGTTTCATCTAATTCGCTGCTTCTCTCAAACAAATGGTTGAATTCTCGAAATATTTATTATTTAATTATTCCAAGTATTTGTAATTTCACATTTATAAATCAAAACATTATTCTGGTAAAACGCTGACCTACGCTAAGAGCAGGAAAAGGGAAATTATTCCTAATATCACGATATGATAGTGAGGATATCCAGCACTATGACAAGTTATTTTAGTTCAAACCATAAGAAGCATCCCACACCTAGTTATTCTGCAAAACACATTTGACCAATCAATTCACATAATAACAAAAGTTCAACTATTGTAATAATGAATGAATGAATGATAGTACGACGTTAGGATGTTCTTATAAAATACACGTTTTATTATTATCTCCGATCATTTCCTAACTTCTGGTATCATTTTCCCAAAAAAGAAAGAAAAAAATGTTTCTTTCTTTTTGGGAAAGCATTTTTTTTAAATCGAAAAGCATTTTTTACGACAGAGATAGTATATTTACCTATTGTAATATTCTATTGTATTTGATAGTCTATTGTAATATTCACCTATTGAACAGAGCAAGAATATTCATTTGAATATTCATAAAATGCATATTATTTTTATAAAAAAATATTACACTGGTGTCCAAAGCCAAAGGACGAACCTATTTCTAAAGACTGCAACCGCAAATTAAGACGAATTAGCTTGTGGCAAATTGTGTAACGATTTTGAGTAGAAAGCTGGCACGCATTCAAATTTTCGAATCGCGCATAAAGGGGACACGTGGTAGCAACCAGCAGGATAAAACGCAAAAAACTGCACTAAGCGACTTGTGTTTGAAGGAAGCTCCTTTCGTGAAGGAATAAAGTTGCAAACTTGGATGTCTTGTAATGTCTCAAAGAGATCAACTAAATGATTTCATGCAAGGAAGAATTATTGGAAAGCTTGAAGAAGGCCGCAGAATTACTGATATTTCCAGAGTTTGGAATCTCACACATAGTTGTATTCAGGCTCTGGGCAGCCGTTCGAACCAATGGAATGCGTTCAAGATGTTTTGCTAAGAGGTTGTCCTCTCTCTACCATGGAGCACGAAGAGAGATTTTTGGTTATAACAGCAAAACTTAATCGACTCACCGCGATAGGTCAGCTTGCAATTCGGTTCCATTCAATTACAATTACTAGTTTGCGACAAGTAGGCCTATATACGCCGGAAGGCCTGTAGTCTGCATCCCTTTATCCATAGCCTATCGTAGATTATCACGTTTGCAGTGGTGTTGTACCCATAAAAATTGGACAAGACACCAATTTGCTAATGTACTCTTTACGGATGAGAATCGTTTTAGTCTTTTCTCCGATTCTATGCGACACTTGATCTGGCGTGAAAATGGTACTGCTGACCATCGCGAGAATGTTCTTGAAAGAAATAGATATGGCGAAACTGGTATCATGTTGTGGAAGGCATTATGCTTAATGGACGTACCGAGCTACAAGTGTAAGAAAAAAAGGGACTGTGACTGGTGAACTACATTGCAACGAAATTGTTCAACGTCGTGTTCAATTGCTCCGTGGTGCTGTAGGCGAAAAATTCATTTTTATGAATGACATACCACACCACATCGTACACGAGCAGAGGAGATACTTCTGGAGACGAGGATATTAATTGAGAGGCCAGCATGCTCCCCAGATCTCAACCCATAGAATACGTCTGGGACGCAGTAGAGAGAGTTGTAAACTGACTATGTAGTCAGTTTACCAGTTTCAAAATCACAGGGATTCGCTATTACCACCTGAGTTATGAAGGCTGCTCGAAATTCCCCTCCAGAAAACAAAGATTTCATCCTTGCTCTAAAGTAGGAAAGGGCCAGTTTGCCTCAAGAACTCCTGACTACTTGGATGCCAAGCCATGGTACGAAGTTATGAGAGCTACATCGCAGTTCAAAGTAGACATATTCCATACTGAAATATATTTCCGCATAGTTTTCTGCAAGCACTGTGCATTAATTCCTTAACCATGTCCTTAGGAAATTTGTAGCTTTACCAAAAACGTATTGCTATTTAATTTGTACGAAATTTATAACACTTTTTATGTAATATAATTAATTCGTATGCTGGCAATAAATTTAGGTTCTCATTTGGCTGTAGTCGTGGAAAATTTTTCATATAAAAGTAAAAATGTAGTGTTCTTAGCTTTTGGACAGTATGTAAGATACATTTTTTATTTTAATTTTTCGTATATATATTTCAGTTTCCCATATTTTATGCTGTAAAATGAATATCAAAACTGTAAATAGCTAATCGAGGTCATATCAAACACTGCACTTACGTAGTTCGTTAATAAGTGCGAGTTATGTATAAATGAAAATGTACGGTTAATAAGCCTTCATAACTCAGGTGGTAATAGCGAATCCCTGTGATTTTGAAACTGTTAAACTGACTACATAACATGCAGGGTTAATAGGTATACTACGCTCGTCTCATAACTTTAGTTCGGAATAGTAGAAGACGAAATTTACACCATAAAATAATTTTACAAATGATAGAGTACTGCTGAGTAGATATCTTCTCCTGTAAATGTTGCTTTCCCACGTAACAATCCAGATTTCCTCAGATGCTGCTTCCTGTTCGCTTCACGTCTAAAAAAAAAAATCATGTTATATAATGTAAAGCTTGTTAATCTTATATTACATTAGAAAATATTACCTGTAAAATCTAGGTAATGAACAAAAGCATGTGAATCATATTCGTTCGTTTGCTAATCATGACTGTATGCATAAGTTACCATTCAAGATTTCTGGGAATAAACTAATGAATAATAATAATAATAATAATAATAATAATAATAATAATAATAATAATAATAATAATAATAATAATAGGATAAACTATTAGAAAATATAATCGTGAAAAAATTAACAATATATCTAATAATAGTTAAGTTTGTATTATGCCAATATCTCTTTAAGAAAAAATCGAATAAAAAAAACTTAAACAGTTAAATTAAATAATTTAGCTTACTGAAGAACAACTTTTGTGAAAAAGTGAACCAAAAAAAAAAAAAAACGATTAGTAGCACAGAAATGCAATTAATACTAACTTAACTCACAATACTAAAGATATTTAACCTAATGGCTCACATTAGATTAATTATGTTAAGTATTAATAAAACAGTGTGTGAATATTTTTATTTTGTTTCTTCTACTTTTTGGTTTACTAACGTTACTTGATGCTTTTCCTTCCTCAGCTGTCCCTTCGTAACTCCTGTTCAACGAGATGCAGAAAGAGACTAATGGGTAGATACTTCGCATAAAAATAAAATGAATGAAGAAACTGATTTGCATATAGATAGCTGTGTGGCAACTTTAGCTATATAGACAATGCCATCTCATTCTTTTTTTACATCCTTTGTTAGCAATCACGTTGGATGCGTTCTTTGATGCTCTGTCGAAAAGAATTTTATATCAAGAAATTTTTGTAATGACGTGATAGTGTTAGATCTTTGAAAACTATAGGAGATACCTCCTATAGTTTTCAAAGGTATCTCCTATAGTTTTCAAAGATCCGTGAATTTTGAGATCCTAGTCTGTTTTCGAACCTTAGACACTTGATCTTATTAGTGTTTGTATTTAATTGGAAGCTTGGCAAATATTCAACTTATTTTCAAGAAGAAAACAAATGCTTTCCATTGAATCATAGCCCAAATATTCTGATTTCAGTTAATTCAAAAATAACGAAAAACCCACTCATTAATATAAATTAATGGGTGGGTTTTTCGTGTATTCATGTATTAATAGAAATGTAAACATTTCTGTTAATACATGTTAATACATTTCAACAGCTTTCAAACTAAGTGTGTATTTCTCGATTTCAAGAATTACGAGTGTAACGTTTTTGTAGTTCAGTTGCGGAAACATTCCATAAAAATGTTTGGAGAAAGCGAATTAGTAATTGTTGATATTGTTCGCCCACCGTTTGTAGGTTTCTGCTTCCCGTCTTTCCAAGAATAGTCGATTCATGCTGAAGGGGAGAAAGAAATGAAGGACGTCCGAATTGGTTGCCAACATGCGAAATCACGTGCTTTATAGGTAAAATTTTCCGACTGTTATAAAAGCAACATAGTTAACTACAATAATCATAAAAGAGAAGTTAATTTTCCGACCGGTAATAATAAACAACTCATCCCACAATATGGACGGATTACCCTATTATCGGAATGGATTCTCCTTTTTCTGAGATGCGCAGAAGTGTCGAAGGATCTCTAATCGGTGGGCGAACTGTATCTCTGAGACTTTGTCAGTGGAATTAGCATATAGGCATTTTAAGTAAGCAGTAAATGCCACTCTTTTTGTTATTTTTTGAATTGGATTGTCTGTTTACTCCATGGTCACATACTACCTGCATTTATGAGGAAATTTTAGTTCAGGTATCACAATTAATAGTGATGAAGAACTAAGAGATTTTTTTATCTGTTTCCTTTCTTATGTATATCAGTGACCATGCTGAAATCAAATCATTCTTACAAAAGACAATTGTTTTACTTTTAACCTCACTTATTTTCTGTAATATAATGATTTTTGGACAAGATGGGATTCTCTTCTTAAGAAAACGTTAATATGCAGTCTTTCTTAGAAAAACAAAAAATCTTAAATTGCAGGCATTACGTCCTCGGAATTCAAGAAATTAACTATCATTTTGTAGCTGCAGGCATCAGTGTATTTCTAAATACCCTTACTGCCATATGAAAAATTAAGTTGGTTTTCTGAATAATGCATTTCCTACACACACATAAGTGCTATTGCGACCAGAATTGGCAGTACTACTAAGTCACTCTCTACTCTAAATCTGTTGATACACAAGTAGAAAAACCTAGTCGCTAACCGTTCACTGTTTATTTTTAAACACACAGGACAAACGTTTCTTTATCTTTAGCCATCACATAATCTCAGAATAATTCTAATAACCAAATAATTCGTTCCATGTATTGCATTCTTTAGAACAACTTCCTTTTGCTAGTTTTCTAATAATTACGTGTAAGAAAATATGCTCATCCAACCTTTTAACATCCTAATACACGCAAATGACACACATTTCCATATATACATTAATACTACTTACTAGATAGAAGAAATAATAGAGAAAGAAACCGTGATTTCTTTGAAAGATGTAAGGTATAATATTTGGGGAGATTACATAGAAAATGATATTTTCTAGTGTGGAAGTAGAGACAAAGAAGGAAATAAGTTCATCCTGCAAATGTGGAGTTTGATTTAGAAGCAAGCAAGAGATGTATGCCAGCTAGATTTGGAATGAGACTAAGAAAGAGGGTTTTGAATCCCCATATGTGCAGCATCGAGAATTTTTAAAATGGATTAGGTTACATAATAGCTCCGAGAAGCCTACATTATTAAGAATAACTGAGGCTAGCATTCCAGTCAGCATTCAGACGCGCGTGACTAGAGAGAAAACTAGTGAGCTAGTTATAAAAAGAAAGACCGCAAGCTAAGCCAACTTGAATTTCAGGCTCATGCAAAGCCTTCGAAATGGTAGGAAAAGCTGCAATGGTTTTCATGAATCTCTGTTATTTTATTTACCGAAATGACCGTTTCGTTTGCATCCATCACATTACAGCAGTATTCTAAATTTAGCATTAAGTGAGCAGTAGAATTCAGTAACCAGTAGCCGCCATGTTTTATTACTGCCTCAGCTTCGCTATATCGGAAATATACCAACTTTGGAATATTTGAAAGCTGAAAGATTTAGAAAGCGTATATTCATCTCTATTTACTAACCAACGATAAGCAATAATTAAGCAACAAGTATTTTCCAACATTTTGTTTGACATATACAATCCAGTCGAAATAATATGATATTCTCGTGATCAAACTATTGAAGACCGAACAAAAGTTGCCTTTTCTTATGAATCTCGTTTCCATCTAATCCGTATAAACAGTAAGCGGAATGGTTGGGTATAGAAAGGAAACATGATTCATCCGAAATGGCAACTAAATAGCTTTTTCAGATGAATCATACAATCGGCCATACTACTTCGCCGGTGGCACTAGCATATGGTGACACACGGTATACATAATCGTTTTGTTCACGTACTGTTCACCCGAAGTTGCCGATCGACATAGAGTCCTGATTTCGAAAAAAACATGATCGTAAGGCACTGGAGGCGGTATCTAGGCAACTATCAATACTGTAATCTAGTAGCGTACCACGTGTTCCAAGAGTGGAAGGATGATGGATAGAACGACCAATGGTGGGCTTCCACGCTTCATCGATGCTCGTGATGAATCCAGGTTGTCACGCCTTGTGAAAGCAGTAGACGAATATTCTGGAACGGCTGATCATAGAATTCAGCCAGGGTTAATTTTTGGATTGTTAACAACAATCCAACTTACTCCTACTAAAATACCTACACTTATCCAACTAAAATACCTACACTTATGCTTAATCACTGACAATACGTCTACAGTTTGCATCTGAGAGACATCAAGTAGACCGTTGAAGACTGAACTAAAGTTGCCTTTTTCGGATGAATCTCGTTTCTACTCTATACTCAACCATTCCGCCTACCGTTCATACGGATTAGATGAAAACGAGATTCATAAGAAAAGACAACTTTTGTTCGGTCTTCAAGAGTTTGATGACGTCTCTCAGGTGCAAACTGTAGAGTATTTGTTGATAATTAGGCATAAGCATGGGTACCTTGACTGAGCACGTAATTCGACGTCATGGAAGGACCAGTAGAAACAGTCATGAGATGCCATGTTTGGAAAGCGTTTGGAGAATGTTCTCCTAGGAATCTTTTAGAGTCCTGACACTCGGAGACAGTACTGTGAATGCTACAAAGTACCTGACTACTGTCGCTGACTAGGTACACCCCCTTCATGGTGATATGCTTCCCAGCTGAAACGCATTCCAGCGAGTTAATGCGCAGTGCAGCTTCCGATATCGTTGAGAATGGTTCTCAAAAACGAAAAAAGAATTCCTTTATGTTGTCTTGTCCACCACATTTGTCGGATTTGAATACATACAATGGAATTGGATAAATCACGAGAGAGATCTGGAGATTGAATCACTCACTCCAAACACTCACCGCTCATGAGACTTAAAAAAACTTCTTTTAGTTCAAATCATAGATAACAGTTCCTGGAAGAACTGTTCCTAGACGGGATCAACTCGCAATACCCTCACATCTGCTCTACCTAGACTCTCAAAAATCTGAATACTCCAAATTATCTATTTTATAACAAGACATTAAAAATGTGTTTTTCATAATTTTCTCGGTAAGCGGTGCCACATTCCTGCTGTTAAAACATTCAAAAAATTGGCATTCTTTCTGCATTTTCGATCTTGGAAGTGAAATGAAGTACAGTATTCGAGAGTAGTGTGAAACGTTCTCGGCCTCGACCATAGATGGCAATATTGTCGGTAAGATTTTTTTTCTACGTTAGTACATCTGCCATAAGCATCTATGTGAAATTGCAAGTTATTCTATCAAGTAGTTTGTTTTATACAGCTGTTTGAATCAAACGTGTTGTCCATATCACTTGAAATGGATAAAACTGAGTATTGTGTGGTTATAAAATTCTTTGTAAAAGAAGGTTTAACATAAAAAAAAAATTCATTCGAAGTTCATAAAAGTTTATGGGCACTCTTCTCCTTCGTTTTCGACAATTAAGAAATGGGCTGCCGAGTTTAAACGTGGCCGTACCACCCTTGAAGTGATCAACGTGAAAGGCGTCCAAAAAGTATAACAAAACCAGAAATCATTGATCAAGTGTACGATATGGTATTGGATGACCGGCGAGTCCAAGTGCGAGAAATTGCTGAGACCATAGGCATTTCAAAAGAATATGTAGGATATGTTTTGCATTAAGAATTGCATATGAAAAAGCGTTGCGCAAGTTGGGTGTCGCGCTTGCTCACAGCAGATCAAAAACGCACTCGCATGAAAATCTCTGAACAGTGCTTGGAGTGTTTTAACAAGAATAAAATTTTGTGCGTCGATTTATTACTATGGATGAGATTTGGATTCACCACTAACATTAGAATCCAAACAGCAGTCAAAGCAGTGGACAGAAGCAGTTTTTCAGTGCCAAAGAAGACAAAGTCTTCCATCAGCAAGAAAGGTCATGGCATCGGTGTTTTTGTATTAATTATCTTGAAAATGGTAAAACAATAACCGGAGAATATTATTCCGATCATTTAACCAGACTAGACGAAAAACTTCGTGAGAAAAGACTCGGTTTGCAGAATAAAAAATCATCTTTCATCAGGACAATGCACCTGCCCACAAAAAGTGTTTTGGCAATTGGAAAATTAAGGGATCTGCACTATGAATTGTTGGAACATCCACCCTATTCCCCAGATTTGGCTCCCTCTGACTTCTGTCTCTTCTCAAAACTAAAACTTCCTCTCTGGTCAGCGTTTTTCTTCGAATCAAGAGGTGTTTTGTAGATCTTATTGAAAACCACTACAGAGACGGGATAATGGCGCTAGAGCATCACTGGAATAAATGTATTAGTCTTAAGTGAGATTATGTTGAAAAATATAAATAATTTTGAAATTGTAAATTCGTTTTTTCATTATTAGGCCGAGAACTTTTCAGACAACCCCCGTATTTAGTGCTGAAATGTCACGGTCAGTTACATCTCAATGTCTTGATCTCTGCGGTATATTCGTTACCCTTTGCATAAACTTCCCAACATTTCTTTATTCCTCTAGCGAGAAGAGCGATGGCATGTTTGGAAAGCCATAATAGCCAACAGACTGGCGACTATTGTGCTGGTTATTATTGTTACAGCGGAAAAATATGATAAACGCATTTGAATCGTATATTCTTATATCTGTAGATAATGACGTTGTTTATTGCTGTCGCAGCTTTATTGTCTGGTATTACTACTAAGGCAGCTTGTTTTTTAGGCCTTTTTTGTTTTGCAAGAGTAAAAACTAGACTTTCTGTTGTATGAAACCAATCAAAGATCCCTGCGAAATGTATCGGTAAACCACTTACACATTCAGCAGAGCTTACCTCTTCCGTGTAACTCCATTCCAGAACGTTAATCTATTTTTATTAACATTCTCTAGAACACCTCTCCTATCACAGGTACATATGCTACTATGTAATGTGTCTGATGGAAAACCTATTACATTTGTGGTAGATTTAACATATCACACAAATCATCTGTCTCAGATCACGAGAATTGATGATTTACGACTCAGTATATTTAATTGAGTCTGCGTTGGTTCATTCAGCTATACCTGCGATTTTTCAAAGGCAATTTATTATTACAGTAGCTGCTGGCCTTAAATCCATACATAGCTTATTATATACCTACTAACCTATTCTCCTTCTCGTATCCTGTGGAATATAAGACAGAGATCCATCTTCTCCATTTATTCCTCTCTCTCTCTCTCTCTCTCTCAAGCTTTATCAAATAGCTGCCTTTCATTTTTTGTTGTTGCCATCCTTTGCCAATTTAGTTTAGGACTTCCTCTTTTTCTTTTCATTTTTTATTCATGTAAAAAACGACCCTTGCGATTTTCCTGTGTCCATTCTCAGCGTATTATCATTTCCATTTAAGTCTTCTTATTTCACTGCAAATATTTTTTTTTTTGCTTTGTATGTTCATGTAATCCATCGTTTTTGAATGACTGATTCATTTTGATGCATTTGGCTGATTTATTAAAGATACAAAGCGATAATTAATATAATCTGTTTGTAGATGAAAGCAGCTAATTCTCATAAAGCAGGCATAGTTGGATTTTTGAATTTTCCTCTCTTCTGTTATGCTATGATAATATTATTATAGAAAACTTTCTAAAATAAACATTGTGTAATGGAAATAAATAAAAATTTTCATACAAAATGCAACTTCTGAAATTTATGTCTGGTCTAGAGGCAATTAAAAAAAATCAACTACAGGTGCAGTTCATAAAATGCATAAACAACCATTAAATCCGTTTGGTGTCCATTACCATATTAAAATTCATTAGATAGCAACTAGGCCTATCATGGAATAACAACCAACGTTATGAGACCAGATTGTGTCTGTTAATTATGTTCTGACCGTCCAGTAGAACAGAAAGGGAAAGCCATTTCATTTCATTATGAGACCGATGAACTTACCTTCAACTGCCCTTTAAAGATTCTTCGCGTGGTAGATGGAGATTCGAAATAAGGTCTCTCTCTCTCTCTCTCTCTACCCAAAGAGCATCACTCCTCATCAATACCGACTGCACGACGGAGGCTCGTTCTTTGAGGTAAAAATTTTAATTTCTTTATCTCTGTCTTATCGAAATTGAACTGTGGTATAGCATCTAGGGTAAAATAAAATTTGTAGATTATCTCAATTTTGCGTTAAACTGGGCCATTGAAGTGACAAAATTATATTAAATTTAGTTTAATCCTTTATCCAAGTGTAAGCAAATAAAGTTTGCTCCTGAAATTATCTTCAGGACTGAGGTAAGGTGGCGCAACACCAGGCAACTCCGAGCAAAGGTGGACCATGCTGTCATCACTCCTAGTCTCAGTATCTCCCATAATGCAAAGCACATCTCCTTGCGGACATGTATACTGCTATACTGCTATGCATTAAGGGAAGGGCCACTACCCAGACCGGTTTCCCTTTGTTTAAGTGCGGGGATACCATTCCACCAAAAACTCGTAAAATCCCCCGGATCACCCAATAATGAGCGACCCGCAGGATCAGAAAGTCAGAAACGCTCATTTGCTCATCTGGAAGGGTAACAGCAACAGCCGTGCCTCAGTTAACTTTACAGGCTACAGCACTGCCATTCATCACCTAAGCTTCCAACCGGTTTCGACCTTTATTCAGGTCTCGTCAGTGGGAGGCAGACCCAAACGTGGAGATATTAAGGCAGAAGCAATATGAGAGGTCATATTTACCTATACGAGTTGCCAAGAGGTGTACCACCTTATTATTGAATTACTCTGGATTTAGAGAAAGATGTTGGAAGTTTATTTTTCACTTAGTTAGACTATAATAAATTTAGCTTAATCCTTTATCCAAGTGTAATCAAACAAAGTTTGCGCCTGAAAGTATCTTCAGGACTGCTTCCCACTGACGAGACCTCAATAAAGGTCGAAACCGGTCTGGGTAGTGGCCATTCCCTTAATGCATAGCAGTATGCATGTCCGTAAGGAGATGTGCTTTGCATTATGGGAGATACTGGGACAATGAGTGATGAGAGCTTGGTCCACCTTTGCTCGGAGTTGCCTGGTGTTGCACCACCTTACCTCAGTCCTGAAGATAATTTCAGGTGCAAACTTTGTTTGCTCACACTTGGATAAAGGATTAAACTAAATTTATTATAGTCTAACCAAGTGAAAAATAAACTTCCATCAAAATTATATAAACAATCCAAAGCAATACAGAAATATCTCTCACAAATAATAGGGGGGAAAAAAAGAAAAGAAACTGCTACAGCAGAAGTCAAAAAGAGGTCTAGATAATGAATAACACTGCACCGCTATTGCGAAATGCACTTTTTTTTTTATCAATCTCGAATTTCCATAATTCTTATAAATTACTTTATAGAGTTTGAATCTTCTCACCAAAATTAACAACTAATCTATGCTGATTTGTTGTTATTGACTCTAGTGAGACAGTGGATCTGTAGATGGATTAGATGAGAGGAATTTTCCTGCCATCTGATCCATTTTTGCGTGCATTCCCCTCCCCCTTTGGATTTTGGATTTTCTTCTTGCAAAACATGCAAACAGACCAGAGTACATGCTGTGATAGAAACATATTTTGGACAGAGAAACATTAGTTTTATAAGAAGACATTCGATGAACTTAAGAGGCCATCGATACTAATAAGTAGAAGAAAGATAGAAGTGGGTCAAATTAATATATTGTAATGTGTATAGCTCGGTTGATAATATTTTTATATTATTTTTGAATAATCTGACTACCATTACCATTCGCCCTCTATGGTTCCTCTTAAAGAACTGTAGAAATCTAGGATACTCACAGTAACTCATATCTGAATGCCATATTCTCCTAACTGAACGATTAATTAATCTGAATATAAGAAACAGTGAATAAAAGTACCTGAAATATTTTAATGAGGACCCTGAACTTTATTAGATAAAAATACCCATTTGATATATATTGCTTGCGCATTTCTTCGTCATAAAGTTCAAAAGATAGTTTATGAAGTAACTAAAGTTTGCACGATGCATTGATTCAGCACACTACTCAAAAGAAATTTCAGTTTTCCAATGGGAACCTTTATAAGATATCCAGTTTTAATGTTTAATGAAGTATTTCATTTCGTAAGGATAGTCTTTTTTCAAACAGAGAAAGGGAAGCATGCACTATGAAACCGAAAGTTCGTCCAGAAAAACAGATCTTACGATTCCACATTAGTAATTTCAGCAAATAGTATAAGCATTATGGAAACTTGTGGCATCATCCTTTTGAGAATATTCTGTAGTACAACAAAGAGCTGGTTGAAAAGTCAGGTATAATCCCAACAACTAAGGAAAACTCTAATAAGTCTCGCAAAAGCAATTTAAATGGCTAATGGTGTAACTGAAGGTTGGTCGTAAACATAATGTTTTTCAATATAACTTATTGAACCTTTTTGCTGAAATGATTAACTGTCTGTTCTCATTCGGGAAACTTCGAAAGTTTTATAATACATACACCTAACAAAAATATTTGAAATTTTAGATCTACTACATTCTGGACATCTCTTAAATGTAAGTAGCTTATTCAGCTTGGCCTTGTTATAGATAAACACAAAATATACAAACGAAACCGTTTGAAAGAGACAATGATGTTATTTTATTACTTGATGAACAGAACATGTGTAGTTTTCACCTAAAGAGTCGAAAACTAACTTTATTATTATGATAATCGAGAAGCTACGTCAATTTGGTCGTCTCTGTTTTGTCCTCCTAAAATGGATATATCAAGAGGTATTGCAAAGCAATTATGAACAAACCCTCAAAGGTTAAGAGGTTTCTTTTAGTTCTGAATAAAAGAAATATGAATCAGATTAAACATTTGTACAGTTATTAGAAGCTGGAGAGATGAAAAATAATTTTGAGAGAAAATGATAACATTTTGGAAGCTGAGAAAGCTATATAAATGATGGTTATTATAAAAAAAATAAGCATTATCAAAGTTAAGAGAATAACTACAACCAATTTTGATAGAAAGAAGAAAGACAACATGATGACAGCACTCTGTTTTGGGATCATATCATGCCGTGAATAAACGGCATGATATGATCGTTGACTATAATATTTGGATTTAGGCGTATTCACTTATCTTAAAAGTAAGAGAAGGTCATTTACATGTATATGAAGAAGAGAGTGAGCGAAATAACAGAGTCCTGAGGAACACTGCTTAGTAGGAAAATCTGAAGAAGACCTTCCACAAATCTACGCAGTGAACGACTTCCGAGAAAACTAACAATCCAATTACAAAAGGTGGAAGGAAGAGTATAAGATGGAAAGTTGCTGAGAAACCCTGGATTCTGTATCCAATCACAAATGAAGTGTCAAATACAACAGCATAGCTTTCTCCAAATCTCTCCTTGGCAAATGTCCAAGGTAGACTGAATCCATATTGGTTGTCACTGATTAGGTGATCATTCTCAGGGTATTAAAAATATGATCACTTCTGCATTATTTAGAGAACACTAAGGTGAGTACAACAGGGTAAATAGTTTAATGGTAGATAATTATAACATTTTATCGTTTATGTTTATTTTATTTCATTTTAATTTATGGAATCGGTTGTATGTGAGTTTGCTTCCATGTGGTAGGATGTGCGCCATTTGAATATAATATAGTTTAGAGATAATAAAGGAGTAGGTGTTAGTTCAGGAGCACATCTCTTGAGCACAATTGGTAGGATAAAGGATTTTTGGCATCCGAGTTGTTCAAGATTCTTCTGATGTCTTTCTGGAAGAAGGTCACAGAAAACATATAGCGTAATATTCCAGGTAAAGAAGGAATTAATTTGTTTCGGTCATCTATTCTGAAGTTTGATGAGAAGAATAATGCTATGAGGTCAGTTTTATTCTTAGGTTTCGTTTCCATCCTGGATGAGGGGAGGTCAGAAAAAGAGAGAGGCGGGAAGAAAGATAGGAATATCTGCGTCCCGCAGTTTTTCAACGCACCATAAGGAACAATTGCGATTGGTGTAGGAAGTGAACTTTCTATATTTAACCCTTTCAAAGTCAGGATTAACCTGTTAATGATAGTTTCATAACTGTTGTGGTATTCAGTGTAGGGCTTCTGAACTAGGGTTTTTGTCTCAAGCCACTTACGATATGCTTATTTTCTGGAAGTATGAGTTGCATCGGATATCCTGCAGTCAGACGTTCGTGTTTTGGAGTTTATCCGAGCAATGTTACTTGCAGAAGTGTTATCTCACCAAAAAAATTTCAAATAATCGTAGTGGGACACTATTCCACCTGGTTTGGACCACGAGTGGTACTGCATAGTACCTTTAGATTATGTTCTAAATTGAAATTTTGCTGAATTTCCTGCTATTTGCAGTGTTCAGTTCTATGGAATTGCAGTAAAATCAGCAGGAAAATGTTTCATGTCATAAAACAATGTCATGCAATGTCTTTAGTATCCATGACTTAAATGCAGGCATGGCTTGTCCCTAGTTCAACTTGCTCATAATACGTTCACACCTTCTTGCCATATCATTAAAATCCCATACTCTGAAAGGCCGCTTGTAATTTTCATGGCTATCAAAAAGAAAGAAAAAAAGTTTTTTTTTTAAATCTCAATGTGGAATATTGTAATAAAGCTGAAAATAATAAGAATATTTGTTGTTATTTTATTTATTTTTTCTTAGTTAATAGGTTCCTGAGCATGTAAACTTTCTACAATAAACTATATGCAATATACCAGTCGTGCCCTGTAATGGATATAAAACAGCTTAATTTGAAACTGGGACCAACCTTACAACTAGAGTTTTGGTTTAGGTCTTTAGTTTCTTCGAGCAATAATTCTGTAACTAATCACTAAACCTGTTAATCTAATAAAATACATTTGAAAGGTAGACAAAAGATTTAAGCTAGAAATCCATTACATATCATATACATGTGTGGTGGACAACCATAATTATTAAAAAAACATCAAATAAGCATTATCACTTTGTCATTTTATATCCCAATCTGTACATGAACTTGTTGAATTACAAACTGTTCATTAGATTTGGGTGGGTTTCGTCCCACTAACACTTGGATCGAGGTTACATTCCAGCAAGCCCTACACTGCCAATTTCGTAACGATTAACACCTAGAAGAAAGTGATTTAGAGAAAATGAATGACTTCACCTTCAAATTCCACCGCGGGAGCTTTTGACCCAATTATCGTGGAATAACATGAGGAATTCTTGGTGTGGGAGGGGAAAGAGAGAGAGAGAGCACGTGGTTAATAATGTAGACGGTAAACAGCTCGAGATAACGATCGAGTGAAGTAACTTATAGCCGAACTGAGAGCAGGAACTGTAAACACTTCATAATTCATGATAATCGTTTCGGAACAAGATCTGGAAAGATTTACAAGATAACCAGCCATATATTACTTAAAGTTTGCATTTATTTTTGTGCCAGAAGACCCGGGTGTGTTGGCTTTCTACTTCACAGCTATGTGTACATTAGAACATCTCGCTGCAGTCATTTCTTTAAAAGGTTTTAACAGTCACCTTTCCTCTTACCAGCCAAACACGTTTACACCCTCCCACCCCCCTTGATCTTTGTGGTGCTTTGTTAGTTATTTAGCTGTGTTTATCCTTTGACTCTTGTATGTATTACTTCATTTTGTACCATGACGTAGCATGTTTTAAAAATTATAAAAATATAAAAATGTTTAGCTGATACACAGCTGGACTTGCGGCATACAGGAATTGGACAAGCACTGCCCACATTGGAGATGGGATTCTTACCTTGCCCGTTTCCGCCTTTAGGTATCAAATTCATGGTCACAATTTCTTCGAGCAAGTCTCAATGTTAGCGAACCATCTGCCTCAGACATTCCGAAGTGGTTTGACGACTATCATCAGGACAGCATAAACTAATAAAAAAGGGCTAATTAAAAACTAAACAAAGTACTGGAGAAAACCCTAGTTGTAAATGACACGTTGTTAGATTGCTAACGAAGAATTTTTTTAAAATTCTTCTTCTTCTTACATATATTTAAAGTGATTATGCTATTGCAACTCTTGCAATAACACTTAAAAATGTATAATAATAGATCTACAGTAACCTGTACTTAATCATATTTTTATAGTCTACTCTTCGCTACAGAAACCTATTTAAAGAAAGCGCTACGTCTCAAAGTATTTTTTAAACATCTCCTTAAACAGAAACACTGATAATGATCACTTTTCATTCCCAGTTTTGTTACATCATTCATTATGCTCTGGAAAAAAAAAAAGTTTCAGTTAAACAATGAAAATAATCATTTTGTTATAACGAACCCAGTAAACTTGATAAATAGAGTGAAGCAAAACAAAACTACAAAAAGGCGTTTAAAAACTAAGGTTAAAATGCCATCTTCGGCAATGAATTTTTTAAAAAATTCTGCTTATTATATAGTGTGCAACCTGTGATCCTCAGATCACAGGTTGCAAAACTTTAAACAACTTTAATGTGATTCTTTAGTACAATATTATCTAAAAGTCAATAGATCTAAAATATCAACGAGCATTCAAGCACCCAGTACCAAAAACTGCATGTAAATTTATATTTGCACAGTCAAACATGCGCATTTACCTGTCTTCCAACTGTTTTGTATTACTTCCGTTTTAGTTCTAATTGTTCACTCAGCGCTATCATTTGCGACAAAATATTTTCTCCTATGAAAATAAACAAGTCCAAAGGATATTAGATAACCATCCCCACTGTCCATCGCAAATGAACTTCAGTTAAAAAACAAAGTACAAAATTTGCAATCCCAAAACACAGAGTTAAATTTTCAGATGTTTTATATAAACAATTCCAAGAATATGGTTTTCACTCTCTTATTTCCCTATATATTACAATTTGATCGCTAGTTTTAGGTGAACCCTCTTTCCAAGTTAGATATCGATGTAGCAGCCTCTGATAATTTTTTTTTTCAAAATTCAATATTAATATCGAAAAGAGTGGATGGTATTTACTAGTAGAACATTATTTATGAAACGTACTATTTCTCTTATCCGAATTCAAATACTTGATTAATTACTTTTATAACTGCGTTAAACTACAAATTTCTTAATGAATTAAAAAAAAAATTCAATATGCTATTAAATTGCGATACGTTAAAATTCATTTCGTAAGCTTCGCGATAAGGTTATTTGGCAGGTATTAGAGTCGCATGATGAGTATTTTCTGTAGCGGTTGCAATTAACCCATACACGGTACTAATGTACTATAGGTTGATCTATCAACCTCTCGTGTATGGGCTCAACATTAAAAAAAAAAAAAATGATTGACATTTTAATTTCTACATTTTTATACTTAAATTCTCGTTATTTCACTGAACAGAAATGTAGAAGAAATGAGCGATAATGCCGTGGTTATCTTCTTTTACCTTCCGGTCTCACACCATCTGTATATTAATTTTTCCTTTTTTTTTTTTTTCATGTCTCCTTTTCATATATATAACCAATCGGCCCGACTGGTTGATTAGTTCCCGTTTCCAGTATCCAATTTACAGGTTGTCTATTTAAATCCTACCGTAATATGTTTTGGAATCCCTTTAGATGGTACATGACTTTCATCCTGATGTGAGATCACTACCTTGCTTATTAGAGGCCTGCAGTTGTTTGAAAAAAGCACGTGTTTGGTCTCTAAGCAGGATTCCCGTTTGATTATCTAGTGCTAAGGTTCACAACATTTCGAAAATAAAAATGTCATAAATCAAAATAAATAAATAAAATAAAATTCGTAAAAGCAGCGTAGATTGGAATATAAAATCTCGAAAATTTTATTTTTTATTTTATTTTTTATATTTCTAAAAAAAAATGACTTTAGATGTATCAAAGAAGCGTTCTTATACTGTTTTGTTCCAACGCGCATGCTCCGGGCACTCACGAGGAACGTGATCGCGCGATTAGTGTTGTTCGTTTGTTCAGCTATCGAGGTTGTGTCGCTGCTGCTCACCAAATTACTAAATACGAATTGTGATGCGGCCTGCCCTCTGATAAATACAATATTTTTTTTTTGTAATGCGGCCCTAGGATTACCTAAGGTTGAACAGCCCTGGCTTAAGATATTACTGGTTCAGCACAGCATTTTTGAATTCTTCTATAAACTGCAGCTGTGTTTCTTTTCATAAGAATGAAATGGGAATAATTGAAGGGTGACACATTCACCTTCTAGTGATGTTCGAGAACAGGTAATGATTATTTAGAACAACAACATGTACTTAGACGTTCATTATTCGTATAAGCAGATGAAATCCGATTGTGTGATGACCACTTTCGAGTATGTGACTGTGGAACAACCAACAGCGACACCTAGTCTCTCTCTCTCTCTCTCTCTCTCTTGAAAGTAACATTAGCTTTTACGAAATCAGTGCCCTGGTTCGCGTAAACATTAGCATTCCCTGATGACCTCGCACAGAGCACGCTAATAACAGCTGGGTTCAGGACTGCGGGGTTTTTCGATCCACTGACGATGCAATTAAATGTTGTGCAGACAGCTACACTCCTGTGTCGAGGGGAACATGCTGTACGCGAGTATCATCATCATCGTGCTCTAGTTTTCAACAAGCTAACGAACACCACAGTTAAGACGCTGACGTATAAACCTCGCGCCAGTAAAGTGCCCGGGTTGGTGGCCTTGGAGATAGCAGGAGCGACGCAGGTGCATCGCCTGCAGGGTGTAGCGGTGGTGCGAGCTCGTGATGGTGGCATTAAAATGTTTTGCTCGTCGAGAGATTGTGCAGGGGGGGGGGGGGGTTAAGTACAGTATTATATCTGGGAGACAGGAATGAAAAAAAAAAGAAATCGAAGACGTCGCAAACATCTGTCGGCATCGATGAATTTCTGAAAGCTCCTCCGCCGACTCTCCATCATTGGTGAACAGATAAAATGGTCTGGTCCTTAAAGAAACAGAAAGTTCACACAATTAATAACAATATAATGACGCTCGTTTCATTCACAGCGCAAGATAAATACAGCTTTATCTGATATGTTCAGGACGACCATGAGAGGGCGCCTCACAAGATAAGGTTATGTATATCATCTTGAGTATCTGTATGGATCTGGATAATATACCACGAAATAATTTGTTGTCATGGTATATATACCGCAGATTAATTTCTTATTGCTTTTTATATCAAAATAAGTCTCGCCAAATTAAGGATTCAGCGTAAATGCAATCGTTCACTAGAATAACTTTTACTTTGTTAGTAATTCTGTGCTCATACATGGCGCGTTAAAAGCGCGAAGACGTTGAACAAATTACATAAATATTTGAATTAAAAACTACATCAATAATTTGGATAAGGTACTCTTTCACAGTAGGTTCAACAGAATTTTAATATTTCGACTTCAATTTAAAAAAAAAAAAAAAACACGCATATCAGAGTTACACAAAGTTCCTCTAAGGCCTAAATCTAAACTTTTTGCCTCTGATTCAGAGAGAGTATTTGGAATATCATTTTGTTTTTAAAATGATATTGCGTATTACTCAAAATTCCCGTAAAGACGACAAAACACAAAAAAGTACTGCAGTTCTATACTTATTTTCCATTTTTCAATTGCTAATTAGGAAATACATTTATCCATATTCTAGTTTGCGTGTATTTGCAAAGCACTATGTTATGTCTCATGGGAGTTTAAAATAAATTTAATTAATTAATTTAAATTAACAAACCCTCTCTAATCTCGCTAGGAATGTTAATTGTCCCACTTCAATCAACTGCGATAAAAGTCGATAAAAATTAAAGTATATATCAAATCACACCGTAAACTCAATATAAAAGAAAAATGAGTCATGGATCAGCACGTGTTTTTTTTGGGGGGGGGGGGATTCCAATAAGGCGGAATCAGAATCCTTGAACCAGAACTGTGTACTGATAACAATCACTACGACGTTTTAATCCATTGCTAACCAGATGACAAAACAGTTAACTTCTCTCATTTAAACTTAGTTATTCTGGTATTTTCAAACGAATTCACTGTAGATTTTCAAAAACTATTCAAACATTTTAGCATAATTTATTGAACGTTCTTGAAAAGATCCCGATTTATGCTGTGAATGAAGCAACCGCATTCATGACTGTTCATTACATACGTTTTATGTCTTACCTCTTTGATGAAGAGAACGAAAGTTTCACGAAGGAAAAAATAAAATAAAATTCTAACACTACTGAATGTGGCTTCCGAGAGCGCCATTTGGAATTTGATATTTATTTCTAATTTAATTCCAAGACCACCTAAAAAATCATTTCAATATTCCACTCTCAGTTCCGATCATTTCGTTATTATGACAACGTAATTTAGGTCCGTAGGTAAATCCCCCAAGCTGGTGGCCACTGTATCACCAATCTTCAATAGAAAGTAAATATGGCTACGTTTTTGTCGAGTACTCGACAAAAATTCTACTTAATGAGGGAAGAATCCCATTTCTGATGTCTGGACAAAGATCGGCGGGAATTGACAAAATTATGGAAAAGTGTGAAATTTAGTTTTGAATAATCGAACTAAATTGTGCAAGATAGCAGAAGAAGAGACTGGAATTTCTATAAGCTAATACGACAGTTTTCACGGAAGATAGAAAGATAGGTTCATATCACTTCCGTTAACAAAAAAAAAACAACTTTTTGAAAGCTAGAAACGGAACGTTACCAGAATAAACAACCCAGCTTTGGCTGTTTGCATGTTTTTAGCTTTAACAAAATGTAACGTCGCTCAGTTATAACTATAGTTTGATGAGGCATTAAGGAAATTCTGTGTAGAAGACACTTTTGGACATCACTATGCGATACATATTTCTAGCACTATCAGAAACGGAATAACAAACTGCACTGCTATAGCAGGGACTTACTTTGAAAAAGATCGAAATCTGAATTTCTACTAACATGTCATTTTTTTTTCTATAAAATCCTACTTACTAGTATCATAGATAAAATAATAAACTGTGAATTACAAATATTTAGTTCTGAGGCTTCATTTATTCTGTTAGCCAACAAGGCATATAAAACTGCCAGTACGTCTAGGATCATCAAGGCGTTCTTCAACTACCACCTAATCTACGAGCTTATCAGTATATCTGGTTTTCTTGAGTCCATGTGCACACGCACGCACACAAACAAGTACATGTGTGCAGTGAAGACGGAGCTCTTCTTCAATACGTGCCACCGTTCTAGCTGGTTGCATTTCTCCCCCTCCCTTTCAGGGACTGTCACTACTGACCACATTAAATGGTTTCGTTTGGCTATAGCAATGGAAGCACGGAAGTGCTCTGCACGCTACGCATAACTACCCTAGAGGGTAAGCACGTAGTGCTAACAGAATAATAGAGTTTTTCTTTCTTCATTAACAAGGCTCTTCTCATTGTGCGTGCGTGGAGTTGGCGCTCCCTACACATCCGTCGGCTCTAGTCATTTATCACACAAAGACAACTAAGAAAGAGACTTCTTGAAGAAGCTTATTACAAAGAAACAGAAACTTCTGCAAGAGAAAGAGAGAGAGGGTTATTAGCCTGATTAATCAAAGATAGAAAAAGTAGCGGAGAAAGGGACGACAATTTCAAGTTGCTTTTAACCTTTTCGATAGTGTGACGACCAATAAAAAGATCTCAATAGTTGTAGGTCTGGTGACGTGCCATAAACATACACACAATTAAGCTTTTCCCTTGCGAAGCTGTCCACTTATTTAAAATAAACAAACAAACAAAACGTTAATCCTTAGTTAATTAACAGTGATATATTTCAGCTTGCAATTAATTGTCACTAAGTCCAATAAATTCGAATATTTAAAAAAAAAAAAATAAAGGATTATCTATTTACTTTTTTTCAGAAGACAACAGCCTCTTTATTATCTGCAATATGAAGCATGGGCGTCTTCAAAAAATATCTCAGAAAAGGTGTGTGTGTGTGTGTGTGTGTGTGTGTACAAGAGGGGGAGGAGACAACTGATACGTTTTATGTACACAATGAACGTACTTATAATGTATTTTCAGATTCCAGGGAGAGTCGACTGACCTCCCTTGACCCCACCTGCGGACGCTCGTAGTGTCAACCCTCGATTATCCGGATAATAGGAGGAAGATGTTGCACGGATAATGTAAAATACGTGAATTAGGCTATACAACGTGATTGTTATTTACATAGAAGAAAATGAGGTCAATGACAGAGCGAGAACACGACTGTTTTCAGCAATGTATAAAACACTAATTTATGATAATCATACACATTTGACATATAAAGATTTCAAAGCCATTTTTCAATTGTTAAAGTGCACAGATTCGCTTTCTGGGCAACATTATCATAATAGGAGAAAATTTAGTTAAAAGTTGAAAAACTGCAATAACGAATGCTATTATTGTTGAGGTGCGAACTTTATCATATTCAAATATCTCTGAACTTATTCTGAATAATCAAGAATAATGCACCCCAAGAACTTCAGTCCAAAATAGTTAAATGATCGCCATCGTGAAGATTATTTAATTAGTTTAATTATTTAAACTCCAATAATTTAGATGAATATTACACCTGCGCATCTTTATAATAATCAGAGCTTTATATACATATTATATGATATTTATCGTATTTTCTCCGTTGAATACTAATAACGAGAAGTACTTTTATATATTTAGGCTACTTAACATATAAATATTATGAATCATTTTCATTAAGTGGAATGCATACTAAAGAGAATGATCAATTTTCTTAAGCAATCCAAACTGCCCATCTATTTATAACGGAATTGGTTGGAATTACGCCCAAGACAAATAAGGCTGTGAGATATATTATGTTTGTTAACTGCATGTGTTCTTCGATAGATTTTTTTCTATTTTGCGAAACTAAAAACTCTAGCACTTCTGTATGAGATCGAATAACTTACTTTCAGTTAGTACGCTGTTACAGATGTTCCTCGTATCCTACAGAGGAATCTGAATCCGGGCATTCCGAATGAAGGGCAAATGCAGCGTCATTCACCCAAATATCTGGATACATCGAATAATGAATTACGTTCTACTATCCTCTATTTTGACATTAGTTTTGATACTACTTTGCTTAACATGTTCTATGTCAGTTTTAAATAAAGTTTAAATAGCATACAACGCTTTCTAACTCGTGACCGGTGATAATAATCAACGCACCTTCATGTGAATTTTCAATTCCAACTGCTAACTCGCAACTCTTAAATATAAGTTACAAAAAGTTTCCCATGAATTATAGCCTATACATCTGAAAGATATGTCTGATCTTAGCAACCAATATTTGTCCTGGACTAAACTTCTTAGTTCTTAGCGAAAAGAAACAACATTTCTTAGCATTTTATCAAGCGGAATTTAATTATAGATGTTGCCGTGGAAACTTAGGAGAAAAATTCGTCTACGATTCTTACCGTCAGTTTTATTTGATTTTTAGACTTAGTGAAACATATTCGTCAGTGATTTAGATTTCCCCCTTCTGAATATTTAGTGCAGCTGCTCTAAAACTTCGAGAAGGCTTTATGGCTCTCAGTACACGACTGTACCTTTTGGATGAAATTACTTTCATGTTCAGAAAATTCCAAATAAAAAAAAATTCATTTAAGATTTCAGCTAAAAGGTGAGTTATCTGGTCTCATTCTAAGGAAGAACGTTTTTTTTTTTTTTTTTTTGTAACTTCCTTTTCTTACAAGGCACGTGCCCTGTAAGAAATAAATGAAGCAAGTCAAGTTTATACAAACATCTGCAATCATACTATATAGTACCTTCCAATGACATCCAGTTTAGCGAGCAACGTAACGTATGCCAAAACTTTAACATGGTTCAACAACATAGACTGAGAAAAAAAAGACCAAAGACGAGGAAACAAAGTCACTGGACAATTTTATACCTTCCTATTGTAATATGTCAGGTCACATATCATCTTATCCGTTTACTGTTTTCGAGTTCTACTTTTTTTTTCAGCCTTTTTTCGTTGAATTATACCTGTTTTCTACCTGAATATTTCTGCCCATTTTTACCGTTGTTTATTTGTGAATACACGCATTTCATTTAAATCATTTCAATGAACCAATATTAGACAGCCCACCGCTTGAGATAAATAAAACCATTTCCGCAGTGTTCCAAATTTAATTTATAAACTTTATACAGTTAAATAAGAGTCTCAGTAGCTCAGTGGTTTTGATGATGCCATTTAGTCAAAAAAACAAACAAACTAGGTTGGAATCCAGTTCAGGACGCGAAAAACCTTTAGCAGTGCTTTTAAGTTGAAGTCAGTTAGTCCGTCTCATATGGAGGAGAAACTCTGTTTTTTTCTTTCACTCAAAATAAGCACTCCAGCCAAAAAAAAACGCAAGCAATATACAAACATATTAATCTTAACCACCCTTTTTCATCATCTGGTTTCGAAATTATGACTGGTACAACGTAGGTTTTTGCGTAAGCATAAAACAGTAATTACATATTTAACAAAGAACAGCAACTCTGAATTTCATGAAGTTTCTGAAATCTATTCTTCGATAAAGAAGCTATTTTCAAACATGTTCAAGTACTTCACAATTTTTCATCTTCAAAACGGAAAATACACTGAGTTTATGTTATTGTATTCAAGAAAGTAGAACAAGAGAAGAGAAAATCACGTAGATTCAAAGTTATGGATTTTATAATTTACCTGCAGTTAACTCTACAGATAAATAAAGACCTCTGGCTCTTGCACTCAATCTATTATTACATGGATATTAATCACAAATGTGCTAATCGCAAGAAATAGCTGAGATTCCATTATCCACTCTGATTTTGTTCTTAATCAATCATACCCCAACTGGAATTAAGCTCCATTATCACAACTCATTACCAGTTACATTAATTACGACACCATTCACTGGTTCTGCTCATCGACGAGAATTTCAATCAGATGGGCGCTTCTCTCTTGAATAATAATTTCTCCTCTAGTTGATCTATCCTCTGATGGAAACAACGTATTATACATCTAACCTCACACGAAATTCGTAATAAATGAACCATTTTTGCTGCCATTTTTTTTTTTTTTTTTTGACGAATGTAGTGATTATCGTTTTTATGTCTTTGTAACGCTGTCCTGATAGTATCATGGTCACGATTAAGAAGAAGATCACGCAGAATCACTTAGCAAAATTAAATCGCTGTTCCCACTAATGTTCGTGATGTAAACAGAGATGAATTTTAAAGAGCAAACAAAGTGACCACGAGAGAGTGCAGTTATTAATCGTTTGCCATCTTAAAGAAAACTACTTGTGTTGTTTTCTCTGCGAACTTCTTGTATAAACTAATCTCTGATCTTCCCCTTCTCCCACTTAGCTGAATCAAATAAATGAATAATAGATTTCTCTCTCTCTCTCTCTCTCTCTCTCTCTCTCTCTCTTGTTTATTGATACTCGTTTCGGGAGACTTGCTCTAGTCCATAAAACTATATATTGTAACAATCGTGAGTAGATAAGATGAAAGAAAACATTACCCATTATCCCTCATAATTCTAGCTATCATTTTGCAATTTTTTCCCCTCTAGAAGTTGTTAATTGAAGATTATCTCTTGAACAACTGAGTTTTTCAGTTAATGTTAATGTCTCTGGACTATGCACGTTCTCATTCTCAAGCTCGGTCGCCTATTTTGCAAGAGTTCGGATTTATCACAAAATAATCCAAAAATCCTAATTAGCTCACACTGGAAAGACACAGAAAAGGAAGAACTTTATCGTTAACGTCCATACGAGGCCAAGAGAAATAATAAAATACAGTGTATTATTCTACAAGAAAGCATTTCTTGTTATAATTTTGTAAAAGTATTTTACGACTGATAATATATTTCTGCTTATTTGAGTCGACATGCAAGAGTCATCCCGCAAAACATGCAAGCAGAAAACAAGCACAATTAAGAGATTCACTTCACAATCTGAAGTTGCTTCTGCTTTAAATTTCTTATACCCTGTTCAAATTTGACTTTAATTTGTTAATCACTTGTTTATACTTCAGAATCATCTGAAGTATTTTACAAGTGAAACCACAGCATCTTCTTCAGAACATTTTAAAACACGCTGAAAACTGAAGATGCTATATCTTTTCTTTCTAAATCTGGTTTCAAAGAAAGAAAAAAAAACACGTTGAAGGCAAATCTAAATTTAGAGCCTATTGAAATTAGTAATTTTGTAATTTTTGTTATTACACTGAAGAATGCTTATAATATACGGGTGAATATATGAACCTCGTGAGGTAGATGATATCATCGTGTGTATAGTTACTAGATCCGGAGGCCTAAGAATGCAGATGGTTCGAAACTGCGGAGGAGGAGGATTACAAGTGTGCTTTGGTAATTAACGTGTAATTACCAGAACACACTTCCATAGCTATTGCTATTCCCAAGATCAGACATATTTCACTCATTGATTTATTTCGACAAGGTATATTTATCATTCATCGTTTCCTACCAAGCTTGATTATTTATCATATTCTCAGAAGGAAGTTAACAAATTCTCAAAATTTGCAAGTCATTTCGTTTAGTTTTGAAAATCATGACTCGTGTGCAGTTTCTCAAATCCTCAATAGTTTTTTAAGTCAGTTTCACACTCGATAGGATTGTTACAAGCTGAGCACTACCCTGTTAATATGCTAGAAACGTAGAGATCGCCTGCAAAGCACTGTAGATATTACCACCATCTAGCAAGGAGTTCAAAGTTTCACTTAAAGAAAGATTATGTAAAGAGAGGGATATAGTGCCATCTCTTCAAGGGGAACAGTTCGAGAGACACCCTAGGATATTAAACCCCTTTAGCGAAAGCTCAAGAGCATCTTTTCACACGGCTGTAAATACGGGTAATACATCCAGCAACTGTTTACTTTACCTAAAACAAGCTGGCTCGGCTTACAGACACCCTGCTGTCTCCGATGTGGTGTCACCTCGATAGAGGCCCATGACAAACATTATCGCCCTCCCTAGATCCTTAAACATAGTAAACTGAGCTGTTTAAAACTTCTCTTGACCCGTAACTCACCTGGTGATGCTCGGGAATGTGGAAGTACCTGGCCGTTCCAGACAAACGAGGCTGTCCTAAGGGTACAGCGGCCTTCTTTAGCAAACACCTTTTCTGGAGTTAGCGTCTTCGGGTCACATTAAGAGCGAGAGAGAGAAGTGATCTTTTTCTGCAGTGACAGAGATTTTTTTTTTTCATTTATTTTAAGCTGAACAAAACTGTTCCCTTTCTGTTTCCCGTCATCTCCTTTTTGTCCGTGTAAAGTAGGACTGCACTTCTTACTAACATGTTAACCAACAACTTGACACCAAAAACTACTTTCAGCTCCTTACCTTTTAGCTCTTTCTATTGTATAAACTTTATGTTTGCTTCTAGTTAGTTTTCATTCCTTTGACTACTAGGGATGGGCTTGATTTATAGCTGTTCTTTACACCTCGCTAATTCTGTTAAGTTCTTACCGAATGGGTGTCACATGTTCTCATTTCCTTTTATTTCATCAATATATGGCAATTATGTGTATATGAGTGTGTGTAAGTGAATACAAGCAATAAATAAAAGATTGTATCATTTAATTGGAGCTACCTGGAACTGAAATATTAACCAATCATATAGAACTGATGGTAAATCGTATAGCTCAGAATTCCTAAATAAATTAATTAATTTAATTAAATAATAAAAAAGGAAAAAAAAACATTACAAAGAACTTTGCATTTTAATCTGGACCACAAGGAACCACTATAAATATTTGAAACTGAAGGTTAGCCTGTCTCATATGAAGAAGGAAGGTTATTCCTACTGGGAAAAAAAAAAAAAAAAAAGCAGCACTCTGCCAGAACACACACCCTTACTTTAGCCTCTTCCATTATTTCAAATGCCTTAACCTATTACATTTGTATCGAGATTATACTCATGTCAATCTGTGACTAATAAACTTCAACCGGAAAGATCTGAGTTCGAATCCCGTCTAAGACACGAAGAACCACATGTATAACGTCTTTTCAACTGGAGATGAATTAGAAATTCTCTTTCCACTTTGGTATGAGTCAAGAGTATGACGTTTATCATTTGCATGTGTTCTTGGCCGGTGTACCTACTGGAACTCTCCTTACTGCGCAGTAGGTACACCAGCCAAGAAGAACACAGACGCCATACTTACCTCATAGCTTTAGTTGCTTCCACTGTAATTCTGAACAACCCAATGTTTATCATTACATGCGCTTTTATAGTAAACTGTGTGATGAAATAATTTTATACCGTTTTGGATTAATCACTGAGAAATAATATTTTTGAAATGACGGAATCCCCGATTTACAGTAGAGAATAAAGATAGAAAAATCTTTTTAAAAAAATGTTTTTTCCTACAAGGTACAAATAACGTAATATATTTAAAACGAAGACATGAAAGAAATATTATAATTTTGTTAAAAAATGAATTATTCTTTGATTCAAAAGAATCAAAATATCTAGCATACGGAAGAGGTATTTTTAAAACAATTCATAAATAATCCAAACATCTTTCATTTTTAATTGCATATTAACATACACTTGTTAGACCGTCAAGAAAACGGAACTGTCTCTTAAAGAAGTAAATCGTTTGAGTGATTTAAATATGAAACAGTTCTTTCCTCAGGCAAAAATCTCCAATCATTGGTTGGCTGACTGGTTAGTATATCCGCTCTCCAGTCAAAAAGATGCGGGTTTGAATCCCGGCATGGATGTTTGTGATTGTCTGTGAAAATACTACTGGTAATGGTCGGCGGTAGATGGCATGGGCGTAGATGATGAAGGTAGTTGTGGTTGTTGGAGATGGAGAGTTGTAGAGTAGGTGCCCTCCCTCAATGGGTCTTTGGACTCCCTGGAGGTGTTACATAATAATAATTAAATCACAAAATGAAGTGCTTTAAGTCTGACCTGGTAGAGAGCGTGATGTTTTATGTAATCACATCATGCCGAACTTAAAAGTTTATTACATCAGGAAAGGAAGCAGCGATCTCATTTCAATTCTGGTGATTTTAATGCTTTTTGAAATTTAGTAATCTGCAGAATTTAAAGAGGACTATTAATTAGCCTAAGTTATTTATGAAACAATAAGTGAGTCAGAATTTGAACGCGTATCTTTCCATAGATAAATTATAAATACCATAGATAAATACTCCATTTTATTCTTAAAAGTCCAAGAAAAGATTATTTATCTTTTAAATCCGAAACTGCAGAATTAAGTGACAACGATTAAGCAATGAATTAAATTGATCACGATTAAAAAGTATGCGCAGTTGAAAGAATGGTGAAAAGTGTACCTTCATCGCAAAACACCTGAGTAAGATGCTCATCGCCGATGGCAGAAACATTTCTCGGAAATAAAAGGACTTTTACTCTAAAGTTTAATTTAAGTCTTATAGATATGAGACCTAACTTCACGTAGAGTTACCTCCTAAAGCATGGCAACTTCCTTTATATTGATTTAACTTATAAATTAAGATTACTTGTTCATAAGGTTGGTTATAAGAAACTTTGATCTTGAAAACGGTTTCTTTTCTTTTCTTTATTTGTTTCGAGTAATTTTTGTGATTATGATTTTATGATCTGAATTCAATCTTATTCTAGTTCACATTTTCACAAATCGGTTGCTCAATCTTTATGTCCATCTTAAGTAACTTTTCACTCCGTATAAAAATAAATATATACAAAAGCAACGTACAATATACAAAACATCTTAATATGTAGTCTCAAACTCCTAGCTGCACAATTTAAGTATAGGATGTTATTTCCTAGCAAGTGGTACAAGGATCCACACACATCATCCCTATGGAATATATCTTAAATTAGGAATTATTACTCCACAAATCGACGATAGAGGATAATACAAGCGTTGCAGCAGACTGTCATTATTAGTGCGGCGTCAGAGAGAGAGAGAGAGAGAGAGAGAGTAGAGGGGACACGCTTCTAAAAATGCCAATTACTATGGATTTTTTTTAAATGTTGTTTTGACTTTGGCATTTATATTATCCAACTAAAAAGTTACAATCTCTGTTCTGTCAAAAATGTCATTTCATTTGTTCTAAAAGAAATATTTTATTATTTTTATTCCTATTTTACAGAGTAAAAAAATAATAGATAAGAATGCACTTCAAAAAAGTACTTTAATATCTGCAAAATAAAATAAAATAAAATAAAATAAAAGCTTTTCGATACACTCGCTAACAGTGAAAGTAATATAGTAAATAACATTTCGATTGCGAAAAAAAAAAAAAAAAAACTTGGAAAATAACAACGTCAGCTGAATGGCTTGGTCCGAGAGCTTAGATATTTAGTTAAGGTATGTGTTGTCTTATATTCGATGTAAGTGTTAATCCACAGAAGGAGAAGGAACACCGGCTGCCAACCATATCCCACTAACTCTCTCTCTCTCTCTCCTTTTTTTTTTTTTTTCCTTTTTTTTTTCTGGAGGTCTACTGATAGTATGCAACATTGTGTTACGGCCCACTTATTTAAAAATCTTTCATTTTAATCGTTAGCCAAGACACAAGGCCAGGGTGGGTCTTATATTCTTTAATTTCAGCCCATTCAAATCAAAAAAGCATGACTGCCATACTGAGAAGGGAATGGATGACCTTTGTTGAAGTCCATTTTCCTCGAGATATCCATTAACTTGCTTCAGTTTCCGGCTGTCGAGATCATTGGGCCGAAGTGGCATTAGTTTTTACGGTTGGAAGTACTCGTGGGTTTTGCAATGAAAGGCTAACAAAATGTTCCCCATAGACTTTGTGGAAATAAAATTTCCACAAAGTTTAAGAAGTGCTCCCCACCTTTTTTTTTTTTTTAATATGTGCCAGGTCATGTTGTTTGAGTTACTTTTCAACAACCTTAGTAATAACCCAAACAATAGAATTTTTTGTCCAGCGTTGCTAATTCTATTCATCCAATAATTTCAGTTTTCTGCTTGTATCCTTCTATATTTACCAATGAAAATATATTTTGCAGGGCATGCTACCCTTAGATCGTCATGTAATAACAGCTCTTTCTTTAAATTACATAATTTCATATCATACAAACGTATTCCTTTTAAGGTTAATGACGTCATGATAAACAATGCAACAAAATGTTGCTTACAAAGTGAATTTTTTTTAAAGAAAACCGAAAAAAGAGTGAAACTTTTCTATAAAACAAACAAACAAAAAAAAACCGACTTTGAACTCACGGTCGTTTTTTTTTTTTTTTTTTTTTTTTTTTTTTTTTTTTTTTTTTTTTGAGTAAGCAGGTCCCTGTAATGCATCACGTATAACCAGAAGCAGCAATTAATCATTTATAAACTACGAGATATTATTATTGTTGTTGTTGTTGCAAATTCCCATAACTTGCTTCACATGTTTTACGTACACACATATTAATAAACCATGGTTATTATTGAAATTTAACTTATTTGAAATCATGTAACTTTTATAATAGTCCAAGAACTACAAAATCGAACCTGCACTATGCTACACATTATATAAGGTTATATAAAATCCGCACATGCAAGAGAGAATTTCATATTTTATGCAAAAATATGGACACTTTAAAGATAAGTTCATGCACTTGTTACTATGTGCATTAATTTCTTTTCGTTCAGAATTGTATAAAGAAGAAAAAAAATAATGCAAATATTCTGTATGAGATTTTGTCTGGTAGAATACGAACTAACAATTCGCTTGAATGGAAAATTTTCCAAATTATTGGTCAAAAATGTGAATACCACAGAATTTGAATGAAGTTGTATATTTTTTCGCTTACTCTTGGGCTCATTATATTTCATTTAAATCAAGATCATTATACATAAATAAGTATAATAATATAGTAAAACATATTTAGTAAAATATGTTATACTAATTGTGATTATGATCAATTAGGTCCTACGAAGTATTGAACATTCGACTCAAAAACAAATGGAAACAAAAATAAATAAAATGTCTCATTTGATGTTTTGCAAAAAAGTTCTTTAACAGTTCATTTTTATCAATGAGATTAACGAGGATTAGTCGAAACGGGATATTAGATTCATAAATGAGGAAATTTCAAACTGATGTGAGTTGCACATCAGTGCAACTCACATGGTATGATAATGTAAGACATGATATGATGAGTCATATGATAAGACGTGAATCCTACTCTATGATCAGTTTTTTATCATTTTTCTAGCTTAGTCACCTTCCTTTGAAAACTACTTATAATGATGCTTCTCACCTAGATGGGATTCGAACTTGGGCAATTTATTTAAGGTGTGGTTCCAAAGGTCAGCAATTCGCAAATTAACGGTAATTATGAAATCTTAAAATCTATTTTTGGTTTTAATTTTTGTTCACTTAATTACACAGACATGAAAAAAAGCTTGTTGGAAAATGTATGTTGATGATGCAGTAGATTTTAGAGCTAAAATCTAAAAAAACCGAGCATTATCTCTTGTTTTTTTAAGCAGTATCTGCGCGCCCTGTGCTAATATGTATGTATGCGATAGATTTCGCACTCATTCAGGAGAGAAAAGAAAAAAAAATCATACCACTATGTCAATATATTCTCTGAAACAGGATTAAAATGTACAGAGGGCATTGACTACTCCTGGTATAGTGGATATGGAATCTTTCAGATTTCGTTCCTAACAGAACCACTGTCTACTGGATTAATTGTCTTAGATGCCCACCACATACTGCTGAACTGGCTTCATTTGACTTTCATTTCCACAGAAATTGAAGTAGCATTTGAGAAGACATCACTTCGCACAAGATGAAATCAAGACATCAGAGACGGCGGTGAAGATGTGGCTCCGTCAACGAGATGCTCAACCTACTTCGTGATTTCGCTGAGCGTCTTGAAGTCAGCTACTTAAAAATTACTTGTATCTGATTAATGATCGATTTTACTTTCAGTGCTATTTAAAGTAACTTATACTTCAGTTCTGTAAACGCTTTAAAGAAATTTATGACATTCCTCCCTCGCAGTACATTAAAGATATTAATTACTTTGATCATCTTAATTTAAATTTTCCTTGATTTTAATCACACAACAAAGTAGTTGCAATTTAGGAATTGTTTACTTCTCTGGAGGAAGCTAAGGCCATACGGTATATCGTGTCTACAAAAAAATCCTAGTTTCACGGAGATAAAAAAATGCACTGCGTCGCCAATTCTCAGTTTAAATGCTCGTAAAAATCTTCCTAGTGACCTAGATGCAATTCAAACCTAAATCTTTTCAAGCAAACAGCGCCTGTTGATTCTCCACGGAATCGTCTCTCCAACAAAGTAATCTGGCACCTACTTGGATAACAGGAAAGTATACGTAATCTTGATTTCTGAAGAAACATACCGAAACATACAATTCATATTTTGATATATAACAGTATACCGAACAAACTTATTGTGGGGAAGAGAAATTAAAACTACGCATCTTACAAATATACAAGGATAACTTAAATATAAAGAGCCAATAGGCTTCATTTCGGCGATATAAACATTATTTAAATTAAGGAGATATAAAATCCCACATTGTTTTAAAACCGAATAAGAAACTCAAAGATTGGAATCAGAGAGTTTCATGCCGATTATAGTAAACTATAAAAATATCGGCGATTACTAGCGTGAGCTAATGCAAGTAGTCCTAGCGATCAGAACTTTACCACCTTTGCTGCGAGTTGCCTGGTATCGTACTACGTACTAGGACTACTTGCATTAGCTCACGCTAGTAATCGCCGATGTTTTTGTAGTTTACTATAATCGGCATGAAACTCTCTGATGCCTATCTTTGAGTTTCTTATTCGGGTTTAAAACAATGTGGGATTTTAAATAATACAAGGATAAATTGAAAGGCATTCGTTTGACATATTTGGTAGAACATATTTGGTATGTTTTTCCAGCAGGTGCAAACACCATATTCTCTGTTACTTTACGACATTCCACATATGGTGTATCTCCTGCTCGTGTCCATACTAGAGGAACAAAGAAGCCACCTGCGAATTTTGTTTGTTCAAATGTACATGAAATCGCAATTATTAACTGATCATTCCTTCCTCTCCTCCCCGATTTACGCTTACACGTAGACTCACACTTCACTGTGGAAGTAATCGAAACCAAATTCAAGTGGCTGATCGTTATTCCGTTACTGTTCTATGTCTGTATATTGAGTATGTTCTTCCGGCAAATTTTCTTATTTTGAGAGATGAAAAACCCGAGTTTCTGGGAGAGAAAAAATTCGATCCCATATATAACTCACCATTTTAATGAAAATACATGATAAAAGTTCCTCACGTTATAGACGGGATTCGAATCCTGGTCTTTCCAACGAAAGGGCTGGTCTAAACCAACTGAGTTATGGAGTCTCTAGCTTTTCTACAGACGATAAATTAGAGTGTACAGTTCAAATATAGAGCAGCCGTCGCCTTTATGTCGGAATGTCTGGTAAGCTAAGAATTTTAAAATGCAATTGATGCTGATTTTGGGCAATTTTTGCCTGTGAAACGATCAATTCGCGTCATTCTGAAGTACTTCTGTTCATGACAATATGCTGCTGTTCATTCAGACTGCTGGCAGTGGAATATCCTTCATCAATATAGGGTAAGAAGAGACCAAATATGAGTCAATAGACAATGCGGTATGCAAGGAAGATATCCTCTCTCTGCTGTTAACCGATCTTATGATGAAGTGACAAAGTTTTCCCTCCGGGGAACTCGGATTTTCCTTCTCTTAAAATAGGTAAAACCGACTGGAGAACAGATAATACAAGAGACTAAATAGTGTTTTTTTTTCCTTCTTCAGATCAGATCTATATTGAAAAGGTAGTAAAACCTATAGCACATCGGTGTAGTGTTTAGGCAACAGACGTAGAAGGAATATGTTTATGTACTTCTTGAACAGATGAAGGTCGTAGTTTTTGGAAGTGATTGAATGGGGAAGTCTGTTCCAAAGCTCCAGAGAAAAGAGGTAGATAGACCGAAAAAGGAGAAAGAGAAGTTGATTCGTTAAGTTTGAAGCTGGACTGTAAATGGATGATGAGCAGTAGTTGATCATCATCCATTGCAATTTTGGAGAAAAGAATTGGAGGAATGACGGTTGCTTATGCAATAATTTCAATCAATAGCAATATCTCTGATGGCCAACTTGACTTCGAATCCATATATGATTACCCGAATGCTTACTTAAATCTTTTTGTTGTAAGAGTCGTCAGGGATCTGAAGTCAGCTGCATCTACAATATAGGTTCTCAATCTACAACAAACAGTAAGATTTTAAAGACTAAACTACATCCGTAATTAAATATGTGAGAAATTTTAAAATATCAGAATAATTTTAATGCAACGGTTACTGTGTGGTTGATCAAGACATTCTAGATAACCAATGTATAGCGAATTGGGGAAGGACATCGCCAATCACTTTCCTAATATACCAGTCAGTAGTGGCCGAGTGTCCAAAGGAGAAAATATTCTTACTGTACGCTACTGATAAAATTAAGATGTTCTGGTGCCATATCTGCTATTGAAACTTTACTGTAATCTCCACTTTACTAAATCAAACTGTTGGTGAGAATCAGAGATGAAGCAACTAAGCCTGTAAGGGCAGAGCATTATAAGACTATAATGCCAGTCTATTATATTATGTTTAAGCGTGTCTGTTTTGCATGTCAGAAACTTGAGTTTCTAAGAGGAAAAATCCTGCAGCCCGTGGTATCAGATCAGATATCCCACTTTCATTTCAAAAAAGTCCTAATAAAAGTTTTCCTAGATGGGATTCGAAATGAGCACTTTCAAATGAAGGACAATATAGCAAGTCCGCACAAATGTACTACTTGGGAGATTCATAAATTCTATCTGCTATGTTTTCAATGGGCAGAACTTTGGGTGAAAGGTCAGTACAATTTAATAGAATGGTGGAGTAGTTCCGTAAATTCTATAATTTGTGGAATAATTGTATTGGAAAAAAAAAAGTGAGGGGAAGGCTTCGGTGAGTACATTGTTCGCATAAGTACTTGCTGCTCTGCCAGATCATACAATGGCTTCAGACTTGCCCGGTTTTAATAGAATATCACTGACTAGAAGGAAAAGAACTATTGTTTTTTGATGAAATCTTCCACTACTTAATTGGAGGAATAATTTTTGTAGAATAACTAACCTAAAATACTCAATCACGATAGGTGGGTTTTTTCTTTAGTTTTGAGTGACCTCTTATATCCGGAATATATACATAATACATACATAGGTACACAATTCGTTAAGGACAATTCTTAATTTGCACAAAGTAATGAAAATAAAAGTACATTTTAAGTGTATACTTTTATTTCTCAACTAAAGAACTTCTGGGCTTGAATGTGTAATATTTTAACAAATATCGTGCTAGTACAACAATATCTCCTTTAATTTCGTCCCATCCAAGTGGGTGGCCAACCTGAAATTGCCAAGTAGTTCCAGGAGGTTACATCTTTCTTCACTTTCATTATAAAAGCAGTTGATGTCGTGAGAGTAATATCTCCTTTTCCGTCCATTCTTTCCTCCCTCCCTCTCTTGCTCCATCTTTACTGAAGGTGTAATATGTTTTCTAATTTCAGACTCCGAATGATGTCTTTGTTTGGGCGAGGCCTCCCAACAGCAGCGAAGTCACTCGATACAAACTGAAGTTCCCAAGATATTTTGTTACCTTGAGATCTCAGGTAAGATTAATTACCTGAGTGTCAGTCAAGGTGTACGGTCTCACCTAGCACCGGAAACACGCCTATATTTAAACCCAAGACTAATATCTGTAAGACATAGGGTGGCCGGAAATGATCCGAGACACCCCATGTTTCTGACACATGGAGATGTGAGAGGAACTTTCCCGCTACTAATTACGGGTGTTACGACAAGGTCACGACCCCTTTTATTTTCTTGCTCTACCTAACATTCCGAGTTTGTGAGATGCACATCAGTTCAGGTCAGCGAAATTTCACATCGGAACGGAGCGAATACTTCGCCCTCTCTCTCTCATAGCGTCTGTTAGCTCTTTAAAAATTATGGGATGGGCTTGAAAGTGTCCCGAGGCGGTCATCGCCTTAGGGCGAGCGATAGTTAAACATCTTGAGAAGACAGAGAGAGAGAGAGAGAGAGAGAATCTGTCCATTGCAGACCGCGCCGAGGTAATTAAGCAGAGGTTGTCAACCTGCTACTGGTGACTTGACATTCACCTTGTTACCGCTCTTTTCTCGGAACGAGGCTGGCCGTCATCGGTGAAAGTGTGGTGCAGTAGTGTCAACCTGTCCTGGCGGGAGTTAGTGTCCTGAATACCGCACGCTTAGAAACAGGCTAATTAGCTTATCAGTTAATAACTGATATTACCTTACTCCCCTCAAGGGCTCCTTCCCAAGAGATGTAGGACTGCTTCAGCTTTCAATCATTCTCCGACTTAGCCGAGTCACCACGGGCGTTCTCTTGGACCATAAAGAGCAGCTAAAACAATGTTAACTACTACTTATTGGACCAACCACACTGCTGTTGTTGCATAGCTTCCAGTCACTCGAATGTTTTCTTTTCCTTTTTTTTTCCTTTCCGAAATGAAATTCCAGAAATTTATAAGACAAACTCAGGCGTTATGGGACTGTAAGCTCTATTTTGTTCCCGAATGACACCCCAATTTCAGTTAAACTGTAGTCGGGTAGATGTATGGCGCATAATATATGTTTTTTTTTCTATTTCAGAATTTCATTAACAAGAAGATAAGCATTGCGTTTGAAATATATACAATTACACTTACACTGTTTGATTCTGACTAAGTGATATAAATTCATTTACTTATCTTTAAGTCTAATAGTTTGACAGACTTTGGGAGGTAAGATTAAACTATCAATGAAGGGGTGTTGGAGAGAGAGAGCGGAGGGGAAATTCCTCGCGACACTAGTGGATTCAGAATTTTTTCTTGAAGAGGATGTACGATTGGTCTCACTATAAATGTGTTAGTAACAAACACATTTTAAATGTTCAGATTCTTTAGAGATGATATTTTAAGAGCGAATCTCACCCCCCCCCCCAATGAATATTAATTTTATAAGGGAGTTCAAGTTCAATTTATCCAGAAAAGCTGAGAGGATACTCGTATTCGCTGATATATTCTTCGTTTTGACAAAAGTCGATTGTAAGACAAAGGACAAACTGCTGAAATGCATATAGTGTAAAAATGTCAGGTAGAACTTAATAATTATGTCTTTCATTATACATAAAAATACCTCGCGAAATTCAAATTGTCTAAAACTAAGCTAAATTATTAAGCCGAGAACAAATGCGGCTATTAATGGAGACTGGCTTAAGAATAGGTCGGTAGGAGGATAAGCAGCATCTCTGCTCTTCAACAGTGCCTGTTAATTTAAATTCCACTGTGCATTTGATGTATTCGAATGTATTTAGGTAGGGAATGCTTTTCATCGGCCAGTCTGTAGCTACCACCTTGCTTATTGGAGGCCTGAAGTTCCTAGAAAAAAACTTCGTGTTTGTTCTCTGAAGTACGGTTTCATGACTAAAGACTGCTTGGCTAACTCGGTAAAAAACAAATTTCAAAATTCGAAACAAAAATGCACGAATTACTGAAATAGTAAAACCGACATTTTTTTCTTTCACTACAAAACATGTAGCTATCAGGACATACGAGCATTTATAAAAAAAAATAAAAATAAAAAAAAATAATAATAAAAAACTCGATTTCCTAAAATTACAAATAGTATTACATTCTAAATTTCATTGATCCTCCCCCCCCCCCTTCCCTCTTAACGGGATGCTTTACTTCTTCTTCTTCCTTTTTTACGCATTAAATCTAGTGGCCTGTTACGGAGCTGTCTTCAGCCCTTCCAAACCGCACCCGTCCCGAGGATAAGGTGGTTAGCCCTATGCCTCCAGGTGTGTCCTATGTCTGTTGATGAATGTGTTAACGGGGACGGTTTGCCTGTCCTGGCGGACGAAAAACCCCTACCTCCGTATGAGGCCGGCTAACTCTCCTTACATCGAAAGAGACCAGGTAAGGTAAGTTACAAAATAGTATCAAAGCATAGGAAGTTGGAGCCACGCCTCTGGATCACTTAAGGATGATTACTTAGAAAAGAAAAGAGCGTCCGTAGCTCAGTCAATTTCGAAAAATGTTTTACTCAGTCAGTTTTATTCAAGATGAAAATCTTGAATTTTCATCCACAAAACAGGAATTTTCATCTCTCACAATCAGGCAAACAGGCCAGGTAAATGTCTGCAAATCGCGTATAGGTAAATATACGCAATTTGCATACAATGTGCACATTCAATAAGCATAAGACTACCACTTTTTTACAATAAATTAAGGTTAAGGAAACTAAGAATCATGAAATTATGGTTTACGAAAGCCAATCTGGGTAGGTGGTGGATCTTAAGCCCCTATAAGTAGCACCACTGCTATTCTTACAATAGGAGAGATAGACTTATCTGAATTGGATGCGAAGGTTGTTCGCTGTTGGTTACTAATGAAGTGAAAAGATTTAACATAGAAATAACAAAAGGGAAGAAATTGATATTATTTCTTTATCCATATTAAAATACCTTTGCGAAATGCAACCCTAAAAGAAACTTAATTCTTCGTTCTGACCGATATCACATATATAACTACTCTTTGTTCATTAATTTTTTTTATTTAATAAGTTGCAATCATTAATCAGCTTAGCTTTTAATAACCGTCGAATGATTCAAATAACTTCACGCACCGAAGCAGCCATGTTTATGCATCTCATCTGATCTGCTTCAAAGTGTTAGACTCAATTGCATAACAAGACCAAGTAACTTGACTTCATAGAAAACCTAATTAATGCTGTGACATGATTGTTAATCTTATTAAAAGATCTGTATGTGACTTAATTAATTGTATTTCTCTGGCGCTGTTTCTTTGCGGGATGAAAAATTCAGTTTCCAGGAAAAAATTCTTGTCCCTGTATGAGACGGGAAACTCATCTCTGGAAAACTGTTATAAAGATTCTTCGTGCCCCAGATGAGATTTAAAATGAAATCACCCCAACCAAAGGGCATCGTCGTTGACATTTGAGCTATGGAATCTCTTCGGTTTTGCATATTCAATATGAATGACAAGCTTATTATTCTTAATGTATCTTAAAGTTAAATTAATTTGTAATAACGAAATGCAGATATATGATTTTAACTTCAGTTGCTATGTGTTTTACTGTTCTTAGAGAATCCACTCATCCAAAAATAATTCAAGCTATGAGGTGAGTAAATTGTATCTGTTAACTACATCCCTACTCTGGCCTGTGTCTAGTTTGTAAAAGATATAAACTGGGAAAATAACTCATCTTAATTTGAAAAGAAAAAAAAAAAACTAACTGATATTGCTTGGTACTATCATATGATTCTAAATCAAGATCATTTCAATCAAACTGGAAAAAATTGTTCTTCCTATTGCCCTATGGATGGGTTACTATTTAGCATAATTCAATAAATCAGAAAACTGTGTAGTATTTGTAAAACAAATACAAAAATGCCTCTGCAACGTATACAACCACTTCAGTGTTTTGGGGTTCGAATCTAAGTAGGACATTAGAAATATTGATAAAGAACTAATTATAATGAAGAGCCAAAGGTTTCAATTCGGCGACATGAACTTATTTAAGTTAAGGGATATTATATCCCATATTGTTTCTTAGCCGAATAAGAAACTCAAAGGTGGAGCTTGCTCCACCCTTTCTATGAGTTGCCTCAGCTTGCACTATATACATTCAAGGGTCAGTTGCTGCACCATCCAGGTATTTGCTTACGCTTGGAATCGCCGAACTTTATATAGTTTCTTTATATAGTTTCTTTATATGAAACTCTTTGAGTTTCTTATTCGGCTAAGAAACAATATGGGATATAATATCCCTTAACTTAAAATTGCTAAAGAATTTTCAAATTAAAGTGAGCTCCGATAGCTGGTCTCATACATTTCTCTCCATGCAAATCCGATCAGGAAAAAAGCTCTATTTATGGCTATAGCCGACTATGGAGATAGACGATAGATAGAATATACAGTATATCATTACTGATAGGTTCTCTGATAAGATACTGATAACATTCCTGATAAGAATATGGAGTATCTAAAGTTTAAATATAAATATTATAGCTGAAAAGCGAAAGTAGTGAGGCTGTTGGAAGGACAATAATCGTAAGTGCTGATCGACATTTCTTCTCCTTCTCCCTATTGATTGTTCCTAGAATAAATCATTTGCAAATACTGTATTTAGAATTTCTGAAACATGTGTGTTATGTATATATGTTATGTTATATATATATATATATATATATATATATATATATATTCGAATAATACACATGCATGTATAAACACCCATTTTCGTTCTTGGAGAGAAAATCTAACTATGGGAGAAAAAAAAAGCCTAGAAACATTTCCTGTGGGTTACTTTATTAATTCTGTATCAGTTATCCACTGGGAAAAAAAAAACGCTCAATATTGTCTAAGGAAAATTGTCTTTATGATAAATAAAGAAAGAGAAAGACTACAAGTGAACAGGGTGTGTTTATTATTTATTTATTTTATTGGGAATTAAATATATTGGTATTCTTCCAACTCCACAGTTTATTTTCTTACCAATGAAAGTAATACTTTTCAGATAATAACGCACGTTTGTTGCTTGTAAATGGTGCTGGAGGTTAAAGCTTTGAGAAACACGGACCACATCACGCTCATCCATCCCCATCAGCAATGTGCAATACCATGCCTAATAACCTTTAAAATGACGAATGAGACCCTGAATTAGAATCATTACACTTCCCTATCTTTATTATCAATCATGCATTGCTTTTCAGTGCGCTACCCGTTTACTTATTAACTAAACCAGTTTCCGAATACCGTACGGAAATGAACTCACAACGGTTGCTAATATCATGGACTGGCAACACTTCCGTTGCTTCCAGGAAACGAATCCGTCACCCCCTTTTTACCAATAGAACTTATGAAGGAATTCTAAAATTAATGAGGCCATCGAAAGACAACGACATGTTGTTAACTGAAGGAAATACCTAAACGATGCCTGTCACTACTTCGTTGTGTTGGTAAATGATCCAAGTCACCCTCCAGGCGTCTTTAAAGAATAATGTCTTGTACTTGAAGACTGATTTATAAGGAAAATGAAATTTTACATATACACTCGTTATAAGCTTTTCTCTTTCAGCATCTTTCTATTGTTATTAAAGCAATGGTGAATTTATTGAAGCCGTTTCACTTAAACACAATGAATGCACCAACTGAGTGAACCGGAGGTTAAATAAATAAAAACAAAACAATGAGAACTGTTGAACGACTGTGGATTTTTGATTTGGTTATTGGTAAAACTCGTCTTCTTAATCAACCCTTTTACTTCTAAAACAGAAAGAATTGTGATAATATCACTTTCCTTTTTTTTTCTCATTCAACTTCGCGAAACTATAATAAATCTTACAAAGCGGAGATAGAGGGTCGAATCGTGTGAAACATGACACGTAGCACATAGCTTAGCTACTACCTGACGCCTACATCGCTTCAGGATATCTCTGCTAGATGTCTCAAAGTTCTTAAGGTCCTGTTTTTCTTACGAGTAATTCCAAACTAGTGGGAAAGAAGGTACACACGAAGATAAGTGTTTCAGGCCAATTATGTCATGATGACCAGAACGTGGCTCTAAACGAGGACGCGGTAATTGGGTTGTTTGCTAAGACAGCTGGGACATCACTTTGGCAGGAGATTTACAACTGTATTTCCGAACTAGCACGCACTATTTAAGGTAGGGGAGTATTTGTGGGTTAACGTGCGATTTTGTTTCACTTCGTATTATTTTCTTGATCTTCAAGCGTGTGAAATCGTTGATGGCAGAATCCAATGCACTGTTCTTCCCTCCCTCTCCCTGTTTTTTTTTTTTTTCCTGTTTGGAAAGTGCCCTAAAATCGCAGTATGTTTTTGCATATTGTTACATATTTCTGAGTAATTCATGTACGTTTTTATTAATCTTTAGGACTGTATATTTAGAGGATTGATTAATCTAATAATAGATCCTCTAGCTTCTTACATAATTTACGTATAACTCATAAAGAAATGGAAAATGGCATTATTAATATAAATGTGATATTAATAATCATTATATTCTATGAATATAAGCAAGAATAATTAATGATTGCTAATTATTAATATATAAATAGGATAATAATAATTATTATTGCAAAAATAATCATGGCACTAAAACTATTTCTTCTGTATTTTTCCGTCAGCCCCTTTTTAGGAAAAATACTGGATATTACTGCATATGTTGTTCCCAAAAGGCGTACATTCTTTATGCGGTCTAACCTCAGATATATACAGAGAAAGTTTTCCTGAACACCGGGTAGCAATGATGATGATGTTGTGGAGAAAACAGTCTGTGAATGTATGTGCAATCAGAGAGTACGTAACAGGGTCTGGAGTTCCTTTTTCAGAAGTGTATGTACCTCTCGTCAAAAGATAAGTATATCAAAATGACGGACTATGCACCTGTTAATTACTGTTATTTTAGCGGATTTCGCTATTGCATTAATTTTTAAATTAGTATATAATATATTCATCATCATCATCATCATCATCATCATGCATATCAAAGATTTAGGCCTAGTGTGGCCTGTTCCGGCCTTAGAAGTCAGTTCTCTCGGGAGGACCCTGTAACTCCTAGGGAGCGCATCCCCTGGGTGGCGGATAGGGGGAGCCCACCATGTATGTGTATGTGTATACATCTATATGTATATATGGTGGAGTGGTCCGAATATACTGAATAAGGACTCGTGAACCAACAGGGCCATAAGGGGCAATCATCTTGATTGTAAGGGAAGTGGCACTCCCATGGACCCCTAGCTGGATCCATCCTCTTCTTCTTCTACTTTGAGGAAGTTAGGCCTAGTGTGGCCTGTTCCGGCCTTAGAAGTCAGTTCTCTCGGGAGGACCCTGTAACTCCTAGGGAGCGCATCCCCTGGGTGGCGGATAGGGGGAGCCCACCATGTATGTGTATGTGTATACATCTATATGTATATATGGTGGAGTGGTCCGAATATACTGAATAAGGACTCGTGAACCAACAGGGCCATAAGGGGCAATCATCTTGATTGTAAGGGAAGTGGCACTCCCATGGACCCCTAGCTGGATCCATCCTCTTCTTCTTCTACTTTGAGGAAGATCCACTCACTTTAATCTTTCCTATAAGGCCTAATCAGCCAACTCTTCTTATTTTATGACCTTTATGCTATTAGAGTACTCGAGGGCCATGGGGTCTTTCCATTTCTTGGCCTTACAACTATGTCCCCTGCTTTACTACAATTCTACACTATTCTCCTATAATCTACTCTTTACCCTTCAATATACCCTATTCCTCCTATGGGTTTAAATTTGGAAGAATGCTAGTTCAGAAGCCTTAAGGTAGCAGCCCTACCACTGAACTATTCCATTGTTAGGTTAGTCACCTGACATGGAGAACATAATTCTACTTTTAAGCTGACAGATAAAGGTAATCGGAATGAATCTATCGAAAACGATCCTAGAATGGAAAAGGTAAAACGAAAATGGAAACGATCTTACTGGAATGTAAGAGGAATAGCATGTAAAGAAATAGAATTAGACCAACTATTAAATGAAAGAAAGTTTAAAATAGTAGTAATCACTAAAACAAAAAAGAAATTAAAAGGAACCATGAGAACCGAAAAATTTAATGTGATATACAGTGGGGTTGACAGAGACCAAAGAGCACAAGCAGGCGTCTTGATTTGGATTCATAACTCCCTTTCAAAACAGTTAAAACATTATAAATTATGGAATGAAAGAATAATAGAAGCCGGAATATATATATATATATATATATAATACTGTATATTATGAGATAATAAGAGCGAAAATTTAAATGTTCGATTCCCACTTCAGGAACATTAAACAGTTGTTGACCAGTTTAGAACATTCTGCATACGTCATTTATATATAATCATTTCTGCACTGCTTTTCATTACATTTAGTTTTATTTTTCATTATTTACATTATTAAAACTATTAATAAAAGGAAGAATAACGTGTCCAGTTGTCCAGTACATTATAACGTACAAATGAGAGAATTACAAAATAATTTCTTCATCACAAATTCCGTTTGTGACTGTTATCTTAAATTTTAATCCATGTCATTCATCACTGTTAATTTCATAGCATCTATTGGTTTGTATAAATTTTAAAAAAATTATAAAGGGAAATTGCAGAAAAAAAGTGTCTAAAGATTCTTTAAAGAAGGACATTAAAAAATATTTGATGTTAAACAATCACCAACTATTAAGGAATATTTAAGGAAGCTAATATGCTTATTCCGACTCATTAACTCATCGATATTTTTAACTAAACCAATACGAAATTTTTGAAAAAATAGCAAGGAGATAGTCAAGTTTCTGATAGAATTTTAGATATCATTTCGTAAATTCTTCCCTGTAACCACTTTGCCTAAATATTGCACAACACATAGAAAGCAGCTGCGGACAGTACATTGACTTCATTATAATATTTTAAAAGGATTTTACTGATCTGACTATAACTGTTTCGGGTGTTTAAATTTATCTACGAACAAAAACGAAGCAGTGTGTACTTTGTCTATAAGTAATAACTATCGTACTTTGAAAAATGCAGAGCAAAAGTGTCGTCGCATTAGATAAATATTATTCTATGTATTTCTATTCCTAGACTTGAACAAAAAAGCTAAGTTCTAAAAGAACTTTAGGAAATGAGAAGGTCAACCGTAGTCCTGTCTAGGTTCTTGATAGCAAGGAAATATTACCGACTAGGAAAAAGAGTAAAACTTTTCTTTTAGAATCAGAGGAATCATTTTAGAATTTTCTTTTAGAATAATACATGTTTTAATATTACTTAAAACATATTCTTAAATTGAAAATTCGATTGTTTTAAGGAAGAAACATCAATAAAACTCCTATAATCGTTGATCAAAATGTCTACGTTTTCATTGAAGAAAGACACTTCTGCTCATCCGAGTAATGCATATCTTTCTTGCTCATTTCGAATGTAGTCTGCTGCATCCAAAATTTTCCAATGCGCTGCATCCTTATCACTGAAATTTTGTGAGTACACTCTTTGCACTTGACCACCAGCCACAATAGTCTAAAGAGTTAAGGTCCAGAGACATATCTAGCCCAAGATAAAGGAACTACTCCATCAGTTCAACATTTGGTACAGTTAAGGTTTAAATAATCGGAATCCAATCGAGATTAAAAAATATATATATAGTGGAGCTCTATCCTGTTGAAATGCATACACTTGGTCCGTAAACGAACATCCTACAAAAGAACCAGTAACTCATTTTGCAAAAGAATATTAAGATAAGTTTTCCCACTGAGACGATTATTGAACACGTTTAATCAATCAATATGTCCCCAAATCGTAAACCTTCCGAAAATTCCGCGTTACAATTCATTTCAAATGTCGCATGAGGATTTTCGCGAATCTATAAATACTCAATATGAGTGTCATCATTCTATCTGGAGTCGATTGCTGCTTAATCAATGAATAAAGTGTATCTGCACACATCAGGATTTGCAAACGCCTCCCCCCCCCAAAAAAAAGTTGTCCCTCTCTTTTTATCTACCTCTTCAAGATATTGTACTCCTTCCAAAGGCTGAGGATATCAAATATCTTTATTAGGAACTCCAATTCGTGCCGACTATTTCCTAATACTTGTTCCAAGACTATATTGGACTGCTCAATGCTCATTATTTTGAACTTGTCATTAAATTCACTTTCGCATAAAACACCAAATAATCCCACAGTCGATCACGAACAATAATAGGAAATTGTGGACAGCGTTCCTCAACAGCAGTGCTTCCCAAACTGTGGGCCGCGGCCCTCTTGGGGACCGTGAAATAATGAAAACAAATTAAAATGTTTTAAGGCTAAGCAGATTTTTTAATCTTAAAAGAAACGTATTTAATTTTTATCATTTATTATTATTTTTGTTCTTTTTTATATTTTAATGGAAAAAAATCACACATTGGTGTTGGTTCATAAATTTTGCTTCATGCGTATTTCGACGATTGATGAATATTGATAAATATATTCATATGAGTTTCATTTCAATGATAAGAAACACAAAAAAGATTACAACGCAAAATCTTGAATATAAATTGCATGGAATATAAACACAATAAATATTATAATGATATATGTGTATATTGCGATTTTTTTTCGATGGGGGGGGGGGCGTGAAATATTTTAATTTTTCCAAAGGGGGCCTTGGCATCCATAAATTTGGGAAGCACTGCTCAACAGCACTTATAGTACAGCAGATAAAGTAGGTATTAGCGCACTTCGTTTGACAACTTAGTCAACATCTTTGCAGTAGAACACTTATTATTTGCAAAGCTTTGTGCTATACTGCCGAATCGCTAAATGACCATATCCTTCTACACGAATTCCACAATTACTTTCCCCATTGGGAAAATTCCATCCAGGACACTCTGCAATTTGTCTTATTATTATCAATCGGTTATGGACAATGCCCTTTGGATGGAACGACATGGTTTCTATTCCCACCTAAGACAAGATGAAACTTTGTCGGGGTAGGGCTTTTCAACTGAAGATGAGCAAGCTTGTCTCAAACAGAAGTGAAATGGCTTTTCCTCCGGGAAACCCGAGTTTTTCATTCCATATATATATATATATATATATATATATATATATATATATAGGGGGCTCTGCCCCCTTGGCGCCCAACCCCGGAGTTCCGGACTGGTAAGCCGGTTCTCCACTGTTTTGAAACGTCCAACAAATTGTTGTCTCATGAAGGCAAACACATTGTTGGACGTGAAACGTTTCAAATTTCAGCTTATCAGCTTAACGGCTTAATCGGCTTAACTCGGCTCAAAACAATGAAGAGACAAAAAACGTGACATAAAAACATTTCAAATTTCGGCTTATCATCTTAACGGCTTAACTCGGCTCAAAACAACGAAGAGACAAAAAACGTGACGTGAAAATGTTTCAAATTTCGGCTTATCAGCTTAATGGTTTAACCCTGCTCAAAACAATGAAGAGACAAAAAAAAGTGACATAAAAACATTTCACATTTCGTCTTATCTTTATATATATATTATTATTATCATGACACCTCCAGGGAGTCCAAAGACTCATCAAGGGAGGGCATCCACTCCACAACTCTCGATCTCAACCACCAACCTCAACTAACCGAAACTACACCAACGCCATCAACCACCGACCACCACTACTAGTATTTCCACAGACAATCACAAATATCCTTGCCCACGGCGGGATTCGAACCCGCAGCCTTTTGGGTGGAGAACGGATACGCTAACCACTCGGCATAGAGTGGATGTATGATCTTTCAGGAATGTCTCTTGATAACGAAAAACCAATTTATCCGAAGGAAAATCATGTCACTTTCGTATGAGACTGGCGAACTTACTTTCACTTGAAAAGTTATATACAAGTTTTCCTGGGTTCTAGATGTCATTTGAAACTAGGACATTCTAATCAACGCATATCATCATTGCCGAATGAACTACAAAACTAACATGACCTCGGGTATTGCGTAATCAAGATATTATATTTATTAGCGGTTTGAATAAAAGTAGTATTATTCACATTTGAGGTTTTTTTTTTATTCGTGTGGGGTTTCCTCATTCCTCGACCGCCCCTTAGGGCTGGTTGAGCCTTCCTAATGAAGGATTAAGTACTGTATCCTATGACTGTAACTTGTGTGTGTTCACGGGGCATTTTTGCCTGCTTGCGGGATGAAAAATCCCAGATACATTTGGGGAGGGGGGGACGGGATCCTGCTCCTGCTGTCCACGCTTAAGACCGGCTAACTTGGCTATGTCTGAGAAAGATCCTTAGGCTCCTCACGTCGTCGACGGGATCCGAACCTAGGACACTCCTTCCCTAGGTAAATGGTTGCGAAGCGCATAGCCACTCGGCTAACCGCGTGAACTTTTTTTTAAAGGTGTAAAATTGCTTTACGATTTTCAAAGTCATGAACGAAATCTATATAAAAAGGTAACAGGACGAATTGAATAACACGCACAACTTGGAATAAGAAAGTATTTGTTCTTCCACGTCACCTTATTAAGTAATCCTCGTCATCATCACCACCAGAACTGGTAATTGATGGAGTCCCTTAGGTCCAAGGACCAACCAACTATCCTCGGCTTCAGAAAATATAATGTTTAATAGGATAAGGTGGCTCTCCAGGCCGATTGAACACATTGAAATTACATAATACTGTTTTACAACTACAAACATCCTTTCTGCTATCAAAAGAAATGTTGCCTACTTGTATTGTGGCTCAAACGCAATATTATTTAATTTCATTGTACTTAAATAACTGCATTTGCACTCGTAAATCGAATTAGGTTAATAAATCCACATAAGAGGCGCGTAACCAGTTTTGATAAATCGTTAGATTAAAATCGTTAATATTAATTTGAATGATTAAATCAGAGTAATTAGAATTAATTCTATGATATTCATAGACTTAAAATAATTATATAATATAATTAATATAATAATTAATACCGAGAAAATTCAGATTAAATGAAATGAATGCATATTCCATATTGGCCTTGGTAACGAATCGTGCGTACTTCACATAGTAGCATAGCAAAGGTGAAAATCGAAAGAGAAACAAATAAAATACCGAAGAGACACATTGTATATCATCTTTAAAAGAAATATTTAACTTTTTTTTCAATTTTTCAGAACTTGGATCTGTTAAAGGAAAAAATAAATTTCAAGCATTGCACATTACGATATCGTCATACGGGAAAAGCAAATTAAGTTTTTCTCATGAAGGTAAAATGAAACGTTCACGAATCCAGCAATCTGCCCACCACCACCTCTACAATTGTCACCACAGTGCTAATTAGTGGCTGGAGGTAATTACAGTCGGACATACGGGAAAGAAGGATAATGACATGTCGACGGCTTTGCTAGGGAAGAAAAAAATCATTTAAGCACGATAGATGACTTTGTATCGTGATGCGAGAGCCACTGTTCTCCATTCATTTAATGGATGATAAAATGGACGCTCTCATCAAGATATCCAGACGAGTTGGACGGTAAGAAAATCCCAGCCCCTTGAAACCCCCGACTACCTGTTATTGCCCTACCCACGGTGAGAACAGCGATGTTCTGCTTGGCTGAATCCAGTCGTAGCCCCCAATTACCATATCGATGTAATCTCGCGAGCACTTAGTCACCACCACCAAGACAACAGTGCCAGCGTTGCGGACAGTCACATCCGGTCCGAAGCCGCCGCCGCCCCAGGCCAGCCTCCAAGGTCTCCCATAGAACTGATACAGTTATAATAAGTGGCTGAGAACCCCCCCCCCTCCCTTAGTGATACAGTTTTTGTGTGACCCTGACGGTGACCTTGATGGCCTTCGTGATAGAAAAGTGTCTTTGGCCGCTTGGAGGTCAGGAAGACCTGTTTCACTGGGCGTCATGACCGGAACTATATTTTTGCGTTCATTAAAAGGAGAGCAGGTGAAGTTCACAGCAACACTACGTCGGCATCCATCACGGCAGTCACTTCGGTAGATAAAAGTTTTAACACACTCGCTTCACGCTGCTTTATCCCCTTTCCCTATTCAGCAGAAGCGGAGGTCACGAATGACGAAAAGTGTAGCGGTTTAGATTTTATTGTAGCATACGCAACACCAGTAGGTACGACACGACTCCGTGGTAGCTCTTTTTTTAATTTTACACTCTGGAAAAATAAGACAAAGGGTGGGGAGGGGAGGGATGTTATAAAGACAAACGATTGGTGTAATGAAGTGATCCCCAAACTGGACATTGTCGCACCAAGGAAGGCTGTAATTTCATCGCCATCTACGAATCAAAGACTTGAATTGTCTGTAATGGTAGAGAAAAATTTTCGAAACCTCCTACAGGCATCGAAAAAGGTTTTCTTCTATTTTTATATAAAACTTGATAAAAGACGGTTGAGTTTATTTTACTGGCTCCGTACTTTGGTAATTATTTATTTATTTATTTATTTTATCTTGCAAAGTAGTTGATATTAGATTCTGGAAATGAACAGAAATGAAAAATATCTTGTACGCCTGGATTAGTAATACAGGCGTACAAGCAAAGCCATATGATGAGGCGATAAGTCATGTTGCGTAACATTGAGAAAGAATGTGAACTCATAGAAGGTATGAAAAGACAGTTTATTGCCCCTTCAGATCAGTTTGCTAACCACTCATCTAATGGAGAATAGTTGATTAATTGGCTAGGCTTCGACAAGCCAACTTATAACATTCACGTGTTTAACGCAAAAGGTTTATAACTGCGTGTGTTTCTCGCTAAGAAAACGTTGCCAGTTCCATAAGAAACCAGCAATGATGAAAGATTTTCATTCAGATTTAATAATAACTTTCGAAACTTCTGAAACCTCTTTAGCATCACATCACATTATAACACGTACTCAACTGTCGAAATTCTTGATCATATTGCTAAGACAATGAGCCAAGCAAATAATCACTAAATTATTCTCAAAACGTAACTAATTTTGCTCTTCATCTACGAGCTCAATATAACTGCAGGTCCTCATCAACATTTTGATACCGAGGAGAATAAAGTTCTATGAGAAGAGAAGAGGGGCGTTCTCTGAAAGGTTTGTCCGTTCTGCAAGAAATAAAAGATATTTTTTCTCTTTCTGTAAGAGAAAAAACTATTATTTCTTAAAGAAACAACTCTGCCTCTTCCGTTTGCGATCGATTTCTACCAACTGACGTTTATCTGAAAATCCCTTTTATTTCAGGAAGATGTTTTTGCAGAAACGGTGAGATTTTCACGGTGAAACGGTGACTAACTTGGTAGAAATGGAGGTTTTCTTCATGGAATTTTCTAGTCTCTGACTAAAGGAGCTTTTTGTAAGTTTCTCAGTCGGTTCCCAGTTAATAGATTTTTTTTCCGGAAAATATAAGTTTTAACCCTGCAACTCAAGAATATCGACTATAAAACTATACAACAATATACAGACAACAATATACAGTGATCGGGTTACTGACCACGAGATGGAGGCAGTTATCTTTCTACTCTCCCCCCCCCCCCCGAACCACGAGTTCAGGAGGAATTATCTGCCTTCTCTCTTTTCCTGATGCTTAGAAAATTACTGATGCCTATGGACCAGCTATCAGTGACATGACGGCTAAGAGGGAAGTGAACAAAAGGCTAAGATATATAATGGAGTAAAAGGATTGATCACTACTGGTTTTTATCATAATGGTTATTAACAACTGTTATTTCTGTTCCAGCATTCAATTCAGTTTCTGTATCAACAACGGAACCACCGACTAACATATCCAAATTTCAGCCAAAGCCGGTTGGCTTTGGCTGAAACTTGGATATGTTTGTTAGAACTTGGTAAAAAATATTTACTTTTTTTCGATCAGATTTTCAGACTTAAATCAATAACTTTATTTTATTTTTTTATTTCTGAATACAAAAATTAAAATTTGTATCAGATCATAACTAGTATAGAGGACGACCTGCAATGGATTGCTATCTTAATCGACAGGAGGTGATAAGCTGACCAAAAAGACTCAGAATGGTGTGGATGGGCAGTTGTGGCCTGTAGTACGCAAGTCTTCCCCATCGTATTGGATAAAATTAAAATTATAGAAAGAGTAGAGGAAGTAGTTATCAATAGTAAGCAGACGTTACATTTTGTCACCTATAGTAAATACAATCATGAAAAGCACGACAAATAAATAAAAAAGTGCGATTGGACTATTTGGACTTATGGATGAAGCCACTAATGCTATGAGGTCATTGTATTATTGTGCGTGTTCTTCTAACGGAACTGCTTTGTTTTAAGGGAGAAAAACTCCTCTACTTCCGTATGAGCCAGCTAACTCACCTTCAGATGAAAAATTCATAAAGGTTGTTCCGCGTCCTAGGTGTTTCCAACCAAAGGACATCGTCGATACCGATTGAGCTACTAATCGCCAATAAAAGAAGGGGGGGGGGGGGCCTGGGGGTAGGGTATTTCCCACGGCTTTTTCATCCTGCATAGAGACAAACTTACGAAAAGAACACACACAATTTACCCCAAGACTATACATTTAGATGAATAGTCTTGGGGTAGCCTAAATCTTAAGCTACATCTTATATCTTACATCTTATATATACCTACATATTAAGCGAATCGTCGCAAGTAATGGACTTTACTTACGACGATTTTACTTACGACTTTCATCTGCGGTACTTACAAGTCTGTAAGTACCGCAGATTATTCATTATTTATTATTATTGCCGCTGTTTATTTTTATTTTTTTAATGTAGTTTTAAATAATAATAATTATCGTTAATATTAATATTTGTTTTTACTTTTTGCATATAAGTTTTTTAACTTGTTTCTTATTTCTTATTATTATTTTATTTGTTTATTTTTTATATTTGCATATGCTTTATGAGTCAGAATTTATAAGTGATTGCCACCCAAAACCCATCACCGAATCGTGTTGCCCTCTCCTAAACACAAATTTTCCCACTTATGGCTATCAGATGTTTATCAAAGCCCCATTCTCCATTAACTTATTCTAGTTCGGTCAAACAGGCTGCTTTAGGACAAGTTTGGGCCTTGATAAACATCAAAGCATTTTCAAATATGGATGACAGTTTAAAGAAAGCTCTGAAGCCCTGTTACATTCATCTGAATCTTGATCTCAACGATCGAATCCAATTTCTTTCTTTTTTTTATGGTTGTAATAGTGTTATACTTTTAAACATATCGAACTTGGAATTGCGTATATGGATATATGGAAACATATAATTGCATAAAAAGATGACATTTGGTGATACATAAAATGACGTATCAGTTAGTTAATCTTCAATTATCTTATCTTATTGAAATTTATGGATGAAAACTTCACCGAACGGATTTTCCTAAAATTATCCCCATCTTGTTAAGCACGTATCTCCTATGATAATATAAATTCATTTTATATATTAGTATTGTCAATTAATATATTTTGCAAGTAATTAAATATCATATAAAAAAAACTCGACAAGCGCCATGTTGTTCAGCCGTTCAATATTATAAATATTGATCAGTGACAAAATATATATCAGAAAACAGCAAGAAATTCTCGTCAGTAATCGATCAGTCGGACATATTCCATTAACTTCTGTCACATGCTATGATCCAGAAATTGATAACAGTAAACCTACACTATTTGAATACTAACAGATATCATCCTACTTACCTTCAAGGTTGTGTGTGTATCGCGGCAAATTTTTTTAGACAAGAGTAATATTTCATCACTGTAACCTTTACGATCAAACTTCTGATAAACTGGCGAAACAGGGCGCATAAATCTTGTAGTGTTAAACTTCAAAGGAAAGCGATAAGTATAACAAACTATTTCCTCTGTAGTTCAAAGCCCACGATAGCACCACCACCATATATTCAAGAATGAACATAATTAAAAATGCAGGAATCGGGTGAAAGACATAAATGAAGGCCGATCACTGTTGAAGAATTAATTTCATTTCTCTTACTTTAAATATCAGGAATAGTAAAGATACATTTTAATATACAAACACAAGATAACTTTATCTCATGCTTTAAATATCTGGAGAATTAAAAATTAGTTGAAGTTAAATGGTTAGATGTTTTTTCGTTCTAAATCATAGTAATTCACTACATTAGAATATCATATATTTACAAAAGACAAACAGTTCTACAAAATCAACTTTTTATATAAAGAAACTATAGTAGATAATGTAGTATATATATATTTATTATTTATTTATTTTTTTATTTTTTTATTTTTTTATTTTTCCCATCATATAACTTGTTCAGTAACATAGTCGTTTTAGGTGAAAAGGGCTCTTGCTAATTCTCGTGGTAATACGAGAAGAACATTTTATAAAAGTTTTTCAACTAAAAGTTAATTATTCAGTCTCAAACAGAAGTGGTAAGTTTCTCTGGTTTTTCATCTCTCGTAACATGCATCTCGTGCCAGAGCTAGCATACAATTTACAGACACATGACACCGGATAAATTCGTATAAGACCAGTTAATTCATCTTCAACTAAAGTCTTTATAAAAGATTCTTGAATCACTGGGGAATTGGAACTGGAGTCTTTTCAATTGAAAGGTAATCCTACCAAATGCTTTAAGGAAGCGCTAATGCGAGAGGAGAACAAGGAGCTAGTGAACTATTCTGCTTCAACACCATCTCAATAACATTTATAACTACCTGCTTAAATGTGGATGTCCGTACTATATTTGTAATGAGGAAATATAACCACCTAGTCGAGTTCATTTCCTCTAGAACTCAGTCATGTCTTTCTTTTTTTTTTTTGTTTCTTTTTTTTGTTGTTGTTGTTGAAAATAAAAAAAAATAATGAATCAATAAAAATAAAACAGAACTTTTCTTGTCAGAACTACTTTCGTTTCGCCTAAACACTTTCTCGTCAGTGACTACTTTCGTATCAAAGTTGGTGCGTATTGTAAAAGTGTACAAAGATGGTACTTCGGGATCTTTTATGACGAAGTGCATATGAACAAATGGCGCATAAATCTATTGACAGCCTGAGTAGTCTTGCCTTATCGAAGAAATTACAAATGCACTACCATAGTTAATTCTCTAATATTTGCAAATTTTCTCCTAAAACTTAATAAAATCTCAGCTCCATTCAGTCAGATTTATTAATGCTCGCTGCCTATCATAATCTCCCTTACCACTATTATTTCTTTATCTGAAAAAAAAAAATAATAATCGGTTCGCTCTCTGTGTGAACATAAATAATGTCTGATTTATTTTCAGCAGAATAGACATCTTATTTCTCCACACACGTTAACATTTGATAAACCAATGAGAAATAACTCATTAACATCTATTCGCAGTTTAATTCCGAACCAACATCCATTAGTTTTCATGCATCCCTTTTCTATCTTTGTTCTGGGGAACTATATTGCATCATTATTTCTCAGCTATTAAACACAAAATTCTTTAATGATGATCAGTCGTTTTCCCTTAGCTAAGTAAGTACTGTATAAGTAAGCAGGGACAAGTAAATGAAAATAATGCCTTGTTCGATGTTTCTGAAAATATCCAGCAATCAGTGACAATAATGTAGTCTGTTGTTTGTTTTCTGAAGTATCAAGCAGTCTGTTGCACATCATCAGCATTAATATTACGTTTCTCACGAAAATGTTAAAAATGGTAACAACAACACGTTTGTTAGTTTACAGTATGCACAAGTCATATTTTCCTATAATTAGGAATTAAATATACTCTGATTGAGTTCCTGCAGGAAAAAAATATGAAAGTATAAATTAAGTCTTTCACAACATTTATTTGATATTTTTGGCTCTATGATCTTTGCGAGATATACGACCGAAATATAAGTAAATCTTTAATGCGCTCAGGTTATTTTTTCCAGCAAATGGTAACAGTTACTTTTTGATTCTGTATTCCATGCAGGGCTCTCTGTTTCTCAGGAAAGTTTTATGGTTTGTATTTCAAAATAAAAAAAAAAAAACGTTTTTCTACTGGCCGATAAATCTGTAACGCGAGAAGTTCAAGCATGAAAGAAACAATGCGCCAAAAATACAAAAAGGCCTGCCCAGTGAAGATTTTCAGACTTCCGGTGATGCTGACGCCCTTTTGCGCTTTTGAGATAGTAAGAAGTCAGTATGGCTGATTTACTGTTTACAGGACGCACTTAATGTTGAATTACATCCCGATATGTTGTGGCGTTTGAGTAGCGTAGTGGAGAGGAGGACTCAATATTTGCTCTCCGGCTTGGAAAGACTGTCTACCTTATTTTCTGCTGAAAAGCCATTATAAATTCCCCATTTAATAGATTGGTAATTCATATAGTATGGTAATTTTTTTCATCCCGAAAAACAGGCCAGAGAACACACTCACAATAAATATGATATAATGACGCCATTGTCTTATTAGAAAAGGAAGAAAGAAAGAAACAGGAAAAAAAAAAAAAGATTAGTTTACTTGCTCAAGAAGCCCTTAATGGAATTCCTTCAATGCTGCCATTCGTGTACTAGTTTCAAGGTTGCACCACTTCCAACTTCCTGCTATTCTTAAGAATGATTGCAATTGCTCATTTGAATAATGTTTCCTCCTAGTGTATCAAAAAAAAAAAAAAAAAAAAAGCGCCGCAGGCTCTTTGAGTATGTTCTGCAGGAACTACGTGATCTATTTTTTCTTTATATTTGCTCCCCTGGGCAAATATAAAGCACAGCTTCTTTACTGCCTTCTAAATTTAGGAGACCAATAAATTAATCAAAATAAAATTTAATAGGCCTAAAACTAGGCTAACACAACCTAATCGTTATTCATAATATCTAATTCTAGGCTGTGTTACTCCTTATCTTTACCCTTTCGACTTCACCTGTCATATATCACAATTTCTGAAAGATTTGCTGTACTTAATGAAGGATCGCATAGATCAGTAGATTGACAATAAATGGCCACAAGTCTATTTATAAAGACAAGCAGTTGTTATGTTTGGTTAGCAAGTCTTGAGAAATCACTGGACACCTTCATTAAGGTCATAAATTAAAAAAGGACACGCTGTTCTAACTCACATCAAACAAATAGTGGAATTTTAAGAAAACGAAGAAGGTTAGCAAAGTTAACTCGGAGTAATGAACATCTATGAGTATTATGTGCTTTGTTAAACGCACAAAGAAGCAATAAATTTTGAGAGATCAGTTAAAGGCGCAGTGTACTTACACCAACTTCCGCGTTCAAGGATTTTAAAAGCGTTGCTTTCAAATACTCATGTAATTAAACTAGTTAATGAGATGTTGGAAAATAATGCACATTGACTAATAATTTATGCAATAATTAAAATTTTAATAAAAGAGAAAGAGATAGAGAGAGAGAATTGGTAGATAATAGACACAGCAGACACCAGAAAAGAGGGCAAATAAAATAAGCTGCGGATCAAGCAATAAACGGTGAGGGACCACTTCGTTAGACACGTACCCACTCACGTAGATAAAAGTGGTGTTTCAAAAAAGAGCCTTGGTGCGCAGAGGCACTGACACTAAGAAAAATTTTGTGTAAAAATTTCCCAGTTATCCTATCCCTGAGTAACATGATGAATTCGAATGGTTTTGTGGATTTCAGAAATATCTCGTTCTACCACACCCAAATATCAACATGAATGAGATCCAATGATAAATAGTCTATCGTGTTCCTGTGATCATTCCTGGACCATACATTGCCTTGCTATATGAGGTCCATATGCTGTGGAAAATGTCTATCATATGCAAGAGAGCGAGAGAGAGAGAAGAGCAAAAAATGAATATGTCGAAAATGGCTTACACTGTCAAATCCAGAGCCTATGTATACTGTTCGATAATTGTGATAAACAGAAGTCAAGAAACCAATTATTTTTATGCAATTCCACGCATGAAATTGAACTTATGGCATGCTCAAGATGAATGGAAGAGTCAGAAGCTATAAAAATAAAATCATCTTGTCTTTTCTCTCACCTTCTCTCTATTTTCTCTTTTTTAGATTACGTTGACATTCCAAATATTGGAAGAATATATTTTTTTAAGAATTCGGTTAAATATTTTTTAAAATAAATTTAGAAATAAAATTTATTGGAGTCATTAAAAATGAATGACGACAAAAAAATAAAACTAATAATAATTCAGAGACACTAAAAATATTTTGATTTTCTTCGGTTTCATTATGAGCCTGAAACCTAGACTCATCTTAATAAATACGATAACATGACTTAGTCGATCATTGGTTAAGCGGGATAAATAGATTTTTTCTCCTCCAGGAAGAAGCTCGAGTTTTTGACCTCCCCCCCCCCAAAAAAAAACATAATCGACCGCAGAATACGCCCTAGTGCGTATAAATACATATTACCTAAGATCAGTAATATAGTCACCAGTACGCTGCAAAAATTCAGACTAGCTTTCTATCGATCTCCACCAAGTTATAGCTAAAACAGCTAAACGCCCATCCCCAATGCCACCTGTGCTTTTATGTGAGCATCATAATGCATCATATAAAGGCACAGGTGGCATTGGTGTTACTCTTGTGGAAGAAATACACTATATTGACAAACGCATTTGGACAACTTACGTACCATGTAAATTCTGATCCTACCACATGCAAATATTCAGGGAGTGTCTGTGTAAGTCTGGTAATAAAAGGTGGGATGTGCTGCATGTTTCGAACTGTACTTAATGTCAAGATGCTACGGTCAGCTTAACTAACAGACTTCCAATATGGGATGGTAGTTGGGTATCATATAGGAAAATGCCCCGCAAGTTATCAACGGCAGACCTCACAATCAACCTGGAAAATGCTCGAGGAACATTTGTCAGCACTAGAACTGTCAGAGCGTTGCATGCCTTAGATTACCATGGCAGAGCTGCTCCAAACTAGGAACACAGCACCCCCCCCTCGTTCATGGACCGTATATGATTGGAAAAAGGTTCTGTGGAGGAACGAATCACTTCCAAATGTTTCACTCTGATGGTTGTGTTCGGATCTGGAGATTACCCTGGGAACAGATCAGGCTGGACTGCATTCTTCCAACTGACAAGTTTAGTAGAGACTAGTTAAAGATATGGGAGTATTTCAGTTGGATGGGACTTGATCCATTGGTGAATGTGCCCGAAACCATGACGTCTGATGGCTACCTGGTCGTCCTGGACAACTTCATGTTTCCGAAGCTGTGGAAGTACTTTGGCAGTGACTTTTCATGTTTCAGCACCATAATGCTCCATGCCATACTACTGCATGTTCGAGACTGAATTCCACAAAATAGCTTTGAAGTGTTGGCCTGGCCGACTCAGAGGCCAGACCTCAACCCCATCGGACATCTTTGGGATGAATTAGAACATCGAATTCGCTCCAGACCACAGTGGCCGTCATCAACATTAGCAATGGAAGTAGCTTTGAGCGCGGAATGGAAGAATATTCCTGTTAGAAGTATCAGAATTGGTAATGGCTATCATTCAGATTTCTCTCGAAGAAATCTTAACCGAGGTCAAACCAGGAAAAACAGGATCATACCATCATACCGCCACCTCCAAATTTCATATTTGGGGTTACACCCTCTGGTAAGAGATGTACACCGGATATCCCAACACCCACACACCCGTCCATCTGCTCGGCAGAGGATGCAGCGTGATTTGTCCCTCCCTAACGCAGATTTCCATACTTCACGGTCCCACTGTATACGCTATTTGAACCGCTGAAGGGAGATACTGCACGTTTGGGCAATGTGGGGTTTACATAACTGCTGTAGGCATGGAAATCCATGTTGTAAGCCTCGGTTCAGAATGATTTTCTGCAGATTGGTGTTCCAGTCGATTCCCGGAACTCAGTATTCAACGTGTCAGCCCTCGAATAGCGATTTTTACATAATATTCTACGTAGCACCCTACAGCTAGCACTTGCTGTTGACTTCCTGCTCTTCCATCTCAGTATGGTATCAGTGATTGCTGACCAGAGATGTCAATAATTTGCCAAACAGATAGTCCTGGAACATGACATCCTATCAATGCCTCTTTCAGACTTCGTCAGTTTCCTTCTCGCTGCCATTTCACCAGGACAGTTTCACTGACTTTGGAGTATCATATTCTTCCAACTTATACCAACTACAAATTCGTGACTCGTTACATAGCGCAATGCACCTTGCCCATGGGGGTGTCTGTTGACTTTTTTCCAAGCAGTATAAATAAGAAGTGGATTTTCCTGCCTTGAAACTATACCATTTAATCGAGGACCATGATACTGAGTTTTTTTTTTTTTTTATATATATATATACAAAATCTTCTGGCTATATGTACACGTAATATGGAAAAATGTCAGAAATTCTATACTATTGCTTTTGACTGTTGTTCAATTTCAAATCAGGACATTTTATGGGTGCTGTAGGCGCATTCTTTGGGAACTCCTAGCCAATAGTGCTCATCAACCTTTTACAGCTAAAAAAATGCCTACTTTATTCCCTATTAACGAAGGTTCGTCTATTTATTTTTAATCTTGTTCATCAATATTCCCTTCATTCTCATTATATTGTAGATTATTTATGCCATTACTGAACACAATTCTCTCATTTAGCATTATTTTCTTAAATTACTAAATTTTTTATGATATCCACAAACAATATCTTCTTGACAACCCTCTTCCAATGAGGAATGGAAACCACACAACTTGAACGCAGATAACACGCTGCTCTCTTTTTTCTCTCAAAATAAAATTAAAAAAAAAAAAAATAATGAAATAATTTTTTTTTCATTGTATGTACTTTGATCCCTGCATTCTATGCTGAATGACTGAGGTATTTATTCTGAACAATTCCCAAATCTAACCAATTCTCCCTCGACAGTCATCACACCAATATACCACGTACCTTCATGAACACCGTAGAAATCAAGCGTTGTCTTCTATTAACATTTCCTCCTTCCATAAGAACACGAGTAGCATCCAAATACATCCAAATTCAAAAAAAAAAAAAAAAAGAAAAGAAAAAAAAGTTACTCTTCTTAATATAACAAGGTTGACAATACTTAATAATCAGACGTCATGTTGCTGGGACTAAACTTTAACAGCAGCTTTACCATTGAAATCTTGTGAATACCACAACGTGTGAAGTCACTTTTTATACATTAAAGTGCTTAAATACCAATTCTCTCGAGTATGATGACTCTTGGAATAATGCCACAATGCATTCTTGTTTCATTGTTTTTTCGTATTTACTTCATCTTGTTATGGGAAAAGTACAACTCTTTCCTCATCATTTCGGTCAACGTCATTTATTGTTCATTTAGTTCTTCACCTGTCAAGTGATGATGATGAAATACAGCAACATTTTTTTTTGTCTTTTCTCACTAAGTAGTGGTGAAATATTTTGCGAATTACATATTGACTGTACAGAAAACTTCAAAATATGTTTTTGTGTTTCTTCCAACCCCGCCCCCAACCCGAAACGCTCATAAAACGTGTTTCGCAGTAACATCATTACATGGTGACGTCACTCATTATCACACAGAAGTTGAATCGAAAGCCAGTTTTTAGCTTATGTACTGTGCACAGCTTATTTATTGTCAGTTTTAACATATAATAGTGTATCGATTCAAATGGGTTCGCTAAATTTTGACTTCAAAAAGAGTAGATTATAAACAAAATTGAAATGAATCCGTAAGGTTAAGTGGAGCTCGTAAAGTGACAGATTATTTATTTGTCACCAACTGTGATATAATAATTTTGAATTACTTTAAATCGTTTTGCTAAATGTTAGCATTCAAACAGTCTGATTAAAAACCAAAACAGATGAATCAGTAACGTTTAATGATGATCGTAAAGTATATTATATTCCAGCCTGAGATAGCAGATTTTCTTCATCCACTTATAGCAACTCCGTTTCGTTTTGTATGCAGCAAGTATATTGCTGCCAAAGTACAAAAAAAACCACATAATCTAATAAATGCTTATTTTGCAAAAATGCACCTAAAAACAGAATACTAGTGATGATTAGAGAATTTTTAGTTTTAATAAAATTAAGTTATTCTGATCTGGATAATCCTGTTTCAGTATTGCCAATATTACAAAAACAGCTTCTTTCCCATTGACTAGTTTCTTTTTTTGACTGCAATAAGTTAAAATAGAATTGACATTTCTAGTACTTGCATTTGGGAAGTTTACAGAAATTGCAAGAAGATTTGTAGGTTTTGTAGGTCGTTGCTTTAGTAAGAAATCAACAAGATATGAGTCCATGTCGTCAATTATGTTTTCATGACCAGAGAAATAAACCGAAATTTACAGAAGTATATTTTAAAAACCCATGCGTTCTTCTATTTATTCTATGGAAAAACTCCACGGATCAAATTCCTTAGCTTAAGTTGGAAAAAATGATTAAATTTTAGATTATCATCAATTAATTATCTGAAGCAGCATAAAGCAAATATCGATTAATGTGCTGGATAACGACCATAAGAAGCATACATAGAATAATACATATTTAGTTGCTCTGATTGTGCTACTAACTTTTTTTACTTTTGAAAAATTAGACTTTTAAAATTATTTAACTGAAAAGCTGAACTACAGGTAATAAATTAATTAAGGTATAGTGATTAGATAGGCCTTTCCCCTTTGGTAATTAAAAAATAATATGCTCTTTTGTAGAGTAATTGGGAGAACAACGGAACGTTGTTCTTCCAGTTACTCTACAAAAATTACTCTACAAAAGATGTTTTCCCTTCGTTTGGAAAACATCTGAATTCGATTCTCGTCTGATGAGAGCAATCTTTGTATGGGCTTAGTTGAGTTACTGTTACAGTAGGTTCCACTTCTTTCTTATCTTCTGAATAAGAAGTGGACACAGAGGAACAAAACTGCTCCTGCTGGTCTTCGCAAAACATCAGTAGGAATTGTACAGGCATTTGGATCCTTTCTGAGTCAGAAAAAGGAAGAGTTGTTGATGCTTGTTTTGCATTTATTATATACTTCACTGAGGCTGAGAAAGGAGATGATTCTTTGTCTTTAATCATCTTCAAGTATGTTGAATATTTTTCTTGAACCACCTTGATATGCCTACACCGATAGAATAGAAACAGGAAACAATGAGAGAGAGAAAACTCACAACAGATTATGGTCTGAGTTACCGAAAGGAGAGGTGACTTCATTATTATTATTATTATTATTATTATTATTATTATTATTATTATTATTATTATTATTATTATTATTATTATTATTATTATTATTATTATTATTATTATTATTATTATTATTATGTGACACCTCTAGGAAGTCCAAAGACTCATCGAGGGAGAGTGTGCCAACAGCATCGAACGATTAATACTGTTCCAACTACTAACCGCGCTCAAACTTGCTTAACTTTTTGGTGAGCCATTAGCAGCAGAGCTCTACCAATCGACCAACCTTTGCTGGCATACTTGAAGGAAACTGGTTAAGAAAAGATCAAGAATATTAGTTGAGTGAAAAGGAGGTTCTGATTGAGAGAAGGACGATTCGGATTATATTATCTTATTTCAAATGTTTTTTCGTTTCTTCCAGGATGATTATTATAAAAGGAAGACAGTTGGAGATATGGACATTAAAGTCATCTAGGAAGATGATTTCACTGTTTGGTAGTTGGAGTGCAATTAATCAGGTTTCAGACACCAAAAAGCAAGAAATCAGAGTAATTTTGAGAATCTGGAAAGGGATAAAAACAGCAAATGAACGTTACCGAATGCAGAAGAAGAAAATAAGTCAGAAAAGCACGATAAAAATAGGATTTTAGATATGGCATTCTCTGGGATGGAATATCAGATTTCACAAAGGCACAAAGCCACTTTCCTGTCTTAAGGAATCACAGAGGGTGCAGTTTTGACAGTCAAGGTGTATACAGTTGTAGTTGTTGTAGTTCATATGTCAACTTCAGTCAAAAATAGATCAGTTCTGTATGTCTGTAAGTTGATACATCACTTAGGTTGAGTTTATGCTTCGAATACTTGCGGAGTGGATTTTTTAGTTCTACTTTGAGGGAGGAATTTTTAACCTTAGTAGTACTATGGGTGTTTGTTTTTCTTTCTGTGGTTCATTTGGGCGGATAGTTGAAAGCAAGTAGGGAAGTAATAATGTAAAGAGATAAATTTCTGGACATGTCTTCCTTATAGAAAGCATCAAGTTTCCTTGAGGTAATGTATCTGGAGAGCAACCTCCCCCACAAACACATATCACTACTGAATTCTTTCTAGACACGTTCTTGCAGAATATGTGACAGCTAAACACAAATTGAAAACGAAACCTTCTTGTAATAATAATAATAATAATAATAATAATAATAATAATAATAATAATAATAATAATAATAATAATAATAATAATAATAAAATATTTAGTGTGGTTCTATATTTAGCGGAACTGCTTTAACTTATACTCTAAAACGATGAAGCTTTGTGATAATCATAGTATGATTGTCCTATCTTTGAAACTCAGCACTCAATACTACATATATGTAAAAGGGAACAGAAACAGAAAGCCTGCTCTATACAGCAAACATGGAATAAGACGAAGGTCGTCTACCTTAATTCTGTAGAAGAGCTATATATATTGTATTTACTAACTCATTTTTCCAATTAACATTACTTCACCTTTTATATAACAATATTTGCCAAAGAATAAAAAAAGAGTTCTATAATAGTTTATTCGTTGTTTAGTTAGGGTAAAAATTCTTCAACAAGATAACGTCCCTCATACTTGGTGAGTTAATGACTAGATAAACATGTTTGTGTCATTCCCTTTTTATTCCTTCCGTGTAGTAAATAATGAAATCCCACCTAAAAGTTAAAATAAAAGATTTTGGCCTCATTTATGTTTTCATAAGAAACGGCATCCATATTTTCAACAACTGGTCGCTGTTTTTAGCATTTGTTGTCAATAAATTTCTTCTTTATGTTTAGCATATCTGTCATACGATCCCTCCGATAATCTTTAGGGATTTAAGTAGATATTGCCTGTTTATTTCTTTGCATGGTTGTAATAATATTTTTTTCCAAAAAAATCTCTTTTGTTGGTTATTTCATACTGCAAAATGAATAAATAAATATTCATCGCATACATACATCACGTTCTACATGTAGCATGTACCATGGAGAATGTGGGAAGAGTTTTCAATTAATCTCGCATTGTGAAAAGCATTTTAAATATGATTTGTGCGATAGTGTGTCATTTTCCAAACCGCAATGAAAGCAAATGTCTCGAGGTGCCACAATTCAATGAAAACTTATTATAAGGAATGTAACTTTCCATTTTTTTCAATAAGAATTTTATAAATAATCCGTCCCTCCTCCTTTATGATTTAGAAGTTTGATAGTATTCAATATTTGTCCCCAGTCGAGAGCAAAAGCTTCAGTTTTCATAAGAAATTGCAGTCGGTCTCGTTAAATAATAAATAAAATAAAAATTGGCAATGGCGTCGATTTAACATTCTGTCATTTCAAGAACATAAATGTATAAACTTCAGAGTCAACGAATAGAAGCTTCATAAGATAATATTGGATAAATCCTAAATATAAACAATGCCGGTATATAAAACATAAAACACTAAAATGACGTTTGTTCTTCCACTGCTCTCTAACTGCTACGAAAATAGTAAAGAAAAAAAATCGGCTTCAAGTGACGGGAAGGTGCTTGTCGGGAAGATGTGAGTGTCAGTAATTCGAAACACAGCAAGCTTGTGGTAATAACAATAAGATTAACAAATTAAAACAAGAAAAAGCGTTCCTAAAATGACTATTTAAATTACATTATTTTTATAGCTTTTTTTTATAAAACAACTGTCGCTCATCCAAAAAATGACTCACTTCCGTCTACTACTACTACTATTACAGAGATAATATTTATGCTATTATGCTCACAAGTGGTTTCCAGAATGGTTTTTTCCCTTTTCCTGCAGTTTAGCATCCTCTAGCATTTCAACAAACGAGCGTGGCAACAACAATTCTTCGACCAAGATTTTTTCTCTCTGAGAAGCAGTCAAGCCTCCATAGTCGAGATTTGTCATTCTCCAATTATTGTCGTAAAGCAAAAGAAAAAAAAAAGTAACTCTAAAAGAACATCGTCATTCCTAAGAAAGAAAACCTGGTGGTTCTAGTAAAAAATGTTTTTTTTTTTAATTTTTCGGTGTATTAGCAATTGTCTTCACTTTAAAGAACTTTTCTTCCTTTCCCCCTCATTCTTTCCACTATAAAGCATCATGAACCTTTTCCCAAGGCATTTTATAATTTATGATTTAGCTTAATAGAAGAATAAAATTATATGAAGTTACAAGTTTGTTGTGCCTTGTACTTCATAAAGAAACAACTGCTTTGCACGAAAAGAAAAGGAAATTGGCGAAGCAATGTCCCCAAACAAACTAATGATAACTTTCTTACCCCCCCACCTCCCTCCCTCGCTCTACTCTTCACGGTCTCTAAGGCCCTTCCTCTATTTAATCATCGACAGCGGATATGGCGTAATGCATTTTGACAAGTTTCTGAAGAATGCAAGAGATGGAAAACAGTTTTAACGGCTACAAGAAGATTAAGAAAGTGTTTTTCTCCCCTCTTCACGTGGCGCCAAGTTCACTGCCACACGTATCAATAATAGAGCAAAACCACGGACCGTGAAAGTGGTCGCCGTTCTCCCACAAGTGGACCGAACAGGTGATCTTCTTAATGGTCTGGGAATGTTAGCAATATCCTGAGGCGATTTGTTCTTCCACTTCCCTCTTCCGTCCCCTCTAACTATGCTAAGAAAATAGTAAAGAAAAAAAAATCGGCGTCAAGTGACGGGAAGGTGCTTCAGGCTAAAACTGTGCGCTGATTTCATCTCTTGAGAAGTGAGGTTATTAAACAGCCCCTTTACTGGACCTGCTTGCTACGTTATTTGCTCTGCACGAAAAGGCTTCTAATTCTGGGGGCGAAGGTCAAGCAGAGACCAGGTCTACGTCTAGGGAAATTGCAATACTCGCCCTCTGGCCATGGGAACTAACAATTGGTTCCCTGGGTAAAACCCTAACGGAAATACGAAACATGCAGAGCAGAAAATTCTCACCGCCAGAATAAATATGGCGCAAGTAAGCAAACAACTTCTTTATGTTTAGGGTTTAAAATAAATAAAGGAAAATCTCAAAACTAATTAAAGATTTGATGAATCGTTTTATGTTCAATACCGAATTTTAATGAACATTTGAACTAAAAAAGAATGATGCAAGTTAAACTGTCATTGTCGATATGAAAAAAACAATATAATTGAATTCTATCCTTCTCTCATCCGGTTATTGACATTCTGGTATCCTATGATGAACGGTGCTGAATAAGAACTGCTAAGTTGCAAATTATTGATTGGGAATGGCTATTTCATAATTAGATGTTATTCTGAAGACTAAGAAAGTATCCCGAAAGAATGTATTGCTGTTGCTAGCAGTTTTACTACTAACATTAGTTCTGAACAGTTGTGACAACATTTCTTAACTGCTGTAGCTAGTTTACCACAGTAAATTAAGAGTAGATGAGAGGACATTTATCACATTTATCATACGATGTAAATGGTTCAAATTTAAATCAAGTGTTAGAAGCAAATCTTAAGCTGTATACCTGTCACTCGCTTTCAACTTTTGAAGTATGCATTGTGGAACTGCTGACTTGCAGGAACACATGTCCAAGACATGGTTAGTAACCTATAATATTTATTATCTTGGGCAGGCTAAATCTTAGATAATTCGGAAATCCCTTTTTAGATATTAAAATGGGGACACTTCAGCAAGCCACTTAAGACCATCCAATAAACGGATGGATGTCACACCTTGCGATTAAAATCATCGAACACCCTAAGATGTTCGCAAATATCCATAATTCAGTGGGGTTTATATCAAGGCTAGTTCGGCAGCGGAGATGCTATGCACTCAGCCAAATAAATTAATTCTCCAATACATTAGAAGACCCTATAATAACTTGAGATAGATATGAATGTTTCACAATTATAATTACACACTGTAATCTTGCAATCATCATGACAAGTACTAGGTGCAAGCTGATAGGTGTACTGTTATACCTATCAGCTGTCGTGTTCAGAAATACCTAGTTAGTATCAGAAGGCGTTTAACTTGAAACGTTCCTTTTTTGAAATTTCTTTGATTCAAAATTTCATGACCCGTTTCGTCAGTTTCCATTCTGTAAAAATTGCTTCTATCGCTGGTGTGTAAGTCACCCTTAATTTTTTTGTCATTCTTTTTCTTTTTTTAAATTCGGACTTTCTGGTGATTTAGTTGAATTAAATTGTGGTTGAAGCAAGTGAAGCAATAAGGCCAGTGTATTTATTATTTATTTTTTTATGAGGCTGGTTATTTCAGCTTGTACTGAAAAGCGCTTCTTAGTTCTTTACCTCAGAAGTGGATTTCGAATTAAGTTCCAACTGTGAATAAATATCACGTTATCCTAGCAAATACAGTAGGAGGCGCTAATTTTTCTGCAATTTAACTTTCAAAATATTTGACGTTACCTTCTAAGTGATTTTAATATTAACAACTGCAGCATTTTTTTTTTTTCAAACCACAACCCCAAGCTGATCAAGATGCTGAATCACAAACTTTCAGCAATGATCTCACCAAAACATGTAAGCCTAACCAGAAAACCTTGCCTTTTATTCCAGAACTGTATTGCTTTCCACAATAATAACTGTTTATCAGAATGCAGTTGTTACTTGTATTATGACACGATGCAGAGAGTGATTTCCTTTTCAATGTAGCACCTTCACACAGCTATTTTGATTTTTTTTTCGATTATCAGACTGCTGTTTCGAATATTCTGATCCTAATAATTTTTTTCTAATCGTATTGAAGAAATTAGTCCTCTAAATGTGATAATCCACATTCTATAGTCTATCCTACATTCTCGTCGTTTATATTCATGATAAGAATATTTTGTACTCGTTAAAAATAAAGCACATCGTAATCTCATGGCAAAAATACGTGCCAACCTGATTACCCCGAGAAGATAGTGATCTCCCTCTCCAACCACCAAACTGTAGATATGCACCCCACTCTAGATGAATGTCTGTAAAAGTTTTTAGGGGTAGATGATTTTGACTATCTTTGTGGAAAACCACCGCTTCTTCGAGGCTTAAAATATGATCTAACTTCTCGACCTTTTTAGTATCGCATGTAATATAGGTTTAAAAACTTTCGTGGGTAGGATTCACATAAAATATTCTCGAGAGCTTCCTTTTTTTGTCTGTTGTTAATTTCGCAGAAGTGGAAATTGCCTCATATGAAAGGCTATCTAATGACATTTTACCATCTTTCTTCTACTGAAACGATTTGTATTGGCGAGTTAAACAAATAATATTCACTAATTTTATGTAGTGGTTTCTTTGTACAACTTCTTCCATAAATAGATGAAAAAAAATTGATCGATGAGCATACAAAGAACTCAAAAGTCTGTTGCCAGTTTCTCAAATACCTGTTTTCACGTTAATCACCATTTTTATATCATCCCCACAAATGTGCTGTCGCAAAACATATAACAAAATATTGTGGTGTGTACAAAGAAACCACTACATAAAATGTTAGTGAATATTATTTGTTTAACTCGCCAATACAAATCGTTTCAGTAGAAGAAAGATGGTAAAATGTCATTAGATAGCCTTTCATATAAAGCAATTTCCACTGATTGATTAATCGAAAAAAAAAATCTGTAGATGTGTTTTTTTGAGGAAAGAGGTGTCCTCTTTCTGGTACTTGAGGAAAGAGATGTAAGAAAAGCTGTTTTTTTTTCCTTTCTCTCAAAGAATAGAAGTAGGAAGAGGAGAATAAAAAGGACTGTGTATAGATGTTTATGCTTAGAAGAATAGTGACGGTAGAATGGTGATTGCCAATTCGATGGAGCAGAGTCCATGAAAATATATATTAAAAATGTAAGATACAGATTAACTGGATTAACTGGTCACATATTAACTGGATTGCTATTTTCTGGACAGCATCATGCATTGCTATTGTTAAGAAGGATTTTGGCGCATCTCACCAGATGTGTTAACATTATTTCAAGGACTAATGGATTTGGAATTTATGTAATATTAGCTATTGTACCGGTAAGACGTACTGTCTTGAGCATAAAGACCACCAAATTATTTTGAATGAATGATATGCTTTTGTTCCAGGAATTTTGCACTTCCTGGAACAAAATTATTATCCTTAAAAATTATCAAAAGAAAGGGAAATAAAGTGGTTATTTATTACGAGAAATAAGAGAAGTCTTTGTTTTGATTAAAGTTCATTAAGATTGTCCTCAACCTTCCGGAGAATGGCAAAGAGATTAATGTTTAGGACACTAATGATTGCGGAAAATCTTGAAGCTTGTAATGTTTTAGTATTACAAGATCTGTCAGAGGAAAAAGAGGAATGAAATGTACTGTCATCAACTATAGACAGGATTTCTACTTAGTGAGAGAAAGTCAATAACCCCAACAGAAATACTGCAGGATACTCTGCACAGATGGGAATATTTAGAAAGAGAGAGAGAGAGAGAGTCTTCTATCAACACTTAATGAAAGATAAGAGAGAAAACTGGAGACAATTAGTAAAGGACGGAAAGCAGACCTAAAGAAAGTATGCTTCTTTGCCAAACGAGTTCAAATGCCCGAAGATTTTAAGAGTAAAAACATGAGTTTCTTCACACTTTTCTTGGTTTATGTCGAAAAGTGTGTAACGTCGAAATGGAGATGCTCTGCGGAGCGAGAGCAGCGAAATGCATGTGGATGAATACTACTTGACTAGGGAACACATGGAGTGCAAACGATGGGTCGCTGATGACCTTGCCCATTGTTTTCAAGGGAATAAGGCGAGGGAAATGGGCCAATAGTTTGATGGCTTACTTTTAATCTCTCCCTTTTACTTTGGGGGTTGAATAGTTGAATGCAGCGAAGTGTGGCAAGGAATTTTTGAGCCAAAGCAGAACAAAAAGAGGAAGCCCCGAAATTTTTGCATTCTCTAACACGATATCGGATCTAAATAGATTTAGTTGTGGCAGAGAGGAATGGATGAGGTTGCCAGATGAAGTTCTGTAAAATAATTAGTATTCTAAGAGAATTGGAAGAAGAGTATAACTTTGTTACCTCTCTCTCTCTCTCTCTCTCTCTCTCTCTCTCTCACACACACACACACACACACACACACACACACACACACACACACACACACACACACACACACACACACACACACACACACACACACACACTACCAAACAACAAGTTTACATTTAAATATACAATATGTGAGTCTCACTCAAGATTCACAAAAGGTTCGATAATTTGTTCTTCTTCTAGAGAATAAACAAGGAAATGCATCATGCCAGGAAGTGGATGGCTCGTAAATAGTATTATGCCGCTCTTCCAGATATAGATATATGGTTAAGGAAGATGGACGATACTTTGTTATTTGTTAATTTAATATAGATTTTTATTTATTCAAATTATACACAAATCTTATTTATTGTTGTTATACAAATTTTGAATATTACAAACAAGTTTCTTGTTATAACAATTATAATAAATTAAATTTTACGGTGTATTTAATTTTACTAACAATTTACAAAACAGAAAGTAAAATTTTACCCGTTACTGTATATCATACAACTTATTTATTAAAATTAAAACCTTTCATAACAATGCACTTAATACGTCTGAAAAAGTAGAAAACTTAAATGATAAATTACCGTTGCTAAATTCAGAGTAAATGTTTTGAATGTACATTTTGCGTGAGAAACATTGATAAGCGATTGGTGAGTTTTTGGAATGGATCCAGTGTCACAGTATTAGTATTCCAGTCCTCCATAGAGTCTTGGCTCGTCGCGGAAGGTCCTTACACACTACAGTACTTATCATACTTCACTTTAATATCGTTCAGCGTCGTTACGTTTACCACCCATTCCATTCTCTTACTCACCACTCTCCACTTAGCAGATACTGACATCAGAGATTAAATAAATTCTCCAGCGGATTCAAAAGTACTCACAGACGAGTGAAATATCAGCTATATCATGGATACTAAGATGCTAGTGCATCTAATAAATCTAAAGTTAAGAACGCAATAGATCATTGACTCGAGTTTACATAACGCCTTTTTGCTATATTAAGCAAACCAGATTTTTACAAACATAGTCTACTCAGGATATATTACACATTGACGGAAACTGTAGACTAATATACAGGGTGGCCATAAAATAACTTTCCCTCGTTGGAGGCATCTGTAGCTAAAACCAATAAACGGAATGAGACCAAATTTTATATTGAGACTTTTGAAGGCATGGGGAGATGATTTCCGCGAAAAAAGATTTAATACCAAAAGGAGCCGATAGGGGAAATTTTGGCGCTGGCGGATCCGAAAACAAGCGGATGATAAATTCATTAAAGGCAAATAAAAGAAATAATAACATTTAGACCGTGTAAGCGACAGCCGCGTCACTCATTCCAGCTGGATATGTGGCGCGTTACAATGATAATAAGAATAATAAAAATTAGACGAAAACAACAACTAGCGAGAGACACAGAAATTACTGTAGTGATTGAACTCACAGGAAATAATGTTTTATTTCCTGTGAGTTCATTTATTCAAAATAACTCACAACTGTGAGTTATTCATCAGAATCAGGATCCCCTGGACCACATACACAATTTTGAATGTGCATTCCGTCCTCTGCCAGTTCTAACTTCTAGTGATCCAGTTTCTTCAAACTTCTTAATCATAGCGCTCAGTGCTACAGCTGACATATGACCTGTACGCAGGTTATGAAGCCTTCTAAATTCCCGAAGGGCCGCTACGGCATTGCATTGTTGAGCTGTAATTGCATTGCATTGTTGAGCTGTGATACTTGGAATTGGTGAGCTGCTGTCACGTACGCACAGTAAAATTTGCATAATCCTTTTTACCTGTGTTTACTGCAAATATTTGACTGCTTTCGGCTCCGCAAGCGCCAAAATTTCCTCTATCGGCGACTTTTGGTACTAAATATTTTTTTCGCGGAAATCATCTCCTTCAAAAGTCTCAATATAAAATTTGGTCTTATTCCGTTCATTGGTTTTAGCTACAGATGTCTCTAAAGAGGGAAAGTTATTTTATGGCCACCCTGTACTTCTCCACCTCAGTAATACCTGTGTATGATGGTGCGCTCGCGCATATTTACACACACACACACACACACACACACACACACACACACACACACACACACACACACACACACACACACACACACAATTTCACACGCATCTTTGTCATTGTTGTGAACTCTGAGCTAATACTCCCACCATATAATAATTCAAGATGGATGGAAGGAGACAAAGTAGGCTAACTACCTTCATATAATTATAGGCTACTAATCTAAAAGTAGACGCTCATGGTGGAGATAACCTGACTATTGTAGGGCAAAAGTTAGTTTCTAGTTGTTTAGTTTTGTATAACGGTAGATTTACCCTAAAATACACCGGTGCTTTAGCTGTTTATCCAAACAACAGCCAAAATATGCTGCTTTATGCTGTTTTATTTTTGACTGCACGTGTAACAGCCAAAATAATTTCCAGAGAATTTCAAAGCTTCTGAAATTTGATTGTTGATAATAATAATAATAATAATAATAATAATAATAATAATAATAATAATAATAATAATAATGTGTACTTTCAGTATATGAAAGTTATTTGTGATAATGTGTCACAAATGATAATGTTACACAGAAAATGTTTATGAGCATATTAAGTTCGGAAAATGGTCTATGCAAAACCAGTTTATGAAAAGAAAAAGAAAAAAACGTACTAAGTTTGGCAACACCCACCACAAGTTGAATAAAATGAACAGTAGCATATTTAAGTCACATACAAAATTTGCAAACTGATTTCATCTTGAAAATTTAATGTTGTTGGAAAGAAAATTTTCGATTTCTTAATGTATTTAGTTTTGAATAACGAAATATGTAATTTATATTACAAAAATGCAAAGCTCATTTACACATAAGGGAAACACTGATACTTATTTTAAAAAAATAATGCATATGAAGTATAAGAGTCTTTTAACGATTTAATGTGACACATGTACACTGAGTAGACAGTTTATTAATTAATGGCTACTTAATATCGAGACGATACTACCATGGGTATTCCCAAGGACCATATTAATCCAGAGAATTAACTTCACCAGACTTCATAAGAAACCATTCTATAAATTTCCTGTCACAAGCGAGAATAAGAAATTGCTATAGTTTAAAAATTGAGTCTTGCTTCCGAAAATCTCGTTCTATTACATCCAAAAGATCCTCAGTGGGTTTGAAATCTAGTGATTGAGGGGACCAGTCTGTCAAGCTAAGGTCATCATTACGTTTTTTGCCATTTCTGAATGACACCTGCTCGAAGACATGACGTGTTTTCCTTTGATATTGTCCTTCGCATTCAGGGCAGGGTCAACATAATCGGATGTACTTCATTGGCAATGATGTATATAGCCAGTATGGTTCATTCCTTTCACTACCAGTGTCAAAGCGATCTAATGGCTGCTATAGATATTCCTCAGAGACCATCACTTTTCCGCTACTGGCTTCTATTATTGTAACCAAATATTATGGTTCCGTGTTGTCGTATCTTGTCCTTCAGTCCTTATGAAATAACAGAAACGGAGATTGATCATCCCATGAGATCTCTCCAGTTCTCTAGTGTCCATTGCTGATGTTCCTTTTCTTATTTAACTTTAGTTTTTCTTTTTGTTGTACACCCATGCTGCCCTTAATGGTCGTAATGCCATTCACCATCTCAGACAATGTTCGAAGCTTTCGAATACGCCTCTCTGTACTCCAGATTGCAAGCGTAGTCATTGACCATCTGTAGCACGTTCACTGGACTTCACGTCTGCCTTTAGCATCAATCAGCTGTCACTGGTCACATGCCCGATGTTGACTTCATATTTTCTGTTTATCAGGTCATTCTCGGTATATCTTAGCCCTTGTTGCGTATGTCATCCTAGCAAAATAACCGTTTCTGTGATATTCTCATCGGCCATCTGGCTCCAGCTGTCATTCTCTGTCGAAGCTAGTCACCTCACCTTTGCTTATTATCACTTGAATGCAGATAGAATTCGTGCAGGCCGTCTGCTACCTGTTTATATCCGATACTTGCCATGTGTCGTTGCAACAATCTTACTCGTACACAGGAGACGTTTCAGAACGTTTAACTCTGGACTAATAGAGAAGGGCGATTCTATTTACTAATGGGATGTCTGAATGTATACAATCGAGTTAGAAAACTGGGATTATCAGTTTAATCACCCCTTTTTTCTTTTTCTTATTTTTAATTTGACTTTATTATCAGTAAGTTATTTTTCGGTCATACTGCTTGTGCTTTTCGCACGTGCGTGATGATTATGGGTGTTTGGGACAACGGTTGCAAGGAGAAATAAGAGAAAACAAATATTTTGGACTTTATACGGATTGACTGAATTAAGTGACTGACACATTATCACAAAAAAGTATTAAATATTGCTAGTTCCTATAAGAGTAAAACTAATAAGTGATAATATATCTTATTGTAAACGAAAGCGATCGATTCAGATATGCGAGCTGACAGAGTACGTTCATTGTAATTAAAGTTTCTGTCTTTCTCTTAAATAAATAAATGAACCTCGTTTCTTCTTTTGATTTAGCTCTAGACAGCTTTGCGAGTCTAAAATATATATCTTCAAGTGTAGTCTTGAAAATACGATTTTTTAAACTCTCAATATAAAATGTACGCATTCAGATCCTAATTTTAAAAGCATATATTTCAAAAGCCCTTTTTGCTATTAACATTATGCTAGTTTTGTTCTAGTATGCACGCAATCATACAAAGATTTAAAAAAAAGGATAAATACTGAATTCAATAAACACTTTGAAAATCAGTAAGTAAACTTAGGAAGTGTATATTTCGCTTCGTAATATTTTTCAATAAGTCCCATAACGAAGTCTACACATATCGAAAAAAAACAATAAAGCATAGAAAGATGGTATTGCTGATAGTAAAATGAAGTCATAGTGGACTCAGGAGGAATTTATATATATATAGGTTCATCAGATCGAAACCATCTGAGCTACGGAGGCACAACTTCAGTATAGTACTGTTATTTTCTTTGACTAATCCTTGTAAAGGGATGTCCAAAGCGTGATCTTTATACCTGGCACTTCATAATGACTGTGGCATATCTATTTACTGAATTAACGGAGACATACGTTGGCAGTTCTTTTTGTCCAAGGCGAACCAAGTTTCAGGTGTGTGGCTTATACACTCTTGAATGTGTAAAAGGACACAATCGAGAGTGTATAATCTTTTTATCATGACCGACAACCCTTATCTACAGTTAAGTGAATAAAGGTTGTTGGTTTGATATGTGGTTTAGGAATGATCTGAAGATTACACAGTTGGCCTGATTATCTGAGTGAAGAGCAATACTCTCTCTCTCTCTCATAAGCTGAACAACCTGTTGCGATGGGATTACCATTAAAAAATAATAACAAGGTCTTTTTCGCTGAACTACATATCTTGCTTAACGGCGCTGCAACACATACACTGACTTTATGGACACCTATTGTCACTGTGGAAACAAAGAAACATTACACACAGACACACGCGCACGCGCTCGGGTGCGCTATAAAACCAGCACTTTCCTAGCAACTTTGTAGTAAAGATGTTGCAAAGAACTGAGTTCAGATGCCGCCTAGGACACTAGGAACTATGATAATAGGATTAACAGTTCATAGGTACAGAAATTACGTTAACAAGCTATGTGTTCTCAACAGATTAGTTTGCCTAAATATGTGAAGAAAAATGGAATGTTACAGAAACACAATGATAAAATAACATTATTGGCTTTTTTTTTTTTATGAAACAAGTGCTTCAGTGAGGGGGGTGGAGTTCCTGTTTGTGGAATAATTTTCTGAAGGATTATGATTATGTTAAATTTATGACATAAACAAAGGAATGCATCCAAAAATCCGAAAAATGATGTTACGTGATATACGGGTAAGCCCAAACTAAGTTTCCTGTTCGAAAACATCCTTTTGAAGCGAACTAGCCGATATCACGCAGAAGTTCTTTCAGTCACCGATAAGTTGAAAAATCGATTAAGTTTCTTTTTTTGTTTGTTTGTTTTCTTTTTCTTTTTTTTATAATAGCGTATAAAACTGTTTAGGAAGAAGGTGCTTTCATGCCTTAATTTTTAGAGTCCTTTATTAAACCTCTCAGATAAGAACTCCAGTAGAGAATAATAACTTAAAGGGGAAGATCTTCTATACATATGAATATACGTGTACACATCTCATATATATCGTCACATAGCTGAAAATATTGCCGTGCATAATCCAATCCGCAAAATCGCTCTCCCACTGCGTTAACAAGAATTCCTTAAAGCAAATTCATAAAGTTATGTAAGTACTTGTTTAGAAAATGACAAAGGGCTGGCTGTCGATCTGGAAAACTTGATCCACACCACATGTCTCGCAGGTGTTATTCAGCCATTTGCTTGGTGAACCAGTTCTGAATCGAGAGGAAGTAGCTGCCGTAGAAAACCAGCAGCCTTGACAGTTCATCTGATGTGGTGTCAAAAACGAAATCACTTCAGGGTCAAGTGCACTAGATTCCAGACCGCCTCGCTCTTCATTCCCACCCCTCCCTCTGTGCTGAAGGGTGTGGTGTCCTACTAAACCCGGTATCCGCCGGCCGTCTATTGGGGTGTGGTAAGATTGGAGACAAGCTTGCGGCGTTCTGGCGTTCTCACAGAAAACCAGAGGTACGTTTTTGCGATCACATGCAGATCGAAGCCGCAGGCTGCGAGCTACTTAATCCTAATTGTTAGGTCTAACTGAGGCTGCACCTTCGTTTTTTCCCTTCAAGCATAGGTGGTGTTGGGGCAGCGAAATTCGGGGTTCTTTGTTAAGTGTAAATTTATCTCCTACCTATTGGTATTATTAGAGGCTTTGGCTCGTCATCAATTTATAGCGAAGGTCATTTGTAGGTCTGTATATTTAATACCTGTAGATACATATCTGGACACACCTCGAGAGATTCATTTGTCTCCTAATGTGAGGGTAGATAACATATGTATTCAGCTAATTCTGTTTCCATTTAGAATAAATAAGACTGAACTTCACTTTGAATTTATATATATAACCTTCTCCAATTATGGTTTTAATATGCTGATTGCTCACAACAGCAGCAAATGCGTGAAATATTAATCTAGAAATAACTATCGTCATTATACGATAGCTGGCTGTGTTTAAAAAATTCTCCCTTATTATATAAATTACCTGTCGGAGACCCCTGTGTACCACACAATTATTGTTGTAGTATCTAATGCTTAAATGCATTTATTATTTAGCTACTGGTATAGTAGTCTATCCATAAATTATGCCCATAAATATGTATAGAGCAGTAGGGAAAGGCAAACTTTCTTTCTTAGAACAGATGTGAATCGCTTAACTAATATACACGAAGCAAATGAAATGGAATATACTTGGAAAGATCACCTTGGCGAAACTTTCTCACATCCTCACATGCAATGTAAAAATGTAAGAAACATTTTCTCACATATAGTGTGAATATTCATACTAATCCCCCCTCCCCCTCAATGTTCTAACTTTGAAGAACGTTATTGGAATGAAGCTAACAGAGGAAGTGAAAAGGAGGGGGGAATGAGAAGGAAAAGCGAGAATGGTATGGTATGGTGGATTTGGAGTTGAACTAAGTATTGACCATGTATCGATTTCAAGAAAGATGGGAGGGTTGGGTTAGGTTATTATGAGGCCTGTGTATTGTCTGTTAATTGCGGGTGTTCTGGATAGTTTATCAGTTTGGTTGGGATGATTATGCCTAATTTCCGCAAGGGAAAAGAAAAGAAAAAACTTCCACCTCCATATGACAACGATGGAGATGGCCTTCATTTTCTAGTTCACTACATTTTCAGAAACCCTTATAAAAGATTTTTTTGCTTCCCAGAGGGGATTCAAAACCAGGTCTTTTAAATCGGCAGGCAGTTTTGTTACATAGTAAGCTAGGGATGCTTCTTCAAATTAATGCTGGACGTCGGTTGATTAGTAGCCGGTGGTCACGGAAAACGGAAATTGACTGGCGGGGTTACAAATTGTGAAGTGTATCGAGGAAATCAGTTGTAAATTACCCGGGTTTCTTTTTTGGATAGAATCAAGAATGTTTAAGAAAGTTTTCGATGTCTCCCCATTAGGCAGTGTAAATTTGAAAATGTGCAAGTTGCTCAGAAGAGAGGTAACACCGAGAATGAAAGAGGATGCTACGTTTCTTTCGGAAGTTATAAATACGTCAGGGAAATTTGTGCCAGGGAAAGGATGAAAACAGTTCGAAATGAGATATCTGATCTTTGACATTATGAAATCCTAAAGATTTTATTATCCGCATGGCTTTTAACGTGTTCAAATTTTAAATTTCTAAAAATATCAACAGTTCTTTTCAATGCGTTTTTTGAAGTTCTATTGATGTGATTGATATCAGAAAGAAAAGAAAAGATATCAGAGAGAAATATCAAGCTGAACTAGAAAATAAGATCAGCAGTATTGATATTGATAGACTTCTAGAAGTAATCTGGACTGATTTAAGAGAGAAAATCAAGGAATGTGCTAAACGTCTTCTGGGTGAGGCAGAGAGGAGAGGAGAGGATGGAAGCCCTAGATTACTGAGAAAGTGATAGAAAAAATGGAGGAAAGAAGAAAATGAAAGAATAAGAACAACAACGGAGCCCAAGTCAGATATAAAGAGATCAATAAACAAGTAAAAATCCTGGCTAAAAAGGCAAAGGAAAATTGGCTTAATCAGGTCTGCAAGGAAATAGAAGAAAATGATACAGCAAAGGACATGAGAACGGTCTATGAAGGCTTGAACTTGAATTTCAGTGAAGAAGAGAAGGATAAAAAGCGGTGCTTTGAAGGACGAAAGAGGAAAATTTTGTTGGAAAAAAAAAGGAAAAAAATGATAAGGTGGAAGAAGTATGTAACAGGACTTTATGGAGATGAAGATAATCTGGAATGTGATCAAATAGAAAATGATGATACCCCAGAAATTAAGGAATGGGAAACCGAAGCAGCCATTAAAAGAATAAAGGATAGGAAAGTTCTAGGAGTAGATGATATTCAAGGAGAGCTGCTGAAGGCATTAGGAAAGGAAGGAATAAAACTTCTATCCATCGTCTTTAATAGAAATCTGGAGGAGGATAGAATACCTGAAGACTTCTTAAGATCTATTTTTATTCCTATTCCCAAGATTACAGGAACGATAGATTGCAATAAGCATAGAACTATCAACTTGAGCTACGTTGCGAAAGTCCTAATTAACATAATGTATAGAAGTATGGAACAAATAATAGAGAGAGAATTAAATGAAGCACAGTTTGGTTTCAGGAGAAAGGGCGGAACCAGGGAAGCTATTACAACACTACGGATAATGGGAGAAAGAACGATAGAGTGCAATAAAGATTTATATCTATGCTTTGTGGATTACGAAAAAACTTTCGATAATGTTAATCACGCTGTTTTATTTGATATTTTGCATAAAATAGGAATAGATGAAAAAATTATCAGACTGTTGTTCAGAATATTTAAACTTAAGAAGCCAGGGTTAGAATTGAAGGAAAGGATACTGAATGGATCCCCCATAAGAAAGGGTGTGAGGCAAGGGTGTGGAATGTCCCCACTCCTTTTAAATGTCTATACTGAATGGATGAGGAGGGAGGCTTGGAAGATCTGAAGGATGGAATAAAGATAAATGGACATCTGATAAATAATATAAGATATGCAGATGATATTGTACTTATGAGCAAAACAGAGAAAGGTTTGTAAATAATTTTGAATAGACTGAACAGGGTTGAAAATGAGAGATATAAAATGAAAATAAACCTTCAGAAGACAAAAGTGATGAAGATTTCAAGGAAAGGAAATGATGGGATGGAAAATGGGATGGAAATCATTTTGAACGGACAAAGAATAGAAAATGTAAAAAGTTTTGAATACCTTGGGAGGTGGATAACAGAAGACAGTAGATCTAATTATGAAATTAAGAACAGAATTAAAAAGGCAAAAGCAGCATTTTTCCAAATATATCACATATTAGGAAATTTTAAGAACCTCTTCATTGACTGAAAGAGTGAGCAATGAAGAGGTTCTTAAAAGATTCAAGGTGAAAAGAGACTATATGGCTAGTATCCAAAGACGTGTCCGGACAATTCATCGCAGACAATTCATCGCGGGACAATTCATCGCGGGAACAATTCATCGCCGAGACAATTCATCGCGGGGACAATTCATAGTTGGGAAATTTCATCACAGAAAAATTCATCACGCGAACTATTGATCGCTGAAAATGTTGTTCGCTAGAAATTTGAATTGATATTATATGAAAAGTTTATCGATATATATAAGAAGATTCCCATCGCTGACATGAGGAGCTTAGGATCTTTCTCAGACATAGTCAAGTCAAGCCAGTCTTGGACGAGGGCTGCAGGGTTTTTTCTCCCCAGTTTATATGGGATTTTTCCTCCCGCAAATAGGCAAACTGGCCTTGTAAACGTAACGGTTCTACGGACATTGGTTGCACTGGGAGGCATAGGCCAACCACCTTATCTTCGTATAATGGTTGCGGTTATAAGGAACAGAAACCCTCGATACCGTGAAGGTAAAAGGGATAGATCTCTGTATTATTTATTTAGATTTTCATAATAATTTTTATTCGTATACAGTGAAAGTAATATTTTATTGATCGGCGAGTTTCCTAATTTCTGTTTCGTCTTAAAATGGTATAAATATTCTTTCTTACTTTGATACTACATATTCTGTTGTTGGAATATTAATATTTACAAAATTATAACCGCAACCGTTATACGAGGATAAGGCCTCCCAGTGTATCCTGTGTCTGTAGAAGCGTTATCTTCTCAGCGCCGGTTTGCTGTTTGCTTGCGGGAGGAAAAACCCAAAATAAACTGGGGAGAAAAGCTCTGCAGTTCTCGCCCAAGACCGGCTAACTTGGCTATGTCTGAAAAAGATCCTACACTCCTTACGTCAGAGACGGGAATCGAACCCAGCACACTCCTTTCCCAGGCATATGGTTGTGAAGCAACCAATATGCCTGGGAAAAGTAACCGCGCGGACTAATACATAGATACATAATAAAATTATATTTTGTGAAATTTATCTTGCACTGCATTTATTTTTTATATATCGGTATCAATGCAATTCATTTCAGTTTTCTAGCGAATAACATTTCCAGCGAATTTTTTTCAGCGATCAATAGTTCGCGCGATGAATTTTTCTGTGGTGAATTTTCCATGCGATGATTTTTCCTTCTGACGAATTGTCCCTGCGATAAATTGACCTGCAATAAATTGTCCCAGCGATGAATTGTCCGTGAACCATCCAAAGAAGATGGTTCGTTCATCTTCTTTGGAGCAGCATTTGCAGGATATTTGATGAGCGGTTCTTCTCGAGAGCTCCCCAGAATAGTATTGCAGGGGATGGTGGAGGGAAGGAGAGGAAGAGAAAGACCCATTGCAGGAGCAAGTGTCTTACAAAAGCAAGAGATATAGAGGCATGGAAGTGAACTGTTCATCAGCTGCAACTAGTGTGACTAGATTAAAAATTTGGTTTTGGGGTATCATACATAGATTTTGGGGTATTCATGGTGAGGATTTGGGGTATATTCATGGTAAGGATTTGGGGTATTCGTGATTAGGTTTTGGGGTATTCATTATTGGCCTTGGGGATAATCGCACTATCAAACATAAAGAACGAACAATTATAATAAGATTATTTTATTTCTATATTTGTAGATTTTCACAATATACAATTGCATGAAACACAGAGTTGGTCAAATTTTGGTACAATTAGTCAAATTCATAGCAAGTCTTTAAACAAAATTTAAATATTTTATTTTGGGCAGTTATGAACACTAATGTAATCTTTTAGAAATATTCTCAACTTGTTCTTTGCATAATCATTTACAATATAAATTCGGTAAACCTGATTTATTTTATCAAAAGAGAAGTATTTACCTAACAATATTTTTTATTCGAGCGAATTTCTTTTAGCAATTTTTTATTTTTTAATACAACCGCATAAAATTATTTGCATGACATATTGTAATTGTTTTTCACCAGTAATTCTCCCTTAACAGTTTTTAGGTCTAATCTGTTCCTATCCTTTTTACAAGAGTTGAACATTAAGCTAAATACTCTCACTCATTGCATTTGAGTGAGGCAAAGCAAAAACAAAATTAATAATTTTTTCAATATTAGGTACATCACATGCATTTAAAAATTTTATCCAAATGTCTGCGATATTTTTGAGTTCTTTTGTGTCAATATTTTAATGAACGATTTTAACAGAACGTACTCTTCACATAGCAAATCAATATTAATATTGGAAATTTTAAATAAATCTATAACTTTTAAGAAAAGATCAAAATGTGCCACTTCATGTAATTTGAATATATTAAGATACTCATACTTATTATTTTCAAAACAAAATCTTTTTTCAATATACTGAATTGAAATTTTCAGAAAATCGTCTGTCCTTTTCTTAAACAAATTTATCTCTACTGGTTTGCGACAAGATTTCAATTTTTGTATAGCAACGAATCCATAAAAATGATCATTTAATTTAGAAAATAGAGAGTTTCTTAGATTGGCCATTAGGTTAAATAGTTCTATTATAATTGGACCATCCTGCTCTATGTTACAAATTACGATTTGGACACAAGTTGCTGCATTTGAAAAGAAAGAAAGGTAGACTTCAGCTAATTCGTTCGAAAAAAATCTTGTTAAATAGGTGGACATCTTTCCAAAGATAGAAAATAGTTTTTCACTGGCTCAAAATTTTTGTTTAGCCTATCTACTGCTGGAGTGAGTGACAACCATCTTGTAGGAACATGACGCATTAGATCTGAATATTGTCGGTCGCATTCATAATGTTCTTTTAAATTTTCTAACCTTTTACTATGTGAACTAAATTCATTATATCTTTTTAAAATTACACATTCTATATCAATTTCTAAACAGCTTGTAGCTTTTCTTGTTGCTTTGTGTAAGACATGGCAAAGACACCCCATATCTATTAAATTTCTTTAATTCTATAAATACACTTTGATTAATACGAAAATTTATATTAGCGTTATCACCGCAAAAACTAACAATGTTCTCGGGATTTGAAAAGTGAAAAGATGTGAAAAGGGTTAAAGTAGTATTTATATACTTTATTGTCTTACGTTAATACAATGAAATAAAAAAGATCTCAAATAGTGACCGCGGGAGCCCGTACTCCCTCTCGTTTCGGACCTGTGAGAGGTGCCGTGCATTACAAAGTAAGCATAATATAAATATCCTATAACGAGCTATATAAGTAGGATACAGAGTTGTTTTTCGAGTCGTTGAGAATGCATTTCAACAAAATATTTACCTGCGGCTAATTTTCTTCTTATATAATCACCTAAACTTGGTATTATATGATTTGTAGCGTTTACATTTTGTTTACTTGGTGGCATTCACAGTCAAGACTGAAAAATGGATATTATGTCCGAAAAACCGAAAAGAGGTATTCTTCATACCCCATTTAAGATTTTACAAAAGGGGTATTTTATAAATTTAATTCAGTAAATGGGGTACGCCTGGCCACCCTAGCTGCAACCCTCTTAAAAGAGGAGGCCACAGGATTAGATTAAATTGATGTGATACAATGATAATAAAAAAAAAAACTCGATATGATGTATAGTAACGGTGTAGATGGAGGATTAGTTAGTGTACAAGGTGGTTTGTGTGGTGTACAGGGGCCTCCACTATGAGTCCTTGGACTCCTTGAAGATGTCACATAAAATAATAATAATAAGGGGGATTATCATTTCGTGAATCTCACAAATTCGGAAATTCCTCCTCACTTCGCTTTTATTTGGGCAGTTTTTATTCTAAGATATTAAAGGACTCCCATTGGTCCATTGCAAGTTTTTATCGATTCACCAAAAACTGTTGCAGGGGTGCCCAGAATTTGGAACACAGAATTCCAAAGTGAAATTATGACATCACGATAACAATCTATCTAAGACTCAGAAACCAGTTGCATTTTAACTGTTTTTAGCTAAATTTTAAATTTTAACGATTTGTTATGTTTTTGAGAAAGCATTCTTAATATGACGTTATTAATTCCAAATCTTGATATGTATATGAAATTTGTGCAGTTAATACGCTTAATTTTTTGTTAATCCAAAGTATTATATACGTAGATTTTTAATTTAGAAGAAAACTTAATTACAGAGAGCTAGTTTATTTGGCTGACAAATGTATGTAGTCACTGTACATTACATATTTGCATCATAGACGTCTTTTTTATTTTTTTCGATTGTTACAACAGCTGGTAACTCAACATGGTAACTCTCATTAACTGATGTTGTTTTATAGAAACAGAATTCCGGGCTTGATGCCAGCTTGGGAAAAGACAAAATGATACTGGATGTTCTCTCCACTCTTACTGATAACATCTTAAGAGCAACTGTACCAATCTCTTTCAAATTCTTAAGCAAAACGACCGATCGTTTTTCATGAGTTGTGTCCATACCATTAATTATGTTATTTATGGCAATTTTAGTTCATTTAGCGATGTACTTTGCTTCAGAACGAGACAGTGAATTCGATATAACCTATCCACGACAAGAGCATCAAGAAGTGTTTGGAACTTAAAGAAGTGTTTTGAATAGGATATACGTACAGACCGGTTTGCTTAATCGATAACTGGCAATACTACACTCTATCAGAGTTTATATTAGTCGACAGATAAATGCTACAGGGGAAAATTTAAAAAACATTAAAAAAAGAAAGAGAGAGATATTATTTCAATGATCAACGTAACTGACCATAATAACTCACTAAGTGATGTTCACAGCTGCCCCCTCGGTGAATACGGGGAAGTGAATATATCGCTTGCGTGCGGCGTGAAGATTTTGCTGTCAGCCACAGGGTCGTGTCGATCACATTAGCCAAAACTGAACGCTCAATTTTTCGGCTGTCCTACGAACGTGATCTACCCAAGATCGATCATGCAGCTTCCGAAATGCCTGAAAGACGTTCATGTCAGTTATGAGATCCGAATGACACATCATTCATGTAGGTCAGCAGGAGGCCTTTCTCATTCGTCTTTACCGCCTTATTATAAAGCAAAGAACATATTCAACTCATTCGAATCTATTTTTTGGATAGAAAGAAGAGTAGCAGATGTGCAAGGGAAAAGCTAGAAAAACATGGTCGAAGAAAAAACAACAACAGAAAAAAAAACTTAGGTTTTATGTTAGGAGCTATCCTTAACAGATATCACACTTTAGGGGGAGAGAAAAGTTTTGAAACATGTGACATTTTGTAGCTGCAAAGTAAATTTAATCATGCCGTCATATTACGAATAAGTGAAAGAATTTTATTGATGTTTATTTTAAAATCTTTAAGATATCCAAAAATTTAAATTTTGAATATCAATAGAATCCAATTACGAATTTAGCATACGATTTCAAAACTTATATAATAGTATGGATATTATCTTTAAGTATTGAAGTTACGAAAATAGCAATAAATTTATATATAAATTTTATTTGGTAAAGTGACTTTCCATAAAATATTTATTTCTTAATTTTTTAAGAAACTGTTGACATGAAGGATATGAAACTTTGTGGTTAAAAGAGTCAACATTTCATACAGAATTCACTGCTGGATTTTAGATCAAACTTCGACTGCAATGTAAAGCTGAACCTTTACCCTGTAATATTAAAATGTTTATGGAATAAATTGTTATTATTCAAGTTAAAAGCTTTCTTAGAAGACTTCTAATTTCATTGTTCAAACAACACGCATTTCATTTGATTTATATCTATTGCTTGTTCCATTTTCTATTTAGTCACCTGTATATTCAATACAAAAACACCACACGGAATTTAGAACGCTAAGAACTCGTATGTAATCTATTGACTCAGTTTACTTACATGTAAACAGATTATTTGCTACAAAAGTGTACAGCATTTTTACGTATAAAGTCTACACTTTCATTGCGCAATCATCGTTATTCTTGAGCAATATCTGGTCTTTTATAGTTTGTGATTCCCAGCGTGGTCGGTTGTGTTTTTCATTTTTCTGTTTCAAGACTGTTATTGATCATCGGGCTGACATTTTAGATGGCATTTGGTTTGTTCGTGAATAAACGTTTCCAGTATTGTATGACACCAATTAGTAACGCGCTTATGACTTCGATATCACAGTAACAGATTTCCTGTTCTCTGATTGCAGGGAACATTTATACCCTCCCCACTCATGAGTTTCATACCGGTGAAACAGGCTATAAAGAAGCTAAACTGTAATTCTGCGGTAAGATGAAAGATGTTCGTTTCAAGCAATAAATAACCATTTTTTACCCGTCTAAGCTCAGTGACCCTGTTGTCATATTGTCAATAATGTTATGTCATAAGCACTGACTTTTTGAACTCAGTTTTAGAATTCTAGGTTAAACATGTTCTGCTTTAACTGAGGAATGAGACAAATTAGAACTCAGAATCAAATGGCATGCATGAAAAGAGGTGCTAGTTTCACGCATCTCTTTTCTAATTATGTCTAACACAAATATAGACATTCAAAACAATTTATTAGTATCGAATTAAGACAGCATACTGAAGGAATAGCCAGAGGCTATGAACCTTATTTGTATTTAAATTACATATATTGATTTTATGATATTAATACATAATTTGTATAAGTGATTTTAGTTTAATAAAGCCTTAAAAATATCAAAATATTCAATAGAAGAAGCGTACGACAGCTGTAGAGATTATACGAGAACAACAGTCTCTCTCTCTCTCTCTCTCTCTCGTCTCTTTCTATTTATTTATCTGAGGTCTAACTTAGGTTAAACATAAACGTATCCTATTATAATTAGGAAAAAGTACTTAAGCTAGTAGGTTTCCGGTGCTACTAGGTATGAACCATGCAATTACCGTGTGTGTGTGTGTGTGTTCCTACCGATTTATCAGTTTGCAAAAGGAAAAGCTAGGAGATTCTTCCGAACTAAAACCAGTTAAATTAGCATTGCTTGAAAACATGATCTATAAAATACTTGTTCTAGACGTCTGAGCCAAGATTTTTTCTCAGTTAAGTGATTCCGTGAAATTGCTCAGTTATTTGTTAATATATGACCTAAAAAAATAATATATATATATATATATATATGTATGTATTAATTCTAGAAATGTCTGTCGATAATTTGATACAAAATCTCCACAGCTGAATAGTATGCAAGTTAAATTAGCATACTATCCGACTGTTTCAATTGTTGGACAGACTTCAGATAGTGATGCCGCTTTCATCTTGACCCACTTCGACTTTATTCTAGCAGAAAATAGTTCCCAGTAGGTTGAGTGCTAATATATCATTCTACGAAATTTATTCTATGAAATCGATGAAATTCTGTAATACGAAACAATAGAGAAAGAAATTATCACTGGTTGAATACCGATAGGGAACGCAACAATTGAAACAGTCTACTTTAAAAGAGTTTGGCAATTCCTTTAGTGAAGTCAGTAAAACAAATTGTAATAAAATATTAAAACATAAGAAACGAAAGTTATCCAAGACCTGTGATGAACTACAGTGACCCAAAAACCAGTTTATTGCTAGTTCATACTTTAGGGAGGGAAAAAAATCAAACCTTTCCTCATACGAACAGGATATAGACAATAAGCCACGTATTAGTAATCCTCTTTTTGATGATAAGGGATAAAGATCATTAGTGAAAAGGTGGAAGACAAGCGAGTAACGATCAGAAACAGGTAAACGAAAAGTTCTTGTAATTTGAAGTTGACTGCATGGCATAAGAGGAAACCGATGGACACTGACACTGGATTTGTGGCATATCTAAATGACAAGAGAAAGAACCCATAACACGCAGAAAGTTCGTCCCGTGAACTATTGTGGAAAAAGAGGCCTGGTAATGTTCAACGGCGAATGTAATTAATTTACGGATATACGACTCGATTAACTGTTTTTCAGGAACGAAATCGTGACTTCTTTATGAATTTATTCGGACAACCGGACATCGGTGGGTTGAAGATAAACCCTTAAGATGATTATAGAAGAGAACAGAATGACGGCAGAAATAATGTTCTGTGGAACAATAGGTGCAAGGAGAGCAACTTTTTGAGAATGATAAACAAAAAATCACCTCCTAATTATATTCTTCACTGACCGAAGTCAGTTTTGTTTCTCGAAGGTGCTCTAAGTAAACACAATTCGAAAATCCAGTTATGGAATTTAAAAAAAAAGGATAAAAATTGACGAATACATTATGGTGCTCTTTGATGGCTCACGCATCGTAAAAATCAGCCAACGTTTAGCATTTGTCGCGCAAACTTGTATATATATATATATATATATATATATATATATATATATATATATATATATATATATATATATAACTAATATAACTCGTTTTATTAGATATCTTTAAGGATAATGTGATCTGCTCTTCAAGAACAAATGAATGTGTCTAAATCAGTAGGTTAACGATACTGTACCTCTACTTTTATTCTATTCATGTCTTAAGCATTTTCCTTCAAATATAATAATCCTTGCTGATCCGAGTATATTTTCTCTTAAACACATTAACCGTCACATAAGAGTGTTTTAATATGAACTCACCACTGGAAATCGCAGAAAGCGCAAAGACAAGTCACATGAGCATTGAGATGATTCTATTAATTTTCCAGCTGATGAATGTCGTTGCTGGAAAAATTCCCATTAAATGAACTGCACACGACTAGCGCTGTTTTAGTGTATAACTAAAAATTCATCCATTGATCATGTTTCAGAGGATATGGCATGGGCTGTCCTAAAACATGCACATTTGGCCTAGCAGAAGCCAAAGCAAGAACATTAAAGTGCATTTATTGTTTGGCATTCTGTTCTAAGACTAACATTAACATTGCTTTTGGTGCTTCTCTAATGCAATCGGGAAAATAATCGTGTTCCTTGTTTGGAAAGAGTTTAGGATAAAATTCTGATTCAAATCCTGTTGAGAATGAGAGGAAACTTTAAGGGTGGAAAACAAATGATATACTTGCATTATACTCTTCGATGATTTGGTTAATTATAAACTGCACCAGCTGATCCTGGATTTCTTTAGATAGAGTTAGGTTAGGCAAATGATGTCTATCGAAGGATAGAGATATAACTTGCGATCAGAATACGGAAAGCACTTACGACATTTACGACTTCTGATGAATTAAACTTGCTATGATTATGTCCATGAATATTCTTTTCAGACCTAGTTCCCTGTGAGTGACTTCTTTTTGGTTCTCCAGGACGAAATTTCAGCTCGCAGAACTGAGATTTAAGGATTTTTTTAACGATCTTGAGTAGAGCTAAATGTTATCTCAGAGGGCGTTCAGTGGTGCCCTAAGGAGTGGAAGAAACTCTACACTTAGTGTATAAATTCTGAAGTGGATTAATTTGAAGGGAACAACAATGAATTTTAATAATTTAAGCCTATACTTTTTTGAGCCAGTCTGGAAGCTTCTGAGTAGCACCTAGAACAGCACAACTATTCTGAAGGTTGGGTTAGCTACGGCTGTTCCTCCAATCTAATTAAATAATGTTTACGTTTTGGAATTAAGAGAGAATAATTGGCTATGTTTTATTTTGTTTGTTTTTTATTAATATCAGCAAATAATGCGTTCAGGCATCATGCAATCTTAAATAGACTTTATATGTTGATGCTATTCGGTTGAATTATTTAGAATTCTCGTGTAGGCTGCTAAGATCATTTAACGATAGTGCATTATGTGTGCCAGTGGCGTATGTTTTTAGGCCACCATGTTTGCGTTGCTTATGAAAAAAATTAGGAGAAAATCCTCGCCTTTCCTGTCCGAGATCAACCAAGTCAACTAGACAAGCTCCTCAAGTTCTTGCTAAAATTCGAATCCTGTTCTCTACTAGGAACTTATCTTCCAACTTTGTGATTGTTTTCATAGGGGCCTCACTGATGCTGTTTTGTTTAGAGATGCTCAGAGATTCTGCAAATGAAATAAAAATAAATAAATAAAATAAAAACTTAGGCTCGGGAAAGATAAGCATAACTTTTCATTGTAGTATAAATATGATGCGGATGTTTGCAATGCATTGTAACATTCACAGCAGTATTACAAGTTATTTAACAGAAAGATGGCCTAAAAGCTCCCCTTTTCCAAAGTGGGAATGGGAAAGAGGAGAAGCAAAATGAAAAAATTTAAAGTCAGATAGTACATTGTATAAAGTTATCGAGTGATATTTTTGTGATAATCAGACCTTTTTTGTTGTTAGGCGTGCAATCATAACAAATACTGTTCATCCTCTGCTACCTACCGTGCATAATATAAGTTTTACTATTAGATTATAACCTACTTTCAAGTCCAGTGAATACATACCTATAAATAAAAGAAAATAATTTTTGTTGTACTATATACTGTATTTATTATTATACTTTTAAAGTATTTTGGAGTTAGTTTCCAGTGAATAAAAAATAACAAATACTATTCTGTTCCTTCAGAAGCTAAAATGTATTCATGGTTCAGATAGTACCGGATACGATCCTTCCAACAAATATTCATTCCTCATATAATAACACATGAATCACCTGATTAGTGGAAAAATAAGCCACCAGTCATCGTCAAATAAGCGTGTTGGGTTGAATTTAAATGTTTAAATTATGTAATCCACGACATGACTGATTAAATAAAATAGGAATGAATAAATATTCAGCTAAAAGAAGAGAGGAAATAAAAAAAAAACGAGAGACGAATAATTCTTCTGCTTGTCTCAAATTAATTGAACGTGAACTTTTGCGTGGGGCCATAAGTTAACTGTACTCTAAAGTATTTGTAACGAAGAACAAGGTCAAGCGATCAGTTTCGTCTGTCAGAAGCTCGTGGAGATAATGGTGGATTAGAGGTGTAGCTTTTACAAGTCGTCTCTGAGGGTGGGATGCTGTAAAGAGTTAAAGCGATCATCCTTCTGGTGTGAAAGACACGACGTTAGTGATTGTTTCACAACTTATGGGGCACTAATTCTAGTGATAATACTTAGGAAAACATCCAGAAAGGGGTGTTTTAACCTCACGACGATCTCATCATTCATTCTGTCAGTGACATTCTAATACTTAAATAACAGATTCGAGAAAATTTTAGATTATATATTCTGTTCAGTCTCCTCTGTAATTTTGGTGATATTCTGGTCTATTGGCGGCACCTGGTGATAAAATACGTAATCTTGTTTGAGATAAAAAGAGAGAGAGAGAGAGACATATTTGGAAAAGATGCGAATTCAGTATGGTGCATTTAGCTGCGTAAAGAAAACTAACTTCTTGCTACCTCTTTTCAAGAAATACAATTTTCATTATCTTCGAAGAGTTAAAATACTCGTAAATTACTTTCATGCTAAACAGAGAACGGGCATCTTTATTGTAATACTGTGTTCTTTAAGATACTTTGAAACATGTTCGTGCGATATCTATTTAGGCTCATTACTAATTTAAGACAGTTTTATCATAAAACATGAAAAACAATCAGATTAGTTTTGCTGGAAATATTAAATTGCAACTTTGCTACACTGATTGACAGACGTATAATTTAAACGATTGTGAAAGGCGGCTAAAAGAATTCGTTATAGAGAAATAGCTCACTCATTACCTTTAAAAAAAAAAACCTTTGCCTAAATATTATTATAGTAACTATACATTAAAAAAAGGGTGGAGGAAGAAAGAAAAGACTAAAACATTTGTAGAAAGGGTCCTCACGATAGAGGAAATGCCTGTTCATAGGAACTTTTATTATATACCTTAGCATCTTAGAATATTCCCTAAATCAATATATTTTGATACATTTTAATTCACGACAGGCTGATGACTTACAAATTCTTCTATTTTCCTTTTATTTAAAAAATTCAGGAATTCTTTACCGTTTGTCTAATGCATGTAAGCATTCCGTTCTCTTTAACATCCAGCTGTATTCAAATCAACGGCACATGAAACGCTCGTTAACTCCACGATGGTTTTTTAATGATTAGGATTTATTGCGCAGGTATGAGATAAGGTGTGGAATATGACTCCTGCTTCCCATTAAGAAAGCCCCTTTTTAAATTAACCTTGCCCTAGAAGAAAATTAACACCATCTTTGACAGCTAAGTAAAAGATAATACAAAGTTTCAAAAGCAAATAATTTTAATAATAATTCGTTAAGTAATCTGAAGTACTTTATCTTCCACTTTAGTGAGCAATTAAGCACTTATAAAACTACTCGGTAGATAAATTAACATATGCTCTCATCTCGTTATCATATTAATTAAACTGTGTTTAGTAAAGAGAGGAAGAGATCGATAATGAGAAATAATGGACTGAAAGATATAACGGTGACATTAATGAAAGTATTGCAGGCCTTTCCATCAGAAGAAACTGTTCTAATAGTTTTGAATAGCGTTCATAAAATACTCCTATGAATGTTATTCGACATTTGAAGGACCTGACATCGCATTAAAATAAATAATATTAGCCAAGATTAAGTAACTGCTTCCACATTTATTTTATTATAAATAATTCTGGAGCAGGAATCATAAAGCAAAGAATCGAAGAACTGAGTATGGAGATGGTTGTTTTAGATGGTTAATATTACGATGACTCAACCGTGCCCAATATTCATTAGATTTTTCAACTTTGTATGTCTGTGTGTGTGTGTCCCTTACTAATTTTTGTGTATTTCGCAAGGGGAAAACTTTGCATTCAGCTAGAAGGAGAACAGCATTCATGGAGAGACGGATGTTCAAATAATAATAATAATAATAATAACCGCTAACTTCTTACATTTTTGAAAAATGCCTATCGGTCTTGATGTGCATTAAGGTGACGAACATCATAGCATCCAACAATCACCACCATTGGTGCCAACAACAACATTTACAAAACTTAAAAAATAAATAAAAATAAAACACCAATTCATGTGAGTGTACAGTAGGAGTCGTTTCGAATATTTGCTTTCATTAATTTCTTGACAACTCACCAAATGCTAAAAACCATCTTTATTTTTAAAGGGTATTTCAATATTGTTGCACAAGTTGTTGAACATACATGTCATGATGAATTGGATATGACAGTAGACATCGTCCTCTACTCTTTCCAACCAAAGTTCTTTTACATGGCTATATTCAGTGATTACCGAGAACTGTTGAATGTTGTTATCTTTCAATACAATTAATTATTCTTATTATAAAATAAATCAGCTAAAGCGTTTTATAAAAAAAGCGGACTCGCAATAAAAAAAAAGTTTTTCAATTTATTGAGTATTTGGATTTAATTCTTGACGTTATAAATATTTTCTAAGCCAATGAGAAGTTGTTTATCCCAGACACTAATTTTTATACGTTCTTGTAGTCTTTTGTAATAAAGCATATTTGTCATTTTATATAAATCTAGATTTTTTTCCCCATACCATCCATTCCACTCGTTTTTCCTAAGGCAAGGAGATGCAAGTTTACCAGGGTCGTATTTTCCTTTTTGAGAGATTACTGTTATTCTTTGGAATCACACTTAAGTCGTAAGTGTAGTGTATTATGACTGTCATCACCTGTGTGTGTGTGTGTGTGTGGTCTCGCCCCACTGCGTTAGCTGTTTTAGAGGAATCTAAAAACCACGGCAATAAAAAGGTCATCTAGTTTCTCAATTAAAAAAATAATTTTCGGATGTGTAAAAACGCTGTATCCTCCACAGAAGATTGAATAAACCATCTCCTTTAGGTGGAAAGTCTTTATAAATATTCATCACGTTCTACAAGAGAATTATTTATAAGATTATTTACAAACCTATTAAGATAAGTAAATATGTTTTTATTAAATAATAATATAATACATTATTATAAATCTCATATTTTTTGAAGCGCACATACAATGACTGCTAGTCCATTTGTAAATTAGATCTATACTTGTAAAGCGGGAAAAATAAACTAAGCTGTGTATTTTTCTGGCCTTACTAATGTAGATATTTCGAGTGAATGAATAATTTAAATTCGAAAAAAAGAATATCGTGCACTTTTTTTCTAATTTCGTCACATCAATGAAATAAAATCAACGAGGGTGTAGGAGGAGGTGAGGAGATGAAGAAGTAGAAAACCAGTATAAAGGTTATCGAGTTTGACTTGTTTCGGCTAATGTAGATCAATATGTTAATGACAGCGTGTAAGAAGGACAAGGATGAAGTCACGCATGTGTCAAGTAAATTTGCATTTTAAAAGAGACCTGTGGTTCATCAATGATAATGAATACACTTCAGACTTTAAATTATGCGTTCCCATTTTTTTTCTTATATATCTCGAGAAAAAGACACGAAAGAAAACACTTCAAGAGACAAGGGAAGTGTTAATGAAGTGTGTGAACTAATTAGCGGAATCGACACTTGTCAACTGTTACGAATAACAAGATCCAGTTTTTTTTTCTTTTCTTTTATTCAAACAGCTTCAAATATACCCTCTGGTAAGGACGATAAAAACTGACATTCCATTATGATAAGCAGCCTCTGTTAGTTGAGGATTCACGCACAACAGGTGAAGGCCGTGGTCCATCATGATGTTTCTGTCCCACATAAACTGGACAGTAGAGAAATCAGGTCATACAACACGAAAACGAATGCGGAACTGACGTCACACGTTCTGGGATTAACAGGGCACTCTAGTGATGATAAAATCTTTATAATTATCAGGAACTGCACCCTGACATATACGATGCAATGCATATTGAAATGCACAACAACAGAGAGTTTTTTATAGATCTTATATTATAAAAACTCTTCACAAAACAGTGTTTTAATTCAAGACAGTTTGATTTTAGAATAACTGAGTACTCTTGATGGATTGTAGTATATAACAAAGTAATTTTACTGTCTTAGAAATGCATTGATATTTATATTATTGCAAACGTTACTTTATTCTAATAAAGACTCAGTTTTGACCTTCTCACATTATCTAAATATTTGACATGCTGAATATAAATCTAAATCAAAGCCAGTTCGTTATAATGTAAGTTCGTAAGTGAACACTGGAAAATACGGTTGCCAGAAACTTGTTAAAATTAAGTTACAGTGGAATATGCACGCGCGCACACGCACACACACACACACACATACACAGGAGATCTAACCTCTTGTCCTTTGGTTGTTTAAAAGCATCCAGTGTTCGAATTATGTTGATAACACGAGGAAACTTTACATAAAGATTTTCAACTGAAGGTGAATAAGCCAATGTAATACTAAGGCAATAATATTTTCATTAATTTACATTAATATGGATTTTGATGAATTTATCAAGCGAAATGAAAAGATGTGGACGATAGAAAGAGGAGAAGCAAATTCATAGTATTGTTATATTAATTTCTCCAGCAAAAAGAAACGTTTCTCATTTTGCGCGTAAGTGCTTACATAAAACTTAAAGTAATACAAAAACAGGAGTAAATTTATAAAAATAACTAACTTTATAAAACTTCAAAAAATGAGGTAGGAATGTATTTGCTGAATTATAAAAGGGTTGCATAAAATCAGTAGGAGTTTCGCAATCACAGAGTAATAAAAGTAATTAATTCAAAATATAATTTCGGATCCAGCTAACGGTCATGTTCTTGGAGCAGCTGTGCAAAGCAACAATAAAGAATTAAGTAAAGAACCTTCGCAGCTCAGTCGTTAACGATTCCCTTTAGTTTGGAAATACCTGCTTTGTATCCCATCCCATCTAGAAAGCGAAGAACCTTTAGAAGGACTTTACTTTATTAGCTGGTCTCATATAAAGGTAGAGTCCCCCCCCCCAAAAAAAAAGAAAAAAAATTGAATGTTTTTATGTCACAAGACAGACAGGCGAACCAGCCAGAGACTATAAGCAATTTATAGACAGCGAGACTTTGCACGTAGGATTAATCTTGTCGTAATGTTAATTAGGTCTCTACTTGACCTAAAAACTGATTTGTTTTTACACAAATGACTGAGTTTCCTCTTGAACAGTTAGTACAGCTAACATTCTCTACTTCTTGAATATTACCTCAACTATAAACAAGTATATAACTGGTTACAAAATAGTTATAGTCCTTTATAGGTTCAGTTTTATAAGTAGTTAGAAAATCTTAAAAGCAAAGGTTTCATATGCGTAACCAATCAACTTTATATGGATGAAAGAAAGAAAGAACGATTACGCATAAAAGTAATGTCGCAATAGCAGCAATCGACATGTGGGAGGAAGAGGAGGAGTCTCTCTCTCGCTCTGAAACCAAATGAGGTACTATCATTTGACCTGTGTCAATGGCTCTTTAGGGGAAATCATTCCTTTTACTAGTGATTATTCCGTTTCTTCTATAATTGCCTTCGACTCTATAAGTTGACTGGTTACTTTCTTTAAACATGCATTGTTCCTAAAATGTTAAGCGCTTGGTCCGATCTAAAAGCCTAGTATGTCGTTTTGTGTCTTAGTCTGAAGCTGACGTCATCATTAGATGGTAGCAGCATCAAAACAACGCATTATTTTCTCGTAGCCAAGATTCAAGTGGTAAACCTGCATTTAAAAATAGTACATTGCAGATCGGAAATAATCAATTTTAAATTGGACAACTTTGGTTGATTCTTAATGCTGTTCGTTTCAAAAGGAAAGGAACGAAGTTAAAGACTCAAAGTCAGTATTTTCTGACTACTAATAAAATCACACATACCACTGTTTTTTTTTTCAATTAATTATCCTTAATGTCAGCTATTAAGGTTTTGTGCAGAGCTACGAGGAGACGCTGCGGTATTTGCCCTTCGGTTGGAAAGACCTAAGTCCGTTTAGGACATAACAATCTAATAATAATAAATAAGAATGGACGACTGCATTCGCAAAATCGAAACCAGAAAAGTACAATTATCACTTCAAAGATACTAACGACTATAACAATAAAAACTAGAAAGATAAACTATATTAAAACTGATAATTCACATTTAGAAATTAAAATATTATTCAGCCAGTTTAAAAAATTCGAGAGAGAGAGAGAGAGGGGGGGGGGATTCATATTTAGAATGCCTGAATATTCTAATGAACAATTCATAATATCTTCCGCTACAATTCTGAGATTAATTACAGATTGTAGAATCATGCGTTCCAATGCATGAGGTGTAATAGTTCTAATCGTAGGGATTAAAAACAGGAGTTTAACAAAGCATTTTATTTGATTGTATGAGAGGTACTTGCAATTGAAGACAATAGACTAACACTGAGTTAAGGAGAAATGGCGTTGTTCTGTCATTTTGTTTTTCATTATGTTCTAGCTGGCATGACAAGATTGCGCCTTGAACTTAATTATTATTGATAATTTAGATGGAAAAGAAAGGTGGGACATTATAATAGAAAAATAATTAACATCATAAATGTATAATGAGAATAGAATTGACCTTTTGGGTCATATATTCAACCGGTATTCCATTAGAATGAGACTTACCATCTCTTGTTTATTTATCAGTGCTTAAAGTCAGAACCTTTAGTTCTTTGAGACCCGATTTGTAAAGGAATCTAGTTCTTATAAATGCTTTGGGTGGAAAATTATTACTAGTTTAGAAGTGATGTAGTTGAGGAACAAATTTTTGTTGGACTTTTATTCATGAGATGGGCGTAAATGTATGACATGTATGATTGATTCTTTGAAACTAGAGAATAGTTTGATTTTTTTTTTGCAATTATGATGTCTGATCTGAAAAAAATAAAAATAAAACTCACAATTACAAACCTAATGGAGGTGATTCTAGTTATGATAACTGCTTGGTTTTGATATGTTAATTTGCAGATGAAGTCTGACCTAATTCCGTCGGAACTGCAGGAACACATAAAGAGATCCAGTTCAGTATTTTATATAAATGCATGCACTTCATTGTATGATTAAGATTATCACCGCATCCCACTCACCAAGTATTTGAATATGTTGAATATTATTGTCGGGGGGAGGATAGCCAATGTTTACAAATGAAGATCTTTGCTAGATGGAAGATCTCTCCGCCAGATGCAAATCTTGCTTAGAGGTTTCTTTGACGAAAGATTCCAAAATGAAATGATCTCTGGTTACAAAAACGTGATTCAAACACTTTATTTATGTCTAAGATATCCAGGAAACTTACTTTAATATTTCACTTTCAAGAAGCTTTTATAGCATTACTTATCTTTAAAGACCTCATTTACTCAAAATTTCACCCGATAGTACTGTATTTCTAAAGAATTTACTATTTGTAAGAGCAGAACTCTTAGCAACATATCATCCTTATGTCGCAACCTTAACGATATGATGGGTTGAAAACAAGCTGTTGCTAAAAAAGAAACAAATTAATGTGCTTCGCATTTTAAAGCGTAAAATTGTTGTACCAGTAAGGTTAAACTGATGTCGCGTGACCGCATGTTCAAGTTCATTTTCGTGTGCTGTTTCAATAAAATCACATGCGTGACATGATTAACTGACAGACTGTTGCAGAGATGCTACTATATCATTGAGGTAGCACAAATTCTCTATGAAGAAACAGATAAACGAAGAAAGGCGACATTTTTCCTGATTTTTTTTTTAAAAATAGGATTGCCTGTGTTTATCTTTGTTCAGACACCTAAAATATTGGAAAAAGGTAAAAAAAAAAAATCGAATCATATCATTTATTTAATTATGTATTAAATAGAATTTCGCAACCTATGATATATACGAACATCTATGTTCGGCAGGCAGTCATTATATTTTATTTTAAAAATAAAATATTTTATTAAAATATAAAATAAAAAACTTCCACTAACTGATTTAAATGCGCGCGTACGAATTTCAATACGAAGTTTAAGGCAAAATTAATCCGAAATTAAATTTACTGCACACTTCTAATAAAAATCTTCTTGCATTTCTTCTTCATAACCACATTTTCCCACCCAAACGTGTGGAGTTGTCTGTGGAGAGAGAGAGAGAGAAACGAACTTTTTCAAGCCACTTCGTGTCTCCAATAAGCAGGGTAGTGACGGTCATATACCGGAAGATGAAAATCATCTAATACCCATCCTTTGTGGAGTTGCACTCAAAACGACATTAAAAAAGATTGCCGTTTGCTACTTCTATAGATATTATTTGTTTATTATATTAGATATTATTATTTCTTTCAGATGGAATCTAATTACACCACCCCTCTCATTAAATATTTCTCTTGCTTTTGAAGCAATCTTCACTGTAAATATTTTTAAATATTGTCTAGAATAAAATTGAATAAACAAGATTTAGCTGTGTCAGATCCTTCTTTCCCGCATATGTACACATTTACAAGCTGATTACAGAAGTAATTCATTTGATGCATCATTGTAATTCTGCAATGAGGAACAAAGGGGATATAAGTTGAATGTGCAGATTCTACTACTACTACTGAAGAAATATGACAACGCGTTGTCTACCTGACAGTCGTTTTGCAATACATTAATAGCCATGTTTCTCTTTATAAATGCATCTATCAGGATCCACCTGAAAGGATATAATTCTGCACATTTAGCTGACATTTATAGATATTCTCCACTAAATTCTAACTTTCCTCTTGGTGAATTCTGCGGGTGCCCCTGTTTACACTGAGAAAGAAAAAAAATAAGAAAAGATGAATTAACTCATATAAGATATTCACCAATGGATGAAATAAGTCAAATAAAAACAGCCACATGATTCTTAGCATTATACATTGGGAAGCATGATTGGATAGTAACGACGTCTGAAAATCGCCTTCTTAAACTTATATTTCAACATAATTTATAGGTTTTAGTTTGACACGTACTAAAATATTCCAGGTATAGTATGTTAGCTTGTACATCCGGGAAAAATGATGAAGTGAACATTTCATACTCCAGGACAATATAACAAATGAAATTGCTGAAGGCATGGAACAAATATTTATAAAACTTTCCCATAGAAACACTGACCTTTACTAAGCTTTTTTATGTTTTTAATTTCTTTATTTCGTTTCATGCTTTTGCTTCATCATCAGAATGATATATTGCATTATTTTAATCTATATTAATTACAACACTCGACTAAAAAAAAAGTCAGATCAAGGTAAGAGCAAGCTATGAACGTGTAAGAAATTTTTATAGGAACTCATGAGTACATTCTGATTGCTGTGCATAGCAGAATTAAAAATATATCCAGAGATGAAACCAGTCTGTGTCAATCAGCTTCCATAAGAGACTTTAAACGACAACGATTAGATTGCTGTCTTTTCATTAAAGATTCCCCAGGGTCATCGTAGTACGTGAGGTAAAAACCAGCATTGCAGTTTATTAAAACGCTGTTGCAAATAACCGCTTCTCATTTTCTTGTCATGAGAAAAGACAGTATTCATAGCTTCTGCCGAAAGGCTATAAATCGAACGTGAGCTTCATATGGAGCAGTAAGAACGTATGCGTGTTTTTGTTTGTGAAAAGGAAAAGGCGAATACTATTAAGGAATTCTATTTAAATTTGGCACTGTGTTGTAATGGATTCTCTCGACTAAGCTGAAGTTATATCTATGAGTGGTATTAATCTTTCGATTCCCATTAGACTATGTCAAATACGATATAGCACGTGACTAAATTATGATGTCCGCTTTAAAGCTGGATCCTGAAAGGTCGAAAATAAAGTAACTTTAACGTTCGAAACCAAATACTTAACCATGATCTTACACCGTTTTTGTGAAGTATAATAAGAAAAACCTAAGCGTGTCGAAACCATGCTGCAATACAGCATTGTACAATACGTCTGTCGACCTCGGTAATATTTTCTGCCAATTTGTTTTCCTTGTAAATGTAATCTCCGTATCTTTTTAAGTTGATTCACTTTAATTCAAAGGGTCGCATTTTCATGTTGCAGGTCAGCACAATATATAGAAGGTTCACAACTGTACACACAAACCAATAATGTAACGTAAGGAACCTCTCGTATTGGGGTTAACGAACTACTGTCCAATAACTTCTTCGAAAACAACCTTCTGTACAAAGCTGCTGATATTTGCCAGAGGAGTAAAATACTTTCCTGGAAGTGTAAGTTTGTAGAGACTTGTTATTCCCAAAAAGCATTCAGTGGTGGTTTAACTTCCATCCTATCAACAATGTCAGATAGGTTACCATGGAAACCAAGCGTGCGAGATGTAAACTGTAATAACTCGATTTTTTCCTCACATAACATTCTAGTGCATTTACATGCTCATTTAACAAGGGGGAAAAATTAAGCCTATCTCGAATTATGATCTATAGTCTTCTATAAGTTATTCCTTTCGGCAAATACCATCAAAAATTCCCATCATTTTTAAGGCTACCAATAATATTTAAATGTTTCAGGTTCTATTATTTTAGAATAAACGATGAACACAGCGGTCACGGTAATTTCCTCTATCATGTGTGACCTTCTAATCTCACACTTTAACCTCGCGTATCGAATAGCATTTGTGGTTTTGCGAAATAGCTGTCTTCAAAAGTAAGATCTGTTGAAAGCATAAATGATGTAGGTAAACAGGCCGTTTCAACGTATTTCAAATGCCACATTAATCATATAACAATGGAGAACATACTCGACACCAATTTTTTCTGACCACACGTTCATCTTGCTGTTATTTGAAACAGCAGGTTTTGAACAGAGTACTACAAGCAAATATAAAGTATGTTTCCAATAGTATATAAAGAATTTCTCCGGTAAAGAAAGATTAATTACTATCAAAATCCATGATTCTATGGAAGACATATGCTACATGCACTTTTTAACTGTGAGCTGATTTTTCCTTCTTCCAAGTGTATTGAGGTTAGACGATGTTACCGAAGAATAACTCTTGATCAAATAATTGTTCCGTAGCATTGATTCCACAGAATCAATGAAAGCAATAGAGAATAAAAACAATTTTTTTTCGAATAATAATGAGTATGAAGAATGCATGAATCTAAAGAACTTGGAGAAAATTAGAGATTCTAATTTAACAACAAGAGATAACCCACCACGCTAAAAAAAAAGTTGCTAGACAGAATGGAAGAGCTCTTCAACAAGATGCTCGCCAGTAATAACGTCAGCTGCACAGTGGTAGGAAGAAACTATTACCACTGAGAGAACTTTGTGGCTATGGTCAATGAAAATAAGGCCAAGTGATAAATACTCAGTTTTGTTTTGAATACAAGTATTAAACTTTCCTTGCAACCTATGCAAACGCATATTTACACACTTATTCACATTATTAGAGATCTCTAAAACCTAAGGGTTATATCAACCTTAAAAACTCGAGTCTATAATGATGGGAATAAGCGTGAAAATATCTGTTTGTATTAGTTGGACGGGCTTAAGACAAAGAGCTAACATATTTCTATTTCTTGCTTTGCTGCTACATTCCATGAGTGAGTATGATAAACATACTCATATGACATGGAATGAGTATGATAAAAGAATTATTATTTTCCAAACTTTTCCCTTCCAACTCTCTTTGAAAGTAATAATAGTACGATAAAAAGGCTAGATCTCTCTCTCTCTCTCTCTCTCTCTCTCTCTCTCTCTATCTTTCCTTCATCTCCATTATAACTCAGTCATAATGGAGATGAAGTTAGCAAAAATACTTCAAATTTTCAGAGCCCACATTCTCACTTCTAAGCAAACTGCGATACTTACTTCAATCTGTGAAACCAAAACACCCCAATTCCAGAAATAGTCAGGTGTTTATTGGCTTTGGAGTGATTTATAGCGTCCCATATTACAGAGGAGAAAGAAAAAATATTAGAGAACACATAGAAATATTTCACAACGCATAAAATACGTCCAAGTTATCACTTCCTGAAGATCTGGTGCTTCAGCTCTAGACGAATATGTGCAGACTTAAACGATGACCAGTCTAACCTCGGAACAATAAACCTTAGTCACAATGATTTGTTACTTATCTATGAATAAACTATTGCATAAACGAGACCATATATTCGAGTTCATTAATAATACTAATACGCAAACAGCAATTTGAATAAATGTAATCGTTTCACATACTAATAACAATTATGGCTTATATTCGTAATGTTTCGATCTATATTTCTCTGAATCTTTCCTCTCTGTATATTTGGGCAAGATGAAGTATCTTAAATAAGGAAGAAATTAATACTATTAAACTGACAGTAATGGTCAGTTCAATTTTCTTTGACGTTAATAAACCATATGACAAAAAATATTCATATCTAAAGCAGGTGCATTGGCGCACCCAGGGAGAGGGCCAAGGGGCCCTGCCCGCTCCCCCCCCAAAAGAAAAAAGGTAAAAAGACTAGAAAATTTTCTAAAAATCTTTTCCTAATTAAAATACTTTTTTTTTTTATTATTATTTATGTTGTGTCGTGTCTTCTATTTCTATACTACGTATGAATTAGCGGTCACATAAGGTGGGAATATCCTCTGGCTCTCGGGAATCACGGCCGTTGTGAACGCAAGGCGAACGAAGTAGTGTTCTGGCGATACTTTGTTTGCTCGAGCCGTACCGGAGATCACGGGTATCATCTATTGGCGATCACTACAGATGCTCAGTCATAGGTCGTATGCAATGCGTAGTGTGTATTCTCAAATCGTCTACTCAACTCGCCCCCACCCACAAGATTAAATCTTGAGTATTCGGCTCCCTCCAAGATTAAATCCTGAGTGCGCCACTGAGCAGATGTAATCATATATGCTTTCCGGAAAGCTCCAGGCTTTCTCTCGGTCCCTATTAAAACAGTCCGCTCCCTCTCTCTCTCTCTCTCTCTCTCTCTCTCTCTCTCTGTGTGTGTGTGTGTGTGTGTGTGTGTGTGTGTGTGTGTCAGGAAGTAGGTTTAGTCATGTCTTCAGGTATAGGGAAAAGATATCGACAAAGCTCACATACAAAACAATATACTCTTCTCCTAATCACATATGCACAACTGCATAATTCAAAAAAAAAAAAGATTCTTAACATAAAGATCACCTCCTTACGAATGGCGCATGTTTAATAGGTTTTAATGCAATAATATTTTAAGATATCTTTATTAATCGAAACTAATAAAATATGTCACAAATTTAAAAGGCAATTCATTGGGCATCACTCATGATTAAAACATCGCTGCAGTAACAAAAATTCTTGTAGCATGTGAAAGTCAGCTAAAGCTGTCGCACATCCCTCTTTGAAAAGAAACACACACACGTAAGTTGTGCATAAGTCCTTGCAGGTCATCATAAACGTGTTTTACTCGTTGTCACAAGTAGCGATTTTGAAATGCCGTTAGAAATAAGGTTATCGCTCCATACTTCACCACAGGAGACGACAGAACTACATTTCAGATCTCCCGATCCACATAAATTATTGGCTCTCCTTACAGCAGTCTATAAATATTAATATGAAGTAAACCTCTTTCAACCCGGAAGTGTACCCAGTAGGAGAAATAAGTCGTAGTGGACTAAAACTTTCCTGCATCACAATGTAATCTTTGTGTTCTTAGAGGAAGTAATATTAATAAAAATGCGCAATCGAGCATGTGAAATAAGTTTCAAAACATGGGATAGGCGACCTTATGTTCTTCATATGTCGCATCCCTAAACTTTTACAATTCTTCACTTACTCGGCATAGAAAACAGCGAATATATTACAAGTGTGAAAAGGACTAATTTTTGAATTATACCTAGCACATATTCCAGTTCTTGTGAACATAATATAAAAATAAGAACATTATATTAAAGGTATTTGGGTACCGTAATGTGAAAATGTATTACTAATCTACTGTATATTCAAATACAAAGAAGTGACACAAATACTCATTTTCTTGTCTCCAGTCGAGACATTTAACATAAATTATTGTGTTTCCAGTGCTACCTTCGCAAACATTCATGAATTATATGAAGTTTTTATGATAATATACATGTTTGAACTTAATTCCATTACGTTAAAGGCACTTTACAATTCGCATGCTTAATAAAAAAAAAATAATTTGGCTAATCTGAAGTTATGTTCTGCTTATTTGGTCATGGTTAAGAGCTGACCTGACAGTCGAGGCGATTTTACGGTATTCTGAAGTAATTTGCCCGCATTCGATAAGGAAATGTATTCTTCCCATTTAATAAAATGCTAGGGAAACTTGATTAGAAGTTGAGTTTCTAGAAATTAATAACTAATAGTAATTTTTTCTTCATTTTAGAACCTTCTGCCAACAACCTCCATTTTGGTTTTTGGCGGTAAATCCGCTGTAAATATTACATGTTAAACCAGAGCGGTCAACATTTCCTTCATATTTTCCAATTAATAAACATGAACAAGTGTTTGGAAGGAGGCTTCTCAGCTAGGGAAAGTTTCCTTTATCCTTTGCGTAACAGTAATTATGGAGAACAGCTTAAATGTAGTATTGCTGATTACTCTGCAACATACCTTTGTTGTTAAATATGCAAGAAATGCCCAATTTTCAAAATTCAAATTAATATTCATCACTGGTTTCTTTTTTACATGTTTTATTATTTAAATTTTTTGCAATTATTGCAATTTCCAATTATTATTATTTTTTTAATTATTGAAATTGTATAGTGTTTGCTATTTAGCATTTTTGTTAGAACAGTCACTACGAAATGCACCGATCTGCCACTTCACAGCTGAAATGCTTTCCTCCAATACTTTAAATCCATTCAAAAACTTAAAAAAACTTATCTCGATTTTCAAAAGTCACAATCTGACAACTTCAACAGTTTTCATCACAGTTATCAAATTCGTGCTGCTGTCACTATCCTACGTAACCATTTCCTCCATTTTCCTCATGAACAATAATTATCACAGTTTCGTTATTACAGGGATGTGTAGACATCGTAATTTTTGGAGTGGTTCATAAGAAAGGAACATATTTTAAGAATATGAGTATCGCTTAGTTTTCCCATCTTTACTGAAGCGCAATTATTATTTATCTTTGTTATTTCCTTATCAAACCTATTTTTTTATTATATTATTTTATTTTGAGTTTATTTTATTTTTTTATTTTATTTTAATTATTTAGTTAAAATATTTTATTTTATTTTAATTATTTAGTTAAAATATTTTATTTTATTTATTATATTAATTTATTAATTTATTTTTTATTTATTTTATTTTATGTTTTATTTTATTAAAAAAAAAGATGGAATTGAGTCCGGAACAGGCCACTTGGCCTATAAGCCTGGAAAGGAAGAAGAAGATTTTATTTTGCGTCTATGTATAGTTTTTAAATGCTATGAGTATCAATTGTTAACATCCTTCGCTAAAACGTTACCAATCTGAGATGAAAATGAATTGAAAGCCAAAGTGTTTAATTTATGAGAAATAAACCAACTCAAAGTTGAGACATGGACATTAAAAGTTATCTAATAATGCATAGTTTAAAAAAAAAGATGAAGAAGAAATAGGGTGAAAACAAAGATACATTCCTAGAAATAGGCGCGAACATTTTTAGATAATGTATTTTAGATCCTCTTGCTCTGTCGTTACAAAACTGTAAACTCACCGCCACCCATCCACCTTATAGAATCTAGGACGAATCCAATGCGATGTTTTTGTTGTTCACATTAAGAGACTATAAACGATAAAAAGGAGTATGTAAATAAATACAATTGCGTGTTTTCGAAAAGAACCTCGTCATCAGAAAGAAGAGGAAAACGTATACACCATTTTCAATCAACCGGATGAAAATTTTAATGACCTAGTTCTTGCAGTTCCGTATAGTGACTATTGACATGCATTTCTTCCAGCAGTGCCAGAGATCTTATTAGTTAGATACTTAGATCACCACTGAACAAAGTGTACTACGGATCTCTGCCAACGTTCTCGAAAAATAGGTTAACAATGATGTATTAGCATGTTGATGTATTTGACAAGATGCCATGATGGAATTCCTTTGCTAACTGCCCTTTGAGGACCCAACTGAACACAAACAATGAAGAATATATTTTATATTATATCATTGCACTGGACAACAAAACACTGTCCTTCGTATGAACTTGTTATTATTCAAACCATTTGAATAGATTCGATTTTTTATCTCTCCTCCAGATGCTTGGAAATATTACATGAAGTCGATAACTTTGGGCAGTTTTATATTTGATCGATAACAGAGGGCACTGCAAAAAATCTATTTCTGCTTTTATATTTTGCGTTTGTTGTTTGTTTCTTCACTCAAATATGCTATCCTACTAAGAATAATATTTAAACAACTTGCTAAAAAAAAAAAAAAACAGAAACTCGCTAACATTAAAGTTTGATGAATAAATCGATTTTATTAAGTCAAAATGTTCATTTTATCATCAAGAACATGTAATGTATTTTAATCCTGCAATTAAAATCCATATAAACTGCTTAGATTATTAGTGCTATCATGACATAGCAGCATTTATTTATTTTAGAACAGGTTTTGCCTTACTTTAAAAAGAAGTCCAAGATTTCAAAATACTTGTTTATTTTTCTTTCTTTTCTTTTCTTTTCTTTTTTTTTTTTTTTGGAGGGGGGGGGGGGATTTCGTTGAACCAATAACCAACGCCATAAGATTAAATACCCCGTGAGGGCATTAATTAGACTTCCAAGATGCCAAGTTACGTGGCTGTGACAGGCCATTGAGCTTAACACGCAGTGGGAAGTTATTTTACTCGCATCAAAGCTTAAGGTATGCGTTGATGTAAATCAACAACTCCGTACAGCTCGAGATCTGCGAACTGAACCAACGTTGCATAAAATAAATAGATAAATAAATAAAATAGTAAATGAATAATAAAACCCTTCAGAATAATTCTTAGTTTTACTCGATTTATAATTTTAGTTTATGAGTTTTATATTTTATTTAACTAAAAGTTAAAAAAAAATGGCTCGTTAACAACACGTGTCCTGCCAAGTCCAGCCAGTCAACCTATAACTGGTATCTTCTCAAAGCTACTTCGGTAGCTTCGAGGATACAATTTTGCAAATAAGTAATTTTCAGAATGTCTCATCTATTTGCTGTTTCTGTATAAAGAGTCCATCGAGTGTTCTAAAGTTCTCTGTAAGCGGAGATTGTTTAGTTAATTGGAAGTGTATTCAACATACAAAGCATGTGAAGCTTTTTTTACTGCTTGGGCCATGGAAAATAATTATAGTAACAGTTAAAGAATAAATAATTTTTTTGGCGGGGAGGGGATCACTAGGCTGCGTTTTATTTGCTGTGCAGAGTTATAATATTTGTAAATTGTCGTATCCTCTCTCTCTCTCAGGTTATCCAGTTTCTTCTGTATTTTTACTATTTTTATTTAGCTGCAGTTCTGTACAATTAGGTTGTACAGATTTCCGCATACAACTCTGATTTGCATATCAGAGTTTTCATGTTGGGTAGACTATGTCCCTAATTTGGAAGTTTCACTCCAATAGTTCTTAATTTATTTTCAAGGTAGTTAATATGGATAGTTCACTCCAAATCGCGATCTACATAAATATCGATATATTTTATGGTTGTGATCTATATTATGACAGTACATAAATATTTTTGTCTTACATTTGCTTCAGTCTGTTTCATGACAGAGTAGTCGGTTCTGAATAGGTGTTGGTTCAAGTCTTGGATTTTTAATCAATATTATGTCTGCTTTTTTCTATTAAGATTAATCGAACTGTTATGGAGCCGATCTAAGAGTTGATATATATATATATATATATATTAAGAATTGAATGATTAAAACCGAGATTTAAGTAAAAAGGTTTTAATATTAAAACACGAATAGTTTCGGCTTGTAACAGCCTTCATCAGGTGAGATTATAAAAGAAAGAAGAAAAAAAAAACACTAAAACACTGAAGCTTAAATAAACTATGAACAACATAGAAAAACGCCATATTAAAACCTTTTTACTTAAATCTCGGTTTTAGTCATTCAATTCTTTAAAAAAAAATGTTAGTTAACCGAGTCAATGATCATTCTTTCACACACACACACACACACACACACACACATATATATATATAACTTGTACATTATTAAATGTGCAAGTTGATACAATAATGGGATACTGTATGGGGGACAGCTTGGTTTTGTGAAGGGTAGATCATGCCTCACTAACTTGCTTACGTTTTATAACACAGTGACGGCTGAACTGGATAAAAGTAATGGGTATACACTGATGGATCTCGCTAAGGCCTTTGACAGGATACCACACGGAATTCTAATCAGTAAACTGCAGCATATGGGGATGGATATAGGGTTGGTGAGATGGATGGGAGGGTGGTTGTAGAGTCCAAAAGACTACCTGTGACTAGTGCTGTGCCACAGGGTTCTGTTCTTGGACCACTACTATTGAATTTGTTCATTAACGATATAGGAAAGGATCTGAGAGGAATGTTCATTTGTTTGCTGATGATGCAAAGTTGGGTAGAACAATAGTAAATGCACATGATGTCAAAATTTTGCAGGATGATTTGGATAGATTGGGGGACTGGGCTAAGGAGAATGGATGTCAGTTTAATGTGGCAAAGTGTAAGGTTATGCATTCTGGGGTGAAAAGATTAGCAGCAATATACTACATTGGTGGAACTGTACTCCAGAAGATTGACGAGGCCAGGGATTTGGGAGTGTTGGTGGATAGGGAGTTGAAGTTTAGGGGACACATTGCAAAAGTGGCCAAAACAGCTCATCAAATCACTTGGTTATTGAAGAATTCTTTGACGAGCAGAGACAAGCAAGTTATGGTACCTCTGTATCGAGCCTTGATAAGACCCCATCTTGACTACTGTGCCCAGATCTCGGCACCAGGGTTTCTTCTTGATGGGGAGGAGGTGGAGAGGATCCAGAGGCGAGTGACCAAGATGATAGCAGGTCTATGGAATGAATCTTATAAGAACAGGTTGAAGATTTGTGGGCTGCAGAAATTGGTTGATAAGCGGAAAAGGAGTGACATGATCGAGACATTCAAATTACTGAACCTCCCACCACCAGTCCTATTTTTGAGAATAGGACTGGTGGTGGGAGGACTAGGGGCCATCCATGGAAGTTTGGTAAGAGTGTGGTTAGCAAGGGTGTTAGAACAAGGTTTTTTACTTGGAGAGTGGTGAATGAGTGGAATAAGTTGCCAGAGTCTGTCGTGGGTGCCATGACTGTGAATGAGTTTAAGGGAATATATATGATATATTCCCTTAAATAAATTCCCGTATGATAGATACTGTGTGGATATTGAGTAGTTGTTTAGGGCCTTCCTCGATGAATCTAAGGATTCCTTGCAGTTGCCCGTAATAATAATAATAATACAGTCTCAGACCAGCATTTCACAATTACCAATAAGAGAGTGCTGATGGTAGCATGCAAATTACCGTGGTATGCATTCCATTAATCAATGTTCAAATGCTTTTATCTAAGTAATACTTACCGATATAATCATAGTTGACAGTTGCTTTTTTATGTTGCGGACCATCACATATTATTATTGTTGTTGTTGTTGTTAACGTATATCTCCAATGATACCAAAGATCTTCGCGGGAGGCACAGAAACATCGTTCCCAATATACCTATTATACCTTCAACGTAACCAAATTCACCATGGGAGTACGTTGGTAAAAAATGAGCCAACTCAATGTAATAATATTCCGTTCTATCTGTTAAATCTGATGATATGATTATATCAATAAATCATTGAAGTTATAGCACCAGCTCGATTCTCTTTAGCATTAAATATATTTACAATTAACTATAAGACAAATAACTGAAATCAAATCTTTAAAATTTTTTTATGATTTTATTTTACGGCCAATTTGACATAATTGCAAAAGTCTTCCAAGTACTGAGAAGCTATGTCAATCGTTAATAGGAAGAAAAATATATAATTTCAACTAATTTATAAACTTTACAATCGAGCAAACCTGCCACCAGAATGCCATTATCATAAAATATATCTCGTATGTTGTACGTGTCAAACTGTTGTTTCTGTTTCCCACGAAATCTATCGTGCGAAACTTATCACGTGAGAGATTTTGTTTCTTTACAAACACACACGGACGAAGGTATATTGACAGCATAAGGCAAATCATTAATTAATGCCAGTCACACAAACCAGATAAATATAGCAGACATCAGACCTGTCACCAACAACGCAAATGCATCAAATAAATAGCAAGAGAGAGAGAGAGAGAAACGCTGCAATAACATTAAAAAAATCTCGTTAATAATCACTGAAGTTATTCTATTTTTAAAAATTGACAGTTCTGTATATCGTCAGACAAGGCACTATTTGTCGTCAACAGTGAAACAAAGAAAGTGATATTGTGTAGTTTGGGCATCTCTTTTCAACCCACAAACTGATTAGTATTCATTAAACTAAACAACATCATGTGTCAGCTGTCTTCATTCTTTTCGACATCGCCACATTAGGAGCTGATGGCATGACCTTTAATAACCGTGATGGGACTGCTGGATCTGAGCAAACCTATGTAAGTAAAAATTGACAGACAGTGCTTATTAGTTTACATGCTACACCTCTCATCATAGACAAATGATGCATCTTTGTCAGAGCCACTAACCTCCCTATTAGGAGACGGGTAAGGGCATTCTGGTGATAATTTATTTGGTACTCAATGGCGTGCTGCATGTGGACCTAATGAGAATCGGTTCATGATGATGGAGACAACATTATTTGCTCCTTGTTGACATTCTAGGCATTTTTATCCTGCGGCATAAGTGTATTCTTAAGGTGTCATTTGTATAATACGATATTTCTAGAATCTTTTACTTTGACACAGGGGAATAATTCCAAGTAGCGGAGATTATGTGCAATGACCTTAAGGTTCCACTATAAAGAGATTTCCGAAGTTGAGTTTGATGAAATGGAAGTTTCGAAAATACCTAATTTTCATTACAATAAACTTCAAAGAAATCTGCATGAAATAATCATCGGCATATATCTGATATGGTGTCCCCCCTAGCTCAATCAGTTTCGATGACGCCCTTCGAGTGGAAAAACTTGAATTTTAACCCGACTATAAGGAAACCATTACAGTTTTTAAATAGTGAGTGAGTTATTCTGTCTCACAGGGTGCGAAGTGTTTTTCCTTCCTGGAAACTTGGGTTTTTCTTACCGCAACCAGACAAACAACTTTGCCAGAACATCCGCAATTTACGCAAATAAATAAATAATAAAATAAAAATAATAAAATTAAATATTTGGGCGCATGACTAAAAAAAACCCTCATAGTAAAGTTATACTAATCTAAAATCCAAGAATACTTGGCAATTCGTGAAGTCTTAAAGATATATAATTAATATATTATTTTTATTATTATTAATACAGAAAGTATTAATAAAATAATAAAATAAGACAGAAAAGCAAACTCACTTCGAACATGCGGAAACACTAATTTTAGAACTCACAAATAGCAACAATAGTATCAAATACACAATAAACACAATATACAGACCCCCAGATAATAATCCACTCAGTTTTCTTCACGAGTTAGAAACATGGCTAAGCGGCATCGAACCGCATACAACACACAGACTCATCCTAATAGGAGACATTAACATAAATACTCTAGACCACGCTTCTTCAACCACTAACACATATCTTGATATACTAAGTCAGTACAACATAAACCCTACCATTAACACACCAACAAGAGAAGAAATACTCAATAACTCACTAACACAATCATGTATTGATCATATCAACATACGGGCTCCCATCCATACATATACATCATCAGTAATTAACGTAAAAATTGCCGATCACTACTTTGTCTCAACTTCGTTTTATTGCGTTTCCTACCCCCCCTCCCACCACCACAAAAGTCGACAAAACTCAATCATACTAAAGAGCATTGTCGATAACCAAGTAAAAAATACAGACTCGAATTTCCTACTTAAAATAAACGATCCTGTAGCATTATACGAGAATTTTCAACTAATGTTCACAGAAATATACAAAAAAACAACAAAACCTACACCAACGAGGCGACAAACAGACAGCAACCCATCGATAAATGACGACATACTAAATACTATTACTGAAAAAGAAAATCTATGGAAAAAACTTAAAAAGTCACCCAGTAACACACATTTACAAACCTTATACAAAAACACAACAAATAAACTAACAACAAAAATTCGTAGGGCAAAAAGACGATACTACTTCCAAAAATTCATGGAATATAACAACAACATTAAGCAAACATGGGCAAATCTCAACGAATTAATAACCCGAAAAAAGAAAACTATAGCACAAGATTTTATTGCAAAAAGCTTCGGTCAGGACACAAACCAAGAGGAACTTGCAGACTCATTCAACCATGCTTTCACAAACAACATCACACAACTCAAAAAAGACAAAGTACTAACGATCAACAAAAAACTACCAACACAAAGTCAACAACAAACGATGTATTTTCCACCCATAACAAAACAAGAACTGAAAGAAGCAATCCTACAACTAAAACCAAAGACCACTCCAGGAATAGACAAAATAAGACTCACAGACCTTATAACACATTTTGAACAAATAAATCCAATACTTTTGAAACTCGTGAACATAATATTCGACACAGGCATTATTCCACAACAACTAAAAACTGCAGTAATTACGCCAATATACAAACACGGCAAAAGAAACGATACTCAGAACTACAGACCAATAGCTACACTACCAGTCATCTCAAAAATTCTAGAAAAAATAACACACACCAGACTACAGAACTATTTACAGAAGTACAACATCATCTCACAAAACCAATACGGATTTCAGAAAACAAAAAGCACCATTACTTTATTAGAAGACATCGCCGACACAATAAACAAAGCTCTCGACAAAAACAAGTACGCCGTCCTCATACTGCTGGACCTAACCAAAGCATTTGACACACTTGAACATGACATACTACTCACCAAACTATACTTAATAGGTATAAGAGGAACACTGCATACATGGTTCAAGAACTACCTCTCAAACAGAACACAAGTAACAAAAATAGGTACATGTCACAGTCGGAGCATACAAGCAAAACACGGTGTACCTCAAGGTGCCATATTATCACCCACTCTATTCAACATATACATTAACGATGTTCATAACATACCCATAAGAAGTCAAATATTTCAATACGCAGATGACACTGCACTACTAGCAATCCACACAGACATTAACACAGCTCTCTGCAAAGCACAACAAGACCTAAACGAAATCACAACATACTTCCACCAAAACGCAATTCTAATCAACGGCACCAAAACACAGATGTTGATAATACACAACCCAAGAATCATACGCCCTACAACACTATCGATACATTGTCACACATACTGCTGCATCAACAGCAAAAACACCTGCCAATGCTCCGAAATCAAACCTGTAACACACGCAAAATACCTCGGTCTCTATATAGATTCCTACCTTAAATGGACAAAACATATAGAATACCTACACACTAAACTCCGGATCATCGCAGCAAAACTCTTCCAAGTTAAAGATATTATTCCACACAACATAAAAAAACTCCTATATCACGGTATCTGCGAATCCCTACTCAGATACGGAATAACAGTCTATGCAAATACATCAAACAGCCACCTAACAAAATTAGAAACACTACACAGGAAAATCGTGTCAACAGTGATCTGGACACCTTACATGCAACAACCAATATCCGACAAGCACATGGCGATACACAAAATTCTGAGCATTAAAAACCTGAAACACTACATGACATTAACAAGGAATTATTTCAACATCACCTACCGAAACAACAGAGACACATATCGTATAACACGACCTACAACAACCCTCTATATCCCCACACCCTTCATCAACTCATACGGTTCTTTTGTGAGATCACACCCACGCAACTCAACAACCTACCAAGAAAGTTAAAACATGTAGATAACTACAGAACATTAAAAAACGAACTCTGGAAAATATACCAACAAAGTTAAGAAACCATTAACACTAATATACAGATTATAAATCACTAGCATCCAATGCCTACACCCCATACATAAACAGTAGCAACAACACAAATAGTGAAGGCTAAATCCCACTCTCTTCATAAAAGATAACCCAAGCTTCGAAGTAGGTGGGATTAACTTGCCTCACTCATCTACAAGTAATCCTTATAAGCAGATGCAGAAATTTGTATGAATAATCGCTCTTTCTCAAACTTTAAAAATAAAAAATAAAAAATATATATAAATAAAAATTAATGAGAAATAATACTTGTAATTATTACTATTATTAATTGTTATTATTACAAATGAGAAATAATAAAATGTTTAAAAAATTTTTTTTAAAAAAATTTAATTAATAATTAAAAACATCTGTAATAATCATTATTATGAATAATTTAATAATATACGTTATAAACAGTTATTTTTATTATTATTTAAAAAAAAAACTTTATATACAAGAAAGTATTTGTTATGCATAATTGTGTTCATATAATGTATGTAATTTATCTGAAAAAAAAAATGTAATTTTTATATTTTTCTTAATTTCTATAATTTTATAATGTAATTATTATATGTATGCAAGACATAATAAAGTGTTAAAAAGTATTATTATTATTATTATTATTATTATTATTATTATTATATATATTTTTATTATATTTTTATTATTATATATATAATTATTATATAATAATAATTATTATTATTATTATTATGTATACTCTGTATTCAAAAATTCTGTATAGTCTTTATTGTTAATATTAGAAGAGCATGTGTTGTAAATAGATAATATAGAAGCAAAAAAGTATTATTAAAAATTTTAATTGAAATCCAATGTAGAAAATGCAGCACTTAGTGCTGAATTCTGTAAAATTATAAGTTGCAATGTCACTCCAGATGTTTATTGTATATGTAAATATTTTAGCAATCAATAAAAAAAAAATTATTATTTATTATTATTATAATTATTATTATTATTATTATTATTATTTTGATATAGAAACTTACATAGAAAATATATGTCTGGATTTCCAGGCATGGGATTAACAGTACTTGTGCATTAATTACAGTGGATGAATGTAAAATGAATAAATCGGTACATATAAGCTGCTATTTCTAGTTTTTCGTCCCTACACTTTATTTCCAATAAGTAATTTGGAAATAAAGTGTAGGGAGCGAATTGCATCCTTGTTGCTAGAGAATTTTAACTGGATTCTGAGAATTTTTACTACTCCTGCGCTCAGCCAGTAACCTGTGCTCGAATAGCTTCTGGGAAAAACCTTTATAAGGAATTTTGAAATGAATAAGAATTGGCAGTTCAAAATAGAAGCAATACTTTTCCTTCTGCTAGACAGAGAGAAAATAGACCAGGAATAATTTTGAAAAAAAAAATATATATATATATAGATATAGATATATATGTAAATAGGTTTTTTTTTTTTTTTTTTTACCTTGGGTAATATATATTAGGGTTACCAAGTAATTTTATAAACTTGGTAACCCTAAGATATATATGTATATATATATATATAGATAACATACATAAATATCTTGCCAAATATTTCAAACATTTTTCAGGCAAGTCTCCATCCTTTATCAAGAACTTTATCACAGAATTTGTTTCATACATCAAGGATATAACAGTTAGTGAAGATGAAATCATGGCTAGCTTGGACATAACTTCTTTGTTCACTAATGTCCCAACAGATGAAGTCCTAAGATTACTCAAGGACAAGTTATCCAGAAAAATGTTAACCTTGCTTACACATTGTATCAAGTCCGGTTACTTCAGATTTCAAGATATTATATACAAGCAAAATCATGGGCTGGTTATGGGTAATCCTTTATCCCCTGTACTCGCAAATATTTACTTAGAGGATTTTGAAACCAAGGCTATCTCTTTCTTTATTTTAACATCTAAAGTTTGGAAACGCTATGCAGATGATGTCTTCATTATTTGGAGCCATGGACTTTTTTTTGATTCCCTTATGGTTTTCTTCGAACATCTCAATAGCCAACATCAAAGTATTAAGTTTACTGCGCCGAGCTTGAAACGGATAATTCCTTGACTTTTCTTGATGTAGATCAAACTGACCCGCTCTTCTGGTAAACTCAAAATATCGATATATAGAAAGCCACACATACCAACAGATATCTGTATAGTCAGTCCCATCACTTCCCTCCTCATAAGCTTGGAATAATTTCCACCTTGGGACATAGAGCCCGTTCTTCTCTTCTGGATGACCTAAATGAACTGCTTACAGAAATAAACCATCTCAAAACTTCTTTCAAAGTTAATGGATATTCCAAGAGAATCATTGAAAGATTCCTTCTTAATCCTCCTAGACATCACTCAGAAGAAACAAATGCAATATATCTATTCCTTACATAAGTACAGTTTCGCATAAATTAGCAAAAGTTCTAAGAAAATACAATATCAGAACTTTGTTCACTCCACTTCTAAAATCCGTTTCTTAATAAGCCACCCAAAACCTTGTCATCATCATCTAAAATACCCTGGTGTATATAAAATATCGTGTGATTGTGATATTCCTTATTTTGGGCAGACAGACAAATCTGTCGAATTGCGTATGGAAGAACACATGAGGGACATTACTTACAAGAGACAGCGAGCCAGTGCATTATCAAGTCATATCCTTTTCTCAGCTAATCCTAATGTGAAAGCCAAAGTCACACAGTCTACTGGGAAAAATATACTAAATCTTCCATTGCAATGATGAACTAGAGAGAAAAATCGTGGAATCTAGTAAAATCATCTTCAATCCTGTTCATCTAAATAATAACTTGAGCTACAACCTCCCAAATAGTCATTCAGCTGTAATCATGTACTGGCGTTCACGAGATGCTAGCACGCACTTTCCAACAATACAACAAACGAAAGAACAGCTTTAAATACAACCAGGTTTAATGTCAATTATGTATATTGACTCTCTATGTTGTTCATAGTTTATTTAAGCTTCAGTGTTTTAGTGTTTTTTCTTTTTTCTTTCTTTTATAATGTCGCCTGATGAAGTCTGTTATAAACCGAAACTAGTCGTGTTTTAATATTAAAACCTTTTTACTTAAATCTCGATTTTAGTCATTCAATTCTTTTAAAAAAAAAAAATATATATATATATATATATATATAACTACTCTAGCTGTGCAAAATATTGGAAATGAAAGTGGTTTGATTATCATCATGATGAAAAGCGTTGCGTTGTGCGTTCCTTCCATAAGTGAATTCTCTCAACCAGAAATTCAAGGCAACAACAGCTCTTAGTGGAAGGACTTCTCCGTAAAGGCCAATCATCACCCCAAGCACTGGAATTCGTGAGGCGTGGTGTAATGATTAGCGGTGACCGAAAACTTAACCGCTGTGAAGTTGTGATATGGAGTGGCGCATCATGGCATACGCTCTTCAAAAGCAATGAAAGTGTTTGAATAGAATAGCTTCAGGAAAACGTTAATTACCAGAGTATTTCATCACATCGGTTGAGTATGATGGCAGTGTTATAGTCTGGGGATGCTTCTCTCCGCTTTGAATTTTTATCCCTCATAGTGTCATGTCACATGGACAAAGAACGTGTGAATATTCTGGATCATTCTGCATTGCATACGCCATGGGATTCTCTGAAAACAATCTCACTGAGTATCATGTGATACTCATTTGAGAGAAAAGTTTTCCTCAAGTGAAAAGGCAAAGGTTAAGCCGACAGGCGTAGAATCGCGATGTTTTGGAAGAGTATCTTTTGAAGGGTTAAAATGACGGTTGTGCTTGACTATTGAAAACGAACCTATTAATGAAAAATTAATGTCCTATTAATGTCCCCAGAAGAATGATTACATAATCTTAGAGAAAAGCGGGCCAATAGTGTATCGAGATTGGTAAGAAAGTTTTTTGAAACACTCAACTGTCCATATAATTTTTTCCATCTAGGACACAGACATATTTTTATATTCAAGGATTCTAAAAAAATCTTTGTAGTGTCCTAATTATTAATAGATTCCTCAGTAGCGCAATTGGAAGAACGATATATTGTGCCCTTCCATTGGGAAATGCCTTGTTCCATTCTCGTGAATCTTTATATGGGATTTTTTTTTCCAATTTTCTGTGAGTTAACCGATTTCATACGGAAGACTTCATAGCAGGACTTTTTTTCCCTGAAACTCGGAATTTTCATCCGGCCTACAGCCAAATCGACCATGAGACACACGCAATTTACAGACAAAAAATGCCATTGGTGGTGGTGGTGGTGATGATGAGAGGTAGATCGCGTTGGTGGTAGCTGTGTGTAATAGGAGAATTAAGCAGTAGTGACATGATATAGTGGAGCTACGAAATTCAGAAAGTCTTGATTTAATGAATTTCTTCATTTATGAGTGAAAACTTCGTGATTTTTTTAGGATGTTGATTTTTAATTGATCGCGCATGCACTTCACAAATTCCCAAAATATTCTTTATAATTTATCATTTTGATGAATAATTTTTCACTCCTTAAGATGTACAGTACAATCGATGTTACCGTAAGTAACATCGATTATACTGTACATCTGATTTGGTAAGTTACCAGAAATAGTCGATTCGGAATGTAAATAAAAGCTTAGTAACAAGCTTTTATTATTTGAATGCTGTTGAGATTTCTAAATTAGCACGAAATATTCTAGCTATAGCAATTTCTCATTCTAAGAATAATTACTTTAACAGTAATAATTCTGTATTTTTCAATGTACATTTGCTATTCTCAGATAATATTTAAACTTCAATATATTTTGTAATTACTAAGTAATTACAAAACTAAGTAATTGTTAATTCAGATATTTGTCTCTTGACTTGTTGTTCTTAATGTATTATGAATGTTTCATCCTTTTTTTTTTTTTCTTCCTGAGTACGTATTCGTATTATCGGTGATCTCGCTATATGAAGCTACAAATATAGACATAAAAAGGAATGTCTAACATATATCACTTGTAAATGGTCTTTAAACCCGCTCCATGAACGAGTTCTCTTCTATCAAATATGATGAAGTCATGACCCCCTTCTCCTTTTTTCGCCCCCAATTCTATAGCAGACACTTGTGGACCGAGCACGCCACATGTCTTGTGCATAAGGCGTGACCTCTGGCTATAATCAACTTTTTATGACTCCCTTTTCCGCTCAGTGGTGATCCCTTTTGTCACGAACTCGGTAATAAACGCTGATGTACTCGACATTTGAGGACCTCCCCGGACACGGAGAAGAAGGAAGGATGAACAAAACTTGCATCTCATGCTAACAAAAGATTCACCAAACCACCTAGATGAATTATTTTATTAATTGGCGGTCATCCATCTAATCAAGAAGAAGTGCGTGCAGAGAAACAGATTCAAGGGGTTGCAATGGTGAAATGAGAATCCTGTGTTCCGTATATATGAATGCCTAATAACCAGAAGTAGGTCAACTGGTAGTCATTTCATCGCTGACCACGTTATTCCTGTCAAAAATTTAGCAAAAATAGATAATTCTTAGTATAGTGATGGCGAAGAATTATTAGCAGATACTTTGTATTGGTTTGTATACGTAATGTCTATTAATTTATGATTAATGATGCGTATTAGTATTCGTCAAACTTAAGAGTTACGTGTGCCATGTATATGGAATTGTCCCATATCTCACTAACTGGTCCAGTCATTCTGGAAAGATTTGTTGGTGTATTTTAGTGCCTTGAAGTGAAATGTCTGTCAATCTGTTTTTACCCTTACAAGTAGACCCAAACCGTACCAGACCGATGTAATATTCGACATTTATGCTAATTATTTAATCTGCATATTATATTTTTCTTTCCTGTATTCGTATCTGTTTTGGTATTTTAATGGAAATTTGCAATATGATTTTATTTATAAATCTTAAAGGAGGAGCGATCTCTTCCCCGCTGAATCCATCAGTGGTTGCGTAATACATCGCTTCGCACATGTATAAATTAAATCTTTCATTGCTAAAGTTTCTGAAATAAAAATTACTCGGAAAGAAAATAAGCAATTTACTAAAGTAAAGGTTTACACGCCAACGTTTTACAAGTTCAAGCCATTATCCATTCCAGCATTATCAGAGACACTTTAACACGTTCATTGCCAATCACGCGATATCGCTCGATGCGAGTTCTCACCGAACGGCCGATCACGCGTTATCGCGTTGACGTCGCTAACTAAATAAAAAAATAAAAAAAAAATGTGGCCACCACACGAAATTCCAATTTTCAGCTTGGCAATGAAAGTGTTAAAGACATACACTCAGAGAAGACTGTAATGAAATGACCTCCACAATAAGGAGAGTTGCGTATTTAGAGGGAGATACTAGTGCTCTCCGCAGAGCTCTTCTGTTATTATTGCTAATAGCAGGAGAGCGCTGTGTGTCAAAACTTGTGTAGGATTGCACATTAGTCCTATTGCATTTCACTGGGTTCTGTAGAAGACAAGCCACTTCTAGGAAAATCTCTGCGATTTGAAGCGGGATCAGCGTAGTAGCTTGGCTTTCTTCCATCTTATGAAATGGTTTTCTTCTAAAGCATGTTGTACTTGTCTGCTTTTTGCCTGCCCATACGGAATATATTTTTATGCAAATTTCTTCTTACTAAGGGGGGTCCGTTCTGTGTGTCCAAAATACTGGATCTAATTGATCCAGTATTTTGGGGATGAGGGGATGCAGGAATTGAGGGGGATGAGGGAATTGAGGGGATGCAGTATATACCTGTCACAGTGAAAGAATCCTGGCGGGTCATTGATTTGTCTCAGAAAGAAGGAGACTCTGTCCAGAGTTTATTTTATAGATTGTTCTAATTTTTGTTGCTTTGGGAGAAAGCCCAATTCATCTGTTAAGCATTTAATGTTGGATGGGAACATGATGCGCGCGCGCGCGTGTGTGTGTGTGGGTGTAGCTATGGAAGTGGGAACATGTTATTCTTTTTGAGGAGTATAGCAAAGGTTTCTTATTGTAACCGTCTGTTCAAATGATGTAAGCGGGCCTGTTCCACCGATGCCGTACAGGTCGTGAGGAAGAAATTCGCTGACTTGGAGACTAAAGTTTTGATTGAAATTCTGAAAAACTAGGAATATTCAAAACTTTATGCAGTTATAGCTAAAACTAATGATACTTTTTTTAGAAAATTTATTTTTTATTTATTTTATTTTATTTTTATTTTTTTGACTTGGTTAGACTATAATAAATTTAGTTTAATCCTGTTTCAGGCACAAACTTTGTTTGTTCACACTTGGATAAAGGATTAAATTAAATTTATGATAATTGTTTATTTTTTTTCTTTAAATTTAGAGATCTAATGCTTCAACTTTTACAATTTGAAGCAATTCTTTTATTAAGAAAAGCTATCTTCTGATGGATAATTTTATTAGAGATTCGTTTGAAGGCAATTATAAGAAATTATTCTTATGTTTAATAATATATTTCTTTTCTGTTTTAAATTATTAGCTCTCTATAAAAACGCAAGCTTTATTTATTTATAAGGTTGAGTTAAATAAATTAAAGAAAGTTATGTCCATCATCTAACACAAAAACCGGTGGGAAAATAATAGGATTAATAGTCGAAGCAAAACTTGAAACTTTTCGATTAAATATTGGTATTAAAGAGCATCCGTAGCTTAGTTTTTACGTACGAGTCCTTTGGTTGGAAAGACTCGAATTTGAATCCCGTCTATGACGCGAAGAACTTCTATCAGATCTTTTCAATCAAACGGTGAGTTAGCCAGTCTTATACGGAGGTGGAAGCTTTTTCTTGTCGTCTTTCTTCCCTCAAAACAGGCATAAATACTTATCTTTAGTGGATGCAGCAGAGGAGCGGCATGCTGGTTGCATTAATTCGCCGTGATCTCTAATCAGAGAGGACTCTATCCGTCCTAAGGGACAGATGAGTTGAAGAAGAGGATTAAAACATTTCACGGCTTAAGAGCATGCAGTGATATGATTAAACACTCTCTAAGGATATATATTTCATATTATTTATTTATTTATTTTATTCTTTTTTTTTTTGGTGCTGAAGTAATAATAATTCGTGGGATTATGTGGATCATCCAATTTCGAAATTTATAAATCGTTACCATTATCGAGTATTAATATTATTTTATTTTCTAATTTCGTACTATGTTTCTGGAATGAACCAATAAATATACAGCACTATGGAGTCAGAAATCTCTGTCTCCTCCCCTTTACTTCATTAGTACTCCACCTGTCCTTCATGCTCAGAACTCCCATTCGTAACACAGGAGGTGGGATGTATTCTCTCACATCTTCCAGCTTTATAATTACAACTCATTAGTCAAGTAATCTTTACAGTTGTGCAATCCCACCATTCATCTTCGTGCAATACTGATTGTAACCTAATCATTAGATCTCATTAATAGAATTAATCTGTTCGTATTCATCTAACCATATTTCATCTGTGCCATCCTTGACATCTTAATTTATAATAGTTCAAGTTACAAGAAATGATGGGGTCGGAAGTCGACATAAGACCTGGTTATGGTCGACATAAAACATGGTAAACGAACACGATGGTTAATATGGAATTGGGGTAATGCATCCTCCCTTGAACCGCAAAAGGGTTTTCAACCATCAGAACAAAAGTAAAGTGAATAACAGAACAACACTGTGGTCTGTTTCTGCCAACTGGTTGATAATCAACGTTCATCTTTCCTTTATCTGTGCATCGCTAGTGCCAGGTCCCATTCAGAATTGTGTTGTTTAAGGGAAATGTAGTAAGGCTTCTCTGCTTTTCCCATCATTAATAAATTAATACCACTTTCTCTTTGCAGCTTTTGGGATACAAAAATGTGGGACACGATTGCACTGCTCATTAAACAAAACGTTTGGTTCAAGGCATCAACTGAAATTAATTTCAGAGAGATGCTACCATTAAATGCATTATTCAGCTCGTTTTTTTTTCTTCAAAATTATGTTTATGTCGGGTTCAGTAGTTTTCATTTCTCATGCCAACAAATCTACTGAAAGGCATAATAAAATAATATTCAATATGCAATGAGAACCAGAAAGCTAAAGTTGCATAGTAATATGGTTCTTTTTTAAAATTTGTAAAATCAAATATACATAAAGAGATACATTTATATTTACATTGAAGAGGTTTAGATTCGAAGCACAGTCGATGGGGATGACTGTATCTATGTTCAGACACATCGTTCAATATGACCTACATATGAATCCCTTCCAAGATGAGAGTGGCATTTTCACCTAAAGGGAGAGTCAGTAGCTCCGTTTGATAGCGGCGCCATCCATTGACTAGAAAGACTCTGGATTCTAATCCGTCTAGGTCGCGAAGAATCTTCATAAGGGCTTTTAATCTCAATGTAAGTTAACTGGTCGCATGATCTCTTACAAAGGTAGCAAAAATCAGCCAGAGAATACACGCAGTTTGACAGACATAGCAGACTATGTAGTTTGGATTAATTCTCCTATCATATCATAAATTAAGTTCTATCAAGCGAAGTTACTTGGTCATCACAGGCAAATGCGCTTGAAATCTTATCTCATCTACTCCTTATGTGTTAGGCTCGAGATAAAAGGTTTTTCTTTCATTAATACAGTCTTACCCTTGAAACGTTGAACACAGATAGCACATTTTATACTGCTGGGTGTTGGCTAAGGATCAAATAATGCAGATCAAAAATAGAACTTTTTTTTTCAAACTGCTTTTAGTCTGTGATAAGGGAGAGTTGGACTTACAGAAAGGAACCTCTATGAATGCCTCAGGAATTCTTTAGAAAAGGAGGGGAAGCGACTGTATATTCCCAATTCGGTCAAAAATGACTGAACGATGCGGAGGAGAAGAAGAAGGGAAAAGCATCAGTTGCTGGCCGAATGCCCTATTGATGCCTGTGTTGTGTCGTATAAACCTGACGGATAGATAATATTCAGCTTAGAACCGGAGCTAAATTAGGACGAATTTTTGGTTTTAATGATCTTACAGTGAGGATAGTCACTGCAGTGAATATTGATAACAATCTTATTATTTCAAGTAGGAAAGATTCTGAAAGGCAGAAAGTAAAGGATTTTACTCTGAGTCTTCATTAAAATCCTTCAGCATATATCTCTGATTTCTCAAGAGTGGCCATCTTTCTTTATTTAGAAATATGCCTAAGGTAAAGAATATTATGTAAATAATAAAACTTTTCCAATTACAAATTAGACGCCATTTTCTTGTATATACTCGTATTTTTCTTTAAAACACTAAATTTATAGGACGAAGTTTATCCTGATATCTCATCATCGATGCAAGCAGTAAGAGAAGATTTCATTAATCTTAGCAAAAGAAAATACCATTGGATTGAAAGATTTATTTTAAAAATAAAACTCTCATACTGATAGCAATAAACTTAGATGAAACATCATTTATGCAAATACCAGTTATACACATTCCACGGCATGCATTATGGTAAATTAATAGTCATCCAGCAGTTCATCCTAAATCGTAATAACAAAACCGTCATATCGCAGTCACTGCATAGCACACTTCAGTACAAGTCATGTACTGCATACTTGGGTTGTTATTAATGTTCGCTTTATACGTATTTGTACCCAAAGGTCACGACACTCCAAAGTAAGATTTACTGTGCATTTAATAGTCTTTCCAGCTGTCCCGAGGGTTCGTTCTGTGTTTGGCTATTGTAAGTCGGGTCAGCTACTAAAATCATATTACTGAACTGTAAGAAAATATTCCGGATGGCAGCTACCTTATCACATCTTCGTATCTGAAGTGAGACACCCAAGATTTATGCAGAGCGCATCTATTAGAGTGCTAATGGAAGATGTAATAGTTTTTCTTATCTTTAATAATCTCTTTGAAATTGTGCACCATTCGTTCTCTATGCTAATCTCTTGTTGCCTAAGGAATATCTACTGGTTTCGTGTAGATATTCCTTATCCCACAGGAAGAACCGAACTTAAAAACCTTTTAATACAACAAAACAACTAACGGATAAGATCATTTGGTAGGGAAGTTTATTTCACTGTTTTTATTAAACGCTTTATGAGAAATCCTGATATAACTTCTTTTATTTTGAGTTAGGTCAACGGAAGGCATTAGTTTTTGCAGAAGCATTCCCATTCGACTATGACACCGTTTAAATTGCTCACTTAGGAATGAGGAAAGATTTCTTCCTGTTCACCTGCTGAGTGATGCGTTCTTGGGGGAAAAAAAAACTTTCATACATCAATCTAAAAAAATAGTTCCTAGACAATTACAAGCAGTGGATTTATCTGCAAGGATTTATCTTGTTTCTCAAGATGAATTTGAATCAGACCATTTTAATATTAAAATGATGCAAAATATTTTGAATTAAAACATGATTGTATGTGTTTTGAATAACAATAAATAAACCACCTATATTACGTATCTAAGACAAATATTTTATGTTTCTTGTTTCCTCTAGCAAACCACTACCTACTAACTGTATCCAAACAACAAAAGAATAATTATTGCATTCGCAAAGTTTATGTTACATGCATTTTATGCTTACATGAGGTAGGATGCTACCGTCATTATTATTCTCACGAATCGCCAAAATAAAACTACATCTCACAGGTTAATGTAACTTTCCATTGTGCAATTCGTTAACGAATAGGCAATATAACTAGAACCAGACTTCTTAATCCTGGCAATGAGTGGCGGGGTTCGCATATTTTGCAATTCACCCCTCGTGCAAGTTAAACGATGTTAAGTTAATATATCTACATGTGCTCGGGGAAGATGGAAACATGCAGATATAAACAAAATATACCTTTATTGGTAGAATTTCTTCTTTATTATTCTTCTTATTCCTTCCCTCCTCTCTTACCTTGCGGTGTCGAGGATTTTCTGTTCATTTAACCGCTACCGTGTCAAGTATAAGGTGGTTAGCCCTATGCCTCTTGGTGTGTCCTATGTCTGTCGATACGTGTGTTCACGGGCAGGTTTGCCTGTTCTGGAGAAAGAAAAAAACCTAGTTTCGGGCTGAACCCCCCCCCCCCCACCTCCTATGAGACGGCTAACTCACCTTTAGTCGAAAGAGGCCAGATGAAAGTTCCTCACGTCACTGACGGTAATCGAATCCAGGTCTTTCCAACCAAAGGGCTTCGTCTATAGTCTGACTGAGCTAAGGAGGCTCATTATTGATAGAATTTAATAATATGTGTTTCTAGTCTTTGGTTGTAATAAATAAGTCAGTGCTGAAGATGATTTTCCACTAATTTATGATCGAAACATGGTGATAGTGTATTAAGTATCACTTTTCCTTTAAGCAAAAGTAAGTTCCACCAATGAAGAGGTCGTTGGACTTGCCCTAATTCTGGCTTTATTTCTTTATTTTCACCTTATGTAATTCTTCTCTCCGGTATAAATTGTGCACCGCAGTCTTTCGATCATATTCTCTTCGAACCTCGTGTTTTTTATTACTTTATATCATTGAGTGTTATCGTTGAAAGGAAAAGTGTCAATGCAGGTACTGTGATCATCACAAACTTTATTCATGATACTATGATGTGATAAGTGGTAAGACATACTCAAATTAAAAATAAAATAAATAAAATAAAAACATTTTCTAGGTTCCCATACTTAAACACGTACATCACACTGGAAGAGTATGTAGCGTGACGAGTCATGCTACCTAGCACAAACCAATTTTTGCTATATACTATTTCAATGGCTTCGCGTATGCCAGTTGACGATGCTTATCTGTTGTTGTTAACAAAAGGCTCTTAGACCATAATTCTACCATGAAAATTCATGGTATATTTTTCTCTGCATGGAATGGAAACACGCATGACGTTACTTGTGACCATCGAAACACACACATAATCTCTCCAATGTCGGTGAAATAACCAGTCTTCTGAAGATAAAGCCTAAAGTACTGGCTAATGAGCTTTTCTTAGCGTAGCCAGTATTTCTGGCTAGAAATATTGGCCTGTCTGGTAGAATCTTGGACTTATTGCCACTTGTGAAGTTTTACTTCTTCAGTGCGTTGCCAAATTTGACTTATGGATGGTTAACAATTGATATGCATTAGCCTCTCCAGACATTTCCTCAGATAACATCCGAAAAGCTAACTCATTTCTCGAATCGGTCACTTGATGTACAAGATAGAAATGACCTCACATTGAGCGCTGATCTCCTTTATTGGATAGGAATTTTGCATGTTGCATAGCCGTATCTTCCATTTTCCTCCAATTGGATATAAGGGAGGTGTCCCAGGGTTTTAGCAGGATAGCGTATACGCTAAGAGCATAAGCAGGACCATTTGAGGTAGAAATCCTGGAAGAAATGAACCTACTCATACCGCAAGGTTAGACATCCCTATTAGATTAGGGATGTCTAACCTTATCGGCTGGTTGGATATCTCTGATGGACATGTGATCAAAATACTGAGATGTGACAGCTGAAATATTTGATATAAATACGGACCGTTATAAGATATCAAATAAGGATATTAGATTATCATCTTCATCTAGTGTGTGTGTGAGTGTGTGTGTCGATCACTTTTTACAAGAGTTAAAAGTTAAAAGGCGAACAGGAATCTCTTGAACTAATTACATCTGGGTGCTAACACCAAACAGTGGCTGTCGTTTAAGTGCAAGAGCGTGTACTAGTATAATAGGTTAAAACTACAACACTGTTAAGGACAAAGAGAAAAAAAATCTTATTTCAGAATCAATTTTTTTACCCAAAAGCCGCCTGGGATAAATACTCAAATAATGTAATAAGACTTCGGAGCTTTTTTTTTTTTTTGTCGGCTGCCTACTAATCCAATTTAGATCATGTGGTATTAATAGACCGATTACAACACTAATGTTCTGAAATTCTTATTTGATCGCAATAGGATAGGTGGAAAGAGGATGCGATCTGCTGATATAAGGGAGCGAAATGTTTTTGCGAAAGGACAAATAGTTGGTAGATTCGGTTGATGTGTTTGAAGGCGGCAGTCAGCTGAAAGTTTTTTGAGATCCGTGCAACGCATTAAGCGGTACTCAAAACGGAATATTCATTAGCTATTTTAGTTAAAATTATTCAATTTTTTAACTTCTCACTGTGGTTATGTATTTCATTCTTAAATTATGGAAAACCTTCGCATTCCACTATATCATAGAATAAGAATGTACTCATTCTGAAGAATTTCTTCCAAACAGTTATTTGGAAGCATAATAGAAAAATAATTTTAGATTAAAAAACGCAAAAACTAAACTCTGTAGCAATCTGTCAATACGTTTATCAGTTAGCATATTCGGAAAATCAAACTTCAAATTAGTCACAGTAGTATGAGTTAAAAAATAAATTGAAATAATAATCAAAGGAGAAAAAAAGTAAGGTTTCATATGCTGCTTGCAGTTGTCATTGATAGTTCAACAATAATTCGGTATCTGAGAAATCACAAGTGTCTCAACACTGAACAGTTTTTGGATGTAATCAACATATCATCGTAACATGATGAAAGAAACTTAGAATATTCTCTGGGGCGGGGAGGGGGGTGTCTTCGCGTGCCAGCATAACCAATAGATTAAAACTTAACGGTCATTTTGAAAATTGAATTCTGAACTTTCCATACCTGCACAATTTTCTGCAGATTCAAGTTTCCAGAATATCTGCTTGGATATTTCGATTTTATTATTCCTGGAAATAAAAATGTGTCATTTTTATTCAAAAAATTCTTTATTGTATAAAGCCAGTGCGTCGTCTCTCTCGCTCGCTCTCTCTTCTTAAAATGGGCAAAATTTTTCACTCTTGAAACTTTTTAATTCAGACAAAGGATTAAGATAAAGTTAAATGGCCTCAATTCAAGTAAATGAAGCTACAACACAGGATTATTTTACTGTGAGCCTGAAGTTGCTGTAATAAACTTTCCCTGTTTAAAATGCACAGAAAGTAATAATTCTGTTTTCTGGAGATTCCTTTTGCCTTCAGATCCTGGAATAGACCTAAATATACACAAGCTATAATTACACGAAAAGAAAACGGTAAATATATCTACACATCTAAGTCATTTCGAAGTAACTCGCTTACGTGGCCAAAAGCTTCTTTCTTGTAGCAAAACAGTTAATTAACTGTATCCGGAAAGGTTGAATAAAATGCACGTGTGGGTGGGTGAAGACAGAGAGGAACTCCACAAGGGTTCCGGATCTGCCCTCCTTGGCCTACAGTCATATCTATTAGAGAGATTTTAAACTGTACTGCAACACACCTCTTGGTGACCGTATCGCCACTCATACAGTGTGGAGGTGGAGAAGGAGGGAAGAAGGCGGATCGAAACAGCTAAGACAAGATGAGAAAGCGAGATACTTCATGCATTTTTGTTAATGCGATTTTCTTCAGGTGAAGGTGTACAGGTTGCCCTGGGAGAAATAGCTCTAACCCTTTAATAGTCACCAGAAAGCCTCCGAAAGTGCTCCTGTAAAGGTGAAAGGAGTGTGGAGACCTTTAAAGGATAACGATTCAAAAGTATCACCTCAAGAAAATGTGCACCTGAACGAGATTCTGCAGTTTTTAACTCATTTTTAACTCAACCGCATTCTGAACTTTAAAAGCGCAAGCAAAACATTGTTCTCAGAGAGAGAGAGAGAGAGAGAGTCAAGTCTTTCAATTCTGTATCTGTTTACTTTTTTCTGGCATTCAATACATGGGAAAGGTTATGACTTTTAACACAACTAACTCTAGAGAAAGCTGTTTCTTTTCCTCTTTCTCAGATATTTTGTTATATTTCTTCACCGTATGCAACTTATCTAATATCAATACTGGAAAGCAATCACCGTGGTTTTATGTTGTGGTTCGTGATTTCTCACTCAGTACAAAAAGATATTAAGTACTATGAGAAAACATTATAGAAATACTGATATTATGTTCGGTTTGGGTGATACCGTGAAGAGGACGACAAGAAACACCTATTTCGGTCAGAAATATGTGGATTTGAATTCCTTATAGGATTCAAGCGACTTTTCTAGGACATTTTTAAATCAGGCTGAGTCGGAGTAAAAATATGAGAAACTCTTTTTCCTTCTTCAAAGAGATAAACTTTAATTAAAACAATTGACATGCACTTAACGCAGATCCATCTCCTCAGTAATAATCTGGAAAACAATCAATAGCAATGCAAGAATCCTTCCTTTGTTGATTAATCATGAAATATTTTTAAAACTGGCATGATAGAAACGTTATTATAAAGCAGTTTCTCAAGATCCCAAATATCCCCTTTTAAAATTTTAGTCACACTGACGTACCCATCACTCAGGAAAAAGGCAATTTGGGAGAAGTTATAATAAAATTTCATTTCAAACACAAATAATTACAAAGATATTTGTAATAATTAAAAAGATTTGAATTTTAACTTTTAATGCAAACAGGTCGAAAATATGGGTTGGAACGCGATCGTACCGTCAACCAGACGCGGCCTTAACAGAGATCGATACATGCAAAGGAACACATTTTGTTTAAAAATTCCTTTAGATTTTGTAGTTATTGAAAAATTAATTGTAGAATAGACCTGCACTTATCTGTGACAGTATGAAGACAAAAATATAAAACTAAAATAATAATAATAATAATAATAATTTCGAGGGAAAAAAAGCGCCTTGTGACCTTTTGCGTACCTTCAGAAACAGTGTTATAAAGTATTATTAGATTAATATTAAGGATAATTGTATTACACAAGAGCATGTACCTTTCAATTTAAAGATTGTGTGCTCTAGTATTAAGACTAGACAGATCTAGTGATAAAATTCGAAAATAACTTCACAAAGCTCAAAGTAAATTGTTAAAATTATTTAACTCTAAAATTATGAATTATTATTTTATAATGAACATTGCATATTTGAACTTATACGACATAACTGTCACGTTATTTCAATGAATCTTGGATCTAATAATGACATTAATATATTAACTTCTACCAGAGCATCACGAATGCTTGCAGAGTTCAATTTTTTTTTTTGTTTTATTTATTTTGAGAGAGAAAGGTAGAAACATTCAGAAACGGAGACTGTTTATTCATAATCACTCTTATGCTTGAATTTCTCGTGGGTTTTTATGGTTAGTTAATTTCTAAAGTATCTTTAATCATTATTTTATTATTCTTTTCTTCATACACACACCCTGCAACCCAGGATATCAAGGCACGATGGTATTTTACACTGTAACTCATAGAGTTCGTTAAATTCTGACTAACCACTAAACGAACCTTCATTATTCTGTTTACTTATATGACACTGCATGTTAACTTAAGGACAAAGAAACTTATTCGAAATTTTATCAGACTTATTCACTCCTTGTCAGTCCCCTACTGAGCTCTTGACAGTGCTGCACCACCGACAATACAAATGACATATTCAGTTAGCTTCGCTGCAAGCGTAAATATTGATGGACGATCCAACTAGACATCCTGGATGGTCCAGAACAGTAACGATGCCCGTTTTAATAGTGCAGGGGCATAAATAACATTTTATAATAAAAGTGTTAAAATTTACTGCCATGTCAGTGCCACGTAACCCATTCATTACCAGCCCATCCTAACCCATATTTCTGGGAACAGCGTGGGGATGGTATTGTACAATTCCACAGCGTGATACTAAAGAAGTGCATTCTATTTACACGGAGTTCTATGTCTATAACCGACAAAGTTAGTCAAAGGATAACCGCCTCTCCTTCCCGGACAGTGAAGTATTGTCGAACTCTGAATACGAAGTGCAATTTTATGAGGTCGCGATCTCTGCTCCTTGAACTTTAACTTGAGTCAACGAAGTAACCTCCGTTGACTCAAGTGGCAGACTTGTTCTCTGTGGTTAATGACGTTGATATAGCCTAGTTAAATGCGCTTGTGTGTGTGTGTGTGTGTGTGTGTGTGTGTGTGTGTGTGTGTGTGTGTGTGTGTGTGTGTGTGTGTGTGTGTGTGTGTGTGTGTGTGTGTGTGTGTGTGTGTGCGTGCCCGCGCGCTATGGTCGTCTAGTGAAGGCATCGCATCACAGCTGTTTGCCCGTTCTCTAACATATGTCAGACTTTTTTTTTTTTCTACATTCCGACCTAGTTTGGGTTGTCCGCCAAGGACTGCCCCGGAACTAAGAACGGCAAATGATGACGAGCCTTCATTTCACCTACCACCCGTGTGTTTTCGGATGTTGACCTATCACCCTAAATACGATTCAAGAATAGGCGCGAAAACCTGCCCCAGTTCGGGACCTATTGACGTGACTACGTTGTGGGATTAGAATAGTGCACTTTTCGAAGGAAGGCTTTGTTCTGCACTTTCACAGCATCAACGGTAATTGCTGAGTTTAGGAACGGACGAACAAAACACTTTCTCACACCTGCACTTGACACAAAAGTGGATCTTACAGGGCTATTATTTTACAATATATGACAGCACAAGTAGTAACAAAATAAAGAAAGAGAGAGAGAGAGAAAAGTGCAGATAGATGAGCTTTGATTAAATATACGGTATATCGCAACGTGAAATCTATACCCAAATGTGTTAAGCCATGATAATAGTTATTATTATTATTATTATTATTATTATTATTATTATTATTATTATTATTATTATTATTTCGATGCCAACTACAGGACAGTTAGAAATACATACCGTATAACAAGACCTCAGACTACTAATTATATCACATGTAAATACAATAATCACTACGGAAAGGCCACGCGAAACTTCTACATCCCAGACATTATAAACAAATTACCTTTTGAATACAGAAACCTTATAAACTACAATAGCCTGAAAAGAGCTCTAAGGACATACTATGAACAAGAAACACGCACTCAAAATACCATACAAACTTAATGAAACACAATATATTCGTTCAGGCTTCCAGTTCAGCGACGCATCAATACATTCCAAGTGATTTGTGTGTGTGTGTGTGTGTGTGTGTGTGTGTGTGTGTGTGTGTGTGTGTGTGTGTGTGTGTGTGTGTGTGTGTGTGTGTGTGTGTGTGTGTGTGTGTGTGTGTGTGTGTGTGTGTGTGTGTGTGTGTGTGTGTGTGTGTGTGTGTGTGTGTGTGCGCGCGCGTGCGTGCGTGCGTGCGTGCGTGTGTGTGTGTGAGTGCGCGCGCACGAATTTCTCAATCATAGATTTCGTAGCTTCCCAACACAGCAAAAAAAAAAAAAAAAAAAACAATACATAATAACCAACTGTTGTCATCCTCAGATAAGCTTACATATAAGCTTCGAGGATGAAAGCAAAGAAATTAGTTCTTATCCAAGATGTATCATATGTAACCAAATGCATGTAATGTACGTATCACATGAAAACCAATGTATGTAATGTATGTATTATATGTAAACGAATGTATGTAATGTATGTATTATATGTAAACGAATGTACGTAATGTAAATATCACATGTAAACAAATGTAAGTAATGTATCATATGTAAACAAATGTATGTAATGTATATAATAACTGTAACAAATGTATGCAATGTAATAAAAAAAAAATAAAAAATAAAAAAATTATTTTAAATGTAAATCATGAGTTTACACTGTATATTTGTGAGAATAAGGAAATATAATATTTAGATTTCATATGTGTAAATACTGTTGTATAATCACACCTTTTCAAACTTGAAAAAAAAATAGTAAAGTACAACATGTAATATTATACAACTTATGTAACTCTGAACAATATAATTGTAAATTATTATTATGGTTGTTATATATATGTATATATTTATATATAAAAAACTGTTATCATCATTACTATTTAAATCTTATTATATGTAGCACAAAGTGCTGAACCTTGTAAAATAATATACTGAATAGATGATCATTGTACATATGTAAATATTTGAAAGAACAATAAAAAATAATAGAGATAGTGCACACACATCACACATACATACATATGTACATTATATACTTTCCTCATAGTTATTTTAAAAGGATTCAATGAAGTTAAATTCTGAATCAAATTCAAGTCTAGATGCAGTTATAAGTGAAGCCAATGGTGTTCTATAGAGAGATGAAATTATCTACTAACTAAACGTTGTTTTTTCATTGACATAGTACTATGCTATATCTAAGTTCTAAGTTTTGGGATGATCCTATTATGAGACAAAGGACAGGATTGTACAATAATATTGTATTATTAGCGAAATTTTTTGTAGTATCAAGAAAGGGGAGACAAAATATAATAAATGATGAATGATTGACAGTTGAAATATTTATGCAAACCCAGCAGCAATCATCAATCTTTATCGGCTGATGAATTTATTTATCATCACCAAAACCCAGTAGATCATGCTTAGAAAAACTAAAGGAGCTGTTCAGAGAAAAACAAGAAATATTTGTATAGTAGGTGGTTGATACACCAGTTGTACAAGGGGACCTCGGAAGTTGTTTTGGGTCATGCAATGACCAACTTCAAGTATAGATATCAACCCACATTAAGCTATCACAAGTTCCACTCGTATAGGATGAATGATTCGTGAAAAATTGAAGTCAAATATAAATTTAAAATGCTCGTTGTTCTGCTATCTATTTCTTACTCTTGTCACATGGAAGTTAAACCACCTGAGATTTCTTATGTAATACTAATATGCCGATACACACAATTCAAAACATCGTGCATTCATTTTCCTTACTGTCAAGGATCACTCAGTTCAGTTACGCAATAGCGCAGACGAAAAACAATGATGCCCTTGGGTTTTAAAAAGACCTGTATTTGCCGATATAGGGAGATTCCCCCCCCCTTCTGGAAAATAACACTTCTCATATACCAATAAATAGACAAGCCAGCATATACATGCATAACTGATAATATGCATAATGAAACATTTTTATATATATTTCAGCATCACCCGTGTGGTTACCAGGATTAATGAATAGTCCCAATGTAGCCCATGCATGTCGTAAGAGGCGACTAAAATGGGTACCTAGTGCCCAAAAGTATAGTTGGGTCCCTGCCTCCAGGGGACAAAAGTTTGGAGGCCTGGTCCTCCAGGTTGGGAGTTTGGCAATGGGCTAACAATCCATTCCGGTAAAAAATATCTTTTGTTAAGAAAGCTAAACAATTGAAAGCCGGACTGACTTCAAGGAAACGACACATGAAAAGGAAAACGTTAATGAATTTTGGAGCATGGAATGTTAGAACAGTGTTACAGGTGAGGAAAATGCAAAGTATAGCGGAAGAGTTAAAGAAATATGAATTGGATGTTACAGGATTACAGGATTACAGGAGATAAGATGGAGAGGACAAGGAAGAATAAACAAAAACGTTTATACATTATAGCGGTGCTGAAGAACAAGGAAATTATGGAGTAGGATTTATTGTTAGAAAAAAGATAATAAATTCAGTTTTAGGATTCACACCAATAAATGAAAGAATTTGCAAGTTACGAATTAAAGAGAAATTCCGTAATATCACTTTTTTAACGTATATTACCGGATTAAAAATGGTAATGAGATTGTGGTGGATCAATTTTGCGAGGATTTACAAGAAACATGTGAAAGAATAAATAAAAATGATACCGTGATAACATTAAGGGATCTTAATGAAATAATAGGGAAAGAAGAAATATTTAAATAAGTGTATTGGAAAGTATACAGTTTACATGAAAAAATCAATGAAAATGGAAATAGATTTATACGATTAGCAATATCAAATAAACTTAGAATAATTAGTACATGATTTCAACATAAGAAGATACATTTGGGTAACTGGTTTATTCCAACAACCAAAGAATGCAATCAAATAGATCATGTCCTGATTTCGGTTGGGCAAATTCAGTTAACGATGTATGAGCATATAGAGGAGCAAATCGTGAATCTTATCATATATCAGTTCAAATTAAATTTATATATATAATAGCAAATGTAGGCCAAAAGAAACTGAAGAGATAAAGAAATGGAACAGTGAGTCATTCCAAAATACAGAAATAATTGATAAATATCGGAAAAAATAAAAGATTATATTAAAACAATAGAAAAAGGAAAGAATATAGGAGAAAAATGGGATTTTATGCAACAAACAATCATAAATGCAGCCGAAGAAGAAATAGGATGGTATGGGAAAAATAGAAATGAATGGTTTAATAAAGGATATAAGGAAATAATTGAATTGTAAAACAAAGCAAAGAAAAGTATTTAAAAAAGAACACAATAAATAATAGAGAAGAATATAAAGAGAAAAGAAAGCAGGCGAATAAAATTTGTAAAAAGAAAAAGAAAGAAATGATGGAGAAGAAAGTAAAACAAATAGTACAGTATAATGAGAAAAGGGAAACTAGAAATTCTATAAAGAATTAAAACAGTTCATACATAAGTTGGATACACAAATGATATGATGTAAGGATAAAGAGGAGAAAGTATTAACTGAGAAAGAATTAGTTAAAGAAAGATGGAAGGAATATTTTAAGGAATTATTTATGATGACAGTAGAAGAAAATGAGGAATATGAAGATCAAAAGAATTGTATAAATATAGAAGAAATAATTAAAGAACCAACTTATAAAGAAACAGCGGAAATAATAAAACAAATGAAAAGTTTTAAAGCACCAGGAATAGATTGAATAACAGGAGAACTTATAAAGAATTCAGGTGAAATCTTGGGAAGAAATTTATTATTTGATATCAGATATATGGAAAGAAGAAAAAATGCCAAATAATTGGAATAATCCCACCAATATATAAAAAAAGAGATAAGACGAATCGTCAGAACTACAGAGGAATTACATTATTGAATGTGACATGCAAAATTTTATTAAGAATGATATATAAAAGATTACAACCATATATAGAAACAATAATAGGAGAGTACCAGTGTGGTTTCATAAATAAAAGATCCACAATTGATAATATATTTATGCTATGAAGTATATATGAAAATGCTTAAAATATGATATAGAACTTCATAATTTATATATTGGTTTAACAAGCATTTGATAAATTAAATAGACAATTGAAAATACTGGGAATACCAGGAAAACTAATTAAATTAATTAAAATTATGTTATAAAGATCCAAAACAGTAGCTAAAATACAAGAGGAATTAATGGATCCCTTTGAAATAAACTGTGGAGTAAGACAGGCGATGTACTTTCAGCACGTTTATTTAATTTGGTACTTGAAGCAATAATAAGAAAGTTAAATATGAGAGGATTTATTAATAATAAATTAATACAAATATGTGCATATGCAGACGACATAACAATAATACGTCTCAGGAGAAAAAATTTAGAAGAGAAATTTGAAGAACTTAATAGAAACACTAACGAAGTTGGATTACAAATTAACATAAAACTAAATATATGCAATGTGGAAAGACAGTGAATAAAAACATGACACGATATAACATAAGTGAATACAGTTTTGAAGTTGTAGAGTTTTATATTTAGGTTCATTAATAACACAAACAATAATATATCCGAAGAAATTAATAGTGGAATCATTGTTGGAAATAAGCGTTATTATATTTATAAAAAGCTAATGAGTAATATGATTATTAATCGTAATTCTAAATTAAAACTTTATAAAACAATTATAAGACCTGTAACAACATATGGATGCGAAACGTGGCCATTAACACAAAAATATATAGATAGATTGAGAATCTTTGAAAGGAAAATATCAAGGAAGATATATGGACCAATAAAAGAAGAAAATGGAATATGGAGAATTAGAACAAATAATGAACTTGGACAATTAACTAATGGTGAAGGTATAGTAAGATATATAAAGTCACAAAGAATAGCATGGTTGGGGCATATAGAAAGACTGGAAAAAGATGAAAGAGTTAAAAAAAATATTTGAATGGAAACCATTAGGACAAGGAAAAAAGGAAGACCAAGAAAAAGATGGACTGATGATTTACAAAAAGATCTTAGAACTCTAAACTTTAAGAATTGGGAAAATATTGCACAGAAAAGAAAAAGATTGGCTAAAAACTTGTTTTGCAAGCTAAAACTCATAAAGCTAGAAGAAGAAGAAGAAATATTTCAGTATGACCTTTGCTATTATCATTTTTATAGTTAGGCAAGTGACTGTTGAGAACTGACTTTCTTATACCAATGATCGAAGGTTACTCATTTTGTTTATGGTAAAAAGCTTGAAAAATACCCGTATTGAACTCTATGTTTCATTAATAATATCCAGTCATTGTGTACTATTTCACTGCTGTAACCATTGAAATAAAAAAAAAAAGGAAAGGAAAATCACAAGCGCCTACTGTTTTTTGTTTTATGCTCAATGCGAGTTTCCTGCGCCAAGAGGAGCACCAGTTCGTGCTAGTTCAAGGAACGCGTCCACGTTCTGCCATTTTTTTACCATAAGAACAAATAATTACACGTCATGTCAATGTAATATTGTGTGTGTGTGTGTGTGTGTGTGTGTGTGTGTGTGTGTGTGTGTGTGTGTGTGTGTGTGTGTGTGTGTGTGTGTGACACAAAGAGAGAGAGAGAGAGAGACGTCCTCATTTTAAATGCTATGCATTATTCCTCTCCGTCCATTTAAACCTATAGCTTGTGCTTTCAAGTTTTTTTTTTTATTTAAATTTTTTTAATCGATGTATTCCTCACTTCAAGCTGGGCGAACCTTTTGTTATATCTTTTGACTATATAAGGCCAATATTAAACCAACAATACTGTTCCCGACACCTGCGCCCTCTACTTTCCTCCTGCCCTACTTTCACCGCTATTAACCTGTGAAAGGTCGATGATCGCAGAGGTCAAGCAATTAGCTGATTGAAACATAAAGGAGTAGATCATCCGAATGTGTGACTCGGTGCAGAGCATGAGAATAGTGTACCACGTGTGGTCTGGTATTCCCTGTTGGTAGTTCATTAACAGAAATTAACCTCAGACCCGGACGTAATAGAACATCATTTGCTGAAATCACGAGATAATACATCCCAAGCCGGAATGTTAACTCGCTTTTGTTTCAAACATTTGAATGTGCTTAATCTTTCTGTATACCTAACTAGTTTTTGTATCCCACATTGAAAGCTGGGAAGGAGAGAGAGAGAGAAAATGTGCTCTTAACACTTTCGTATACAAATGCTAATCACGAAATTCTAGACGGGAGTAGAACGTGGGGATCTACACAACTAGTTCTTTTAAATCTCGCATAAGAGCTACTTAACAAAAACACCACAACTGCACCCATAAATGGGAACGTATTTAAGTCATAGATAACATTTTAGTCACTTATATCCTAATTTTAAAAAGTGATTGAGATGTGTGTGTGTGTGTGTGTGTGTGTGTGTGTGTGTGTGTGTGTGTGTGTGTGTGTGTGTGTGTGTGTGTGTGTGTGTGTGTGTGTGTGTGTGTGTGTGTGTGTAAAATTTCCCAAACAGAATGATATCGCAAGTAGAGAACAACCGTAACTATTATACTGAAATTGATAAGGAAAAAAAATCAGAACTGATGTCTTAGGATTAAAAAAAAATAATAACAATAATACAGTACTTATATACAGTGTATCTTGAAAGACTATAAAAGTGTCTCTTGTAAGCTTAATATTCCCAAAAACAATTCGCAAAAAAAGAACGACAAGTTAAAAACAGATTAAAAAAACCCATTACAGATTGAATTTAAACACCAAACTAGTAAGGAATTCAAAAAACGCAATCAATATACAAGTAATACTTGGTATTAAACTTCCTCTATAAGATGTTCCCTTTCCTGATAATAATTGCTAATAAAAATTTATTAGCAAATTTTAAAATTAGCAATTTTAAAAAACCCAAAACCTGGAAACTGGAAAAATTTTCAGACTTATAAGCGCTTTAATTTTTATTGTATTAGACTCGTCCGTCTTTCTTTTTAAAGCCCAGTTTTATTTGGAGGATTTCCCTTCTCCCCCTTCCTTTCCCCTAACTGTTTAGTGGGCATGATTTGTATCTGAAAGTGATCACAAGTAGCTTACTTAACAGTAGCATGTCTGCATTGTCTTTTCTTTTTAAAAGCAACGTCTGCCGAATGGTTCGGTAGCTCATCAGTTTGTTCAATACATCACCGGTGTATTGAATAACAACATTACAATTACAACAATAACAACATTACAACCACCGTGTTTGTGTAAGCGAAATTAATTTGTGATTAAATGACAGTGATAATGATCATAAGAAAGTAATGTGTGTGTCTGTGGGAAAGGAATTCATATCTGAGTGAGAATTCTCTCGAGGCTGACCTGCCTTGCACTGCTGACTTTCACTGCCTAGGACTGCACTCTATTTACCCCTATTCTGTTAATAAGTCTTATTTTTTAAATATAATTTTGCAGGAGCTGTAGAAATCTTTTAAATGAGTAAAGACACGTGAATGGTGGTGCTAAAAGTAATATCGGTGACTAATGACGAATTTTCCTATTGTAAGGAGTGTAGCAGTAACGACTTGTTTATTTGACAGATTTGAAATCTTCAAAAATCGAGGGAGGGGGGAAGTGTCGCCAATAAATTAGTTTTTCCTTTCATTTTTGGCTAAACATCAAACGGGTGCAACCAGTTGGTGTCCTGAATATCTAATTACTTATTAAGCCTGAATAATTCTCAGCGATTGTTTAGGATAAAATGAAGCAATTTCGCAAATCTTGCCTTAATAGCATAAGAATTTATGATAAGATTCATTGAGATGTAAATACTCAGAAAAAACTCTTAACTTTCCTAATTATTTTACTCATATATTGAGAGTGGATTATCTTTGTGAACTTTTTTTATGAACTCCAGTGTGTGATTCTATGCCGAGCCATATTCATTATGACATTTGATTTCATTTCTTTCCACGAGCTATTTTTGGCTTGTTGCTGCTTAAACATACAAAGGTGTGTGTGTGTGAGAGAGAGAGAGAGAGAGAGAGAGACTAATTAATCAAATCTCTCAAGCATGCAACGTCAACAAATTTAAACTCTTTAAACACTGCATAACAGTGTTTAAAGAGTGTAATTTATAGCGACTTCCTCGTACACCTAATTCATGTCCGCGCGGTTAGCCAGTGGGTGTGCGCTTCGTAATCATATGCCTGGCGAAGGAGTGTCCTAGGTTCGATTCCCGTTGACAATGTGAGGAGCTTAAGAATCTTCCTCACCCTTAGCCAAGTTAACCAGTCTTGGGCGTGGACAGCAGGGTTTTTTCCCCACTTTATCTGGGGTTTTTCAGCTATGCCAGTCTCGAGCCAGGATAAAAATGGGAGGGGGGGGGATTGAGGTGGTGTCGTACCTACCCGTAAAAGGGGCTCACGGCCGTTGACTCACTATACGAAATAAATGAATGAACCTAATTCATGCTGGATTTAATGCTGTGTTTCGGTTTTTATAACTTTGTCGGCTTAAAGTACAAACAGTTAAACTCTCTCAGTTCCATTCCAGTTAATAAGCATGTAATCAGAACTCTATTTATCTAATGAACCATCCGTCTGCAGTTGTATAACTCCGCTCGGCTAGATTGATTAATTTTATTAATCCGTGATTAGTAAAATTTAGTATTTGGATTTTGGATTAAATGTAACTGTTTACGGGAATAAAATATTTCGAATACATAGTAATAACTGCATGTCTGAGGAATGGAATTTGATAAAATTTGGTATTTTAGAAACTTTACTAAAATTTATCGAGAAATCTAAATGAGCGTTTAAATGAATCATTTTAATGTTAAAATTAGTAATTGAAACGAATAACAATATATGTTTATAAGTCATATTGTCACCAGTAAGTGACAATTAACTACAGATCAATAATGCTATTGAAATGTCACCATTTTTTTTTTTCTGGGATCATTTACACATTTGCAATAGGTAAGTTTTACCCATTGCAATCTGCTTCCACTCTTCCATTTAAATGTATTTTTGATATAAATATAAAACATATTTTGCATATGTTATAAATACCGCTCTCTTTCTGCATTATATTTCAGAAATGAAATTCACGCCCAAGTATACAGAAACACAAGTCAATGTTCAGATGTAAATGATGTATAATTGAGTTTTTCCGCCTGAATAAAGGAGGACAGCGTGTCCTTTCTCGTAAAGAGGTGGGTGTACTTTTAACAACTGACCGAAATTCTTCCAAGGAGATATGCATGTCTGAAGTAGGTATGTGGGTAATCTCATCTACCTTCTTACAACAGCGTGTTTTGATAGAAGTTATCTTCAGGGTCACCAGGGTCGAATGTCTGACAATCTCAATTGCTAAGTGAGTGGCTACTTGTGTTTTAGTAGAAAATTTCTGAATTATTTATGTAATGAAGTCAGAACTTTACATATCCTACATTAGTACCTACCGAGGGGAGGGTAAAAAAAAAAAACTGCTACTCTTCCTCTATTCTATACGATTTCTTTTTTCTGTAACCAATTAAAATGCTGGTTTGAAACATGTGGGATATGTGGGGGGGTAGAGGTTTTTTTTTTTTTTTTTACTGTTACATAAAATAATATGTTTCACAGTTTACAAGGTTTTATCATCAGCATTTATCGGTGATCCAAGTGACACTTGAATAAGAAAACAGCTTTCAGTAATAAGGACGGGAGTATATAATCTCTCTGCATTACCTTTTCTTTTTTGACAGAATAACTCCTGCTCGTAAGCATCTCATTGGTATCTACAGGAGCAAAGGCAGTAACACGAAACTTTTCCACAGCTGGTGAAATGCACTTTGTAATAGTAATAATGATGGCTTAGTACAATATGAACCTTCGAACTATCTTACTCTTTGCTATGCAGATACACTATGCAGATTAGCTTCCGAAAAGATTATCGGACACCTTTTCAATTACAGGAAAATGAATGCATATGAAAAAAATTATAAACTATAATGGATATAAGAAGTTAATTCTGAAGCCATTTCAAGATTTGATGTGAATGAGGTTCTACGTAGCCTCTTGTTATATCTTAAATACTGAGTTGAAGAAACTCAGATTTTTAATTTTGCTGCTCAGCAAATTAAAATACTCACAAGTACAAGCACTCGTACATAGAAATAAATACTAGTTAGGATTAGAAAATCGCGTTCCATCTAACACACCGTAGGAACCGAACTGTGATCACAAAAGGAGAGAACATCAGTGTAGCAATTTCCAAAACAAAAAAAGTTCGGGGATAAAATTGTGTTGCATGCATACTCTTTGGAGAATAAGAATGATGACGCTGAATGATAAGTGGAGGGTGTTAAACAACACTGCAGACAGTATGATAGTTCAATGACTGAAAAAAAACGTATATGCTTCTCAAGAAGACGTTACATTGTCTTCACAGATGAAAGTCGACAAATGAAATTCCATTCACGAACCTTCCATACAGAAACCAGCTACATGCATTAGTTTTTTTTTTTTTAAGATGTTTGTCCTTTGCACTTTACAGAGCTATAATTTTCAACTTTACAACCCCATGTCATAAAGCAATGATTATAAACGACTGGTTTGAAGAAGCGAATCGGATCGGAACATTGCAGTGAGACCCGACCTTAACCAGACAGAACATCCGTGGAAGAAATCGGATCTTAGAGTTAGGACACAGCGAAGTCGGAAGTGGTTCATATTCACAATGAAATGTCATTAAGATCAACACCAAGTGTGATGTATGCAATTGGGTCAACTGAAATCTCAGCATTTCCGATATAATAAAGAAAAAAGCCTTAAAGGCTTTATCTTTGAGATGAGACGTTTGTGGAGGGAAGGATGATAAATATACTATAATTGTATAGCCAATTAAGCAAATTTGCTTAATTGGATTAATATAAACTCTTTGGAAGGGATTGAGAGACTAACAAATAGAAACCTTTGAAATGTGTTTTTGATAAGAACACAAATTGATAACTTTGCCCATGATTGTTTATATTTGTGCAATCCTTATTGCTCTTGTTAAAGGTTTTATTGGCCTGACAGCCGTTTGGACTGTTGGCTCTTGTCAGAATCCAGACAGAATATTTCACTAGGCTTATTTAAAAGTTATGCATTTTATAAATACATTTTCGTGTAATTTTCTTCTTCATTAATTATGATTTAATTAATGAAGCTATTGGTTACAACGTGGATGCAAAAATTAGTTTTTAAGATTCGATTATGTTTTCTATAATTGTTTGATTACCTGCAGCAAATTTGCTTTCATTTCATTTTTTATCATCAGACTTACTTTACAAGCATGAATTTAAACCATTTATAATCATATTGAATTATCATATCGTGTTAGATTATCTTATATTATATATTCATTCATTATCAGAATCGTATTACTCGTAGATTACCAGATTCACACTTATTCTACGATTCCCGGATCAGAGACGCATATAAGTAGATATGCCGTACTCTCGTAATGACAGATCGGTTGATGGATGAATTGACTTTAAAATCCGTTATAAGATAACCGATCAAGAGATCAAGAGTTCCCTTATGAAAAATACATAACCTTCAAGCAAGAGAGAGCCTACCGAAGTATTTGTGTCTCTTCCTGATTTCTAATCAGAATGAGCAGGTTAAAATACAGTTAGGCGAATGAAATACTTAAGCTAAAGCATTGAACAAAATTCGTGTCTTAAAAATGATGTAACACGATGACAACTTAAATGGAAGGTTAGTATTTTCATAAACTGACAATCACTTTCGAAACTTTTAGAATTTAGAAAGGTAAGTATTATATAATTACTTGGTATGAAATAATAATAATAATGGATTTGCATTATACTATTAGTGAATAATTATTTTCTAATGTATTGGTAAAAATTCAAACAATCATTGTTCAGAATATTAACATTTCTGTATCCAAGATCCCTTGAAAATCAAATGATGAGTATCATGGCATACAAAATTAACGTTTGATTCATTTAAAAGACTATACACTGCTGCTATGGGAAAGCACCAAATTCAGAATAAAAGAATTCTGAAAGTCGCTGAAAATAATAAAAACGGCGGAGGGATATAAAGTAGCCAGAAATGAAGGTTTATTCTTGAAATCTTTACAGATTCGGTTCACAAAGTTTTTTATTTTTATTTTTTTTATTTCCGATTCTTAGCTGCCAACTGCATTGATTTTGTAGTTTCAAAGAAGTCGATACCACCAACGACGTTTAGTTTGATATCGTTATGAATTCATTTCCTAGAATTCAAAGTACCATATGGAAAATACTGTAAGGAGAAGATAGCCTAACCAAAGATGCATATGAAACAAAAATAATATTATTCTATGCAAAGGTTTCTGTGGTTAAGAAGTTCAATAGAAATATTACGCATTTGTGACCACATGTTTATTAGAGAACTGTTTTTAAAATACTAAACAAGTACTAAAAATAACCCTACAAGTTTCGTTAGTCGTAAGACTAACATCTTCAGGGGTAATAGTTTAAAGCACAAACTATAAGAAATTACGAAAAACAAGTTCATTTGTTGGTATTATGAACATCAAAAAAGTTCGTTAAAAAACCGAATAACAGATCTATACAACCGTTAATGCGTGTTAGTTGGAGACAATGCTATTTGTTGTCGCGTTCTGTGGTTCACGCTCACTCTGTCCGAGGTCTGAAGTGGGTAAATTTTTAATAAACGATGACCAAACTTGATTTAAAATCAAACCTTGGTTGTTGTTGTTTTTTTGCATAGAACAAACATGTCCTATATTGATAAGAATTGTTTCACAAGAAAATTCGAAGAGGCAGCAAATATGATTAAAATTCCTACGCAATGCAACAAAAACCAAGGTTTGATTTTAAATCAAGTTTGATCATCGTTTATTAAAAATTTACCCACTTCAGACCTCGGACAGAGTGAGCGTGAACCACAGAACGCGACAACAAATAGCATTGTCTCCAACTAACACGCATTAACGGTTGTATAGATCTGTTATTCGGTTTTTTAACGAACTTTTTTGATGTTCATAATACCAACAAATGAACTTGTTTTTCGTAATTTCTTATAGTTTGTGCTTTAAACTATTACCCCTGAAGATGTTAGTCTTACGACTAACGAAACTTGTCGTGTTATTTTTAGTACTTGTTTAGTATTTTAAAAACATTTCTCTAATAAACATGTGGTCACAAAACAGGGATATTTCTATTAAAAATAATATTATTCCAATTCCAGTTGTCAATTGATGATAGTCAATGCTGGTTCTCATTTGTTTTGCCATAAAGAAAGCAAAAATACACTGATTTTGATGTACAGTATATTACATGAGTGATGAATTGTGTGGGATCTTAAATTTGCCCTATCAACCTGTAGTTTTCAGAAATTAAACTTACCTGTTGATATACTAATTGTCCCTTATATGAACCTGCTTATAACAGACGTATATGCAAATTTACTTAGAGTTTAGTTTAGAAAGATCCCATTCCGCGATTTCGTTGATTAAGAATCTGCAAACATCAACAACCATACTCTAGAGGTCTACTTCCATGAGAACTGTTGCTCCATACAAGAATTGTCCTTGTGAATTTGTTCAGCATGTTCGTCGCTGACAACATCTAAGTTAGCAGGAAAGAAATCCAAATTCCAACGCATAAAAAGTTAATATTTAAGTATATGTTGCATCACAATGCTTTGTAAGTTTATAGTATGTCGTCTACAAGAGATTCATATCTCTTTAAAATGTTGTAAAAAAGCTGTAGTGATCGCTTTGAAAATCATCGAAAATACTGTCCTTTATAAGTAAAAAAAATTTTGGTTAATAAAGATACTTTAGCTTTTTATATATATGCATGCAGCCTATTTAAAACGTTGTTACTTTAAAGTCATCATAGATGTTTAGCCTGTATTCACAGTAATAAACGTATTTAAGAAGCAAAGCCATGTTTTCATAGAATTCATTAACAAATATAACATATGCTGTCCCTTCGGTGGTGGTGGTGGGGGGGGTATTTATTTTGTGTAAAGAACGACTTCAGACTATTCTTGGATACATCTATAAACAAGTATCATTCAGTGGAATCACGTTTTCTTCCTTTTTTATTAATCAGTAAATTCGTTCCGATAAATTAACCCAGCTCAAGATTTCTTTTTCCTATGGGTCGGGAAAATATGTTCTAAATTTGCTGATGTTTTCGGAACGATGTGACTGCGTCCATTTAGAGGATATCCCAACTTTTCCGTCTAATTATGAGATTTCAGCAGGTAACTCTCTCTCTCTCTCTCTCTCTCTCTCTCTCTCTCAAGATGATTCAACTATATCAGCATTATTAAATAAAGAAGCGTCTACATATATAACTCGCAACTAAAAATCTGAATACTGTAAAGTAGTTGTTTTCTTTCACAATACATGTTTATTCCGGTTTAAGAACTGGTGACTTATCATGTGTTATTAGTTTCATGACGTATGACAAGTTTGAAACTTTTATTACATGTTTAGCCTTTGCAGAGAAGCCAGACATGTCTGTTTAAACCGAATTAATAATAAATTTGGCAAGGTATCTACTGTTCCGAGATACGACTAGGACAAAAATCTCAAATCGCATTAAAATGTGTGTCCTTTAATCAACCGTCTAAATATTGCACACTTGTTGCAACATATGCAGATCACATATCAGGTCTGGTAATGATTTCCCACTTTACATTCAAAGAGGAGCTCATAAATCTTATTGATCGCAGGAGTGTATGCTTCGTAGATAATATATCTCTGTTCACATGCTTACGAAAGATCGAGCAACTGCAGCTTCAGAATGCGATCAAAGTCACATAGTCAGTCCCCCTGGAAGCAACAAATGACCGGCTACAATAAAATGTACTCCAGAAAGTTACCTTAAATGCCTAACTATTATTAAGAGAAAGCAAATGATAAATCAAATGATCACAAAACCAAACGTGAGTTTGTGAGCATGCAATTAGCATCCATATATCTACCTGCTCTCTGTTCATACAAGTATGATCATATTATATGAATGAAAATATCTCATTTGATAGTGGAAGAGGCGCCTTTGCTTTGCATGTCCCTTGAAGTGGTAATATAATTTTGAGGTAACTGAAAGTCAGAGAGAGAGAGAGAGAGAGAGAGGGCCTTGAACTCGCCCAATATAAATGACAGCGATGTCTTCTACCGAACAGATTAGGCCTTTTTAAGTAAACTATAGACCAGGGGTCGGCAACCTTTTCAGACTCGCGGGCCACATTCAACTTTTATTTTTAATAATCGGGCCGCAAGCGTTTAATTAAGAGAAAATAGTGAGTGAATAAAAAATACTTAAGTCATAAATTTTTATATCAATCTTGAAAAATACAGAAATATTTCAAGTACGAGATATGAAACAAGCATGAAAATGAAACTCAATGAAAAATTATTTTCACGTAAAAACAAAGTAATATGGTTTATGCATCACAATATGTGTGTCTCCCTGATTAATGTGCCTTTTGTGATTGTTTTCCCTTAGCCAAATTATCTAGATCTACTTTATAACCTGAGGTGCAAATTCGAATCGAAGCATGCTTTAAATATTCATCAGTCAGTCGAGAAGAAAATTTATTTTTTCTGAAACTCATGGCAGGAAATGCTTGTTTGCAAATGTATGTGATTTCAAATGCGACTATCATCTTCTTTGCGAAACTGATTAATCCTTCAAATTTTTTTGGTAAACATCAATAAAATTTTTGGATATTTTCTAACGAAAATGTTCTTTAATGTTTCATGGTGTTGTAATTCCAAAACTTCTACCTGTAGTTGGTTTGGTACGTCATCAATGTCGACATTAAAAGGGTTCAAAAATAATGGCATTTCGATGCTATTTTTATGAAAATCCACAAATCTTGTTGAAAATTCAGTTTGTAAATCTTCAATAGCACCAACAAAAAAATTTCCTTTTGTGTTGCCATTCAACTGTAGATGCAAATTTGCAACAAATATATTGATGCAGATTTTCTTCCATCATATGTTTCTTCAACAGACATAGTTTGCCTTAATTTGAACCTTGGCCCTGCAGGTTCAAATTAAGTTCATTAAGGTACGTTGTAATATCTACCATAAATGCAAGCGACATAATCCATTTTTTATTCGATAGTTGTGGGACAGTATTTTCGTGTCCCGCCATGAAAATATCTATTTCTTCACATAAATTAAAAAATATTTTTAGCACAGCACCTCTGCTTAACCATCTAACAGCTGAGTAGTAGATAACGTCCTCATACTCCAATTCTATTTCTATCAAGAATTATTGAAATTGGGGTGTTTCAGCCCGTTGCGTCAGATGTAATTTACAGTTGATATCGCAATGTCCATAATGTCTTTCATTGATGATAAAATTTTGCTACAAAGTGCTTCCTGATGAATGATGGATGGAACACCATTGGATTATCATAACCTAAATTCTGTAATTCCGCACAAATCTGACCTACTGAACTGGTGTCAGACCCACAAAGATTTTTCCACCATCGGTTGTCACACTATATAATTTTTTTCCAGTCCAATTCTAAAGAATCAATAGTTTCTTTTACATTTATGACCAAGTCATTGCGGATTGTAGTACCTTTTAAACCACACAAACTGGCCGATTCTTCATGAACATCAAAGTCACTATCGATGCCCCGAATAAATATCATTAACTGCGCAGTGTCTGTTACTTCAATACTTTCATCCATTGCCTGAGCGTAACACTCAAATTATTTTGCTTTAAATTTAAAGAAAAATCATGTTATTTTTATATTCGGCGCATACGATTATTGAAATCACTACTTTGGTCTAAAGGTAAATTTCTGTATCGTATAATGATATTTAATTTTATCTAAATCCATGACTAAACACGTTGAATACATAATTCATTTTATCTAAATCCATGACTAACTATATTGGATATATCGATGTTAGACAGAATTGGAGTAATTAACTTTGATGTCAAGTACCTCAATATCAACTACCTAATCCAGTTATTATAATACTTAAAGATTATATTTGTTTTTTTTTTCTTTTCTGCCCGAGAATGGCTTCCCGTGAAATAATGGATCCTTCTTCTGGATCCATTATTTCACGATGACAAGGCTCACAATCCATGAATTTGATTAATATGCTAGTCAATATCGTAATTTTGTTATGTCTTGAGTACTTTGTACTTCCAAAAGGGCAGTTCACGTTTTGCTTACAAAGAGTTCTTTAAAGTCTGCATATAATAGAAGATGGTGTTCAAAAATAGTGTACATGATCATTTATATCTTGCGGCTGCACTCATAGAATCAACGAAGACGAATGATAAAGCATCTGTCGTTTGGTGTTGATTAAGCTACAGCAAAATTTTAATTCAACAAATCTATTTTCGAAAAACTTCATGTCATTTTTAATGGATAACTATTGTATTCTTACCACACCACCACCACCAGTATGACGCGTCCTCTTTCTTCGCTTCTTTCCTTCCTTTGTGGCCATTTCTCTAGCAGATACCACCCTACAACATTTGTAATCCTGTCTTGAGCTAGTTGTGATCATAATTGACGTGAAACGTGTAAGGATTTCCAACTTAACTTCAGAAAAGTAGTCTGCTTCTGGGAGAAAGCCACCAGCATCACAAGTAGCTTCAGACCAGTTTCTAATTAAATTCTAATAGAAAAGGTTGGGAAGAGAAAGAGAGTGTTTGTGTTATGAATTGGAAAGTTTTAAAAGTTACTTTAAGACTACAGCAAACTATTTACATTATAAGATCTAATAAAAAAATATCAGATATTTCAGTAAGGAAACAACTTAATTCTGCAACTTAATGATTTATTATTAAGGCGGCAGTTTTATAAGAACTTATGATGTTAATAATTTATTGTTACACAGCAGCAGAAAGATGAGCTACATCAGCACTTCTCAAGTGTTTCAGCTGAAACCTCATTACACAAAATTGTAACTGATCATTAAACATCACGCAAGCGATTTTTTTTGTTTGTTTGTGAAATGGTTACTACTTGAAAAATATAAACTATTCTTTGATGCAAAACTGTTTGCAAAAACAGAAGTATAAATTTTGCACTTACTTCTGAATAGAAGGGTTAAATTCATTTAGCTCAAGTAATTTTGGAATAGCTTGATTTATTTCTTAATATATAAACAAAAATGACAAATAATGGAATGATTTTTTGCTGCTCCCACATACAAAAGGTTATTTACAAACGTTTAGTACATTTGTATCTTGCGTCTGATAAGGATTTTTTTTTTGTATTTTAAGAATTTTTTATTATTTGTATTTATTTATTTTTCCATAGTCCAGAAACCCTGTTCTGGAGACCAAACACTGAACTTTTTAAGCCTCCAATAAGCGAGGCGGTGGTCTCACACTGGACGATGAAATTCATTTCCCATCTAAAGACAATCTCAAACCCAGGGCGATATTCGCCTGTTAGATGGAGAGCGAATATATAAACCATTCAGCAATGGATTTAAGGGCCGTAAAAATGTACAGAATAAGCTAGAAACACAACTTATAAGTTTATAAGTTCTTATGAAACTTATATCTACCTATCTATCCTTCTTGTTGCGTCCCCTCCTAATGAAGGGTTACTGGGTATTAATGCAGCCGGTTCGCCACTCCTCTGCTGCATCCCCTAAGGGCAATATTCATGACCGTGTGTGTGTGTGTGCGTTCACGAGGCCGGTTTGCCTGCTTGCGGGATGAAAAACCACAGATGAGCTTGGGGAGAGGGGGGGAACCCTATTGCCTGCGCGCAAGACCAGTAAACTTGGCTATGGCTGAGAAAGATCCTTAGGATCCTCACGTCGTCGACGGGAATCGAGCCTAGGACACTCCAGGCATATGGTTGCGAGGCGCATAGCCACTAGGCTAACCGCGCTGACAAAACTGATATATTCCTCTTTATATAAGTAGTTTGCATTAAAGAAAGTAAAAACATTTATTCAAGCTTTCATTACACATCTAATGTAATGAATGTTTCAAACTTAAGGAGCATATTCTAAAAAAGAAAATGATGCAGCATAATACATTATGACTAAGATATCTGTAAAATTTCTGGTTAAACTAAGAGCTCTTAGTGACTGTAATTGCTTGCATATTGAACATATTCGAATTATTTTATTCCAACAAGCCATCGATTAACATGATTACTGAAAGTTTAATGAATATATAAGTTCGTTTCACTGTTTTGATTTCTGTAAAAATTTATGAATCAGTCAAGAAACCAAGTCAGCTAAAAGGGAAACAGTTGATGTTTTTTTTTTTTAACTTTCCGCACCGTGAAATGTTCCTAAATTATGGCTTCTAAAACACTGATCGTGTCAGGCAGTTGTACAGCTTTATGTAATGTCTATGATAGCTATTAGTCGGAAAATTATTTTAGAATTATCAGTCGCTAGTGGAGAGAACGAGGTATAGCTTTCCAACCAACAGATGGTAACTTCGAATTCCGTCGTGGTCATGGATGTTTGAGGTTATCTTTAAGTCTGAGATTAATTTAATCACCTAATGTCAGACCAGTATCTCACTTACTGTAGGACGACTGAAATGACTCGAAAAATTTTTATGTTTAATTTTTATAAGAACTGGGTTTTCAGTTTAGCTTAGCATTTGGCTTACCTATGGTACGAATGTACCATAGCATTGCACCTTTAGCAGGTGGAATCAGTTAAAAAATACTCTTTGCCATACATGAAACTTAGAATCAGGTTCATGAGTAGTTATTGTACTTCTAAAAGAAATGAAATAGAATTTCGTGCTTATCATACCTTCTAAAATTAAAAGTCGAACCACACACACGACAGTGGTTGCGAGTGATGTCTCATCTTCTTCAGGTAAATGCTATTGAAACGATAATATCACAATAGAACTTTCTGGTTCTTCAACGCACTCTATTATTAAAATCTGTGTTCCTTTTAAACTATTCATAAAACCAATATACACAAAGCTTTGCCATTACTGCTACACAATCATCCTCTTCAGGATGACTTGTGGAAATAGCATCTTTGCAATAGACAGTTCAGATTGTGCTAAAAAATAACATTTCACCAGAATTGGTGAAATGCGCAATTCATAAATAAGTACGATGTCAGTGAACCCAAGGGATTTCAGGTTTTCTTTGTTGTCTGGAGATCGGAGCGTCCTATTCTTTCTAGGGATCAGAGAGCCCTTTTCTTTTGTTAAGTTGTCATATGGTGATGTCTACATTTATTCTAGGTGGCAGTGCTTTATAAGATGGTGTACCATACATTACGTTTCTGCCTAATATTTCTCTTTCCGTTTCTCTCTTTTAGATAGTATTCAGTGCTGGAAGCATTCCCTTAAGTTCAACAGGTCAAACATTGTAGTAGATGTTAGGTTTATTGTGAGTTGCGTAATGACCTCAGGTAACTCATTTCAGGCAAAAGGTACAAAAAGGAACCGCTACTTCAAGTAACTCGAGCATTAGATGTTACTATTTTATAAACACACACACACACACACACACACACACACACAAAGCTATAATATTAAAATAAGAATATGCATATCGGTTAGTATGGTTATTCTGAGAACCACGTACGTGGTATAGACCACAAATGCTCACTGTGTCAAGCAGTTAGTTAATCTTTGAATATAATGACTGAAAAGTTGTAGAGTTATGATTAGTTAATTCAATTATATGATTTAAAAATTATATGATTAAAAATAGTTATATGATTTTTCTGAGAATAAGAGTTTCGCTCATTGATCATACTATTTAGATTTTTCATACAAAAAATAATAATTAATAAATGCAAGTATAGCGTAGATCGTTTAGGATAATCTTCAAATGGTTTCGAAGTTTTAAGATGGTGAAATTCAAATGCAGTTCAGAAGTATTTAATACTAGTTTTCAATTCTGAAAAAATCTAAATGGAAATAAACAAATCGGCAAACAATAAAAATGTATGATAATATGAACATTTATTACTAAAACATATTCGGTTATTAAAATTTATATTAGCTATTTAATCTTAAAGCCAGTATTGAGGCTTTTTGAAGTGCTACAAAATTTCTCAACATAACGCTTTATGAAAAAGTTACAAAACTATCGAATTATACAAAATATCTCGATTCTATTTTGTTTTTATTTTCTTTTGAAATCAATCTCTTCCAGAAAAGGAATAAAAAGAATGCATTCCGCCGTCCCACAGATACAGTAATATGCTTATGGTCTTAGACAAAACAAACATGCTTAATAATTATACCGCTTCTGAAATGGTAATATCCTATTTATTGGATAAGTTAAGTTATATATCAACTGAATTTATTTAGGAAAATATACTAAAATACCTGCCTGAAATTTGTAACACACATTTCCACTACCTGCCTCAATTTTAACTGGCCATCCTAGTTTGCCTAAAAAACAATTGTATTTTGTATTTTTCTTCTTTCCGATAAGCTGTGGGTTGGAATTCATTTTCATCAACCACCAGCTTATTATCATAAAGTTCACAGTCATTAGTTTGTGGGATTCGTAATAGTATATATAAATACATATAATGAACATAATGAACGTAGGAAGATATTTTTTCACTACTCTTTGTATTTACACATTCTGCCACCTTAAAGTAGCAATGTATCAAAAGGTATACGCTTTTTCATCAATATACTTACCTCTACTCATATGAGAGATTACCAATAGTACTATTTAATTTGAAAGCATAATAGAGCAATTCAATATTTTTTTCATATATCCATCTATTTTTCAGGTAAATGAACATGGAGGTGAATCTAATATTTATATTAATGACTTTTCAGAAGCAATATTTGAAAGGTTTCTTTGTCTTCTTTAAGAAGAAAAAAAAAACAAATATTGTCTTGATATACATACGAAATTTTGAAGAACTAGGGCTATGCGCATGGTTGGCAGGAATCACTATTAGAATTCATACAGCACATACTTTAAAATATTTTATAAATATTTACATTCACTTGCAGTACTGCAAAAATCACCATCAACTAACAAATTGAAAACCGGTATGGCTGAACCCTACTATCATTTTTATGATAATGAGGTTCAGCTCATCAGTATGCTTCAGAATAATTTCATACTCGTCTAAATATGAAACTACATTTGCTATACATAAAACGTAATACATATTAAAGCACTTTGTCTTCCAAAAAAAAAAAATATATATATATATATAATAATAATAAAATAATAATAATAGTTATTTTCTCTTTAATATGTACTGGAAAATTTTGCTATAAATATAAAATATAAAACACTAACATATAAGTGGTTTTCCTCTCGGAAACTGTTTTCCGATCCTCAATCAGACAAATCGGCCAGGAGAATACACGTAATTTACATAGAAAACTACATTACAACATAAGATGGTGTCGTACCTGCCTTTGGGATTCACGACCGCTGTATCATCATCATCATGATACAGCGGTCGTGAATCCCAAAATAAATAAATAAATAAATAAAATAATAATAAACATCCCTGCGGAATATATATCGCTCTCCAAGTCATAATTTCACGCAGCAATGCTTCATTAAGAATTCAACCAAGGACATAGTTTTTAAAGAAGTAGAATTTCTAATACATAAAAAACAATAGCAAATGTCGCTGTGAGTTTGAAGTGAAAAAAAAAATGAAAAATGAAAGAGAGCAAAGAAATTCAAGCAGAAAAAATGTGAAGAAATGAAGCGAAGGGAAGAAACAGCCTCATTAATAACCTGTCAGTTTATACATTTGAGAGCACTCAAAAACGAAATTATATGTATATAATTTATTTATATTTAATTTCTCCAATTATATTGATTAAATATTAACTGATATTATAAATATTAATTTATGTAAGTTGACAAGTGACATTCTACTCATGAAAATTTAATGAATTCACGCATCCCCAAGTCCTAAGTAATTATATTTGGAAATCATAATAGGCTGTAGTAGGACTAAAATGCTATCAAGCTAGTATAAAATTATAGTTTTTTTTTTTTTTTTTTTTTTTGTAGGATGTAGTTAATTGTTCCAAATTTCTTATAACCAGTTTCTAATTTGTACTGCTGGATCCTAACGTAATAAAAAACGAACTGTAGCTTCCAAAATTGCAAGAAACGTTTCCGCATTCTACATCCTACAAAAATAAAAAAAATAAAAAAAATAAAAATCGCAAGATGGCGATACTGTTGAATATAAAATTAGCTGTGCAGATTCTAGATGTTGATTATAGAAAGAATATAAAGATTATTTCCAAACTTGGTTTATCTTTCTACGTAATCTTTATGATTTCCCAGTGTCGCCATCTTGTGTTTAGTTTTCTCAATATTTGTAAGCGCAATGGTGTTTTCTTACTAAGAGCTGAGGGTTTTTAAGACTGTTGTACTTGTATTCCTCATCCCAAAGGGAAGAAGAAAAAAACATCATTATTTTAAACTTCTGGAAATATTTGTATATTTGCAATTTATTTTATTAATTTGTTGTGGTTTTAGGAAATTAATTTTATGCATTTCTGCAATAATCTTTCAATTTTATTAAGCTTAAGCTGTTTTTCTCTTTTAATATTTTCTTTATTATTTTTTCCTTTAGATATTATTTCCACGTCATTTTAATATAATATGCGTATACGGTTTATAATATTCAAACAGAATATATTTCACCCTCTTTTCAAAGTAGAGTTGTTTAAGTTATTTATTAATCAAACAGAACAGTCAGGAATGTGATATGGCGGATCTTAAAGAAAAGGGATAACACACTCAAATTATTTTTCAGAAAAATATATCAGTAATATGTCGATTAAAATATTTAAGGTATTATCATCATAATCGTCATTAGTATCAGAGGAACCATAATTTTTTAGCGTTCAAACGGTCGCAAAAAAGTGGCGATTGGCTTTCAGGAAAAACTACAATTTCATTCTGGATTATGAACGACACATTGTGTATAAAATAATACTTCTAATTCTGTTATCACGTCTCATTCATAAACCTGACAATTTTGTCTAATTCTGATCAAATGAAATCGAAGATAAGAAAGAAATAATGTTATCTTTATCATTTTATTATAAATTTTTAACTTCAGATTAGGTTTTTAAATTCTTCATCATTTAATGGATTTTATTATTCTATTAATGTTTTGATAAAATATTTTAACTTATAAATAATTAAGAACACATTATACTATATATATATATATATATATATATATATATGTAATATATATTATGTAATATGTAATATATATGTGTAATATATATGTAATATGTAATATATATATAATATGTAATATATATATATATATATATATATATATATATATGTAATATATATGTAATATATACATATATATTAAAATTTTAAATTTTAATGAAAATTTAAATTAAAATTTAAATTAAAATTTAATATTTTATCTCGGTTTACAGTCATTTAAATTATATATATATATATATATACAGGGTGTTCGGGATAAATTTGACAGTTTCGTAAGGAAAAAGAAAATCTTCTTTGTATCTATTAAATTTAATGAATTGACAAAAAAACATTACAGGCAGAGTTAATTACAATACTATCAACAAGATTTACTCAAAATAACCACCATTAGCATCGATCACAGCTTCAATTCTGCTTCGGAACACCTCGAACAAGCTGATGCTGCAGTCTCCCTGGGAAGGGCCGCAAAAACTGTTTTAATTTTATCCATTAACTGGGCTTTTGTATTACTGGAAGTGCGATTGGTGTCTTTTTCAACTGCGCCCCATACAAAATAATCCATGGGGTTAAGGTCTGGGGAGTTTGGAGGCCAAACATTTGGACTGGTGAAGTCGTAGAAATTTTCAGACAACCATTTTTGACTTTTCCCAGAGGTGTGGCAAGGGGCCGAATCCTGCTGCCATACATACGGCCTACCATTGGCTACCCTTGTTATCCAGGGCTTGACTACAGTTAGCAACTCCACGAACAAAGCCCGAATTCCAATGCCAGGGTTCTTCAACACCTGTTCCTGCAGATTTGCGAGGAATTCTGCTGTACGAACGCAATCAGATCGTCTGCTAGGGATCTTTCTTCTTGCTACATCCTCGTAGTCACCATTGCAAGTCTCTAGTTCATGCCTGATTGTTTTTACTGTATTCAGGGAGCATTGGGCAGCAGTCGTAATATCCTTATTTTGATGGCGGGCACGAATCATCATGATACAAGTTATTCTCTTCCATGATTCAGGTGGGTTCCAGCTATCCATCCTTTCTGACATCTTGTATATGAATGAAGAAGGGTCCAAACTTTTAAATGAAGAGAAGTGTGTGTTAATACATGTAACTTACGGAAAAATATAATTAATTATAAATATGTCAAATTTATCCCGAACACCCTGTATATATATATATATATATATATATATATATATATATATATATATATATATATATATATATATATATATATATATATATATCTCGTATTGCGGTTTTCACATCCAGAACAGCAATTCTATTTGCAATAGAATTGCTGTTCTGGATGTGAAAACCGCAGCTAATATATTAATTTTTTTAAACTGCTGTAAATTGTATACAAACGCTTTGGACTACAATTTTCATAACTTGTACAATAATTCATGATGAGCGGCATTCTTTGTTTCACTGCAAGTGCTCCACATAAAAATCTACTGCTGATGGAATCCTAATTGCGATCGTAGATTTTGTCAGCTGATCCAAAATAGAACTGGCTAAAAAACGTTGCTCAGTTGTTCTACGAATCGTTCGTTGAACAGTTGGACGATTTTCGATCAACTGTTCAACGATTTTTTAAGCTGTTCTCTTTTCATCAGCTGACATAATCATTAGTAAGGTCTTCTTCTACTTTTGTTCGACTTCTTTGTGTTCTTTACATCCTGACAAGAACTATATTAAAACCGACCGACTGATACCTGAAGAAGCAACAAGGTAATTATTTGCTTGGAACAATTAGGAATCAAAATTCCTGATTGTTCCAAGAACACACGATTTATCCAATGTAATACGCCATTGCAAATGCTCGCCACTATAGTTTATTCACTTAACACAGACGGTGGATGCAGACAGATGCATTCGTATAATTGTGTTCTCCCAACCATTCGTATACGCCTGATTAGTCGATTGAATAACGTACTCTCTCTCCAACACTAACGGGATGCGGATTCCAAGCCCTCTGTAGGTATCGAATGTCTGTGAATGGCTTTAGGTGGAAGATGAATTCATTACTTATCTTGAGACCGCTGTCTCGCTTATTGAAGACCTGAAGTGACTTGGAAAAGTTCCATATTTGTTTTCTAGAGAAGTGATTATTCAAAATGTAAATTAAAAAAATATAAAATATAAGATAAAATAGATAAATATAAGAAAAAATATTAGTCGACCATGGTTATAAACGTATTAAGGGTGATTGTGCGCACCCCTAATACAATATACCAAAGAATATAAGATGGTCACTTGCATAGCAGAAATTACGTGAATTCTGCATCTTTGTTTGCATTAATTTAACTACTGCTCTATGTCAATCATGGGTCGGCTGGAAACAGCTGAATTGTTTAGAAACAACTGCTTTTGCTGTATGCTGAGATGAATTTCATTAATTGATACCGTTAAAAAAACCAAAATAATAAAAGGTTAGTTTTTTTTTATTCTTTTTTCAGCTATTAATTCTTTCCGGAATAAAAATAACTCAGGGCGCCATCATTGGAGATCGGAAAGAATATGTGTCGTTTGGATAATCAACAATATCTGTTGGATAACAATTAAAGTGAAAGCGCATTGTCCGGTCTCAAATCAACTTTCCGCGTGTAAATGGTTTCTTTCTTATGCATATGTTCGCGTTTTTCGTATTTTGTTTTTATCTCTTTTGAAGGGAACCTGTTGCTATTGTGAAAGACCACTGTGAAGAAGGGCAAAAGATAGTGCATTCTTAGTGACTAACGTCGCTTTCCATTTGTAGGAAGTCGAAGTAATTGTACACATTAAAGTATTGCTGTTGACCTAATAAAGGACAAAAAACTGACAATTAATATTCTTTTACTTTCTAATGTTGGTATTTACCTTCTTTATTTAAACTAGTGCGGAAAGGATTTGAGACAACAATTATAAGGTGCGTTTCACGTTCTAGTAGTGACGTCATCCAGTATCACAGGTTGTATGTTGCAAATGACAATTTATGGATGCTCTTTTGTAACACATAACCTGGTATCATTTTTCTAATTCTAACTCACAATAATATGAATCGAAAAATTTAGAAATGCTAAATATTGAATATCATTAAATTCGGTCTAGTAAGAGGGAGAGAGAGAGAGAGAGAGAATTATATTTTGTATCGCCTTGAGCAGTTTTGTCAAATTTTTCCATTGAGAATCATCTAATTGAAATATACTGAGAAGTCATCGCAAAACTTAGTACCATTTCCAATCCGAATAATCTTTGGGTTCGAATCTCATTAAAGTATGGACGCTTATGAATATCTTTAGATGGAAGATGATTTCCTTCACCTGTGAGACATACGCCGACTTTCTTATTGGAGGCCTGAAGTGGATTGAAAAGGTTTAATCCACATAAAAAAAAACGGGGAAAAAATTTATAAAATTTGTGCTTCTAGAATGAAGAGTTATTTTGTATACAAAGAGACGGACAGATAAACAGAATATTATCAATCAGTACAGAGGGAGTGGGAAAGGAAATGATTCGTTTTCAAACTTGTTACTAACAAAAAAAAAAAAAAAAGTACGTGCCTAAGAAGTTTGAGCCTCCGTAGCTCAGTCGGTATAGACAAAGTCCTCCCCCCCCCCTTTGGTCGCAAAGACCTAGGTTCGATTCCCGTCCATGAAGTGAGGAACCTTTGGTCTCTTTCGACTAAAGGTGAATTAGCCGGTCTCATACGGAGGTAGTGTTTTTTTTTCGTCCGAAAACTCTGGTTTTTCGTACCCCCAGAACAGGTAAATCGGCTCGTGAGCACACGCTTCTACAGACAGAGGACAACTCCAGGAATAAGGTGTAACCAACCTATTCCGTAGGATTTCGAATGTGTAGGTCTACGCGTGAGCGTAAATTAGGATAGGATAGGATAGGACCTAAGAAGTGCTAATTCTAGACTTCATTCTAATACTGAATAAAACATATTCCAAACAAATCATGAATTTGTGCACTTTTAATATTATAAGAAAGTCTTTTCAAAATTTCTGCACACTTGGCATGCGTCGCCCAGTGTATGTGTGATGATATGGCTCAAATTATGGGATGATGTAATATTTCCATCTTTACGTCATTGTAAGCCAGGCAGTGTAAGAAATTACTGTGTTTGTTTCTGTTTCTGATATTCTTGTTCTTCTCCCATCCTTTACAGTCCTTAGATAAGCCATATACGCTTGCTCCCAAAGATGAAAGAACAGCAATAATCAAGCGAAACAGATATTATTATTATTATTACGTGACAACACCTCCAAACAAGGACTTACCATACAGCTCATTATTTATTTTACGTAATACTCAATATGCACACTATGCCATCTACTCTATCTCGAATATCATTTTTATGTAAATCGCGTGTGTTCTCTGGCTGATTTTCCTGCATGTGCGATAAAAAAAAAAACCCAAATCCCTGCAGACAAGAGAAATCTGTTTCCCTCCATGAGATCGGATAACTCCGTTCACTTGAAAAAGTGAATGTAAAGATTTCCCCTTCTCAAGAAGAACTTAAATCTTTTCCAGTCGGAGGGTTCAATAGCTCGTCATTCTTTTCTTTATGCTAAGGAGGTGCTTAACAACAGTTACAGTATGCAGAACTTCTGAAATGACTCTTGTAATCCCATTTTAAATATTTACACATATAAATAAAAATAAGCTGTTACATTTTGTTTTATTAAGTTCCATATCTTTAATTTTATCACAAATCTACGAAAATTGATTATTCGTTTACCGAATGAACCAATTTTATCTTTCCGTATTATTTAGAGAACCTTCCATTGGATTTATGTTGGTATTAAATATTTAAAAAGAAAATATGCAAGCGAAAATTGCAACATCGCGTTATAAAAACCGAATATGTGTGTGGCACACACACACATATTCGGGATTTTCATAACTGTATTAGCAGCAAATTAGGTTGTTTAGAATTATAACAGAAGTTGCTCCAGACTAATTTCAGAGTGAAGTTATGTATTGTCTCTCACTAGCACGACATAGAGCCTCCGCAGCTCAGTCGGTATAGATGAAGCACTTTGATCGGAAAGACCTGGGTTCGATTCTCGTCCATGACGAGAGAACATTTATCTGGTCTCTTTCGACTAAAGGTGAGTTAGCCGATTTCATGGGGAGGTAGAGGGCTTTTCTTCCGGAAACTCGGGTTTTTCGTCCCTCAGAATAGGCAAACTAGCCCATAAACCCACACGGATCGACAGTCAAAAATATATAGGGACATTTTCCCCCTCCGCTTGGCGCATTTTGCGCCCCAAACCTAGTTGCGCCCGTGGCTGGCGCCTCTTTCGCCACGCCCTCGTTACGGCACGGTTTGCCTGTTCTGGGGGACGAAAAACCCGAGTTTCCAGATGAAAAAACTCCCTACACCGTATGAAACCGGCTAACTCATCTTTATTCAAAAGAGACAGATAAAAAGGTCTCTTTCGAGTAAAGGCGTGTCAGTTTCGACTCTACGGAGGCTCTGAATTTAAACTCTAATTTAGTAAATGTAAAAAAAAAATCATTAAGAACTGCAGTTTTAATTATGCAGTGAACACGAACAACTAAATATCCTTAGTGAACGATATTCAGTGGTTCATGAAAGTGAGTGTGGAAAAGCGTAGAAATAAGAGTAGCAGTGTCCACTATAATAACATGCAATTCACGTCTGTCTTTGCTTTCTGTCCTACAGATTAAGAATTATTCGTTTACACCGCGAAACGAATATGAATTACCAGAAGAATATTTCTTGTGTATAGAGATCAAGTCAGAGATGTACGTGCGTTACCGTTTACCTTGAATATTCCTCCTCCCTCTGTCTGCTTCTTTGCGCCCACACTTCGTCACTCCCTACCTGGTGACAGCGGTATGCCGAGCCGTATAAATAATGGGACACTGGGAATGGCTGCACTCTCTAAACGCTGGACGTTGCTCTGCCATTCTTTACCTGCTCGACCCACGATGTCAGAGCACAGCAGAAATACTAAACTGTTTACACGCAGTAGGAATTTATGGAGGAAATGGAGAACATTCCTGGATAGGACAGCATAATGAATGAAGACAATTCCCGGTACCCGATGTTCTTTGCTTTGGTCTGACAACATAATAAGGAGCGCAGACACAAGTGTAATATGACAGTCCCTCCCCCACCCCTGATTAATGCTAGTAAATACATCCTTTACAGGACGCAACTCAGCATAAATAAGTATTTTGTTGGTATATGTCAAGTCGAAGATATGCAGGAATTAAATCATCCGTGAAGAAGAGACTGCATCTTAGTAGTGCAACATCTAGCAGCACCCCCGCCATTTCTGTTTGTGTCATTCCGTATTTATTGCGGTGCACGCGACCGTTTCCGGTCTGTAATCCCAACACGTCGCATACAAAATATCTCAAAGCGTCCGAGATCATAGGGTCGCTAAAAAAGGATCTAAATGAACTTACTCCTATATCTCAAGTTACCTTGCTGTCTTTCTGTGTATGGCTTTCAGTAACTAACCAGAACTAACCTGGTCTTACTTCGTACAATGTAAATATTCTTATTCCAACAACATCCTTTGAAACACCTGCTCTGATTTTTTTTTTACTCCAGTGACTATTTGTTTTTTTCTGCATAAAAGAAAAATGATATCGTAAGAAAGGAATGGGTTAAGGCTTTTTATTAAAATAGAGTTAAAGAAAGTACATGAAGTATTTATTGTGAAAAAGAAAAAACATAGCTGAGATAGGGATGGTTGTGGTGGTGTTTTAAAATTAAGACTGAACAACTAAAGCAATGAGACCAGCCTATTATGTCCATTACTTGCGAGTATTGTTCTATTTGACTGTACTGTGAGTGAAAAAACTACCAACTCATATGAGACTAGATAATAACTCACCTACTGATAGGAGATAGATCAGTAAGATGATACAGTTTTACAAAATTATTAATTTTACGATGGAATGCGCAAGGTATTCAAGAAGATTCGAAGTTTTTTGGAGGAACTTGAATAGATACCCCCAGGAAAAAAAAATAAATAAATAAAAAATAATATATATATATATATATATATATATATATATATATATATATATATATATATATATATATATATATATATATATATATATATATATATATATATATATATATATATATATATATATTGGAATTAGCTAAAACTTTTGACAGAATACAACATGAAAGACTGTTTGCATAAATTGGAGACTATGGATTTGGATTATAAAATATTACCATGAATAAGAGGATAGCTGACTGACAGATATCAAAAAGTGGCATTATGGGGGATGTGAGTTGATGTACCACAAGGATCAGTCTTTGGTCCACTGTTATTCAATCTGTACATTAAAGATATTGGGAAGGATTTGACAGGCGACATACTACTATCTACTATTTGCTGATGATGCAAAAGTAGGTAGGGTAATCAGGAATGCTGCTGATATGCAGTACTTACAGACAGATTTGAATATGTCTGTAAGTACTGTAAGTGGGCATGGGAAAATGGATGTCAGTAAATGGAAAGTCATACGTTTTGGCATGAGATATTCAATGTCGTATTATATTGGTGTGATTATACTTGAAGAAACTGATCAGACTAGGGATCTTGGAGTGTTAGTAGATAGGAAGTTAAAGTTCAGGTGCCATGTAGCAAAGATTGCAACTACAACTCAAAAGATAATTGCAATGCTGAAACGAACTTTAACATGTAAAGATAAGGATGTCATTTTGCCTCTTCACAAGGCCTTGATAACACCTCTCTTCGACTATTGTACGCAAGTCTGGTCTCCTAGTAGAGAGAGAGAGAGAGAGAGAGAGAGAGAGAGAGAGTTAAAAATGACATCAGGATTGTTGAATGCTGATTATGAAGACAGATTGAGAATTTGTGGACTGCAGACACTAGCAAACAGGAGAAAGAGGGGTGAAATGATTGAGACTTACAAACTTCTGAAAGGGTCATACAAGATTTCGGTTGATGGAGTTTTTCATTTTTTGGAGGGTGGGGAAAGGACGAGAGGGCATTCTTGGAAGTTGAGAATGAAGACCGCTAAGAAGGAGGTGAGGACTAGATTTTTCTCTCATAGGGTGGTGCGTGATTGGAATGGATTGCCATTGGATGTTGTGTGAGTGCAAGCAGTGTGAATGAATTCAAGAATAAGTATGATAGCTGGTGCGTGTAGTATATATATATATATATATATATATATCTCCCACTGAAGAGACCTCAATAAAGGTCGAAGTCGGTCTGGGTAGTGGCCCTTCCCTTAATGCATAGCATCATACATGTCCTAAAGGAGATGTCCTTTGCATTATGGGAGATACTAAGGAAATGTGATCAGAGTTTACTCCACCTTTACCACGAGTTGCCTCAGACCTGAAAATACTTCAGTCGCAAACTTGACTTACCTCTTTGTTTGCTTACTTGGAAAAAAGGATTAAAACCAAGTTTATAAAATTTGATTGGTATCTTTAACGTATAGTATACCCAAAGTAAAAAACTTTCTCTCTCTCTCTATATATATATATATATTTGAAACATTTTGTACTGTTATAGACACCCAACAGCTTTGTTTACGGCCACCATACAGTTGTCATAGCAAATAATTTTTTATGTTTATTTCAACCACAAAAGGTTCTCAATCTAAAGAAGATCAGTACCGAGAGAAAGTAAAGGTTACATAATCCAGAATTAAAATTTTCAAGCCACATTCTTGTATACTGACGTCATTCATCCTTCGTAGCCTTAGTTGCTTCTACTGTAAATCTAATATAATTCCGCTGCTTGCATCTCTACAAATATTCCACATCCACTGTTCATCTGAATCGGCATTAAGATTACCTTGCTATCATTCCATTACTGTTACCCTGTACAGTCTCCCGTGGTATGTGTTTCCGAAGAAATCCGCAAGTATTCAAATCAAATGTGGACAAGTTTAATTTATTATTTATTATGTGTTTCACAGTTAAGATGAGGGCCTGATGTTCCCTATAGGGGTGCGGTGCAACCCTGCTCTAAAACACAATAAAAAAATTCCGAACTACACTCGTTATAGTATTGTAAAATCGCGAATCTTATTTATAGCAAGTTAGATAAAGAGTACAATGGAACAAGACATTTTTTAGAAATCAGATAGTTTCTTGTGTTGTCTTTAACAAAAAAGAACAAATGAGTAAATATAAATATGTTTTTTTTTTTTCAGTTCATAGTAATAAAAAACAAAACAGTGAAAACGAGCTAAATATCGAGATCGAAACGCTCTATATACTTCCTCTGAAATTCGAAGTAATCTTCTGACATGTTATTTGTTATTATACACACCGGCCACTGAATTAAAAACTTTTATTTAATACCTTCTTGAACCTTCTTCAGCCAGAATTACAGCACATGTGTGGTTTAGCATAGATTCCTCAAGGCGTTGAATTACATCTATGTCTACAACATACCACGCGTTCACCAGACAGTCCTTTAACTGGCTTTACAGCCGTTGAATTTCCTTACGGATCTGTTTTTCTAACATGTCTGCCATTTATTCTCAATGGTGTTCAGATCCGAGCTTTTGGGGTGACCAGGTTTTTTTTTTTTTTTTTTTTTTTTTTTAATAACGAAAAAACCTGTGGTGAGATCATAATTAAAAGAAACATTAAGTATTAACCACAGTGAAAATTATTTAATTGTAAATATTTCATCCTAAGTATCTTAGGACATCATCAGTACAGTAGTTTAAACAATAATAGGAATAACATACAGTTAAAGCGCATGATTATAATAGAATCTCATTAAACGTGTGTAACGTGTTGTAGAAGTAAAAAATAATAATAATAATAATAAAAGTTAAAATAATAATAATTATTATTATTTTACACAATTTTGTATGACAATTTCCCATACTTTAGGAATAGTATGAACGTCGTTGCGGTTTAAATTTGGTCTGTGTAGTAGGGCTTCAGAACTTTCTTTGTATAAACGTTCATGTTTATATAAAGATCTATGTAAAAGTTTAGACTTTTCCCAATGGATCCTATGGTTTGGATTTTCAATTCCGTGTTGAGAGAGACCAGATTTCTGCGGTTTAAAAAGACGAATGTGGTCTTGATGTTCCGAGATGCGTTTCTGAACAGACTTACCTGTCTATCCAAAGTAAGACAATATGCATGAGCATGGAATCTCATAAACGCCAGGCAACATCAAAGGTGAGAGTTTGTCCTTAGGAGAAGGTAACAAGTTGTAAATCTGGTTGATAGGTTTGTAAGTAGTGGCAAAATTGTATTTTTTCATAATTTTAGAAAGACGTTCGGAGATGCCTTTTGACGTAAGGTATGGGAATCCTATGGACTTCTTGTCTGGTTTGATGTGTGGGAAAGTGACTGATGATTTTTTGAGTTGTTTTAGGATTATATCCATTTAGGATGGCTGTATTTTTGATTACTTCTAATTCTTAGTTTAGAGATTCTTCAGAGGAGAAGTATTTGTGTGCTCTGGAAACTATCATCATCATCATCATCATCATCATCAAATTCCTGCCATATACCCTCAAGGGGTGTACAGGATATGACAGTACTACATGAAAAAATTACATCATTACTAACTTCCTATCTACAATTTTCCTCCAAATCAGTCTGTTACTTGTTAAGACTCCAACATTATCAGATCTTATATTTCTATCGTCTAAGGCACTTTGTACCGTATCAATCCACCTATATCTTGGTCTTCCTCTGGGTCGTTTTCCTGCCAACCTGGCAGAGAACACTTGTTTTGCTAATCTTTCCTCGCCCATTCTGTTTAGGTGACCATACCACCTGAGATTAGCTCTGCTAATGCATTCCTGGATGCTGACAATATCAAGTTCTTTCCTAATATCCTCATTTTTAATATGATATTGCCATTGATGCCATCTGTTCACGCCTCTAATCTTTCTCAGGACTCTCATATCTGCGGTCTCTAGTCTTTGGTCAAGTGTTTTACTTCTGACCCAGCTCTCAGATTCATAAACTAGTGATTTAATAATGCCAGGTTTCTGAGATGGATGATGAGCGGAAGAATTGTGAATGTAGCGACCTGAGAATGTAAGACGTGGCGATGGAACCGTCTTCTTTTCTTTGAATGTGTAAATCCAAAAAGGAGATACCCTGTGGAGATTCTTTTTTTAACGTAAAGTTGATGCAATGATGAAGAAGGTTAATTTTAACTAGAAACAGCTGTAATTCATGTTCGGGATGATCCCAGACTGCAAATACGTCGTTGACATATCTTAACCATATTTTTGGTTAAGATATGTCGCATACTTCATCATCGCATCAACTTTACGTTAGAAAAAGAATCTCCACAGGGTATCTCCTTTTTGGATTTACACACTCAAAGAAAAGAAGACGGTTCCATCGCCATGTCTGTCTTTTGCAAGCCTACATTCTCAGGTCGCTACATTCACAATTCTTCCGCTCATCATCCATCTCAGAAATCTGGCATTATTAAATCACTAGTTTCCAGAGCACACAAATTCTTCTCCTCAAATACAGCCATCCTAAATGGATATAATTCTAAAACAATTCAAAAAATCATCAGTCACTTTCCCACACATCAAACCAGACAAGAAGTCCATAGGATTCCCATACCTTACGTCAAAAGGCATCTCCGAACGTCTTTCTAAAATTATGAAAAAATACAATTTTGCCACTACTTACAAACCTATCAACCAGATTTACAACTTTTTACCTTCTCCTAAGGACAAACTCACCTTTGATGTTGCCTGGCGTTTATGAGATTCCATGCTCATGCAAATTGTCTTACTTTGGATAGACAGGTAGGTCTGTTCAGAAACACATCTCGGAACATCAAGACCACATTCGTCTTTTTAAACCGAAGAAATCTGGCCTCTCTCAACACGGAATTGAAAATCCAAGCCATAGGATCCATTGGGAAAAGTCTAAACTTTTACATAGATCTTTATATAAACATGAACGTTTATACAAAGAAAGTTCTGAAGCCCTACTACACAGACCAAATTTAAACCGCAACGACGTTCATACTATTCCTAAAGTATGGGAAATTGTCATACAAAATTGTGTAAAATAATAATAATTATTATTATTTTAACTTTTATTTTTATTATTATTATTTTTTACTTCTACAACACGTTACGCACGTTTAATGTGATTCTCTTATAATCATGCGCTTTAACTGTATGTTATTCCTATTATTGTTTAAACTACTGTACTGATGATGTCCTAAGATACTTAGGATGAAATATTTACAATGAAATAATTTTCACTGTGGTTAATACGTGTGTCTCTTTTAATTATGATTAATGTTGTTGTCGTGCTCGCTGAACCACTGCTGAACAATTCTTTTTCGAAAGACAGAACCGTCACCTGCTGGATAATTGCAGGATGGATTTGATCTGCAACAATGTTCAGATATTCCTTGGAGGACATCCGCCCTTCCAGCAATATAAGGGGGACCCGTTCCGTACTGACATTCCCCACACCATAACACAATCTCCAGAACGATGGGTTAATTGCTTCATGGGGTTTCCGCCAAACTCTCTGTTTACCGTCCTAACAGGACAAGGTATACCGTGGCTCATCGCACCAGACTTTTTTTCTAGTTTTCCATTTACCAGTCACTGTGTTCCTGACACCACTGTAAACGAATTTTCCGGATCTTCGCAGAAATCAGTGGTTTCCTTATAGGCATGCGACTGTCAATATCGATCCTCTTCAATTCCCTACGCATAGTTCGGTGAGATAGGGGGTTAAGAACAGTCTTCATTAAATGCTTCGGTCAATTATGCACACAGGAAGTTCTGTTTGTCCGTACAAATCTAAGACGACGGCGATCTCCTTCTTGACAGACTGTCTTCGGACTACAGTTACGCCTCTTAGACAAGCAATGTGAGTTATGCTTTCACAGATTAAAGACCCGGGGTATCTAGTTTATATAAAAATTTATTATAAATAAATTGTTATGTAAATATTGGTAATAAATAATTTCCTAAGTATGTCAAAATATGTAGGCCGCTGTTATTCCAGTTGACTATCCACATCCCAGCAGATGATCATTATTATCTCAGTTTGAAAATGAAAGTTGTTATGACTAGTTAACGAGTCTTCAAAAAGTTCAGAGATGGACCAGTGATTATCAGTGTTTTCGGTGAGAGTACCTTAATCCAATTATTTATATTTTCTTGCCATTTCAAATCGGTCGTCATATTTTGTCGGCTCACTGAAAATGATTCTATTAGTAAACTATATTCTCAGTAATCACTGAGTTGTATGTCGTGCACAGCAATAACACTAAATTAGTCTAATATCTATAAAACAATGCGTTGGTGATAATTTATTTTATTAATAACTGAGATTTTTATTGCCCTACAACACCTGTTTTGATAGTATACAATTTTATGAGCATATTTACGAAATTGGATGTCGTGTTATGCAGTTTGGAAATCTACTAAGACCTCTCCATTTCACCATTTAGTAAGCATGCATCGTTACCGTTTACGCACAGAAATTTGGTTATTAACGTTTAATGTAAGTATGGAACGAGAAATATCATACAAATTTGGTTGTGGAACAGAGTTATTTATTTAAGAATGATAATTTCTCCTTCAAGCTTAAAATGATGGGATAACTATTTATGCAGTTGTATCCATACGCTTGAACGAAAAAATAAAATCAAAATAAATAAATTAAATCAAAATACCAGAAGGTGCGCGGTAGAGTCATATCTGGTACTATCTACGCATTAAACAGAAGCAATCAGGAGACAGTATTTTCAAATTAGTTCTCTTTACACACGTTCAAGAGGCAGTAAATAACATAAATCCTATCAGAAAGGCATCACGTAAGCTAACATCCAAACGATGCCGCCTGTTTATTTGAACATCAATACGGTAACATGTCATAGGTTTGGCACCCTGTGTTACTGCTGCGATCCATCGACGAGATAAATGAGGGTCTCTCGACCGATTTTACGGAGTTTCTCCACATATCTGAAGATGATTAACCATCCCTCTCGACACCGTTTGAAAGGAGGGTGGAGAATTATAAACCGATGGAGGAGGAGCAGAATTCCATCACTCTTTACCCGAAGTCATCCGTATAGCAGGGGAAACTTGCAGTGCGGATGCCCAAGGCTATGAACAAAGCAGTTCGTCAGAAGGAAGCTAACTAGTTTATGAACTGAAAATTCCTGTGACCCTTGCTTGCTATGGTTGGGTAAAATAGAAGTCAGGTCACGTTTCTTCCCTCGTGCCATTTGTCAGGAAGAGACGGGACACGTCCAACCCTCGCTCTGCTCGGAACTTGTGAGCTTCGGGTCCTGGAACCATACTGCTCTTCCTTCTCGTGACGCTTGACCGTACGCAGGCGGGGTCATCAGAGGTCCTGTGGGCCTCCCGTGCTCCTCACGGATAAGAGGATGTCCTCATCCCTCGCGCACTCGTTGCTAGACCTTCTGACACGTCGTGCCGGAGACGCGGTTGTACTGTATTATTACAAATCCCTTCAGACCATGCTTCTGACTCTCCTTTCCCTGTGCCCACCGTTGCCGAAGGTCGTTTAGGCTTATCGGTAGGCAATTTAAAGTCCCAGCAGGTTCACTTTCCCTGATGCAACTTTCGAGAAAAACATTCACCCGAAACGGCTCAGCAACAACAAAGCCGTTCGGGTCGTCACGAGCGTGCTACTCGCCAATGTTTGTAATTGTAATGGCACATTCGCAGCTCTCTTTACGCCACTTCAAGCGAGAACGGAATCATTGGTCGGCTACCGAAATTAAGAAGTAAACGTTGAATTTTTCAAGGAGAGTTAATTCCTTAAAAGAGACAGGGAAACCACCAGCAGGGAGACTTGCGAGTGAGGTTAACAGTGGTCAAGCGCTGAGGATGTTAATTGCATGAGGGAAACGCATGCTCACCGCTGGTTTGAGTTTTATCAGTATATTCAGCTGCTTTGTCAGGTTAAAAGTTATGTTTTTATATTCCGAGGTTATTAAGAAAGTTTCAGGTAATAAGATAGATACGTTTCCCTAAAACTACTTCTCATGTAGATTTTTCGTGCGAAATTTCAACCGGTTTTCCACATTGTGAATTAATAAATCCCTTCTTGCATGGCTAAGAATTCGGTTATGCTGAGGAATATTTTCCTATCTCTTTTGAGTTTAAACGGATAAAAAGCAGCCATCCACAAGATCCATAGGCTTAATTTTGAACCAGTGACCGAAAGTAGAGCAACCGGGTATTATTTGCTGTCTATCAAGTCGGCAGATACTATCTGGTTATCAAAGTGGGATTGAAATTTCATTGCGATTGACGCTGCATGAGTACATACAAGTACATAACTGAACTAAGAAAACAAAAAGCAGCTAGCTGAGGCAAAGTAAAAAAAAAAAAAGTATTAATACAAGCAATATTAATATTAATATTAGTCTTGCTCATACTAATATTCATATTAATATAAGTACTACATATATATATTAATTAAATACTATTTATATTAATATTAATAAATGACGCTACTTATATTAATTAAAAATGAAAAAGGTATTAATATAAGCAAAGTAAGAAACATGAAATTATAACACGATAAAATAAAACTGAGGTAGAATGTAAGAAATTCTATACACCTATTAACAAAACGTGGATGCTCTTGTAACCAAAAGCAAGAGTCACAGTCTAGTTACAAAAAAAATATAATAATAAATAAATAAATAAATAAATAAATAAATGCATCTACATTATTGATAAGAAATTGTTAATTATTTTCGTAGCAATTACACACACAGGGTGAACCCTAGCCTAGCAAGTTCCAATGATCAAATCCACATTTTTGGGTTATAGGCTAGATAATCCGTAAACCCCGATAAAAAGTACAAACAAACTTTTCAAGTCGCTTAACCCTCCAATAAATAGCATAATGGCGGTTTCACATGGGGCATGAAAATAATCTACCGCCCCACCAATTAACACCATTCATTACCCACAATGGGATTTGAATGCGTAGGTAGTTGGTTAGAAAACAGAAACTTATTCAGCATATACTAGGTCTGTCGTAAGTATGATTGTAAACACTATTATTGTGTGTGCTTAACATATACTTTAGCATCATTGAGTATCATGACATATTCCCTCAACCTTTTCTTAAATATGTGTGAAGTGATATATTTTATTTTAAGTATTTCACTTTAGTTACTAGTGGCTACCTGTTCAAAAGAGTTTTGACACATCGTTTAATTGCTTTAGGCACCAACAAATTTCCATGCTGATCGTAGGACACTAATGTACAAGAAAATTTCTAATATTGGTTCTGAATCAGAACCAGTAGTATAAATGTGTAAGCCTGAATCAGAAATGAATAAGGCAATAATTGTCGTTTGGATTCTTATCCAGAGAAGCAAATAATTTTACAGCAATCCCTCGATTAATGTGCCCCCGATTAGTGCGTTTTCAATTAGTGCATCATTTTTTTTTCAATACCCAAATTCGATTAGTGCGCCTCTAAAATTCGATTAGTGCGCCTATATACATCTTAAAAATAAATGTTACAGATTTTAAAAATTTTCTATCTATTTATACATTTTTATGGCTAACTATTTAAAAAAATTACTCACCAGATTGAAATAATTTAGTTACCGATTTAAAACATTGTACAAAGTTATTTTTAATGGCATACTACACATTTCCATGTACACTATGTTCCAAATTTACTGCCAAAATTAATATTGTCTGCTAATTACATAGCATTTTAACTATCATATCTCGTGCCTCCTTTGCAATTGTTTTCCTTACTTTTTTTTTTAATTATTTGAAAGTATTTTCCCAAGCTTTCATCATGAGTAGGACGAGAACACAAAAATGGGTGAATCAACTATAAGAGCAATTTTAAGCAAAGCTGGTGAATACAAAGAGTAAAGTAAGGATGCTTCGAGTTCAAAATTAAATCCTTATTCATCCTTATTAAATCAAAAGCATTAAGTCTCTTTGCAACCTTGAAAGAAAGGGCTAATCAATGATGGAAAAGAAGAATTCCATACTAGTGCTGGGTAGTTTGAGCGTCTTAAAAAGAGAAATAGCCTACGTAATGATCTAATCACAGGCAAAGTTGCAAGTGTAGATAAGGAGGTCACGCAAATTATCCGGAGATTTTGAAGAAAATTGTGGAAGAAGGGAGCTACTGTGACCAACAAATATTTGATGTCAATCAAACCGGCCTTTTTTGGAAGCGAATGCCGTCCAAGACTTTTCTGGCCAAATCACAGAAATGGCAGCCTTGTTATAAAGTCGCAAAGTCGAATGAAATTACTGCTGGCAATACGCGAGCCGTTTGGAAGCACATTCTTTCATATTGCGCAAATGATTTTAGAGGCTTTCAAATGAATCTAAGTTAATTAAATCTCATTCTGAGAAATTGAGTGACCTGCTAAATTTAGATGCCTAGTGGGAAGATGCTGAAGAATATGAAGAAAATTTAATCACTGACAAGCCCAAAGAGATTTCACAGAAACAAATTGAAGATATTTTTCGTGCCAAAGTTTTCAAGCAGCAATGCTTAAAGGCTGACGCTGGTGATGAGAGAAGCAGTAAAGTTTGCAAAGAGTAGAAGAGACGATAGGGCCATACCATCACTTGTATGAAAAACAAAGAAACAGAATGCCCGCCAAACTACGTTAGCTCAATTCTTTGTTAATAAGGTAGAATAATAAATTTATATTCTGAATATGTTTTATTGTCTTTCAGCTTCATGGTTTTCCTTTAACTAGGCCCTAAGATATATCCTAATTCTTTTATTAAAAAAAATTAAGGGTCAAAAAAAGAAATTTAACGGAAGAATTATACTTTTTTCCATAGGTTATTACATTCAATTAGTGCGTTTTCGATTAATGCGCCTGTTTTAAAGAACGCATTAGGTGCATTAATCAAGGGTTTGCTGTAATAAGCTCCACCTAGCTTTTATTATTATTATTATTATTATTATTATTATTATTATTATTATTATTACGTAGGCAGACGGATGCATGTATGCTGTATTGCTGTTGCTGGTTTTATAGGTTTAAAGTGTTAATTAACTCATGTTTCTAACTTCAAAGTGCTACTATTTAATTCTACTAGTCATGCTGAAGACAGGGACGTTCAAATTACCAAAATCGGATAAGTAAGGTTCAAATTCTCAGTGTTGGAAGTTCATAGAGTGTACTGCAGTCACCAGCCAACGAAGAACAAAGGACGTCGCCATTTTAAAAGTCGCACTATAGTCGCTAACGGGAAGAAAGGCTAAAGGTGACGGAGACAGTGAAGCAAAACAAAATGAGCTGTAACAAATGCAATAAGCCATTAAGCGATGAAGGGGACGGGCCGCATTGTTCCGGATGTAACAAAAAACAACACTTCCACTGTTCAGGGATCTCAGAAAGCACGTGGAAAGCAAAAGGAGCTGTGAAACGGACCGAATGGTGATGTCAACAGCGCCGTGAGAAAACGAAGAACAAAGACCAGACACCAAAGAAAAGTAACGATGCTCATCAAGGTAAGCAGCTTCCGGATCCTAAAATTATGGATAACTTTGATTCATTTAAACTCATGGTGAAAGACTTATTAAATGCACACATGGATAAAAGTAACAAAAAATTCGATGAGTATGAACATTACATACAGTTTAATAACGAGACCTCTGAACAAATGTTAAGAACCGTGCGAGAAATAAACACGAAATTAACGGTAGCGATAGAAACGCAAGAAACACTCCAACGCGAAAATCAAGAATTGCGGAAAGAAGTAAACACACTCAAGAGTCAAATGGAACACATGCTAGAAAAAGAAAGAAAAAAAGAACTTCAAATTGAGGGAATAACGAAAAAAAATACAGAAGACTTAAGCAACATAATGCCACTGATCGGCAGCAAAATTGGAATTCAAATCGCAACCACACATATCACCCATATCAACCGAGGCCCACAAAAAAATAAAGAGACCTCCACCAATCATCGCTCGTTTCACCAACAGAAATCTGAGAGACTCCATTCTTACAGCAAGCAAGAAAACAAGGCCGACAACAGCGATCCTAACTGATAAGAAACTCCCAACACCAATCTATATAACGGAACACTGGACTCCATACTTCAAAAATCTTCTATACCAAGCAAGGAAGACAAAAACAGAGAAAAACTACAAGTTCCTGTGGACAAAGAATTCCCAGATATTTTTGAGAAAGAGTGAAAACACTCGAGTATACATAATTACAAGTGAATCCGACTTACACAGCCTACCAATATAAAACACTAACTCTTTACATCCTTAAGAATAAGATTAGAACTCATTTAAAAACTATATAATGGAGATCTCAAACATAGGCGAACATATCCAGTCAGACAACATAAACTTCAGTCTTTGACTCTTTGAAGAAATGGTCAGACAACATTTCCACCAACACCAACTTCACTATCATACACACAAACATAAGAAGTATAAAAAAACACTGGCTAACATTGATAACACAGCTCAATTATACCATGATAAACATTGATGCGCTAATACTGACCGAAGTTGCAATAAATGACACAGAAATTTACGCATACAACATAAATAATTATCAAACCTACAACTTATGTAGACGAAAACAAAAGAGGAGGTGAAATTGTGGCATTTATCAAAGAAAATACAATGTGACAGAAAAACAAACTCACTTCGAACATGCGGAAACACTAATTTTAGAACTCACAAATAGCCACAATAGTATCAAATACACAATAAACACAATATACAGACCCCCAGATAATAATCCACTCAGTTTTCTTCACGAGATAGAAACATAGCTAAGCGGCATCGAACCGCGTACAACACACAGTTCATCCTAATAGGAGACATTAACATAAATACTCTAGACCACGCTTCTTCAACCACTAACACATATCTTTATATACTAAGTCAGTACAACATAAACTCTACCATTAACACACCAACAAGAGAAGAAATACTCAATAACTCACTAACACAATCATGCATTGATCATATCAACATACGGGCTCCCATCCATACATATACATCATCAGTAATTAACGTAAAAATTGCCGATCACTACTTTGTCTCAACTTCGTTTTATTACGTTTCCTACCCCCCCCCCCCTCCCACCACCACAAAAAAACTCGATCATACTAAAGAGCATTGTCGATAACCAAGTAAAAAATACAGACTCGAATTTCCTACTTAAAATAAACGATTCTGTAACATTATACGAGAATTTTCAACTAATGTTCACAGAAATATACAAAAAAGCAACAAAACCTACACCAACGAGGCGACAAACAGACAGACAGCAACCCATGGATAAATGACGACATACTAAATACTATTACTGAAAAAGAAAATCTATGGAAAAAACTTAAAAAGTCACCCAGTAACACATATTTACAAACCTTATACAAAAACACAAGAAATAAACTAACAACAAAAATTCGTAGGGCAAAAAGACGATACTACTTCCAAAAATTCATGGAATATAACAACAACATTAAGCAAACATGGGCAACACTCAACGAATTAATAACCCGAAAAAGGAAAACTTCAGCACAAAATTTTATTGCAAAAAAGCTTCGGTCAGGACACAAACCAAGAGGAACTTGCAGACTCATTCAACGATGCTTTCACAAACAACATCACACAACTCAAAAAAAGACAAACTACTAACGATCAAAAAAAAAACTACCGACACAAAGTCAACAACAAACGATGTATTTTCCACCCATAACAAAACAAGAACTGAAAGAAGCAATCCTACAACTAAAACCAAAGACCACTCCAGGAATAGGCAAAATAAGAATCACAGACCTTATAACACATTTTGAACAAATAAATACAATACTTTTGAAACTGGTGAACATTATATTCGACACAGGCATTATTCCACAACAACTAAAAACTGCAGTAATTACGCCAATATACAAACACGGCAAAAGAAACGATACTCAGAACTACAGACCAATAGCTACACTACCAGTCATCTCAAAAATTCTAGAAAAAATAACACACACCAGACTACAGAACTATTTACAGAAGTACAACATCATCTCACAAAACCAATACGGATTTCAGAAAACAAAAAAGCACCATTACTTTATTAGAAGACATCGCCGACACAATAAACAAAGCTCTCGACAAAAACAAGTACGCCGTCCTCATACTGCTGGACCTAACCAAAGCATTTGACACACTTGAACATGACATACTACTCACCAAACTAAATAGGTATAAGAGGAACACTGCATACATGGTTCAAGAACTACCTCTCAAACAGAACACAAGTAACAAAAATAGGTACATGTCACAGTCGGAGTATACAAGTAAAACACGGTGTACTTCAAGGTGACATATTATCACCCACTCTATTCAACATATACATTAACGATGTTCATAACATACCCATAAGAAGTCAAATATTTCAATACGCAGATGACACTGCACTACTAGCAATCCACACAGACATTAACACAGCTCTCTGCAAAGCACAACAAGACCTAAACTAAATCACAACATACTTCCACCAAAACGCAATTCTAATCAACGGCACCAAAACACAGATGTTGATAATACACAATCCAAGAATCATACGCCCTACATCACTATCGATACATTGTCACGCATACTGCTGTATCAACAGCAAAAATACCTGCCAATGTACCGAAATCAAACCTGTAACACACGCAAAATACCTCGGTCTCTATATAGATTCCCACCTTAAATGGACAAAACATATAGAATACCTACACACTAAACTCCGGATCATCGCAGCAAAACTCTTCCAAGTTAAAGATATTATTCCACCCAACATAAAAAAACTCCTATATCACGGTATCTGCGAATCCCTACTCAGATACGGAATAACAGTCTATGCAAATTCATCAAACAGCCACCTAACAAAATTAGAAACACTACACAGGAAAATCGTGTCAACAGTGATCTGGACACCTTACATGCAACAACCAATATCGGACAAGCACATGGCGATACACAAAATTCTGAGCATTAAAAACTTGAAACACTACATGACATTAACAAGGAATTATTTCAACATCACCTACTGAAACAACAGAGACACATATCGTATAACACGACCTACAACAACTCTATACATCCCCACACCCTTCAACAACTCACGCAACTCAAAAACCTACCAAGAAAGTTAAAACACGTAGACAACTACAGAACATTAAAAATCGAACTCTGGAAAATATACCAACAAAGTTAAGAAACCATTAACACTAATATACACATTATAAATCACTAGCATCCAATGCCTACACCCCATACATAAACAGTAGCAATAACACAAATAGTGAAGGCTAAATCCCACTCTCTTCATAAAAGATAACCCAAGCTTCGAAGTAGGTGGGATTAACTTGCCTCACTCATCTACAAGTAATCCTTATAAGCAGATGCAGAAATTTGTATGAATAATCGCTCTTTCTCAAACTTTAAAAATAAAAAATAAAAAATATATATAAATAAAAATTAATGAGAAATAATAATTGTAATTATTATTATTATTAATTGTTATTATTACAAATGAGAAATAATAAAATGTTAAAAATTTTTTTTAAAAAAAAATTTTAATTAATAATTAAAAACATCTGTAATAATCAACATTATGAATATTATAATAATATACGTTATAAACAGTTATTGTTATTATTATTTAAAAAAACTTTATGTACGAGAAAATATTTGTTATGCATAATTGTGTTCATGTAATGTATGCAATTTATCTGAAAAAAAAAATGTAATTTTTATATTTTTCTTAATTTCTATAATTTTATAATGTAATTATTATATGTATGCAAGACATAATAAAGTGTTAAAAAATTATTATTATTATTAGTAGTAGTAGTAGTATTGTTTTATTATTATTATTACTATTATAGTTGCCAGAAATAATGAACTGTTATCTCTTAACTGAATAGGATTAAAACCATTCATTCACTATACGCTTCTAATGCCATATCTATGCTTACGCTTTCTGTAAGAGTAGATCAAGGGATGAAAAACCCAAGTTTCCAGGAGAAAAATCTCTGTTACCTCCGTATGTGATCGAATAATTCGTCTCTAACTGATAAAGCTTATATAAAGATTCCTCTCGTCAAGAAGACGAGAATCAAAAGGTGCTAAGTACCGTCGCTCTTCCCACTGCGTCACGGAAACGCTATGTATTACTCCAATGCCTCTCTTCCTTGCTTCAGTCATATGTAACAGCCCTTCTGTTAGGCCAATAGAAAGTTATAAAGTTTAGATAATTCTTTAATCGTTTTTTTTTTTTTAAAATCAGAATCTCAATAATGTTTGCGTTCATCGATAATATTGATATTTGGTTTATAATTTTTAATTTCTGTTTTTTTATTTTATTTAAGTCCAACCACTGTCTTGGTCTCCCTTGCCTGCATAGAAGTCAGTGTAATTATTTAATCAAGGTAAATGAGTCACATGACATTCTCTCTCTCTCTCTCTCTTTCAAAGATCAATGTCACAACTACTGAAACTGATAAAATGAATACCGTTGCGACATGGGTACACGACAACTGGGCGAAAGCCTGGTGGTCGACGGTTAATTGGGCGACCGTCATGTGGGCGACAGAAACTTATAAATTTTTGCATGCTTAGCAGGCATATTTTATTTTTTTATTTTTTATTTTTTGTAAATATTGGTAAAATATATATAAATATAAATATGTTTAAGACTTATGAGGTATGAGTTATAAGTTATGGACTATGAGTTATGAGTTATTTCCACATAATTAAAAAAGAAAACTAAAAATAATCCAGACCTAACGATCTAAGCTTACCTGCGTGAATTTACCTCCGATATTCTAATTTTCGATAAATTAAAAAATTTTATTTTTTCGAAGAATTGATCATTCGAAAAACTTACTTTCGAAGAATTCCTTTTCGAAGAATTATATCATATATCAAAATTTGTAGGATCATTTAAGAAAGAGATGGTTAAAAAGAAAATGATTTAAAAATGAAAAGATATAATTGCACAATATTAAAATAAAGAAAAAATACAGTTTTTTAATTTGTTTATTAATACTATTTTGTAATTTACAAACATATTTACACATGTTACATATATGCATTAAAACAAAAAAGTATATGAAATTCAAAACAAAATTTTTATTTTAAATTTATTAATTCATATTACAGTTATATGCAATACCACGTAAATATTCTATTATATTTTCCCTATCGTTTCTATTATATCCCCCCCCCCAAAAAAAAACATTATATGTTGTTTTTTTTTTAATTTTTTGTAGTCCATTTATAAAAATCCATAAATTTGGATGACTTGTGCTTCTGCCAAAGCTCAACTGCAATTTTCGATGACAGGCTTCCGCAAAATTATTTGTCTTGTCGCTTCCATTTATTGTTCTTTGGTACACAGACCAAACGTTTGAGGGAAAAATTGGTGGAGCTCTGGTTCTATTATTCCTCAGAGAACCTATGTATGTGTTCGTAAACCATTCTAAAATTGGTTGATTGGATAATGTCATTGGAACACATCATTGGATAAATGATTCTCAAGTTCAGAATTAGCGTAAATAATATCTTGTTCTCGAACGAAAGCAAGTGAAGGGATCATTTTTGAATTAAAAGCGCATCAGAATGTACCTAGTTAAAAGTTTGCATGAAGCTAAATGCTTACGAAGAATTTGCACGAGATGAAAAGAGCAATCATTTATGTTAGCTTGCGGAAATACTAAACGTAAAATTTGATGAATGGCAATTTCATAATCAACATCATTTATATTTTCAGGATCTAGTAATTGCCACATTTAAAAAAAAAAAAAAAATCAGCTAACTCCTTTTTATTCCCGTATACGGGGAGTAGGCAAGGCCATTTAGCCCTATCTAACTTTTGGAGACTGAGTGGGCAGTTCAATCTCCACTGGTACCAATCAGAGATAGATGGCCCAAGGCTATCACTAATTAAGCAGTACACAGTGAAGAGAGACGGCTCAAATGTACCGCCATCTCGTGGACCCTAACCCTAACACAATATATTTAATGTCTGAAATAATGTGGGTTCTACGGTCGATTTTCTTGAGTTTACAGGACCAAAAACCCGCTTGCCCGTGCCAGAGATCGACTAACTTGGGAACCGGTCGAAAAAAGGCTTAGAAAAATTTCTTCTAGTCGCCGACTAGACTCGAAACCAAGTCTTCTTTCGTGCGGCCAAGCGCCATGGTGTGCAAACGCCACATCCACTGAGCTACACAGGCTCTCACATTTAATGTATCATATAAAATAATTTTGCGCATGAAACGTTTCTAAGAGGGAACGTTTCATAAGCAAACGTTTCCTTGGTGGCGGAGGATCGTGACCATTGGAAGTCCCTCTTGCAGCTACTGCCCCCCCCCCCAACCCAATTAGCAAAGGTGGACCTTGAAGATGGTTGGATGGATATAATTATTAAATGATAATTAATAAAACGAAATAACGATGTGAAATCGAACACAATAGTAATCGGATATTTTATTATTTTCGAAAATTAACGATCCGAACTGTAGGGAATTACCTTTTCTCTAATTCATACCGCAAATAAAACTAACTGGAATCCTGTGTAAGGATGCTGAAAGATTATATGACGAAGCGAATCAATTAGTCATCAGTAAGATTCAAAAATTCAGCAGTGAATCAACTAACAGAATTTTGTGATGAGGAATAAATCTTTCTATTTAACTTTACAAATTACTAAGTGAAATTGAGATCGGAGAATGAACAAGTCCTAACAAACACCAGAACTGCCAAAGTATTCTTTAAACAATCAAACCATTGAACAAACCGATCATAAAACTGTAAAATCGAAGCCAGTAAGAACTATATCACAGAACCATGAAACGACGTGAAAATTCTCGTGTTAGAACTTAAACTTCTTTCTCCTCTGAAATTTTTATGATAATCTCAACCACCCGGAAAGAGTTATTCATAATACTATAGTACGATTATAAGCTGAGAAGAAACTAGAACCCTACCATTAGTTACGAATATTCTGTATGTAAAAGTCGAGTTATGTTCAGGAAAGTATCGAGATGTGTACATCTCGATACTTTCCTGAACTTCGTTGATACCTTCGATATCAAAGAAGCGCCCGTTATTATAGTAGATATCTAATTATAGATATTCTAGTAGAAGATATCTAATTTGTCTTCGGACAAGCCATGAGTCGTTGTTTGCTGTGGTGTTAAACAACGGATTTTGCTTTTTATTGTGGTATTTTCCGTATGTTAAAAGCAATTAGAATGAGCGATTCTTAGCAATTTATGGCTGGAGATTTTCAGCTTTAAACAGAAAAGATTTTAAAATTTTAGAAAACATCCTTAGCCTCTCACTCTCTCCCTCCTTCTCTCTCTCTCTCTCTCTGTGTGTGTGTGTGTGTGTGTGTGTGTGTGTGTGTGTGTGTGTGTGTGCGTGCGTGTGCTGGCCTCAGCATATCGAACAAAAAAAAAAAACGAGTTATTAATAGATATCACGTATAGCCGAAAATATACATTGCTAAGCATTTATTCAAATTTTCATTTTAAAATTTTGTGGGAGTAAAAAAGCAGAAGCTATGACCATTTAGGCCGAAAAATTTCTTAATACTAATAATTTTAATAAAACATTCTTTTACCGCAATTTAATTATATTCTATAGATTTTATGAAATGAATATATGCTTATTCATACGCTTACAAATAATTATATTTTTTAATGAGCACTTTTCTTATTAAAGTGAAAAATGCCATATGAGAAATTTCAACCCTTTTCTCTCTCTCAATGAATATATGTCTTTACAATGGATGAATTTGTTTTGGTCTCTGAGAATTATAGATAAGCGTACTAAGGTATTATCTATGAGCCTACTCTGCCATCTCAGTGAGACTAACTGAGGATGACTAAAAGAGCTACCTAGAAAACAAACAAAAAAAACCCACTAAGTTTCCATATATATGTATCCGTAATTATTATAATTTAATACGTTGATACTTCTCTATGAGTCGCAAACAAGAAACCATGTCACTGCGTATATTGCATCGAATTGAGTTAACCTACTGTTTCGTGCTACCTCTTGTAAGAAGAGAATTTTTGTACTTAATTAACAGTCTGGCTTTCAGTTCAGTGTAGGTGTTGCGATTTTCCTGTTTTCTTTCTCATCCCGATGTTTATTATATTATATTTTGTTTCTTCATTTCTTTTGGAGTGACACCCTCTAGCAACTTAAAGAAACTAGAACAATGACATGTTTGCATGTTTTGCACATTAGCCTATGATCTCTGGCTTCGTCAGCAAGCAGGTAATCTTATATTCACAGAGGTCATGGATCAGTCGGTCAAAGATCTGTATTCTCTCTGAACGACTGTGGAAGAATACCGAGGGAACCACCCAGCAGTTTAAGCTTGCACTTAATCATGTCGTCACACCAGATAAATATTTGTGTTCATGAACACCTTTCTTAAATTATGGTAGAAAAGGCTTGCAACTTTCAAAGAAAAAAAAAAAAAGAAAGAAAGAAAGAAGAAAAATAAATAAATAGTATTTAGAAGTTGAATGTTCACAATAAAATTTTTTAAATGTATGGAGTAAATAACTTGGAAAAAAAAGCAACGACTTTAATCCAGTCTTGTTGAAATGAACTCTCCGATATGTGAACGGGTCTTCATTTTTCTACATCAAAATTTGTATTAATGCATACTACTGCACAGAAGTTAAACCGCAGACCGAGATGATCGGTTGTTTTCACATTCAGGCTGAAGTGGATGTAACTACTTAAAATGAATTCTTGTTAGCTGTGCGTATACAAATAATTAGCATAGGCCATTCACTAGTTATATTTAAATAATTCATTTTAATAGATTAATGCAAAACCCCACACACGCATATCATGATATGGGTAGACTTATTTCCTTTCCCTTTATTGCTTATGCGTTTTAGCACTGCTTTGAAAATAAATATTCTAGTTCATGCATAAGGAAAGAAAATCTGGGTAATGAGGAACGTACGTTAGTAGGAACTTGAATGACTGAAAATGGGGCGATGATTCTGACAGAACGCAGTTGTGAGCCATGGAAAGGGATATTATAATATTAAAAATATGACACAAAAACAAAAAATTCCTGCCTGCAGTTTTAATATTCAGCTTGATTATTTGATAATAATTGTAGTGTGCGCTAACGAAACACAGTATAGAACGCGAAAAACTCAATGGAAAACAATCAAGGGAATTTTCCCAGAAATAATACCTAGCACTCAAGGGGATATTCTTTACATTGTTTCCTTATTCTTTTATTTATTAAAAGCCATATTTAAAAAGCCTTATATTAAAACTAATAATAATCCTCAGATCATATGTTTTGTGTACTCTGTTATAAGGATAATTTAGAAACCCAAATTAGAGATGAGGCTCAGGCAGCACGTATTTTGCCCTTACATTTGCTATTAATGCAATGGATTTTAGGTGAATTTTAGTCAAACTTCAGGTTTTAGGTTAATAATCCAATATACAGAATATTGGCACTCCCCCCTTGAAATCTCTTGAACGTTTTTGATTATCCCATCTTCCTTTCACGTTAGGCTCAAAAACCTTTTACGGTATTGAAATTTGGCTTCGTAGAAACTGATACTGCTTAATGAACGGATGGTTAATCCTATCTACATTATCCGCTATGGCAGTAAATTTGTGTGTGTGTGTGTGTGTGTGTGTGTGTGTGTGTGTGTGTGTGTGTGTGTGTGTGTGTGTGTGTGTGTGTGTGTGTGTGTGTGTGTGTGTGTGTGTGTGTGTGTGTGTGTGTGTGTGTGTGTGTGTGTGTTCTTCTTCTGGTGATTTTTTTTTTTTTTGTTTTGCGGGATGAGAAACCCGAGTTACCAGGAGGAAAACTCCTCCGCCTCCTTATGAGACAGCTAACGCGCCTTCAGTTTAAAATCCCTGATAAAGGTTTCTGGTCTTCTTGAGTTCTTGTTAGGTGTGCATATACAAATATTTAGCATATGTCATTCACTAGTTATATTTAATTAATTTATTTTAATAGAAATTTTAATAGTAAATCTTGGAAAAGATTTACTTTAGAAGAATCAAAATTTGCGGAAAGAAAGTGTAGACAACTAAGGAGATTATTTGGAAGTTGAAATAAACAGATTGAGGTTTATTCCAAATTAAAAATCTCTAGATGGTAGATAATATTCATCACCCGATGCGATACTACGGCTTTGCTCAATGTAAGCCTTAAATAACATAAATGAACCATGTTTGGTCATTAGAGAGAGAGAGAGAAAGTAAGATTGGTTTGATTGGAGCCACTGAATTTGAATTTGATTTGAGGCAGGTGTATTATTGTTTGTCAACTGCAGTTTTTTCCTGATATTCCTGGAAGGAGAAATGACAGTGGCTAACGCATCCTTAGTTGATAGTTCCATATAAATGTTCTTCGCATTTTGCATGAAACTAGAACCCGGTCTTTACCATCGAAAGACAAACATCGTATAGTCCTCGTGATTGCAATATGGACGCGATCTTCAGAACAGGATTACTACTAATTCTCGTTTATTTAACTTTTGGTTCAGTAATGATAAAGGGAAAACTATAAGATATTCTTGTTTTCTAAAATGTAACCGATCTTCAACAATATTATTATTAACGCTCTCCTCCCTTTATTTTTAACCGATTATTCCTGTGACAGTAACTGTGATGATAATGGATTTCCAAACTCAAGAAAGAAAACTTAGTGAATTGAGCCACTTGGTGATTATCTACACTAAAACCGGATGCATGAACTCTAATAAGAAAAAAGACACTTCCTGTGGAATGTATCAATCTATTGCAGATTTTTATTTGCTTATAATTATCGCTGAGCAAAACTAAGTCCAGGAAGCATCAGTTTATTACGTGTTCTCAGGCTGGATTTTCTGTTTTGAAGAAGAAAAAACATCTGAGATAACAAAGAAAAAAACCTATATAGGAAGTGAGAATTGAGGATTTTAGTGCCTAATCTTCCGATATATATACTTACATGACCTCTAGAAAATAGTTGAGTTGAGGTATGATTATCCCATTTTACAGAAAGAGAATAAATTGTTAAAAATACACAGTAAAACAGAGATAAATTCAAGTAAAACTGGTACAAGAGGAAGTCACTTTGAAGCAGTACAGGTACAATTAATAAAACTACACGAAACAGTAGAAAATATCACGGAACAGGAAGAGGAAGTAAATAAACAAAGAAGAGATAGCTGATAACGGAGAAGAGAAAAGGTTTCAAAGAGCGTTCAGAGAAAGAGAATACAAAAGTTAGACTGAGAATTGATAAAAAAAATTGCTTCAAATTTGGAGAAAAGTGAAGAAACAAATAATCTAAAAATCACTTGAAATGAGAAAAAAAAAAACATAACAGAACGTGATAGATCCGTAGAATGCAAATATGAGGAGAAAGAAAAAAAGAAAAGAAAACAAAATGTAAATAATGAATATATAAAAAAAGGAAACCAATAAATGCGACGGTGGGTTTAAAAAAATATAAATTAAAAACAAGGAGAAAAGGGAGTGTTCTTTGCCTGTGTGACTGACCGAGTGGTTATTGCGTTCTGTAACTAACCAACAGGCTGCAGATTCGAATCCTAGCGGGCATGAATGCTTGCGATTGTCAGTAGGTGGGAGATGAATTTCATCGCCTTGAGTGAGACCACATCCCGCTTGTTAAAGGCCTGAAGTGACTTGAAAAGGCTCCATGTTTGAAATTTAGTGCAGGGTTTTGGGGCCAAGTAAAAATACTATTATAATTATCTGAGTATTTAACACCATTCAATCAGAATCTGTTGTACCAAGCAAGGAAAGCAAAAACAGAAAAAAACTATCAATTTTTGTGGATCAAAGACGACAAGATATTCTTGAGAAAGTCGCAAACTTCAAAGTCGATACAAATAAAATGTTCGGAAGACATAGATACGCTGCCACAGTGAAACAAAAGACTCCAAATTATTTCAAAAAGAAGGCCTCAACACAACAAAATGAAAGTGAACCATCAGATAGATGTAATTACACCAAAACACATCAGCAATTGTACTTTTGACTCGCTTGATGCATGGAAACAACACACAGTACAAACAAGAGGACTCTCAATCTTGCATATTAACATCAGAAGCATCCGAAAACATTGGTTATTGTTACAGGCTTATCTGGGGAATTACACCGGTGTTATTGATATATTGGTCCTAACAGAAGCATCCATAACTAATGACGAAGCGACTGCTTTCCAAATTCCAGGCTTCCAACAACATAGATCTTGCCACCAAACAAAAGGAGGGGCTGGAATATTAATATTTATCGAACATAAATTAATAGCAAAAGAAACTGTCTATCAGTTTGAGCATGCTGAAACCCTTTGCATCGAAATCATTAATACCACCAATAGACAGCACCCCATAATACTAAATGCTATTTACAGGCCACCAAACTTAAACATGATAAAATTCTTGCACGAACTCAATTGCTGGCTTTCACGCCAAGAAATATGCTCAACCGAATACCTAATGATAATTGGCGACATAAACATAAATATTGCAAACGAAAACCAGAACAACACTGTACAATACCTAGATACGCTATCTATGTATAATCTAATACCAACAATAACACCGTGTACTAGAGAAAAAATATTCGGAAATACTATCACTGCCTTCTGTCAAGATCATGTAAACATCCGAGCACCACCAAACAGTTACACTTCATCAGCCATAAAGTACAAAGCAGCAATTCATTACTTCATGGCTCTAAACCTGCACACTAAGACAATATCCAAGCAATGCCCCACATATGAAAAGCAACACAAAACAATAGTAGACGAAGAAATAGTCAACCACGAAATAAGAAAAACCGACTGTGAACACATGGCATCAGATTCAGCAGCTATCTTATACAACAACATTAAACTCACACTGGAGGAAATATATAAGAAAGCTGCAAAGAAGGTCAGAATTCGTTCAAGAACAATCCAAAATCCTTGAATAACAAAACTTAATCCAGAAATGCACAGAAAGGACGCTCTATGGAAACAATTAAAGCGATATTCAAATAACGCAGCTTTAAAAACCGAATATAAGATAACAAGGAATCACCTTACAACACAAATAAGAAATGCAAAGAGAAACTACTACAGAGACAAATTAACCTCCGCACAAAACAACATGAAACAAACCTGGCATCTGATCAACGAGATGCTAGATTGTGCTCCCAATACCACCGTCTCCGAAACCATAAAACACAGTTTCATGAAAGACGCAAAATCTATCCAACAACTAGCAAATGACTTTAACCAATACTTTGCAGACTCCATCCAAGAACTGCACAGAAATATTCCCCCAATCACAAAACGTAATCCTCCACTTGGACCACAATCAAAACAGACATTATGGTTCCCAACCATAAAAGAAGCAGAACTTCTCTCTGTAATACATCAAATCAAACCAAAGGCCCAGGAATTGATGGTATAAGACCTAAGGATATCAAGCAACATGCAACTAGTTTAAGTCCTATCCTACTAAAATTAAAAAATAAAATATTTAAAACTGGACAGATATCAAGTATGCTAAAGACTGCCAGAATCACACCCATATATAAACATGGAAAAAGAAATTTAATTAGCAATTACAGACCCATAGAAACATTACCAATTATCAATCAGATTATGGAGAGGATCGTACTAAAGAAACTCACAGCACATACGAAGAACATTCATAAGGGAACAACATCTTTCTTGGAAAACTTTACAGGCGTAATTAATACCTTAGACAAAAACAAAATTGCCATGGTAGTCTTTATTGATCTAACTAAAGCATTTGATACACTCACACATCAAACCTTATAAGAAAAGCTGAGACATGTTGGAATAGATGGGCCTCTGCACAGGTGGTTCACAAACTACCTCCAAAATAGAAAGCATATCACTGAAATTGGGTCAAACCGAAGTAGAGAGCTACCAGTAACCTGTGGAGTGCCACAGGGAGCTGTACTCTCCCCAACTCTATTCAACATTTATACGCACGATATTAATCAGCTACCTCTCAAAGGTAAGATCGTCCAAAACGCAGACGATACAGCAATAATCCATCCATAATAACGCAAGCATAGCCCAAACAAATATGCAACATGACATAAATCTGCTCATAGACTGGCTCACGAAAAACTCCATACACCTAAACTCAGATAAGACAAAATTAATGATATTCAGAAATCCACTGACTCGACCAGTTGATAACAAATATATAACCATCCAACATCCACTCTCCAACATAAAAAACACACAGAACAATAAAACCAGTACAATCACTCAGATTGAAACAATACGATACCTTGGAATTTACTTCGATGCAGATATGAAACTGGAATAGCCACACAAACCAGCTACACAACAAACTCCAAACAATAACTGGCAAACTCTACAGTTTAAAAGACATAGTTCCCACACGCCTGAAAACACTAGCATACAAAGCATTATGCCAAAATATACTAAGATACGCTATAAAAACGTATGCTTTTTATGCACCCTAAAAACTAAATAGATTAATGTCGTTACAGTACAAAATGATAAGATGTTTTGGGAAAAAAGAGACAATATCGACTTTATGTGCACTGCAATGTCAGAACACAAAATACTGACGCAAAACACTTATGTCACAATACAGCTTTGCTAAAACATTATTTCGATGCCAACTACAGGACAGTCAGAAATACATATCGCATAACAAGACCTCAGACAACTAATTATATCACATGTGAATACAATAATCACTACGGAAAGGCCACACGAAATTTCTACATCCCAGACATGCTAAACAAATTACCTTTTGAATACAGGAACCTTACAAACTACAATAGGCTGAAAGAGCCCTAAGAATATTATGAACAAGAAATACCATGCAAACGTAATGAAACACAATATATCAATCCAGGCTTCCAGTTCAGCGACGCATCAAGACATTCCAAAATTATTGCGTGTGTGTGTGTGTGTGTGTGTGTGTGTGTGTGTGTGTGTGTGTGTGTGTGTGTGTGTGTGTGTGTGTGTGTGTGTGTGTGTGCGTGCGTGCGTGCGTGCGTGCGTGCGTGCGTGCGTGCTTGCGTGCGTGCGTGCGTGCTTGCGTGCGTGCGTGCGTGCGTGCGTGCGTGCGCGAATTTCTCAATCAACGGCTGTAGTGGAAATCAAACCTATTAAACATCAGTCTACTTCCCAACACAGCAAACAAAACCAATAACTAACTGGTGTCATCCTCAGATAAGCTTCGAGGATGAAAGCTGAGAAATTACATCTCATTCAAGATCAATAAGAAAAAAGGGAAAAAAATCCATATATCACATTTAAGTGCTGTAGTTACAGCACTTAAATATATTAAAATCAAAATTGTAAATATATATAACTCATTGTTAAATGATTAAATGCTGTATTATTATTATTAATACATTATACAGGAAAAAAAGAAAAGAAAGAAAGAAAATCTGTACGAATTTCATTGTTACAAAAAATAAATAAATAAAATAATAAAAAAAGAATTAAATCTGTTGTAAATATGTAATCATAATTTTAATAATAAAAAAAATTGAATTTTTTAAAAAAAAATATGCAATCAAATATGTATAATATGCAATCAAATGTAAGTAAGTATGCATCATATGTAAACAAATGCATGTAATGTCATGTATGAATCATGTGGGGGAAAAAATTATTGTTATTTCATCTCACGATATCCTATGACATCCATTCAAAAATTTATGGATCTCTATCATATCTCCCCCTCTTTCTCCTAATCCGGATATAATCTTTGTAACTCTCCTTTGCACCCTTTCCACAGCTTCTTTATCTCCTTGGAACCCAGAACACCAAATCTGTGCACAATAATCAAGGTGTGGTCTTATCAAAGCCTTAAAAAGAGGCAAAACGATTTCCTTATCCTTACATGTCAAGGTTCGCTTCAACATCGCAGTTATACTCTGAGTTGTATTTGCATCTTTTGTTATGTGACCTTTGAACTTCAAATTCCTATCCACCAATACTCCAAAATCCCTTGCCTCCTCAGTTTCTTGTAGCATAACCACGGTAATATAATAAAAATGAATAAAAACATTTAAAAAAATAAAAATTAATAAAGAAATATAAAAAATTCTTAACCGTATTAATGCGCTGTATGCTTACAACCTTTCGTTGGTGAGAATCACATAAAAAAATAAAGAAAAAGAAAGACGTGGCAAATTATTTATTATATGTCATCTATAATCGCCTTACTTAGATTAAACCAAGATTCAATTCCTAGTAATTCCATAATTAATCATTTGAGGTGAGGAGAGGTAGACATTGGAACAAGTGAATGAGTGACGGGTCAAGTTGGATTGGTTGGAATTATGAACGAGCATTTATTACGGAAAATACAATATATTTTATCTGTTAATTGCATGTGACCTTCAGGTTCCTTGTTGTGAATGAAAAACCTAAGCTTTTCATTCACAACAAGGAACCTTTCGCTTCCCTACGCGACCAGCCTTCGTTGAAAGAAAGGAAAAAAAAAAAAACTTATAAAATTCTTTGTGTCGTAGAAGAAATTCAAAGTTAGCTCTTTATAAACAAGGCGCATTGCCGATGCTAATGAGTTTGCTAAATAATAAAATTAAATAAAAAATTGAAAAAATAAAATAAAAGGTATGCTTAAAATATTAAAAATATTTTGGCTGCGATGTATAACAAACAGTAAGTATGTAAGCTGACTTTGCAAAAAAGCATCGCCGATGAAATATATATTATATATAAACAAACCAGCACCACCTCTTGAGACAGCGTACACTCCTCTATAAGAAACTGAAAATCGGTTAATAAGTTTCTAAGAAGATAAATAATATGATGAAAAGAAGAAGAAAAAAAGTATAAATAGAAATGATCGATCGAGTTACGTAGGGTTTCCATTATGAGGTCAAAATTTTGGTACGTTTTCAATAAAGAAATGTTTTAAATACCTTGTGAAGTTACTATTCCTCATAGGAATAGTAACGCGTGTTTTCTATAGCCCTAGATTTTCTTTTCCATTTCTTTCAGGAATGCCAAAGGTTGATCTTTTGTAGTTTATTATAGTACACACCCTTTAGAGTAAGATATATGGATTTTTTTTTTTTTTTACGAAGCAATGAACTAAAGTCCAGTTTTTCTAGGAGCTAAGAGGCATGACGAAGAACCATACCTAATGGGGAAAAATATACTTTTTTGCTTATTCTTAATAATTCTGTACGCAAGATGAAGTTTTTTAAAGCTATTTTTTTATCAGTATAATGATAATAATGATTCTGATTCTGATTTCCATTCAATGGCCAAAATATGAGCTATATAATTTTCAAAATGATGAACTAAGTTTTAGTTTTCTAGTTGACTTCTGAAGAGAACCTAGCAGCTAAAAAAAAAAAAGTGCTGTCAGATCAAAATCTTAAAAAGTACTAAAGAAAGCTAAATATATGGGCTTTCGTGACTATGTCTTTTTAGTAGTACAATACTGAAATGCAAAACAAAGGCAAAACAAGCTCCCTAATACAACCATAATACCGTCAGTTTTCCGAAGTAAAAGTTTTTCTTATCGTAATTCGCTACTTGCTAAGAAATACAGAATTTATCATTTTTTTCTAAATAATGTAAAAAGTCACGAAAGCCCATATATTTAGGTTTTTTTTTAATACTTTTTAAGATTTCGACTTTTTTTTTAGCTGCTCGGTTCTCTTCAGAGGTCAACTAGAAAACTGGAACTTTGTTCATCATTTTGAAAATTATATAGCTCATATTTTGGCCATTGAATGGAATTTATATAAAGAAGAATTATTTCCATTGACGTGTTTCAAGTGGCTCCATCTGGTGAAGAAAAGTGGAATTGAGTAGTATATTAAGAAAGAAATTGATGTTTGGATATCAGACACAAGGATCTGTATTTTGTTTTATTATTTTTATTCAGTTCCATTTAATTTTGAAACTACCTTATATCACGAGGTATAAATCAAATCTAATAAATAATTATTTTTTTGTTATTTATTTATTTAATTAATTAAATGAGTAATCAAGAATATTTAATTAAGATGAATTGAGATAATTATACAGAGATAGTTAAAGATAATTAAAAATGAAGGTTGAACATCTATAATCAATAATAATACTAATAATTCTATCCACTATACTGCACTACTAAGGATCAGTATAAAAGTGCTCAGTACATTTTTTAAATAAATGTACATAATATAGCTATCTATGTGACTATGTGTATGTATTTATTTTTTGCACTGTTGCATTGAAGTTTTTCTCCTTTTTGTTCCGATACTTATTCTTCCCACCTGCAATAACTTGGCGATGGACATTGAGATAGCATTTGAGGCAGTAAATTTTCGACGAAACTTTTTGAATAATAATAAAAAAAATGTGTTAAGAAAAATTATACTGAAATGCTTTCCCCTCTATTCCAAGAAATCCACTTAAACGTCATTCGGAGACTTACAATTCGAAAACCCAAAGTTAATATCCTAATACTGCATCTGGATATCATCTAGGTCGAGGATTAGTTCCCTTTTAGATTCATTTACATATCCTCATTGCTTTTTCCTTTATTTAGACCGGTCAAGATCATTAAGTAACTTTTTTTCCTGTAAACCTTAAAAAAAAAGAACATCTGTACAAGCGTTACGTGTAATACGGTTGTGACAAGACATATTACAACGAGGAGGCACGAATATTTCAGAATGAAGTATGGTGGTTTAAAAAATTGTATGAAACAATTTTTTTTGATCATGTGTGTGTGTGTGTGTGTGTATGTGTGTGTGTCTATCAATTAATGATGATGTGTGTGTGGGTGGGTGTGTGTGTCTATCAATTAATGATGTGTGTGTGTGTGTGTGTGTGTGTGTGTGTGTGTGTGTGTGTGTGTGTGTGTGTGTGTGTGTGTGTGTGTGTGTGTGTGTGTGTGTGTGTGTGTGTGTGTGTGTGTGTGTGTGTTAAAACGTTCTACTTTATAAGTTATATATAGAAAGAAATGCAAAAAAACATCATTCATGCAATTAAATAACAGAATTCGATTTTTTCCCCTATTCTGTTTCTAACAGCGTCTAACAATGAAACTGTATTTAATGCAACAATAATGAAAAAGATATTTGGTAACAGATTGTGAGTGGAAGTTTAACAAACAACTTCGCACAACATTTGTAAAAACTAAACACATGTCCTTTTGTTGGTCTTCATGCTGATTTCTGTTTAAGATTTGATTCAAGTTTAAGCTGAATATGATGGAAGAGGAAAACCATGGAAACTTACAGTAAGTCTTTTGCAAGAAATCCGTCTATTTGTTCTGTACCCGTATATTAGAATACTCCCATTAACATTACTTGCTTATTATAGTTATAATTACATTGAATTTCTTGTCACACTCATAAATCATAAATCCTTGATTGATTCATGTCAAGTTTCTGGAACAAAAAACTACGCAAAACTGGAATGAAAATATTTAATTTAATAACTAAATTAACTTATGGCAAAAGAAATCAACGTCTCACTTCTGGTATAAGAACCGCATAATGTGAATAATAATAATAAAAAAAAAAACTATACTTTATTTAATGAAAACTCGACGTAGCTAACCCAAGCCGACTAAAAGGTCACATGACAATATGACTATAAATGATTAACAACAAACGAATTAGTCAGGATTCTGCATGAAGTCATCCTCAGCAAAATATACTTCAATAAATCTAATGAACGAGCGCAAGTATGGATGCCACAAAAGATGCCACTGTCTTTTAAACGGATGAAGATCTTAGTTTTAGGGGGGGGGGGGACTACTATCACTATAACTCATATTTAGGTGAAAAGCAGTTGTAAGTCCAAGGTTTGAAATCTAAGTCTTTTTACCAACGGTAGGCCAAAGTCGGAACTGCAGAAAGGAGACTACACAAACTACGGATATACTCTCGATGTTGCGATTTGAGTTCTTACTGCACTGTAAGAACATCCTCTGTATGCCACTTATACCTTGCTTTTTCTCTACAAAATAAGCAAACTATTCTGACTACATGCAATTAGCAGATATAATACATGGTCTCATAGAACTTAGTTTCTTGGGTTAATTCCATTCAAATCGAATTCTCATATATAATGGGCGTATTTATATTTTGTCGTGCCATTCATAATAAGGACATTCTTTTCAAGTAATAAATGCAAAACATCTATAAACTATAAAGCAACCGACCCTTGATTTCGCTAATGTTTGATGCGGAAATAGAAATACCCTTAACACAAGCACAAAGATTTTTGTGGCATAATTTCTGGAATTTTTTTTTCTTTTTTCATTACAGAAAAGCTTCTAACAGAGCAAAAATTGAAAATCAAACGTGTCTTAAGAACAGCCAGCCGAAGAAGAATAATCGTGAATTACCAACAGACTGGCTACTTTTGCGACACCTTAGAAATAGTGAACAGCAAAACGCTAACCCATTTCTTCAAATCGGATCACCAATCACCGCACAAGTTGATGCCACTTGTTCAGCTAATTCAATGGTAAGTCTTAAAAGAGGGGGTTATCATGATCATGTGATCATTCTAAGTATAAAAACGCGATATTCGTCAAGGCAGGGCTGCTGATTCTTTATATTATTAAATTTCGTAATGAGTGAAGCCTAATTTCAAATATTTAAAATATTTTACTCTTCATCAAAAAATTACAAATCCAGTAGTTCGAACTAACAGTCAAATGAGAGACAAAAGATTTATTATACAACTCTCTCTCTCTCTCTCTCTCTCTCCCATACTTTCTAAACAAACTTAAACAACCTCAACTATCAGAATATCCACTTAAAAAACTGTAGTCTACTCCTGCACGATATTACACATAAATTAACAAATCGTTATTGATAATAATTGTCACTCTTACGGTAACATTCATCTGTTGTCTTTGAAAAACATTTCAAAATTTGTCAATAATGAGGATTTATTAAACCAACAGTGTGCAGGGAAACGATATCTTGATTGGGAAAGTGAAGAAATCCCCCTTCCAGTAGCTGATAAACAACGTAAGATGTTCAGTCACCTTGAACACTGTCTTCCTAAGTATTTCAAACCAGTGAGTCCTATACCATCCGACATGAAGGATATGGCTTTGACCAATCAATCTGGATCTAAAAAAAAGGTAGTTCACCTTTGATATATTTCATAAATACATACGCTAAGAGTTTAACTTAAGTTAACAGAAGTTTTTCCAGTCATTGTGTAAAGACAAATTATTTTTCTTTCTGTATTACTAGCGAAAATCACGTCTGCCTTCTCCATGCGCACTTGATACACTCTTCAGGTGGACTCAACTAAATCCTAAACGCTGCAATTGTCTCCGTTTTCTACAAATCATCAAGAATAGCACAGATTATGAATTTATTTTACTGAAATTGTGTTCAGTTTGGTTTTATTAATCTATTAAGGAAAATTTCAACATCTTTTTTTATATTGGGACATTTGCTTCTTCAAGAAATCGAAAACAATATTTATCATTCACGGAATAATATTAACCGCTTTAGAGAAACTCTATCTAATGATATGCAATTCAAAACTTCTGTATTAAATCGTTTATTTGTTGTTGTTTTTTTATGTAATTCCCATCCATGAACGTTTTGTAAACGTACAGTACATTAGTACTGTCGGAAGGTGAGGAATTTCTTTCTGTTTATATTAATTTTACATAATTTTGGAATTTTTATAAAAACAAAAAATATTTTTTACATAATCCAGAAACCATGCTTTTGAGACTAGACAGGAACTTCTTCAAGCCACTTCCCTCCAATCAGCGACGTAGGTGTTGGCCGATGAAATCGACCTAAAAACAATCACAAACATCCATGTCTACAACTGAATTCGAACCTGCTGCCTGGAAAGCGGATATGCTTGGTAACCAAGCCAGCAATACGTTAATTGGACTGTTTAGGCTGTATTTATTATTCTATGCTTGTCATTTCTTATTTCTATTTCTATTATTTCTATGTTGTCATTCTATGCTATGCTTGTCATTTAAAAGTGTTTTTTCAAAGTTCGATTTAGAGTTTTCCTTTTGAGAAACAAGTACAATTTTCGAGAGAAGCAACTTGGTTACCACCGTCTGACTTAGTCAACCTCGAATGAAAAGGCAGAGAATATTTTTCTCAGATTTTTACCCAAGATTTTTCAGCAGCAGGAAGAATGTCGATTTTTCTGACTACGTCACTGAGACTGTAGTTGTTAAAAGCAAAATTCAATTAAATCCATAATTAAATTGAAAAAAATTATATTTTTACAATAAATAATTGTCGAAAGTTATACTACTGTAATGACGTAACAAAAAAAAGGGGAAAACAAACAAACTAAGCTCTTTTCATGATTCCTAAAATAGTCTTAATTTTTTACATAAGTTAAAACACAAATCTCTGCATTGTGTGTGACTGAGTAAAACTCACCTTTACTTAACAGATTTAAATAAAAATATGATAAACTATTTTATTCTTCGTAGTCATTGAAAACAAAAATTAAGGAGCTTGGAGATCGTTGTCTTCTTCGAAGCACTCAAAGTAGGATGATATGTGACATCGATTCATCTTTTTCTCGTCAGTTTATGAGTTCGAAGAAAGACTCTCAGAATATTCAAGATCCAAACGTAAGCTTCTTTATCTTTATAAACATTTTAATCCTATCTATTAGGAAACTCTTAACATATGGTCAGCATGCTCATCTGCATATATTGCTTTAAGTATATTACTTTATTCACAACTATGCTTTTGAATTAATGTTTTCTATTTAGTTGAGACACTTTTCAGATATGATATTTTTCTCTCTTATTCAATACCTTGGAACCTGGGGAAGTCGGGTAACAGATTTAGAGCAGAGATAAAGTAGAATGCATTTGTCCAGTACATAACAAACTAACAACACAAGTATAATTAATGAATGTTATCGGAACTACTCCCATGTCGATTGAGTAAAAAATAAAATAATCAGATCTAAAAAATGCGCAAAAACACTTATACTAAAGAACTGGAATAAGAGAACAGATAGAATTTTATTGAAACAAAACACTAAACTTTTATACAAGATAATGTATATTCTTTGAACCAAGGGGGAAGAGGAGAAGCGAAGAATTGTCCATCCGTTAGTTATGTCACACCATAGAATACAATCTTACAATCTGCCATTGTCTTTTGATAATATCGTTCGTCACTAGCAAGATAACATAACATATAATGACCACAGTAAGTAGTTCTTCGGAATGAGTCAGTTGTATCTCTAAGAAACAGCTGGTACATTTGAAGTCAGATAGTGTTCGAGAGTTACGTGGGCGATAAGAATAAGAAATGGTAAGCCAAAGCTCCAGGATGGCATGCAATGCTAGAAATGAAAAATGAAAAGTAAGAACAAAGATTGCTAAAAATTACAGCATTGCTGAAATCTTCCTGACAAATCCATCCAACATTATTGATAACAGAGAAAAAAAATTGTTCCTAAATGTATTTTAGTAAAGTATGCCTAGATGAGTAGAAACGACTTACACTTAATTTTTTGGATTAAATGTCATCTGCAAATTCTTATAAAGCACCGACACTGAACTGCCAGTGAATGGCAACACTAGTTAAATATTCTGACGGATCACATTTTTTTTAATAAAAGGGCGAGCCTTCGTAGCTCAGTTGAAACGATTCACTTTGACTGGAAAGCGCTAAATTCGAATTTCATCTAGGATGCGAACGGATTTGGAGAAACCATTATCAGGATTTTTCAATTGGGAGTGATGACAGCCGGTCTCAAGGCGGCGGAAAGATTTTTCCTCCCTGAAACGTAGCCAGAATTCACAATTTACAGAAAAAATATTCCAACTGAAATACGATTAACCTCCTTATCCAACTAAATTATGATTACGGAAATCAGGATGCGCGGAAGGTCACAGGTGAGGCAGAGAACAAAAAGTATAAGCATGCGTAATCAACCTATAACAGCTTTCTTTTGGCAATAAATTCTTCAGAATTAAGCCGAGATATCTTTGAGACAAATGTGTTAATTAATAACAGAATGCATTTTTCCACCCTACGTAGGTTTGGGAGAGAAAGACATGCATTGTTTGAAATTATATATATATATATATATTTTTTAAAATTAATATATTATATTATATATTATATAATATATTATATAATAATTAATATATTATAATATATAATATATATAATTTAATATATTATATATATTATATATTATTTTGAAAGTTTATGAATCCACTGATGTGGTGTGTCGATTTATTTTTACATGCGTCTCGTAATAATGCTTACATTGCATTCCCCCCCCCCCCCATCTTTTCATTTATTTACAATAAGCAACTAAATCGTAGTAAGACCGATTTGGACAAAACCTGATATGTAGAATCTTCATTAACCTTTAACGAGCGTTCGCTATTTTAATTATGATCTCTATAATAAAAATCAGCCAAAAGGATTCGAAATTATACTAAATTATATACTGCAGTAAACCGATAAAATTAGTTTAGTATAATTACTATGAAATTTGCGAAGCGGATAACGTAGCGACGTCTTTTATTTAATATAACATATGTCTGATGGATGAATTAATTTGTACACCTGGTTTCCATAAATTAAGAAACAAAGAGAAAAATCATGTTAACTCTAACGCTGTATGATGAATTTTTATGCACATCGGTGAATGAGCATATGAGATGTGATAGAAACACCGACAAAAATTATAAATGAATATTTTATTTCAGTAACAAATTGGTACATGAAGACAATGGTTAATAACAAGAGGTCAAAATGTAATTGTCGAAGTGTCTCTCAATAAGGAATGTGATCACTCCTCACAAGAATACTGTGCTCACAGATCGATGCGTCCGTCCAACGAGATGCCATCCCAAACCATTACACTATCTTAACCATTAACCATTAGTGTCGCTTTTACAGATATTAGAAGTATGAGAGCGTATCTGTGGTTGTTTCCAGATCAGAGAGACTTCTCTGTAAGCAATACTCCTTACATTTATCTTTTGATCCAGCTGACGTAAAGTCTGACCCATTTCAAGTGGTCTGTCCTGTATGCTAGGCAAACGGTAGTCTGTTTGCCTAGCATACAAACCAACTTCATGAAGCCTTCTGCGCACAGGGAAACAGGCATCAATGTTACTATAGACGACGCGACTCGAGGTCAACCCGAGATAGCTGATTCGAGGTAGCACTCCTGTTTAGGCAAGTAGGTAATCGGAAATTTTCTCCCACTGCAGTTATGTCCGGTGGCCTTCCTTCACTGTATCTCCTGGATGTTTGTGGAATTGGTTCCACACTCTGTGAACCACAGAACGACTCACATGCAACCATCTGCATGCGAGTCGTTCCTGACTTCGGCCGACCTCGAGACACGAAATGAAAAACCATTCCAAAATGCCCCGTTTTATGTCGTGACTCATTTGCATATACCGCTGACAGAGACACCTCATTTGTATGCGCTATCCAGAATCAGCTTCACTTTTTACATAATGTACCTGAACTTTCAGATGTTTTTTTTTTCTTCCCACTATCCTGAGTTATCGTGATTTTTTTCTTTGTTCCATAATTAATGGGAATCACTGCTGTTCAAGCCTGCGGCTATGCTTTCCATGCTTCTTCATGTAACGCAGTCGTTCCTTTGAAGACTGAGAACGAAGCATTTTTTTTTCTTTTTTCTTTTTCGATTGAGAGCATCTGACATCACCGTCCTGAGTGGTTTTATATGACTTCTGGATGTAACTTCTCTACCTTTTGGTAGAGAATGACATCGATCTTGATTGTCGGACAGAGACATGTTAACTTTGGAACGAATGTAACGCAATTCCGTGACCAAGTCAGTGACATGAACAGCGACGTCGACTGATTACTTATAAAGTGCCTCCGAATATCAAGCGCAAATCCATTCTTCTATGATATGCTACATTTTCAACTTGATACCCATATATTGAACTCCATTTCTGTAAGATTTCAGAAGACCACGGTTGGATTTAAGCATTGAAAAAGTCAATAGTTTATATGCTGATTATCATTAGATTTATCCACATCTAATTAATAAATATTTCATTACTTTAAGCGAATAAAAAGGCTTTTAGCAGTTTAAATATATTTTTTCATAGAATTCTGAAGGGCCATCTACAAATATTGAGGACCTCACACTAATTAAGATTCTCCATGATAGCGAAAAAAGTCACGTGTTGTTGGTGAACGATAAGAGAACGGGCAACACATTTGTTCTAAAAACATTTGAAAAATATCTCCACTGTGAAGATGAGGTGAGTATTTTTTCATACATTTATTTCTGCCTGCAATTTCATGTATAAGATGTTATTATTCAGTCAAATACTATATCAGTCAGACATTAAAATGATATTTTACTTTATTTTGCATTTGTTCTATCTATTAGTTAGCGATTATTAAGTTCTGAAGTTATTTATCAAGTCCTTCGCTTAAAGCAAGCCTAATACATTGAATTTTCTCCGCACCAAAATATATTCATGTAGGGTCATTTAAAAAAAATAATAAATAACACTACCTTTAAAATAATTTCTACAAAAACTAAATTTATGTAACTTCTTCCAGAAGAAGACAATTTCTTCTCTAACTGATCTTTTTGGTAACAAATGAGAAAGAAAGAAAAAAAAAAGAACGTCTGTACAAGCGTTACGTGCAATATGGTTGTGACAAGACATTACAACGAGAAGGCACGAATATTTCAGAATGAAGTATGGTGGTTTAAAAAATTGTATGAAACAGTTTTTTTGATCATCTACTAACCAAGAATATCAATGTATTAGAAAGGTAAATGGCATCTCTCAAAAAACAACAGTACCGTCTAAGCAAGAATAAAACAAATTTCAGATTTCAAAGAATAAATATAACGGTTTTATATCCGACTCCTTTGACACAACCAACACAAAAGGATTACAAATATGGATATAAATGATTTATTTATATATTTAATACGCTCTTTTGAAATCGGAAAAATTGTTGGCCTATTCTCAGAGACCCACTAGATGATTTTGTTCATTTTTGTTTAAAACATGAGCAAAAGTGATGAAAAATTTTCCCCAAGTTATAAAAGAATATAAAAATTTGAACCGAAACTCAAAAAGTAGCACATTTGACTATTTTTTTTTATTTTTTTTTTTAAGCAATCCAGGGAAGCTGGTGGTGGATAATCCTTACCTAGATATTCTCGCGTCTATCTTAGTTAAAATACTGGTGTCGGTGATCCTATCTTCCCATTAATTCTTCGAAGGTGGTATTTACTAGTGTGATTGTGATCCACATTTGGCAACTTTACATGAAAGTGGGGACAGTAGCCCCGTAAACCAAGAGTTTGGTGCAACTAATTATACGTAAATGCGTTTACATTTATCGTCTCTTTTTTTTGGAAGAAAATGAAAAACAAATATACTCATAAAAAAAAAGACTTTCATCGGAATTGTTTTCTTAAAAAAAAAGTGTATATTTTTTAAAAACAACTATTTATGTAAAAAGTTAATAAACACTTGTTTGCCCGTTGACAAATCTGAATTATTCGTACTTTAGTGCACCTTGATCCAGAATTCATTTGAAATTTCCCTTTCAAGCAATGTGCTCCACACAACAAAAGGGCGATTTTGTTCATATATAAGAAGAATAAACATATTTTAGCAAACTGAACCAGTCATAGTATCATTTTAAAACTCGTACGAACTTCTCCCTTACTCCATTCAAACTCACAGAAGTTGCAGAAAAAATATATTCTCTTCCATCTTTTTCTTTCTTTCAACCCTAGCGCCTAACCTAGTTTCTTAAAATCACTAACATTAGTAGAAAAAAGTTCATTAAAGAATTTTTATGAATAGTAATTAAAGACGGTCAATATATTATTTGTATAATAGTATGTTACTTTTACCTAAAGGAATTCAGTTGTATTCTGACGGAAAAGCTCATCATGGAGAAGTTGAGTGGAAATGCCTACTTTGCTAAATTGTACCAAGCGTGGGAAACAAAAAGAAGGTATGTGAATAATTAGGCTACTTGGTGATTATTCTGAATAGTTTCGCCTAAAATATTATTAAATTGAAATATTGTAATTAGAGCGAGCTATTTACTAGAGACGGGGAAAAGCCTCAGTATAGTCATTATTGAATAAGACCCTTCGGTTGGAATCAGCTGAGGATTCGATTGCCGTTAAGAACATGAGGAACCTTTTTTAAGAGCCTCTTCAGCTGGAGATCTCTCTCTCTCTCTCTCTCTCTCTCTCTCTATGGAAAAGTAGTCATTTTCACCACGCCAGATCACCTAGAAGAATGCGTTCAATTTATAGATATAATACACTGCGCTCATAGTTTTTGGTTGCTTCGCAGAATTCAAAATAAATAAATCTCTCGATAATATTTAGATATTCGAAATATTAACGGCTATCAAAAAACCATGCTTTAGGAAATTATTCATTGTTTTATTCTTGAGATGGGAAAAAGAAAAAAACTAAAGTGAAACTACGGATGGGCTAAAATTAAACTCTTGTGACAAAACAAATCTGAAAGCTTTCGTGGGTTTTCAGAAATATTTTTTTCTGCTATTTAACGAGCACTTTAAATGCTTCAGATTCACAATGAAGCAGTGAATCTTATTCTCAGATGATTTTTTAATGTGTTCTTTAAATATAATATTTGCGATTAACTTTATTATTTTTTGTATGCAAATGAGCGATCGCGATGTGTCGCCATGTTCGAATCCCAGAGCTGTGTTTATTGTAATGAAATAAACCATGTAAACAAGCAGGTATCCAAACAAAACTACAACTCCCACAGCTCGCTTGTTGATCGGCTATGAGTACAATAAATTATATCAAGTGTATTTTATATAAATCAAGTGGATATTAAATCCAGCATTATTTCAAAGCCGAATGTAGAAACTATGAAAGTTTCGTAAATAAATAAATAAATAATAAAAAATTGACCAGAGAGCTTACGGGAATACACTCGCCGGCATTCACGAGTTGCCCTAGCGCGGACCACTTAGAAGACATGAGCGCTTGCCCAATCGTCCATATATGCAATAAAACCTTATTAAAATGGACCAATAGAAGGGGAATCTCCACTTATATAAATTTGTATCGCCGAACTGAAACCTTTTGGCTCTTTATTTCAGTAAATACTTTACGCACCGACAGAGAGTTCGCTTACGAAAAACACATCTCTCCGACATTTCAAGTTCCTTAGTACTGAGCAAGAGTTTCTGCTCTCTTTGGGGCTTTGTCGGTGGATGCTTTTCCCTGGAATATGAGCGATTCTGCTCAGTGGAATAGCGAGCTCGGTCGATCCTTCAGTCACTCATAGGGAGTAGGCTGGGGGATCGCCTAATTTTTAGAGGCCTTTACTTATAAATCGAGTCTGGTTCCCGCTTAGAGGGGGAGGGGCTTAAGATTTCAGGGGGTTTGCCTTGAGAGAGCAATTTGAGTCTCCGGGGAAAACACTTTCCCCGGAGTCTCAAGTCGGCATGGCCCGTGTGGGGCCTTGTCGGTGGATGCTTTTCCCTGGAATATGAGCGGTTCTGCTCAATGGTAGTCACTGAGTGGAACCAACGCTTAGTTGGACGATCCTTCAGTCACTCGTTTAGAGTGATCTGGGGATCGCCTAATTTTTAGAGAAGACCTTACTTAAGCTTTAGATTTCGGGGGAGTTTTGCCTTGAGAGAGCAATTTGAGTCTCTGGGGGTTGGCGCTTTCCAGTAGGGCCTTTATCGGGGCCATGACGGTGAATGCTTTTCCCCTTGGAATATGAGGTTCTGCTCAGTGGTGGGGTGAGCCTGTTTATTTATTTATTCTTATGGCAAGCCTGTCACTGTGGAGAACCAACGCCGAGTTGGACGACCTTTCGGTCACTAGGAAGTGGTTCGGGGGAATGGCTAATTTTGAGAGAGGTGCTTTACTTAAACAGTGCCTGGTCTCTGAGGAGAACCAACCAGTTCGACACAGCTCTCAGGCCAGTGAAACCTTATCAAAATGGACCAATAGAAGGCAAATATATGGACGCTTGGGCAAGCGATCATCTCTTCTAAGTGGTCCGCGCTAGGCGACTCGTGAATGCCCGCGAGTGTATTCCCGTCAGCTCTCTGGTCAACTTTTTTATATTTTTTTTATACGAAACTTTTGTAGTTTCTACATTCGGCTTTGAAATAATGCTGGATTTAATATCCACTTTACTTATATAAATTTGCATCGCTGAATTGAAGCCTTTTGGCTCTTTATTTTAGTTATGTCAACTGTTTTTGTTCTCTATCCGGTTTTACTGTTTTCTGGGATTTAAAAAAAAAAAACAATACCTAGTTTGCTATCCACTCAGATAATGGAGATTAAAGAATACAAGTCAAAAGGAAAAGAAACCACATACGCCATATCGATTGAATACGAGGAATATGCCTTTAGCACGAAAAGCATTGATAATCTATCCAGGATAAGGTCCAGAATGATAAAATCACTAAAATGAAGTTTAGTTACCTTACTGGTTCAGGTTCTATAAAAGGTAGGTTATGTACGCTCTGTTCTTCAAGAAATGGGAAAATGAGTCCATTAAAACATCTGTTTGTAATAAAATTATAAAATGCATTTTGTTTTCTGATTGATTTCTGTCAGGAATGAATGTGTAACCGAATGTCATCGGTAATTCTTTCATAACGATTTATTAATGGATTGCGAGCTTTCATATTCAAACTTATTTTGTTTCAGCTTTTGCTTCCTAATAGAATATATTGAAGGGGGAGGGTTGTTGGACTATGTCCACAACCACAGTCCTCTAGATGAAGACCAAGTAAGGCATATCTCAGCCCAGCTATTCAGAGCCATTCACTTCATGCATAAAAAAGGTAAGTTTCCAGATGTTAAGTTGCTGTTGCATACTTTTTAAATCAATCTAAGCGGCATAGCTATTTCTTACATATTAACAGTAACAGAAATATGATGTTTGTCATGAGAATACTTTATGATTCTATGAACTAGAATCATCTTGCTGAAATCGTTAATAGAATCACAAAGTATTCGCATGGCAAACATTAAATCATTTGTTTGTAGTTCAACTGAACTCAGTTTTTCTGTAATAAATTTTATTGTAATTACTGTATTGCCTTTTTTTTAAAGTTTCCTTTTACATTTTCTGCCTTTTCTTGATAAAACACTGTGTATAAAGGTTATACGAGTATATATGTTTATGTTTATACAATAGCTGTCTATTTGTTCTGAAATTATTTTATACAATTGTCCACTTATAGGAATCATACACCGAGATATCAAACTGACTAATATCATGCTGACAAAGGATAAAAATATCAGAATTATTGATTTTGGAATCAGCACAGTAAGTGTTTATTTTGATATATATTTCAAACTACTCTCTTCATACAAGGACTTTTTATGTGAATCCCACTCACATGATTGGTGTAAACTTATCGAATGTACGGTACTACGGTGGAGTACACACACACACACACACACACACACACACACACACACACACACACACACACACACACACACACACACACACACACACACACACACACACACACACACACACACACACACACACACACACACACACATCTATATATATATATGTATGAAAAATCAACAATAAGGGCTCAAGAACTCAAAATAGGCAGGAACATAAGATTATTAATTCAGTATTAAGAATACATCAAATGTATTCTTAGTACCTATAGAACAGTAACACATTTTAGATATTCATGCACAGTTTTTAGTGAAGATGGCTGAATAAATATGGAAATAAATAACAGAATAAGTAAAGATGGTAATGTCGTAAGTCAATTGAATAAGTTGATATGGAATAAGAAAGAAATCGGTTAAAAGACCAAGCTAATAGCATACAGGATAGCATCCAAACCACTTTAAAACATATGTACGTATCAAAATAATGATGATGATAATAATAATACTCGAGGAATGAACTCTTGAGATATACCAGTGATCCGCAACTGTCATAGTAGGTTGGACAAAGGAAGATGGGGAAAAATTGGACTGCAGAACTCGAAAATTAATGCTATGCATCATGAATTAGTAGTATGGTAGGCACTTCTGACAGATCAAGATCAAGATAAGATAAGGAATCGTGACGTCATTGATGACGTCATTGTGGGCATGGCGTCATGAAATTGGAATGTTAGGGATTTCCCTGGGGGAATATATGTCAGTGACATGAGTTCTTGTGTTTTGGTTCGCGTATGGAATTATGGGTGATGGTAGAGATAAGGATTCGTGTTGTGATTGGTGGTGCACTTCTGACCAGATCAAGATAAGATAAGGAATCGTGATGTGAATATTTGTTGTTATCAGATGTAGATAAGTGATGTCATTTGTTAGTTGTAAATAAGTGACATTGTTTTGAATGGAAAGGGAGATATATTAGGGTATAAAGAATCGTGTCGTGATTGGTGGGACACTTCTTACCAGATCAAGATCAAGATAAGATAAGGAATCGTGACGTGAATGTTTGTTGTTATAGAGTTTGGAATGTTTGGAATTTTGCTGGGGCCCCTCCTCTGTCAGGGACATCATGTGGTGTTTCTGGTTTGCTTAAAGCATTGTGGGTGTATTTAGAGATAAGAATCGTGACGTTATGTGTTTGGAAATTCACAGTTTCGAGGTTTTCTGTATAATTTAATTATATTCTATGTCACTCAAACAGTTTTTTCTTTTCTTCTATAGGTGGTAGTACTAATTTCCAATACATTTTGGGATATTTCTTTCCTGTTAAAGGGTGGGAGTTCTTAGAGAAAGTCGTGATGGCGGCATTGTTTCGAGCTTTTCTGAATAAATTAATTATATACTGGTGTCCCTCAAACACACATATATACACATTAGACATGAAAAGTCGCTAATGTATCCATGTTGATACTCTAATATGTATTCTATTCTTATGGAAAAAACTATTACATGTTAGAATTACGCTTACCAAAACATAGAAGCAGTGATTATTGAAATTATAATTATCAATTGTTATGTTCAACTTAAAAAAAAAATTAACTTACATTTCTTTCCAGAACGGGAACATCTTGGTACTATATAGGTTTTCTAAATATTCCAAATTGTTGATTTTTAACATATATTCACAGAACACAAACACAAGTCTGAAAATGCAGTTCACTTTTTCATTATAGGTTACTGTGGCTAACATATATTCACACCACAAAACACACAAAACATAGGAGTTGAAAGATATTTCTCTAAATAACCAGAAAAGCTAGTTGACTACTTAATTTAGATTACTATCCGATTGGTCCTCTGTATTAATTCTTTCCCACAGTTGCTCATGCTATGATTTCCCAAGCTTGGTGGGAAAGTCTATGTGTCATTTAGTTTAGGGTAAGTGTTATTTCCGGTTTCGAATTCCGAATGCTGTTAGAGTATGGAATTCTGACAAGTGAAATTATTATTATTTTTTTTTTTTTTCAAATTGATTGGTTATTTTCTGTATTTTACTTTTAAAATTCATATTCTAACTGAATAACTGAGCAAAATTAATAAATATATAAAATGTATGTGAATTTATTTTCCAACACTGTATATTTCTCATTAAGTCTTTTCTTAAAGATATCTCTCTTATCCGGTCGCCAAATTGTTGTATGTACGTAGGTGAGAAATCGTGTGTTTAGGTTCGAACTCTTGGTTTCCATGGGAAATTTTTTCTGTAGTAAATTAATGCTTACATTTATTTTTTTTTTTTAAAAACGAAGATAACTATTAATTTTACCTTCGATTCCTTGTGCTCTTAACCTATTTCTCTAAGTGGAATTTATTTATTTTATTTATTTTTTCTTTAGCATTAGTAATTTTAAGTAACTGATATGAGAAAAACAAGGTTTTGAACTTTCTGCAGCGTTTTTCTACAGCAATCTTTTTAAGAGTTTTAGTAACGTGTCGTTGGTTACAAATATCTAATGGCTCTGTAAAATAACCAAATTCTAACAGTATTGTGACTTTTTAGGTTAAATCTTCTCCATTAAAATTCTGACTATTAATTTAATACCCGATTATTTCTTTTGCTTCTAAGAGTTGACAGTTTCATGAAATATTCGAGGGCTTGCATGAACAAATAAGACTTTTAATTCACTGAATCAAAAAAAAGTCTCTGGTTACTTTGTGGCATGAAATTTCACAAGGAAAAAAAATGTTATGGTCTTAAGTTTGTATAACACATCAACGGCACCCAATTTGTTCATTTAAATTTACACATTTTATTTGAATGAAATATTATTTACAAATTGTATTTACTGAATTTAACAATACAGAAAATAAATAAATTGAAAAATACATCAAAGGTTCTTCCCATGCTTGTGGAATTGCCATCATGTGGTTTTTGACAATGTGACTCTCATCTGAAAGTTAATTTTTCATTTGGTGATCGTTGGGAATTTATTACTGTAGTAAAATTAAGGGTTGCATATTTATTTTTTTTAAACCAATACATATACTTCTGAGAATTATTAAAAGCACAGAATCTTTCGTTGTTTCCAAAAGCATTTAAAAGTACCCGTTATGTTTTCACGTTATGGGCATCCAATTTCATTTAAATCAAGAACAGGCCTCCCTATTAACCTCGTTAATGTTTTTGATTTTTCTCTTCCTTTGGCGAGTAATATTTGATATTTGCATGTTGATTCTCTCATCCAATTTCTTAGTTTGTACAGAGGTAGTGAACCAATTTCCCACTTCAGCTGATGGTTATATTTTATTAACCAAGAATTCTGTTTTTTAACTCTTTCAGGTAATTCTTTCCAACTACAAGGTGATTTTGTCAATGCATATTGGTTTTGTGAGATGCTGTTGTACTTCTGTAAATAGTTCTGTAGTCTGGTGTGTGTGTTATTTTTTCTAGAATTTTTGAGATGACTGGTAGGGTAGCTATTGGTTTGTAGTTCTGAGTATCTCGTTTTTTTTTTTTTTTTTTACCATGTTTGTAAATTGGCGTAATTATTGCAGTTTTTAGTTGTTGTGGAATAATGCCAGTGTCGAATATTATGGTCACGAGTCTCAAAAGTATTGGATTTATTTGTTTAAAGTGTGTTATAAGGTCTGTGAATCTTATTTTGGAGTGGTCTTTGGTTTTAGTTGTAAGAGCGCTTCTTTCAGTTCCTGTTTTGTTACGGGTGGAAAATACATAGATTGTTGTTGACTTTGTGTCGGTAGTTTTTTGTTGATCGTTGGTAGATTGTCTTTTTTCAGTTATATGATATTGTTTGTGAAGGCATGGTTGAATGAGTCTGCTAGTTCTTCTTGGTTTGTGTCCTGACCAGGGGCGGCTCGTGCATGGGCACTGCGGAACTGCAGCACCCCCAATTTTTCTCGATATATAAATATATTTATTAATTTATTTATATTTGCTTGTGATATTTAATTTTAATCATCAACAATCCCATACAATTCTCTTATTTTGTATAAAAAATAATAAAAATCCATTTTGTAGCACTTAGGAGGGCGAAGGACGCTAGCAACAGTGTTTATCACAGTGTCATATTGCTACGCACGCAAGCATATGCACGTCATAGTGAGATGCGAGCTATTAGCGTAATGCTAATTTCCATATAGTTTATTTTTATAAGCTATTTATAAATTATAATTATTTATCATTTATAATTATTTATAAATTATTTTTCATATAGTTTATGCCAACTTTGCCGCCCAAAAAAAACTTGCCGCCCAGTGCAAATGCATGTCTTGCACCGTCGGTAGAGCCGCACATGGGCTACTAGCCCATGTTTGATTCATGTTATCGTTATATTCCATGAATTTTTGGAAGTAGTAATGTCTTTTTGCCCTACAAATTTTTTGTTGTTAGTTGATTATTTCTTGTGTTTTTGTATAATGTTTGTAAATATGTGTTAGTGTAGTGACTTTTTTAGTTTTTTCCATAGATTTTCTTTTACAGTAATACTATTTAGTATGTCGTCATTTATCCATGGATTGTTGTCTGATTATTGCCTCGTTTGTGTAGGCTTTGTTACTTTTTTGTATATTTTTGTGAACTTTGGTTGAAAATTCTCGTATAATTTTACAGGATCGTTTATTTTAAGTAGGCAATTCCAGTCTATATCTTTTACATGGTTATCGACAATGCTCTTTAGTATGATCGAGTTTTGTCGACTTTTGTGGTGGTGGGAGGGGGGGGGGGGGGTAGGTAACGTAATAAAACGAAGTTGAGACAAAGTAGTGATCGGCAATTTTGACGTTAATTACTGATGATGTGTATGTATGGATGGGAGCCCGTATTTTGATATGATCAATGCATGATCATAATAATCAATGCATGATAATAATAATAAAAATACTACTACTAATAATAATAATAATAAAGCTGGGTTAGAAATAAAAAGCTGATCAAGTAATGTATGATCCTTGCTCACAAATAGAACAAATGTTATAATATATTAAAAAGACATTAGTAACATTCAAGACTGTGAAAGCAGAGCTAATCCCAGATGATACATTCACGTAAACAAAACGTGGAGGGGCGGATGAAAGATTAGCAAAACAAGTGTTTCAAGTAACAAAGTGCAGAAAACACAAAAAAGAAAACTGTTGACAGTAAACTATCAAGACTAAAAATTGTTCTGATATATTCATAAGATGTACACCAAAACAGTGAAGAAATTATGATTTTTTCGGATTACAAAATTCTTCCCGTGGCTCTATTACACTACATTAAACAAGATTTAAATGCTAAGGATTTTGAGCATTATTATAATCTCACCAGAGTTAAAAATTCGGCAAAAATTTGCGAAAAAGAAAATCCAATAGTGCGTGTACGTGATAATTTGGGATTGAGAGTTTCTGAGAGTTTCGTCAGATATTTTTTCTTACTATCATTTAAATGAAAGTAAGAAAAAAATAATAATTCCCTATATTTGAATTGCCATGTATAGAATGTCTTCGTAACAGCATAGAGAAAGGGGGGAAAAAAGTTAACACATGTAGATTTTGACTTTGAAAGAGGCCAACATCTAATTAATTGGAATGAACTTCTCAAATGAATATGAATGGAACTTAAGAAAAAGTACCCAGGAATATAAACTTAGAACCTCATCTCTGTATATTTTGCTTATAGGTTATTGGTGTTGTTGTTGTTGTTGTTGGTATTATGGTATTATTGTTTGGATTAACAAACGAAATAACTAAAGCTATGAGGGCAATGTATTCCATTTCTTAATTGGGTGTATTCTTTTGGTGAGCTTGCTCTTTTGGAGAAATGAAAAACCATAGTTTTCAGAATAGAAATCTTTCTCTTCTGCACGAGACCTTGCTACTCGTATGTAGATCCATATTTGTACCATAATCAGGGTTGTTCATTTGGTATATAACATAATTTATTTCCATTAAAACCATATAATCGCATAATTGTGATCTGTTAGTTAATTTATATGACTAAATATATCTAAGTTTTTAAACTAGCCTGGGGACTAGCAAGTGACTAGCCTGGTGACTAACTTAACAAACAAGAAGTACTGAGAGAATTTGGGGATATATCCATATAATATTTATTAAAAAAATGTTGTTAGCACACAATATAAATTATCCCAGAACTGCATTAATACTTTTCATGCTGCTTTCAGAATAAACAAGTAGTCATGAAAATGAACAAAATTAAAAATAAATTTTAATTATAATATTGCAATTCTTCATTTACAGTTTAAGAAATCTTCCAACGAATTAGTCGGAACACGTGGCTACATTGCTCCAGAGATTTTCAGTGGACAGAAATACAGTATGTTTCTATTAATTATAAATCCCCTTTGTTAAACACATCATAAAAGGTTATTTTAATCTTCCTAATATTAAAAAACACGTTATTCTTATAGTTAAATCAGAAAGCAAATTATGACTTGAGAACACACGCAGTTTTGTATTGCTTGTGTTCTCAGGATATTTTATTTGTTTGCAGGAGTGGAAAAACTTATTTTCCATCAAAAATCTTGGTGTCATCGGCTGCGAACGACTAACTCAATAAGGCTTAGTGAGAAAATGTTCTTTTATAATGGCATTCGAACCTCGATCTTTACAATCAATTGACTTAAGATTAAGATATGAAAAAAATCGTAAATATGCATAAGATCATGTTAGATCTGAACATGATCTAACGGTTAAATACTATTCCTCTAATACGAAATAATATTTCTAAATACTATTTTGTAATATTTTTGGTAGATGCATGTAAGACACCTTATGATTAACCATGTCTTCTTTTAAAAATCCTTGCTCACTGAAGTAATGAATTTTTTGATAAAAAATTCTGATATTTGCTCTCATAAGAAACTAAGAAATACAATATCTTACACACACCCCCACCACCACCAACGAAGAGAAAATTATCAATGAAGTGTCAGAAAACTAGGTCAGTCTGTCATAAGGTAAAAAATGTTTATGATATAACGTCAATGGAGAGTTGTTTGGGAAACAGAGTATGGTTTACAAAATTTTTTTTTTTTTTAAAGGGTTACAGATATCAACAAGTTTAGATGAAATTGTGTGCATTGATTGAGCTGTACCAAGGAAACTTAAAGAGGGCTAGGAATCCCAGAATGCTGTATATCATTTTCGTCTTAGGATTAGTTTCATTTTACTGGGAGACTACCCTTAATGCCACTAACGTGGAGGTATTGGCTTACTGGGGATATATTTTCATGAAGAGAATACAGGGTGTACGAAAAGTCAGGGCCTCATAGAAAATTTATTATATAAATTACATTAAATGTTCGTATCGGTTGCGATTTTATTCTACACACTTCCTTATACGTTTGATGCTTGAACTTTGAACATTTCATACGGTAACATTTTTTCTGAAGTTTTTAAATTCTAATGTGATGCTCTCCTTTAGATCGTTTATTGTTCTGGGACGATTGACATAAGCTACTGATTTGAGGTGGCCCCATAAGAAATAATCCAAAGGGGAGGCCTGGAAACCTCGATGGCCATTCAATGGGCCCAAGTCGTCCAATTCATTTCCCTGGAAATGTCTCTTGCAAAAAATTCCCGACATTAATTGAAAAATGTGGCGGAGCCACATCTTGCTGAAACAACATAGTTGCTAATCTGCCAACGAGATCTCATCCATTTCAGGAATCAGAAATGTTTGCAGCATATGAAAGTAGGTTTTACCTGTTACAGTACTGGAAGAGAAGTACGGAACGAACAAATATTTTACCAACAGCTCTATGATCAATTGGAGGCCTGTCAGGGTGCTTGAAATTAAACTCACAAGCGATAGAACGTTGTGTTGTACCGTCTTTAGCACACATAAGAACAACCTCTACTCTTTCTTCTTTCGTTAATTCAAGGTTCCATGGTACAATCTGAAAAAAAAAATTAATTAATAAAACATAATTGGTCTATGGGGCCTGACGTTTGGTACACCCTATATATAATCTCATGCAGAATATATAAGTACAATGTTTTGCATTTGAAATATCGACTTTTCGACTTTCCTAAGATGCAGGGTTTCAATACTCATGATCTTCTAATTAGTTCAATATGAAGACAATGCATGGAAGAATCTTAAAGTTTGTTGATCGCAAATTATTTACGAGTAGAGTTTCAACATTTATTTATGCTTTCCCTTTAAAGAAAAAAAAAGCTGGATATATTCAGCGAAGATTATGGAACCTGAAAGGCAGTATATTATAATCATTTAGCCCAACATGACGAATTTGTCTTAATAATGCATTTTAGTTTGGAGGTAAATAAAGGTGCAGGGACGGTTGTTGTCGAAATCTGTCACTTGCCCAAAAATAAAAGAAGCGTGAAGAGAGAGAGAGAGAGAGAGAGAGAGAGATTCGAAATATTATAACATAATTTATAAAGAAATGGCGGGCTTAGACGTGACGGTTCTTTCTCAGAAACCATAAGTTAAAATCTCCCTATCAAAGATGGGAAAAGCAAAAAGCATGGTTATGTAGAGAACTGGTATCTGAAGCAGTTCATATCAACCAATTTCTACTCTTACTTTCCGATCTCTGATCTGCAAGGCTTGAACCCGTAAACTTTTTATGAAAGAACAGAAATTAAACGAATAGAGAGTTTTACAGAATTTATGAAATTCTTAAATAATGAAATAGTTATAAAGTTATATTAAGATTTCCTCAATTTGCTTCATTCTACATGTATACCTCTAATATGCACCAGTTATTGAGATAATAATTAATTGCGAGATGCTTGACTATTGTGTAACCGCGGCTTTAAAGCAGTCGAGCCCAGTTCAATTGCGCTTACTTGGCTAGCCAGGAGTAAAATGACAGAAGCCGTGATGCACAGCAAAGTTCAGCGTGATATTCCAAACTCTAGTTTAGTATCAGAGAAAAAGTCATAAAAATTTCTGAAGGATAAAAATTACTATTTTCTACACTAGCTTTAGAAATTGTTTAATTTTTTTTAATATCTGATATTATATCGTCCATATATGTTATACATTTATAAATTGTTCAGTACGTACGTTTCTGTTAATGAAGAGAAGAACAAACTTTAATTCAAAGATTTTGAAAAAGATAATGTGAATAATAATAAAAAAATAAGATACAGAAAACGAAATAGAGGAATCGTTTAGAAAACAGACATTTGAAAATATAAACGCAAAGCATGTAAAAATTCTCCAGAACTCCCAGAAGTATATAGAAAACGATCCAAACTAGACTTAAACCACAACAGCATAGCGCAAGCTGTGTTAACTTTCAAAGCATCGCCGATGTTGGAAAACACGTGAATGACGCCATCGGTTGGTTAATGAAGCGAGTAAAGGAAAAGCCACCAGTACATAATTACTACATTTAAATAATTATATCATAAATTATATTATATTTTAATAAATAAAAAATAAACTTGTTAAATAATCTAAAACCCTGTTCTAAAGATCAAACATGGAACTTTTCAGCCATTTCGGTTCCCCAATATATTAGCAGCGTGATGTTCCAAAACAGAGTAATTAAATTCATCTTAGAATGTAAAACTACAAACTCTTTTGAAAACCTCATCCAGATTCAAAACGGCAATAATAACTTTTACTAGAAACCACCATGATAATTGCCGTATAACTCGGATTTGTTAGTGGAAAACGTAGATGCACGAGCAAGCAACATTCGAGTTTGAAAACTACTGAAATCTCTAAGTTGGACTACTATAAGCAACTGTTAACAAGTATGTTAACAGTTTTAACTTTTAGCTAACAATTTTTTTTTTTTTTTTCCCCGTCAGGGAGATTACTCAACACGAACAAACACGTTTATTTATACCATCAATATCTAATTTTGGGTTTTTAAAAAAATCGTCTTCTGTTTTTGAGTTATTTATGAAAATTATTTTTTCTAATAGGTGTTTTTATAAAAATGTATAATTTTTTGTTCAATATAGCTACTTGCAACACTTCACAATTCACGTACTGAAATTTGGTCACATCTTAAACAAACAAACAAAAAAATCTTTTCAATTGATGTTAAAATTGTAATTTGAATTTTTTTTTTACCGTTGACCCTTATGTAATCTCGCCTTGCTTATACTAAGCTACGTTTCTAGTACTTTTACTTGACAACACAGGTGTGATTGTAGTGCTAATAGTACTTTCTTATTATTTAATCAAATTATCGATTATCGCAGTATTTTGTCAATAATTAAAAATGCAACATGCATGATGAATAAACAAAACGCAGATAATGAATTCAACATATAGCTTCATTCTAATCAGCATGAGTACATAAACCACATCACGAAATAGCTGTTATACTTCAAGTGTCTTATCTTCATAATCTTGTCTTTCACAGGAGAGAAAAACTAAGATAAATGAACGTTAATGAATAAAAAAATGCAAATGAACTCGTAAGAAATCAGTTTGCTTCACAATGTGTTTAGAGACCCCAAATTTAAAGTGCACGGTAATTCCAAAATGTTGAAATAGCACATGATTGGGTATTTGTATTTAAAATTGTAAATATACTTAAACGTATAGATATTTTAAACCTATATTTAAAATTTAAAATATGTATTAAAATTTTATATGTAATGCATGAATTTGACATGTACCAACGTCAATGCAAATAAGTGCAATTTTTTCTTTCTTTCTTTCTTTCAGACAAATCAGTGGATTACTGGTCTCTCGGAAAAGTGATATATAAACTAATCGGTGGACAAAATGATAAAAAAATCGACGAACTTTTCTGTTGTTCATCATCTAAAAATGCACCATTGTCGAGAACCACGCTTAAAAGTAGAAAATCCTTTTATTGTTGGCTATTTCAACCTTTTTTTTTTATCAGTATTGTTATTCACGTGCTCACCATCAAACATTATACCTCTAAGGATTCATCCCTATTATCATCGCCGAAGAACTCTCCACATCACACAACCCACCATCTAACCTGATATGAAGACAGAAATGCATGCATTCCTGTCTTCATATTTTCATATGATGTTAGAATCATCGAAAACTGTTGGGATAACCATTTTAACACTGTATTACTCTTGTACTAATAATTCCCAAAACAGAATAATTCGTTATTAATCAACCAAAATCTATATGATGAAATAATAGTATCCATATCTTTGCAAGGAAGAATTATTGTTCATGATTTTGCAAAGTAGAAAATTAGTAAATCGCACCCTGCATTAGAGCCTCAATAGCTCAGTCAGTATAGACGAAACCCTTTGATCGGAAAGATCTGGGTTCGATTCCCGTCAGTGACGTGAGGAACCTTTATCTAGTCTCTTCGACTAATGGTGAGTTGGCCGGTCCCATACGGGGGTAGGGGTCTTTCACCCGGAAACCTGGGTTCTTCGTCTCCCAGAACAGGCAAACCGGTCCCGTGAACACACGTGGATTACGGAAATTTATTTTTCACTTGGTTAGAATATAATAAATTTAGTTTAATCCTTTATCCAAGTGTGAGCAAACGAAGTTTGCGCCTGAAAGTATCTTCAGGACTAGGGTAAGGTGGTACAACACCAGGACGACTCCTTGCAAAGGTGGAGCAAGCTACCAACACTCCTATCTCAGTATCTCCCATAATGCAAAACACATCTCCTTGCAGATTTCTCTAATGTTATGCATTAAGGGAAGGGCCACTACCCAGACTAGTTTCGACCTTTATTGAGGTCTCTTCAGTGGGAGCCAGGCCCAAGTGGAGATACCAGCCAGAAGCATTAGCAGGTCATCTCTACCTATAGGAGTTGCCAATTGGTGTGCCACCTTTTTAATAAATTACTCTGGATTTAGAGAAAGATGTTGAAAGTTTATTTTTCACTTGGTTAGAATATAATAAATTTAGTTTAATCCTTTATCCAAGTGTGAGAAAACAAAGGTGAGTGTCCAAGTGTGAGCAAACAAAGGTGAGTGTCCAAGTGTGAGCAAACAAAGGTGAGTGTCCAAGTGTGAGCAAACTTTGTTTGCTCACACTTGGATAAAGGATTAAACTAAATTTATTATATTCTAAGCAAATGAAAAATAAACTTTCAACATCTTTCTCTAAATCCAGAGTAATTTATTAAAAAGGTGGCACACCAATTGGTAACTCCTATAGGTAGAGATGACCTGCTAATGCTTCTGGCTGGTATCTCCACTTGGGCCTGGCTCCCACTGAAGAGACCTCAATAAAGGTCGAAACTAGTCTTGGTAGTTGCCCTTCCCTTAATGCATAACATTAGACATATCCGCAAGGAGATGTATTTTGCATTATGAGAGATACTAAGATAGGAGTGTTGGTAGCTTGCTCCACCTTTGCAAGGAGTCGTCCTGGTGTTGTACCACCTTACCCCAGTCCTGAAGATACTTTCAGGCGCAAACTTTGTTTGCTCACACTTGGATAAAGGATTAAACTAAATTTATTATACACATGGATTACAGTCGTAAATACGTCCCAGCCATATGCCAGTCCTGAGCCCGGATAAAATTGGGGAGTTGGGGAAAGCAACGGTGAACTACCCTGTAAAAATCTCACCAGGAATACTTTGTGGACAATGCCTACAAAGTCACCTACGGTCGGAAACGACTGAAAGGGAAAATTAGTCACCCTGTATTTCCTTTAACAACATGACAGTGAATACACATTTACGGATGCTCGATAATCAATTCTTAACCAATGAACATCTAAAATTTAAGAAGCTCTTTCGTTACAATCTACACTGAAGAATTTTTCTCGGAAAATCAACGTAGATAAATCTAGCCGAACTTCGAATTTAATACCGCGACGGCTAACTATACGCTTTGCAGTCAACAGTCTATATACCGTATGAAAGAGTAGTATTCAGAGCAAAGTATTCTGAGGAATTTTTCATGAGACACATAGACTTCGTCTGCTCATCCAATATAGACTTTCAACATATAGTAGTTGAACCACTAATTTCAGAGTTTAAAAAAAAAAAAAAAACATCAGTACGGTTTATTATTATTATTATTATTATTGTTCCGGGGCAGAGCTGACTACTACCGGGTGCGTCCCCAGGTGGCGGATCGGGGAACAGCCTTCAGATATGGAGGCTAGCTGCGATATAAGCAGAGCAATCTGGCGAATAAGCAGCCGTGGACCAACAGCGACTGAGCTATCAGGGTGTGAGGGAGCAGAAGTGGCAACTCTGTCTCACTTAAAACCTCACAAAGCCCAATGACAACTCGGTGACATGGCGAGTAGTGGCACCATTAAATACGTATCTGCTGGGGTCACTGCCCCTGACATTTGGAAGCAGCATTGTCAGTACTGACACAAGGTTGAAGCCAAATGATGACGGAAAAGCTTGTGATCAGAGATTTGCAGATGGCAATATGATTATATTGTGTACGTCTGTAATATTGCGGAGCAGAAAGCAAACGGAGAAACTACTGCTCTACCTTATCTCCAGAACAACCACCATGGCGAGCAAACCCTTACAATTGGCTCCAAGTTCCCGGCGTCCCTTAAATGGGACAGGGGTGCGAAGAATCTCCGGGCTCAAAATGGTGTCCACTTTTAAAATTCTTGGAATGTCAGAACTCTGTATAAAGCTGGCAAATTAAGAAATGCCACAAGAGAAATGAAGAGGCTGGGCATCCGGATTTTGGGAATTTGCGAGACAAGATGGCCAGGATCTGGGAAGTGTCAACAAGATAATACAACAATGTATTACTCTGGGAACGATGAGAACAAATATCGACATGGTGTAGTTGTAATAGTAGATGAAGAAATCAATAAATACTAAATTGGATTCCATTTTCTGAAAGGATAATGCTGTTACAACTTAAGGGAAACCCCGTTAACATAAATATCATCCAAGCTTATGCACCCACAGCTGACAAAAGTGAAGAAGATGTAGAAGAGTTTTATGAACACCTAAAAGAGATTAAAAACCTAACAAAGAAACATGATATAAACATAGTGATGGGTGACTTCAATGCAAAAGTAGGAAGAGGGGGTGATGGAGCAGAAATTGTTGGCGAACGGCTTAGGCACCAGAAATGACAGAGGAGATCGCCTAGTCCAGTTCTGTCAGGAAGAAGATCTAACAAATAGCAAATACCTGGTTTAAACTTCCACCCAGAAGACTGTACACTTGGAAATCGCCTCAAGATAACCAACATAACATTGTCCGAAATCAAATTGATTATATACTGATAAATAAAAGATTCCACAGTAGTATAAAGAGTGCAAAGACTTATCCTGGAGCAGATATCTCATCAGGCCACAATCCCATAGTTGCAGAAGTACGTCTTAGATTAAAATCAGCTAAAAAATCACAAAAGAAGAAAAAGAAAATTGATGTAGAAAAACTGAAAGACCCGAACATAAACAAAAGTGCCAAGACAACCTGTGATTACAACAGATTAACATAGAAGAAAATAAAAGTGTGGAATCTCTTTGGAATAGCTTAAAGAATGCCATCGTAACAACAAGTATTGAAGAAGTAGGTTATGTGAATAATATAAAACAACAGGAATGGATGACAGATGAGATTCTCTCTTATTGATACAAGAAGAATGTACAAAAACAAAGACCTAGCCAGGTATACAGAAACACATAACATCATCAAGAAAAAAATAAAAGAAGCCAAGGAAAATTGGATGAAAAATTTATGTACTGAAATTGAACTGCTTCAGAAGAAACATGATAATTTCAATCTGTATAAGAAAATCAACGAAATTTCCGGAAAACTGAGGAAAAAGCAAATAGTGTCTCTAAGAGACGAAAATGGAAAAATAGTTCTAGAAGAAGAGAATAAAGCACAAATTTGGATAAAATATGTAACAGAACGTTTCATTGATACTAGACAGAAGCCTATAAATATAAAAGATAACATTCAAGGACCAGCAATCATTTCATGATTGCTGGTCCTTGAATGTTATAGAGAATGCTATTCTCTATAACTCGAATGCTAATAGCATTCGAGATAGAGAATGCTATACGAACAAGTAAAACAGGAAAAGCCAGTGGACCAGATGGTGTGCAAACAGAATTTTTAAAATTAATCGAACCAGATAACATCAAACTTCTTGAAAAACTATTTAATGAAATATATGAAAGTGATGAATTTCCATCAGATTGGCTCAAATCTACATTTATCACTATCCCAAAGAAACCCAAAGCGAATTCCTGTGGTGACTTCCGACTTATTAGTCTAATGAGCCAAACATTAAAAATATTTTTGAAAGTAATTCAGAATCGCATTTATAGAAAAAGTGAAGAAACTCTAAGTGAAACACAATTCGGCTTTCGGAATGGTTTTGGTATTAGAGAGGCCCTTTTCTGTACTCAAATATTGATACAAAAATGCATAGAAAAACAGAAATCTGTCTTTATGTGTTTCATAGATTTTGAAAAAGCATTCGACAAAGTCAGACACACTAACTTAATAGAAGTCCTTCAACAAACAAGGCTAGACGAACAAGACATAAGACTAATAACAAATCTGTATTGGAATCAGTCAGCTACCGTTCAATTAGACAACATTACCACCAGTGATATTAACATCAACAGAGGAGTGAGACAAGGATGTGTGCTCTCACCACTCCTGTTCAACATATACGCAGAGGTAATCTTTAAAAAAAGCATTGGAAGAATGTCCAGAGGGAATCACAATAAATGGAAAGATTGTTAACAACCTACGATATGCAGATGACACCGTGCTAATTGCAGATAACATTATGGATCTCCAAAAACTCATTGACAGAGTATACATAGAAAGCCAAAGAATGGGAATAAATATAAACATCAACAAGACAAAATACATGATCATCAGCAAACATCCAGCCTCATCAATGAAACTGACACTCAATGGGAAAAATATTGATCAAGTGTCAACATATAAATATCTTGGTTGCTGGCTTAAACGGTGAGATCCAAAACGGTGGGATCCAGAAATAGATATAAAGACAAGGATTGAAGTTGCACAGCAGTCCTTCATGAAAATGAGAACACTATTCTGCAATAAAGACCTAAACATGGAAGTCAGATGCCGAATGCTGAAATATTACGTGTGGTCTATTCTGCTCTATGGAGTTGAAACGTGGACATTGAAGGCGACAAACATCAAGAAAATCGAAGCCTTTGAGATGTGGCTATACAGAAGAATGCTAAAGATATCATGGACAGAAAAAATTACCAATGTAGAGGTCTTAAAATCCATTGGTAAAGCTAAACATCTTGTACAAATAATCAAGAAACGAAAAACATCATATCTTGGCCACATCATGAGAAACAGCAAATACCAACTTCTACAAACTATTTTGATAGGAAGAATTGATGGCAAAGGAACTAGAGGAAGAAAAAGAATATCATGGTTTGACAACATCAAGACCTAGACAGGAAAGAGCAGTGCACAACTGCTCAGATTAGCACAAGACCGCAGTTTGTTCGCCAAGATGGTCGCTGACCTTCGATAGAAGATAGCACAATAAGAAGAAGATTATTATTGTTGTTGTTGTTGTTGTTGTTGTTCTTCCAGGCAACTCCAAGGAGTAGACAGACTCATCGAGGGAGGCCCTAACATCATGTCAAGAACAACTATTCGCCATTGACACAGTATCTATCATACCTTGCCTTGAACTCATTCAGGGTCGTAGCACCCACAACAGACTCTGGAAGCTTATTCCACTCATTCACCACTCTCCAAGTAAAAAACCTAGCTCTAACACCCTTGTCAACCACGCTCTTGCCCAGCTTCCATGCATGGCCCCTAGTCCTCCCACCACCAGTCATATTTTCAAAAATATCTTCTGGATCAATCTTATAGAAACTCTTCAGTAATTTGAATGTCTCAATCATATCATCCCTCCTTCGCCTATCGTCCAATCTCTGCAACCCACAAATCTTCAACCTATTCTCATAAGGTTCATTCCACAGACCTTCTATCATCTTGGTCACTCGTCTCTGGATCCTCTCCACTTTCTCCCCATCACGAAGAAACCCTGGTGCCCATAACCGGGCACAGTAGTCCAGATGGGGTCATATCAAGGCTCGATACAGAGGAACAACTTGTTTGTCTCTGCATGTTAAAGTATTTTTCAGAAGCCAAGTGATTTGATGAGCTGATTTAGTCACTTTTGCAATGTGTCCCCTAAACTTCAATTCCCTATCCACCAACACTCCCAAATCCCTGGCCTCATCAATCTCCTGGAGTACGGTTCCACCAATGCGATATACTGCTGCTATTCTTTTCACCCCAAAGTGCATATTGAGAACTGCGTTTATATTGAGAACTGAGCCGTTTTCATTAAAATCTAAATTGCAGTCTACTGTAATGAAATTTTTTAAGGGTTTCATATTCTTACTTTGTTTACAATTCGTTATTTTAAATAATGAATTTTAAAATAACAAATAAAATCTTCCCATGTTTTATCCTAATTAGGGTTTCAGAATTTATAGGCTATATATATATGTATTTTTTTTTTTTTTCAACTGTTAAAATACTTCTAGGAAACATGCATTACGAATTTACTTATTGCAAATGGACTTTGAATTCATTATTATGTGAATTTTATAGATTGTTATGTAGTAAAATACAAAATATTTATTTTAAAAATTATTATTTTTTAATTATAGGTATGTCTAACCTCCAAAGTTTTGATCAGCATTAATTATAATATAATACTTGTTGCTAAATTTTGCAAAAGAAATATAAAATATTACTTATCCTCGTTTCAGATACCATCATAAACACACTGAAGTATCCAGACCGTTTTTCGGATGCAGCAATCGATTTAGTTGCGGATCTGTTGCAGAGCGTATGTTTCATATATTGTTGATTTTTTACTTTAACCTTTTTCTTCGATAAAAATTCTATAAATTTCAACGCTTTGTGAATTATTATTATTATTATTATTATTATTATTATTATTATTATTATATTTCTTGTGAATTAAAATTTAAAGTACATCAGTGAACTCCGTTCTTCAAGACGAACTTATAGATGTAAAAGCTGTAAGTATCTGTTAAGTAATAAGTAAAATATAAGTATTCAAAGTTCGAAGTATACGTTGGTCAACTTCGCGAGAAGAGAACAAAGGAAGACGCCATATTAGAAATTAGAGCAAGATCGTCAAACAAGAAATATGAAGTGCTACAAATGCCAAGAAGACCTAACGGGGGAAGAAAACCACGTAACATGTAGGAACTGCCAAAGAAACATGCATTTTCTATGTTCAGGATTGTCTGAGACTACTTGGCAGCGAAAATCAAACAAGAATCGTGACGAGTGGAAGTGTCCCCATTGCAGAGACAACAAAGGAATGTCGCCTTCGACCGCAGGCGGAAAACAGCCAATGCAGAAAAAAACCGCAGGCAGTAAACAGCTATCAACAACAGAGGGAATTAAAAACAAAGAAAACAACAACGGATACCCAGGTGAGCCAACTTTAAATGTATTACTAGAAAATAGATTACAAAACCTAAAAGACTGTTTAATCGATTTTGTTGGAGAACTATTTCAAAAACATACCGCACAAATTACAGAAAAATTCAACCAATATGAGGAATTTATTAAATTTAATAATAACTCGGTAGAAGGTATGTTACAGACCGTTAGAGAAATTAAAAACTGCGTCAAAGAGCTAACTGAAAGACAGCATAATTTAATTAAAGAGACAACGGACCTACAGCAAGAACTAAACTCTTTAAAGCAACAGTACGAGCTCTCAAACCAACAGCAGCACAAAAATGACCTCCTCATAAATGGTCTCCCAGAAATAGCTACGGAACATCTAAGAGACACTCTAATACAACTAAGCCAAAAAATCGGCTCTCCCATTGAATCAAGAGATATCCAGTCAGTATATCGGTTACCACAAAAAAGGAAAAGAGAAAATAATACCCGTCCTTCTCCCGTCGTAGTGCGACTCACCAACAGCCTAACAAAAACTACACTTATAAAAGCTAGCAGGATTAAAAATCCAGTAGTAAAGGATCTGAAAGGAGACCACGACAATACCCCAATATATTTGTCTGAATACCTTACGCCATATTATCAGAAAATATTCTAACAAGCAAGGAAAGTAAAAACAGAAAACAATTACCAGTTTATATGGATAAGAGACAGCAAAATATTCCTTAAAAAGACACAAGATGCAAAACCAATCGAAATAAAATCCGTAGATGACCTCAACAGGCTGTCACATTGAAAGGAATATTGACAACTCGTAAAGAAGGAACAGCACACCAACCAACATGAATGCAGGCCATCAAGCAGACGTAATCACCCCGGAACATGATAATTGCCACATTCTGAAATCAATAACAGAATGGAAACAACTGACAATCCCCAAAAAAGGACTATCTATTCTCCACATCAACATCAGAAGCATTCAAAAATACTGGCTGACCCTGCAAGCTTATCTGAAGGAAGATATAGACGAAATAGATATTTTAATACTGACTGAAGTATCTACGACAAACGAAGAGGCATCCTCCTACCAAATGCCACACTTCCAACAACACAAACACTGCAGACAAACAAAACAAGGCGGTGGTATAATAATATTTACCAAACATAAACTAGAAGTAACAGAAATAAACTATAAATTAGAATACGCAGAAAACATATGCATCGAAATTAAAAACATCAAACAAGAAAACTCCCTGATATTAAACGCAATATACAGACCACCCAACTTAAGCACCACAAAATTCCTAGAAGAACTAAACAGATGGCTTTCAGCCACGAAAGTAGGCACCTCAAAATACTTGATAATAATAGGAGACATTAATATAAACATTAGGAACATAAATAACAACACAGAACAATACCTAGACCTATTATCGGCATATAACATAACCCCATCCATACAGTCGTATACACGAGAAGAGATAGTCGGAAACACAACAACCTCAACCTGCATTGATCATATAAATATAAGGGCCCCTCCAAACAGCCACACAGCAGCCGTCATAACATGCAAACTAACAGACCATTATTTCACAGCATTGCAGTTACACACTGAACCAGAACCCATAAAAATCACTGAAACTACAAAACAGTATCATAGCACTGTAAACGAAGCAATAGTGAACGATGAAATCAGAAAAACAGACTGGATGCAGATAGTATCTTTAGACTCTGCTGAAGCTGTATATAATAATCTTAAACTTGCATTTAACAAAATATATAACAAAGCATTAACAAAAATAAAAATACGCCCCCAAACGAAACAAAATCCATGAATAACAGACAACATACTAACAGACATACAAAGAAAAGATGCCCTATGGAAACAACTTAAGAAGTCGCCGAACAATATCGCTTTAAAAGCTGAATACAAAAGAAAACGGAATCTCCTAACAACCCAGATTAGAACGGCAAAAAGAAACTATTACAGCAACAAATTAACAACAGCTCAGAATGACATAAAGGAAACCTGGCACCTGATTAATGAAATGCTGGACAATTTAGTAATGATAGACGAAACATTAAAGCCAAAAAAGATAGAGGTACCTCACTGTGACAGGTATGTAGAGGGCAATTCATTAGAGGCTGTTTGGTGTGAGATAGAGATTAACAAGGCGAAATATGTAATTGGTTGTTGCTATAATCCAAGGGGAATAAGGGAGAATGTAGATAGCATGTATTGGCAAATTAGCACGATGAGTAAAGGTCAAGTAATTATTATGGGGGATTTTAACTTTGGGGACATAGATTGGGGGAAGGAATGGTCACAAGGAACAAAGGAAATGGAGTTTATACAATTGTTAAGAGATAATTACCTGAGACAGCATGTGATGGAAGGGACAAGAGATTCTAGAGTGTTAGATCTGGTCATAACATCGGAGAACATATCAATAAGTAATTTAGTTACAATGTCTCCACTTGGGGAAAGCGATCATGTGGTCTTGATCTGGGAGATTGAAAGACGTACTGAATATTCTATTAAGAATGGGTATGTGTGGAATTACAAGGCTGGTGATTATGGCAAGCTGAGAAGTCAGCTTTCAGCTGTATTATGGCATGAGAAATTCAAGGGGAGAGATGTTGATGGTGCGTGGGAGATTCTCAAGGAGTATGTGAAGAAAGCTGTATCAGACTGTATTCCCAGAGTCAGAAGGAGAAATCAAGTAGGAGTAAAATGGATGACTAATACTATTAAACAAGAGTTGCAGATAAAGAAAAGGTTGTGGAAGACATATAAAGAAAAAGGTGATGAGCGTTCCAATTAGCAATATAAGGTACAGGCAAAGAGAGTAACCTGTATGGTAAGGAAAGCCAAAGCTAATTATGAGAGGAAGCTAGCTGATGAATCCAAAAGAAACCCTAAAGAGTTCTTTCGCTATGTGGCTAGTAAAAGGAAGAATATCCATGGAAAGATTACTTTAAAAAGTGTTGATGTAAGGAAATTACTGAAGCTAATCAAATAGTTGAGTTGCTTAGTGATCATTTCGCAAAAGTGTGCCATCTTCGTAGTGATAGTGCAGTGTCAGATGTGCCATTGACTGATGAGAGTATAGAGATAGATGAAATTCAGGTGCTTAATATATTAATGAACCTTAATGCTAACACTGCCATTGGGTTAGATGGCATATCGGCCCATGTGTTACGAGAATGTGCAAGAGAATTAGCAACTCCTCTAACCAGGATGTTTAATTTAAGCCTCAGTTCTGGTAAAGTGCCAATAGAGTGGAAAGAGGGGAAAATAGTTCCATTGCACAAGGGAGGCTCTAAGACTGATGTTGCAAATTATAGACCAATCAATATATCTGGAGTGGTGGTTAAGATTTTGGAGAAATTAGTTAAAATTAGAATTCAGGACTGGGTGGACAGCAATATGATACTTTATAAGGGGCAACAAGGTTTTGTGAAAGGTATGTCTTGCCTAAGTAATTTGCTTACGTTCTATAATAAAGTAACAGTGGAGTTGGATAAAGGAAATCCTTGCTCAGTGATACTGCTTGACTTTGCAAAGGCTTTTGACAGGATTCCACATGGAACTCTGTTACATAAATTAGAGCAAATGGGTTTGGATCCGAAGATGGTGATTTGGATTAAAGGATGGCTGGTGGACAGATATCAAAGAGTGGTTTACGGAGGAGCTGAGTCCAGGAAAAGGCAAGTGACTAGTGGTGTACCTCAGGGCTCAGTTCTTGGTCCTCTATTGTTTAATTTGTGCATCAATGATATTGGAAATACCTTGAATGGAAATATCCACTTGTTTGCTGATGATGCAAAATTGGGAAGAGCGATAATCAATTCAAATGATGTGGATATTTTACAGGATGACTTAAATAGGCTGACGCTATGGACTGGGGTAAATGGCTGTCAGTTCAACGTGGCTAAGTGTAAGGTGATGCACTTCGGGAGGATGACATCGCATGCTGTTTACTATATTAACGGAACTGAACTGCAGGAAGTTGATGAGACACGAGACTTGGGAGTTATTGTGGACAGAGAACTTAAGTTTAAAGGGCATATTGCTAAGATTGCCAAAACATCACATCAAATTACATGGTTGTTGAGGAACACACTAACAAGCAGGGATAGGGAAGTTATTGTTCCACTCTATAAGGCATTAATAAAGCCGCATTTGGACTATTGTGCACAGATCTGGTCGCCAGGATTTCTTGGTGATGCGGAAGTGGTAGAGAGGATTCAGAGGCGGGTTACAAAGATTGTTGCAGGTCTGTGGGATGTTCCCTATGAGGATAGATTGATGATCTGTGGGCTCCAAAAACTAGCTGATAGACGTAGGAGAGGAGATATGATAGAGGTATGAATGATATAATCACGTAATCACAAGAAAGATATTTATTTAACCAAATATTTCGGTCTGGAAATAGCAGACCATCGTCGGTGGTATTACAAGAACAGTTTAAAAAATATACAAGCTAGAATACTAACAATAGATCGTTGAAATTAGAACATGCCGCGTGATGTTATATCACTAAGTATGAAACGAAATATTTTGAAGTAGAAACATGATTGAATTTGCTATAAAAAAAAAAAAAAAAAAAATTAATGAGTAATCTTGATTAGGCTTTCCCAGATTTTTGATATAGATATGCAGTCATTACGATTCAGGTTGGGATGATGGAGCAAGGCCTCCACGCTTTCCTTGAACAAACGTTCGAACCTATAACGGGATCTATGTAAGAGGCGAGTTTTGGACCAAAGGATGCTGTGGTCAGTTTCAATCCCGTGTTGAGCCAAACCAGACTTTTCAGGTTTATTGTGAAGAATGGATGATTGATGTTCTTGGATTCTTTTTTCAAGAGAACGTCCAGTCTGTCCAAAGTAAGAGAGATCACAGTTGCAAGGAATTTGATAAACTCCAGGAAGAGATAAAGTTGAGCGTTTGTCTTTAGGAGAAGGAAAATGAGAAGACAATTTGTTAATAGGAGAATACGTAGCTGTTAAATCATATTTCTTCAAAATTCTTGCGATAGGTTCTGAAATACCGGAGATATAAGGAATAGGTACTCGACGTATTGAATCTTTGTTGTTTTGTGGAGGATTATAAGATGTAAGAAGACGTTGAATACTTTTTTCAGAAAAGCCATTGAGTTTCATGTGTTGCTGGATAGTAGAAAGTTCTTTCTGTAGATAATCAAAAGTAGAACAATTAGTTTTGGCTCTTTTGATGAGACATTTTATAATTCCTGTTTTTTGACATGGATGATGGGCTGATTCTTTCAGAATATAACGACCTGTGAATGTTGGTTTCCTGTATACTGTAGTTGTAAGAATATTTGAAGATGATCGGATGAGGAGAACGTCTAAAAAAGATAACTGGTTGTTTTCTTCTAATTCCATAGTAAACTTTATGCGATGATGTAAGGAATTAATACTGTTTAAAAAGGAAGATAAAGTGTTTTTACTGTGAGGCCAAATAGCAAATATGTCATCTATATATCTTACCCAAAAAGATGGTAGAGGGAAACTAGATGTGAAGAGGACTTTTTCTAAATGTTCTAAATAAAAGTTGGCTAAAGCTGGAGAAAGAGGACTTCCCATGGCTGTTCCTTCTACTTGGCTATAAAATTTGTTTTGACATATGAAATAACCAGAATGTATAACGAAATCGAATAGTTTTATAATATCTTGAGGAAAGATGTCAGCAAGTAGTTTTAAAGTTTCCTTAAGAGGTACATTGGTGTATAAAGATTCTATATCAAAACTAACCATAAGATCTGTAGGTTGTAATGAGACATCTTTTAATTTTTCTAAGAAATCTGAGGAGTTTTTTAAAAAAGAACTCGAGTTGCCAATGTAAGATTTCAGTAATTTAGCTAGATATTTGGCTATACGGTAAGTAGGAGAATCAATGCAATCTACTATTGGACGAAGAGGATAGTCAATCTTATGGATTTTTGGAAGGCCATAAAATCTAGGAGGTCTTGCAAAATGAGTTTTAAGTCTTTCAATTGTGTCTTTATCCAAACTGATGACTTCATCAAGGAGAGAATTATATCATTCAGTCTTATGTCGCAAGTATCCTTAAAACAACAAATGATAGAGGTATTTAAATTGTTAAAGGGATTTTACAGGATTGATACTGATGATATTCTTAAGACCAATGCAGGATGTGAGAGAATGAGGGGCCATCCCTGGAGATTGTGTAAGTGTGTGGTTAACAAGGGTGTTAGGACTAGATTTTTACTTGGAGGGTTGTGAATGGGTGGAATGCTTTGCCAGAACTGGTTGTGAATGCTTCAACTGTGAATGAATTTAAGGAGAGGTATGACAGGTATTGTGTAAATAATGGTTAGTGTGTCAATGTCGGGTCTCCCACGATGAGTCTTTTGACTCCATGGAGACACCGTTAAAATAATAATAATAATAATAATAATAATAATAATAATAATAATAATAATAATAATAATAATAATAATAATAATAATAATAATAATAATAATAATAATAATAATAATAATATACACAGAACCACTGCCTCAGAAACAATAAAACACAGCTTTGCCTGCGATCCTAAATCCCTCAAACAGTTGGCAAACAACTTTAATCAGCACTTCGTGAACTCTGTCCAAAAGCTACAAGAAACAACATTTCCTCACAAACGAACATTCTCCACTAGGTCCACAAGCAACCCAGTCGATGTGGTTCCCCACAGTAACAAAAGAAGAACTATCACTAGCAATTCAACAAATTAATCCTAACAAAGGACCGGGGATAGACGGAATCAGACCAAAAGACATCAAGAAACACTCAACCGACCTACTTCCAGTTATACAAAAACTGTTAAATAAAATCTTCGAAACGGGACACATACCTGAAACACTGACGACTGCATTAATCACACCCATACACAAACAGGGAAAAAGAAACATATTAAGTAATTACAGACCTATCGCCACGCTGCCTGTAATCAACTAAATCATGGAGCGCATTGTACATCAGAAACTCTCCACATACGTTGAAAAATTTCAAATCATACCCAAAACACAATATGGCTTTCGAAAAAATAAAGGAACAGCAACACTCCTGGAAGATTTCACAGATCTAATAAACGCTGCATTGGATAAAAACAGAATAACATTAGTGGTATTCATTTGCCTAACAAAAGCATTTGACACACTAACACATAAAACCTTGTTAACGAAACTTACCCATATCGGAATTGGAGGTCGTCTACTCCAGTGGTTTAAACCATACATGAAAAACAGAAAGCACATCACACGTATAGGATCAGCACACAGCAAAGAGGTACATGTAACCTGTGGAGTACCGCAAGGAGCTGTCCTATCTCCCATTCTATTTAACATATACACACACGACATAAGCCAACTCCCCCTAAAAAGTAAAATCTTCCAGTATGCAGACGACACGGCCATAGTATCCATTCACAACACTGCAAATATCGCTTACAAAAATATGCAACACGACATCAATCAAATCACTAACTGGTTAACTGAAAACGGCATATATATAAACCCTGGAAAAACAAAGCTAATGATATTCAAAAACCCCCAAACTCTGCCCATAGAAACTAAATATCTCACTATCAAACATTCATCTTCCTATACACAAAGAGCAGAACCTAAAATCACAACCATCACACAGGTGAAAACAACACGCTATCTTGGACTTCACTTCGATGCTGATCAAAGTTGGAATAGCCATACAAACTACCTACATACCAAGCTTAGGATAATAGCAAGCAAACTATACAGATTAAAAGACATTGCCCCAACGCACATAAAAATACTAATCTATAAAGCATTATGTGAAAACATTTTAAGATATGCAATCACATCATACGCATTCTGCGCAGACTACAGACTTAACAGGCTACAATGGTTGCAAGATAAAATGATAAAACTGATATTCTGGAAACAACCCACTCTTATGCAGGAAGCACGGACAAAACACAAACTATTTAAGGTGAAACACTTATGCCACTACACAGGCATGTTAAAACACTACTACAGCCCAACATATAGAGTAACCAGAACAACATATCAAATAACAAGACCACAGTCAACAAACTACATAACATATAAGTACAACAATCAACACGGCAAAGCCACCCGAAACTTCTACGTACCTGACATGATAAACAAACTGCCGTTCGACAACAGAAACCTAGGAACATACAGAGAGCTGAAACAGGCACTATATAAATATTATAGCGAGAATGAAAATTAGAGCAATTCCTGTTTCTCCCCCCCCACCACACATGCACACACACACACACAAACCTATGACAACCCCCCCCTCTCAAAAACTATCACTACAAGAACACGAAGAAACAAACACACTATGTCTAAATCCAACCCTATTTGCACAAAAAAAAAAAATGTAAACTGTAATAGCAGTCGAAGTCTTCCAAGCACGTACCAACAAACAGTAAAATCAACACCTGGCTTGTGACCAGTATAGGAACACAACCATGGAACCATGGAACCACCACCCTCTGTCATCTATTATCTTCCTCAGATAAGCTCAGCTAAGCTTCGAGGAAGAAAATTACTAACTTGCAAGTATCTGTTATACACACTTGTAACGTGTTATAAATATTATATATATACAATTACTACAGCAACTATGTATGCAATTCATCTGAGACATAAAAAAATAATAATAAATAAATAAATAAAATAAATAAATTATTATTATTATTGTTATTATTATAATTATGTATATTCTAAATTCAAAAATTCTGTATAATCCTTATTGTAAATATTGTAAATATTATTATAGTATGTAATTTATACTGAGACATAATAAAATGTTTTAAAATAAAATATTATTAATATGTGATAATATCATTAATATAATATTACTATGTAACAAGAAAAAACAATGTAATAAAACATTATTATTATTAAAAAATTATGTAAATAATGAGTTATACATTATACGTTTGTGAGAATTAGGAAATATAATATTTTAATTGCATATGTGTAGATGCTATGTATAATCACATTCTCAAACTTGGAAAAAAAAAGAAGTAAACTACAACATGTAATATTACTTAACTTGTGTAACTCTGTAACTATATAATTGTAAATTATTATTGTGATTATTTTAAAAAATAGCAAATACTATGTTATCATCAATATTATCGAAATCTCATTATACGTAGCACTCAGTGATGAATCTTGTAAAATAATATACTGAATTTTACTCAAGAAGATAATTATACATATGCAAGTATTTGAGCGATCAATAAAAAAAAATTATTATTATTATTATTATTATTATTATGTTCATAATATATTAATTATTAATAAAATATATTTTATATTATATATAATAAAATGAATATATTAATAATTAATTATTAATTAATATAAGTTTATCAATATTAATCAGACGATGTTTGGAGTTATCAACCCTGGTGGCTGTTTACTGTTGGCGGCTATTTTGAGTCACGTGTGTGGTTTGGATTTGTAACATCGTATTGTAAGATATCTCTAATAATATGTGAGTATGTGATATTGTAATTTATAGAAAGGCAAGCGTGTACCTTAGTAATAAAGAAATGCCTAGTAGGCGAAAAAGTAGTTCTAATCAAGCAGTTCCAGGTCCATCTCGTGCATCGGAACGGCGTTCTACTCAACCATTATCTTCGACACCTATACGTAGAGGCTCGGGTAGAAGAAGAAGATCTGAAGGCAGCAGTCGCGGTTCTCGCGAGCCTCATCGTCGTAGGTTTCGCCCTGGAACACGTTCTTTGATGGAAATTCGTAAATATCAAAAGAGTACAGACCTTTTGATCAGGAAGTTACCATTTGCAAGATTGGTGAAAGAAATATGTATGGAAATGACAGTAGAGACTATCCAATATCGATGGGAAGCTAATGCTATTATGGCTTTGCAAGAAGCTACTGAAGCCTATTTGGTTCGTTTATTCGAAGATGCTTATTTGTGTTCTATTCATGCAAGAAGAGTTACTTTACAGTACAAAGATTTGCATTTAGCAAGACGCATCCGCGGAGCCTGTGAACATTTTTAAGGTATGCATATATCCATCGGGTTATAATGATGCACATGTGCTACTCAAAATATATTTTAGGTGTATGATCGCTTTGCGACTTGATAATTATAAACTTTACCGGTGTGTATAAAAATTATTTTAAAAACGTTTTAAAGAAATTTAGAATATAAAGTACTATACAATTTGGCAGTTAAAATGTGTATATTTATTGTAAACTGACACTGGTTTTTGCAAACCAGAGACAAAATTCAAAACTGAATTGCCTGTGACTAACGCTATGAATATTTCGCTCCCAATTATTTCATATTTCTCCATATCTTTTTTTTTTTTCCCAATAGTATCAAACTAATGAGTGATTCACATAGAAATAATTCTCACTGATATTGTAGTTTGTCAAAAGGATACAAGTCCTCATTGTAGCATTAGAGCTGGTATCTTGAATGATAAAAACACTTTAACTACCAAAACAACTAGAAATAAAAATATTTTGGGGTTCTAACTTGAAAAATGTTATAACAGTTAACACTGTTAGATTAATGTGTTTATTTTCTTTTTGGATCAACAGTGTGTACTATCTACAGAAGATAAATTCCAAATTTTATGAATACCTACAATTTATAAACCTGTGTTATCCCACTCTAATCATCATATTCAATATTTATGACAAAATCATATCTAACTTTTATACAAGAACACCATTTATATTAGTAAAAACTTTTTTAAACTTTTAAAAAAAATTGTATTTTTAAAGTGTTGAAAAATCATAAAACACTTATATATCACTTTGAGCTGTTTACTGTTTTAAGTAATTAAATAATAAATGCAATTTATTAAGATTCTGGTTAACATTACTTGTACAATTATGTATATTTTAAATACTGCTGACTGCACTACACATGGCCAATACTACCAGTGTTGTATATATTATGTTACTGCTGTGAAATGTTATGCCTGTTAGAAATGTGCCTTAATGTAGTGAATCAGTGATACCTACTTGATAATTCATCATGACAACATAAAATGGAAATTATTATAAAATATATATAAATTCATGAACAGATATTTGGATTAAAATGTCTTGCATATATTTTTTTAATGAAAATTTCTAATGAAAAATAAGTGCTTTGGTAGCACTTAGTAGCAAGCACTCTATATCAATGCATCCCATTTTTTAAGTTCTAAAGTAGCTTTTTGTTTTTTTACTTGTGGATTAATATCTATACTTAAACGTTTTAAGTATAGATATCGTCAGAAGTGTATCAATGAATTCCGTTCGTCATGCCGAAAATATTAATGTAAAAACTATATCTGTTAAGTAATAAGTAAGCTGTAAGTTTTAAAGTTTCAAGCAAACGGTGTTCAACGACGTGACAGGAAGAACAAAGGAAGGCACCATCTTAGCAGGCATACGAGGATTATCATTATTATTATTATTATTATTATTATTATTATTATTATTATTATTATTATTATTATTATTATATGGGCACATCCATGAAGTCCGTAGACTCGTCGCGGGAGGTCCACCTCAAAAACATTGATTATCTCATCCACCGATAAAGCACAAACACAACTACTGTAACTCTGGCAATCTATTTTACTCATTCATCAATCTCCAAGCAAAAATTCAAGTCAAGATCAGGAAGGGCGATTTATCGTTTTGAAATCACTACCTTTAGTGGTAGTAAGATGGTGGTTTCGATGGTTATTTTTTCCGAAAAGGAAAGGAGATTAATCTTTGGAAATTACTTCCATCGAACTGCTTTAATTGACATTTCGATTGCAGAAGATGGTGAATTCCCCTAAAAAGAATCCACCATCTTCTCGAATTATCTTTTGAATCACTGCTTTTAATAGTAGTAAAATCGTAGCTTTTGCCGAAGAGGAAGAGCTGGAGGTGGGAATGATATTGATATACTTAACCGAATAATTTAACAAATAAGATTCATTAAATTATTTTACAGTATGTAAATTTGTGTGTGTGTGTGTGTGTGTGTGTGTGTGTGTGTGTGTGTGTGTGTGTGTGTGTGTGTGTGTGTGTGTGTGTGTGTGTGTGTGTGTGTGTGTGTGTGTGCGTGCGTGCGCGTGTGTGCGTGCGTGCGTGTGTGTGTCTTTTCAATATTGTTGTGTAATAAATATTCTTTTTATTGAAATATAAACGAACGCACTGATTGCAACTGTTTCCACATTTGACTCACGTTAAAACGTAAGTAACTTACACAACATTTTCTATATTTGTAAGCAACTGTTGTATAAGTTCAATCTCTCCCCATCATCTATATTCAAAAATCCGGGTAAAATATTTAACACTGAAATTTGCACCCACTCAGTTGTAGAAGGTCTTCTCGTAACCATAATAAAAAGGACCCAAACGACTTTCGTATACACAGATATCAATGTTTGCATTATCTTTCCAATTAATCTTGATTTCTGGTAGCAAATGTACCCAGAATGCAATTTTTCTACTAAAACTCTAAGATACCCGGATCGACATTTTTTTTATTGCATAATTCCATCAAAATAGTGAGCAAAATGTAACTTCAATATACCAGCATGCTTACATCGATAAACTCCAGCTGCGGTCTGTCTCATGCTTACAGTTAACTTTTACAGTTAATTTTCGACTGAAAAGCCTTTGTATAAGCTACTCTTCTTCTCGTAGAAGAATTTCCAATGTGGATCTCTTTTTCTCTATCCGGAAGGCAAACGTCGAGTTGCTGTTCGGTTAGCGAAACTGCGGAGGTACTCCTAAGACCATTTTTATTGACATATTGCAATGTTTTCCGAAGACACTTGAAAATTGCACGACTTCTATATGCGCTCTATTTCATTGCTTACGTTTTCGCTCTGAGAAGATAACATAAGTTCGGAGATTTTATTTCCTGTCGATGTCTTTTATCAATGACTGTTACATGTTTTTGTAATGTGGAAAATTTAAAACACTTTTATCTTTATTTTATTTTATTTTTTAACTAATGGTTAATAATGTGGGGAAGGTATTATGTGCCAACGAAGGAAAAATTTGAGCCCTGGCCATTTGTTGCAATATATGCAACCTCCTTGGTGTGGAACAATTCTCTCTTCTTTCCTTCGCTACACTGCTGCTACTACGTATTATTAAATCAGTAATTTTAAAATAATATTTCTTCAGAATCCTTCAGACAGACTGTGTTGTGGATTTCTTCGAATGAAGGCAGTGAAATTTCATCCTTTTTTCAACGGAAAGGTAGATTGGCACCAGGTAAGAAAACAATTCACTGTTTTTTGTTTTGTTTTGTTTGTTTTTACTTCGCGGTACTTATAAGATGATTTTAAAAATGTTAGCAAACTCGATGTCATTCCGCTATTTATTCATATTATAGACGTAATGAACACAACCTGATAAGCTGAAGTGAAACCATAAATCAAATTAATAACTATTATATAAATCTGTAATACACCTGAGCGTTACAATTTACATACTTCACCTTTTCAAACGGTAATGACGTGATCAGTGCTGAATCAGAATCATTAAAGCTTTCCATGACCATCGTGCAGTGATTGTGAGGGCCTTTTTTTTTTTCCGGTTTTCATTAAAATTACTATCATTATGGGACACCTCTTAGGACTCATCGCGAGAGGGTTTTCTCCTCCACTATTTAATCCTTCACACAACTCACTCATTCGTTTCACAACTGTACTAATTCCCATATTTTATGCAATTTCATCCCATTCTGATTGTTGACAATGTGTTCGTATTTGAGAGAATTAACCTGAGACCACTTTCAGATTTGATTTAAAATCTCTCTCTCCTTTTTTTTTTTTTTTTTTTTTAATAATCTTTATTTCTAAGCTATAGTGTACATTCCTGTAGATTAGCGAGACGACATATGATTGATGTGCAGTTCCGAAACGCAGATTTTTAGTAACTTAGAGAGGATATCTGAAACATAAAATGAATAGATCTGAAGATTGCTCTACAGTATATTCTAATGCCTGTCCAACATATCAAGGCAAGCAGTATAGGCAGCATCTTTTTTTATAATTATTATTTAATGATCTCTATTGTTTTAATTCTTCTCATTTATATATAATTTAAAAATCAATTCAATTAAATTGAGAAGAATTAAAACAATAAAGATCAATTTAAAAAAAAATCCTAAATAACTGAAAGAAAATTATATTTCGACTGCTCATACATATATCCCCCCCCGTCGATCCCAGATAGAACAGCTCTAATAATACAATTTACACCACAGTCTTAAAAGAAAATAAAAATAAATAAAATAAATAAAAATAAAAATAAATCAAATTACATTACATTCACTCGGAAAGATTAAAATGACAAAATTCGGATACTCAGAATTTGCATGCCAGAATGTCTATTATATTAAATATTCACCTCTGGAGTTACTGTTAAAAGCAAAGTATTCGTTTTAGTTAATTTTGTCAATGTTAATTTTGTCGAGCAGTGTACCTAGAATAAAACGGTCATGTAACAAGTGTTTTATTTAGTTCACACTACGATTACTATTATGAGCTTTCATTGTTAATAGTGGAATTCTGCTCGATTAATATATCCTGTTTCAAACTATTGACTAAAGGAAAAAGAATGTTGAATCAAGTACATGTTTTCTCTGTTACTTATGGCAGTGCTTCCCAAACTTCTGGATGTCAGGGCCCCCTTTGCAAATATTAAAATATTTCACGCCCCCCCCTCAAAAAAAATATAATAGAGAGATATATTATTATAATATTTATTGTATTTATATTCAATATAAAACATACACAGCGAATATTGCAAAAATCAAATGCATATATTACATTTTTTGCCTCTTACCGTTTGGTTCTGAAGACGATGCGGGCTGTTCTGGTAAAATATGAAATACTGTCCTTTTTTTTTTTTTTTTGAGTAGCGGGATTTTTTTTTTAATTTTTTATCAGCCACTTATCCATCTCAGAGTTAAATTTTTTAACGTAGAATAGATCAAATAATATCACCACTTACCGATACTAGCACACCACGGACTGATAACATGAAATTAGTGAATATTACCTGAATAAGGGAATCCCTGGACCAGGAAAATTTTCCTGTTTTGTGACTTTTCTCCCTTTACGGTAATTAAGCCTAACGCGAAACAGACAGCAAAGGCAGGTTATTAAAACGTGCATATGATTGGTACGGTATTAACAAAAGATCGCGCAACCGAAAGATAAAAGCATAGCTGACAATTGAATTGAAATGCTAACTCTCTTCAACCGAATTCCATATGTGAAACTGCCATAACATTCATTATATATATATTACTTAGTCTTAACATTTTTATGAATTTTAACACGTTTGGTTGAATTTTATTGCTGCCTTGGAAAATCGAACTCACACACATCTAATTAATAACAATAGTTTTTAGTTAGATACTGTGTTTGCCCATGCAACATATGGTTTTGTTTCAGTCTATACAGCATAGTTTCTGTATGAGGGGACATGTGATTCATTAATTAGTGTGCTTTTATCCCAGTTGTCTCTAATTGCACTATTTGTTGAGAAATATATTACACAGACTTCTCATACCTTATTCACTGGCATAATAAAAGTACTTGTTTTTATTGCCTCTGCAGTATAGTGGCTTTTAGGGAGGGGGTGTTGTTTACCACTGCAAGCTGAGTTACTATCTCCCCACATGAACTTGTTTAAGCTTTTTTTCATGTGTGAAGTATATGCGAAACTTTTATTGGTAACAGAAAACTAGCTCGGATGACAGTGATAATATAAAACGAGTTTTGATATGTATATAAAGTCAATATCAACAGTCTCTGATTACGAACGCGTGATGAAAGGGACAGGAAGATTTGGAGCTTCCCTGGAGAGCATTCGAAATAAATACAATTAACCACTGCTTTGAAATGAAACATATAAATAAGCAATATTTACTAATATTCATTAAGCGCCCGAAATACGCAGGAAGCAAAGTTAGTGAACCAACGCCAATGTGTGAATTTTTCCATTAAAATATAAAAAATAACAAAAAAAGAAATAAATAATAAAAGTTAAATAAGTTTCTTTTAAAATAAAAAAAAAATCTACTTAGTCTTAAAACATTTTAAATTTGTTTTTATTATTTCACGGCTCCCCTCAACAAAACCTACGGCCCCCAAGGGGGTCGCGGCACACAGTTTGGGAGGCGCTGACTTATGATACAAAAGCATACGAACGAGCAAACAGAATATTTTGAACAATAATTTGTTAACAAGAAAAAAAAAACTTTAGATTAGAGATAATTAGTGATAGTTGTATAAAGTTGTTTCGCTTGGTGAAGAAATAAATTATAGTTGACGAGAAATTATATTCTTGTTTTAATCCTTTACCCAAGCACAAGCAAAGTTGGCACTTGAAGTACACTGCTAGGCTACTTGCTGTTGACTTCACATGAGATAGAGAAGCAATTGATGTGAAGTCAAAAGTCTCTGTATACAAGTAGCTAGTCGTGAAGATACTTCACGCGCAAACTTTGTTTGCTTAGGTAAAGCATTAATAATATACTTCAATATAGGGTTGCCACCTGTCCCGAATCAGGCGGGACATCCCGAATTTTAAGAAAATTTTCAGCGTCCCGAATTACACCTAAGCTGGACAACTTATATATTTAAAATACAAATATTAAATCACTAATACCGGTACCAATGTATTCAATCTTTTAATTTTTTCATAAGGTTAGAATTACATGTTCAACTTTGGCTTTTTCATTTTATACATTTAGAGGAGAGGAAGACTTTCATATTCAATAAGTGTGTTCCTCTTTGGACTTACCAAAAGGTGGCAACCCTACTTCAATAAAAACTATAATTGTTCAAAATTATATATAATAATAATTTGCTTTAACTGAAATATTCTATTTGTTGTATGTTGTATTAAAATCATAATTGTTTCTAGATAAAAGAAGGATTTTAATATCCATTCCCGTCTTAAGGATTATAAAGAATATGGTGCACATAAGATGTCAGCCGTATGATTCAACGATAAAACAATTAGGGATAAAAGAATTATGATAAGCTGATGTGGTATAAGTTTCTGCTTCTTTTCCACAATCAGTTTCTGTAAAATTGAAAGCACAATGTTATTTTTAAAACTTCGTATTTATCATACAGTACCTATCGTGCAGTATGACTGTTTATAATTATTTCTTTAATGAATTGTTTTATTTCTAGTCTTACAGTTTCAGTGGACAGTTTTTCAGTCATATGTTTCAATCTTAAATTAGATTCTTAATACTTTAATATGAATAATAAACAAATCAATGGAATAAGTTTCAAAACAATTATAAAACCATCTATTAATATATAGGAAATAAGAAATACTACTTTTACACTAAAATTATGCTTGAAACACTCATAGTTCCCGTGGTGAATTTTGAAGACGAATGATAAATTCTTTTTTTTTTGGAAGTAAAAATTAAGGATGTCAGTAATGTTAAGGATAGAGAGTTAAGATGAAGTTCTTTTTTGGACAATTAAGTCATTCTTTGTGCATTATTATATGTATAAGTGTTTGCTTGATTAACTGTAAGGGTAGGTGGGTTTAATTTTCTTATTTTCGAACTTTAATATTTGTTTTCTTGTACACTGTATTGTACGTCATGGCGCCGATGCGCAGAACAATGGCGGGCGATTTTAACGTGCGTGATTACGTTCTCTGTGACATGTGAAAAATGTCTGGCCTTCGCAGACCGAGAGATTTATGGATGGAAAGTGAAACTGGAGAACGTGTTTGTCGAAAAGATTTCATGAGCGAATGCCAGAAGCGTGAAGAGAGGAATAATAATCGCAGTGAGTTAAAAGACGAAATTATGATAATGCGATTGGAGTAGTTACTGTTACAAGCGGTATGATGACTGTAAGAAGGACACATTGGAAAATGAAGAGCATGGCAGATGGTAATGAAAAAGAAGCCCACTTACATAGATTTCTTCACAGAACAAAATGTGAGATCGAATGGTTGGAGAATCGCCTGGAGGATGGTATGACAGAGAAGGGAATGGAAGCAGAGCAGAAAAGAGCAACAGCATGAGAATAAGGATCAGATTTTGTATGGTGATTCATTGCTAAGAGGAGTCCTTGAGGAGTTGTGACTAAATCGTATTTTCCTGGTGCTAAGATTAAGGATGTTAGTGATGCCATAAGGATAGAGAGTTCACCACGTCGCCGTCAATATGGATAAAATACACCACTCCTCTACACTTCGTATCCATCATATATTTCAATGTAATATCAATGGTATTACAATTTTAATATGCGCTTCGCATCCATGGTAACCTGGACGTATATATACTTCTTGGGTGGTAGGTGAAAGAGTTCTTTATTTTTGATGGTACGAATGATCAGTAGGATATGGAAGAAGTTGTTAATGCGTGAGAAAAAAGAAGAGTGATCATGTAAAACTTGTGAGCCTGTCACCATAGTATGATAATGAGAGCTGAGATAGAGATCTATGATCGCGAATGAGTCAGTGCGTCGATTGTACAGGAGGAATAGTGTGGAATTGTGGATTTGTGGAGTGCGTTTGATGAAAGGAAGGATTTATACAATGTGGATGGCTTGCATCTAAATGGATTTTGTGTCAGGAATATTGAGAAAATGTTGTTCAGTGAGAGTTCGGAAGTACAAAGTCAAGGAACTAGAATGTTTTTTTGGGGGTGGCGGATGTAGGCGAGCACGGATCCAGGCAACCTAGTGGTTAGTAAGTGGGAGGATGATCTCATGATTCAAAATGTAGCATCTCAGGTTCTTTACTTCAGTGGGTTAAGTAATATATGGTGTAAGGGCAGTTGTAGGATGAGGATATTGTAGTTTATGTATATTAAGAAGTATTCAAAATAAGATTGATGAGAGAATTAGTTAGCAAAACCTGGCCAAACGTTACTATAGGCATTAGTGAAACGTGGTTGACTGAGGATGATTGCAGGTTAAATAATTATTGTAGGGATTTTCAACTATGAGGACATAGACTGGGAAGAAGAAGAATGGTCACAGGTAGGGAAAGAAATGAAATTTATACAGCTGCTGAGAAATAATTTCCTAAGGCAACCTTTCCATTACATTTTCTGTAATGGAGAGATCACGCTGGATTTGATCATTGCATCAGAGAACGTAACATTAACCAATCTAGCTATGCTGCCTCTGCTTGGAGAAAGTGATCATGCATTGACCTGAGAGATTGTCAGAGATGCAGAACTTTTTGTTAAGAAGTAGCATATGTGGAATTACAGAATAAGGAATATGACAAGCTGAGGAGTCAACTTTCAGCAGTGTCATGGCATAAGAATTTGGAGGGAAGTGATGGTGGTTGTGAGGTGGTCAAGGGGGTGTTTGAAGAGAGCAGTATCAGATTGCTTCAAACACCCCTTGACCAGTTGATGAAAGTTGTTTGATCTTTCTGACCTAGAGTCAGAAAAATCAATCAGGTAGGAGTTAAATAGCTTTATTAAGCAGAAGTTGCATGCAAAGAAAATGGTTGTGGAGGGATTATAAGATTATACTATATACCGCTTATAATAAGATTATAAGCGGTATACAGCACGGAAGAAGAGTGACCTGTATGATAAAGAAGACCAAAGCTAAGGACATAGACTGGGAAGAAAGCCAACTAATGAGGAATAACGTAATCCTAAAGAGTATTTCGACTATTTGTAAAGTAAAAGGAGAAATGACTATGGAAGGATGACTTTGTTGATGGTGGGGGAGGACACAAAACCAATCCAAATAGTCTAATTACTGAGTGAGCATTTTGCAGGGGTGTACCACTTAAGTGGTAACATTGATCAGGTTGTAGAAATGGAGGTGCTTAAAATATTGCAGAACCTCAGTATGGACACAAAATGGGATTAAATGTCTTATTTCCCCGAAGAAGAGTTTACGTCACTCCCCTTCTTCCTTTTAATAATGTTCCATTCTCCACTAAAGATCAGTTCCTCTTCTTTATTTCATTTCTCAACTAGTTTTTTCTGGCATAAACATGTTACATTCAGTGCTGCTACAGCCTTCAAAAAACTTTGTGTTATTTTGCAGGGGTGTACCATTTAAGTGGTGACATTGATCAGGTTGCAGAAATGGGGTGCTTAAAATATTACAGAACCACAGTACGAACACAAAATGGGATTAGATGGCATGCCGGCACGTGTATTACGAGAAGATGAGGGAATTTTCACTTCCTCTGGTTGGACTGGTTAATTTTAAGCCCAGCTCTAGCAAGGTATCAGTGGAGGTTAAAAATAGGAGAAATTAGCCCAATTGCATAAAGGAGGGTGGAATACAGAAGTATAAAACTATAGGCCAACCAGCATATCAGGAGTGATGGTTAAGGTAATGGAGAATTTGGTGAAAGAATTCCGGAATGGTTGAATAGGAATATGATTTCTTCTATAAGGGACGACATGGTTTTTTGAAGGGCAGGCTTTGCCTTAGTAATTTGCTTACTTTTTATAATAACATGACAACAGATTTGAATAAGTGCAATGGCCAATCATCGATATTGCTAGACTTTGCAAGAGCATTTCAGAAGATTCCACATCGAACGCTACTACATAAATGGGAGCAAGTGGAAATAGATATAAAACTAGTGATCTGGATTAGAGGGTGAATGACATACAGATATCAAAGAATGTGATTTGTGGAGGAGTTGAGCCTAGGAGAATACATTACCAGTGGAGTAACACAGGGCTCAGTAGTTTGTCATCTGTTGTTTAATTTGGACATCATTGATATAGGAAATGATTTCACAGGAGATATGCAGTTGTTGACTGATGATGCTAATCTAGGAAGAGCAATAGTAAATGAAAGTGATGCAGAGATCCTGCAAGAAGACTTAAATACGCTAGCAGTATGGGTAAAGTTAAATGGCCACCAGTTTGATGTGGCTAAGTATAAGGGGATACACTTTATGAAGAGATCAAAAGCTGTGTACTATACTATACTATTGAAAAGAAGTCAACGAACACCAAGTGTGAGGAATGAACAGCCATGGCACTCATCTTAATAAGATGTAGGACCTCCTTTATTGCGATGATTGCAGCAACCCTACAAGGCATACTTTCCATGAACATACGAGAGAAATCGATGGGAATTTTGGACCATTCTTCCCGTAGATATGTAATGAGTTTCTAGACTGTTGCAGAAGGTGTCTTTTGATCTCATCCGAATCCAGTTCATCCCAAAGATGTATAATAGGGATGAGGTCAGGTCTATGTGGAGGTGATGTTCATTTCCACAAACCACTCAGTTACAGCAGCCTTATGACACAATACATTGTCCTGTTGAAAGAGGCAGTGGTCAGTTTTGTAAAAGCACCACAAAGTGGGAAGAATTAACGTTGTCCAACATGTACAGATACCTCTCGGAGTTCAATGTTTGTGGCACCACAAACCGAGGTACGAGGCTAAACCTAAACCTAAGCAGTTTCCTGTAGGAAACTGATGAGGCCAGGGACTTTGTTGATTGTTGATAGGAGTCGGAGTTTAAGAGCATATTGCGAAGGTAACTAAATCAGCACATCTAATTACATGGTTGCTTAAGAACACACATTAACAAGCAAGGGTAAATAGGTCATTGTTCCCCTGTATAAGGCTTTAATAAGGCCACACTGGGACTATCGGATTCTGTGTAAATGAAGAATTAATGGAGAGGATCTAGAGGTAAGTGACAAGATTGTAGCAGGTCTATGGAATGGTCCTATGAGTATAGATTGATGATCTGTATGCACCAAAAATTATCTAATAGGCGAAAAGGATCAGACATGAAATCATTTAAGTTATTAAAAGAATTTTATAGGATTGACAACTGAAGACTTTTTTAATATAGAAAGAAGGGAGGGAACAAGGGATAACCAGTGGAAGATTGTATGTGTGTGGTCAGCAAGGGTGTTAGGACTAGATTTTTTTTTGCTGAGTGGAGGGTGGCGGATGGGTGGAATGGGTTGACAGTGGTGATTGTGAGTGTCATCAGTTAATGATGATTAACTGATGACACTCACAATCACACAATGCCTATCATCATACCTCTGAGTTAAGCAGCGGTATGATGATAGGTATTGTGTGAATAATGGATCTTTCACGATCAGTCTTCTTACTCCATGGAGATATCTGTATAATAATAATAATTTTAGGTATCCCATGATTTATTTTCAAATCTGTGTATATAATTCGAGAAAAATTCATAATTTTGTGTGATTTAATGAAATAGATATTTAATAAGATGGCATAGACTATGCTATCAGTCTGTTAAAACACTCTTTCATGCAGAAGTCCTTGAGTTGATAAGATTTGCCGAGATTAGAACAAAACGTTCATTTGTCACCTGGACACTTCATCACATTCCCCCTCAAAAAATTTATAAAGCAGGTCAAGTAATATTTACCAGTAAAGTATTATCAAATATGCCACTTTTGTGGGTGGGTGTGTCAGGAAGCAGTTCTGCACATCCAGTCATGTCTTCAGTTATAGGGAAAAGATATCGACAAACCTGATATATATAACAATATAATTTTTAAAAAAATCTTAACATAAAAGACACCTCCTTGCAAATGGTGTGCCTGTTAAATAAGTTTTTATTTCCATAAACTCAAGAAAATGGACTGCACCACACACACACACACACACACACACACACACTATTTCAGAAATACGATATTATGTTATAGTTATGAACCACGCAGTTGTTTTCGCTTCCTTCACTAGATGCCGCTTAATACTAGTGATAGTCTTATGTCTCATTGGCTACCAGTGGAGATTGAACACTACCTACACATACTAATAAATAAAAATAGTTCATTGCATTCAATAACGTTTCTATATGCAAAAATATGAAATTTTTGAAGTGCATGCAACTAATTCTTAAAGTCAAGAAGAAAGCTGTTTAATTGCTGAGCTAGTTACATATAGTTAAAATCACACCATTGCAGAAAGTCTAATAATGCTGCTTGTAAAATAATAGTGAATGCAATCATAAGCATCAGCTGAAAGTGATGAGGCTTCTGAACAAATTTAAAAGCATAGAAAAAGCCATGATAACTCAAAAACTATGATACATTTTTATGCAATACGGTGAAAAACAGTATGATATAAGATTGAAAGAAGCACCTAAAATGTGCAAATAAATAGTTTATTTCAATAACAAACTAGTACATGCAGATGGTCAAAAGAAAGGGGTTCGAATTCCTCAATAAGGAACGTTGTCACACCTTCACGGCAAACACAGTGCTCACAACATGGTTCATATTGTTTATAATGGGGTCAAAAAGCTCAGTTGGTAATAATAACCAATGCTCTTATAAAATTATCATATGTTCCTCAAGGTTTTGGGAAGGGATCCAGAGCAGCAACACATCTATCTAGAACAATCCAGATGTGCTCAATAAGATTATCAGAATACCTGGCTAGCCAGTTTATCCACACAATGGTCTCCTCTTGAAGATATTTGTCCACATGTTCGATTGATAAGGAAGAGCATATTATCGTCTTGTATAATAGATGTCACCCCTATCGGACTCACATAGAGATCCAGGATCTCATTTCTATAATTTGCAGCATTCATAGAAGCACATTCTTGTTAATTCCATCCAACAATCCCGAAACCACCAGACTACCTCCACCATTTCATGGTGGAGGTAGTCTGGTGGTTTCGGTCCATGTTTCTTTACAGATAAGAGCATGCTTGGAATAATCTCTTTGTAGAACAAATCGGGACTCGTCTGTGAACAATATTGACCCTCATTAGTCTTGGATACAGTTAAAATGGAGCCAGGCCCATTTCAGATGTCATTTCATATGGTGTGTTGATAAGGGGCCTGCAGACTATCAGTTACTTAACATACAAGCCACTTTCAGAAAGCCTTCTGTGCACAGTGGAAGCAGTTAGTCGATGCAAGATCAGATCATAGTTAGTAATACTCTGATTTTGGCGAGAAAATAATATGAGATATCGGCCACCCACTGTGGCTGTAGTCCATGGCTTCCTTCATTGTATCTCTGGTTGTTATGCCACTGGTTCCACATTTTGTGCCAGTGCCACCCATTTGTACAGTATATGATAACCACACTGGGCATCAATCACTTTTTACATAATACATCTGGTATCTCCACTTGACTTTGGCCAGCTTCTACTTTTACGATGGATGTCTACCTAAATTCATTCGTTAAATGTCTTCGACCATATCCAGATTTTACTATCACGAAATATGTTGCTGTCATTCCAGACATGCAATGAAAAATCACTCGAAAATGCCTGGTTTTATACCATAGCTCATTTGTATATACCGCTGACTGCATATATGAGAACCAGACTTTGCATTACTTTTTGCATAATATATCTGACTTTCATAGGATTTTAATTTCCCCCGAGTTATAGCGATTTTCCTCTTTGTTCCTTAATTTATGGAAACCTGTGTAATAATAATGATAATTCTCGATGAGTCTTTGGACTCCCTGGAGGTGACAAATAATAATAATTATTCCTGCCAAAAGAGGGCAGTACAGGAAAACATGGAGATGACAAGGTTAGTTGAAAGTGCTGTAGGATGTGAATTGTGTGTAACTTGACAATTAAATATTAATACTGATAAATACTTATAAATATATATATGTACACTGTTTCGGAGATATGTCTAATTCGATTCCAGAAATTCGAATTTATTCGCCTTCTGACAAAGGAGGTTCCAATACTGTGGATGACATTTCACGCCGTCGAATTGTGAACGGGCACTCAACAAAAGATATGGTACCCAAACAGATGAACATAGACAGCCGTAAAAGTTCGCTGTTATCAACAAACGTATTCTTTCGGGTAAAATCCGAGATGCCTTCTCAGCTGGATTTTCCACCTCAAGTGGGAATGGTAAGGTGGGAAAATACGTTTCACATGAGGCCTTTTAATCTATCAAATTTTCCATCAAGTAGTACTAGTTATCGCACAACTTCGCGATCTCAGGCAGTTGCAATGCACAGAGCAAAGTTGGGCTGCATATCAGGATCCGCAAAATCCTTAGATATTCTTCGTCAGAATCTTCAAAAAAGTATCAATAAAGAGATTGATGATATATTACAACGTTACTTGGAAAAGTTTTTTAGGCCAGGTATAGAAAACATAAAAATGAATAACGGAGAAAATTCTGTGTCAGAACAGCACATTCAAACTGTTTGCAGGCAAATTCTTGAAGAGGCCAAAAAAATGTATCATGGAGGTCATGTTAGAGGATCGAGTCCAGCAACAGACTTCTCTGATACTGAGAATGCATCTTTGGATACAAAAATGGGAAGAATTTTGCAAAAATGTCCAGCAAGAAAACGCAAAGATTCTGATACGGATTCTGAGGCAAGCCAAAATGCTTTCAGACCAAAGAAAAAAAAGGGTAGGCCTCCTCTTCACATTCCAGGTACAGTGTCAGGGAGATCAACACCTTCCAAATTAAAAGTAGGTGATCAAGTAAAAAGAGAAGGGCCAAAATGGGATCCTAGTCGCCTTGCATCAGAAACACGATTTATTATGGGAGCTAAAGCTAATAAAGCACTTGGTTTAGGTGCAACTCGAGGACGACTTTACATTAAACATCCAGAAATCTTTAAATATTCTGGTGATCAAGAAGACAAACAGTGGTTGTATGAGCATAATTTGATGCCTGCAACTGGAGGAAAGGCATATATGCTATTAGTTGAAGATATCAGAGACCTAGCACAGTCAGAAGAGTACTGTAATAATCCTTCCCTTATGTTAGATGAGATAACAGGGTTTACAATTCCAGAGTCAATGTTGCAAAAAATGAGAGCTGTTATGCAAGCAATGAGGACAGATGTTCCTGCAAGGAAAAGAGGACGGCCAGCTGCAGGTGTTGACAACAGTAACACTGGGTCACAAGTTCAAGTGAAATTGGAAGATATTGTACAAGATGATAAAAGACAAGAGGCAGAATCTGGTGCAGCTACACCAACAGATGATTTAGATCTACTAAGCACTGAGATACCTTCAACAGATCCTTCTCCATTTAGCCTTGGGCCAGCCTTCGAAGATGTCAGCCCTGCTCAGCCAGAAGTATCCCCAACTCCTTCAGAGTTAAGTGCCACTTTAGATCCACCCTTATCAGCTCAGTTTGATATTAGCTCAACTCCTTAGCTCTTTAACTAGATAGTTATTATGGATATGTTAAACATACAAAAAAAATTTTTTTTTTTTTTAAATAAATTGAATATGTTTGTGCTGTGTGGGAAAAGAAAGAAAAAAAAAGTACAACACTCATATTACAATGATATTTCTGAACAGGCCATTGCCTGAAAAATAAATATAGAATTTTATCAGTCTTTTAAAATGCCAAGCATTAATATTAAAATATACCAAAATCATATAACCACTGCTGTTTTCATAATTTCATAATTAGTTTTTTTTTTTTTTTGAAATAAGCAAAAAGAAAAGACAAATTAATCATGAATCAAGAGAGAGAGAATTACATAGTAAATTCTCTTTCTAGTTAATATATTATGGACTTGCTCTCCAGTCTCTGGTTGCCACACCAGGGGCATGTATGTTAGTAAAAGTCTCAAGTGATATAGTTTTTGCCACCTGGGTGGACTTACTTATTAGAGGTGTAAAATGACTTGAAAGGTACTCTGTCTGATCATAAAAGTAGAGCTCCTACATTGACCTTTAGCTTATCCATGATAAGCTATAGAATGACTATTGGTTTACAGCTTTTCACAGGTAGGATTTGCATAAAAAAAGTCTTCTATTTAACCTTAAGTAATGATGAAAGCTCGTAATCAGGTTTAATAAAAGCAATATAAAGAAATAATTAAACTAATTATTAAAGATAAACAAAATGAAAGGAATAATTAGGTGTCTATTGCCTCCTTCTGTTTACTTTTTATTGGTTTGTGTCCATTTTACAATTCCTATATTTCATCTCTATGAATATGAATATTGAAACAACTAAACCTGTGTTTAATTATTTCTTTGTGTTGTTTTCATTTCATTAAACTTGATCATGAGTAAATAAAAAAAACTCTGCTTTACTTTTTCATTCCCTTCTCACCTTTCAGTGATTCATGAGAAAGCTGATAAGTTTGCTTGTCTTCCATGATTCACAGGAATATTACACAACAAAATTAACATTGATTTTTATGTTTTATCTAAAGGACCCTTCATTATACTTATATCCCCCCCCCCCTAAAAAAATAAGTAAAGTAAAATTCTCTGAAAATTAATTTCATATATTTTCAACACTCAAATTGCTGGTATGAATCCATGAACAAATGTTTGAATTTAAAGTAGATCATTCTAACTGACTGTTAAGTCATTGGATCCTGTGCTTCAATATTTCAGCACAAAAGTAATCCCCTTCACCCATCCTTCAAATTCTTAATATGAACCCATGAATGGACACTTCAACGTAAAGTTTTGTCTGCAGATTAGTACCTTTTAGTATTGTCTATTTATGATGAGATTGGAAATTAATTGAAAAGAAGCAACTTTCTAACATGAGAAACTTGTATCAAATTGCATGCAATTGACAAATTCTCTTCTGTATCTCTCTCTCTCTCTCTCTGGTTTTATTAGTGTACAATAGCACATACTGAACTTTTATAACAGACTAGTGAAGAACTTATAATCCCCATGGAGAGAGTGTCCAAAGAGCTGCAAATGATATTGACTCTAATATGGCATTAATACCTAGCTTTTAAGTTGTAAAAAAAAAAAAACTCATACATCAATTATATTTTAAACTGATATTTCTTAAGTTTTATTAAACTTCATAAAAGTATATTTCTCACATTATTAAACTTGAAGGCGAGTTGTCAAGCATTTGTCAAAAAAAAAAAAAAAAAAAAATATATATATATAGTATATATTCCTTTCTTTCATAATGGTTTCCGATTCCACATCTGTTCCACTCCCTTGATTTGAATATTTGTGTAGTGTATTTTTAATTCATGAATTCCATTCCTTGGTTCAAATCTTGCTTAAAACATGTTTATAAATAAAGGAATTGTTTTAACTTTTATTTGATATTACTGTTCACAACCACAATGCAGATACAAGACTCATTTGGAGGTGTAACTAAACATTCTCACCCTCTTACTCAGTTGCTTTTGCAACTTGCAGGGATAAACCCTTCTCCTTGTTCTACTATACCCCACTGTCAGTTCTGTAAATATCTCTCAACTGCTTAAATCATGTCACTCCTTTGTTTTCTGTCTGCCAAACTGTAGGTTGTACACCCTCAGTCTGTTCTCATAACCAGCATTGTACAGTTCTTATATAATTTTTGTTATCTTCTTCTATACCTTCTCCCAAAGTTAATTTATTCTTTTCAAATCCTGGTGACCAAATCTGAGCCCAGTATTTCTTAATATGTCTCAATTATACTCATTTGCAATACCTTCTTAGTATTGCAGAAATTCTCTGGGTTACTTTTACCACCTCTACAATATGTTCCCTAAACTTCAATTGTTTATTAACTATCATTCCAAGAGCCCTTGCCTTCTCCACTATAGTTCTGCCGTTATGATTTCTTTCCTCTGCAATCCGTCTTCAATCAGATATTTACCAATTCAGTTATGACCTGTTCAGTTGGATATTGAAGAATATTAGATATGAGTTAGCCAGTCTCATACGAAGGTATCAGGGTTTTTCTCTTGGAACTCAGGTTTTTTATCCCACATACAGGCGAATTAGCCATAAGAACGCATGCTATTTATGGAGGAAAATACTGCTGTGGGGGTGGTGTTAGTAGGCAGTATATGGCATTGTGTTATTGTTGGCCATTGTGCGTATTAAGTAGGGAAGATAGTGAATTAATATGATATAATGTATAAAAGATAGTGAGAAAATTATGAACTATCATGTATGAGACAGAAAGAAACCAAGGAGTCTGACAAGGATGTCTCCTTTTAGCAATTCTTTTTAATATTTATCTAAATGAAATAATAATAAAATGGAGTAAAAATTTACATCAAGGAATTAAATTTTCACCTACAGTTAACTTAAACACTCTCCTCTTTGCAGATGACCAAATAATAATTACAAATTCTGAAGATAACTTACAGAAAGATATTTTAAATTGAAATGAGATAGCCAAAGATTATAGAATGATAATATCAACAGGAAAATAAAAAATGATGGCCTTTAAAGAATAAGATCCAGTAAGAACTAAAATAGTAATAGATAACAAGATTTTAGAACAGGTGAATTCATTTAACTACCTAGGATATGTGAGTACATATGAAGATGAAAAAGATATAAATCTAAAAATTGCAAAATATTTAAAAATAACAGGTGTAATTAACTCTATATTTAAACCTAACTTAGTTCAAAAACAAACCAGACTATGTATTCAATACATTAGCCCTATCAGTCCTATTGTATGTAAGTGAAATCTGGACAATAAAACAAAAAGACAAACAAAGATTAATAACAGCTGAAATGAAGTTTATGAGAATTGGTCGATTGGTAGAGCCTCTGCTACTAATGGCTCAGTTAAGTAAGTTTGAGCGCGGTTAGTAGTTGGAAGGGGACCAGTCGTTCGATGCTGTTGGCACACTCTCCCTTGATGAGTCTTTGGACTCACTGGAGGTGTCAAATAATAATAATAATAATAAACTACAAAGTATGCTCTATTCAAACACAAAAGAAACGAAGAAATTATGAAAGAATTAAACTAGGAATCAGTAATAGAAAAAATTAAAAAATATAAACATAAATGGATGGAACACATTGAAAGAATGAAAACAGAAAGATTACCAAAACAAGCCTTCAATTACAAACCACTAGGAAAAAAGAAAACTATGATGTCCTCTTAAGATATTCAACAATGACTTCTAAGGAACTGGTCGCTCTAGGCCTAAATTCTTGACAAGCATGATGATGATGAGATGTTGAGTTGTACATAGTAGAGTGCCCTCCTGCAGTGAATCATTGGAGTCATCATGTAATAATAATTGTAAGATCTGTTGATCACAACATATCAACTACTAATGTGCTGCTCTTGTTTACATTTAGTATTGATTTGTATTCGTGCCATGCTGTTTTGCAGTATGGCTTGTTCAGATGCTTTGTTACTTAACTTAGCTGAGTTTTCTGTCTGGCCTGGAATAAGGATTATATAGCCATTTTCCATTTGATCACTGCTTTATTAAAAGTGAAGTTACGTGTCAGAAATTGTTGTTATTATTATTACATGACACCTTCAGGAGTCCAAAGACTCGTTGAGAGAGGACACCTACTCTACATTTTTCTGTCTCCACCACTTAATCTGCCAGCTACAGCAAACTACCACTACCATCATCAACTTCACCAATGCCATCTACTGCCCACCACCACCAGTATTTTTTGTTCATAAATTGCATGTGTTCTTCAAGACTGATTTATCTGTATGACGAATGAGAAACATGAGTTTCTGGTAGAAAAAACTGCTACCTCCGTATGAGATAGGCTAACTCATCTTCAATTGAAAAAAACATATAAAGATTCCTCTTGTCACAAGAATCGAACTTAGGCCTTCTCCAATTGAAAGGCACAATGTAGCATCTTCTTCCTCCTAACATGGAATATAGGCCATGTGGCCTGTTCCAGTTTCATGCCATCTCTTTCTTGTTCTTCCGATTCTTCTTTTTCCACTTATTTTGTATCTGTATAATATTTTTGGTAGTCTGCTGTTGTCCATTCAATTTAAATGTTCTAGCCATTTTTGTTTATACTGTCTTATGTAGTAATTAATTGGTTTTATTTTTAGGGATTGTAAGATTTCTTCATTTGTTTTGTGGTCCCACTTGGTATATCCAGCTGTTTTTCTGAGGAACTTCATTTCTGCTGTTTGAATTCGTTTTTCATCTTTCCTTTTCATGGTCCATGTTTTTCGCTTCCGTATAGTAGAGTTGGTTTTGACAAGACATTATATAGTCTGATTCTAGTGTGTTTTTGTACCAGGGATGGCTTAAATATATTATTTATTATGCCATTTACTTTGACAAAGTTTGATATTTTAGTGTCTATGTCTTTTTCTTCTTCGTATGATAGATTACATCCCAAGTATCTGAAAGTGTTTACTTGTTCTAGTATTTTATTATCTATCACTATTTTACTTCTTATTGGGTTTTCTCCTTTGAATACCATTATTTTTGTTTTTTCTTTGGATATTGTCATATTATATTGCTTTGAGATATCATTTAATGATTTTAATGATCTTTGTAAGTCATCTTCTGATGTAGCTAATACTATTTGATCATCTGCAAATAGTAGTGTATCTATCTTCATTTGCGGGGTCATTTGTATACCAAATGGGTTATGCTGTTTCCAGATTGTTAATATTTCATTTATATATATATTGAAAAGCAGAGGTGAGAGGGTACATCCTTGTCGTACTCCTCTTGATATATCTTTCCATTCTGAGGTGTGTTCTAATTTAACTGCTATTTTATTTCCTGTATATATTTCTTGAATAGATTGTAAAAGTTGGTTTGGCATGTTTAAATTGGTTAATATTTTAAACAATTTTTGTCTACTAATTTTGTCAAACGCTTTTTCATAATCAGTAAAGGCCACATGTGTTTCTTTTTGAAATTCTCTTCTCTTTTCTATTAATAATTTTAAAGTAAAAATTGCATCTATGCAGGATCGGCCTTTTCAGAAGCCATTTTGTTCTTCTAGTAATTTGTTTTCTACAATGCTGCTTAGTTTCTCTTTTAATATTCCTGCATATATTTTATATCCTGTATTCAGCAGGCTAATTCCCCTATAATTATTGCAATTGTCTTTATTTCCTTTTTTATAGAGTGGGATGACCATTGCTTTTTTCCAAGAGTTAAGGGTTTTTCCAGACATCCAAACCATATTAAAAAATTTCAAAAGTCTTTCATTAAATTTTTCACCTGCATTTTTGTATAGGTCTATATTTATATTGTCTTCTCCTGGCGTTTTCCTATTTTTCATCTTCTTTATTATATTTTTCAGTTCAAACATTGTGATATTTTCTATTAGGTCATTCTTTGTCTTATAAAATTTTAATTCATTGTTCTCACCAGAGATTTTGGAAATAGGTCACCCATTTTTCTAAATCTATTGTTTGTATTTTTATCTTTTCTTTTATTTCTTTATTCATGTATTTTATTACTTTATAGGTTGTGGCTTAAATAAATCCTTTTCTAGTTCTGTTATGAAATTGTTCCATCTTTCTCTATGATTTTTCCTTACTTCTCATTTTGCAATTGCACTATTTCTTTTATACTCTATTTCTGCTTCTATTGTTTTGGAATTTAGCCATTTCTGGTAACTGTCCTTTTTGGTTTTTATTATATTTTCTATTTCTTTGTTCCAGTCTCGTAGTCCTCTTTTTCTAATCCATTTGTGCTTTATTCCTAAGGTTTCTGTTGCTGCTTTTGTGAGAATTTGTTTCAAATTTTCCCATTCATCTTCTATGTCACTTGATTCATGTGTGGTTTCTGTTTTTAAGTTTGTGCATTTTTGATATTGTAGTCTAACTTGAGGATCCTGTAATGAAGAAATTTTGTAGCTTGGCTGGTAAGAATTTTCAGTTCTATGTGTTTTTAGCCACTTTGGTTTAAAATGAATTTTTGCTGATACCATATAATGATCAGAGTTTAATTCAAAGCCTCAATATGCTCTTACGTCTAAAATTAACTCCGCTAATTTAAAATTTGTGATAATGTAGTCAATTACTGATTTGTATCCTCTGGCTGACCAAGTATATTTATGTATTTCCTTGTGTTTAAACATTTAATTCATTATTCTCATATTATTATAAATGACAAAATCGTGCAATCTGTGACCATTTTGATTACATGTATCTTCACCAAATTTACCTATGTTTGTTTGGTATTTTTTGTTTCCTATTCTGGCATTTAAATCTCCTGCTAGCAGTAAATAGTCAGTTTTGTTTGTTTTATCTATGGCATTCTGTAATTCTTTATAAAATATATTACTGTCTTCTTCTTTTCCCTCTTCTGGTACATATGCACCAATTATTGTTATGTGGCCTCTTAATGTCTTGAGTCTAATTTCTATTAGTCTTTCATTCAAATAGTTGTAATATACAATATTGTTCTTTAGGGATTTATGTACCATAATCATTATACCTGCTTTTGCTCTTTCTTCTTTTTTTACCCCACTGTAGATTTGTATATAGTTGTTTGTTTCTTTTGTATCTTTTTGTTTTTTCTTTGTTTCTGTTACTATACATATCTTTATGTTAGCTTGGTTTAGTTGTTTATCAAGTTCTTCTTCTTTGTGTGCAATGCTTCTCACATTCCATGTTGCAAACTTCATTATGTGTTCCTTTTTCCAATTTCGTTTACCGTTTCCTGGGTTGTGGTCTTTTCCCTGACAGTCCGTCCCACTTTTCTTTGCATGAAACTTGAAAGTATTTTGAATTTCCCCAGGGCAGGTTACTAACCTGTTGCTGGGTAAGTCCAGTGGTAGGGCTGCTACCTAACGCCTCTGGACAGGCAGATCTAACAGCATTTACTCTGTTAGGGTAACTTTTAGAACAGGATGGACCACAGGAAGGTGAGGTTGACATTTGAGTGGGAGAAGCTATGTATTGCGCTTCACCACCCCTTCCACCCCACAATGTAGCATCATTCTTTCAATTGCGCTACAGAGGCACTTAATTTTGGACACATCATAATAATAATAAATAAGTTCTGACATGTAACTTCACTTTTAATAAAACAGTGATCAACTAGAAAATTGCTGTAATCCTTCTTCCAGACAGAAGACTTGTCTAAGTTAAATAACAAAGTATGAAGAAGAAGCTATACTGCAAAACAGCATGGTAGAAATGAGCATATTTTAAAGAGGTAGCCTCATTGATTGCAACGAAGTTCAGACTACTAGCTCTATTAAGAAGTAATGCAGGTTGATATATACAGCTTGTGTGAGTGAGTGGTTTGGGTAGTCAAAGTATTGCCAAGATTGGCTTAGTAAAAAATTATAGAAAACTTACTGATCATAAAATATTTGTTGAAATAAATGTGACAAAAATTTGGGAAAGTTTTATCTGACACTTTGCCTAGAGTGGGTACATGGTTTGAGTAATTAAGTTTGTTATTAGAGAGGATTGGGTATTTTCTGTCATATTGTGTTTATTGTCACGTCCCAATAATTGATATGTTACACATACTTTACAGGGTTTGTGAAAATTGGTTTAGTAAAAAATTATAGAAAACTTACTAATCATGATATATTTGTTGAAATAAATGTAACAAAACTTGAGAAGAAGAGCATAATTAGGACAGGATTAATTGAGAATATAGGTTTTTTGGTTTACAAAAGAGGTACTGTAAAATATTTGTTGTTCTTGTTTATTAGCCTAATCCAGATATATTAATTGGAATTAAAGATTGCATTTTGGATGGGGACACCCACAATCATTTCTGTTTGTTGATGGACCTGAATTTGCATGATGATAATGATGCATATGGTAAATACCCTTCAGGTTTAATGATTCTAATATTCATTTTGATTATTTCATATTTGGATCATAGAGATTTTTTGTGATTCAAAGTAATATTCCTCTGTTCACTTTTAAATGTTGCCATTACCAAAGGCTCTCTAGTAGAATTTAAGTTCAAGCATAAACAAAACGAAAGTAACAGGTTCAATAAAACATTTTAAATATATATATATATGTGTGTATATTCAAACCAGTGTATTTATTTTTTTTCATAGTAAAAATATTGATAATAACAAAGATTTTGTATTTCTGTATGATGTATTTTTATAGTAGTTCAGTATATAAGGTACTTAATATGTAGTACACAAGTACTGTGAATAAGTGGAATGATAAAGAGAAAGAATGATAAATTGTATTCCTTAGGAAATACATATGAAGGGGAGGCTAGTCTGTATCAAAAGACAAGTAAAAATTTGTTCTGTGAAACATGGAGTTGAACTTAGAAAGTATGGTTAGTAGCCACTACACATACAGATTAGAGAACATTGAGGGAAATACCAATACCATTTCTTATCCACAGAAAATTCATGTAGAAATTTAATGTCTGTGTGAAATACTACCCCCCAATCTGAGAATATTCTATGGTTGAATGGAAGCAGTAATTGTGATCTGTTTATGCCAAAAAGATAAGAGGTTTGAGTTATCTCAAAAAATAAAAATCTCATCCATATCTAGAGATTTGGGTAATGTGAAAAGCAAGACTGCAAGAAAAGTTTGTTTGAGAAATAATACTGAATTGAGTTTTCTAGCATTAAAGTTAAAAAGATTTTAATATCCCACTGAATGATGATTATGAAGATCAGAAGTTTGAATTGGAAAAAGGACATTTTCAGGAAGTGGTGTTTTGGTAATTATGTAAGAGTTTGCCTAATGAGAAGGAAGAGTGCGTTGTATTTTCCACTGGGCAGGATAGGCAAAATATCCTGTCCTAATCTAACCAAATGCTTTAGTGATATAGAAGCAACCATTCAAATTTCTCCATATTGTCTCAAGGTCAGTGATGACACAGTTGCCTGTTGAAACATTTGCAGAATCTATTAAGATGTTTTCTAGTAGTACAGAAGTTAATTCAATGAATTTCTGCATTACTTTATAAATGAAATAATAAAGATTGTATATTGGACAAATGTTATGGCAAATAAGTTTAGGATGGAACCAGAAGTATGAGTATTATTGGGGTTTTTTTTTATGTAACACTCACAAAAGATAGTACGCCTATATTGTATATTAGTTTCATGTACAGGGTGTCCCAGAATTAGCTATCTATTTCAGTGAAATGGGATGAATTTTTTAAAAACTCGTGTTTAATGTGTTATAAATGTAAAAATTTCTAAATTCTTTCATAATTTTATTTTCATCTATTTTCAGAACTCTAACCCTAATAATGAATACACAAGATACAGAGAAATCAGACAAATCTATTAACCCCTTAACATACCAATTAAAAATCAGAAAGCGGTCGTTTTTCTGCCAATGTTTTGGGAGAGGGTGATTTGCTGGATCAAATTTGCTGAATTTGTGCAAACGCAAATGAAATAGCCGATACACGCCATTGGCAACTTTTCTCAGCTGAAAGGAAATAGGCACAAGATTGTCTAGCATCTATATTCGGTTGTATTTATATGTGAAACCAAAATTCAAAATCAATTTTGGTGCAATAAACAAAAGATGTGTCACAGACGTCTTTGTATGTTAAGGGGTTAAAAACTGACATAATTTAATGTTTATTACCTAATTATGATACAAAAACAGATAGATTTTTAAATCATAAGTCAAATCTTTATTGAGAACTTTCAACATGTGCTCTGTCTGTATCCATGCAAATTTTAAATCTATCCTTAGTGTTGTGAAACACATTTTGAAGCATTTTAGGAGTTATGCCCTGCGCTGCCAACTGAATGTGTTCTTTAAGTTCAGCTAAACTATTGGTCTTTTGGTGATAAACCTTTGTTTATATGAAACTCCATGCAAAGAAATCCAGGAAGTGTCAAATCCGGAGAATGAGGCCAAGGTTGAGGTCCTCCACGTCCAGTCCACCGATTCAGAAAGCATCTGTTGAAGTATTCTCAGACAATTAGTGCATAATGACATGGTGCTCCATCTTGTTGAAAACACAACATTATCAAGAAGCTGTGGCTCGAGAAACTGCTGAAGCATTTCAAGGTAGATGGTACCTGTTACAGATGCTTTCTAAAGAAGAATGGGTCATAAATTTTGCATTTAGTCATTCCACGGCACACATTAACTTTTGGAGGGTCCTTTTCAATTTTATGACTTCAGATGGTTTTCATTGGACCAGATATGAGAATTGTGTCGATTGACTTTACCACATGTGCAGAAAGTTGCCTCATCACTGAATAAGATGTTATCCAATAAACCTCCATTTTTGATCTGATCCAGAAATTCTGCACACCTTACTGCTCGATTTGGATAATCCTCTTCATTTAGGGCATGCAGTACCTGAATGTGATAAGCCTTTTTCATTAGTGTCAAATGCAAGATTCTATGAACTGTTGTCTTAGATATGTTGAGTCTTCAACTGGCTTCCCTAGCTGACATTGGTTCATCCTTGAACAATTGTCATACTCCTTTTATAATGTTACTTGTGTCCTTGAATGTCCTCTTCCCATCTTGTTGTGTACAAATCCAGTTCTGTGAAATGTCCTTGTAAATCTTTCTCTGATTTCATTACATCGCACTCCTTTGATATGCGATGTTACAACAAAGACGCATTCTGTTAGGGTTCTGTAAGGAGATGAAAATAAAATTATGAAATAATTTAGAAATTTTTACATTTATAACACATATTAAACATGATAAACATGAGTTTTAAATACATTATGAAACTTATATAATGTACTCTGATCACTGTGTAAGAATGAAGGAAAGGATTCTCAAAATGAGTTTTTAAAAAATTCATCCCTTTTCACTGAAATAGATAGCTAATTCTGGGACACCCTGTATATTAGTGGGCTAAAGGATAGACATTCACAAATGTCTTATCCTGACATTGGTATATGAACCCTCAGCCTGTTGGTTAGAGCAGTGTTTCTCAAACTTCAGATATTCACGTATAACCCTTCTTAAATTTTCATTATTACCAAGTACCCCCTTATCAAATAAATAAATAAAGTATGTTTCATTGTTAACCCCAAACATTTCAACTCAGCTGTTGAAATTAGCATTTCAACAGTTGAGTTGAAATGCTAATTCTCATCAACCAAATTCCATAATATCTGAAACACATTCACTATATATTTCTTAGTTTTAACACGTTCATGACGGGGTGCTGTCAAGCAAAGTTTTGCTTGAGTCTGTACAGTAGTTTCTGTTGAAGGGGAGATGTGATTCATTAGTTAGTGCTGTTTTTATCCCAGTTGTCTCTAATTGCACTATTTGTTGAGAAATATAATGATTCCATGCGTTAATGATGCATAGCCAAAAATTGCCACATATCCCTCCCCCAAAGACCTTTCGCATACCCCTAGGGGTACGCATACCACACTTTGAGAAACACTGGGTTAGAGAACCAGCACATACACTATGCACTTACCAACCAGGTTGATTTTCTGAGTTTTGTTGCATTTGGCCACTTCATAATTAGTTTTGGAGAGATTGTTGATGTTTAACCCTTTAAAAAAATGAGTTTTACTCATATTGATAATTTGTTAGCAACTATTTTAAGCTTTAGTATATTTTCACTGACATTGAAATTTTTCCTTGCAGCAGCATATATTCTGGTTTTATGACCAGATTACAGACAGGTTTCAGGTTTTAATATCTCTTGTTGTTGCTGCTGTGTAACTTGCTGAATTCAACAGCCGAAACATCATTGGCTGATCTAAGCATGCAGCTGATTTTCACTGGTTTTAACTCACAGCCTGGTAGGTCTATCATGATTTTCTCTGCTGTTACAATTTCTTTAATTCCTCCCAAATTTTGCTCCCTTTTGAGGGAAGAGGTCTTGTATCAGAAACTGTCTCTAGTTGAATGCGACTCCCTTGTTGTATTTCTGGCTGTGAACAAGTTGATCTTGTTACTTTTGATGATGATCACTACTGCCTTCCATTTTTCTTTTGCCCAGAGTATGACTGGTGTACTCATTCTTGTTGCTATTTTCTGCATCCATAGAGTTACTGTTTCACTGTTCTTTGCCTCTTTGTTTTATTTTTTTAACTTACAACTTTTTGAAAGCCCATCAAGGTCTACAGCCACTCCTTGGGTCATCTCTCTATAGTGGTTTCTGGTGTGCCTGTGGTTGATCACTTTGGACATTGGTAGGCCTAAAGTCTGTATCTGGCAGTGAGTGATAATTTTAGTCTGAATTCACTGAGGCCATTTTGTTTTGAGTAGTTCATAACCTAATGGACAGGATGAGTACTTCTTTGAATTCTCTATTCCACTGTCTGAATCTCTGATTAGAGATGTCAGCAGTGAATAGGCTGACTAGGATATGTACTTGAAATAGTATGCATTCAAATAAAACAGCTATTTATTAATCTAGAGTGCATACCTAAATGAATCACACCTTAAAAGACAATCAGTAACCATATCACCCAGCTAAAATGACTAATGAGACAATGAAACAAACACATAAGTAGAACTTAAAACCTTTTTATTTTTATAAGGTCTATAAAGGATAAAATTGATATAATATTTGTCTAAAAATATTTATGTATATAGTTTTACAGATATGTATTTTAATAAAAATTAGAAGCACAAATTATTGATGAGTGAAATAAAATCTACTTAACCATGTAAGGCTTTAGTAGATTACTAAAAGCAGCAAAATAGCATTCAAGCCTATTAAAGCATTATATTTAATACACTGAGGGCAGTATATTAAAATATTATTATGTGACACCTCCAGGGATTCCAAGGACTTATCGTGGGAGGGCACACTACTCTATTTCGCTAAATACATCTCACCTTCTTTCATCTGCTACTTAATTCTCCAACTACAACACCACTACCATCAACGGCATCTATCGCCCATCACCAACAACAGTATTTTTTGTCTGTAAATTGCATGTGTTCTGAAGGCCGATTTGTGTGTACACAGGATGAAAAACCCGAGTTTCCAGGAGGGAAAACCCCTGCTACCACTGTATGAGATCGGCTAACTCACTTTCAGTGGTTCTTAAATGTAATGTAAATATAATGGTTCTTAAAACAGAACTAAAGTATTTGCATCCAGGCATGTCATTACTTCTCACTAGAAAGGAATGTAGGATGACTGTCCTACATTCAAAATTAAATTTCAATGTAGGACAGTTTCTTGACATATATAGTTTGGTTGAAGATTTGTGAGTTGCAGAAATTGGTTGATAGGCAGAAAAGGGGAGATATGCTTGAGACATTCAAATTGCTGAAAGGTTTCTATAGGATTAATTCAGAGGATATTTTTGAGAACAGGACTGGTGGTGGGAGGACTAGGGGACATCTATGGAAGCTGGGCAAGAGTGTGGTTAGTAAGGGTGTTAGAGCTGGGTTTTTTACTTTTAAAGTAGTGAATGAGTGGAATAAGCTGCCAGAGTCTGTTGCGGGTGCTATGACAGTGAATGAGTTCAAGGCAAAGTATGATAGATATTGTGTAAATGTCGAATAGTTGTGATGGACATGATGTTTAGGGCCTCCCTCGATGAGTCTAAGAACTCCTTAGTGTCACCTGTAATAATAATAGTTTCCTGATATAGTTTCTTGACAATACCTATTCTATGTGTTTGCCACTGGAATATTAGTTTTTATTTTAAGATCTCAGTTTAAGATCTCAGCAACTCTTTTTAATATCTACTTAAATGAAATAATAATAAAATGGAGTAAAAATTTACATCAAGGAAATAAACTTTCACCTACAGTTAACTTAAACACTCTCCTCTTTGCAGACGACCAAATAATAATTACAAATTCTGAAGATAACTTACAGAAAGCTATTTTAAATCTAAATGAGATATCCAAAGATTATGGTATGATAATATCAACGGAAAAATCAAAAACTATGGCCTTTAAAGGACAAGATCCAGCAAGAACTAAAATAGTATTAGATAACAAGAACTTAGAACAGGTGAATTCATTTAACTACCTAGGATGTATGATCACTTATGAAAATGAAAAAGATATAAACATAAAAATTGCAAAATATTTAAAAATAACAGGAGTAATTAACTCTATATTTAAACCAAACCTAGTTCAAAAACCAACCAGACTAAAAGTATACAATACATTAGCCCTACCGGTCTTAATGTATGGAAGCAAAATTTGGACAATAAAACAAAAAGACAAACAAAGATTAACAACAGCAGAAATGACGTTTATGAGAAAAACTGCAAAGTATACCGTATTTGATCACAAAAGAAATGAAGATATTATGAAAGAATTAAACCAAGAACCAGTAATTGAAAAAATTAAAAAATATAAACATAGATGGATGGAACACGTTCAAAGAATGAAAACAGAAAGATTACCAAAATAAGCCTTAAAGTACAAGCCATTAGGAAAAAGAAAACCAGGACGTTCTCTTAAACGATTCAACGATGACTTCTAAGGCCGGAACATGCCATACTAGGCCTAAATCCTTGATACGTATGATGATGATTTTAAGATCTACTTGCAATCAGTATAAGAACGTGCTGACAAGCATTTTGTCAACACGTTGGCTCATCCCATCCAAGTGATCTTGGATGGGATGAGCCAACCTCTCTTCAATATTTGCAGTCTCGTTTCCTTTGATATCAGTGTGGCTTGGAATCTAACACAGGTATAGTCTCATTATAGGCATTATGAACCAGAGTTCATAATTTCACTAATCTTATTGTAAATAATTTGCCCCCTAGTAGTAATGTTTTAGTTTTATATATTTTAATGCAACCATCTATATAGACCAACCATCTATATAAAAACCTGAGTAGTCTATTCTGTGCATTTTAAAAAAAAGCAGCTGGTAAGCAGAGTAAGTGAGTAAAGTGTTTCTTTATGCTGCACATATAGAAACTACATGGCAGAATATAATTATGGCAAGTTAGGAAGTTGTTCTATGGTACGCATGCAGTATTGTCTTCTGAAATATCCAAGTCATAAGAGTTCTTTCTTACCCAGACCAGATGAGCAAGCAGGTCTGATTTGCATCATAAAAGTTTCTCTCACACAGACAAAATATAGTTGTCCATGTAGGATTGGTTTGGTAGAGATTTTGGTATTCTTTTGATTGCCTATTTCAAAGGCAATTCGCTATTGTTGAAATGTTTATTGAAACCATTGCACAGTACTCTTTCAGAAAAAGACATAAAGCTCCAATATCAAGTTTTGATCTGATAAGCTTAATAAGGAAAGAAGAGTTCATTTGCAACTAGAATTATCATTTGTCCAGCCATCAAGTTTTGATCAGATAAGCTTAATAGGGAAATTCCCTAGGGAAATAGCTGAAAACGTTAGTCATCACCCCAAGAATTGCAGGATAATGGATGTCAGATGTTCTCTTGCACTTATCCCACAGTTGGTGTTGTTGTGGTGAAAACCTAATCCCATCTGCAAATTGGTTTAGGTTTTCAGCATCTCCTTTCTATATTCCATATATTGCAAAAATGAGAAAAGATATGAAAGGAGCCTGCCTGGTTGGTTGAGAGGTTAATGTATATCCACTGTTCAATCAACAGGCTGGTGTGGTTCAAATTCAAGTGGGATATAGTTATCTGTGATCATTTTTTGGTGGCAGATGAATTTGTTGCTGGGTGCATGACTACTGCCTCACTTATTGGAGTTGTGAAGTGTCTTTAAAAAATTCCATGCAACATTTCCAGACTATGTAAAAAAAATAATAAATAAATTGAGGCAGATGGGATTGAATAATAAATTAGTGATTTGGAAAGAGAATTGGCTATTTGATGGACATTATCAACTTGTGTATGTGGAAAACAGCTAACAATGTTTAATGTTATTGGGGGAGGTTTAGATAGAAATATGCAGTTATTTGCACATGATGCAAAGTTGGAAAGAGCCATGATGAGCATTTAAGCAGACTGTAAGCAAAATGAATAGAGCTATAAATTTAATGTAGAGAAAAATTTAATTAATGTAAAGTTTGACATGAGAAAAGCAAGAATGGAGTGCTGTGTATACATTTAATAGGGTTATATATGAAGGTAGTTCAGGTGATAAAGGAACTTGGACCAGTATTCGAGAAGGCCCTGAAATTTTGGGACCACACCGTGAGAATTGTGAATTCAACAAATTGGGAGGAGAACATGAATACAAAAGTTACTGATCCACTGTAGGAGGACTTGATCAAGCCATGTATAAATTAGTTGTGTGCTGGCAGATTTGTTTATTGGTTTCCAAGAAGACAAAGTTATTCTGGAAAGGGTTCCTAGAAAAGCAAATAAAATCATACTGGGATTCTGGAACATTAGATACATGGACAGATTGAGAGAATCTTGTGTATACATGAAACATGTAAGTTTAGCAAGTATTTGTTCTAGATCCATTGAAAGAATTTTTTCAGAGTGGAGTGAGACAGGGACAGAACAGTAAACATTCTTGAAAGTTGTGTAAGAAAAGTATGAGTAATTTATTTATTTTGCATGGATGTAAGTGAGTGATGATCTGATGGTGATGAAAATATGAGTGAAACAGGTGAACAAGTGTGTATTAAGTGTTTCAACAGTAAATATCCGTTAGGTGGTGAGAACAAAGTGAATGTTAGTAGAGCAGATAGTATTGATGGTAAAATAGAAAATGTTAATACAGGAGAATGAAATAGACATAAATAAGGAAATAGTGCACTTGAATGTTATCCTTCACAGGATAAAGTGCAAAATTGAAAAGTTGCAGAAAAAGCAAAAGATTAGCAGAGATGAGAAGAGAAAGAATCAGATGGTAAAAATTGAGATGAATGACAACAAACAAGAAAAACATAATTCAGAGAAAATTATATATTGAGACTCAGTGATCAGAGGAGTACTTAAAGTAAGTATAACAAAATCATGTTTTCCTGGCACAAAAATTAATGATATTAGTCATGCCATCTGCATGCAAAAAGGTAAGGTGAAAGAATCAATTGTCTTTGTTGGCACTAGTGATCTGAGAGGTCTATGAGGAATGATGTAAAGGAGGTGTTTGGACAAAGCAGAAATGAAGAGTGAGAAGGTAAGAATTGTAAGTCTTCTGATCATTGGATCAGAAGAGCTATCTGTGACTAAGGTGACCACATTGTCTTTGATTGGGGAAAGTGACATGCGGTCTTGACTTGGGAGATTGTAAAAAAATGAGCATTCTGTCAAAAAGGTTTGGTGCAGGTATATGTGGGATTACAAGGCAGGTGATTGACATGCTTAGGAGGAAGCTCAAAGCTGTGCCATGGCATAAAACCCTCCGAGGAAGGATGTTAGTAGCGCATGGGAGATAGTTAATAAGCATCTAGAGGAAGCTATATTAAATTGTATAGTTAAGGTAAGGAGAATTAATCAGGTGGGAGGTAGCTGGATGAGTATCATTAAGCATGAGCTTCAGTAAAAGGAAATGCTGTTGAGGGTATATAAGGACAAAGGTGACCAGCAAACTCATGAACAGTATAAGAGCTAGGCACCAAGCAGGGTGACCAATATCATAAGGAAGGAAAAATCAGATTACAAGAAACTAGCAGGCACCAAGGGAAATCCCAAAGCATTCTTTTGCTAGGTGGCAAATAAGAGTAAAAATGACTATGGAAGAATAAGCCCTATGGTCACAAGATGACAGAAGCAGATAAAATAGTGAGTTATGTGAAAACAGAGGTGGGTGAATTGGAGTTCTTGAGATATTGCAGAATCTCAGTATGAATATCACTGTGAAATTAAATAGGATATCAGCTTGCATTTTGCAGGAATATACAAGGGAATTGTCAATGCCTCTGACTAGGCTCTTTAAGTCTCAGCTCTGGTAGAATTCCAAGTGGAAAGAGGGCAAAATAATTCCCTTGCATAAGGGAAGTATCTCAGGAGTGGTGGTAAAAGTACTGGGAAAAAAGGTCCAAAATAGAGTTCAGGATTGGGTGGATAGAAATATCATACTCTATGAGGGGAAACATGGCTTTATGAAGGGTCAGTCATGCCTTAGTAATTTGCTAACTTTTTATAATGAAGTGAAAGCTGAGCTTAATCAGGGAAATGGCTACACAATGATTCTGCTGGATTTATCAAAGGCAAAAAATTAACCAAATAACATATGAAACTCTGTTACACTAATTAGAACAAATTGGTATGATATGACACTGGTTATGCAAATAAGTGGTTGGCTGCTGGACAGATATCAAAAAGTGATATATGGAGGAGCAGAATCCAGGCAAAAGCTGGTGACTTGTGGTGTGCTGAAAGGTTCAGTAGGACCACTACTGTTTAATTTGTACATAAATGATATCGGAAATAACCAGAAAGGAAATATTCAGTTTTTTGCTGATGATGCAAAATTAGGTAGCATAATATTGAATCAAGGCAATGTGGAGAGCTTGCAGGATGATTTAAATAGGCTGTCAATATGGGCAAAAGATAATGTCAGCTTAATGTTGAGAAATGTAAAGTTATGCATTTTTGGCTAAATAGATTATAAGCCTTGTATATCACATTGATTTACTTATCAATGTGATAAGTAGATCACATTGAACTGACCTGGAGTACAGTTATTGATCTGAGAACTGTACTCCAGGAAACATATGAAGCTAGGGATTTAGGGATGGTGGTAGGCAGAGTTGAAGTTTAGAGGACATATTGCTAAGGTAGCTCATAAGATTACTTGGCTATTGAAGAACACACAAGTAGAGATAAGGAAGTTGTTATTCCTCTTTATAAGGCCTTGATATGTTCACATCTGAATTACTGTGCTCAGGTGTGGTTTCCTTGGTTTCTTGGGGATGAGGAAGTGGTGGAGAGGATTCAGAGGCAAGCAACCATGATGGTGAGTTGTCTGTGAAATGTTTCTTATGATAGATTGAGGGTGTGTGGATTGCAGAAGTTGGTTGAAGACAAAAAATAAAGGGATACGATAAAAACATTTATGTTACTTAATGGTTTTATAGGATTGATGCAGGGAAAATGTTTCAGCACTTGGCTAAAGGGAGCAGAATAAGGTTACTGGAAGTTGAGTAAAAGTGTAGTTAGGAAGGCTGTGAGGACTAGGTTTTTTTCCCTTGGAGAGTTGTGGATGAATGGAGAAGTGTGGATAATTTGGGTCTTTCATAATGAGTCTTCGGGCCCCATAGAGATGACTGTACACTAATAATAATAATGCAGCATGCAAGAAAGTCTAGACTGTAGGCTTCCTCCTAGATTATATGTACTGCATTACCATCTGTCATATTAAGAGAAATATGTTGCAGTTATTAATGGAACTCTGTCAGTAACTGGATAAATCTCCAGTAAAACTAAATTCGGAAGTCATCAAAGAGATGGCCAACTGCACAAGTGAGTTTCCTAAGACAGTTATGTTGTATGCAGATATTCATGGGTTTCTCTGTATCACACAGTATTGGAAAAGGCTCATTAAAATTCAAAGTAATTATTTTTTAAATAAATCCATAATGAATTATAAACTTATAGTGTGTTGTTACCTTTGGTGGGCTAAAGATTATATAATCAGAAACCTTGCTGTACAGACCAAAAATTAAACACTTTTCCAGTCCCTTCAGTCCTCTAATAAGCAGGACTGCAGTCTCATACCTGTCAGTGAAAGTTATTCATTCACTTATCATACAAATATTTATGTCCATATTGAAATTCAGATTTAGTCTGTTAGTGAGAGAGTAGAGATGCCATCCATTTAATCTACCAGATTAATTTTTCTTCTTTCGATGACAAAAAATAAATAATAAAATAAAGTAATAATAAATAAATAAAATAAAATAACAACCAACAGATGTTTTGGAAATTTGTGCCATAGGAATTCTTCAGATGTTTCTGTTATTCGGGAAGTTATTACCAGTTCTAATAAATTGTATCAAACGTTACAGAGATAGTCGTACAGACTTCTATATGATGTTGGATCGCATCATATTCTACAAATCATCCAAGAAAATATTTTTCAAATCAGATGGAAGGTGTTTGAACATCTTTCATATAGTTCAAACCTCTCTCATGCAACTTTCATTTTTCAGTCCTCTCAGATAGGAGACTACTGAATGGTATTTTGAGATTGCAGAAACGTTTTGAGTTTATTATTTTATTTCATTTAACTTTAGCTGTACTGCTGATGGCCAAAATATACTTAAATGAGATATACTTAAAATTATATTAACATTACTGTAGAATATTTTTAATAAACATAAAAATTGTCAAGAAAATATGCAATCTATATGTATATTCTGTATGTCATGCAACATCTGCTGTAAAAATATAAAAGTGCATGTAAAGTCATATAAGGATAAGCTGGAAAAAACAATAATTTAAATGGGAAGGATGTGAGAATTGTGAAGTTAACAGTCAACTGCAAAAAAATCAAGAAAGGTATTCACTGTCAGGTGAATCAGTGGGCTACTGATGTAAATGATATAATTATTATAAATTTGTGTCTGGATCAGTAGTATTCATGTACCTGTTCTTATGAGTTGGATACTCATATTAGAGCAGTTAGAGGAATCACCAGCACATAAATTTAAAATATCATTTACAGTGATTATGTTGCTGGAAAAATCATTAGTTGAACTTTTCCCAGAGATGATTCTCTCTCCCTATTAAATTAATATGTTGAAGCACTCTTATAATTGGGGAATGCTTTTGTGACAAAATAAAAATACCCTTAATTTTATTTATAATTATTAAAGAGATCTTGTAAGCATAGAATCTCATAAGAATACAAGGGGTTGGTGTATATACAGCTTGCACATCATTTGGAAACTGTTAACAAGATCATCAGGTGTGATGTTTTATCCATGTAGAATTGTAAGATTTTTATTTTCATAAAATAGTTATTAAATCTTCAAAATAGTGAAGTAAGTAGTATATGATATCTATGAGACATATATGAGAATATGGTGTGTTTGGTATGGGTGAATTTAGAATTTTGACTGTAAATTTAGCCATCAGATATTCTGGTCACCATAATTAGCATTTGATGTCTAAGATATCAAAAACTATTTGAGAAACAAAAAAACTTGGCATCTCTGCTTAGAGTTTCAGGGGTATAATTATGACTTTTTTTCACTCTTTTCTGCATTGCATATGAAGGCAGTAGTTATATTATGTATTCACTGAAGTTAAGTGTTTCCAAATTTGTTCAGAAAGCATTTTATGCATGTTAATAATATATAAATTAATGCATTTTTTGTATATATATTATACTTGTGTATTCTTATAAGGTGTGTATATATACTGTATATATTAAATGTATATATGTAAGTAAATCAAGAATGTAATAAAAAATTATAAAAAAAATCACAAATTGTTAAGTTTTTATAAAACTTCTATCCAAATAGATGAACTAAAATATAGAGCATACCATATAACATGGTGTACAGTAATATTGATACCATTGTCATTTCGTTTAAATAATTCAGTTTTTTCCACCTCTCCCATCCCCCTTCCAAAAAAATAAAAAAAATAAAAAAATCATTAGTTGACTGTTAGTTAGGTGCATGGCTGAAAATTACTTAACTACTCAGGATATTCCAGTGTCCCCTTCCTTTTTTTTTTTCTGTAATTCTTAAAAAAGCAATAATGATAGTAAACAATTCATAGAAGTGGGACCAGTCTATTTCAGTTGTGTTAACTATATTGCAGTAGTAGCAGAGCTACTCCATTGATAGCCATTATCTTTCTCAGTGAAGGAGATGGGATCTCATTGCTAGGATTATCATCTGTAGATGTTAGTGTGAAGTATTGAGAAGGGGAAAGGAAACGTTGCCTGCCATATTCTCATTGTCTTGTATAGCTGCCGACGGAAATGCACTGAAGAGACAACAGTGGAGAAGGATGGACACTAATGATTATCACTGATCAAGAGTAGGGCTAAAAGACTGGCTACCATTCACTCCCTTGAGGTTTGGTTTAGGTGGAATTATGGCTGAAGTTACTAAGACTTATCTTATGAGGCTGGTATATTATTCACATTGATTACCTGTGTTCTCTTATCCAGTTTGTATTTTTTTTTTTTCACTATAAAAAACAAGTGTCCAGTGGAAAAATCCTTGCTACATCCATATGAGACTGACAACTTATCTTCAGTTCAAAAGCCCTTATAAAATATGTGTGTAGGTGCCAGAGAAGACTGAAACCCAGATATTTCTAAATGTAGGGTAGATAACATCATCCTCACAGTTGTGACATGGTGCCACAGCTTTATTGTGAATGAAACAGCATTAGCTATTTAGACCCAATTTTTAGTGACAATATCAAAAACAAAATATGGAAATTGATAATAGAATAAATAAGATGGGGTAGGGGGAAGAAACTATTCAAAAAAATTTTGTGAATAAAGAGAAATCAGCTGAAATACATAGCAGCATTCCAAACATTGTTTAAGCAACAAATATACAAAATCTGAGAAAAATTGGTGAACAGATAACAATAGTAGAAGCATATTAAAAGTAGAGATGGTAGCAAAGAACAATGTGCTTGCATAATCATAACTTCTTCAACCTCAGCAACCTCAGGTATGCAGAAGAAGGATATAGTTTGATTATAGTCATTGATTATAATCAAACTATGATATGATCAGAGGTCAGTCTTTGATTAAAGTAGATTACCCCCCCCCCCACACACACACAGAAGAAACAGGCTTTTAACCTTGTGGCACAGAAATATTGACCATAGAACTCATATGAGTGTACACAAACTAAATATTTGTTGGGTTAGGAACACAAGATGACAGTAACTGTATCCTCATTCACCTCTCATTCTAACTTCCTACAAAAGTGCAAGGATGAAGATAGGTAGAGACTAGCTACCTTCTAATTTCCAAATAACATTAGGGTTGAAATAGTGCACCTACTCCTTCTGAGAAATGAAAAAACAGAGAATTTATTTATAAAAACGGACATCCTGTACCAGCTGAGCTAATCTTTGGAATCTATAAACTAATAAGAGTATGAAAATATGTAGACAAGGTAATGATGTATTGAAAATTAGTAATAGAAATTTTGTACTGAAAATAGCAATACATCAGTGAGGAATAAGCAAGCAGTTTAGATAGAATGTTAATCAGAAAATAATTTGTTTTTGTTATTGCTAAGGATAAGAATCTCCTGTGCTTTTGAGATCAGGAGGCAATCATGATTTAAATTAGGACATTAATAAAATCTCAGAATTCTCCTTGAAAAGATATTCATATTTAAAACTGCTTCTCTGAATTAGATGAGTTTCACTCTCGATATTGTGGTGTGGGAAACCAGACTTGTGAGATTAATGGTATTGAATGGACTGCTGATGTATATGAAGTATTTCTGTCACTGAGTGACCACCTCTTCCTAAATATAAATTATGGTCACAAGGAATCTGAGGAGCACTGACTGAAGATAGAGATAACATTTGGCAGGAAATTAAAAATCTTGCTAATGAAAAAATATGTAGCTATCTGGTGAAAATTCTTTATAATTTTGCAGACAGGTTTAGAAACAGCAGAAATGTATTAGGTTAGGCATTTTACCTTCTATTGTGATATCCTTTACATGCAGAATTGTAAGAGTCTAAAATTGCTGAATATGTCAGTGGTTATAACCATTTGATTGCATTAAGATTTGATTTAGAAAAGCTCCTGCTGCAAAAATGAGGGACAAATATATGCTCTGTTAACTAAAGTTTTAACAACTGATTTAAATAGAATGATGAGTGGAATTTTGGTGTATATACATTGCTTGAAAAGAAGTCAGTGGACACATGGCACCATGCACCTTTCCCCCATGGGGAAAGGTGCATCGTGCCATGCAACTAGTCATGTGTTTGTAGCTGGTATAAATGGAGGAATATGATGCACCCAAGTGAGTGCAACTGTGTCTGGGTGAAATTGCTGCAAGAAGGAAAGTGGTGGAGTTTGAAAGAGACATTGTGATAGGATGCCATGTTGCAGGCCTATCTGTTGCTTTCTATACTAATCCCAGCTATACTTGTCTGATGACAGTGCTTTCCATACTTCTTCATTTGAGAACCCTTGTAGTACTCAAATGATTCAAGCTCCAGTATCTTCTATAATCAATGACTTTAACACAGATTTCACTATGCACAAGTGGGATGAAGATAAGATAGTGAATGTCAATTCTATCAAAATACAGTCCTGTCTGTCTTATTTTCCTGAAGAAGAATAAGAGCTTACGTCACTCCCTCTTACTTTTGATAATGTTCCATTCTCCATTAAAGATCAGTTTCTCTTCTTTAGTTCATCTCTCAACTAGTTTATTCTGGCATAAATATGCTACATTCATAACCTCTACAGCCTTCAAAAAACTTGGTGTTATTTTTCATTCCAAACGCTATTGCCCTCCTGCGCAAATCCTGACACTTTATAAATCTCAAATAATCGATCTTAGAATATTGTTCGACATTTGAAATCGTGTACCCAAAACGTGCATAAGAATTTTTGATTATACACTGAAGAGGTCATTCTACTGAATAGATTGCCCTTCTTTCACAGACTGCTTCCAGTTACTTTCTCACAGGCGCTCTGTTTTTTGCATTTGTACCTTTTATTTATTTTATTAAAGTGCCCTGCCCTACCGAAATGCTTTCTTCTAATCCTGTTTGAACCCATATACGATTCTACTCCAAACTTATCAAACGGACTTTCTATCTTTCCTCCTTTATTACACCGATGTGCGTTCTGTACAACAGCCATAACTGTTGCGTTATATATATAGAGAGAGAGAGAGCTCTATGCAGTCTCCTGTCAAATACATTTTTTTTTCAGCCCGTAACTTTTCCCCACTTCTGGGGTAAAGGCCTCTCCCATTGCGGGTGACCCACTCCATCGTGGGAGAGTGTTTATTCACTTGTATGAATGAAGGTGGAAGACGACCACAAAATTCCATATCTAGGTGGGATTCGCACCCACAACCTCTTGGCTGGAGAGCGGATACGGTAACCACTCTACCAACCAGGCTGGCAAACTAACATTATTATGGTGTAACCATTTTTTTTAATCAATTCAAATGTCACTTTTTTATTATCATTACAGAAAGAGTGAGTAAGTGAATAAAGTAAGAACTAATCTGCCAAATACATCTCTTACACGCTGTTGTTCTTGTCTTCTTTGTGTGGTATTAGGCTTAGTACCAGTTTCGCTCTCACGCTTTCAATTTTCCAAGCCTCCCAATTTCAGTCAGTTTCTATGATGTCTTATTAGGTCTTTTCATTTAAAAAGACCTAATAATAAAGTATATCCAGGTGTCATTATTAGAGCTTTTCAATTGAAGAGAACAAGGGTGTCGACATCTGCTGGACATATCGTGTCATTTTATCCCTTAATTCATGAAGGTTTGAAGGCAGGTCATGGTGGAATACCCATTCCTTCAACATACCCCAAACGAAGGCATCAAGTGATGTGAGATCAGGAGAACGTGAAGAGCCTCCCAGGGAAGTGGTTTGATAAATAGACCCTAGAACCACGTGATGTGTGACAGGTTTCTCTGTCCTGTTGAAATACCTTATGCACAAAATGGAATTTCTTTTGTACGACACATCCTATGCAAATCCTGGGTGAACGGAACCAAAACATTCTCGATGTAGCATTCGCTGTTCAAGGTCACGATTATACCATCCTCTTCAATGAAGTAGGGCCCATTATACTATGGCCGGAGCACCATGCGGTGATCCTTCTCGCAGTGAAAGTTTCTCTTGGACAAATTCAGGTCTCAAGAAACCTATAGGTTCGTCTGTTTACATGATCGCTTAGATGGAAATGCGCTTCGCTTGAGAATCAGACATGGCAGAACACTCCTGGTACGTCGGAACCTCTCGATTAAGGCAAATATGACACTATTGTTTGGGGCACGCTTACGGAAACGAACAAACTGCTCACAAACATGTGGTACGGAGTCGGTATAGCAAATGGCTTGGGCTCTGCCAACTCCGTATGAACGAAAATAATGATTAACAATAAACGTCTTTTCCAACGTCAACACCATTGCTACAGTTAAATGTAATGGCGTAGACTCTACGCGTGTTCTTCTATTAATATGCACGCAGTCTAACGGCATATAGTTCGCCCACCGTTTGTGGGTCTCTCCTTGGCATTTTGCCAAGAATAGTCGATTCATGCTGAAGGGGAGAAAGAAATGAAGGATGTACGAATTGGTCGCCAACATGCGAAATCACGTCCTTTCTTGTCTATCGCTGTACTAGTACTATATTATAGCTTGATTTTTGTTGTCGCTTTTTTGCATTATTTTTTATTATTAATTTGTATGATAGATCCAGTACAGTCAACAAGTTTTGTTGTTAAACGTTTCAGTTGCTATTGCAAAAGAATATTGAATAATGTGCTGACATTCTAGGTTAAAAGAATTCGTAGGGAATCAAAAGGTGAAGGTAAACTAAAATTTAAATTTCCTAAAAAAAAAACGCCAGAGAAAGAAAACCATCGAAACCATAGCATTGAATGATTTTGATGCAGACGTTATAAGAGGTCAAGAAAAGAGTGCCAACTGTTCCGAAATTGATTCCTGTGCTTAAAGAAAAAATTAATTTTACTTGGAAAAGAGAAACTTTAATGAAAATACTTCATGAAATCGGATTTTGTTTCAAAAAGTCCCAGAATAAAAGGAACCTTATCATGGAGCGAAGTGGCATTGTTTTATCTAGAACGCAGTATTTGAGAGTAATGAGACGTTTCAGGGAGGAGAAAAGACCAATTGTGTATCTAGATGAAACTTGGATTGATAGTAATTTAACTTATGGAAAATGTTGGCAGTCTAAAGAAGAATGTGGAGTGCTACAAACCGGAAATGCCTCGTGGCGCATAATAATTTTGTGTGCGGGTGGAGAAATGGTTTTTTTACCGAATTCAAACTTACTATACAAAGCCAATTCAACTACTGGAAATTACCATGGGCAAATGAATTCTACAATCTTCGAAAAGTGGGCAGAAGAAAAACGGATTCCAAACCTTCCTAAAAATGATGTTGTTATAATTGATAACGCTTCATATCACTCTATTCCAGTGTTTCTCAAACTTCAGATATTCGCAGACCCCTTCTTAAATTTTCATTATTACTAAGTACCCCTAATTAATTAATTCAAAAATAAATTAATTAAAACGAATAAATTAATTTAAAATATTAAAAAATTAAATATCTATTTTATTTGAATTTATATGTTCATGTAAACAAAAAAATATGACTTATTTTTAATAGAACAAACTTGATACTATAAGGTTTTACTTACTTGAAATAATTTATCATCAATGAGAGTGGAATTGCTTATGGTGAGATAAAATTTCAGCAAAATGTGGCTCTGTAGTTGTTTATTTCAATCTCAGATACGGTTCGACATCTATAATGCGATTCCTCTTCTTCGTCTTAATATCTACAAGGGCCGAAAATCGAACTTCACACAGATATGAACTTGGAAATAGAAAAATGAACCTTAGAGCTTTATCTGTTAATTCAGGAAATTCATTCTGTATTTGTAGCCAAAATGATGATACGTATTCTCACTGTATTTATTTTTTTAGGAAACCAGAAGCTAGTTCTAAAAGTTGTTCTTCTATTGACGATAGACCCTTTGGCATAAATTTGTTTTTATTGAAAGGGTATCTTATCCACTCAATATTAATGTCCAATTCAGGGAAATACTTTTCTAGATTCATTTGTAAGCTTTTTAAATGCTGCATGATAGTAATTTTCACATCCTCATCAATTTATTCATTTGAACTTGCGAGCGATTCATGAAGCGATGGAAACGCGTCAAATTCTCCATTACTAACCCGCTTTTGCCATAACTTCATTTTTGCCAACGTGGCGTTCACTTTATCTTGGACATGAAATATATAAATTTCCTTGCCTTGTAAAGGTAAATTAAGACTATTTAATACAGTAAATATATCTGCCAGGTATGCTAATTGACTGAGCCATTTCCAATTATGTAAATACTTTTTCAATTCAAACTTTTCATCAAGAAAAACTTGTAGTTCATTCCGAAGTTCAAATAAACGAGTAAGAATTTTTCCACGAGAAAGCCAACGAACATCGGTACGGAAAAGAAGTTGTGTATAGTTGCTTCCCATTTCTTTGCAAAGTTGAGAGAAAAGTCTGGCATTTAGAGGACTGCCTTTAATATAATTATGATTTTTACAGCTTCATCAAGAACTTTTCTTAGGTCTATAGACATCATATGTGTAGCCAAAGCCTCCCTGTGTATGCAGCAGTGTGTCGACTTTGCATTTGGTGCAACAGCTTGAATCCTTGAAACAGGCCCTTTTTTAGATCGACCATGGATTTCGCTACGTCCTTGCTTATTCCAACACAACTTTTATCAAGCTTGTTTTGATGCATAAAGGTATTTATGCTGTTGAATATTTCTTCTCCTGTTGTATGTTCTGGCAAGGGTTGGCAATATAAAAGATCGTCATGAATTTTTTTTTTTTTTCGTACCTAACGAACACTAGAAGATTTGCAAAATTTGTAATGTCGGTGGATTCATCTACCTGCAACGCATAATAACGACTCTTACGTATATTGGATAACAATGTTTGTTTTATATTTTCCGCCATTTCAGCGATTCTTCGATGACCGGTACTATTTGAAAGACAAATCCTATCAAAAGATCTTTTTGCATTATCTCCATTCATAATTTCCGCTATTATTTTTGCTGCAGGCTTGACCAAAGTTTCAACAATTGTTTCCGCTGCACCACTTTTTGCTATTAATAGCGACACGATATGAAGCTTCTAAAGCCTTCATGTTTTCACCTCCTGACACGATCGACATCACTTTTTGAGATTCTTTTAAATTTTTTAGTTTATTTTGAAAAAAATCGACAGATTTGTCCTTGCATTCATTATGTTTCGATTCAAAATGGCGATTTAAATTACATGGTTTCATGCTTTCATTTTTTTAAAGTTTCACCGCAAATTACACATAATGGAATAGGTTCATCTTCATTTCCCGTCCATGAAAATCCACATTTCAAGTAATTTATATCGTACTTACGAAGTTTTCCCATCTTCTTCCTAGTTGGTTCTTTAGAGATGTCAGACGACACACACTTATCAATTTCACTTGATCCAGATACAATATCAACATTTTCTTGTTGCTGACAGCTATTTGTATCTACTATGTTCCTCTCTTTTGTGCATTTTAAAAATCCAGTCTTTAACCAGTGATCCATACTTAAGAGTTTGAAAGCTAAAAAAAAAAAATTACCGTATTTAACGAACAGTCCTTCAACAAATGGCTAGTGAAAGCAGAACTCGAAACAGAGCAATGGTAGGCCAGTAGTGATAAAGCAGCTATGAAGACGTCGATATGATTGGTGCGATATTAACAAAAGATCTCGCTACTAATTGACAAAAGCAAGCCGACAGTTCAGTTGAAATGCTAATTCTCTTCAACCGAATTCCTTATATAATGTCTGAAACACATTCACTATATATTTCTTAGTTTTAACACGTTCACTCAAACAAAACGATATGTTGCCGGTGCACCATATGGTTTTGATTGTCTACTATACAGCATTTTGTGGGAGGGGTCATGTGATTCATTAGTTCCGTTTTTACCCAGTTGTCTCTAATTGCACTATTTGTTGAGAAACATATTACACAGTCTGCAGATGTCTCTGTACCTTATTCAGTGATACAATAGGAACGTTTTACGATCTCAAACTTAAATTTTATTCCATGCGTTAATGATGCATAGCCGAAAATTGCCACGGATCCCCTGAAGACCTTTCGCGGACCCCCGGGGATCCGCGTACCACACTTTGAGAAACACTGCTCTATTCGATTAAACAAAGTTTTAAATTGGTCTAATAAGAAGCAAGTCTTTATGGATTGGCTCTCTGCAAATAACATTTCTCATTCCCGAGATATGCAAAAAAATTGAATTGCTTAATTTGATCAAAAGAAACTCGCCCACAACTAAACTATTTAAATTCAACACGATGCCAAACAGCATATATTTCTAGCTTTGAGGCTACCACCATTACGATATTAATGCTATTGAGTATTTTTGGGCAAAAGTGAAAAGTTTCATTCGCCATCGCAACGTAACTGGGGATATTGACATGTCGAAACTTTTTAAGCTTTCAGAACAGGCGATTGAAAGTATTACAGTTCAAAACTGGGGAAAATATTGCTCTCATGTCACCTCATTGGAAAATATGTATTGGGATAGAGACGGAATTATCAAAGAATTATGCGAACCTTTGGTGATCAGTTTAAGTGAAAGTGATGGCGAATCGGACACCGATTCAGATGACACTGAAGATTAAAAGGATTTGATAATAGTATTTTTTTCCAACCTTTTTTTTTAATGGATTTGTTAAAAGAGTCACAGCAATCATAAATAATTAATCGGTTTAGGACATTAAAGTGTCTCAGTTCTCTCAGCTGTAAGTTTAGAATATCTAAGTTCATTTGAAAAAATTTCTGTTTTTCTGTACTATTAATTTTATTTTATAGAAAACTTTCTTAAAAATAAATTTAGTTAAATTTTTGTTTCATGCTATACCTTTTTTAATTTTGTTAATACTCTACGTACATTTTTCCAACTGTTATACAAGCAAAATAGTTACACTTTAAAAACAACAATGTTTGTAAAAGAAAAGCAAAATTTTCCGACCTGTAATAATAAACAAACTTTCCCAGAAGACAGATTGATTACGCTATTATCGGAATGGATTCTCCTTTTTCTGACATGCGCAGAAGTGTCGAGGGATCTGTAATCGGTGGGCGAACTATATCTCATTATGCATTGTACTGAAGAGGGCTGTCGAATTTCAGTAGTTTTTTTTTGTGTTTGTGCGTGCGTGCGTGCAATAATACGGTATGTTGGTTTCATAAGATGGTGCTACCTGCCCGTATGAGACGTCACTGCTATTGTATGATCTTACGCTAACACTCTCAATTCAATGATCTTCCTCTAATTCTTTCTCCTTTTGCTTTATAGTGTAGTTTTATTGTTATTTATTTATTTATTTATTATATTTTGTCCATTCGGCAATATTCTGTTCATGTGCTAAATCCATTTGTTTCTCTAATTATATACATGTATTTGTTCGTAAAATTGATTCTTGTTACAGTTCTGTAAAATTTTTGTTTCTTCTCCTGTATAGCTGAGAGCAGAGGGGTTGCCAAGCTTTTACCTTCCGTGCGCCAAATTTTTCACGAACGAGTTCAGATGCGCCATACAATTCTTGTACCCTTAAAAATTTCCTGTAAAAATATGTTAATATAGACCTGATATATTTATTTGTATTTACTAGAATCTACTTTTAGATTTTCTATGCATGATTTTACTTTCTCATACATGTCTGCTCTTTTTTTTCCATGAAGCGATTCAAGACTGATAAGTTCTTCAAAAACGTTAAAATTATCAATTCCTCTTATAAAAATGCTTAACTGGGCTACATCACATATGTGATTTGTCCAAAGCTAAAGAAAAAAAGTACAAGCACAGACAAGGTCTTTCACTTGCTCAGGTCATGTCTTTTATTATGTGAGAAAGTGTTTTCACAAACAATGCACAACGGTTTTCCTGACAGATTCGTTATAAATAAGAACTCATTTTCCCACTGTTCATTGAATTCACGCTTACTACCACCTTCCGTTTTTCTTTTGCACTGTAATGGGGTAAATAAAAGTAAAAAGAAGGCTTCATTTTCAAAAAAGTACAAAGCTGCAAATGTCAGTCAATTGTAAGCTGACTGACAAAAACCTGCAACGCACTGCTGTTGCTAACGCTTGGCGCCTCAGGATCAAGCAAGTCAATGTGCACGACTCAATAAAATCGCAAAAAAGAATTACTAAGTTTTAGCTTTTATTTCTACAGATCGATTTTTGGTTAATACGTTTTGCATAAATAGGCTTACTTTATTATTATTATCATCAATGGGGTCCAATGTGCCACTTCTAATCATTCAGTGCACCACTTTTGGCGCATGCCCCATAGGTTGGCCATCCCTGGTTTAGGGTAACTTGCTGTTCTTAAAAAAACCATTTCTACTAATGTTATTTTTCGTTGGTCATTTTTTTTTTTTTTATCTTTGTTTCATTTGCATATAATATAAGATGTTTAGCTAAAACATTAAATATTCTTGATTGCGTAATTCTTTGTACTAAACCTGGCTTAGGATATCATTAATCAGGTAAAAATTAGATGAATTTATTAATTTTATGTTTTGGACGACCTGTTTCTTCATTGTAGCTTATATTAAAACCAATATAATTGAAGTGGATTTATCAGTCATTTTTATCAGTATTTTTTTATCAATATTTTTAATCAGATGATTTATTAGTCATCAGAACTAATTTGCTGCTTATTGGATCCCTTCCTTTATGTGTCATAACTTTTGTTTTACCAGAAGATAATTTCATTCCATATTTGGTAACTACCTTGAAATAATTCCATACAGCTATTTTAACTTAGCTTCTGTATTATCAATTAAGATTTAAACAAAGAAACGTTAGCTCAGTAGAAGTGACGACACTCTACTGATCCGCTGGGTAATCGCAACTCTCTGCCACAACGTAACCCGCTCTTTTATGGTAAAGCAACACTGCATATGTATATACAGAGTTGCAATCCAAAAGAGATAATAATGGCGGAATAAACCATGTAATGATGTACTGCAGAAACAAATTTTAAAGTAATTATATGTAAAGAATATGTATAATATGTAAAGTAATTACCCAAAGAATGGTGAAGTAGTCTAGGTGGAAATAGACACTGAGCATGTTATAATGTGTTGTATATGAAAATAAAATATCAATGTAAAACCATTGTATATAGAAAAAATATCGTATGTATGTAACTAGCAACTTATTTCCTTAGATAAGATAATAGCATTGTATCAAATCAATATGTAACTTATGCTGTATAAAGAGAAACGACTGCTCAAAGAAATGAAAAGGACTTTAGGTGGAAATAGACTCTGAGCATGTTATAATGTTGTACATGAAAACGAAATACCAATATAAAACAATTGTATATGGAACCAAACATCGCATATATATATATGGAAATAGCAACTTACTTCTAAAGATAAGTGATAGCATTGTATCAAATCAACATGTAACTTATGCTGTATAAAGAGAAATGACTGCTCAAAATATTGTAAAAAGACTTGAGGCGGAAATATCCTCTGATTTATTTTATATATATATATATATATATATATATTATTCTGTAGATGCTTTGGATTAATAAATATTGTCTAGTAGAAGTGGAATTTGCACTCTACAGTGCTTGACCGCACGACAAATGGCGTTCGAATGTAATCGCCAACTGAGGAACTTTTTCTAAGCCTTTTCTCGATCGGTTCCAGAGTTAGTCGATCTCTGGCACGGGCTAGCGGGGATTTTTCGTCCCGTAAACCCAAGAAAATCGGCCGTCGAATCCACACTATTTTCAGACATTAAATAAATTGTGTTAGGGTTAGGGACCATCAGATGGCGGCACTTACTAGCCGCCGCCTTCACTGCGTGCCGATTAATTAGTGATAGCCTTGGGCCAGCTATCTCTGATTGGCTACCAGTGGAGATTGAACTGCCTACTCAGTCTCCAAAAGTTAGGGCTTAAAAGCGGCCTCGCCTACTCCCTATACGGGAACAAAAAAGCGTTAGCTGATTTTTTTTTTTTAAACAAAGAAACAGAACAGACCAATATAGCCTATACCCGTAATTAGCGTTATGATGATGATTTAAACAAAGATGACTATTATTAGTTCCAGCACTTGCCTACAAAAGATTTCTCTATTTATAGACTAGAGCAACCATTTGTAAGCCTTTTTCTTTCTTTCTTTTTTTTTTTTTTTTCATGCAGTTCCCGAATTAGTCGAACTTTCGCGCTAGCAAATAGGTTTCTGTATCTTAGAAATGAGAGGTTTAATTCCACATTTCAATAAAATTGATTGTAAAGCTCGCACTATTAAGGTTGGATACGACCAGATAGTAGTAGTTATCTCTCGTATTCTATTTCCTAGTACACACGCTTTTATCCATCGTGCAGTTATATTGTTGATTTTTACTTTTGCGATATTATTTTAGTATATATTTCCAATCTGCTTTTATTAATTGTGGAGATAATTTAGTTTTAAACTAATATCTCAATGGGTTTATTTCTTTTTACAAGATCAGAGACTTTTCATAATCTAAAAGTAGAAAATGAGTATTTAAGTTGAATTTGCTTTCTTTCTCAATTAACTGTATTAAATAAAGGCAAGCATAATCAGATAACTTTGGTGCCCTTAGCAATTTCGAGCTAAGGGCACCAAAACTGCCTTTTTTTTTTTTTTTTTTTTAGTGTGACAATTTCGACATTTGGTAAAGTATACTGTTACTGGCAGCGCCCTTGGCAACCTGTCCTGATGACAGCATTCCTACTCCGCTGCCTGAAACAATCGGGGAGGGGGGGGCCTTTCTAAATTCACTTTGTTAACTCTACATCTCAAGAAACTCGACCTTACAACTAGCAATATTACACACAGTAATAGTATTGTCTGTAATAGTCTATGCTGTGCTCTCTCTCTCTCTTTACACTTTCTTCAGTACTTAAAACTGAAAACAAATTCCCAAGAAGTAAAGGTGTCACCATTTAAGCCTTTATCATAAAATCAAAAATCCAAATCCTTCAATTTCATCATCATAAGTCCTTCAAGGGAAGGACCAATCTGTCGTCCTTGACTTTTCTTTCTCCCCTTTCTAGGTTGCCGTTTGTACTAAATCAGCTCTGAGTCTGATTAAATGTAGGTCGTTCTAAATGTCAAACAAGTATTCTGGCAAGTCATATTAATTATGTTTCAAGACCACTAATATATCCCTCACAATAAGCTAATTCAGTGCGAAATTCCGCGCACAATCACTATCCCTTTATTAATCAAACATACTTTATTCTTTTGTGAAAAGCGCATTCTTCATCCCTCACCCAATCTGCAATTTACCCATAAAATAATTTTCACTGAGGTTTAACCTTCACATACGTGTTGTGAGGCTAAACACATACATAATATGTATGCGTTTACATTAATATATAATATATTAAACACAATATATTAAATACTTAATATATTAAACACACACTTAATATATATAACACATACGTGTTATATAATTAAAAGAAACACACGTATTAACCACAGTGAAAATTATTTAATTGTAAATATTTCATCCTAAGTATCTTAGGACATCATCAGTACAGTAGTTTAAAACAATAATAGAAATAACAAACAGTTAGGCCGCATGATTACAATAGAATCTCATTAAACGTACGTAACGTGTTACAGAAGTAAAAAAAAAAAAATTAACACAATTTTGTATGACAATTTCCCATACTTGAGGAACAGTAAGAACGTCGTTGCAGTTTAAGTTTGTTCTGTGTAGTAGGGCTTCAGAATTTCTTTGTATAAACGTTCATGTTTATATAAAGATCTATGTAAAAGTTTAGACTTTTCCCAATGGATCCTATTGTTTGCAGTCTGGGATCATCCCGAACATGAATTACAACTGTTTCTAGATAAAATTAACCTTCTTCATCAACGCATCAACTTTACGTTAGAAAAAGAATCTCCACAAGGTATTTCCTTTTTTAGATTTACACATCCAAAGAAAAGAAGACGGGTCCATCGCCACGTCTGTCTTTCGCAAGCCTACATTCTCAGGTCGCTACATTCACAATTCTTCCGCTCATCATCCATCTCAGAAATCTGAAATTATTAAGTCACTAGTTTCAGAGCGCACAAATTCTGCTCCTCTGAAGAATCTTTAAACCAGGAATTAGAAGTAATCAAAAATACAGCCATCCTAAATTGATATAATCCTAAAACAACTGAAAAACTCATCAGTCACTTCTCCACACATCAAACTAGACAGGAAAAAATCCATAGGATTCCCATACCTTACGTCAAAGGCATCTCCGAACGTCTTTCTAAAATTATGAAGAAATACAATTTTGCCACTACTTACAAACCTATCAACCAAATTTACAACTTGTTACCTTCTCCTAAGGACAAACTCTCACCTTTGATGCTGCCTGGCGTTTATGAGATTCCATGCTCATGCAAATTGTCTTACTTTGGACAGACAGGTAGGTCTGTTCAGAAACGCATCTCGGAACATCAAGACCACATTCGTCTTTTTAAACCTCAGAAATCTGGCCGCTCTCAACAGGAATTGAAAATCCAAACCATAGGATCCATTGGGAAAAGTCTAAACTTTTACATAGATCTTTATATAAACATGAACGTTTATGCAAAGAAAGTTCTGAAGCCCTACTACACAGACTAAACTTAAACCGCAACGACGTTCTTACTATTCCTAAAGTATGGGAAATTGTCATACAAAATTTGTGTTAAATAATTATTTATTTATTTATTTATTTTTTGTAACACGTTACGCACATTTAATGAGATTCTATTGTAATCATGCGCCCTAGCTATATGTTATTCCTATTATTGTTTTAAACTACTGTACTGATGATGTCCTAAGATACTTAGGATGAAATGTTTACAAATAAATAATTTTCACTGTGGTTAATACGTGTGTTTCTTTTAATTATGATCGCACCACAGGTTTCGTTATTTAAAAAAGTTTTATTCCTTCACGGGGAAATGACAGCGCAGAAGACAAACTTACTAGGAAAACTCCAATTAAAACTGGGTAAGCTACGAGCTAGAGTCTCTTTTTTAAAAAAGTGCAGACGCAGTAATCTCATTCCATCCTTTACAAAACTGAAGGAAACCATCAAATCTCCAGGTGCCCATAAAATCTATCAAAAAGCAAGTTATTCCTTACTACTCAATCAGTTACGAGTTTCTAAGCATGAATTAGCAACAAACAATTTAAATATTACAGAACTAGAAACAGACTTGTGAAATACGTTAAATCAAGAATTTTCTACAATTATAACTGTCTCAAAGAATTCAGGAAAAAAAAGCTTTTTGATAAAAGCAATAGTGCTCTACATAATAAATACCTTAATCTATTAAATCGATCGAAAAAGATCACTAACAAATTACCAACTGAAAAATGGGTAGTCAATTTATCTAACCGTCCACTAACAAAAGATGAATTAAATGTTCTAGCAAGAGACCATAAATTTGCGATTTCACCAAAATGTTTCCCACATTTAGACTTCATACATAATATAGAAAGAAACGTCAACCATCTCTCCAGTATTAAAGCCAACAGACTTCGATTTGAAGTATCCAAAGTATTATACAATGCCAAACCTTCAGAATTAAATATCCCACCATCAGAATTGAAAGCTATTATTTCCTTAAAACGTAATAAAAACATAATCATTACTAGAGCTGATAAAGGAAATACCACTGTGGTTTTTGATACAAACTCATATGACCGAAAAATGAATTTACTTCTTCGAGATCGTAATACTTATGCCAAATTGGATTATGATCCTAAAAAATGTCAACTCAGAAAATTAAATAAGCTACTTAATGAAACTTTCTCCTTAGATGAAAAAACAATCAAAAAACTTAAGACATACCATATAAGACCTCCTAGAATTTATGGCTTACCTAAGTTACACAAAACTAATGTTCCACTTAGACCCGTCGTAGACTGTATCAGCAGTCCAACCTAAAAGTTATCAAGATTCTTATCTAACCTTCTCTGCCCTCACATAGGCCACTCAGTCTCTTCAATCAAAAATTCTACTGAGTTTCACACAAAAAGTAAAGACATTCAACTATCAAAAACTGACTTGTTAATCAGCTTCGACATTGTCTCCCTCTTCACAAACATTCCCCATAAAGAAACAATAGAATTAATAACTCAAAAATTTCCTTCTGATATAGTTGAATTGTTCAAGTTTGTTTTGCATCAGGTTACTTCACCTGGAAAGGTCAAATTTACAAGCAAGAAGAAGGAACAGCAATGGGATCTCCTTTATCCCAAAACCTAGCAAACTTGTTTCTAGAACACCTTGAGGAAAAAATATTCGCTTTTGAACCCAAACCAAAAATTTGGTTAAGATATGTCGACGACGTATTTGCAGTCTGGGATCATCTCGAACATGAATTACAACTGTTTCTAGATAAAATTAATATTCTTCATCAACGCATCAACTTTACATTAGAAAAAGAATCTCCACAAGGTATCTCCTTTTTGGATTTACACATCCAAAGAAAAGAAGACGGTTCCATCGCCACATCTGTCTTTCGCAAGCCTACATTCTTAGGTCGCTACATTCTCAATTCTTCTGCTCATCATTCATCTCAGAAATCTGGAATTATTAAGTCACTAGTTTCCAGAGCACACAAATCCTGCTCCTCTGAAGAATCTTTAAACCAGGAATTAGAAGTAATCAAAAATACAGCCATCCTAAATAGATATAATCCTAAAACAACTCAAAAAATCATCAGTCACTTTCCCACACATCAAACTAGACAAGAAGTTCATAGGATTCCAGTACCTTACGTCAAAGGCATCTCCGAACGTCTTTCTAAAATTATGAAGAAATACAATTTTGCCACTGCTTACAAACCTATCAACCAAATTTACAACTTGTTACCTTCTCCTAAGGACAAAATCTCACCTTTGATGCTGCCTGGCGTTTATGAGAATCCATGCTCATGCAAATTGTCTTACTTTGGACAGACAGGTAGGTCTGTTCAGAAACGCATCTCGGAACATCAAGACCACATTCGTCTTTTTAAACCTCAGAAATCTGGCCGCTCTCAACAGGAATTGAAAATCCAAACCATAGGATCCATTGGGAAAAGTCTAAACTTTTACATAGATCTTTATATAAACATGAACGTTTATGCAAAGAAAGTTCTGAAGCCCTACTACACAGACTAAACTTAAACCGCAACGACGTTCTTACTATTCCTAAAGTATGGGAAATTGTCATACAAAATTTGTGTTAAATAATTATTTATTTATTTATTTATTTTTTGTAACACGTTACGCACATTTAATGAGATTCTATTGTAATCATGCGCCCTAGCTATATGTTATTCCTATTATTGTTTTAAACTACTGTACTGATGATGTCCTAAGATACTTAGGATGAAATGTTTACAAATAAATAATTTTCACTGTGGTTAATACGTGTGTTTCTTTTAATTATGATCGCACCACAGGTTTCGTTATTTAAAAAAGTTTTATTCCTTCACGGGGAAATGACAGCGCAGAAGACAAACTTACTAGGAAAACTCCAATTAAAACTGGGTAAGCTACGAGCTAGAGTCTCTTTTTTAAAAAAGTGCAGACGCAGTAATCTCATTCCATCCTTTACAAAACTGAAGGAAACCATCAAATCTCCAGGTGCCCATAAAATCTATCAAAAAGCAAGTTATTCCTTACTACTCAATCAGTTACGAGTTTCTAAGCATGAATTAGCAACAAACAATTTAAATATTACAGAACTAGAAACAGACTTGTGAAATACGTTAAATCAAGAATTTTCTACAATTATAACTGTCTCAAAGAATTCAGGAAAAAAAAGCTTTTTGATAAAAGCAATAGTGCTCTACATAATAAATACCTTAATCTATTAAATCGATCGAAAAAGATCACTAACAAATTACCAACTGAAAAATGGGTAGTCAATTTATCTAACCGTCCACTAACAAAAGATGAATTAAATGTTCTAGCAAGAGACCATAAATTTGCGATTTCACCAAAATGTTTCCCACATTTAGACTTCATACATAATATAGAAAGAAACGTCAACCATCTCTCCAGTATTAAAGCCAACAGACTTCGATTTGAAGTATCCAAAGTATTATACAATGCCAAACCTTCAGAATTAAATATCCCACCATCAGAATTGAAAGCTATTATTTCCTTAAAACGTAATAAAAACATAATCATTACTAGAGCTGATAAAGGAAATACCACTGTGGTTTTTGATACAAACTCATATGACCGAAAAATGAATTTACTTCTTCGAGATCGTAATACTTATGCCAAATTGGATTATGATCCTAAAAAATGTCAACTCAGAAAATTAAATAAGCTACTTAATGAAACTTTCTCCTTAGATGAAAAAACAATCAAAAAACTTAAGACATACCATATAAGACCTCCTAGAATTTATGGCTTACCTAAGTTACACAAAACTAATGTTCCACTTAGACCCGTCGTAGACTGTATCAGCAGTCCAACCTAAAAGTTATCAAGATTCTTATCTAACCTTCTCTGCCCTCACATAGGCCACTCAGTCTCTTCAATCAAAAATTCTACTGAGTTTCACACAAAAAGTAAAGACATTCAACTATCAAAAACTGACTTGTTAATCAGCTTCGACATTGTCTCCCTCTTCACAAACATTCCCCATAAAGAAACAATAGAATTAATAACTCAAAAATTTCCTTCTGATATAGTTGAATTGTTCAAGTTTGTTTTGCATCAGGTTACTTCACCTGGAAAGGTCAAATTTACAAGCAAGAAGAAGGAACAGCAATGGGATCTCCTTTATCCCAAAACCTAGCAAACTTGTTTCTAGAACACCTTGAGGAAAAAATATTCGCTTTTGAACCCAAACCAAAAATTTGGTTAAGATATGTCGACGACGTATTTGCAGTCTGGGATCATCTCGAACATGAATTACAACTGTTTCTAGATAAAATTAATATTCTTCATCAACGCATCAACTTTACATTAGAAAAAGAATCTCCACAAGGTATCTCCTTTTTGGATTTACACATCCAAAGAAAAGAAGACGGTTCCATCGCCACATCTGTCTTTCGCAAGCCTACATTCTTAGGTCGCTACATTCTCAATTCTTCTGCTCATCATTCATCTCAGAAATCTGGAATTATTAAGTCACTAGTTTCCAGAGCACACAAATCCTGCTCCTCTGAAGAATCTTTAAACCAGGAATTAGAAGTAATCAAAAATACAGCCATCCTAAATAGATATAATCCTAAAACAACTCAAAAAATCATCAGTCACTTTCCCACACATCAAACTAGACAAGAAGTTCATAGGATTCCAGTACCTTACGTCAAAGGCATCTCCGAACGTCTTTCTAAAATTATGAAGAAATACAATTTTGCCACTGCTTACAAACCTATCAACCAAATTTACAACTTGTTACCTTCTCCTAAGGACAAAATCTCACCTTTGATGTTGCCTGGCGTTTATGAGATTCCATGCTCATGCAAATTGTCTTACTTTGGACAGACAGGTAGGTCTGTTCAGAAACACATCTCGGAACATCAAGACCACATTCGTCTTTTTAAACCTCAGAAATCTGGCCTCTCTCAACACGGAATTGAAAATCCAAACCATAGGATCCATTGGGAAAAGTCTAAACTTTTACATAGATCTTTATATAAATATGAACGTTTATACAAAGAAAGTTCTGAAGCCCTACTACACAGACCAAACTTAAACTGCAACGAAGTTCTTACTATTCCTAAAATATGGGAAATTGTCATACAAAATTGTGTTAAATAATTTTTTTTTTTTAAACTTCTGTAACACGTTACGCACGTTTAATAAGATTCTGTTGTAATCATGCGCCCTAACTCTTATGTTAATCCTATTATTGTTTTAAACTACTGTACTGATGATGTCCTAAAGATACTTATAGGATGAAATATTTACAAATAAATAATTTTCACTGTGGTTAATACGTGTGTTTCTTTTAATTATGATCGCACCACAGGTTTCGTTATTTTAAAAAAAAAATACGTGTTATATATGTTAAGCTAGTATCAACTAGGTCGAACTGCAGTAGTAGCAAATACTGCCTCAGAGGGTATCATTGTTGATATGCAAATAGGCGTCACCTCGTCTAAGTCATGAATCAGATGTTAACTGACAGGATTTCATACTGGATTTCGCATCTGTGTTAAAGGTGAAATCCCTTTGATTTTAATATACGTCTGGTATTAATGAAGGGGATTTCCCTGCCCCCACTTCCCCGCATGCAAGGTTTGCGAAGCCGCGTTGCATTTCTGTATTACCTAATTACTTATGATATTGATGAAATGAGAAATATCTTTCCTTTCCACTATGAAAAAAAAAAAAATACAATCTTTAATTCTAACTCTGATTATGATTTCTCACTTGGTGTATAAACGCAGCTCTTAAAGCAAGTTTTAAATTATATAGACTAAGCTTTAAATAACTGAAATGTTAATAAAAAAAATTTCAATCGAAACGAGCAGATTTCTAAAGTAACTTGTGGAAATTAATGTTGTTTTAATGCGTCTGTTTTTCTCTATATTATAAAATCGTAGGAGATCGAGTGTTACTTGTAGGTGGTACCACATGTACGCACCGCACGAGAGCAAAGCTGTGAATTAGGAAATTGCATTGGAAGAGTGAGACAAGATATAGAGTAATCCAGCTCCACCTAATAAAGGTCGAAACCGGTCAGGACAGCAGCCCTCATATAATGCATAGCATTATGCACCTTCCGAAAGGAAGTGTGCAAGTAGCCTAGTCGTAAGGATACTTCACGCGCAAAATTTGTTTGCCTATACTGGATAAAGAACAAAAAGAATATAATTTCTTATCAAGTTTAATTGAACATACTTGCGTGAACAGGAAGTAAACTCTCCTAATATATAATGATATACAATCTGATATATAAATCATATATGATATTGTGTCATCCTAAATATATCACATGTAAAAATTTATAATTGCAAATGCTGAAACAAAAGTCATATTTACATTCTTTCTTTAGAAATCGGCATGTTCATCATTCACTAGCAATAGGAGGTCCAACATGTTTATTTTACAAATCAGCGAAATTCACATACGATATCAAATGTTACAGCGACAACTATCCATTCTCTATAAATTATGACTTGTGAAGGAAGAAAAGTTGACCTCGCTGTAAAACAAATGCTTCAATTAAAGGAAACTTTTGAAAAGCAGGGATGAGAGGAATCTGCATCAAAGCTTGCAGAGAAATACACAGAATAAGGACCGTAGATCTTAGTAATAGTAACTCCTAATGGAGGAGGGCATAGAAGACATCTTAACGGGACATCTAGAGGATCTCAAGCACCTAAAAACCTTTACATCTGAAACTGATTGTATACTACATATAAACATCAGAAGTCTAAGATAAAATCTGGATAAGTTTCTAGTCATGCTGTCTGAGATTCGGCCAAAGAGGAAGAGATAAGCTTGTTTGCTCTTCCTGGGTACCTCATATAATTTTAGAGCATATAACAAATCGGGTGGTATTTTAATTTTCGCAAAGGATACGTCTAGAAATCTAAGTAGGTATAACTTGCATATGAGTACTTGCGAATACACAATAAGGATAATAAGGATAATACTTATCATAAATCTACACAATAAGGATAATACTTTTTTTCATTGATGTTAATATGCAGATCATATCATTCTTTTAAGAGGAGAACTGAAAAATGTCAAAAGTGATAAGTGATACAGTTTATTACCTAACGGATGCAAACATAGACTTGTTTAAAAGTTTAAAAATACTACAGAAATGGACGAATACCTAAACTTAATGTTCAATCTGGACTTCAAACAGTATGCCTTCCAACCAACTAGGAAAATGGGAGATGACAGTTCGTGTCTTATTGATTATGTTTTCAAGTAACGAAACTGGAATATGCTAATACCACATAACAGATTATTTCCACTAATATTCAAAATAAAATCCATTATAGAAGTGAAGGATGAAATCAATAAAAACAACGATGTAACTGCAGAAAACAAAGAGCAATTGATTACATAAAATATGACAAATATATCAGGAGTCTGAAAATCAGTTATTACTTAATGAACAACGTCAATAAGCTCTATAGGGGAGTTGATTTCAAAGATCACTCTGTCAAAAAAAAAAAAAAAAACGTCCTTGGAAATAAAGATCTCAACGAACAAAAAAAACATGGATAACTAAAGACTTAATAAAACAAAAAAGAAATGCTATAATAAAATATTAAAAGTATCTCTGATATGCACAAATTGAAACATAATATAAATCACATAACAAGCTTGAGAAGAACGAAATAAAAAAAAAAAAAGGGAGTATTCTCCCATACTGAATACAAGAATTGTGACAACTATCCAAGAAAACAATAGAGATGCTTGGATTCACTTCTGGGTAAGCAGGGTAATCAGAAAATATTCCCCACTTACACTAATATGAAAACTATCGTAAACGAAATGAACATATTCTTGATAAACAGTGGTGCCTATATAACAAATAATGAAATGGATGGCTCTCAAACCTAAATAGATGGATGTACAGGAGGTATAAACTCCATGTTCCTGTCAAATCTCGGAATATGAACTACGACTAAACCAACAAAACTGCAGGATATGATGGAGTAACTGTAAGAATGATCCACACTTTTACAAAATACCAGCCAGTATTTTTTCCTTCATATAATAATAAAAAAAATCCTTCTGAACTGGTGAACTCATAAAAGACCACAAAAAAGGCAAATCGTTCTACTACTCATCTATAAAATAAAACTTAAAAAAAGAGTTCAACAGTAATGCAAACTACAGACCAGTGATGGCTGGTGAAAATTTTAAGTGGGGGCTGCATATACAAAAAATATTTTTTCCCCCTAATCAGTAACCAATTTATTAATAAATAAATTTACACATTAAAAAATTGCTTCATTAAAAATATTTCACTCTCACCATGAACAAACACCAATAATAAAAGTTTCGTATCTCACAGAAATAAAGCGGGCATACATACAATTTATCTGTAAGCGACACTGCCCAAACGAGAAGTGTCGGAATCACTTGTAATGTGCAATGACAAGCGTAAACGAATATCAGCGAGTCCAGCTGCAATTGGCGCGATAATTCTCACACTGCGTTAGATCGCAGTGCATTTGTTTCGTGTAACGATAATTGAAAAAATATAATTCTTTTCATATTTTCAACAGTGACACTCGTCATAATTCAGCCTTGTATCTATAATAAATAAATAATTATATGTCATTTTAACAGAATAAAATAAGATTTACAAAAAACAGTTCACCACGAATACGCATCAGAAATAACGCGCTAGCATACGATACACTGCCCAAACGAGCAGTGTCAGAATCACTTGTAACGTGCAATCACAAGCGCAAACGAATATCGGCGAGTCTAGCTGCAATTGGCCGAATGTGATAATTCTGACACTGCGATAGATCGCAGTGCATTTGTATTGTAATATAAAGCATTAATCGAACAATTCCAATTATTAACTATTCAATCAATGTCAAAACATAAGCTGTAACCTTTAACATGTTGTAAGCATTGTTATTATTTATAAACACAAACAAAATTTAATTTTCTCATTTTTTCCTTGGGGATGCTGCAGTGTCGCAGTGCTTATGTACGAGCCGCCACTGCTACAGGCTAATCTCAACTTTACCCTACAAAATCCTTCAACTCGCAATGAAAAAGAAACTTATTAATTTTCCAAATTCAATGAATTTCTTCAGTAAGAATCGGTACAAATTCCAGGAAGAATGGAACACCATTGCTAGAATTTTCTGAATTCTTATTTGTATATGAGCATTAGCAACAGTAAAAAAGAAAAAAAAAATATTTTCGTAGACGTATAGAAGGCATTTGACTTTATCGATAATACCATATTATTAATTTAACAATAGTAAAAATATAAAATACTGAACATATAGGAATTACGGTTAAATGTAACCTATTGTTTCCCTCTTATTCAGAAAACAGGTTGCAAGCAGTTCAAATAAATGGACGAATAACAATTCCTCAAAACTGGTGTTCCTCGAAACTCAGTTCTGGGACTCATCTTATTTCTGATCTGCATAAACGACATCTGTTCATTGGAACTGACGGGGAACTTCATCAGCTATTCTGACGATACAGCAATTAGTTTCTCCCAGAGCGGTATGTCAAAGCGTAACATGGAAACTGGTGCCTTAAGAAGTTTGGAGTATACCTAAATGGATCTTGGACGGATCACATTCATCCATTAAATTCATATTGTAACATTTCTGTAGTTAGTTAATGTTAAACACGTTCGACTACTCTCTCTGGAGAATAAAAGGTGTTAGCAAATTTATTTATTTTATTTTTAATAAGAATGCATAACATATATGACTAGCAGATAAGAAGAAACTTTCTTGAAATATTTTTTGTTCACCACAGGAGCCCTTCGTTCGTAAGAACAAAACTTAATGCTTGATTATCCCATGATTTCGTTTTGTTTTCATTCATTCTCTCTTTCCCTTTTGTATATGAAATAAACAGAAAGAAGAGTGGATAACAGTGTCTTGCACCTCCTCTGTTCATTTGCTAGATCATGCACAATACCGAAGCATAATACTTCTGGAATATCGACTTCTACCTGACCCGTGATCTTCAAACCGGTGATATTTTGAAAAACTTCAAATGCCAGTGGCATTCATTACTGTCTTCTTTCTTCAATGATAATTTTGACAGTATCCATATCAATGATCAAGATGAGATTTCTCGTCTTGGAGCAACTTTAGCTTCCGATATTTCTGGACATTTCTACATATTATTATTATTATTGTTATTACGGGATACTCCAAGGAGTCCTTAGACTCATCGAGGAAGGCCCTAACATGATGTCAAGAACAACTATTCAACATTCACACAGTATCTATCATACTTTGCCTTGAACTCATTCACAGTTGTGGCACTCAAAACAGACTCTGGCAGCTTATTCCACTCATTCACCACTCTCCAAGTAAAAAACCTAGTTCCAACACCCTTGCTAATTACACTCTTGCCTATTTCCATGGATGACCCCTAGTTCTCCCACCACCACCAGTCGTGTTCTCAAAAATATCCTCTGAATTAATCTTATAGAAACCCTTCAGTAATTTGAATGTCTCAATCATATCACCCCTATTCCGCCTATCAACCAATTTCTGTAACCCACAAATCTTCAACCTTCTCATAAGGTTCATTTCATAGACTTGCAATCATCTTGGTCACTCGCCTCTGGATCCTCTCCAACTCGTCCCCATCAAGAAGAAACCCTCGCGCCAAAATCTGGGCAGAGTAGTCAAGATGGGGTCTTATCAAGGCTCGATACAGAGGTACCATAACTTGCTTGTCTCTGCTCGTCAAATAATTCTTCAATAACCAAGTGATTTGATGAGCTGATTTAGCCACTTTTGCAATGTGCCCCCTAGTTAAGTGTGAACATAGTAGTCGAGATGGGATCTTATCAGGGGTCGATGCAGAGGAACAATAACTTGCTTGTCTCTGCTTGTCAAAGTATTCTTCAGTAACCAAGTGATTTGATGAGCTGATTTAGCCACTTTTGCAATGTTCCCCCTAAACTTCAATTCCCTATCCACCAACACTCCCAAATCCCTGGCCTCGTCAATCTTCTGGAGTACAGTTCCACCAATGTGGTATACTGCTGCTAATCTTTTCATCCCAAAATGCATAACCTTACATTTTGCCACATTGAATTGACATCCATTCTCCTTAGCTCAGTCCTCCAATCTATCCAAATCATCCTGCAAAATTTTGACATCATGTGCATTAACTATTGCTCTACCCAACTTTGCATTATTAGCAAACAAATGAACATATTCTCTGAGATTCATTTCTATATCGTTAATGCACAAATTAAATAGTAGTGGTCCAAGAACAGAATCCTGCCGCACACTACTAGTCACAGGCCTCTACTCCTGAATAAACTACTCTCTGATATCTCTCCATCAACCACCCTCCTATCCATCTCACCAATCCCATATCCATCCCCATATGCTGCAGTTTACTGATTAGAATTTACAGTGATACTGCTGGACCTTGCTGGGTCTTAGCAAGGTCCAGCAGTATCACTGTAAACCCATTACCCTTATCCAGTTCAGCCGTCACTGTGTTATAAAACGTTAGTACGTAATTGAGGCATGATTTACCCTTCACAAAACTATGCTGTCCACCATACAGTATCTGATTTTCATCTATCCATTCCTGTGTTTTTCTCTTGACTCCTTTCTCCAAGACCTTGACAACGACTCCTGATATGCTGATCGGTCGGTAATTTGCAACAGCAGTCTTGGAACCTCTTTATGCAGTGACACTATTTTCCCCTCTTTCCACCCCCTCGGGACTAACCCAGATCCGAGACTGAAATTAAACAAAATGGTGAAGGGTACTGACAATTCTTTAGCCGCTTCACGTACGACCCGAGCTGGTATACCATCCAATCATACAGATGTATTCACATTATGGTTTTGTAATAGACTATTCACTCCACTTCATTCACCACAATTCCCGTATAAGCTATTGGTTCCTTCATTCCTTCAGTATCATCACCTGGATGATATACTCTTGCAAAGTTCTCGCTCAGTAATTCCACTGTATCAACTGATTCGGTTACCTCCCTACTATCGGCATTCCTTAAAATCATTCTGCTGTATACATTTCTTCTTTTACTTGCAGGATATTGAAAAAACTGTTTGGGATTCTCTTTAGCTTGCGTGGCTAATTCCCTTTCATAATCCTCTTTTGCTTTTCTGACCATACTCGTTACCCTTCTGGCCTGCGCTTTATACCGTTCGTGTGCCTGCAGGTCACCTTTCTCCTTAAATTCCCTCCACACTTGTTTCTTTTTTTGCAGCTCAAGCTTAATGGTGTTATTCATCCATTTAACCCCTACTTGATTTACTATTTGGACTCTAGGTATACAGTCAGTCATTACCTCCTGCAAACGCTCCTTAACCACCTCCCATGCACTATCAACATCCAGCCCTTGCAGTTTTACATGCCATAGCACTGAACCAAGCAATCTCCTAAGCTTTTCATACTTACCAGCCCGGTAATTTCACATGTACTCTGTCTTAATTGAAAATTCCACACATTTAGACACCTCCCAGATCAAGGCCTTATGATCACTCTCACCAATTGGTGGCAACGTGGTCATATTGATTACAGTCAAATTCTTAGATGCAGTTACTAGGTCAAGCGCTCTCGAACTCCTAGTGTTTTACATTACATGCTGTCTCAGATAGTCATCCCTTAATAACTGCATAAAATCTAATTCCTCCCTCCCATGTGTCCTCTCCTCCTTCCAATCAATGTTACCATAGTTGAAATCTCCCATAATAATTACCCTCCTTCCACTCATTTCTTCTATTTGCTTATGCATACTATCTCCATCATCTATTCCATCACCTGGTCTGTAGCAGCACCTAACTGTATATTTTGTTCTGCTAGTCTCAATTTCACATCAAATAGCCTCAAATGTGCTCTATCCTGCAGTTCAACTTCTATTCTCCTTGACTGCAGCTCATCAGCTATCATCAATAACACTCCTCCCCCCATTTTATTCTCCCTGTCACTCCTGAACACACTATACCCCTCACATTCAATCCCACTAGCTATATCAGCTTCTGTCAGCCATGTTTCACTAATGCCCATAACCTGTGGCCAGGAAGAGCCAACCAAGGCCAAAAATTCTTCCTTCTTGTCCCTAATACTCCTGGCATTGGTATACATGAAATGCAGAAGCCCGTTAGTCTCACACCTATCTTGATGCCTTATACTAACTATCCCACATTCTGACTTGTTGTCATTCGTACTGGCTCGGACATATTATACACATTCTTACACTCAACTGCCTCCCTGATGTCTACATATCCACTCCAGTTTCCCTGATTCTGTACACCCACTTTCACTTCATTCAACAACACTTTTTCCAGTCTCCGCACACCAAATCCATTCAGATGCAAACCATCCATCTTGTATAAATCCTTTCGCCCATCATACTCACTCCATACACGTCCACAAACTTCACACCACTCTTCCTGCATAACCTGCGCATAGAGTCATTTGCAATTATGGCCCTCCTTCTCAACTCTTTTCTGTCAGACTCACTATCTTAACTCTCTCACTATTTTCTTTTGTTACCTCTATATATTAAAACTAGTATTGCCTTATTCAGCATACAAGAAATTAGTTGTTGTTTTTTCTCATTCCATGTGTTACTTTATCTCTAGCAACGTAAAATTCTCTACAAATCAAAAATTCCTCCAATTCATGAATGCTATTCTCACATTTCGAGTGGTACTCCTATGGGCTTCATAAGAATATTTGACCCAGTACGCAAGAGAGCAGTTCAATTCGCTATACTTTCTCTCATACGGACGTTCCCTTTCTGCTGCTTACATTTTTTACAGATATTTCTCAGGCGCATGGTCATCAGAATTGGCACCAATAATTTTCTCACCTCACCTCAGTGCAGTGGCAATTCTAAACCCTCTCCTTCATAGTTCAACTCCACATTCACAGCATAATTTCCTCCCCTTTTCCTCTTAGTTTATTTGTTCTGCTTCTGTCCTTTGAACAGTGTCCTTCTCATGCATTTCTCGGAATGTAATCTGCAGGTCTTCAGATACAATGTTATCAAGTTTCTCTTTTCTTCTGAATTTTATGTCCGTCCATGATGCTAATGTAATATAGATTGAATGACCACTGGCTTGGTCATTGCCAGTGGTCATTCAATTCAAGTATAGCCTGCCCCTCCTCTCTCTCTCTCTCTCTCTCTCTCTCTCTCACACACACACACACACACACACAGAGAGAGAGAGAGAGAGAGAGAGAGAGAGAATATCTTTAAATGGTAAATCATTATTATTATTACCATTATTATTATTATTACGATACTTCTATGGAGTTCCAAAGGCTCATCGCGAGAGAGCACTCTACATCATATAACCTACCTTCAACACTATTTTAATCTTTTCATTTATATTCTACAGAATCTACCATCTATACACTACGCCATCTACTTCCCATAAGTAGCATTTTTGTTTAAGTGAATATTCTATTTGCCTGCATGAAGTTAATCGTTAGTGTGTAATCAGTACTCTGCTTATATGAATCTTTTAAAATGTTTCATGTTTGATGTCTAGAGCAGCGGTCCCTTTTATGTAATCCTACCCCGTCACGACGATGTATTGCACGATAATAATTTGCTTTAACTTTATGTTGTTTTATGAGTGGGATTTCCATAAAAAACCTGGGGAAAAAAAGAAGAAAATTGATTCTCTAGTAAATAGATCTTGTAAAGGACATAAGAGAGGTATATCCGTAAAGTGAATGCCATAGCCAATGATTATAGCTGAAGTTTTAATGAATTATCGACAAAAAAACTGTGAGATGCATTGCCCTGAATTGATTCGAGAAATGATACTGACGATTAACAATTGCTAATTGTTTCCTAAGAGTAAAATTTTCAAAATGAAAAATGTTATTACCAGTGACCTTATTTTGAGTAACTACAATATGATACGCTTGAATACTCTTGTGGAAGTATTAGCTGATGTTGCAGTTTTAGGATTACGCCTAGCAGAGGTGGACAAGTGGAACATTTTCACAACAACAACCTAAAAAAAAAAGTGCAGATTTACAAAAAATGGAATTAGGAAATGGACCGATTTTCAACACAGTGATTAAAATGGCACCGATTTAGGAAAACGATTTATGAGTTTTTATAAATTGTAAGTTTTTCTAAATAAACATAATTTAAAAATTCATATCAATAATTTTAAAAAGCGTCAGTTTAATAACTTTAAAAAAAATGAGCAAATTTTGAAAGAAACAAGTTAATATAAAAATATTCACTGAATTATCTTTCACTTATTCAGAAAATTGGATCTTAAAAGTAATGAGACAAATGTATTCATAATGTTCAGCTGCCTGTTATTCACGTTCACCTGAAAGGCTCTTATAAATGTTCTTCGCGCACTAGATATGATTATGTAAGTTATTATTATAACAAACCTCCGTATCACACAAAACGCAATGCTGGAGCTCATCGTGACTACCACATTACTTGTCTCCTTTTGCTACTCACTCCTACTTGCCATATCTCTATGATAAGTACAAGTAAGGCGTTCAGTTTTGATACATAAGGTTAATATAAAATCAATTATTTAATACAAAATAAATATAAATTAACCGTATTCAAAGAAATATAAACGATAAGTGATACAAAACTGAGGTGCGCTAAGATAATACAAAGGTAATAAAAGAAAAACACTGAAATTGGATATTCCGAATAAGTATTTTTCTGAATTTTGTGATTTAAATGAAAGTTCAAGAATCGATTGTACGACCGTGTGAATTTTCATTAAACTGGTTCATTTAAACAAGTGTTTGATGGTACCCCTATTAACTGATTGTATACAGCGAGTTGTGTAAAAGCGTAAGAGCTTTCGCTGAGAATGAAGAGACCTCAGATAAGCCTCTTTCAAGCAAATTTGATTTTGGAGGTAGATGTGAATTAGTCATGACAATTAAGGGCCAAAATTAACTTAAAAATATTGCTTGAAACTATTAAATTCACAAGTTTCACTTTAAGCAGATGCTAAAAATCGATTGTTTTCATTATATTCAAACTAAACTATCAAGGTTCTTTTAATGTTAAGTAAAACATCACATATTTAACTTAAAGATCAAAAATAGAAAGAAACCTAACATATATATTATACTTTACTTCACTTGAATGGACGAAGGTCATGCCGCTGTTTGACATATTAAATAATAATAATAATAAAAAAAATCCTCTAGTTCAGCATTCATTTTAAATATGATGAACGCCATCATGCTTTCCTAGACATTATATCATGCTTTAAGCTCACCCTCAAAATAACGTAAGCTATAAAGCGTAGCACGATCTAAGTAAGCAGTAATTTCGAAAACCCATTTTATGCCGTACTGACCACATAACGATTACAGCGGGCAGAACACTGCATTTACATAATATTTAATATTATTTCATGACAAAGTAAGATGGAATATTTTTCAAATTGTCGTTTCCGAGGTAATAACAGAAGGAGTAACTATCTGCAGAGAAATGGATAAAGTCAATCTGCGAAACTAATAGCAAAAATAGTTTCAAAATAAGGTATCATTAAGAAGAACATTGATTAAAATATCATTATATCAAATGATATTAATTAGATTTGTAACAAACAGTTAATAACTTGCTATTTTTACAACTATACTGACGTCTGCAAGACAGCTCGTTAAGGAAAGTGGCAAATAAGCGTCTAGGTGCCCGACTTCATGCTCCGATTCTTTTTATTCATCCGAGCATTTCCTAGAAACCGCTGTACGCTTGGCTAACCCTTTTTCACCAAAGGGGAAAGGAAAGGAAAGAGATCCACACTAAATGGAAAGCAATTCTGTTTCTTCAAATGAATTCGATAGGGATCTACTTAATCACCATTGAGGTGTGTGTTATTTCTAACACTTCTCACCAAGTGCGTTTACTGTTGTATTAATGTCGGAACACAGTTTCAATCGTCGGTAGTACGCGAAGATTCCAATACCATTACTTTTCAAACAACCTGAAACCATCTCGTTAAAATACATTAATGAATAAATCACCTTCAGAAAAAAAAAAAAAGCATTTGTTAGTTTAATCATTGCACAGTTCAAGGACTCCTCATTGATATCTTCATTATTGGATATCCTTTTATCTTTAATTAATTATAAATACTTAAATATAACTTCAGCGAAGTCCCTTTGTTCACGTACAATATATCATAAGTCACTCACTAGATAATAAGCACCATTTCTGTCTGCTTTATGAAGAAAGACAACCATTATTTATTTGTTTGATTAATTATCCCCCCACCCCCAATAGTTTTCTCTGACAATATTCTTTACGTTGTTATTTGCAGTTTAGATTTTATTAAATATCTTCTGCACACACAATAACAATAAATAAGAAAATAAACCAAATGTCGTTCGTGATCGTTACCATAATGGCGTAAAGCTGTTCCTGGTGTATGTCGAAATGAGGTCATTTCATCATTGAGTCACACCCGCAGTCTCCATGGCATTCACACGTGAATAAACTTTCTCCGAAATATTAGAAAGGAATGAGCAATAATGGCCAGTGTTTTGTATACTTTACTACTATCGAGTTTTGTTGTGACAAATGACCAATATTATTCGTTTTTCCAGGCAGCATCGGAAATACTAAAAAAAAAAAAAAAGTAGTTCACTATTAGACGCGTGTTTTACAGACCGGTTAAGATTAACTACACAACCTAGAGAGCTCTACTAACGACTGCGTCACTCCCTTGTTACCTTCAAAAACTGATTGCCGTCATAACTTGCTTTTACGTTTAGTTGAATTTATATGCAGGTGAACGGCACATCGAAGTCGCGTGTCCACATATAGAATATTTTAAGTGCATTTATATATATATACCTACATTCTCAAGTAGTTACTTCAAGAATGAAAATATGTACATGGATCGTCGTCGATATTTTCCTAACATTATTCGACATCACGACTCAGTTTTCTTTGCCCTATTGGATGACTCAACAACTTTCTTATGAGCCTTTTCCTCATCCTCCGCAGCTGGCTCGTTTTCGTCAATATGATTTCTCGACTTCATCTCCTAAAGGTAACAAATATGTGCATATTAAAGAATACACCGAATGGACGTGGTGGGAATTTTCTTCGGATTCAAAAAAATCTCCCAAACCTGAGGAGAAAAATATTATTACAGAAACTACCGAAGAAAAAGAGATGGCAATATCTCCCGATAACAACCAAGCTGAAGTAGAAGAAACGCTGATTGTAAGTGCTAATCCTCCGGATGAAAATATTAGCGAAGTGAGATCTGGAGAGAACCGTGAGCTTGAAGATGTACTCGGAGGAAACCGTGAGCTCCAAGATGTGTCAAACGAAGTGACGGCTTCTGAAAACAAAAGACAAAATAAAAGCAGTTATTTCTTCAATAACAATCTGAATTTCTCTAATAAGTCCCAAGAGCCGTGTATACCTCATCCTGCAGATGCAAACTCGCTTCATAACATGTTAAGGGATCTTTTCAACCATCCTCGAGATCTCCTAAATGAAGATACGAAGGAAAAAACCAGACAAGCCATCATCAAAAAATTCAAGGAGTTCGGATTGCAAGTATGGACACAAAATGTTAGTCGCCCAATCTTTCAAGAGAAGGTAAGCGTGCATTAGAGTTTCAAGTATAGATAATTTACATTTAGATAATTTATATTTTCATGTTCGGAAAACAAATGTGAAGTGCATAAACATTTAAAACTTACTTTTTTGAATTGCTCTGCAACTTGCATTGCGGATTTGACTTTCTAACTACAATCTTATATTTTATCTCGGTTGATAGACGTAATATGGTTGTATCACACATATATTGTTCCATAGCATAAGCATCTTTTGCGAAAGGTATTATACACGTAGAATCTACTACTTATGAATTTATTTTAACAATCAGTTGGGTGTCACGTAGGATACATAACTTTCTTTGAAAGCAAAGGTGTGTGTGTGTGTGTGTGTGCTGCTCTCTCTTTTCTTTCTCTGATTTGCTTGAATAAATAGCATATAAATATAATAACTTAGATCTAGTATTACTGGAGAATTTCTACTACATTCAATGGATCCAATTATATTAATATGTGATGAAAAACAGACACACACGCGCGATGCTAATATATAGAAATTTCTGTCATTAATGTGATTGACATTTATAGAAAAAAAAATTGTTATATATTTTATTTATTTATTTTTTTCTAAAGAGGGCTTGTAAGTTTCCAATTTCTATTTCATCCCTCTGATTGAAAGTGTATATCTGGGGAGGAAGTTAGACTTGAATACAGAACCTTTCGAAGGAGTGGTGAGCAGCTGACCACTGAACTAATACATGCCACGTGGCATATATTGCCAACAGCTTTAGACGCAGTAAAATTTATTGCATAGTTAATTAGTTACATTCAATAAAGGTTCACTGGTCATGTTGAAGTTTCGGAATAAGATGAACACTACTTTTTTTTTAAATAAAATATTTTAAAAGTCATAAAACTGCCAAATTCGTTAATATAACATTTGAATGCACAACTGCTTATTAACCAAGTAACTTACGCATCAATTAAATTACTTCCGAATTTGTGTCTTTTTATATACTGAATGACTAAACTGTCACCTTTGATCTCACACTTTTTTTCTCTTTAATTTAGGAAAACACTATGAGAACATACTTAAAATTTAGCAGAAACCCACGGATTACCTTATTTTTTTTTTCGTCTTTAAGTTTTTCTTTTAATAATAATATTCAGTTCCACGTGTGACGATTCTTGATGTTCATTATTTTTTATTTTTCTCATTTCATTTCTCAAACACGAGACCGTCCTAAATTGCTAAGTGAATAGCATCATCGCTCTTTAGATATGGATAATTTACTGGATGTCTTTAGGCAGTAGATGCTTTTCATCGCAAGGTGTGAAGCACTACCTTCTTTATTGGTGTGTTGTCATTTCCGAATTACGGCCGAAGCCACTAAAGTGTATCAAGCCAGCGCATTATTGTCTGTTAATTGTATATGTTCTTCTGGCCCTGCTTGTCTGTTTTGCCGGATTGAAAACGAAGTTTCCGAGAGAGAGGAGGAACTCCACCTACGTACTGTATGAGACTTGCTAATACACCGGTAGTTAAAAAGGCCCTCATAAAGGTTCCTGGACGGAATTCGAATTCAGGTCTTTCCAACCAAAGGACGTCGTCGATACTGACGGAACTATGGAGGTTGCAGCTGTTAATAAACTCCCCGAGGGAGTCAATTTTTTTTTATAAGGAATGACTACAAAGACTACAAAGACTACTATGAGAAATGACTACAAAGGATTAACCTAGATTCAGAATTTTGGGGTTCGAACACAGCCTATTCTCGTCATGGTGAGATGTGATTTCTTTACAAAATATTTGATGGCGGTAGGTTTAATATCAATCGAGTTATCGGCCAAGAAGTGCATAAACCAGCAACACTCTGGTTGGGATTGTTTGAAATTGTCGATGAAGCATTACGAGTATAAGCTAGTGTATTATATTTGTTAACTGTATGTTCTCTCCAGCCGGTTGGAAAAATTTCAGTTTCACTTTTTAAAATTTTAGGTACAAGTGTAATCTACTCATTTCCCTACTACTAGTGAAATATGTCGTCATCAGGAAAGTTAATGGTCCCCATTGCATAATCAAAAACCGTATAGCACTGAGAGGGAGTGTGGGATAGCTGCCCAAAGAAAAATGAGAAATTTGAGTCTAAAATTCTCTATGGGCTTTTCATAGTTAAAAAAGAAAGCCATATAAAATATGTGCAATAAGTCCCATGGTGGAGAAATGTGTATAAAAAAAATAACAAAAGAAATGGTTCAGAAGTTTGGTTTTCATAATATCTGTGGTTAATTACATTTAAAAACAAACTATTGTTATTAAAATACCAAGGGAATGTATTATTATGCAGTTATACTGCTGTAACTCAAATAGCTTTGAGGTTGTTATTTGATTTTATGGCCAAAGGCTTGAATCCAGTTATTATGTCTATTAATTACACGTATTCTTCTACGGTTTGCCTGTTTTGCGAGATGAAATACCAAAACTTCAAAAGAGAGAGAGAGAGAGAGAGAGAGAGAGAGAAGCCCTTCCATCTCTTCATTGGGCCATCTAATTTAAGCAGTATATTCATTCACATTCGTATGCATTCACCAAACTATTGATTCAAAGAGCATTTTTATTGCTTTAAAATGAATTATGGTGATCAGATAATAATAGGCCATCATTTATTGCCTTTCTAGTAAATCTCAGTAATCTTAAGTTACATCTTCCATTGTTAATGAAAACGCCTTACATATTACGATTTATGAGTGTACCTTAGGAGCGATGATTTTTTAACGATCTACCTGGATTTCGTATGTTAAAAATCACTATTTGAGGACGAATATCCGAAGACAGAGAGAGAGAAAGAGAGAGAGAGAGAGAAAATTAAAACAATACTTGAATGAAAAACAAGAATATTTGCAAAAATTATATTTACATAAAACAAAATAACAACAACAAAGAAACATTTTCTGTGTCCGACAGCCAAATCTAATCCGGAAAATTAAGTAGGTGCATGAATATATTGACAGATACTCAAGATGCTTTTTATCTGAGAGAGAGGGTGGGGGGTTGTTTGTTATAAATTACAACGGTCCTCATACCATCTGGATTGTCGCGCGCATGCCAAAACAATTTTATTATATATAATAATTAGGAATGAATGCTAATAAATAGTTGAGGAACCAATTTTTTCAATATAAACTGCTATCGTACATGACAATAATCTAATTAAATTGCATGATGGCAAAACCATCAGCAGTGGATTTGGGCCATCGAGCGGCTGACGCTAATAATTATTACCACGCTTGCAACTATCATTTCCGGAATTTCCCTAAAATTCTAATATCCAGCTGAAACCTCTCCTGACATCGACAACAAAAATGTCGGGCATCTCAACAGCGCCAGGTTTAAAAAAAAAAAAAAAAAAAAAAACTCCACTGGTTGTAATAGGAGAAGCAGGAGGCCGTGTTCTTAACTACATCCAGGTAACAATGTGAGTCAGGGTCATCGGTATTTGAAGGTTGAAGTTTGCTATCCTAAATTTGGAGCTATTGAAAGGAGGACAATCAGTCAATGTCACTCGCGACCTAACGTGTAAGTTACTATTTGAGTGTATAAGTGTGGGTATGTGTGAAAAAGAAGATGACTGAATTGTTTAATTTGTGTTTAATCTTAACTTGTTTGCAGGTTGAAATTCACTTTTTTTTTCTTTTTTTTTTTTTTTTTTGAAGTTGAAAACCTCTAAATAACGTCTTTTCACTGGCGTTTTGTCTGCAGTAGGCAAACACTATACAGGAAAGGACAGCGACTAAAGACATTTTGTTATTTAAATGAATACTTTAAAATATTTCAATGCCTATTTTGTTATCCCACCATGTGATAAAAGTAAGCATCTGCCTTTCGGTGGTAAATGAACCTCACTCTCCGCTGATAGACTACTGTCCTGTTTATTGAAGACCTGAAGTAACTTGGAAATAGAGTTTTATAGGTCTACAGAGTTTCCAGATTATCTCCCACATAGTCCACCAACGGTACTAATAGTAATCTATATTTCTAGATTTTCAGCCTCTTGTAGGTAGGATTCATGTCAAAAAATGTATGTGCGTGTGAGCACATTTTCAGAAAATCAGTCCAGGTTAAAAACAAGAATTCTACTTTTTTTTTTATTTCACATAAATGTTTACTTATCGTGTATTCCAATTTATATAAAAAAAAGATAATCTTCTTGGGAATACTTTCGTATGACTGAGAAGTTGGCTTTACGCACACAGAAATACTTCAGGCATTCGTTCATTCATCCATAATTATGCAACAGAAAACTACGCATCTGTTCAGAATTTACCTTCATTAATTTTCTACTCTTCTAATCATAACGTGTGAATTTTCTTCCCTTTTTTTACATTAACGTTCCACTGAATGAATGTTGTTTGATTTATATATTATATGAATTAATTTAATTAGACATTTTGCTTCTTTTTTATTTTCATTCACTGATATTAAATGTGAATCATATGCTAATTATTAGTTTGCTTAAAGTACAATGAGTTTCTTGAAATGAACTAGAAATTGGGCACCCTTCGGTTTCTCGCATCTCCTTTATAAAATCTTCCGATTGAACTTTTATCCCATGATCTTTCCTTTTTCTTGCCCGTTTCATAGGATGCCCTTTACTAGAAGGAAATAAGTTTGAGTTTGGGACATGAACATTCATAAGAATTTTTCAATTAAGAGTAAGTTAGCCGGTCTCATTCAAAGGTGAAGATAAATCCTCCAGGAGACACAGTCATTTCTCCTTCCTCCAAATCAATTAATAAGAAGAATGCATTCATCTCAGAACCCTAGCTGTTTAAATAGAACTGCAGATGATAACAATATGAAAATGTATGTAGACTTTTCCACTTTTATTGTGTCTCAATTCTAGAGCGTATCTCAATGATTGCAAGTCCTTCATAGTTTTGCTAACTATAGCACATATATCATCTGTTTTCATTAATCTTTTAATGCACACAAATCCAACCATAGTTAATTCCTTAAATTCTGATTCTCACAGAGAAACTTTTCTTATTATGGTCTGACTGGAATACTGGCGAGGCAATGAAGTTCATGAGGCTAGTAAAGCATATCTGTCAATTCTAGCCAGTTCTCTGTCCAGTTATTTATTTATTTTTTTTTTCGCAGTAAGGATAAACCCAGCCACTTCCTTATGACATCAACTAACTCTTCTTCGACTGAGAAGCTCTTATAAATATTCCATACGTTCAAACAAGTTTTAAATCTATATACCTTTCAACCAAAGGATGTATGTTACATCCATCGGAAGATAAACGAGATATGCTCTCCAATATGATCAGTAAGGTGTTCCTCTAAACCAATCTGAAAAATCCTGGGACTGAACTGTATTCTATAGAGAACAATCAAATAAGTTATGAAGGACTCTCCCTAACTCATTTTACACCATACTGACTGTATGATGTTGTGATGTGTTTATGAGTCACATTTTGTTTTTTCAATGGCTCTCCTATAAAACATCATTAGACTTTTTTCATGTAAGTAGGCATCTGTTTTGTTGTTCTTCCCAAAACGTGCCCATAGCCAAGCTCAAGAAATAGCCCTTCAAATTCACTTTTAATTCATCTTTATGGCACAATCTATTTAAAATTTCTCTAAAATCATAATTACACTTATTTAAATCAAATGCCCACACAGGACGTCTGTTTGTTTGTTTGTTATAGTCAGGCTCTTCTGCCTTTCTTGTACGAGATAAATACAAAATTAAAAAAAAAAAAAAAAAATGCCAACACATTTCTCTGGCTGTTTCCTTCTTGCAAGTAACGTACAATGTATGTGGGACTTCGGTCTGTAAAACCATGTTTAATTTTTTATTTGTATTTTTTTTTATTTATTTATTTAAAAATTTGTAGTAAATATATGTAGCACGATAAGCTGCTAGACATTAAATTAATTAATTCCTATTTTTTCAGTTAAATATTCTTTTAGGAGTATTATATGGAAAAAAAAATTAGAAAAGTCAGCTGATGCCTCCATACACATGAGCTGTACGGTTGTTGATGCCAATTAAAATCAGTACGGATTAATTTTGACATCTAGCAATATGGACTGCACGCCGTAACCCTCTTCGGCTATTTTAAATGTCAAAGCATAACAAGTCGAGAACAGTGCACCTGCAACATAAAAGTATAGTTGATGAGTTCTCTTGTTAATAAAAGGTACGACGTTCACAACTTCAAATATACAGAAGCTGGAAATTTCAATGCGTTATTGTAAATATCATAATCAAAAGTATGATTAGAGGGAATGTATTTAGCACGTAGCAATTGCCTTCTGGGAAGAATCCTTTAGGATAATAGTTAACCCGCGAGTTCCACTTCGGCACCTATCCCCTCGAAATGATATGGGAGCCACTCAGGTTTTTCATCACTCAAAATATTCATTAAAAAATTATAAAAATATTTTATGAATGGAAGGCATCAAGTTGTTCTTGCTTCGATTATATCTTTTGTATTTAACTGTATACAATTTCTATGACATAATTATGAAAAATAGTTCGTATTTTAAGAACTTATTTACATAATTTTCTATAATATATTTTACATCCCAAAATACATAATATCGGTTTATGATATCTAAAAATCGATCATTAATAAATTGTTTCTTTTTAATATATGAATTTATTTTAGAACTAGCAATAATAGCTTGTGACACACTTGACTACAAATTCAACCTCATTCCGATTATTCAAAATTAAATTGTAATTCGATAGAGATAAATCCTACATTGCGATTATAACCGAATAATTGATCACGAAGTGTCGTGTTCTTCCTGCATTCCTTGCGTAGGTGTATATTATATATATTTAAATTTTTTTTTAACCTCCTTGCCATTTCTTCCAAATAATCTTTATTGAGAAGGTTTGTCAAGCACAATGAAATATGTTCATTGTTCATTTAACATTTCAATAGAAACGTGCTTCTAGTACAATAAAGAATACTTGTTGTTGATCTTGTTGTGAGATCAGATAATAGAAACTGGTCGTGTGAGTAATCAGTTGAGAAAACTCGGTCACCAAGGTGTTTATAAACGCGGTGCTTAAACGAAGACCACATCAACAGAAAGTCCATGAAAACATGTTGCACCAGTTTTTGTCCCAGGGTGAACCAATCTACCGTAAAGTTAATCGAACAACTGCGACAATAACAGCAACAAAAAAAGGTGAATTCTAAATACAGGAAATGCACCAGGAAAAGTTTAAATAAAACGCATGTCCTATTTCTTAGAAATGGGAGTACCATTCTAATATAGTCTTTTTTTTTTTAAATGAATTTTGAGAGAGAGAGAGAGAGAGAGAGAGATGGTGGAAGCATTATTTTTAGTTTATGTCCGACTCTACAAATAATGCATAATACATGATTGTTATAAAATGTAATGACATCGATGTCTAATGGTGAACCATGTTTGATAAGAGATGACTTTGATCTCAACTGATATTATCAAATCCTGTCTCTGTTGGAAACATTCAGATATTAAGACAAAAGCTCTAAACTGAAGAAAACTGAATAATCTCGAAACTAAACCATTTCAGAATAATTTACAATCCGAAATGATATTTAGGAGTATCATATGGAAACTGAATATTTCGGAAATTCACTCATAATGATTATAGTCTGGAAGCAGTCGTGTAAATGAGTTGAAAATATAATGAAACATTATTTCTATTTTTTATGCTTTCTTAATTTTCTTAATTCAATAGCATTTCTGGTTTAAGAAATTTCATTTTATTTCGTTTTTCTAAGAATATAATTATTTTAAACTGTAATGGTGCAATAGTTTGTAATTTGTTTGCTTGTCTAGTAGTAAACAGTAATATATAGTGATCACATGCATCGCCTGTGCATATCCGACGATGTAGACGTGTAGACCACACGTGGAGGCATTCGAAAACCAAATCTGATGGAATAAGTTGATTATTCTTTATTCCCGAAGTGTCTGTATATTGCGTGTATTCTTCGGGCGGGCATATCTCTTTTGAGGGACGAAAAACCCGAGTTTCCAGGAGGAAAAATCCTTCCAATTCCGTATGAGACCTGCTAAATTGGTTGAAAACACCTGATAAAGGTCCTAACGTCGTAGACGGGACTAGAACCGGGTTTTTCCTACCAAAAGCCTTATCTAAACTAACTGAGCTACGGAGGCTCAAAGGACTGTTTGTGAATTTATTTCAAAAATGGCAACTATTCATGTAATTCTTTCTACTGTAAGCAGAAAGATGGGAGAAGGGAAGAGAAAGGATCCATTCTGTTTCTTTAAGTGAGAATAGAACGAATAGAAACGTAATTTGGGGATATTTTTTTTCAATCCATCCATCCTTAGGATGATTGAGTCCCCTGATTAGGAATCATGGCGAATTAATACAGCCAACAAGCCACTGCTCTGCTGCATCCTCCCATGGGCAAATATTTATGCCTGTAGATCTGTGGGTTCACGAGACAGGTCTGCCTGTTTTGAGAGACTAAAAATTTGAGTTTCCTTGAGAAAGGTAAAGCATCTTCCACCTCATATGAGACCAGCTAACTTACAATCGGATTGAAAAAATTTGAAAACGCTCCTCACGTCAGACGGGATTCCAACCAGGGTCTTTCCAACCAAAGGGCTCGTCTATACGTTGAGTTACAGAGACTCCAATTTGAGATATACAATATGAAATACTGAAATATTTTGGGATATTTTCGTAATACTAATACTGTGTATTATGAAATGTCTCGAAAATTTCCATCTAAATCACATGTCCATATCTTCCTTTTCACCTCCTGTTTTTCAACTTCGCAAATCATATTCCCTCAAAGTCAAAACTCTAAGGTCCTACGACATATTATACATGCTCCTTATAGAGATATGAAAGTTAGGGGTCGTATTTATTTATAATTTTTTTTTCAGACTTCGTGACTTATTCAACAATGGCTTTTACATGGATTAATCCTGAAGGTTTCGTACATTACCGTTTTTCAAACAAAATCCATCATTCTCTATACACGTTTGCCAATGCCGACTGAGACGCTTCATGGCTTCATAGTCAATCACCCTCTGTTTGCGTCGTATGTGCCATTATAACAGCCGTCATTTTGAATTACTTGTGTGCCGTATTAATTAATGTGGCCGATCGTATCGCCGCTCACCACTGTGGTGGAATACCGCTAGTGTCAATTCTGTAACGTGAAAAAAAGCCTTCTGGTGCGATCGAATCGAAAAGAAAACAGGAAATTAACATATTACTTCCATACCGACCCCTCGCACTTGAATTACTTACCTCTGAAAGTCCATATGTCGTCTGATCAATTATGCAGTGGCGCATCTATTTCCTTATCGAATTGTAAGAGTTCTCTGCATTTTTAATCGTTTGTATACGTTCCTTTCCTCGTCCACTCTTGTGCTTTTTTTTTTTTTTTGGCTTTATCATTTTCAAAGTTAAAGGCAGATATTGAATCATTAACATCGTTTCTGAGTGCAGTTGTTGAGGTTGTACATTTATTTTTAATTTTAATCAATAATGAAATGAAATCAAACTGTATTTTTCTCTTGCTTGTTGGCAATGATGCGTCGTTGGCGTTTTTTTTTTTTGCTGATCCTGATGCCCCCCCCCCCTCCAGTCTATCAATGTGTCTTTGAATTCTACGCCTCTGAAAGCACTATCATGTGCTCAAAGATATTTTAAAACAAACAAATATACTTCTCGAGAGATTATGTTTAGCATTTGTGGAATTAATTGAATTTGGTTTTGGTCCAATAAGGTTTACTGGCTGTTGTTTTAAGAAAGTTCATTTCACCATTTTAATTTTTTTATTTATTTTATTTTAGTAGTTAAAGTATTTTGCTTATTGACGTTTTAAATGGATTGCAGGAAGATATGTAATTGTTTGCAGATGATGCGAAGAAAAGCTGAGCAAATGAGTGGGGGTTAAATAATTTAATGTAAATAAGTGTAAGGTGTCAAACTTTAGGATCCATAGATTTCGTTGTCTATTCTATTAGCGGGATTATACTGAAAGTAGTGGAGGCAAGAATTCTTGGAATGATAGTGAATAGGAAGCTGAAGTACTTTGAACACATTGCCAACGTGGAGAAGACAACCTAAAAGATTGAGCTGCGATAGCGTAAAAGGTGCTGACTAGCAGAGATACGAAAGATGATGTGATTCTACTACACAAGTTGATTAAAGTGATAACAGTTATTCTGAGATAAAGAGGAAGATTATTTAGATTTATCCAACTGTATGAATGCAATACAATAAAAGAATGCTTAAAGAAACAGCACTGATTTTCAAAATCTAGTACTACATGCCTCAGTTATGATAAGTATACACAGTAAGTATATAACATTAAAAAAAGTTTCACATCTAATACTAATTTGGTTGTCATTTTCTTCATGTTGCTATGTCATATGCAGAGTGTTTTCCAAAGAATACAGATTTTTAATCAACGCGTGATTTAACCTGATATCAGGTTAAATATAGTAAACATTTTGTCAGACTTTGAAGTTTGTGCATTTGAGCACAACAAAATGGATGTCCATTGAATCTGCAGTAAAAAGATTTTTTTAGAGCAGTGGATTGGGCTAAAAAGTAATTTTAACATAGCAAGGAATGACGAAGTTATTATTATTATTCGTGGCACCTCCAAGGAGTCCGAAGACTCATCGCGGGAGAACACCTAGTGTATAACTCTCCGTCTCCACCTTACTGAACTTCCACTACCAATCAACTACATCAGCGCCATCTACCGCCCACCACCACAACAAGTATCTTTTGTCTGTAAATTGCGTGTGTTCTGAAGGTCCGATTTGTCTGTATGCGGGATGAAAAACCCGAGTTTCCGGGAGAAAAAACCCTGCTACCTCCGTATGAGATCGGCTAACTCACCTTCAGTTGAAAAAGTCCATATAAAGATTCCTCCAGTCACGACTGGAATCGAACTCAGGCCTTATCCAATCGAAGGGCGTAATGTACCGTCGTTCTTCCAATTGCGCTACGGAGGCATATATAGCTAATATTTTTTATTCAATGTATTCTTAACACAAAAACTATGTTCTTTAATATTTTAAAACACATTATTAGTGTGGAGCAACGGTTCGCTTAGTGCAATCAGTGCAATCATTCCACTTTGCTCTGTCCACTTTCCCTACTATGTTCTATGCAAAAAAAAGTTACTTCTGACTTCTTTTTATAACTTCTAGAGATGCCTATTTGCCTTTCTTGCTTCATTCCTTTTTTCTAATATTTGGAAAAGCTCCGATTAAGTAAGTAGCTCACAACAACTTATACCGCTCACTCATATTATTCTTTCTTTTTCTACCAGGTAAACACTGTGGATTACATGTTGTTAACCGATTCTCACAGCTCCACACTCTGTAGTTCCAATGTCATCTTAGTATCCTCCCTCTCAGTGGCTCTTCGAAAAATTTCTCATCCAGAAAATAACCAGATCTCTGCACAGCAGTCCAGGTGCAATGCGTGGTCTAATCAGGGCTGATTAAAGTTTAAACATTTAGTTTAAACAGATAACATTTATTAAAGATTAAACTTTAATAAATGTTATCACTTTAATCAACTTGCTTGTTTTTAAGTCATTTTTTTGTGTCCTGATTAAATTTGTCAAGAACATTAGTAACATTTTCACTGTACGGTATTTTGATTGTTTCAGTTTCAGATGTCTTGATGCTTTAAAGCAGTCTTTTTATAATTCGCTTAAATCAGAGGTCGGCAACCGGCGGGTTGCATGCGGCCCAAACGTGCATTTTTGGCGTCCCATAAAAGGTTGACCATACTTACATGGCACGTGGCCCATATGTTGAATTATTTAAATAATACATTTTATAATATGAATAATAAATTAAAAATAATTTTGCACCTATACTTCGTGATATCGCCGTGCAACTTGGCGCGAGTCAACCTTGTAGATCATCATGAATGGGAATAACAAAGGCGACTTCATCCGACGACAATCGCACTTTTGCAGTCGCGTTCCCTGGTCCGTCTTTTAATGTAATTCAATAATTCAATAACATCAACTATTATTTTCAGATATACAGTTGTTAAAAATAATTTCAAAAATAGGTTCAAGAAAACGTAAAATTACAGATAAAGGAAGACGGTTTGATGATGCTGTTATGAAAAAATAAGTGTGGCTGTTGTGAAAGAATATAATATCAGACGTCATAACGAGAATGAACGTGAAAGCCAATACAAGGATTCGAACTGTGAACTTAGAAAAATCAAATTAATAAATTACAAGCTTCTTTGACTGCTCAGCGAAACATTTAAGAAGCAAAGTATTCATAATAAATCCATTGTTCGTGGTACGCTTGCGGCCCGATTATTAGAAATAAAAGTTGAATGTAGGCCGTGAGTCTGAGAGGTTGCCGATCAATGGCTTAAATGGTCCGATACTCTTAATGAATAGTTCTCTGAACATAGACAAGTTACTTTCGGTTTATTTTACACTTAAGACTTTTAAATGGCTCTTCGACTTTTTTTTTTTTTGTACTTATTATTATCACGTCACGTAGTCTATTAGAGAACATTTGCAATAATTACAAAAACATTTTGAATCATTACCTTCTATTCATCGAAGCTAATTTTTGCACTTAATTTCTTATACTTCTAAAATGCTGAATATTTTTTTCCCCTCATTTACACTAAAACAGGCTAAAATAACTGAAATATAACTGTGAACACCAAAAATTGCGATGGCTACGATTCTTGTTAAGTTACAAAAAAAAAAAAAAAAAACACGATGCAGAACTATCAGGTACTAACGCGGTTCTAAACTTCTGACACCAAACTAGAGTCATGCTTGTGTTAAAATTGTGCAAAATTTTCAGTTCCAAGTGGCACAACGCTCACAGCTGAAGAAGATACCAATGGATTCACCATTTCAGTATTTCTACGTATGATGCTAAATATATTCATATATATATATATATATATATATATGTAGAAAGTACTTTCTACATTTATATATCTCCTCCAGAGATTTTTATTTAATAAGGTTAAAACACCTTATGGTAACTTGTTTTGGCGAAATACTTACAAGCTCTGTATTACTAAATCTTGGTATTTCTAATTCTAGCCTAGCTCCCACTGACGAGACCTCAATAAAGGTCGAAACCGGTCTGGGTAGTGGCCCCTTGCCTTTAATACAAAACATCATACATCCCCTTCTTGGAGATGTGTTTTGGCATTAAAGGTAAATATTAAGATTAGTGATCGGAGCTTGTTCCACCTTTGCCACGAGTTGCCCTGGTCCTGCACTACCTGTGGGATCAGTTAGACTTGCATCAATTGCAGGCGCAAACTTGACTTTTAGTCTGTTTGCTTACTTGGGAAATGGAGTAAAACCAGGTTTAAAATTACTTGGTATCTTTAACATATATATATATATATATATATATATATATATATACTAGGGGATCCTCCCCCTGGCGCCTACGGCGCCCCCCCCCCCCCGTGTTCCGGACTGGTAGGCCGGTTCTCCTTGAATTCTGATGACTCGAATTTCGAAGCCTCGACACTTAAAGTAGCCCCTCAGTGTCGAATCTTCAAAAGGGGGTTCTGGAGCCTACTGAGCCCCCCCCCCGAGTTCCGGACTGGTAGGCCTGTTCTCCTTGAATTTTGATGACTCGAATTTTGAAGACTTGACACTCAGGGTAGCCCCAGAGTTTCAAAACGTTTCAAATAACTTGACAAAAAATGTGACACAAAAAACGTTACATAAAAAGGTTTATCATTTTATATATATAGGGTAGATATATGCCGGCATATTTGTATTTTCGAGTTCATTTTTATTTGTGCTGTATTTTACAAAGCACTAAATTGTGGCTCTAATCAAAGCACAACAATAATACCATTGCATAATACAAAAAATTTACGCAGTGACAATTACAAAAAAAAAAAAACACTACTAATGAAAAAAAAAGAAAAGCACTAAACTGACACTGGAGTGAAATGCAATGCCTGAAGAGGATGGTGAAAGTGTAGACTGTGAATGAGCTTAAAAAGTGATACCAATAGACTTGGTATAGCCTGGAGCAGACCCGTTCCGCGATTGAACCTTCTGACTTCATGAAAAGTTCGCTATACTACTACTACTACTACTACTAATAATAATAATGCACTTCCTCACGTATACTTTATCCGGATAGATTACAGTAATTCACTTGTTCTGAATATTTGTTTTCTTAACTTGATCATTGCTTTAGTCTTTGAATTTCATTATTTTCGTTTCTTCTTTTGATCTTTTCATATCATTCTGTTCTGTAATGCCCTTCAGTAGTTTTGCACTTTATAAGTTGGATTCTGATATGACTGGCAAATCTGATCATCTTGAACTAAAGCAGTTGACCATGTGCTCGTATCAGTCAAGTCTATAGAGTGTGCGTTCAAAAACCGGTTTGTCTGCTTTACAAGAGGAAAATCCTGTTTTCAGAGAGAAAATTCATTTTGAAATGAATATGGGTTCATTCCTGATCGATGTTTTGCTCCAGGTGTAAACGTCAGTTGTTCCTATTATATAACTTTTCCATATATCTTTTAAACTATTTCAAAGGTATTCGACTTTTTCTGCCTACTGTGAATGTTAATAATTCTGAGCTTTCCGTATAGTTTTTCATATTATTATTATTTTTAATGTGAATCTCATCCGCAAAAGGTTGCACACCAATTATACATTAAGTACTTTAAGTGAGCCAAGGATTAAATTCTTTTACACAAATGGTATAAAATATTTCGATTTATCTTTCGAATCATTTGATCTTTATAAGAAAGAGTTTACTGATAGAAGAGTAAAAAAATAAATAAAATAAAACTATGATCTATTTACACACTGACTTAAAATGACGCGTCTATTAATCGTAAATTCAACTATAAAAGCATAATGATGATGTATAATATTGCTTGTACGTGAGTATACCGAGTCGCGGTAAATCAGAACATGCGCTGGTGTCAGTGGACCCATAATTACACATTCGGCGTTCTTGCCTCTATTTAAACAATTTCTCATGCATTTGGAAATGAGATCCTGTTCGATCATGTTTGAAGCATTATCAGTATAAGAGATGAAATAAATAAAAAAAAAAAGTTTCATGTACAGACTGACATGTGTTTTTTTCTGCAGATAGATATCATTTACACTCTATTCGTATCTACGCTATATTCGAAGCAACTATGGCTATGTAGCTTGGGTATTTTATGTCTGATAATAGCGTGTGTTTTTCTGGCCGGCGTTTGCTTGTTATGCGGGATGAAAAATCCAAGTTTCCAATAGAGAAAACAATCTCCATATGAGACCATCTAACTTATCTTCAATTCAAGTCTTGTTGGTTGTTGGTTCCTAGGAAGGATGAGATGCTATCCCTAGATTTATGTTACATAAAATGCCAATACCAAAGACAAAATTTGTGGGGCTATTTTGTTAAGAAAGATCTCAAGTAAAATCTGCAGGATACGAGTAGTATTTATAAGGGCTGTTAAATGACGGCGAGTTTAGCTGGCATAATTAACAGACATGATATACTAATATATCCACGTCTAATAGTCTTGGTTTATTTCTAAACAGGTGTTATGATACGGTGATATCAATGCACGATCAACATCAAAGTTTGAAGATATCATGACCCAATAGCATCGAATTATTTTATCATTCTTAACGCTGTTCGGATTTCTACCATAGAACCCAAAGATAAAAATAAAGGCAATGGTATTTATAGTGAATATCGCAAGATCGTTATTCATATAACTAAAATAAAAGAATTATCCAAATACATTTTCTGTTTCCCTACCCTCCTCATCGTTTCGTTCCTAAAATATGATGACGTACTATAAGAGTTAAAAAGAAGATGGGGATCCCTTTAACCTATACTATTCCACAATACTCACATCCCATCCCTTGACATCCCTAATAATCTAACATCCACCACCATCATCATAGCATTGGTGCTATGACAAGATTCACTTCATTCAACCCACAGGAAGGAAACCTTTTTGGATGGGTTAACACAGATTACTTTCACCCCCTTCTGGTCGTTCCAAATTTATGGATATTGAAACTTGTGCTTTCAGGAACTGCAGTCAATCCTTTTAGTCTCTTTATAGTTCTCTTATGATTTAAAAAAAAAAAGATTATTGTTTAAATGCGATAATTTTATCGGAATGATTGTATTGGTAATAATATAATAAAAGTAATGTTTAGCACTTTCGATATTACAACATAGTAAGTGAGATTCAAAAGAATGTAGTGTATTAAATATTACAAATATTTAATACACTACAGATACACTACAAATATTTAATACACTACAGAATATTTAATACACTACAGATTTGTAATTATCTAACCGAAAATCTTTAGTATGGTAATCCGACTGCTGCAATGAATATGTTGCAATCAATTTCTCTCTCTTTCTTTCTCTCTCTCTCTCTCTCTCTTACACACACGCACGCACGCACACACACACACACATACACACACACACACACACAAATTATTTTAATTATCATTATTGTGATATTATAAATATCACAGTTCATTATTAATTCTCTATAAATTCAGATATTACAAATATCTGAATCATAGATGTTCGATCACTAAGAAGTGAAAAGTAAAAAAATTAACTATTTAAGAAAACTTGCATGCCTCAGAAAGAGCCAGTTGTTATCTGCCGTTAATGAACTATATAAATTGCATAAAATATCGGTCGCTTAGGTTGTACAGGGAAAACTTGTCAAGGACAGATTTTATCGGATATGTGCCTATGGCACAATATGTTCTAGATATCGGCAAATGATTTTCCTTGGATCAGTGCAACAGTTTCTAATAAAAAATTTAATGAACGATTTATAAAATGAATGTGTTGGTGAATCACACATAGGGTACAAAGTTTAAAGCTTAATATGGCAGTTTTTGTTTTGAGGAAGAAAATATGGTGCCAAAATTTTGATGCAAAAGAAATGAAAAGTGATGTATTTGATGTCAAAAACAGCAGTCATTTGCATCTAAAATATCATATAATTGATAGCGGTATTAGGATCAGAAGATCGACTGTGACAAAAAATGGAGGATTCAAATTGCCCCCCTGTGGGGTGTATTCGGATTAGCCCATGGGGGACTAATACGCCCCACAGGGGGGGGGGCATTGTGAATATTTTGGGAGCAATTAGAAAATGTGCATGTACATATTTATACATATTTATATGATACTTTTTCAGAACTTGGCTGACTATTATGCTAGAGGGTAATGACAAATAGGAAATTGCAGATCAAGGGAGGGATAGTAGAGGAAGTGCTATAATATTGGGCATCAAAATATTTGAGACGTTGAGGTGGCGCATGATCCAAAAAAAGGTTGAGAAAAACTGCTCTAGACAATGCTTCAGGATTAGCTAATCGTTAGCTCTATCCATGGCACAATAGGAATGTGATCTTTCGTGAGTGGGATTCATATTTTAAAAAATCTTATCTTAGTGAGATTGTTCCAGGAAGATGAAGTTGAGGGAATGGAAGATAATAAGCGGGAGGTTTTCGGAATATTAAATAATTGTGATGCAAATACCACCTTTGAGTCAGATGTTATTTTACCGCGTGTTTCTAAAGAAGGCTAGAGGGTTAGCAACTCTTTTTTTTATTCGATTGCTTTATCTCGAAGATTCTAAAGCAGTGGAAAGAGGAGGGGAAGGAACAGTACTACTATTGCATAACAGTGAAATCAAAACATAAGCATCAAATTACAGATGTTAAAGTTTTAACGATGTTGGTCAGGAATTGGATACAGGGCTAAGTATCCTATTCTCCAAGGAAAGGTTATCTAAAGAAGCCAACATGGGCTTAATAATGGAGCGATTTTCTCGAGTTTTCTATAATAAGTGAAAACAGCAGTGTATTTGGGAGATTTATATTGAGATGTTTCTTAATTTCGAAAAGTTATTTCATAGCATACCGAATGTCACATTGTTATACAAATTAAGGGGAAAATCTTTTTAGATAACTTGTTTTTTAAAAGACTAAGGACTTCCTGGGTTGGAACGTTGGTGAGACTACGTCGAAGCTTACCATTCTGTCTGCTTCGTTAAGTAGGATGTTCTTTATCTTCGATAAAGAACATCGACAAAATTAGCCGAGTTTTTGATATATGAAAATTTTGCTGTGAGATGTTTTAAGGAGGAAGCGAGATATTTCGAAAACAATTTTCATTCAACTGCGGAATAATAAAGATATCATCATTTTGCCAGCTGATAAAGGGAATGCCACTGTCATCCTGAATAGATCCGATTATCGCCTCAAGATCTGTGAATTATTAGATTGTAATATTTACTCTGAACTTCAAAGAGATCCCACGAGAGAACTACATAACTGGACAAATAATCTCCTCAAATCCACCTCAGAATTACCTAGGAATATCCGCCTATCGCTCTTCTCTCTTCATCCACTTATTCCCCGTTTATACGGCCTTACGAAGATCCACAAAGAAAATACTCCTCTTAGACCAATACTTGAAGGCATTGACACCCCTACATACGTACAATCTCTCGCTTCCTCCTTTAAAACCTTCCTTTATTTTTTATTTTTTATTCATAATCGTAGTTAGAAAATTAGCTCACAGATTGCGTGAAGGTTAGCTCTTTTACGATATTACCTTATAGATAATATACGTAAATCTTGAATCCTATCACATAATGTATAATATTTATAACATGAGCTGTAGTTCTTTGCACTTCAACTTTCTTGATTTCTTGGAATCGCTCATTACATTTTGAAATCAACTGCTATTATGAAGTAAACTGTTATGTACACATTTTCTGCTAATTTCGATATTATGCGGCAATTTTGAAGTAGCGATACTTTCCCTACAGTTCATCATTCGAAACATGTATAGGTGCATGCGTCAAAATGAAATTTTATTTCCAAAATTTTCATAATAGAATTAAAATTGTATTTCGTCTTTGATGGCTCCCCCCCACCCCCTTCCAAACTAACACACACATAAATACTGCTAGGTAACATGTGTGCACCTTCTTTTAATTTGAATTCGTTGTTTTTCCAAAGTAATTGTACCAGATAACTTTTAATATTCCGATACTGTAATTAAATTGTGATTATTACAAATGAGCAAAGTTTGTATATTTTCTCATTTATATTATTTCCTGATAAATATAAATCATTAAATTATGTGATATTGGCAAAATGCATTGCCATGCGCGTATTCATACAGCTGGCGACAACATTATCAAACGAATTAACCAACATAATCATGTGGGTAACATGGCACGTTGAAGCAGCGAAGCTACTTAATGAGATTAAAGATCGAGCCCGTACAACTAACGATGGGACTCATCGAATTATCACGGAAGCATACACAAAAATATCTCCTGCCGTCATCGGCCAAATGCCGAGAATGCCTCTGTAAAGAACCTATATATATAGAGAAGTCTATTCGAAGAACCCGAAATCAAGCAGTACCACCCAATCCAAATTCGTTAAGTAATTGAATTATTCCGCCTATATTTTGAACGATATGAAATAAAAAGCGTTCCTTTTCATGACCATCAAAACAGTCCTTTTCAGGACAACAAATATTGATAGAGAGATGCCTGATTGTACTGATTCCAGTTCCTCTTGAAGAGGAATGTTTACGTTGTTTTAATAGCAACAGAATAATAATTGTTCCTTCTGTTGTGCTAATAGTACAATTTTGAAGGAATAAAATAAAAACAGAGAGAACTATCAGGACATTCATGCCTTCTAGGTGCACAACACTTGTTTTAACGTATTTTAGCGGATAACAAACAGTTCAAATAATTTTAATTTTCACTAATAGATTTCATGTTATCTTTTCACGTATAATATCGTTTACGATGTTCTTTTACCCCATAAAAATAAGTTCGATTATCACAACTGCTGATTGTTGTTAGAAATCTGAGATCTTTAATAATCCTTTCTGGTTACTAGACAGTAATCATTAGGCTAAAAGCTACGTTCTTAAGATTGCCACGATATTAGTTGGATATAACTATTCTCCCTTAAATACGGTGCTCTTTCTCCCTCACCATCCTATCCCAGTTTTGTAACAATTAATATTCCACTTAGAGAGCCTGTAATAAGAAAGAATATGAATAACTTTATACGTAAATTTGTTAAAAAATATTTTTTAAGAGAAATATTTTTTTAAAATTGTTATTATATGGGAATTTTTTTTTCCACATATATCCGCAATGAATTTTCGTGAGATTAATTTTCCAGCGATGAATATTTTCCACGATTAAATTTCCAGCGATGAACTGTCTCCGCGATGAATTATCGGCGATCAATTTTCCCGCGATATATATATATATATATATATATATATATATATATATATATATATATATATATATATATATATATATATATATATATATAGCTGTGTTACCTTTGCTCTAAAAGTCGAGATTTAAAATAAAACAGGTATTCAGCTGTTAGCAGCTGAAACCACTTCCTTGTTGTGTAGTTAGTCACGGGTGATGTTATCTAGCAGTATAACAATATGCATATTTTGTCTGGAGCACGTTAAGATGAAAGTTAAAAAAAGGAGCAGGAGTGGTTCGTGCTATCTGATTTCACGCAGTTAGTATTGTTTTATCACGTAAGGAAGGGTTTCTCCAGAATTAATCCAGTTTTGGCTGCCCACTAAAATGTCATTATGTGCTTTCGGTATGATACTAATTATCAACACCGCAAAAACTGTGATTGTGTGTGGGGGGGGGGGTGTAAGAGAGAGAGAGAGAGAGAGCAAATTATAAATGGGAAATGCCTTGGGTTGATAGAGAATCGTGTAAAATCTTGAAGAAGTACGCGTTACACTTAATTTAGAACTAGCACAAGGACTTGAAGAAAGATATACCTATCATTAAACCTGCATATCAGATGCTACTCTCAAATTATCTTCATTTCGTTCTGGTGTTGAACAAAAGCACTTTTGTAATTGATCTAGGTCACCATTGCAAAGCATTTCAAGCTGTGCTGAATAATAGCTCATAGCAATTTACAATAATTAAAAAGCATGGTATTGTTAGAAAATGCTATAACTGATTGTGAAAATCAAAAGTTGCAGGAATTTCTTGCATCTATTTCTTATAAAAGAAATGAATATATTAAAACTTCTGCAAAAGTAATTTATTTACAATGCGAGTTATGACATTAAACTGAAAATCTCCATGAGCAGTTGTAATTTTTATATTTCACAATGTGAAAGCACTGTTCATGGGAAACTTAACATAATATCTATTTAATTATTCCAGAACAAACTGTTGAAGGCAACAGGGAACAGAGCAATGTAGTTCTTGTTCATGTAAGGTCCTGTTTGAACGTTCGCTGAATAGACCCGAATTCAACTGGTGGTAATAACTATACACTGGTTTTTATTTATTTTATATTTGTTTATATACTTCCGGATAAAAAAATAAGTACTACGATTAATTGATCGATCGATGTGCCGGTCTTGGTAAGCATGATATATATATATATATATATATATATATATATATATATATATATAATTATTAACTGACTTGAACACCGAGAAACAAAATTTAATAAAAGGAGATTTAATAACGTTTCACTAGTAGTTTCATCGGAAATGCCGACTTCAGGTGAATACAGTACCAGAGAGTAAACAACATCTTAAAAATATATTGTACTTTAATAAACATAGAGTTTAGAACAAGTAGCAGTTCTAAACTGTATTGTGTTTGAAATGGAGTCCGAGCATTAGTTCTGGCGTGAAGCACTTTGCGTGTGAATGATATCACGAGTACGCCAAAACTGTGTTACAGCGCTATGTAAATCGGGTGGGCTGTAACTGAGATTGCTGTTTAGAAATATTTTGGCGTACTCGTGATATCATTCACACGCAAAGTGTTTCACGCCAGAATTAATGCTCGGACTTCATTTCAAACACAACTACTACTTGTTCTAAACTCTATGTTTGTTAAAATACAATATATTTTTAAGACGTTGTTTACTCCCTGGTACTGTATTCACCTGATGAAGTCGGCATTTCCGATGAAACTAGTAGTGAAACGTTATTATATCTTATATTTTTTTCTCGGTGTTTAAGTCAGTTAATAATTATAAACATGTCATTAAACGAATCAATCACTCTGTAAATATATATATGCATGGCAGAATCTCTAATTTAAATACAAAAATATCATCTAATAATACCGTGTGCAATATTTCTTTTTTATATTTTCTAAATTTTATATTTTCTTTTTCATATTTTATATTTTCTAAATTTTATATTTTCTTTTTCATATTTTATATATTCTAAATTTTATATTTTCTAAATATTTTTATATATTTAGAAAAAAATAATCATTCGAACTGATTCCCGTATACTGGTTTCAAAGAGGAACAGTATTCTGCCATCACGTGCAGATTTTTCTCAAATTGCATAATATGATCTCCTTTGTCATTCTTTATTTGATGATGAGTTCCATATAATTTGCTAGAGATGCCGGCACACTAGTCTTTGGTTATGTTCATAACATTAGATCCGCAAAAGAATACCTACAAGTCCTATTTCAGGAATTAAAGAATTTTTCTAGAGAAATTTCTTGTAATTCTTTCTTCAGTCAGTTTCCGAGTTAATCGATCCTTGATGTCAGCAATCATCATCGTCATCATAGAAACTCGAATTTTTAACCTTTCAACTCAGAAAACTCCACCGTAAAACATGCTATTTCACACGATAATACCAGTTAGGAACACAATATGACTGTATGTGTCTTCGTGTGCTTTCGTCTAAGCAAGCTGGCTAGAGAACGCATTAATCTTCTAGAGATAGTGAAGGTGGAGGATGGTTACCACTGAGTTTCAAGATAAGCATAGTTATGGCTAGTGGGTTCGTTACTCTTTGGGGAATAAAAAGTAGTGGATTTGTCAATTTTATTTATTAATTTGTGCATTCTTAGACTTCTTATTATTCCCTTTTTAGTGCTCAACTAGTGACCGTGACTACCACCAGCTAATTGAAACTCTCTCTTAGTGTTGTCTTGATCAAACCTATTTTTCAAGCTCCATCTAAAATATAAACGAGCTGCATCGTAATTTCTTAGTTTCAATCATGGACTGTGATTTCAGTACTGTCGCTCAAGTTTCGTTTGTTTAATTTAAATTGTAATGTAGTGTAGTGTGGTGTGAACTTTCAGTTGCAGTTTTATTTATTATGCAATCGCCATCTCTTGCATGTATAAAGAAACGAAACTAAGCTTGTATGTTATATGTGTGACAATTATTTTGTACGGAAACAAACTCTAGACATTACTGAGTTTGTAAATAAAAAAGTGATGTCGTCACTTCAGTTACAAAGTCAATATCCTAACCTTTTTTAAAAAAAGTAAGTGATGTACTGGCTGTGTAGTAACAGGCAAGAAAACAATCTTCTTTTGCTGCTACTACTTTTCTGATAGGATGTTCTCGACAAGAAAGTTACAAGACTCTGATTTTCTTACTTTCACTAATTTTCTTTAAGTCAAGTTTTAAAGTTATTCTTCATATGAAGATATCAAGGAATTCTTTTTCACTTTCTTAATGGTGGAGAATCCCTCAGTTTGCCACCTGTACGGCATTAATACATTCGTTTATTATTTATTTATTTATTACTTTTTAGTGGGACACAGTTCCAGAACACAACGGAATAAATATTGTTGGTGTACTTCCTGGAAATAAACGTGGAAAATTAGAAGATGGTATGCTTGTGGTTGCAGCCCACTATGACACACTTCCATTATCAAACGGTAAGAATGAAGTTCATGACTTTAGAAGTTGATTAGTTTTCTTGAACATTTTTCATATCTGTAATAAGCTAATTACACCACAGGTATCATGTTCCGTAGTAATGAGAATGCCTATGCCTTGTTATTCTGCATTTATCTTTCAATAATATTTGTAAGTTAAAAATAATAATAAATTACTGAATTTCCCTTGAGAAGATTACCTGGAAACTATTCGGATTTCATGTATAGATACACTGTTCAAGAACACCTGCATTCTATTCGCCGATACAACAAAATATTAAATTAATTTTGATATTAACTACCAAGAGGTGTTATTGCCAGACCAGATGCTTTAGGTAGTTGGCACGCTTGGTACATATATAATTTTAATAGCTGATCAAATATGTTGTCCTTCATAACTGTTCATACAATGTAGGCCAATAACGTGCCTTCTTTTATTTATTCCTTATTTCTTATTTAGAGATTTAATCCAAATTTTCACGAAACTCATTTCAATGAGTGGTACGAAAGCATTTTTTCCCCCGAATGTATTACTAGAGACTCATTCGAAATCTTCTTCTATCCTGTACAAAATTCCACATGACTGGACAATATTCGAGATCATAATAACTCTCTTTACACTACAGTTATTCATATTACTAACCTAGTTGATTGAAAAGATTGCTACTACTGGCTATTGGCTGCCTAGAATTATGGCCGAAGCAACTACCGCTGTGACGCTATAGTATTATATCTGAAATTGCGTGTATTTGACCGGCTTGTCTGTTTTGGGGGATTAAAACCCTTAGGGGATAGGATCTCCGCTCCCCAGAACAAGCTTTGGATTCTAGGCAGCCAATAGCCAGTAGTAGCAATCTTTTCAATCAACTAGGTTAGTAATATGAATAACTGTAGTGTATTAATATTTTTGAAAACTTCATTTAGAAGATGCTTTTTGTCACTTACTCGATGCAGGTACGACATTGTAGGGTCGCCCCCCCCCGGAAACTTTTATATTTTCTTCTTCATCTTGCAAAACAAGTAAACTGGCCATTAGGACACAATTAAAAGACATAATACACTTCGCTCCACTTCCATAGCTTTAGTTGTTTAGTTGTTTCGGATTTAATTCATAACTTAGGTGGTTGAATGATACTTCTTATTGGATGATTGAAATGGCATGAAAAAGTTCGATGTTTGATGTTCCTAGATTATCGAACTCTTAGCCCGCCCACGCTACTAAATGCAAAATAGATTTTCTTTTATAGGTAGGATTGTGTTCCTATGATGAATTCAAACTTTAGCTGCCTCAAAATTGGCAAAATGTTCAGTACATCAACGTATGCGTAAGACTTAGCAGTCATAATTTCATGACTATAACAAATGGAATTAACCATCCTTATTAGAAATAATCCTACATCATTACACTGCCAGCATCACCACTAAATATCATCCTCGAGTTAAGGATAAAAAGGACAAAGAGGAAAATAAACTATTCAAATAGTATTTACTGTCACAGTTTTACAATTACTACTCTAAAATTTTCGTTATGTTTAGCGAATCTGCTAAATTAATGTCATCAGCAAGGAAATTGTTTTTTGATATTGTTCATTTATATTTTCACAAACCATTTTTATATAACATTGCACAAATACTGGTTTATATTATTGAAACTGGAAACTTGTAGCGCATATAGGAAGATATATCATTCGGCAATGAAGAGGAGTAAGCGGCAGAGGTTAATATTGAATATCTCTGAGCAATTACATTCTTGAGTTTTTATTGACGAGTTCGAAGACAATCCTACATGCGAATTCTGTAAGCTCTCTAAATAATACAATAAATTGGGAAATTACAGAAAACTTTAGGTAAACTAAAATTTAGATCTCTAAAGTGCGAAGTAAAATTTTATTTTTCAAAGTGTTAAGTATTGCATATAGATAGGAATAAATTGAAAAATATTCAGTGTAATATAAATTGGATGATATTGAACTTAAAGCCGTGGTAAGTGAAATGATCCGAGAAGAATAGTGAAATCGTACTTGAAATTTGTTACTGGTATGCTAGCTAGAAATTCTTGTTTCTTTTTTTTCAGCCGGCCTGGTTGGCCGAGCAGTTAGCGTATTCGCTCTCCAACTGAAAGGCTGCGGGTTCGAATCCCGCCTTGAGTATGGATGTTTGTGATTGTCTGTGGAAATATTAGTGGTGGTGGTGGTGATGGCGGGCGGTAGATTGAGTGGTGGAGACAGAGAGATGTAGAGTAGGTGTCCTCCCTCGATGAGTCTTTGGACTCCCTGGAAGTGTCACATAATAATAATAATGTGCACCTACATCATCAATACAAGAAAACGTCGCACTCACAAGTTTAGCTATGCTGTTGCTCGAGTAGATGATACAGTACTTAAGCATATCTATTCCGACAACAACAACAACAGAGGTAATAATACTAAACAGACAGTATGATTATATAGACATTCTCATTTCTTGAAATATGATTATTTTACTAATTTTTACTAATATTTGTAAAAATAATCTGCTTTTTTTACTGATTATTTTTACTAATGCTACTGATACGCTGTCGTCTAAAACCTAAGGAGGAACATTATTTCTGAACATTGCAACCGAAATTCACACGAAACAGCTGGTGGTAATTTTTATAACTGATGATTTCGATTGGAAAGCGAGTGGAAAACTGTGGAAACCTATACGCCCATATTCAAATATTCGAATCGCGTACAAGGAATCACGTGGTAGACCTCAACAGGATAAAAGGCAAAAGAACTTTCTTCAAACCTAATCCGCTAAGCGGATTAGGTTTGAAGAAAGTTCTTTTCTTGAAGAAATAAAGTTGCAAACTTGAATGTCTTGTAATGACTCAAATACATCATCTAGATGATTTCACTGAATCTCACATAGCGTTGTATCCAGGCTATGAGCAGCGTTTCAAACTAATGACATTGCTGTAGACGTTTGCTAAGAGGTCGCCCTCGCTTTAATACGGCGTATGAAGAACAATTTTTGGTTATAACAGCAAAATGTAATCGACGCACCACAGCAGGTAACCTTGCAAGTCGGCACCATTCAATCACAAGTACGCGGATAACTCGACAAACCGTGGCAAGACGTCTACGACGAGGAAACCTATACGCCCAAAGGCCTGTAGTCTGCGTCCCTTTATCCACAGCTCATTGTAGAGCACATTTACACTGGTTGTATCCATAAAAATTGGAGAAGACACCAATGAGCTGATGTACTCTTTACAGATGAGAGTTGTTTTAGTCTTTCCTCCGATTCTAGATGAAGTTAATCTTGTATGAAAGTGCTTATCATCGCGAGATTATGGGGAAGAATTATACTCAATGGACGCACCGAGCAACAAGTGCTGGAAAATGGGACTGTGGCTGGTGAACGATATTGCAATGAAGCTCTTCAACACCATGTTTGATTGTTCCATAGTGATGTAGGCGAATAATTCAGTTTTATGGACGGCAATACCAGACCACATTGTACATGAGAAGTGAAGATACTTCAGTAAACTGAAGACATCAATCGAATGGCCAGCACGCTCCCCCAGATCTCAACCCCATAAATACGTTTGTGATGCGAAAGGGAGACGTATTGCTGCTCGAAATTCCCCGCCAGAAAATAAACAATGCCTTATCCTTGCTCTGGAGGAGCGGGCCAATTTGCCTCAAGAATTCCTGAATCACTTGGTGCTAAGGATGCTACGACGTTGTGAGAGCTGAATCGCATTTCGGGGTGGACATATTGAAACCTAAATGTCTCTGCATAGTTTTCTGTAAGCTAGGGAATAAGGACGTAGTTAACAAATTAATTCCTAACTACGCACCGATCTACAAGTGCTGGGAAAAGAGGCTATGAGTGGGGAACGATATTTCAACGAAGTTCTTCAATGTCGTGTTTGATTGTTCCGTAATTAAGGAATTAATTCCTTAGCTTCTCTCTCACCAATTTTATTTAATATATACATAGATAAAATCATAAAAGAATGGAAGATAACTAATGAAGGAGGATTCAAGATAAACCGTAACACCAGATTAGCTACTCTTCTTTTTGCTGATGACCAAATAATCCTTGGAAATAATAAAGATGAACTACAAAAATCATTATGGAGTCTAAATAATCTGATAAAAACATATGGTATGGAAATATCAACCGACAAAAACAAAAGTCATGGCCTTCAAAGGCGCTAATCCAATAAGAAGCAAAATAGTAATAAACAACAAAATAATAGAGCAAGTAAATACATTCAAATATTTAGGTTGCACAATGTCATATGAAAATGAAGCTGATATAGAATCAAAGATATCAAACTTTTTAAAAATAACAGGCATTATAAATAAACTTTTTAAACCCAATTATGTACAAAAACACACACGAATAAGAAGCTACAATACAGTAGCTAAACCAACCTTACTTTATGGCAGTGAGATATGGACAATAAAAAAAGCAGATGAAAGAAGAATTAAATCATCCGAAATGAAATTTCTGCGCAGAACTGAAGGAGTCACAATAATGGACAAAATGAAAAACAGCGAAATCAGAAAAAAAATTGGAATTACAATCTCCCTAAATGAAACAGTTATTTGCTATAGAGAAAAATGGAAAGAACACATACTAAGAATGAATAGAGGCAGAATACCTAAACAAATTCTAAATTACCACCCAAAAGGTACTCGATGCAGAGGAAGACACTTAAAAAGATGGAATTGAGTCCGGAACAGGCCACTTGGCCTATAAGCCTGGAAAGGAAGAAGAAGAAGAAAAGGTCCTTAGGAAATTTGTAATTTTTGCAAAAAACGTATTGTGATTAAATTTGTGCGAAAATTATAATACATTTTTGTGTAATATAATTTATTAGTAAGCGGACAATAACAGTACAGGTAAAAATGCAGTTCATCCTCAGCTTTTGGACACCAGTGTAATTCATATATTAAGTTATTGACATTTTTATTCTTCTCTTAAAGGAATAGATGACAATGGATCTGGCGTGGCGGTGATGTTAGAAACTGCTCGTGCCATAACGCAGTCACGATGCCGATTCAACAATACCATGATGTTCGTAGCCTTCGATATGGAGGAAAATGTAAGTTTTGTTTCTTGTTTGTATGAATAATCAGAATTTCACAAGTTTCTATATTCGACAAAATGCGTTCTTAATATATATATATATATATATATATATATATATATATATTTTTTTTTTTATTTATTTATTTATTTATTTATTTTTTTAATGTGTTTAGCTCTCTTTTGACCTCCAACGGTTAGAAATGTGATCCCTATATCTGTCATTGTTTTATTTAATAAATCTATATTAGAAGAATTATTGTAATTGTTTATTAACAAATAATGAAAAAACAAACAAACAAACAGAACCATTTCTTCGTGAAAATTTGTATGGGGAATCATGGACAATTCCCTTTGTCCCTGAAAGCAAGAGAAATTTGACAGGACAAACGGAAGACAGAAAGAGAAGTTATTTAACAGGATAAACATAGCACAAGCCAGTTTCTGTATGCCTATGTCATGCTTCCTATGACATACAGCAGGAATGTCAAACTCGATTATAACGCGAGCCATTTGCAATAAAAGTGTATCTGAAGTGGGCCGAAAAAAATTTTTGGACTAAAAAAAGCTGCACTAATTAGAATCAAAGGGAAGTGAAAGAATGAGTATAAATAAACTGGAAAATTAATAATGAAAATTTAATTTATTCTAAGTCATTACAAGACGTAAAATAATATGATGATTATGACAACTCAAAAAATTAAAGAATATTTTTATTATATTAATATTTACAACATATAGAATTTAAACCAAATTAAACCGAAATTAAAATATTATTTGAATAAATCAAATATTTATACAGTCTGGAAAAGTATAAAGTCTCATTAATAACCATCGCAAAAATTTACAGACCTTCCTAGTAATTTGAAATTTTTTATGTTTGTGTTGAAATAAAATACTTCTATTTTGGGGGGGGAAATGTCTATTTTGGGAAGATTTTTTAAATGTCAATGATAATATTTTTGGGAAAACGATAATATTTTGTGGTAAAAATATATATACTTGCATAATATAATTAAGTAATTTTGAGTAATTTAATTGTAGATTTTATTTTTTCCCCGACACTTGACAATGTTATTGTAAACCAGCTTGCCAAAATTTGGACTCCAAGGTTGAGAGCATCCGACTTTCATTATGGCAGAAAAATTGACTTGTTAGTCTTGATCTGTGGGCTGTTTTGTTACCTTTCATACATGAGAATAATTGCTCGCATAAATAGGTGCTTCCAAAATAACATAGAATATCTGCTGCAAACTTTTTGTTTCCGGATATTTTTGATAAGTGTATATTTTTGGAACACCGACTTCTTGGTATTTCTCTTTTAGAATGGAATCATTTTGAAAACCAGTAAGTTCTACTTGAATACAAATAGGAGCTTTGCGAAATTGAAGTAAAAAGGACCTGTAAAAAGGGAAAAAAACTTCTTCTTGCTCCTTAAAATCTTTAAACCGCCTATCAAATTCTCCTTTAATTTTTTCTAGTTTGGGACAATATTGAGAAAAGGTAAAACTTTGGTTCTTATTGTTCGACTGTTCACACATAGGAAAGTAATTTAGAATATTCTCTTTTAAATGATTTCGAAACAAAACCAATTTACATCTAAAACTTATAAGTGCATCATACATGTGTGTTATTAACTGATCTTTCCCCTGACGTTTGACATTTAAATCATTCAAATGTCCTGCAATATCAACTAAGAATGCTAGATCTTGTACCCATGTGTGATCATTAAGAAATACATCATACTTTTTCATTTCTAGGAACAATTTTATCTCCTCTAAAAGTAGAAGAAAAGCTTTTTAGAAGCTTATGACAAGATAACCAGTGAATCTCTGTGTAATAAGGTAGCCCTTCAAATTCACTCTCCAAGTGTTTAAGAAATTGTGCAAACTGGCAGTGTTTGAGACCTCTGGATCGGATGAAGTTCACAGTATTTGTCACAGGCTTGAGTACGCTGCTCATTTCCAATACTTTGGAGCACAGGACCTGCTGATGAATAATGCATTAAAAAGATTGCAGTTTTGGAATGTCTGGATACATTTCCTTTAACTTTTCTGCAAGTCTTAGTACAAGGCCTTCATTTTTGCCTGTCATTGCTGGAGCACCATCGTTGTCCCAGCTACGAGCCTGTTCAGAGGAAGTTGATATTTTTCCAAAATGCTCCACACGGAGTCAAAAATGTCTTTCTCTGTAGTGGTTCCATGGATGGGAATCATTTCCAAGAACTCTTCAGTAATGTTCATATTTTCGTCGCAAGCCCTAAGAAACAGAGCAACTTGAGCCACGTCGTGAATTTCGAAACTTTCGTCAAGTGTAATTGAAAAGCACTGTACGTTTACGGATATTTCTTGCAACTGGTTACACAGATTATCTGCCATTTCGGTTATTCTTTCTATCACAGTATTTCTGGACAGAAATATCGCGAAATACTTGCACATTTTGGGGACAGACGTTTTCGGCTGCTTTTATCATACATCCATTAACCAAGGAACCATCACTAAAAGGTTTCGAATGTTTCGCCAATAAATAGCTGATTTCATAATTGGTTCTCACTTCTGATTCATTGTCTTTCATAATTTTTGAAAATACTTGTTGACTTTGAAGTGAATTCTTCATACTTTTTAATTTTTCTTCTCTCAGTTAACCTTCAAAGCGTGAATATTGTCGACCCCAATTGTTTCGTTATAAATAATGCATACAATTTTGTCATTTGTTTCAGTGCAGAATTACTTCTGCACTGAAACAACTAAAAAGCAACCATCCCATTTTTCTTGAAATTTTCTCCCCTCATTAGCTTTCATCTTTTGTTGTCTTAGAACGCGACATTGTCTGTGTAAATAAATATATTATTAACAGTGGCAGCTCGTACATAAGCACTGCGACACCCACAAGGAAAAAATGAAAAAAAAATTTTTGTTTGTGTTTATAAAATTATAAACTCGCGCAACCTGGATTCACATGGGCGCGTATGCTGCTCTTCACTATGGTCACATGAACAGCTGCTAGCCCATAGAATTCAATTTTTTCAGCGCGCTACCCGCAGACTGCTATAAATTAACAATGAAAGCATATAGTTTACGATTGATTAGGATCGGACCTAACATTGAAATTGCGATATAAATTTTTATTATTGTAATTATATTATAGCAGGTCGTTGCACCCATATTGTAACCACAAATATCGTATGAAAACGAATAAATCGAATGTTTAAATCGATATTTCTGTTTTATTATAAAAAGCAACCATCCATTTTTTTTTTTTTTTTTTTTTGTATCTTTCCTTGAGGTGTCGCGGCCGCCAGCTTGACACCCCTGGCATACAGAAACTGACCTTGAGCAGTTAGCAACTGAAACAAACTTCGTATCCCTTTGGCATGCCGCAGAATGATTTTTGCTGTCCTTGCGCCAGAAACTAATAATAATGAACCAACCAACTAATTTCGCATCCATCCCATTAAATAATTGCTAGGATTATTATTTACATATTAGTGAACGCTGTAACCACTTTTAATACGAGTATAATTTAAGTTCCCTTCATTGAAACAAATAAAATATTGTAATTCATTTGGTATTGAAATTTCATATAGGCTGCTTGCAAGACACCTTGGAGGCCGTTGAGTGCCCTTTATAAGTAAAACGACCCTGAGTTCATACTGATGTAGCATACAATTATTTTGAAATAATAGTTTAATAATAACTGATCAATTGCCAGTAGGTTAGCGATAATTATCGATAATGTACTTGTTTGTGTATTTGAATTTCATCAGATCGTGGGCATTTCTCCAGAGACGGCCAAGGAAGAATGTTCACGTGGCCGTGCCAAAAGGAAGGTCAAAAATATGTTCGCGTTCGCTCCGTTAGCATATTTTGGACATTCGCAATATGCAGATTTGACCAAACAAATGTCACTCTGCATTTCGAAATTGGTGTGTGTGTGTGTGTGCGCGCGTGTGTGTGTGTGCGCGCGTGTGTGCGTGCGCGTGCGTGCGTGCGTGTTGAGCAGCCATAGTTTTTGCTATGTCTATGCCCTATTTACTACTGGAGCTCTTCCATTGATGATGGGTTTGGTCCACCGAAATGAAATAAGAAAGAAAGAAAAGAACCAATGAAGATGAAAATCGTTGCTTAGTATGCCTTTCATCCTGGTCGCTCCATTTCTTTTTTGGTGATTTTTCCTACTATATTTCCTTGGACATTAAGGTGGTTTCTTATGTCTTAATAGTTCGGTGGTCCTTTACAAATGCTTTATTAAGAACAATTAAATTAAATAAGAATTCTCTCTTATAGTTTACTAATTATTACAAAAAGACGATCATAAAAGGAAAAATTCATTTCATGATCTGTTTTTTTTAATCATAACACATCATTATAACTCAAGTTCACCAATATAGGCTTTTTTGATCCATTTTGGTCTCCTTCATTAATCGAAAAATTGTTTATGAAACCTAAGTCGTCTTTTATGCTTTAATTAATTTAATAGTTATCATTTTTAATTAAATGCTCCAAGGAATCCAAGTACTACGATATCGAATTATTATAGTGCTGCAAATCTGACTCCATAGTTTAAAATATAATGTAAAATGTCTGATAGCAATATTTATTCAAGTGCTTCTGTAACACACTTGAAATGACGCCACCTGAAAAATTAAATAAGAAATGGTGGTGTTAGTCACTGCGAATGAATTAATATTTTTTTAGTCGTATTCTTGTTGCATAAATTGTTAGCTAATCAATATTTAGGTAGCTAAATGAAATTAATTCATCAATGATTTCATCCCAATGCATAATTTTTTCTAGGGTGCTCTTGGAAGCAACAGTTTTGTTACTAATTACCTAATACCAGAAGAACTGAACAGAGCAAGAGCACATTTTCAAGGAGCTTTCATTTTGGATTCTGTCATGAACTTCAACCGAACAAGAAATTCTCAGCAATTACCTAATGATTTTCAACAGGTAAAACTACCATTAAGCGTTAACGAATTAACCATGAACCATTAACGAATAAAAATTTCTATCTTAAAAAAAAAAATAATTCGCGTTTGCTGTTTTACGTACATAAAAAGCCAGATATACGATTGTATTAGCGATTTTCTCACTGCTTCACATTTTTCCATCTAGACTCTTCCAGATCTTCAAAACTTTCTGTCTTATGATGGCAACCGTGGAGATTTCCTGGCTATGATATCTCGTCACAGTGCAGATTCAGCACTAGCTAGAAGTTTACTTGATGCTTGGAAAAGCCTTGATCACAAAGATTACAAGCTGTACAATCTTGCGGTCAATATCGGATCTGAAATTCCGCCCGAACCAGTTCTCAACAACCATCTCAACTTCTTGAGAAGTGACCATGCTAATTTTTGGTACCATAACTTTTCGTATTTTCCTCATACGCTAAATGCCGTTCTTCTTACGGACACTGGTAAGTATGTAGTTATTTTATTGACATTCATTATTGAAATTAAAAGCAACTCAAGTAGTAAAATGCAATATTCTAATGCACCTGGTATTGAAAAATATTCATATGAAGAAAAAGCATCTAAATATTTATTTAGATTCAGGTTAAATCCTCATTCGAAACGTAATTAATTTTAACCCAATCATATAATGTAAAAATTATTCTGAAGATTCGATTCTGCAAGAATTTCCTTCATAATAAGATTTTGAAACACTTAATATAGATACTAAAGAAAAAATAAAATGAAATACTGCATTGAAATTAGAAGAATTTCTAAATTTCTACACAGAATTGTGGACAGGTAAACATTTTAAAAAAGATAACCGGCAAACATTTGATGAAAATGAAAAAGAAATAACTAAAGAAGAATTAGAAATCAGCCTGAAAGAAACAAGAAAAGGAAAATCACCTAGAGAAGATAAGCTAGGTTCGAACTATATAAATATGCAGGAACAAGGTTAAAAGAAAGATTCCTATTATTTTCAAATAAAATCTGTTCAACTGGTAACCCCCCTAATGGAAAAAAAGCAATTGTGATTCCTATCTTTTAAAAAGGGTAGTAGAGATGACCCTAAAAACTATAGAGGTATAAGTATACTAAATTCCTGTTACAAAATATATAACAGAATTCAAAATAACAAACTAATAAAATATTCTGAAAACTTTATTTTAGAAGTATAGAATGGATTTAGAAAAGGACGAACATGTATAGACCCGCCTAAAATTAATAATAGAAGCATTTTACTTAATATATTAAAAGAAACTTCATAAATAACAAATATCAAATAATATCCTAAAAGCTATCATAAGTATATATGAAAATAATCAAATACAAATGATTGAATCATGAGCTATCATATATGAGAGAGATAAACCAAGGAGTCCGATAGGGATTCCCCCTCTCAGCAACTGTTTTTAATATTTACCTAAATGTCCGCTCGGATAGCCGAGTGGCTATGCGCTTCACAACCATATGCCTGGGAAAGGAGTATCCTGGGTTCGATTCCCGTCGCCGACGTGAGGAGCTTAAGGATCTTTCTCAGACATAGCCAAGTTAGCCGGTCTTGGGAGTGGACAGCATTTTCTCCCCAGTTTATCTGGGGTTTTTCCGGCCGCGTGAACACAAGTATCTACAGACATAGGACATACCGGGAGGCATAGGAATGGCCACCTTATCCTCGCGACAGGTACGGTTTAGAAGGGCTAAGGATAGCTCCGTAACAGGCCACTAGGCTAATACGTGAAAGAAGAAAAAGAATAAAATGGAATAAAAATTTCCATCAAGGAATTAAACTTTCTCCTACTGTGAACTTAAACACTCTGCTTTTTTGCCGATGACCAAATAATAATTACAAATTCTGAAGATAACTTACAGAAAGCTATTTTAAATCTAAATGAGATAGCCAAAGATTATGGAATGATAATATGAACAGACAAATCAAAAACTATGGCCTTCAAAGGACAAGATCCAGTAAGAACTAAAATAGTAATAAATAACAAGATTTTAGAACAGGTGAATTCATTTAACTACCTAGGTTGTATGATTACATATGAAAATGAAAAAGATATAAATCTAAAAATTGCAAAATATTTTAAAATAACAGGTGTAATTAACTCTATATTTAAAGCAAACCTAATTCAAAAACAAACCAGACTAAAAGTATACAATACATTAGCCCTACCAGTCCTATTGTATGGAAGTGAAATCTGGACAATGAAACAAAAAGACAAACAAAGATTAATAGATCAATGATTAGTAGGAAATATACAAAATATAACAGCTGAAATGAAGTTTATGAGAAAAACTGCAAAGTATATTCCATTTGATCACAAAAGAAACGAAAAAATTCTGAAAGAATTAAACCAGGAATCAGTAATACAAAAAATTAAAAAATATAAACATAAATGGATGGAACACGTTGAAAGAATGAAAAAAGAAAGATTGCCAAAACAAGCCATTAGGAAAAAGAACACCAGGACGTCCTCTTTAAGAGATTCAACGGTGACTTCTAAGGCCGGAACAGGCCACTCTAGGCCTAAATCCTTGATAGGCATGATGATAATAATGATGAATTTCCTCCACAGAATATTGGAATTTATCTTTTGATTGAAATATAAGACATACATGCATAATATATAAATCAGTTTGGTGGGCTTCCTAATGACACCATAGTGCTATACTTTGCAGCTATTTTTGGTAGGATTTACATTAATGTGGATATTGCTATTTTTTATTTATTTTATTTTATTATATATTTATTTTGAAAATGCCCTGTCATTTATGAATGTCACCTGAGATTTCTTACATGATTAGTAGGAAATATACAAAACTTAAGTTGAAATTAGTCTTTAGAATTCATTCTTTTCTTAAGTTCAAACTAAATAAATAAATCCTCTAGCGCCTTTTATTAAACAACAGGAGCAGATGAATGTCCTGTAAACTTAATTGACTTTTTGAAGACGGTGATACAGACAGTTTTAATCCTTCAATCATCCCTGATATTAGCAATGAACCAAGGTTTTTGGTAGAGAGTATGATAGACAACTTTTACCATCTCGTGGTCCTAAATCCTAACAGTCATATTATTGCCTGTAAGGGTGTGAGTTCTGGGGTTGCTTTTTATTATTATTCGTGACACCTCCAAGCAGTCCGGAGACTCATCGCGGGAGGACACCTATTATACAACTCTTCGTCTCCACCACTATACCGAACCTCTACTACCAATCATCAACATCAGCGCCATCCACTGGCCACTACCACCACCACCACCACCACCACCACAGCTAGTATTTTTTTTGTCTGTAAATAGCATGTGTTCTGAAGGGCCGATTTGTCTGTATGCGGGATGAAAACCCGAGTTTCTGGAAGGGAAAAAACCCTGCCACCTCCGTATGAGATCGGCTATCTCACTTTATTTGAAATTCATGCTTAAAAATACGAGTTTCCTAGAAGAAACCTTACTTGCCCTGTCAAAGATCAATTAATTTGGAAACCAGCAGAAATAAAGTTCCTCTGGTCAGTAACCAGATTGACTATTTAACCTCATTTAACAAAGACTCGTTTTGAGAAAATATATCTTTGATGAATGAGACAAAAGCTGCACTAGCATATTTCAAACGAAATTCAATAATTTTTTCAAAGTCAGCATTTGCTGGAAGATTATTATCAAGATAGGAGAAAATGGTTGCATTTTCTAGGGTTATTCCATTCACCTGAATGATAAGTACTTGCATGAAATCAGCTGGAACATATTACGAAGCACTTGCCGTTTTGAGGTTTAGGTTGTGTCAATTTTTATATACGCCTTTTAAAATGTTAGAAATGCTTTGAAATTCAGTTCAGTAATGAGAGTAAACGATATCTCGTCATCATACTAAGGTTTCGCAAGAAGCCTTAGTATGATGACGAGATATTGTTTACCTTTGTTTTGGATCGGAGTTAAATGTTTGCCCTCTCCATCCTTAGATTATTTTGACTCTTGGAAGAAGTTATCTATCTTTGAGTTGAAGAACTGTTGTAGCAAATACATTAAAGAGCATGGACATCAAGATACGACATTCTTTCACTTCTGTTTTTTCTATGAATGGGTAGTTTCCTGAGTAGCCATCGATCACCCACCCACATGACGTGATACTGTAGTTTCAAAAAAGAAATGAATTGTATGTACAGCGGTCAATATTTGATAGAACTTTCTCTAGTGCTCCAGTTATAGAATGAAAGGATTTGATTAATAAATAAAGTCCTCGAAAAATGAGCGATTTTTTACACGACATTTTTCTTGCAGTTGCCGTTTAGTAAAGATCACGGAAATCGTTACACGGAGGTGGCGTGAAACAGCACTGAAATTCTGGAAAGAGGTTTTTTGTAAGGGAAGCAAAAATATTTCTAACAGTAGATAAGAGAGAAATGCACCGACATGAAATCATTCACACTCATTGTTCAGATTCTGAACATAGGGGATGCATCTGCTGACAATACCTATCTTTCGAAAAAGATAAGTTAGATTATCATCTATTTTTGAAAGATGGTTATTGTGAGCAGGTGCATCTCCTATGTTCAGAATCTGAACAATGAGCGCGAATGTGATACTTAAGTTCAGTTCTACACCTCCCTGAAAATATCAGCGAGTTCTCGATATTTTCGAGTTGTAGAACTGAAATGGTCCTTCCAACGATCATCGCCATTGGCAGTATCCTTGAAGAAGGTTAATCTATCCTTTGTTCGCGTTTGGTTGAGGTTATCAAGAGTAGAAAGCATCCTTTGTTGGAATTAAAGAAGCCATAGGGGCTAAAAATATCAGCCACTAAGAGCAGCAATTCCTTAGATTTTTTGCAATCACATTGATTTTTCAGGTATTGTTTTTGATTCTTGACCTGCCATTTTTTTTAAAGAGTACTTGCCATCATTCTAGTAATGAGAGGTTTCTGTTTATTATCGATCAGAATTTGGGTTTACTGGTCATTTTAATTAAACCAGTCTTCATGATTCTTAGACTATGAACCATTCGTTTCTTTTCAGGTAACAAGAATGGCAGATTTAACTACTAGCGAGTGCTCTATAAGACGGTGGGATGCTAAGCAGATAATCTGTTGTTGAAACATTGATGGAAAAGCTGCACTTTGTGAGAAGTTTGAATTTTCAGAGCACTAAAATTTAGTCTCTGTCTGTTTTGGATTGTTGTCAATCTAACAATCCCTAGAATTAGCCAGGTGTCTTGTGAGAAGGACAACATTACAGTCAGGAGCATGAACAATGATATAGTTAATCAAGTACTAATAACCTCAATGAAGATGTCTTCACGAAGTCTTGAGTTTGGTCTTTTAACAAGCACGTGTATTGATGGTAACGACAATATCCTGTTCTGTATACTTAGTCAACATTTTAGTTTTTCGACACTTTTCTTCATAATCGTTCATTTCCAGAGGATTGAGACTGGCCAAATTCTGTCTTAAGTTACTAAGAAAACTATCTTGGAATGCCATACAAGATGTGTGCAGATTGTCATAAAAATATTCTGTTGAGTGATCTGCCTCCGCGGATGGAACCTAAGTACTAATAAGTGTAGCCTGCAGGATTTGGTTAGCTTCAGGCGAAAAGTCATGAGAAGCTCGCTATTCTTTTAACGTAGTAATGTTCCCGCACTACATCAGACACTCTGTATACCTGACAGCGAGATACACTGGTGTTCAAAACGTGTTCAAAACCTAAGGACGAAACACTATTTCTGAAGATTACAACCTCAAATTCAGACGAATCAGCTTACTGCAATTTGTATCACTAAACGATTTCGAGTTTAATTATACAAACCCGTATAACTAAACTGTGATAAGCCCGACGTTTGCATCCTTCTATCCACAGCTCATCACAGAGCACGTTTTTAGTGGTGTTGTATCCATAAAAATTGGACAAGACACCCAACGGGATAATGCACTTTTTACAGATGAGAGTAGTTTTTGTCTTTTCCCCGATTCTAAACAACACTTGATCTGGCGTGAAAATGGTACTGCTTACATCGCGAGAATGGTCTTGAAAGGGATAGATACGGCAGTGCTGGGGTATAGGGAGGAATTATGCTAAATGGACGCACGGAGCTACAAATGCTGGAAAAAGAGACCATGACTGGTGAACGATATTGCAACGCAGTTCTTCAAAGTCATGTTTGATTGTTTCATAGTACTGTAGGCGAATAATTCATTTTTATGGATGACAATACCAGGCCACATGGTACAGGAGAAGTGAAGATACTTCTAAAAACAGAGGACATTAATCGAATCGAGTAGCCAGCACGCTCCCCAGATCTCAACCCCATAAAACAGGCTTGGTGGGAGGCAATAGGGAGATGCATTGCCTCGAAATTCCCTCCAGAAAACAAGGCATTTTCCTTGTTCTGAAGGAGAAGTGGGCCAGTTTACCTTAAGAAATCCTGAATCACTTGGTGCTAAGGACGCTATGATGTTGTTGTGAGAGTTGCATCGCAGTATATTCCATACGGAATGCCTCTCCGCATAGTTTTCTACTGTACATTAATTCCTTAACTACTATCCTGTGGTAATATATGGTTCTTCCTGCTTTTCTATGAGTATTTACTATATGCTAGAACTCGGTTCAAATCGAAACATTAATGCTTTTAATTTGGAATATTTATTTTTGTTTAATATAGTCATGTTACTAAATAAGCATCAAACGTTTGACAATTTTTTTTTTAGTTTCAAGTAATATTAAGCATATATATATATATATTATTATTTTTTTTTTTAATTAATCCTCCCCCCCTCAGGTCCTTACAGAGGCAACATGATGGAATGCAACTATGGTGAATGCAATGATCTAGTTGCACTGCCCTCTGAAAAATTAGCGTTCACGAAAAAGACAACAGATGCTGTAGTTGCCGCTTTGGTTGACCTAGGTGAAGGTGTTTCTGCTGGTAAGAAAAAATGCATAAAATACTTCTTTAAAAAAAACTAGTACGATTATTATGCACTTTATGTACATAAAAATTTAATTTAACATCGTTCAGAAATAACTGAATACAATCTCTATATACTTTGTAATTATTATTATTGCTTAACTCATCGCAGGAGGACATGCTATTCTTTCATATACAACTTACCATCTCTTCTACTTAATCCTCCAATTATTACTACCACGACACTACTACCAACAACAGTATTTTTTGTTTGTGCATGTGTTTTCATAGCCAATTTGCCTCTATGCAGGATGAAAAACAGGGTTTTTTCAGGAGGAAAAAATCCCAATACCTCTGTATGAGATCACCTAAACTCAACCTCAATTGAAAAAGCCAATTCCTCTCGAATAAAAAAATTCCTCTCGTCACAACTAGAATCGAACTCAGGTCTTTTCCAGGCGGAAGGTGTAACCAATTGCGCTGAGGAGTCGCTTTGTTTCTACATTAAATATTAAAGAGAATTCATTCTGCCCATTAAAGTGATTTAAATATCTGTTCCTATAGCTGCATTACAGAGTTAATAGAGAATATGTCATTCGGCTGGAAAGATCTGATTCGACTCCCATCATATTAAATGAAGTCTTTTCAAACTAAAAGGTGAGTTAGCTAGTTTCATATGAAAGTGACAGTTTCTGTAACTACGAATCAGAAAACAATTCAGAATATTAAGAATAAGTCTGTATAGCTCAGTGGAAGTGGTGCTTGCATCCTCTGCGCTTGGTCACTCGAAGTTAGACTTAAGTTCAAGTCTAGTCGCCGACTGGAGGAACTTTTCTAAACCTTTCTTCGACCGTTTCCCGAGTTAGTCGATCTCTGGCACGGGAAAGCAGGTTTTTCTTCCCCAGAAACTCAAGAAAATCGACCGTAGTACCCACATTATTTCAGACAATAACATATCTTGTTAGGGATAGGTACCAAGAAATGGCAGCATTTGTTTGCTAGCCTCTTCATCGATGGCTGCTATAATTAGTAATAGACATGGGCCAGCTATCTCTGATTGGCTACCAGTGGAGATTGAACTGCCCACTCAGTCTCCAAAAGCTACACAGGTATAAAGGCCTCGCCTACTCCCTATAAAGAAATAAAAGGGGTTAGCTGACTCAGTCTCCAAAAGCTAGACAGGGGTTACCCTGTCTAGCTTTTGGAGACTGAGTAGGCAGTTCAATCTCCACCTTCACTATCGAGAAAAATATGATTTATGGAGTTTTTTGATTAGTTAATTTACTAGTAGTAAAGTCTTTGCTACTAAAAACAAATGGTTTATTCTTAAAAGAGGTTTTTATATATTGAAGAACAGCAACGCAGGTAAGTCAACTGAATTTACGAGGGGATACGCTAGGCCTACTGCCATTGTTGTTTTATAACTTGATAAGCAATTTTCTATTTATTACTGTGTTAAGGACAAGGCATCTCCTGCTCCACGGAACAGTCTGGATCTGGCCATGGATACGCCATACGAAGAACTTAATTTCAAAGAACTTTTGGCAATATTCAAACATGTAGGCAATCTACTGCACACCAAATGGCCAGGTAAAGTTGTAATTCATCAGATAAAAGAAGTTGATTCAGATGACCCTCAACTCTCAGAACTTCTCCCCAACATTCCTTAAGACAGCACCAACAAACTAGCAACAACAGCTGATGAAAATCCCCTTGCAGACCAGTGATTACCAAGAGGTCCGCGCTCGTAAGAAATGCAAAACTGCAGCCTCTGAACCACCTAAAGAGGATGGAATAAAAGAAGCCAGTCCTGTACCGGCCGCTCCTGCCTCCACTAGAGAAAGGATACCTCCGACTGTTCTCCGCGAAAAACAAATGGATGTCGCTAAAGACTACGATCTCCAATCTACAAATCTCATACAGCCATGCGAAGAATGTCTCAGATGGTATTAAAATTCAACCTAGGAATGGATTATTGAAGACTAACAGGTGAATTGAATGCCAGAAGCATTCAGTACCACACCTTTTCACTTGGATCAGAGAAAAACCTCAAAATGGTGATGAGAGGTGTATCTGAGGATGAATCCACAGAAGTGGCTGCAGAACTGAACCAGCAGGACTTACCACCCATCAAGGTTAGTAAAATGACCAGAAAAGAGAAGACTCAATGCCACTGATACTAGTAGAGATCAGTCCAACTTATAAACACATATACAACCTGACGTCCATCTGTGGACTGAAAATCACCCTAGAACCATTAAGGAAAAGGGCTTCAACAGGGCAGTGCCACAGATGTCAGAAGTTTGGCCATGCCCAGAAAATGTGCAAGGCTGAATTTAAATGTTTAAAATGTGTGGACAGCCAACCAACAAATACATGCACTAAGCCAAAAACCACCTTGGTTAAATGTGCCAACCCTCACTCTGCCAACTAGAGGATGCACTCACAATCCTAGAAATAGAAAATCGGAGGTAGAAACATATTCTTCCTCCCTCAGCAGATCTGTGTCAGATTACTGACTCACAGCCTCTCAAAGATCAACATAAAGGGTCAGAAGCCCATCTGACGAAACTTGAGGTTCTCAAAAGAACAACTCGGCAATCACAGACAAGGACATATGCGGAAGTAGCTCGTCCCAAACAGACATCCTTGGATCAGCCAACACCACATACAAGTCTAACAGCTATAATTACCTCTTCTCTTGCAAATATGCTATTAGATTTTAGCAGATCTAACCCCTCATCATGTTCTACTACTAGATTTCTAAAGGATATACAAGCCATTATCTGAGCGCTCACTCATGAATAAAAACAAAATAAATCTAGATTCTCTGCAGATCATCGCATGGAATGCGAATGGCCTAAGCAGAAAGATCTTGGAGCTCCAAGAGTTCACCCAAAGGCACCACCGGATGTACTCTTGATGAACGAGACCCATCTGCGACCTTCAGATAACCCCAAAATTAGGGGATACCAGCTGTACAGAACAGATAGATTATCCTGCAGAGGCGGCGGCACTGCTATTTTCATAAAGAATCACATCAATCATCACTCTACAAATATTCCATCCACTACTAATCTTGAGATTACAGGCATTGAAATTCCTACGTGTTCGGCAGGTAATCTAAAAATCTTCGCAGTTTACAATATGCAAAAACATTACTGTTCTCAGATCTAAACGCCGTACTCGACAACAGGGAGTCTGTCATCATGGCCGGCGACTTTAACTCTAAGCATCCTGACTGGAATAGCCGTCCTATCAATAAAAATGGACAAATACTAGCCAACTACTCAGGATCCAACAATGTGGCTGTGGCAGGGCCCCCACTGAGCCTACCCATCACAACACATAGTCGGGCTGATGTTTTGGACATAGCTATCCTACAAAATGTAAGACTGCAGTACAATGACACGCAATGATCTATCATCCGATCACAATACCATTCTATTAAAGCTGGGAAACCAAGACAGTTTGTTTCCCCTCCTTCACATTCATTCATACTCTGGGACAAGCTATCCAAGGTACTTCCAAAATATATGGTCCTGTGCCGATAATAAAATCAACAGATGAAATTGAAATAGCTGTAAAGGATCCAACTAAACAAATTAACACAGCTGTTGCAGCAGTTACTACTTCCACAACCCGCAGACTAAATCACTTGCCAGAAGACATCATGAACTTGATCAGAGAGAACAGGGCAAGAAAGAGATATCACAACACCCGAGCACCTCAAGATAAACGAATCCTGAATAGATTCAACTCTGCAGTAAGAGATGTCCTCACAGTGCATAGAAGTCAACTTTTGGAGGAAAAATTGATTTCTATCTCTCCTGATAACCACTTCATATAGAATATAATCATAAAGATCAAGAACAAAAACAAACCTCTTCCGCCTCTCCAAAGTTGTTGGCCTCATCCATACCGATGCAGATAAAGCCGAGGCAATAGCAAGAAATCTAGAGAACCAATGTAAACCCTCTTACGACCACCTAGACTTCAATCATATATACAAGATCCACCGACACGTCAGATCTACTCTCAAATCTTCTATCGCATACTCTAGTCAAATTGTACCCACATCACCTCCAGAAATATATGACAATCAAGAAGTTAAAGAACAAAAAGGCTCCTGGACCTGACGGAATCACCAACAAGGTGATAAAACTACTCCCCGCACAGCTATTGCGCATCTGACTAACATAATCAACTCCATCTTACGCTACAAATATTTCCCTTCCCACAGGAAGTTAGCAGATATAATCCCAATCCATAAACCTGGAAAAGACCCGCGATTACCTCAAAGTTACAGACCAATTAGCCTCATCTCAAATCTGGGCAAAATCGCCGAGAAAGTTATTCTCACTAGACTCCAAGAATTAGTGCACAGGCTTAACATTATACCTGAGGAGCAGTTTGGGTTCTGCCAATCTCACAGCACCACACAACAGATTTATAGATTGGTGGAATATGTTACCACAGGATTTAATTGGCATCAATTCACTAGGGCTGTTTTTCTGGATATAGCCAGTGCATTCAACAAGGTTTGGCATTATGGCTTGCTACACAAAATGCTATCTTTTGGTACACCATTGGGAATGGTTCAACTGATCACGTCATACCTCTATGATAGGCACATGCAAGTTATGTTAAATGGCACACTCTCTACACAAAAGTGCATCCTGGCTGGAGTCCCACAAGGATCTCTACTGGCACTGACTATTTTCCATATACAGGGTGTTTGGGATAAATTTGACAGTTTCGTAAGGAAAAAGAAAATCTTCTTTGTATCTATTAAATTTAATGAATTGACAAAAAAAACATTACAGGCAGAGTTAATTACAATACTATCAACAAGATTTACTCAAAATAACCACCATTAGCATCGATCACAGCTTCAATTCTGCTTCGGAACCTCGAACAAGCTGATGCTACAGTCTCCCTGGGAAGGGCCGCAAAAACTGTTTTAATTTTATCCATTAACTGGGCTTTTGTATTACTGGAAGTGCGATTGGTGTCTTTTTCAACTGCGCCCCATACAAAATAATCCATGGGGTTAAGGTCTGGGGAGTTTGGAGGCCAAATATTTGGACTGGTGAAGTCATAGAAATTTTCAGACAACCATTTTTGACTTTTCCCAGAGGTGTGGCAAGGGGCCGAATCCTGCTGCCATACATACGGCCTACCATTGGCTACCCTTGTTATCCAGGGCTTGACTACAGTTAGCAACTCCACGAACAAAGCCCGAATTCCAATGCCAGGGTTCTTCAACACCTGTTCCTGCAGATTTGCGAGGAATTCTGCTGTACGAACGCAATCAGATCGTCTGCTAGGGATCTTTCTTCTTGCTACATCCTCGTAGTCACCATTGCAAGTCTCTAGTTCATGCCTGATTGTTTTTACTGTATTCAGGGAGCATTGGGCAGCAGTCGTAATATCCTTATTTTGATGGCGGGCACGAATCATCATGATACAAGTTATTCTCTTCCATGATTCAGGTGGGTTCCAGCTATCCATCCTTTCTGACATCTTGTATATGAATGAAGAAGGGTCCAAACTTTTAAATGAAGAGAAGTGTGTGTTAATACATGTAACTTACGGAAAAATATAATTAATTATAAATGTCAAATTTATCCCGAACACCCTGTACATGCCACCATGCAGTACTGTTAATTCTTGAAATATTTAATGGATAAAAACCTAATACCTAAATAACTCATATATGACATTACTACATTCGAAAATATGTGTTTTAGTTATGAAAGAGAGAAAATAAATACTTAAAAATTCTTATAAAACATTGCTACGTCCCAAAAGCATATATTTTATTAATTATATGAAGAGCCAAAGGCTTCAATTCGGCGACATAAACTTATTTAAGTTAAGGGATATTACATCCCATATTGTTTCATAGCCGAATAAGAAACTCAGAGTTTCTTATTCGGCTATGAAAAAATATGGGATGTAATATCCCTTAACTTAAATAAGTTTATGTCGCCGAATTGAAGCCTTTGGCTCTTCATATAATTAATAATTTATTAGGACACCTTCTTGGCAATTCTCATGTAGGGTATATGTAAGTTCTGCTTGCTTGATATTTCTAGGTCTACCTACTCACTGATGAGACCCCAATGAGGGTGGAAATCGGTGCGGGGCAGATCTGGCTTTGAGAGGCTCCACTTGGAGGTAGGTTTTTGCCTGTCTCTGAGTGGGGCCACCGCTGAGATTATGGCTCTGCTTGGTGGTGGGGTGAGCCTGCCACTGGGTAGAGCCAATGCAGAGAAGTTCTTCTCGGTGACGGGGTGAGCCTGTCATCAGGTGGAACAACGCTGAGTTGGGCGATCTTTCGGGATCGTCTTATTTTTAGAGCCCGCTTCACCTATACATAAGGTTGAAACCGGTCTGGGTAGTGACCTTCTCTCACTCATAATGTAGAACAGTAATACAGCTCCTAGGAGCTGGATTTCACATTATGGGGAAATATCAAGAATGGTGATCATTGCTCCACCCTTACCATGAGTTGCCTCAGTGTTGCACTCCCTAAAGGGTCAGTTGTAACACTATCCAGGTATTTGCTTACGCTTGGACTCGCCGAACTTTATATATTTACTATATTCGGCATGAAACTCTTCGAGTTTCTTATTTGGCTATGAAACATATTTTACTTATGAAACCTGTTGAAGTTGCATTGTCTAAAATTGTATAATAAAGTTAAATCAAATATTATTGGTCATGAGGAAGTGCCTAAAAATTAATAAAGAAGAAACTATCACTTAATATAGCAGTGTTTTAAATGAATATCTAACAAATATAACACTTATATGCAATGTATCCTTCTTTCATATAATAGTGAATTGGCATCAGTTATGTTATCTGTATAAGTTTATTTATTTATACAGTAATGTGGTTGTTTTGACTAGTTATTGTCTTTTATTTTTATGTATTCATTTTGTTTTATTTTTATTTATTTATTCCCCCAGGTCATATAAATTATCCTGTCATGCTTTTCATCATTATCAAGATTTTCATCACCGTTTTTGAACACCTCTAAGAAATCTTTTTATGTATTACATACTCAATTTTTATTATTATTTAACAATCAAGATTGTCATTAAAAGTATGATAATATAAAACTGTAGAATATAACAAGCATATTTTTGCCATTTTTTTTATTATAATTTCTCATATTTTATTCCTAACCAGTGCTATGTACAGGATAGTGGTCCAAACAATGGGTCTGGACAAACACACACCTTCTCTCTCACTCTCTCTCTTCTGATACAGCATAATCAACTTACCCCATGAACTCAATGTAGCTAATTATGAATAATATTTATGTTTGCATTTTGCAAATTGCTGGCAAACCATTACACTAACTTCATACTCTTTAAATAATTTTCCAATAAATTGCTAGTACATTAATAGGCAATAGCAAAAATTTTATTTTATTAATATAAAATAAAATAATATTGAGAAATAGCAACTCCAAACTCTTGGCTTTCCATTCTTCAATAATTATTTAAAGAAAACTAGTTCCTCCCTGTTCTTTAAATTATTTGAATTTAAATTAAGGATAACACATTGTATTCTGCTATCCTATACATATACTGGTTTTCTAGAAATTGTTCAAATTTCACAGCATGCAGTAGTTAAGCAACTGAAATTTAAAATGTGAAATTTAAGATGTGAAGACATTCTCTATTAAAAATAAAAAAAAAACTATATTTGCAGTAATTATAAATGCAAATTATATTTTTTTCGTCCATATCATATTATGCAAATACTATAATAATTTGTGCATAAAGTTACTTCATGAAGAACAGTGGACTCCCTTATAGTTGCCCCAAGAATCCACTACTATTGAAAACATATCTTGTTCTCCTTAAAGAAACACTTATATTTTTTGTACACTGATAATCTACTTCAGCCATATAGTTAACTCATATCATCAAAGGCTTATCTAGTTATGAGAATTTACTAATTAACAGCATTACAAGTATAACCTGCAAAAGTAAGTAGTTCAAACACTCAGTTAACAGCAACAAAACTCCATCTTGTCAGCAGAGGATGATTCCTATGGTATTTGCATTTAAAAAAAAAAATCTCCAAATCTTAAATTTTTACTTATCTGAAAGCAATATATTTGTGAGTTTATAATTCTAGAAATATCACCTTTCTGCTTTCTATTATGTAATTATTATATTGATATTTTCTGACCATCTAACATTTGTTAAGTAATAATAAATTTAGTTTAATCCTTTATCCAAGTGTAAGCAAACATAATTTGCACCTTAAGTATCTTCAGGACTGAGGCAACTCATAGTAAAGGTGGACCAAGCTCTCATCATTCTTGTCTCAGTATCTCCCATAATGCAAAGCACATCTCCTGGCAGACATGTGTAATACTATGCATTAAGGGGAGGGCCACTACCCAGACCGGTTTCGACCTTTATTGAGGTCTCGTCAGTGAGAGCCAGACCCTGAAGTGGTGGCACTAAGGCAGAAGCAATGGAGAGGTCATATTTACTTATACGAGTTGCCAAAAGATGTACCACCTTATTATTAAATTACTCTGGATTTAGAGAAAGATGTTGGAAGTTTATTTTCCGCTTGGTTAGACTATAATAAATTTAGTTTAATCCTTTATCCAAGTGTAAGCAAACAAAGTTTGTGCATGAAGTATCTTCAGTCCTGAAGATACTTCAGGCACAAACTTTGTTTGCTTACACTTGGATAAAGGATTAAACTAAATTTATTATAGTCTAACCAAGTGGAAAATAAACTTCCAACATTTGTTAAGTAACTTTAGGAGGCAAGACTTTGGTGAGGTATGCAAAATGAGTTTATGTTGAAACACATTGCAAAACTTTAAGTTACTGCTGTAATGAGAAGGGATATTTACAAATGGGCATGAGCAGGTGATTGTGGCACTATACAATGCACTGATCAGGCCACTCTGGTCATCCTAATGAAAAGGAAACATTAGAAAAGGCAAATGACTAAGACTGGTTCAGGATTTTGAAATGTTGAGTACATGGATAAATCGAGGGAGCTACCTGTATACTCAACTGGTAGATATGAGATGTAATTAATATGAAGAGGTAATATGATAATAACATCAGGTGGTGAGAAAAAAATAACAGGTCATCCCTGGAAACTATCACAGCCAGGTAGGTAAGGAAGCAGTGGCGGCCCGTGAAGTTTTAATTAGTGGAGATGCTGCCTATACAAAATTTTAAAAAAATAACATTTTTTCCTAATTAGTAACCAATTTATTAATAAATTGGTTACTGATTAGGAAAATAATAATTTTTTTAAAAATTATTTTGTATAGGCAGCAACCCCACTTAAAACTTCATGGGCCCCCCACTGTAAGGAAGTGAAAAGCAAATTGTTTGCATGGAAATATCAAATGTATTCAAGGTAAGTTATGATATGTATTGTGGTCAGCAGAGTTTCGCTTCTTGCTGAATCCTGTGATTTCACGGGAAGCTAGAGCATTACTAATACTAAAGCATTTAGATACTCTTTGATTTTCCAGGGATTCCCCCCCCCCAATGATATTTATGTTCGCTAGTATCAAACGTGTGACATTCTCATAACTAAAGATTATTTCAGAAGTACTATTTTGTTTTTATAATTCTGTACAACCAATATGAACTGGTTGTACAAAATCATCTGCCAAACCAGGCTTCTCAGCATTAAAGATGTGGTTTTTATTTTTAATATTATATGTGAACATATTAAAACATGTAAAAAGGCATTTTATTTTCTATGAGAGTTATCCAAATCCCCCCCCCCTTTTCCCCAACCAACCAAACATGAAATTTTCAGTTGCTGAATTATAGTATTATATTATATGCCATTTCATATTATATCATCACTGGACCTGTATGGAATTGTGTGATCTCTGCGAGGTCATAATACCATCCTTCAAAAATCAGCAATGCCTTGGTTCAAAGCTTCCTATACAGAGTTTATTTGCTTAGAATTTAACCAGTGGTTAAATTCTAAGCAAATAAACTCTGGGGCCCTTAAAGTAAGGATCATAAATGCGAGGCCATTGCTAGATTGCTGCAACATTTTTAAATTTTATTTTATTTATTCTGGTGTAGTTAAAACAATCAGGCCTTCTCTTCCACACCACTAGAAACATTAAATACAAAATTACAAATTAATATAATACTTCTAACATATTAAAAGATAATTCAATTTAAGATCATACTAGGTTATATGAGTGATGAAAAAAAACAGTAGGCTTATTCAGCTTGTTACATAAATGCAGAAAAAAAAAAAAGGAAATACAATAATTTCCAAGTTGTTTTTGTTGGCATTGTTTAGACCAGTGGTTCTTAACCGGTGTTCTGCGAGAAGTTCTGGAATTTGTCATTTCTAAATTAATTCATCAGCACAAATTAATTTAATGATGGTTTAATTGATGTTTAATTAATTAATAATTAATTATCAATTATTGATTAATAATAAAAAATCAGCTAAATTACCAATTAATTATTAATTTATACATTACAAGATAACCAAGGTGTTCCATGAAAATTTCAGGATTTGTGAAGTGTTCCGTAGTCGAAAAACATTTGAGAAACACTGGTTTAGACCCTTCCCCTTTAATACATATTATATATTAAAGATTGCTTTAACTCCACCAGAATAAATAAATTTTATTTATTTATTCTGGTGGAGTTAAAACAATCAGGCCTTCTCTTTCACAGCACCGGAAACATTAAATACAAATACAGATACAAAATTACAAATTAATATAATACTTCTAACAGATAATTAATTTAAGATAATATAATTCAGTTTAAGATAATATTAGGTTATATGAGTGATGAAAAAAACAGTAGGCCTATTCAGCTTGTTACGTAAATGCAGAAAAGAGCAAAAAAATGGAAATACAATAATTTCTGAGTTGCTTTTGTTGGCATTGTTTAGACCCTTCTCCTTTAATACATATTAATCTATTTATCCACTCTGAAGCTAAGTGAATACCCCGATGTGAAGAACTTTTGCGGAGGTACAGGTCCTAGGCGCATGTTATACATCCCAAACCTCTGTCCTTACAAAATAACCAATTGTATTTTCCTTTGAATGCTATCCACTGGTTGAGTGTCCAGAAAGTAGGCAAATCTTTCCTTTCATTCAACATATTAATATTATCACATTGCAACTGATGGGAATTCTGTGTTTCTGTGGATTCGTTACAGACTTCTTTCTCTTCAGAAACTACACACAAACTGTCATTACAAACTTGTTTTGTATTATCACTGTCATCCAAGCTATTTTATCTTTTAAAGAAAGTACCAATGCACTTATCCATAGTTGAAATGGTAGGCCTACATAAACACAAAAATATTACATGATTTTCTTTGTGCTTCTCACAATCACGAGCTCTGATAAACAACTGCTAATCTGCTGTTCTATTGTTGGTTACTGACTGTTGCTGACAGTGTTGCCAACCAGAAAAGACAAAATATCGCTACGAGTCCACCTGTCAAAATTCAGCTACACTATGCTGCAATAATGTTTGCTTGTCAATCGCAGCAAGATAACGCATTATAGGAAGCTCCAAACCTCCCCATCCCTTTCATTGCGTGTTCGTAATCAGATGACTGTTGATATAGACTTCATATACACATTCAAAACTGTAAACAATTGTTCAATAATAACAAAATAATGTAGGCATAATTACCATAAAGGGAGAAAAGTCACATAATTGTAGTAAGGTGTGTGTGTGTGTGTGTGTAAAACCTTCACTGTTGGTAAGTTATTATTATTATTCAAGCACCTCATTAAGTTCTTTATCACAAAGAAGCAATTTATCAATATTTGATTAAATTTTATGGATCTACAAATTTTGCCTTTTTTTAAAACAGAACATACTTGATATACACAGAAAGTTCTTGTTATTGCCATATAAAAACTAGTAAAAATAAGCTAGTTGGATAAAGTCGACATTTTAGGATAACTAAAATGTAGGATAACCATCTCTCCTGTCACCTGCACAGGGATGAACATAGTGGTCCAGGCCTTGTCTCTATAAGTTTCAGGATTTGCCATTGTGCTAGGAAGCACATATAGGTCAGTGCATCCACCTAACAGGATGTCTCCCCAAACAATCATGCTATCTTCACCATAGGGAGCCCTTTCACAGAAATTAGAAGGATAATAATGTATCCCCTCCCTCCAGATCAAAGCATGCCAGTATCACTTCATAGAGAAAATCAGGACTCATCTGTAAAAAATACCAACCCCCAATTAATCTCAGGTCCAGCTGACGTGGAGCATGGCCAATTTCCAACAACATTCTGATGTGGAGATAGGCATGCAGATTATCTTCTGGGCACAGCAGAAGATAATACCAATTTTCCTGTAGCCAATGTGAGGTCAGATAGTAGCTGATTTGAGGTAGCACTCCTGTTTTGGCATGCAGATAACTGATATCAGTCAATCAATACAGTTGTAGCCTGTGACTTTCCTTCACTGTACCATGGGATGCTGTTTGTGACTGCTGGAATTGGTTCTACTCTGCAACCCAGAGAGTATAAAGAAAAAGATGATAAGTATACCCATGAACTGTACAAGGCACAGGCAAGAAGGGTGACCTATTGGTAAGGAAGGCCAAAACTAATGAGAGGAAGCTAGCAGATGAAGTCAAAAGAAATCATAAAGGATTCTTTTACTGTGTGGCAAGTAAAACAAAGAATAACTATTAAGGTATTGGAGAAATTGGTAAAAGACAGAATTTAGGACAAGATGGATAAGAAGTATAAGGGGAAGTAATATGCCTTAGTAATTTGTTTGCTTTTTATAATAAAATGACAATGGAAGTGGATAAAGGAAAGACTACTCTGTGATACTGCTAGACTTTGCAAAGACAACTATTTCGCACAGAACTCTGTTGTATAAATTGGAGCAAATAAGGATGGATATGAATCTAGTGACTTGGATTAGATGGACAGACATGAAAGAATAGTTTATCGAGGAGCTCAGAAGGTAAGTGACTAGCAGTGTACTATACAGGGCTTGGTACTTGGTCCTTTGTTGTTTAATATGTACATCAATAATATAAGAAATGATTTAATGTGAAATATTGAGCTTGTTGCCAATGATGCATAACTGGTAATAGCGATAGTCAATTAAAGTGATGTAGATTCTGCAGGATGACTTAAATAGACTGACAGTATGGGCAAAAGTAAATGGCTGGGAATTTAATGTGACTAAATGTAAAGTGTACACTTTAGGAAGAAGAAATCACAAGCACTGTACTATACTGATGGAACTGAACTGTAGGAAACTGATGAGGCCAGGGACTTGAAAGTAATTGTGGGTAGGTAACTGATTAGAGGGCATATTGCAAAGATAGCCGAAACAGCTCGAATTACCTGTTGTTGAACACAAGCATGAATATGAAGGTTCATGATTCTCTTTCTAAGGTTACATCACTACTACAAGCAGATTTAGTCACCTGGATTAAATAAGGATAAAGTGGTGGAGAGGATTCAGAGGCAAGTGACAAAGTCTGTGGCAAGTCTACGGAATGCTCTCTGTAAGAATGGATTGAAGGTCTTTGAGCTTCAAAAACTAGCTAATAGGTCTGTTAGGTCTAAAGGGCTTTTATAGGATTGATAGTAGATTTTCTTTAGTACACAGCAGGAAGAGAGAGAATGACACAATTCCACGAGGATCACTTGTGGAATTGTGTAAGAGTGTAGTTAGCAAGGATGTTGGATCGATATTTTACTTAGAGGGTGATGAATGGGTTGCCAAAGGTAGTTGTAAGAGCTTCATCAGTGAATGAGTTTAAGGAAAAATATGATAGGTATTATGAATAATGCGTCTTTTGTGATGTCTTCAGACTCCGTGGGAATATAGTATGCCCACACTTTAGAGAGCTTCGCTTGGAGACTTGTCAAGAATAGTCGATTCATGCTGAAGGGGAGAAAGAAATGAAGGTTGTACGAATTGGTCGCCATCACGTGCTTTATAGGCAAAATTTTCCAATGTTATACAAGCAACATAGTTAACACTTTAAAAACTACAATGATCATAAAAGAGAAGTTAATTTTCTGACGTGTAATAATAAACAACTCATCCCACAATACAGATTGATTATCCTATTATCGGAATGGATTCTCCTTCTGTTGACATGCGCAGAAGTGTCGAAGGGTCTCGAATCTATGGGCATACTATACCTGTATTACAATAACAACAATTTAACTATAACTTTTATTGTAATCACTGTTATTTCAGCTATTAATTTATTAAATTATTTAAGGAATTCACAACGTATACTGGAATATTAATTAAAAAAAACTTTAACAAATACCTCCTATATTTTGGCAATGTCACATTGCCATCTTCATGGGAACATACAACTATGACACATGCACGTAGGCACTACAAAAAGCAAATGAAGGCAAACGTATGTTGCCAAAAGTGTCCAGACATTCCCATAGCCCTATGTTGCTTCGTCCATATGATGCAGATACACATCCGCAATGCTATATAAGCATAGATACTTGGGCATTAGAGTGCAGACATTTTTTGCCATCAGGTTGAATGGATGAAAAGAGCTGAATCCATTCACACGCGGTATGACAGTTGGAGTCCACAACTTTGGTCATTTGGTCCGAGAAATTTCTACCACATTGCACGTGTCCCAGTTTGCTGTCAACGAGGTCATCATGAAGTGGAAACATGATGGAACCACTAAATCCCTCCTCTGAACTGGTAATCCCAAGAAACTGACAAATCCGCACCAGCAAACTCTTAAGAGTGTTGTCACAGTAAATTACCAATCAGTCTTGGCAACCATCGCAAACAATTTCTGCATGAGCTCTGGAATGGATGCCAGTGACAGAACTATTCACTGGGAGGTGTTTACTCTTGGTTTTCATGATCATGCTGCAGCTCACAAGCCCTTGATTACACTACCAATGCCTGGCATCATCTGGAATGGTGCAAATAACACTGTCATTAGACTGTAGATCAATGGAAGAGGGTCCTGTGGAACTATGAATCGTGGATACATGATCTGGCTATCCAATGGACGTGTCTGGACCTGGCAGATGCTAGGCAAACAATACTTACAGAAATGCGTTGTATCGACTGTGAAATTGAAGGTGGTAGCATAATAATCTTGGGTTGTTTTTCCTGGTTTGGACTGGACCCATTGGTTTCTGTGTCTAGATCTTCAAATGCTAACGTCTACCATGACATTTTGGACAATTCCATTTTTCCCCACTGTGGCAACAGTTTGGAATTGGCTCTTTCCTGTATCAGCATGATAATGCACCTGATCACAAAGCAAGGGTCCCAGCTCTGTGGTTTGAAGACATGAAGGTGGGAGAACTAAATTAGCCAGCTCAAAGCCCCAACCTTAACCCTAATTAACATTTTTGGGATGAGTGGAGTGAAGGTCGCATTGCCAGACTACAGGAGAAATGGAAACAAATTCCAGCAGCAGTTTACCAGAACTTAGTGGAGAACCAACCTGAAGGTTAATGGCTGTAATGCAGTGAAAGGAGACCTGACCTCGTATTATGTATGTGTTTATAATAAGGATCCATTAAACACAAACAAGGGTCAAATTTAGCTTCCTGCTAGTACTACTTAAAGAACAGGTGAAATTCAAAATGGAATTATACTTATATACTTAGCATGGTAAACAGAACAAAATAAGTGCTAATTTTCAAGTTGCAAAATTTATCTTAAGCTATTTGCCATACTCTTATCCACATTCAAAATGCATTCACGTATTTAACAAACTCAAACTTTAAAATCTTTTTTTCTTTTTCATTTATATTAGTTTTATACAGATAATATACTGCCAAAGATATTAAAAAATCAGATAGATGGGCACATCTATATAAATCCAAAAGATCACCTTGACGAAGTAGAAGACGTTGTATACCTAGGCTCACACATCTCAGATTCCTTAACAGACATTACAAGAAAACAAAGCACTCCAGTTCCACAGGTCTTCATCAAGTATGGAAGTCGAGCGTCATCTCAAAGGAGACGAAGATTCGTCTTTACAAATGCACCAGCCAGTCTATCTTTCTGTACAGCTCCCAGACTTGGAACATCTCAACAACAGCAACCAATATTATAAATAGCTTTGGAACTACTTGTCTAAGAAATATCCTGGATTACTCCTGGCAAGACAACATTCACAACTCTACTATATTAGATGAAACCCTGCAAGATTCTCTAGTCAGCACTGTTCAAAGAAACCAAATGAAATGGCTCTGCCACCAACTCAGACATCCACCCTCTGCATCTTTAGATGCTCTGGTCCTCTACGTCCCTACAGATGGAAAAAGAAAAGAGGCAGGTCCTGAACTCAATATTGGAAATACATTAGCAGTATTTCCCCCCCACCCCCAACTCTCTGCATCAGAGATCTGTCAATTAGCAAATGACAGAGAAGCCAAGTCCTATCTTAGTGTATACAGACTACTTATTTGTTTTGATCGGTTTCCCTATTTATAATTGTAAAATTATAAATAAACAATGATGATATTGCCAAGTCAATGTGAAAAGGAAAAAAAACCTAGTGAATGATTAAAAATTTTAATATCATGCCACTGTATACAGTGTCATGTTCAAGATAATGTAGTTACAAAACTAAGAAATGTTACTGCTTCACCTCCTTTATAAATATTACCATCAACACACAAAATTCATATCAATTTTCCAAGAAAGCTACGAATTCTGTAAGTTTTGCTAGCTGCTCTTCACTTGGAGTGCCATTTTCCAGTTTTCCATCTATAAAGACAAATTATAAGCAAATAAATATATCACAAGTATTACTTTTGTATTAATATACGGAAATAATATTTGTGTGGTAATGCTATTAAAGTTAAATTCAAAGCTAACAGGAAAAGAAGGGATGCAGAATTTCTGTTTTATTTAATTAATTTTATTTAATTGAAAAAATTGTAATAATTTTTTTAAAAAATATTTTATTAAAAAAATTAACTCCCTTTAATCACCCAAATGGCTTTACAGATGAAATATATTAAAAATATAAGCTTTGCATCCATTTGGATATTATGTTAATAATATCCAAATGCTAACTTCAATGAACACTTCACATCTAAGTAATTACTGAAATGTAAACAGATCAATTACATGGGTGCAGAGATGCGACCAGAACTTCAGATCTAATGTTCAATCTTCGTGTTTTCATGGTATACTCCATCAGTAGGTATTTAGAATAGTGAAAAGCCAAGGATAGTTTGGAAATTTGGGATTGTTTTCTCTGGAAATTTGGGATTTAATTAATTTCCAGAGAAAACAATATTCTGCATTGGCTTCCAACAAAAGGAAATAAGAGTACAAAATGTCACATTAGCTGAGGTATTGCCTAGTTAAAAAAATATCCGTTCCACCAATGTTTTTGTCAGTGAACCTGGCAAAAAGTCAACTACCGGAGACAGAAACATCAACGCAAGAAGTATCAATGGAAAAGAAGTAGAACTAGATACCTGTTGCTTCAATATTTTGCAAATACTGAATGAACAAGGACAGGCTGGCAGTTTGGGATTAGCCAAACAATGATGACACAATGATGGAATTTCATGCCAGCAGGAGTAATGCTTGGTTAAACAAGAGACCTACTATTCTCATCACTAGCCGAGTTTTCACCAACAGTGAAAACTCAGCTCTACAGGGATATTGCACAATAAAACTGTTTATAAGCTCTTCTAAATTTAAATTAGTGATATCTCGCTAATCCGAACTAATAAAACCGTGCTCGTTCAGATTAGCGAATTTTCCCTCAAGAGACAACATTAACTAGCGTTTAAGACAAAAATAATCAGATTCTAATGGTACATCAATTTAATTCTGTAAATAAATGAAGTAACTGATAGAAAAAAAGCTACTGTACTATATTGTAAAACAAAAAATAATACAGTACACAAGTTTATTTTAGTAAAAAAATTAATTTCTATGTACCTGTATTGTTGAGGATTCTGATTTAATAAAATTGCATATGTCAGTACATTAATTTGCATAAAAAATATCACTTTTTTGTACACAACACAAAAGAAGTTTCACAAAATAACACAAAACAAAATTTTTTATTTCTTTGTAAAAAGTCACTGATTTTTTTTTTTTTCTTCTTGGAAGCTAAACTTTTTTCGAATGCTTTTCTCGGAGCTGCATTAGCAATAAAATTCTGTGGAATGGCATATCATTCTGCTTAGCCCATTCTATACGCATATTAAAACTGTCAACTGTCTCTTCATGTTTTATTTTTTTTTCTTCGAGTTCGTCACCATCGTCTTCTAATTCATTCTGTAGTATCATATTTATAAATTCAGCACCTGATTTGATTTCGAATTCACTTTCGGTTCTACCTGTAATCCATTCCGTAACATCTGTTTGTGAAATTTCAACATCTGGATTTATATTTTTAACCAAATTATGCACGTTTTGAGTTTCCTCTTTTTGTGTATATTCGTGATTCACGCCAACAATACAGTACGTACTGTACAGTATAAAAAAGTAAACATGAACACACAATACATCAAAAATAGGCTTCTAGTATAACCGCATAATGGACAGTATGAAAAAAAAAATACTGTACTGTAATAATAATAACATAAATAATAATAGTTAAAATAATAATTATTAAGTAAAAATAATAGTACACAAAATAATAATACGTAATAAATAAAACTTTTTTCTTCAAACCTTCAGATTACTGGAGGGTTCGGACTAAAGAGGTTCAGATTAGTGAGATTTCACTGCATGAGCTATGCCTGCCTCTATCGATATAGTTGCTAGAGACCAAACAATCTTTCTTGGGTCATTGCAGTTTTTGCAAATAATTTTTAATCTGTTTAAGCTTGGAAAAATTCTTTCTGCACTTGTTATGCTAACAGGAATTGCTAACAGTATGATTAGGGTGGTGGTGGTTACATTGGGATAAATTTCTACAAGATTTTGGTTATACAGTTACACCCCGAGTTACGTAACATGCAACTTACATAAAAAATCTACTAGCGTGTATGAACACATTTGAGGTTTTGCAGCCTTATTGCAGTACAGTAGTAGATGCCTCGTGCAGTTAGCTCAGTCACTTGTTATCACTGCTAGTTTCGTTGTTTTTAACCCTTAAAATGGAATGCAAACGCAAAACTGAATGCACTGGTAATAAATCTAAAAAACAAAGGTCTGCAATTACTTTAGAAGAAAAGTTGAAAATAATTCGTATGTATGAAGGCGGGAAAATTCTATCAACAATAGCTCAGGAAATAAATCGACCTACTTCAACTGTGAAGGATAAAGTTCACATTGTTGAAAGCACGAAAGGTGATTAATATGAGTAGCCATTGAACATTTTATTGTACGTATGTAATTTACAAATTTGACTTACGTAAAGGTTTACGGAATGCATTACTTATGTAACTCGGGGTGTAACTCTCTCTCTCTCTCTCTATATATATATATGATAAAATTTGGTGAGGACCACTTTTCTCTTGTGTTATTTTTGAGAGAATTTTTAATTCTTCAAATAAATCTATTGCATCTACATCAGGTGTTGTAAAATATCATGTTGCCCCTAATACGGCGCTTGCCGCAATATAGCTGAACAAGCGCCCTTAAGTGCCGCTGTGAGGCAGGCTGCCTCTATGCTATACCCTGTCGACAGTACTGCCAGTAATTTACAAGATACGTAATGAACAATCCTTTATGAATGACTAGTGAGAAGTGAAAGCAGAGCGCAAAACAGACAGCAATGACAGGTTATTAAAACATGCATATGATTGGTGCAGTATTAACAAAAGATTGTGTGACCGAAAGATAAAAGCAAGCCAATAATAGAGTTGAAATGCTCTCTTCAACTGAATTCCATAATATGTGAAACTGCCATAACAACATTCACTATATATATATTTCTTAGTTTTAACAAGTTTACGAATTTTAACACGTTCGGTTGTTTATTGCTGCAACAATACTTTTTATTTACGGTGCAACATATGGTTTTGCTTCAGTCTATACAGCATAGTTTCTGTATGAGGGGGGGGGCATTGTTTTTCTTGCCTCTGAAGTATAGTGGCTATTGGGGAGAACGTGTTGTTTACCGCAGGGAGCAAGTTACTATCGCCTCGACGTGAACATGTTTAAGCTTTTTTTCATGTGCGAGGTATATGCAAAACTTTTTAATTTCTTTGTTCGAAAAGTAAAATCAGGGGTGCAAGTTATATGCGAGGGAGAGTTATGTTCGAGTAAGTACAGTATTTCAACTATGGATAAGTACATTGATACCTTCTTTAAATGGAAAAAAAGCTTGGATGACAGTGATAATACAAAACGAGTTTGTAATGGCAGTTTCTGAAGTGAAAGAGGTCTAACGAATCCACAGAAACACAGAATTCCCATCAGTTGCAATGCGATAATATTAATACGTTGAATGAAAGAAAAGATTTGCCGACTTGCTGGACACTCGATCATTGAATCGCATCAAAAGGTAAATACAACTGGTTATTTTGTAAGGACAGTGGTTTGGGATGTATAACATGTGTTGAGGTACAGACCCTAGGTGCAAGTTCTTCATATCAGGGTATTCAATTAGCATCAGAATGGATAAATGAATTAATACATATTAAAGGGGAAGGGTCTAAACAAATTCCACCAGAATAAATAAATAAATAAAATTTTTAAAAAATGTTACGCCAATCTAGAAATAGCCTCACATTATGATCCTTACTTTAAGGGCCCTGGAGCTTATTCATTTAGGATTAAATCACTGTATTTGAGTAAATTGTTCACATTTCATAATAATGTGACTGTTGAATTAGAGGAGGAAAATGGATAAACCGTAGAAGATCGCATAAAGTGGAGAGTATGGTATTGGACCATAAAATGTTAGCATGGATAAGAGGGTGATTGGCTACAGATATCAAAAAGTGGTTTATGAGGATGTGAGACTGCAAGATTCAAGGCACATGACAAGGATCAGTCCTTGGTCCATTGTTATTCAATCTGTACATAAATGACATTGGGAAGGATTTAATAAAAGACATACAGCAATTTATTAATGATGCAAAGAGAGGCCGAGTAATCACGAATGCAACTGCATGTCAGTTGCATTCCTTATTACTTGCAGAATGATTTGAATAAGCTTGAACTGTAGGCATGTAAAAATGGATATCAGATCAATATTATTAAATGTAAAGTTATGCACTTTGCTATAATGAGATCTTCAATGGTATATTATATTGGTAGGATTATGCTAGATAAAATGGACCAGGCTAGGGTTCTTGAGAGTTTTAGTAGATTGGAAGTTGAAGTTCAGGGGCTATATATCCAAGACTGCAAACACAACTCAGAGGATACTTGCAATGCTGAAATAACCACTGACATGTAAAAATATGGAAATCTTTTGCCTCTTTACAAGGTATTGGTAGTACTCATGTGGACTATTTTGCACAGATCTGGTCTGGTTTCTGAGGTGATACTACAATAGATAGGGTGCAAATGAGCCTGTTAAAGATGATATCAGGATAGTGGAATATAGATTATGAGGAGAGATATGCTAGTAGACAGGAGAAAGACACATAATATGCAGTGGTGTAAGAAAGCTATGACATTGCAGCAATTGCCAAGGGTGCCTGTGTCAGGATATTTCGTCAGTTATCAAAACTGTCATACTAAAAACAGCATGCAGCTATTTGCCAAGTGCACCAAAAACTTAGCTACATTAATGGTAATATGACAGAGACCCACAAACTTCTAATAAGGTCACACAGGATACCAATAGATGGAATTATTCCTTTTATGGAAGGTGGAGAGAGGACAACCATGGAAGATGAGACTGAATGCAGTCATGAATGGGTAGAAGTTAGATTTTTCTCCCATTGAGCAGTACATTACTAGAATGGCTTGCCTTTGGAGGCTGTGAGTGCAGGTAGTGCAAATGGATTCAAGAAAAGTATTACGTGTGGTGCGAGTGATATTACTGTGGCTTCTCTCAATGAGTCCCTTACTCCTTGGAGGTCTCTTGTAAATAATAATAATAATAGCCAGGTGCTCTGCAAGCCTATTCCTAATTGTCAATATAGCCAAGGTAAGCAGATCTGTGCACAGAAATTCAAATGAAGCCTAATTAGTGCCTCAGACAATGGAACTAGCACCTCCTCATTTATACATGTCAACATTCGTAGTATTACAGCAGCAATTTTCTGGGTAACCCTTACAACTTTCACAATGTGTCTTCTGAACTTCAGCATCCTATCCATCAGAATCTCTTTTCTCCTCCACCTCCTGAAGCAAAGTTCCTCCAATATGATAAACCTCATTCCATCTTCATAACTTTATGCTAGCAACACCAAAATGATATCCCCATTCTTATCCCCAAAGCACTAACCTAATCAAATCCTCTTCTAACAACATCACATGAGAACTTTCTGAGATTGCTTTTCCTAATTTAGCATCATCAACAAACAAATGAATATTTCCTCTCACACCCTGATATATAACTATACATCCCCATCCTACTCAGTTTCAACAATAGGTTATCTATCATATGGCACTCAATCAAATGCTTTAGCAAAATCCAGATAAATCACTGTATGGGCATCTCCTATGTGAATATGTAGTTTAGTATGTTAGATTCTGAATGAATGATTTCTTTGCAAGATTCCTTCATTCAGGATCTAACACTACTATATCAACTGATTCAGTTACCTCCCTACCATCGGAATTCTTTAAAATCAATCTGCCGTATACATTTTTTATTTTACTTGCAACACATTGAAAAAACTGTTTGGGATTCTCTTTAGCCTGCATGGCCGATGTTCTTTCATAATCCGCTTTTGCTTTTCTTACCACATTTGTTACCCTTTTGGCCTGGGCTTTATACCGTTCATGTGCCTGCAGGTCACCTTTCTCCTTAAATTCCCTCCACAGTTGTTTCTTTTTTTTGAAGCTCAAACTTAATGGTGTTATTCATCCATTTAATCCCTACTTGATTTATTATTCAGACTCTAGGTATACAGTCAGCCATTACCTCCTGCAAACACTTCTTAACCGCCTCCCATGCACTATCAACATCCAGCCTTTGCAGTCTTACATGCCATGGCACTGAACCAATCAAACTCCTAAGCTTCTCATACTTACCAGCCCAATAATTCCACATGTACCCTGTCTTAATTGTAAATTCCACACCTTTAGTCACCTCCCAAGTCAAGATCCTATGATCACTCTCACCAATTGGTGGCAATGTAGTCATATTCGTTACAGTCAAATGCTCAGATGCAATTACTAGGTCAAGCACTCTCTGACCCCTAGTATTTTCCATTACATGCTGTCGCAGATAGTTATCCCTTAATAACTGCATAAAATCCAATTCCTTCCTCCCATGTGTCCTCTCCTCCCTCCAATCAATGCTACCATAGTTGAAATCTCCCATAATAATAAATACCTCCTTCCACTCATTTCTTCTATTTGCTTATGCATACAATCTCCATAATCTTTTCCATCACCTGGTCTATAGCAGCACCCAATTGTATATTTTGTTCTGCTAGCCTCAATCTCACACCAAATGGCCTCAAATGTGCTCTTTTCTCTATCCTGCAGTTCAACTTCTATTCTCCTTGGCTGCAGCTCATCAGCCATCATCAATAATACTCCCCCACCCCATTTTATTCTCCTTGTCATTCCTGAACACACTATCCCTCACATTCAATCCCACTAGCTATATCATCTTCAGTCAGCCATGTTTCACTAATGCCAATAACCTGTGGTCTGGAAGTGCCAACCAAGGCCAAAAATTTTTCCTTCTTGTTCCTAATACTCCTAGCATTAGTATACATGAATTGCAGACCCCCATTAGTGCAAAGGTATGTTAATGAAATAAGAAGAATGAGAGAATGTTAGCAGCAAATATTCAAGGGTAATGATATCAAGATTACATATTAATAATTGACACAGAAAAAATCATCAAAATCTGAAATATTATCTGAATAATGGAGGTATAGAAGTCTTGTAGTGGCTGCACTACATAATTCAGTAGACCTCATCTGTAGTTTGAATTCCCGATGACTGTAGCTCTCAATGCTACCCACCTATAAAAAGGAAAATAAACTGAATGCGATAATTACAGAAGATTTCCCAAATTGTGTGTTCCAGGTAAGATTTGTGCAAGATCTTATATGAGAGAAAAAGGCTAAGAAATTATGAAAGAGAAACCTGGGTAAAAGCAAGCTGGGTGAAGGCCAAATTGAGATTATCAAGAGCAGATTTTCACTGTAAGACAAACAGTTTAGAAATCATAAGATACAACATCTGGAAAAGGTATATGATGCCAAGGGAAAAAAAAGCTGTTCAAAATGTTACAAATGGGACTTATATTTGAGTTGTTTGCAGTCAGAATTAAATGAGGTATAGGAAGATGGTATGATGTTAAATCAGGCATGAGACAATGAAGGAAAGTGCATTAGGCCCGATATTGCAATTGGAGATGTCAATCCCAACTCTTTACTTTATGCAGATTATGTTATACTCCAAAATAAATTCAATCCAATTCTGCAGGATCCTTAACTAAACTGAATAACAAAATTTGGCATGATATTCAGCAATAAAACATTTGTGGTCTCAGTGCACTCTACATGTGAGTGGAGTCCCACTGAGGGAGGTGTAGAAGTTTAAATACCTTGGGTCCATATTCAAGAGGGATGGAAAGTGGGACGTAGAGCTAGATACTCGAATTGGTTCAGCAAGCGCAATATCATGGGAGCTTGACCATTCGGTAGTATTGAAGTGGGAGTTAAGCCAGAAGGCAAAGCTGACTGTCTTCAATACAGTCTATGTCCCCACATCCTCACCTATGGCCATGAGAGCTGGGTAATGACCAAAAAAATGGAGACACAAATCCAAGCGGCTGAAATGAGGTTCCTGCGAGGGGTTGCGGGGCTGATAAGACTCAACAGAGTCAGAAGCTCTGCAATTCGGGGAACCCTCAATACCCAACCACTGCTTCTCCGTGTTGAGAGATCACAGTTATGATGGTATGGGTACCTGGTCAGAATGCCACAAGAGAAGCTCCCCCAGCAGGCGCTCTTTGCGAAGCCAGAGGGTGGGAGGCCACATGGAAGGCCAAGGACTTGTTGGATAGATTATATCCAGAACCTTGGGTGGACACGTCTGGGAGTCCCACCAAAACACCTGAGCTTGGTGGCAGAGGATCGTGACCATTGGAAGTTCTTCTTGCAGCTGCTGCCCACACAACCTAATTAGGAAAGGTGGGCCTTGAAGATGGATGGATTCAGCAATAAAAGGATAAAAAAAAAAAAAAAATTGAGAAAATGTCATATCCTAAATGGAAAATCTACAGAAAAAGTAAAACAGTTCATTTCAAAGCTGATATGGTGGATAGTCAAATGAATGAATTTATATGAAATATGAGAAAAAAATGCCAAACTAGGCATATACAAGACAATGTTCAAACCAGAAAGAATTAAAACATTTCTTTGTTCTGAGAAAAATTAGGGGAAATTAACTTGACATTGTTGGCATTCAGGAGTGTGTCAGTAGAACTAAACAGAATGAGAGAAAAAAGGTTGATAAAGCTGGTGTTTGATGGGAGAATGTTAAGAAAAAGATCTAGAGGAAGACCATCCAAGAAAATAGAAAGATACGATCCGACAATATAGGATGTCTGACAGAGAGGACTAATTTGAAGGAAAATTGTTGACAAGAAGTTAGTAGTAATAATGTAAACTTTTCATTTAGTACTATCATAGTATTCTGTATACATCTTGAGGGTACATATAATAAATTTGATGATAATCATTAATGACACAATGTCATAATTACAGAAAAATGGAGGAAGAGAAAAAGTAATGTAAGAACGTGACAAGTATTTCTCTACTCCATATAAAAAGTACATTTTGTAGGGGGAGGGAAAGAACAAATGAATTAGTAGTCTAATATAATAGTCAAGTTACACATATTCAATCATTTTGCAAAGTTATCAAACACATCAACCATCCAAACAAACAACATGAATTTATGTCAATCATTGCAAAATCAAAAAATAGGAACTTTTGAGTATGTTAGTTGCTATTCGTCTCTAAGGATATTTAATAAAAAACCAACACACATGCACTCTTATCACTATACAACACATAAAACAGATGTCATCAACATCCTTAAAAAAAGCATCTATTTCCACTGATGAGGAAGCTCTAAACGAAGGAATTGCAATGCCTTCGTAGGTAATAGATATACAAGAAAAACCATTATGAGAGTTATCAACAGAAATGCATCGTATTCCCGTAGATGAAAAGAGTATAAAAGGCTTCAATTGGTATCAAAAACTATTAAGAAAGGATAATAAACATCTATTATTGTTTCATAACTAAACAGCAAAACAACTACTTATGTTTCAAAAGTGAATGATACTCATTAAGAATAGAATATTTGCCATGAGAGAGTATGTTACTTCAGCATTGCATTAGTTAAAGGATGACAAACTCAACTCAGAGATCTCATATTAATTTTTGTTAGGGCTTTTGATTAAGGGTTTTGCTAGTCCAACACATACTTTGTACTGCTGGTTCTCATTTCAGACAGGATAGAAACTCTGAGAACAAAATCCTCTAAATATAATCAAATCTCATGTTTTGAAAATTGTTATTGACAACAAACTCCTGAACAGAGTTTGCCATTTTTAATTTGCCATCTTCAATGAAAAAAATTGTTCCTAAATAGCTGAAAGGTTTTACGTGTTCTATAGGTTTTCCATTCAGTTGATGTTTTCAATATTTTGTCTATCTATTTTCATTGTCTTTTTACTGCTGATTTTCATACCAAATTTATTACAGCAGTTATTTAATTTGGCCAAGAAATACAGCAGACTTGTACTGGATTTATATCTATTTTCATTGGATTTATATCTATTTATATCTATTGTCTTTTTACTGCTGATTTTCATACCAAATTTATTACAGCAGTTATTCAATTTGGCCAGGAAACACAGCAGACTCATACTTTAGAAGTATAACATCATCTGCATAAAGTAAAGAGCTGAGATTAACATCTCCAATTTTGATATCAGGACTTTCTTTCTGTGTTAAGGCTTAAGTGAAAGGAAGTGCATGTTGAAGATTTAATGAAGAATTGACAGCACTAGGAAGGATTAAAAACTTTTTTTAATGCTTCCAATGTTTTATCTCTATAAATTGAGTGAGAACATCTTCAGGGATTACAACTAGCAATTGCAATACACACGCAAAGACAACATAATACTGAATAAAACACATGGCTATGACTGTAGTTAAGGTTTAATCTAGGTAGTGTGTCTTCTATAGACATTTGTAGGAGGCCTACAAATGTCTATAGAAGACATTTGCAATCCTCAGAGATCCCAATTGTAAATTGGGATCTCTGAGGATTAGTGTTTCCCAAATTTGGGGAAGTTTTTTGTATCCATATTTGTTTAAATTTGGTTGATTTCTGAGTGCTGCTGCAGGTTCCAAAAACAGTCTTTCTTTTTTAAATTTACTGTGATCTGTTTACTATGAGCAAAGATCAGCTCTATCCTCTCTCAGAGCCTAGAGTATATAAAATACCCCGTTCCTGCAAGTTGGCATACTATGGACAGACAGGTAGATCAATGCTCCATCCATTTAGATTACCATAAAGCTTACATCTGCAATCATGATTACAGTCAATCTGATCTTGCAGACCATGTGTTGGATACCACTCGTGGGATCTCCTGGAAGAAAACCACCATGCTACATCACAGTAAATTTAAAAAAGAAAGCCTGTTTTTTGAAATCTACAGTGGCACTCAGAAATCAACCAAATTTAAACAAATATAGATGCAAGAAACTCCCCAAAATTTGGGAAACACTAATCCTCAGAGATATCAATTTACTACCTAGACCTATAAATGCATATAGCAGGTGCACCACCTAGATAGGAGTATAGTCATAGCCACGTGTTTCATTCAGTATTGTGATGTCTTAGTGTATATTGTAACTGTCAGTTGTAATCCTCGAAGATCTTAGTGATTAAGACGAAATAATGGAAGCATTAAAAATAGTTTTTATTCTTTCCTAGTGTTGTCAATATTCCATCAAACCACCAACATGATCACTTTCCTTCATAATGTGATCCATATAGATGAATAACAGTTGAAATAATATGCATCCTTGTCTTACATCTGATTTAACATCAAACCATCCTCCTGTACCTTTTTCAATTCTAACTGCTGATTACATCTCATATATAGACTAAGTATTGCTTGATCATTTATACTGTATAACTATAGCATTTTCAACAGCTTTCCATGGTTTTGTTAAAGGTCGATCCTGCCTTAGCAATTTATTAACTTTTTATAATAGAATGACATCTCAGTGGATGAGGGAAATGGCTACACAGTGATGCTACTGGATTTTGCTAAGGCTTTTGACAAGATATCCAATGGAATACTGTTGTGCAAATTAAAGCAGATGGGGATGGATACTAAACTGGTGATATGGATAAGAGAATGGCTCATGGAGAGATACCAGAAAGTAGTGTATGGAGGAGCAGAGTCCAGGATGTTATGGCCCTTCAAGCCATATCCTATATCATAAATAATATAGGAAATGGCTTGAAGGGAGATATTCAGTTGTTTGATGATGATGCAAAGTTGGGTAGTGCAATAAAAAATCAAGCTGATGTTGAGAGTTTGCAGGATGATTTAAATAAGCTGACAAAATGGGCAAAAGGTAATGGATGTCAGTTCAATGTGAAAAAGTGTAAAGTTATGCATTTTGGGATAAAAATATTACCAGCTATATACTACATTGATGGAATGGTACTCCAAGAGATTGATGAGGCTAGGGACTTTGGGGTGTTGGTGGATAGGGAGATGAAGTTTTCAGAGGACACATTGCTAAGGTGTCCAAGATTGCACATAGAATTACTTGGTTATTGAAGAACACACTAACATCCAGAGATAGAAAGGTTATTATTGCCCTTTTATAAGGCGTTGATACTGCCACATCTGGATTACTGTGCTCAAGTCTGGTCACCTGGATTCCTTGGAGATGAGGAGGTTGTGGAGAGGGTTCAGAGGAGAGCAACTAAGTTGGTGAGTGATGTAAAAAATGCTCCCTACATTGACAGATTCAGAGCTTGTGGATTGCAGAGGTTGGATGATAGGCAGAGAAGAGGGGATATGATAGAAACATTTAAATTACTAAAAGGTTCTTATAAGATTGATGCAGGGAAAATATTTCAGCTGCAAGATAGTGATGGCAGAACAGAACAAGAGTCATCCTTGGAAATTAAGGAAAAGTGTGGTTAACAAGGGTGTGAGAACTAGATTTATTGCCTGGAGGGGTGGTAAATGAGTGGAATGCATTGCCTGACTCAGTTGTGAGTTCTTCGTCTGTAAATGAATTCAAGAAGAGATATGATAGATATTGTTTTGATAGTTTGGGTCTCTTGTGATGAGTCTACTGACACCATGGAGATACCCATAATAATAATTGTATATGGTGGTTTCAGAACTTATTTTATTTAATACTCTGAGTCCTAGATCTACTGGGACTTAAAGAACCCTGTGTCCTGACCATTTTTAGCTCTATTGAAAAAATTGCTGCACAGTATTTCTATGGAATACCCAAATAATTATTTTTTTTTGTCTTTTAGTTAGCATCTTTGACAATTAATTGGAAAATAAAAATTTTAGTTATACATGTGGTATGGGCTCCAGAAACAGGTTGCAAGAAATCAAGGTTTATTATTATATCAAGGTAAATTTATTATAATAAATTAACAGAAAAAAAAATGAAGCTTAATCAACAGTGCTAAACAAGTCCCAGCACCTTAATAGCACAGTTGAAAAAATAATGGGATATCGTGATCTTTGGTTGGAAAAGACCGGAATTTGATTCTTACAATGACAAGAGGAATCTTCAATGTGAGCTTTTATGAAAGTGATTTAGACAATCGCATAAAAATTAGTAGAGTTCTTTCACCTGGAAACTCAGGTTTTTTCATCTTGCATACAGACAAACTGACTAGAGAAAACATGCAATTAATGGTCAAAACTACTATTAGTGGCAGATAGATGGAATACTTTGTAGGTCTGTGTGATATGGAGTATCCTCTCACAATGAGTTCTTGAGGTATCATGTAAATGTTTTATTTATTTATTTATTTATTTTTGACAAACAATAACATTTATTATCATATATACATAACATTTACAAATATACAATTAAAATATTATCATATTTGTTCATTCCAAAGTTTCAGTACAAAATGGCAAGTAAATATTTTTATATAAATATTATTATAATTTATGTATACTGCTGTATTTTGCATATTTTGTTTATTATATTATATTTATTTACAATGATATATTTATATTTTCGTTTTTTTTATATTTTAATAATACTGGTTCTGAATGAGGTATAATGAAATTGCATGCATTCTTAAAGCTTGTCTAATGATAACATTGGTCAGGTATTGCATACTAATTTTTTGTTGTGCAGGCAATAATTCAGATAGATACCTCCACATCCACTCAAAAAACACACGTGTGATACCTAGGACTTTGATGGTGCATTACTGAACTGGAAGCCTGAGTGATATAGTGCTTTGCATTAAGTCTGTAGTTTATTAGATGTGCATATTTCACCTTTTCCACAGTGTAATCTTAGGGCTCATTTTAGAGTACTGTTACTTTGCAAGGTTTCTATTTTCAAATGGTAGTTTTTTTTAACATATCTAGAATATAAAGGTTTTAGGTGGCTTTTCTGTAATGACTGTTGTATTTATATGCAATATAGTTGGTTGTCTGAGGTCTTGTTATACGGTATGTGGTTCTAGTTATTCTATAGTTAGCATCAACATAATGCTTTAGTATAATTAAGTAGTGGCATAGGTGTTTGGCTGTTAATATTTTAACAGCTAAACACCTATGCCACTATGGTTTTATCATTTTATACTGCAATGATATTAATATGCTTAGTACATAGTCTTCACAAAATGCATAAGTTGTTTTTGCATAATGCCATGTATATATGTATGTGGGAGCTAAATATTTCCCAGTCTGTATAGCTTGTTCGCTATTATCCAGAATTTATTTTGTACATGTTGTAGGTGGCTATTCCAGTTGATATCTGCATCATGGTAAATTCATAAATTCTAAGGTATCGTATTGTCCCAACTTGTGCAATGGTAGTAGTTTTGACTGGCTGTTGGGTTCTGAATATCACTGATTATCAGGGGAGAATGCTGGTCTTGAAATTCACACTTGCTCTTGTTATCATTCAGGAAGTGAGAGGTGTGATTGAAATCTGATTATTGAAATAATGAATTACAGGTAACCCTCGTATAACGCGGATGTTAGGTTCCATAGAAATGCTGCGTTATATAAATCGCATTATGCTAGACTCAGATCAAATACAAAAAAGTAAGGTTATGTTCAGAAATCGGTTATTAAAAAAAATTATATAAACAACAATGATACATCCAACAAAAATATATCTTTTATTTAATTCAGGTAATTCAGCTTCATAGCAAATGCATCAATGTTTCAGGCAAAATAAAAATAAGTGCATATTTTAATCTTTCATAGCACGAGGATTGGTTAATAAACATTAGTTTTATCATGTAATCACCTGATGCATTACTACAAAACAGTAGAGTAATTCTGTCTTTGGAAACTTTGAATCCAAGAGCTGATCTTTCAGTTTTCAAAATATAGGTGCATTTTGGCATTTTTTTTCCAATATAACACGGATTCATCAGCATTGAACACCTGGTCTGCATTATAAATGTTTATAAACGTTGAGAGTTTTTTGTTTAATAAGATTCCATCCAAAGAAAATTTCTTTTGAGTGCATCTTCTTTCCAAATCATTACAGATTTCTTCATTTTTCTCTTAGAAAATTGTGTACATGAGCAACGAGCTTTGCAATTACCGTTGACCCAGCAATAATCACTTTCTCGGATTTTATGTTCATTGTGTTTGATTGTTTGAATTGTTGATTCATTTAAATTCAAAGTCCTTACAACAACTGGTTTTTCTCCATTTTTCAACCGATCCATGATTTTAATTTTTTTTCTTCGAGACGAATTTTCTTTTTAATATTCATTTTTTTACCTTTTCAATGCAATTTGTGGCCAAATTATTTTTATTTAACTATAAAAATAATTTTTTTTTACATAAAAAAAGCATTACATATTAATAAACACAATAAATAAAATGTTTATTGTTGAAGACAATTTTCAACAATAACAACAATAAACACTTTATACGGTATACAATTGACGTACATGCATGCTAAAGGGTGTTTCCCCTAATATAAATTTGCTACTTATAACTACATATGCAATACGGGCAGACACAAATTTAATGAAGATAAAATTTGATTTTTAAGTTGTGCGGTGAAAAATACATGAAAAAATAAAGGGTTACTACAATTTCTTCAATGTGTTTTTGTCAAAACTGCATTGAACAAGAGTTACAATTTGTAGACCACATTATATTGAAACCGCATTGTATAAGTACCATGTTATATGAGGGTTAACTGACCATTTAAAACTATATATTTATGTACATTTAATCATACAAATACAACATTTATTTTACAAATGATATTCTATATTTTTCAATTTAGCTACTTGAATACAAATTTACCATTTCTAGATATACACAAAGCTTTTGACTCTGTATCACATGAAATTTTAATAAAAAAATTAGTAGTCATAGGAATACGAGGTACTGCCCTAAACTGGTTCAAAAATTACTTAAATGCCAGATCACAAATTGTAAAAATAAGCAACAGCTATAGCAGCTCCAAAACAATGACTTCTGCAATCTTAAACTAAACAGTAAAATAAATACTTTTGCAGATAATACAGTACTAATTTTCTCTACAGACACAGCTGAACAAATGAAAACCATCGTGAATGCTGATCTTTTGAAAGTAACAAATTGGTTCCAGTCAAACAAAGTCAGTCTGAATGCCTCAAAAACTAAATACGTAAATTTTAACTTGCGAAATACAACTGGCAAAATGAACTTCACTGCAGAATTAATTTTGCATGATTGGAATTGCAGGACAAATTCAAATTGCAATTGTGAGAAAATAGAAAAAGTCAGTGTAATAACTTGGAATTAAAAATTGATAGTAGTTTAAGCTGGAAACTGCATATTACCGATGTCGTAAATAAAGTAGGAATTATCTTAAACAGACTTTACTACCTAAACAGATTCTTAAATTTAAATGTGCTAAAAATATTATATTCTGCCTGGGTTCAAAGCACACTACAATATGGTATATTAAGGAATCTATGGGGAGGAATCTATCGCACTATGCTGAAACCTTTAGTCTCAACTCAGCATAAAGTAATTAAAATCTTAACTAGAAACAAATATAAGGATACTGCAATGTGTAATAAATACACCATACTAAACATACTATCCCTTAGATATTTATATGTCTATAAAGTCCGCGCAGTTAGCCTAGTGGGTATGCGCTTCACAACCATATGCCTGGGGAAGGAGTGTCCTAGGTTCGATTCCCGTCGGTGACGTGAGGAGCTGAAGGATCTTCCTCAGCCATAGCCAAGTTAGCCAGTCTTGGGCGTGGACAGCAGGGTTTTTTCCCCAGTTTATTCTGGGGTTTTTCATCCCGCAAAGCAGGCAAACTGGCCTTGAAAACTCAACACTACAGGCCATAGGATACACTGGGGCATAAGGCTGACCACCTTATCCTGTAAACGGAGTGAGGTCCGATGATCAATGGACCCTCGACACCGCAAGGTAAAAGAGGGTATAAGGAAGATGATGATGATGATGATGTATATTATATGAATGTACATATATGTATATAATGAAAATGAATTACATAAATTTTTGTAACTTTATGCATATCGTAACCTGGATGAGCTGTTGCTCTTAGGTTACACATATGATTGTTCAACATTTTGTACTATTATAGGAAGCTTACAAATAAATTTACTAGTTTAAAAAAAAAAAAAATTCTATCCTACGGTTCTTCTTTATGAACTGGTCAATAACATTGGGTCAATAAAGATACTTTGTTTGCACACAATTGGACAAAGGATTAAACTAAATTTATTATAGTCTGACCAAGTGAAAAATAAACTTTCACAAAGCAATCTTTCTTTGTACATCTAAAATGTTTTGTGTTATCCAAGAATTTTGGCTTGTTGCATGTGTATTTCGATTTTCTTTATAGCTTTCTTATATATTTTCTCCAGTGTGAGTTTAATGTTTGAGTATGAAGTATCTACAGAATCTAGTAATGCAATTTATATATAGTCATTTTTTTTTTTTTTTTATTTCTTGGCTAACCACTTCCTCATTTATTATTTTTTTCATAACAGCTTTTCAGATTCAGAATGTTGAAGGGATTGTGTTCTACTGTGAAGCTTTTGGGCCGTGAAATAATGATCTGCAAGTTTGTATATTATTATTGCTACCATGTAGCTATATGGTGGTGTCCCTATGTTTATGTGATCCATACTGTGATATTATTATATCCAACCATTTCTTCAAAGGTATATGAAGTTATTGCTGGTATTAGGTTATACACAGACAGGTTTTAAATAGTACAGTGTTGTTGTAATTTATACTTGCAATGTTTATATCAGCAATTATTATTAAGTATTCAACTGCACATAGTTCTTGGCATGGAAGCTAACTATTGTCAAATTATCCCCCCCTCCGGCTGACAGATACGTGGATGATATTCTGTGCATTGGAAATCCTACACACATCACCACCTTAAAAGCATCCCTAAACAGTTACAGCAACAGACTAAAATTCACCATAGAAACTGAACAGAAAAATCCATCAATTTCTTAAACTTGACATTAATCAGAACATACAACCAAATAGCCACGAAAGTATACCACAAACCCTCGCATATCGGAAACTACCTCCATTTCCACTCATACATCCATATTCCGTTAAAAAATTCAGTCATCTTATCACATTCATAAATGCTTACAAATTTTCAACCAATCATAGTAATTTAAACGCAGAAATAAAAAAAAAAATAACTCAGATCTTCAAAATTGCAACCATCCTACACAACTAATAAATTACGCAAACAGGATGGCCAAAAACCGCCAAAACAACCCAAGTACCAAAACAAACTTCCCAACACAAAATATTATCAAACTATCATACCAAAACACATACAAAGTTTATAAATACATCTTCAAACATACTGACTACAAACTGGTATTCACCACAAACCAAAAATTGGCAAATCTCCTAAAACCCACTAAATCTCACACACAAAAAGAAATATTTGAACACCACAACATAGTCTATAAATTTCCCAGCCAACACCACAACATAGTCTATAAATTTCCCAGCCAAAAAGACTGTGATATCACGTACACAGGTTCCACCAGCAGGTCTTTATGGGCAAGACTACAAGAACACTTCCGTGATTGTAACATCCCTATTCCAGAACATTTAAACCCTAAAAATGCAACATCAAAAAGAAAAATCGAATACAAAGCACAGGAAAAATGGAAATAGCTGTTCATGCCCTTGAACAAAAACATACCCCGCAGATCGACAAGGCCATTATAGTAGACAGACAAGACGATGAAACAATAGCCATAAAATGTGACACGAACTCTATAAACGTCCACAGGCCCTATATAATCTCCGAGGTCTGGAAGCTCCACAACATAAAATTGAGGTCACAACCCTGACCAATAGGCGATAACACAAACACTTCAAAAGCAGACGCACCTAACCAACCTGACATAGCATAGTTGAAACGCCACACCCTGTCAACCCCCCATCTAAAAATCAGTTGCTGTTTTCAACCCCTTTCACCCTTTCCCATCCTATATAAATATTAAAAAAAAAGCTCCGCCCATCCCTAATAATATAATATATATGTGTATATATATATATATATTAATAAAAAAAAACCCGGGTTTTTCCATTTCATCTTATTCTCCCACATTGCCTACCCCCCCCCCCCACACACACACAGTAGTGTGCACATCGCAGAAAGAAGAAAAGCCACAACACCCAGAAAAAGGTATGTGTAAATTTCTCTTCCTTTATGCTACATATATTTATTGGTAAATATACATCTACAATGCCCTAAGAATCCATGTGTAAAAAGCCAATGACATTTAAACAAGGGCACTCCTAAACAGAAGCAGGCAAAATAGCCGTAAATATAATAATTGATGTAAATTTAATGTAGAAAAGAAGCATAAAGTTATGCATTTCGGGATACAAAGATTTCAAGCTGTGTACCACATTGAGTGAACTGTATTCCAGGAAATGAATGAAGCCAGGGATTTGGGGTAATAGCAAATAGAGAGTTGAAGTTTAGGGTGGATGTTGCTAAAGCAGCCAGGGTTGCTCACAGGATTACTTGGCTTATTGAAGAACACACTAACAAGCAATGATAAGGTAGTTATTATTCCTTTATAAAATCTTGATACAACCATATCTGGATACTGTGTTCAGGTCTGATCACCTGGGTTTCTTGTGGAAGAGAAAGTGGTGGAGAAAATCCAGAGGAAAGTGATCGAGATGGTGAGTGGTCTGTACAATGTTTCCTATGAGGATACATTGAGCATTTGTGGATTGCAAAAGTTGATTGATAGACAACAAAGGGGATATGATAGAAACATTTAAGTTACTTAAAGGATTTCATAGGATTGATACAGTGGAAATATTTCAGCACTTGGCTAGTGGAGACAGAACAAGATGTCATCCCTGAAAGTTGGGTAAGAGTGTGGTTAGCAAGAGCATGAGGACTAGATTTATTGCTTGGAAAGTGCAAATGAAAAAACTGGATTCCCTGAGTCAGTTGTGAGTGCTTTATCTGTTAATGGTTTCAAGGAAGCGTATGATAGATACTGTGTTGATAGTTTGGGTCTCCCATGATGAGTCTGAGGACTCCATGGAGATGCCCGTGCAATAATAATAACTTTCACTATTTCGTTTTGTGAATATTACTATTCCACCACCTTGCCTTATTTGTTGACAATGTATATGTAGTTGGAAGTTTGGTAAGTAATTTGTCACTGGCAGGGGATACTTTAGTTAGGAATACTGTTATGATTCTTTAGATAAAAGCCAATATTTTCAAATGCTTCTAATGTTTACCTGAAAATAGAGCCCCTTCACTTTATTCAGTGTACTGCTTCCATTTGCAGCAAGTAAAGAATATGACATCTAGCATGCTCTGGTGTTAAGTCTGGTTGATACGTTCATTTTGGTAATATGTAGCTGTCTTCTTTTGATGTTGTTAAAAATACTTCACTTTCACCCTGGTAGCTATTTATGTCTTTCAAACTCTTGATTTGCGCTAGCTTTGAGTTTTGTAACTTTCCCATGATCATCATGATTGGTTCGAGGATACATAGTTGTTAGTCGGGAAATTTAGTGCTCCTGTAAAGTTGGTGATTTTTGTCTGTTTTTATTGTGTTTTTCCTTAGAAAATAAGTGTTTTGTAGTATACTAGGGTAGATAGATTTTAGTGTTTTATAGTGTATTTAGTATTTTATCACATATTTTTATTAAGATATTTTAATATTTAGTATACATTTAAAATGGTACCAAAAAAGGGCAAGAAATGTAATGCTATGTGTTCGTCCAGTTCGGACCCACCAAATGTGAGCAAAGATGTCTACAAGTGTAAGGTATTAGAGAAGAATAGAGATGGGCAAGTTGTCCGTGTCAGGCAGACTGCGGACGAGTAAATACAAAAGAACAAACAGGTAGATTGTTATGTCTGTACACGAATTCTAGGAGTATCAGAAACAAAAGGATAGAGTTTGTTGCCTTAGTCAATATGTTGTGACCTCAGATTGTAGGTATTAGTGAGACCTGGCTATCAGAATCAGACATACTAACTGGCATATCGAGTGTCAAGGGTACAGTATTTTTAGGAAGAATAGAGAGGATAGGAGAGGAGGGGATGTTGCTAATGATATCGGATAACTTGAATCCAGTTAGAGTTGAAACCTATGATTATAGTACTACTACTAACAACATTTCATGTGGCACTGAGTTTGAAGCCATCTGGTGTGAGGTGGAATCTAACAAAATAAATTACATAGTGGGGTGTTGTGACAGACCTGGTGGATCAGTTGCTAGTGATGAAGAAATGCAATGTATCACCAAATAGAAAAGATGAGCACAAAATGAGTAATCATAATGGGAGACTTTAATTAACCAAATAATGATTCTGTAGCAGTAGAATCTCATCAGAAGAATGAAAATGCATTTATTGAGCTGTTGTGGGACAACTTCCTCAAGCAGCATGTGACAGAAAGAACTTGAGGGCAAAGAGTGTTAGATTTGATTATAGAATCAGAGGGAGTTTCAGTTAAAGACGTAACTATTCTGCCTCCAGTTGATGACAGTGATCATGCATTACTCACTTGGGAAGTGACTAAGTTTATGAATGTTCCATTCAGAAAAGGTTACATGATGAATTACAAAGCAGGAAATTATGACCAAAATTAGGAGTATACTGAGTTCTGTGGAATGGGATCGGTTGCTGGATGGAAAGAATATCAACAGTGGATTGGAAGCATTTAAACAATACTTAAATGATATCAGAATATGTCCCGAGAGTTCGAAGAATAAATAGAGTAGGAATCAGATGAATGTGTAATCTTATTAAGCAAGAGTTTTGTAAGAAAAAGACGATGTGGAAGGAATACTGTTTGCATAAGGATGACATCCGTTATGAACATTATAAGCAGCAGGCTAGAACTGTTGTACGGAAAGCAAAGTCTCGGTATGAAAAGAAACTGGCTCTGTATACTAAAGACAGCCCACAAAAATTCTAACAATATGCGGCGCGTAAAAGAAAGAATGAATATCAAAGACTAAGTCTTATATATCCAGATGGTGTGAGGGTTACAGATGCAGTAGAGGTTGTTCAGTTAATGAGTGCACATTTTGTTAAAAGCTATCAACCTGGTGAATGCAACATTGAGCTCTCTTCACTAGATGAAGAAATGTTACCTCTTCACTAGATGAAGAAATGCAGGCATATGAGGCCAAGGTATTAGAGCTGTTGCCAAACTGAATAAGAATTCAGCAATAGGGACTGATGGAATATCAGCATGTGTGCTAAAGAGTGTTCAGCTGAACTGGCCATTCCTTTGACCAGGCTGTTTAATATAAGTCCCAGAACAGGGAAGATTCTGCAGGAATGGAAGGAAAGTATGGTGATTCCATTGCACAAGGGTGGTGCAAAGATAGATGACAAATTAGTATCTCAGGATTGATTGCAGAGATTTTGGAAAAATTGGTTAGGGCTCGCATTCAGAAATGGGTTGACAGTGCATCTCTACTTTGCAATGAACAACATGGATTTACTAAGGGAAGGTCATGTTTTAGCAACCTGCTCACGTTCTATAACAATGTTACCAAGACAAGGGGAATGGATACACCATGATACTTTTGGATTTTGCTAAGGCTTTTGACAGAATACAGCATGGTAGACTGTTGCATAAATTACAGAAAATGAGCTTGGGTTATACAATATTATTAGTATGGATAAGAGAATGGCTGACTAACAGATATCAAAAAGTGGTATACAGGGGATGTAAGTCTGCAAGGTTTAATGTAACAAGTGGCGTACCACTAGGATCAGTGCTTGGTCCACTGTTATTCAATCTGTACATTAATGATATTGAGAAGGATTTGACAAGCGACATACAGCTATTTGCTGATGATGCAAAGATAGGTGGGGGTAATAAGGAATGCTGCTGATATGCAGAACTTGCAAAATGATTTGAATAGGCTGGAATTGTAGGAATAGGAAAATCATCATCATCATCACGAACCGTGGGCTCACTGCCCGTTGGTGTCCAATGTCTCCTTCACTATCTTCTTCCACCTTTCTTTGTCCAGTGCACAGTGTTGCAGTTTCTGTACACCCATTCCACATATCCATTCTCTGTATGGTCTACCTCTTCCGTTTAAACCATCCAAAATACCAAACACAAATGACTTTATCTTCCGGTCCTCACTCATTCTACAGATTTGTCCAAATAAATACAGCTTCAATTTTATAATCTTCTGCATTAGATTCTCTTTTGGTTGTATCTTCCGATAGAGCTCTTCATTTGATATAAGTGAGAGCCCTTCTGATAGAGCCCATCCTATTCTTAGAATCTTCCTGTAACAAGTTCTTTCAAATGCCAAAATTCTTTTTCTTGATTCCTTATTTATTACCCGTGTTTCAGATTCATTTAGTACACTGCTAAAGATGCATGTTTCCAGTACTTTTAGTTTTGTTTGCAGGCTGATCACTTTACTTTTCCAAATGTTATCCATGGCCTTCAGATTTGTTCTTCCCTTTACAATCCTGATCTTTATTTCTTTTTTACAGTCCAAATCATACATCATTTTACTCCCCAAATATGTGAATTGTTCTACATTTTCTATATCAATTCCATCCAATTGTATCTTTTGTTTCATGTTCTTCTCATCAAATACCATTGTCTTCCTTTTTCCAAGTTCATAACAAGTCTAAATCTCTTCCCTTCCTCATTTAAGAATTTCAGTGTTTTTTGTAGTTCTCTTTCGTCTTCTTCAATAATAATAACGTCATCTGCAAATCTCAGATTGTTAATTCTCATTCTGTGTAATATGACTTTTGCATCTTCCTTCAGTTTGTCCATTGCTCTTTCTAAACGTGCTATGAAATTGCTTGGTGATATTGGGTCCCTCAAATCTAGTACCTCTGCTTGTTTTAAACCATTTCCCCAAATCATCACCTATTCTAACTGCTGCTGCATTCTTATAAAATCTTTTAATATAGCTATTAGTTCTTTTTATCAATTCTTCCATAGGATTCTAGAATTGCTAATGTCACTTTCTAGTCAATACTGTCAAATACTTTCTGAAAATCAACAAAGAGTATATATCAGTTAATGGGATAAAAATTGTCTGGGATAATGGGATAAAAATTAAAGAGTATATATGTTTTTGTTTTTTCTCCTAGCTTTCTCTGCTATTAACCTCATTGTCAAAATCTGTTGAATTGTAGTTCTATCCTTCCTAAATCCTGCTTGCTTGTCTGCAAGGTATGCTTCCAATTGTGTTCTCAATCCCATCATCATCATCAAATTCCTGCCATGTACCCTCAAGGGGTGTACAGGATATGATAGTATTACATGAAAAATTTACATCATTACTAACTTCCTATCTACAATTTTACTCCAGATCAGTCTGTTACTTGTCAAGACTCCAATATTATCAGATCTTATATTTCTGTCATCTAAGGCACTTTGTACCGTATCAATCCACCTATACCTTGGTCTTCCTCTGGGTCATTTTCTTCAAGGCTTGCCACTGAATCTCTAAAGTTTGGTTCCTGTTCTCAAACTCTTTCATTTTTTCTGCAATAATCTTTGTGTATTTTAGTCTACAGTTCACATTAGAGAGCTGCTCAACTTTTATTCCCTTTAAAACTTGCTTATGTGTTATTCTTTTCAATATGAAATTCAATTTTATCCTGCTCAAGACTAAATAGTGATCATTTCCAATTTAAAATCCTCTGTATACTCTGGTGTCCTGCACCAGGGAGAAAACATCACCATCAACAATAACATAGTCAATGAGACTTTTCTTATTCCTTGCCTCTTCTCTCCATGTGAATTTGTGCACATTTTTATGTTGGAACATGGTGTTAGTAATAACCAGTCCATGTCCTGAGCAGAAATCCAAATTTGTCGTTATTATTAGCTTTACTCTTTTCTTCAAATTTTCCCAATATATTTTTGTATATCTGACAATCATTTCCCATTCTGCTATTTAGATCCCCAACAAGGACCAACTTTTCCTTTTTCATTGTGTCAGATCTAAATCCTCAAAAAAAATTCCTTCACTTCTACCTTAGTAGTGTTGGATCATCCTTCCTGTCTTTTGATCCGCCATCTTGCTTTAACATTGTTCTTATTAAGGTTAATTAATTGTATGTTGATTACTAATCCAAATATAGGGAAATTTCTATTATACTGCGCCACCCTATATTCAGATTAGCCTAAGCAAAATAGCGTAATCAAATATTAATTAACTTTAACAGTCTAATGTTTATATATAGGCCGAATTTCACATTAACATTTGAGGTTCCCGCTAGCTCCGATAATTTTATGAACGGTGCAGTGGAAAAGAATCAGGCTAACAACAAATTGAAATCAATAAAACAAAACATTTAATGAAAGGTTATATAATATATATATAAGCATACTTTGGATACAAGATAATGCAAAATTAACTCAGTTCAACTACACATAACATTCACTTAACTTTTGGTATTAAACACAGCTTCAAAATCTAATTTCTCCCTAATAGGCAAAGATAGTTCTAAAGTTCTTCACCACTGAAATTCACAGCAAATATTTTAACAATAGTATTCTTTATCTATCCCTTAGTGAGAATTTGCAAAACTCAGTCAAGAGATAGCTATCACTTTAAGGGGGGAAGACTATTAATCTTTTAGCTTTGGCTAATTTCAGCATAAACACTCTTATATTTTACAAAAGGATTTAACTCCTTTTGTTAAATCCTACAGTTAATGTTAGGATTTAACAAAAGGAGATAACTCTTATAACTTCACTCTAAATTGCTATAAAGTACAACTGTTCTTACCAGAATAAATCTATGCACATATTATTCACTGAGGCACACTTAAAACTTTAGTTAATTATCACACTGGAGCTACACATTTCAAAAGTAATCTTCTTTAAATTAACTTAATCTTTAATTTCAGCACATCACATAGGCAGACACACTTGCACTAGAAAATCTACATATTCCCCATATACTACTTTACAATAGAATCAGCTTTCTACTAATCTTCCTTGAAAGCTCTGGATTACAACATTAACTTCAGAATTCCATATCAATATTCTGAGTTGTCAATTTACATTTCAATCCTTTGTAATCTGATCACAGCACTTAATTCTTTGTACTACAGTCTCTTATTTAACTTTTTTCCCCTAATCTCTATTGTACTGTTTGCATTGCCATTACTGTGCTGAGTGCTCCAATTGTACTCAGTTCCTAGTTCCCTAGTTCTAGTGCTGACTCTGCCGACCAACTGCTACTCACTGCTCTTGTTTACTCTCGCTTTCCGTTTATATATTTTCACTCCATTTTCCCGCAAAAACTTGATTTCACCGTCCAGCTCATATCAATTCCATCTCGCACTGCAGGCTCGTGCCTTCTATTTTTAACTCTGTCTCCATGACAACAAACAAGAGCAGTACATAAGCATAAGCATTACATAACATTATACCTTTATATACAGAAACTAAATAAAAGGATCTTTTTCAACTCAATTAATATATAATTAATTATGATGAACACAAATTCTTCTATTATCAATATAGGAATAATTAAAATAATCTGAACGTTATTTTTACACAGCGTCCTTTCTATTATTAATACATATCCTAGATTAAATAATAAAAATTAAAAACTCAAAGGTAATTATATGAATAATAGTTTATAACAAGAGATTTACATTAACCAATATCTACAAATGTAGCCTTTGATATGGTGGATTATGTTGGATTCTGAAAGGAGTATTAATAATTTTAATTTCTCTTCATTCAGAATCCAACAGTAGAACCTTCTGTGGGACCATAGGCACAAATAAGTCTCATTGTCCAGTTCCCCATTCTGATATTTGCCCACATCACTCTACTTGAGACTGCCTGCCATTCAAGAAGATTAGCCTCGTATTTAGTGTTGAATACAATGGCTACTCCTTTTTTTCCTTGATTGTCATTGCCTGAATATAACATTTTGTATTTATTGCTCAGAAATATCTCATCAGTTTTTGTCTTTTTTGTTTCAGTTACCCCTATTATGTCGATCTGGTACTTACCTAATTCCTCAGCTAGTTCCATTTCTTTGCCATTCAGGCTTCTTATGTTGATAGTACCTATCTTTAACTCTGGTGATGTTGAATTGGGGTGTTTTTTCAGATTTGTTCCAGTAGCTGACTTTTCGCCGGGGAACTTGTTTAACCCAGGCAATGCCCCAGCCGGCATGAAATTTTGTCACATTGTACCATCATGTTGAAATTTGGTTTAAGCCAATAAGAATTACAATTTGGTCGGCTAAATCCCAAATTGCCAGCCCATCCTCGTTCATTCAGTATCCAGGTAGATACCCAACAGGGTGCACCATGAGAAGGTGAGGATTGGACATTAGGTCAGAAGCCCTGGTCGGTTCTCCACATTCCTTTAAAGGCTATGTGGAGGTATCCTCTCAGTTATACAGCTTTGACCCTTGAGCACCCCCTTCTCAATCTTTCTGTCAATATTGTTACGTTGTTGTTTACCTTATTTTTATATCTTCCCTCTCTATCTTTCAATCACTATTTTACCTCTTCAGGTATCGGGCCTAATATACTTACATCTAGGATTGTTTCCTCTTCGGATACTGGCAAATTTATATTATGCTGCGCCAGCCAGTATCCTATAGCAGAAAAGCTCCTTACTCAGGGAGACAATGATTCTGAGGCGTTCTTACACCATATTTTACTTTAATATGGCTGTATAGATTCAGACTGCAGTCGTGAGCTAAATCTATGATTATATACACTTTCTAATTCCTTCCCACCAAAAGAGGTTCTATTTTTATAAGTGGAATTGTAATCAGGCAAGACTCAGGTATAGGCAAATAAATCATGTTTATTGGAATATCAAAGCAAAATACACTAAAGAAATTCAGGTATTCAATTTATCTCAATACTAAATAAGGAAACTCGAGTCAAAAGATCAAACACACTTTAAATTTAAATCAAAGGTTATAAAACATGTAAGACACAGTGACTGATAATTGGGATAGATAGCAAATGATATCGTATTAAGCTAAAATTCCCTTCAGCAAGCTATTCGTAAGATAACATAACTAACATTCTAATTACTTAAATATAAAGAGTTAATAAGCTTCATTTCGGCAATGAAAACATTACTTAAATTAAGGGGATATTAAATCCAACATAGTTTTAAAACCGAATAAGAAACTCAAAGATTGGAATCAGAGTTTCTTGCCGAATATAGTAAACTATAAAGTATCGGCGAACACTTAGCGTGAGCTAATGCAAGTGACCCTAGTAGTGACAAGTGACTATATTCGGCAAGAAACTCTCTGATTCCAATCTTTGAGTTTCTTATTCGGTTTTAAAACTATGTGGGATTTAATATCCCCTTAATTTAAGTAATGTTTTCATTGCCGAAATGAAGCTTATTAGCTCTTTAAACTTAAGTAACTTAATGGTTGCACCTGTTTGGAAACTCGTATCGCAGAGTATATAAGTTCTTTTCGCTATACACTTTGGTATTAGGTCTAGCTACTCACTGATGAAGCCTCAAAAAAGGCTGAAACCGGTCTGGGTAGTGACCTCCCTCCATAATGTAATAACAGCATACATTTCCTAGGAAATGTGTTTTTACATTATGGAAAATACCTAAGAATAGCGATCTGAACTTTCCCCACCTTTGCAACGAGTCGTCCGGTATTGTACTACGTACTAGGGTCACTTGCATTAGCTCACGCTAAGTGTTCGCCGATACTTTATAGTTTACTATATTCGGCAAGAAACTCTCTGATTCCAATCTTTGAGTTTCTTATTCGGTTTTAAAAGTATGTAGGATTTAATATCCCCTTAATTTAAGTAACATTCTAATGTTATTCAGTTCCTATACGTTTACAGTCCTAATCTCGTTATGTCAAATCAATCACATACAACGGAAAAGACCTCTTCCAAACAATTCTTCTTATTCTCAAAAGGAGGCTAACTATCTGATTAGAGTTTGTCCACAAAGTTCTTTAGAATAATGTTCATAATTTACGTTCACAAGTAATTTTCTGTCTTCTAAGGAATTCTAAACACAAAATAGAGTAATTTTACTTTACCGAACCTTTTCTGACGTCCTTCAGCACCACGTATAAGTCTGGTTACCTCTTGTCTATTGGCTGTACTTATGCCAGCATAGGGGCTATGCTATCTTCATAATTCTGCCGATCATGGACTCGATTCTTCACGTCTCAGGAAACATCTCCATTCCTTTCGATGGGACTCTTTAGCAAGGGCTTGATTCTGCTAGGGCTGGAAAATTTCACCTTCAGCTCTGCGTGGAATCCTACATTCTCAGGAAAGCTCGCCGTCCGACATCGTAGCACTGATGCTTCATCCCCCTTACTCGAACCACCGGCTAACTTCCAAACTAGGAACCAGGGAAAATGATAAGACAAGAGAAAGCCGATACAGCACTCATTCTCTTATATTCTTCATTCGAGCACCCCCTTTTTTGGAGTCCCCTTTGCACACGACCTATATCTTTTCTCCCCTTGGGTTCATCCCTTGCTCTCCCCTTTGCTGTTATACTTTTGTATTCATGGAATTCCCGTCAACGTACTTTCCACGTAAGCTACTGCCTCTGCCATTATGCTGGACACATGTAGTTGTATAACTTGTATGAATTGTTACTTAATATCTATCTGGTGACTCACAATTATTCTATACAGCTAAAGTGAGGCTTAAATAAAATTAACAAATTCCTCTTTTAAGACAATCTCTAATTTGATCTTGGTATGATCACAATAGATTGAAATACATGGTACATAAAAAAAAAAAACGCAGCGAAGAAGTTTCACTTTAATTTCAGTTGATACGCAGGTATTTCTCTTTGTTTGTGTAGTTTAGTATGTCAGACCCTGAATGAATGATTTCTTTGCAAGAATCCTTCATTCAGAATCTAACAATATCATCATCATCATCACTTTAGCAAGGTGACTTGTCAAGGCAATTGTTCTATAATTTTTACATTCTAACTTATTTCCTTTCTTGTATAATGTCACTAATATTGATTTCACCCACACCTCTGACATTTTCCCTTATTTCCATACCATATTACATAGTTGGTGCATTTCTGTAACTATACTTTCATCACCATATTTAATTTTCTCCAGTGATGTTATCGTTAACAGGACTCTTGTTGTGTTTTAGCCATCCTATTGCTTTTTCTATCTCTTCTCTTAAAATGTCCATATCATGCTCATTACCTGGTGGTGATATCTGTTTCAATTCTTCAGTCAGTTTCCCAACACTATCTAAATCTAGTTTTTCTTTATATAACTCATTACAGTATCTTGTCCACTGCTGTACAATTTTTTCTTTATTCATCAATATTTTGCCTTTTTCATATTTAATTGTGGTCTGTTTTGGTCACCACTTTCTATTAATGGCTCTGATCATTTTTTATACCTCCATAGCACTGTTCTATATTGTTGCACTGGGCTTCTAACCATTTCATCTTATCTATTCTGACTGCTTTTTTCACCTCATTACACTTTCTTCTCTATTTGTTCTGATGTATCCCTTCTTATCTTCAACATTCTTTTCTCCTGTACTAACTTCAGTGTTTCTTGTCTAATCCATTTCTTCTTGATCTTCTCTTCTTCTGGTACTGTTTCTTCAACTGCATCTTCTATCGCTTTCATTACTATTTTCACTCTTAGATTCGAGTTTTATTCTTTTTCCACACTTTTAAGTTTCTCTTCTAACACTGTTCTATACCTTCTTCCTATTTCTGCTTCACTTATTCTTGCTGTATCTCTTCTATTCTGATGTTGGGGTTTATATTTCTTTTTTAATTTCAACTTGATGTTTGCAATCACTAAACTATGGACTGAGTCTATATCAGCTCCTTGAAAAGTTCGACACTGATGTTATCCATCTTCTTTAATCATAATCATATCAATCATGTTCTTGATTTTACCATCATTTGATTGGCACGTCCATTTTCTACACTCCTTTTGTTGGAATCTTGTGTTACAGATCATCATCTCGTGGTCCACAGCAAACTCTAACAATTTTTCACCTCGTTCATTTCTTTTTACAAAACCATATTTTCCCATGATTCTTTCCCAATCATCATTATCTATTTCAACTTTGGCATTCCAATCTCCTTCAATAATTAGCACACCTTGCTTTGGTATTGTTTCTATTGTCTCTGTCAGATCTTTGCAAAATAAGTCAATATCCTCATCTGTGCTGTCAGATGTGGGTGCATATATCTGGACTATTGATATGTTAAATGATTTTGTCTGAAATCTTGCTATATGATTCATTCATTGACTGGTTTGGAGCCTAACAGTGCCTCTTGAGCTCTTTTGTTAAGAAGGCAGCCAACTCCTTCTTCGTGTCATGTCCTGACCATATTACTTTGCATCCATTGATCTCTCCAGATGATGTCCATTGCAACTCTGCCAATCCTAGTATATCACACCGATATCTCTTCATTTCCTCATGAAGTAATTCTAATTTTCCTGACATCCAAAGTGTCCGCACATTCCATGTTCCTACTGATAACAGTTCTGTTAGTTTCAGTTTCTGTTTCCTTTTGGTATCCCACTTTTCGATTTAACCCTGATCGCTCGATTGGTATTGCGGGCCTTGTTGATCCAGGTGACGTCCGCACCTGCATGTTTCACCTGTTGATCCTATAGGCATCAGATAACAATCGTGTTTTTTCTTTACAGTGAGAACATCGACACTCATCTGACCGACCCTCCTCCTTTATCCAGGCTTGGGACTGGCATGAGACCACTGGAAAAATGTGTGTCAGTTAAATGTGAATAAATGTAAAGTCATTCACTTCGGCATGATTAGATATCCAATGTCGTATTATATTGGGGATTAGGCTAGAAGAAACTGATGAGGCTGGGGATCTTGGAGTGTTAATAAGGAAGTTGAAGTTCAGGGGTCATGTGGCAAAGATTGTAAATACAACTCAAAAGATAATTGCAATGCTGAAACGAATGTTTCCAAGTAAAGATAAGGATGCTATTTTGCCTCTTTACAAGGCCTTGATAAGACCTCACTAGGACTATTGTGCACAGGTCTGGTCTCCTGGTTTCTGTTGTGATTCTAATATATTGGAGAGAGAGTACAAACGAGAGTGTTAAAAATGATATCAAGATTGTTAATACTGATTATGAAGACAAATTGAGAATTTGTAGACTGCAGACATTAGCAAACAGGAGAAAGAGGAGGGTGATATGATTGAGACTTACAAACTTCTGAAGTGTCATACAGAATTTCAATTGATGGAATTTTTCAATTTATGGAGGGTGGAGAAAGGATGAGAGGGCATCCTTGGAAGCTGAAAATGAAGGCTGCCAAGAAGGGTGTGAGGGCCAGATTTTTCTCTCAGAGGGTAGTGCATGATTGTAATGGATTGCCTTCAAATGTTGAGCGCAAGCAGTGTGAATGAATTCAAGAACAAGTATGATAGCTAGTGTGTTTAGTATGTGGTCTCCCTCGATGAGTCTCTGACTCCCTGGAGGTCTCTCTTAATAATAATAATAATAATAATAATATTTTTGTATCTCTGATCCCTAAAAATTGGTAATTTTTTTCTGATTTTGCCTTTCTTGCTTAGCACAACAGATTTTGGTAAAATGATATTAAATACTTAGAACAAGAAGACTGGGGGTGTTATTTTGGGACACATTCAGGTCTCTGGTAACTGACCTTTTCAGTCTGCTATCTTTCATGAGATTGTCTCTTATAGACTTGCTTGTTAGTAGTTAGATGAACTATGACACAAGTAGGTTATGTGGCATGTATATCTTTTTTTTTTTTTTAATTTTATTTGGGATTGGGTGAGGAAGGAGCTGATTTACAGACTGAATGTCATTGAGTTAGAAAAGTTAGCTAACTTTAGAACTGTATCCCTCAAGTTTCCAGTTTTCTGTTGGGAGGCCATTTAAGATACGATTTTCCTTATACTGTTGATCATTTAAAAGTTTGTACTGCAGTTTTAAAATGTTAAGTTCTTGGCACAGTTCAGAGGTTGCTTTTATTGGACTGTGTTGTCTCTCAATTATTATGTTGACAATATTTTTAATATCTCTTACAGTTTGTAAGACTTCTTCAACTTCTAAATTATTATATTTAACAAAGTTCTTGTATTGTATTCATTAGACTTTTTTGTGATTGTTTCATCAATTACAGTTTCGCATATTCTAGTCTGTTTGCAAGTGATAAATTTAAAGAATTTAAAGTAGAAGGGTCATCTGTGTTTTTCTTGTTCTTTTAAACTCACTGTCATCTTGTTTTACCTCAGGTAAAAATGGAATGAATTGTTAAATTATACCCCTGCTGCTGATGGATGTATTCCTTGTTTATCTGCAATAGAGACACTTCCATTCGTCATGTTTCACGCTGGATCTGCACTTTAATTCTGGCTGTTCTGAATCCACCTTCCAGTGTAAATGCAGCATAAAACATATAGAAAAGTCATTTTCAACATGTTATGTAATTTCCATCAGACGACATAATTTAGGCATTTGTTTCATTTCATTACTCATATACAACTTACTTCCTTGAGCTGCTATTGCTACTATCCATTATAAATGGCAATGTCCTTTGTTCTAGTATTGTTGTGAACACTGTCCACACCTCAACGTTGGCTATATCTAATTCAGAACTACTTGAAGAATTTCAGTAATTTATACATAAACATCTTCAGTTGTTAAGTGGAGCTATTCTGAGCTTCATTAACACTTTCAGATTAATTAGCAAGAATATCTCATGACATCATAAATAACATATGAAAAATCAATCTGATGTCCATTTTTTAGCTCTACTGATTATGTGAACATTGAACCTCAAAACTAACACCCGAAAAAAAAATATATATATATACATACACACATATATAACTAGGGTGTTATCTTGGGACACATTCAGGTCTTTGGCAACTGACCTTTTCAGTCTGCTATCTTTTATGAGTTAGAGCTTCCGTAACTCAGTCGATAATAGACAAAACCCTTTGGTCAGAAAGACCTGGGGTCAATTCCCTGTCCATAACGTGGGGAACCTTTATCTGGTCTCTTTCAATTAAAGGTGAGTTAGCCAGTCTCATATGGAGGTAGAGGGTTTTTTCCTCTTGGAAACTCAGGTTTTTCGTCTCTCAGAAAGGCAAACCAGCCAGCAGAACAGCAATTTACAGACAAGAATACTTAGAGGCATAGGAGTAAAATGCCTTATCCTCGTATTACGGTTAAGAAATCCAAGGGTACTTGGAAGGCTATGGGTGGTCAAGTGTCTGTTAAAGCCACTGATGGATGGATCTTTTATGAGATTGTATCTTATGGACTTGCTTCTTAATTAGATGAACTATGACACAAGCAGGTCAGCTTGTGCCATGGTTCATCACACACACACACACTCTCTCTCTCTCTCTCTCTCTGCTTGGAAAGAAGTCAATGGACACCATAGCATGAGGACAAACAGCCATGGTGCCTACCTTAATAAGATGTAAGACATCCTTCCGCTGTGATGATTGCAGCAATCCTACAGAACATACTTTCCATAATCATATGATAGCGATCAATGGGAATTTTGGACATTCTTTCTGTAGGCATATAATGCGGTCCTAGACTATTGTGTAGACGTCCCCTGACCTCATCCAATGTTCCAGTTCATCCCACAGATGTTTAATAGGGTTGAAATTAGAGCTCTGTGGATGCCAGTAAAGTGTGGTGATGTTCATGTCCACAACCACACAGTTACAGCAGCAGCAGCCTTGTTGAAAGAGACAATCATCAGTTCTGCAGAAACACCACAAAGTAAGAAGCATTGTATTGTCCAGAATGTTCGGATACTTCTCAGAGTTCAATGTTCGTGGCACCATAAACAGAAGTCCAAGGCCAAACTAGGAAAAACAAGACCATACCATCATATCACCACTTCCAAATTTCAGTCGGGGTTATGCACTCTGGTAAGAGATGTTCACTGGCATCTGCCACACCTACAACCCTCAAACTGGTTGATAGAGGGTGTAGCATGACTCATCACTCCATAACAAAGCTTTCCAAGCTTTCATATCCCATTATACACACTCTTTGCAACACTGAAGACAATGCTGCATATTGGTTTGGGTAATGTGGGGCTTGTATATTCAGGTTCTATCATGTAAATTCATATTGTAAGCCTCTGTTATGAATGTTTTTCTGCAGAACTCCCATATTCAATGCCCAGAAGTCCATATTCAACGTGTGGGACAACAAGTGGCAGTTTTTAAATATCATCATTTGTAGCACCCTATGGTCAAGTTCAGTGAGTGTGGTGGGACATCCCTTGCAGGCAGCATTTGCAGATGACTCCCTATGCTTCCATATCAGTATGGTATCAATGATTGTGGAGCTGTGATGGCCCAATTTGTTGTATATATAGGCCTGCAGCATGGCATCCTATAACAACACCTCTTTCAAACTGTCAGTTCTCTTCTCACAGCCATTTCACCCAGACACAGTTGCAAGGAATTGAGAGAATCATCTTGCTCCAATTTATAACAGCTACAAACATGTGACTCGTTATATGGCACAATGCACCTTGCTCATGGGGGGGGGGGGGTGTACACTAACTTCTTTCCAAGCAGTGTGTGTGTGTGTGTGTGTGTGTGTGTGTGTGTGTGTGTGTGTGTGTGTGTGTGTGTGTGTGCGCGTGTGTGTGTGCGCGTGCGTGTGTAAAAGCAACTGTTCGGATATTATTTGCAGTTTTACTGATTATCTGAGCATTGAATCTTTTAGCATAAGAAAAACATGAGTCAATCATTCTGACATCCATTATTAGCAGGTTTATCAATTATCAAACTCCCCATCCTAACACCTGATGATTCCAAACAACTGACTTCCCCCACCCCATGTACGCGCACATGCTATAACTGAGGAAGCCTGATGCCATATAACTCAAAATATTCCAATTTTGATTTCTGAAAGCTGTTACTGATGTTAATAACAATAAAAAATCTACAGTCTTGATATTAAATATATTGGCCTGTTATTTTATATTTTTTTTTAGAGTGAGTAAGTGACCATCTCTATGTTGCTGGTTCAAATCTTGCCATGGTCATAAATATCTGTGGTTGTCTTTAGATTGGAGATGAACTTACTCAGCGTGAGACCACCCTGGTCGCTGCAGGTGTGAAGTGGATGGAAAAGTTCCATGTTTAGTCTCTAGAGCAGGTTTTCTGGACTATGTAAAAAAAAAATAAAATAAAAAAAAAAAAAAACATAAATCATAAAACAATTATAAAATTCCTTAGTCCCATCCACAGTACCAATGTACTATAGATTTATAACATTTTGTGGGAGGCAGGCATAAAAAAATACTAATTACAACTGACTGAAACAGCATCTGCATAATTCACAAAATACAGTCAACTCTTACTAGAGCAAATTTGTATGGGCCACAGGAATAGTTTGTTATAGTGAATTTCTTTTAGCATAGCATGTATGGAAATCTGATCAGAACTTTTCTTTAGTTTGTTATAGTCAGTATGTTATAGTGTTTGCTAAAGTGAAAGCTGATGTACTGACATAAAAGAAAAACCTCAACAAAGTAGTCTAAATACACCAATCTAACCTCAATAAAAATGGCTACTTATCAAGATAGGAATGGGACAACTCTGCCACCAACTAATTAGGACTTTGGGAAATTTTATATCAACTAAAGACATTCAACCACATCAGGTTTCTATTTACTATTAATAGCATTGGTATAAGTAATTCTGGTTCCAGGAACTGAAACATTTACCAACAATAGATGCACACTTCTTGAATCTGAATGCAACAATTCATTTGGATATAACACTGAACTAACAGGTAAAATCTCTAGCAACAATTCAGCATTAAATGCAACTTGATGTTGAATTTGTCACTAGAAATGTTGGTTCTTTGGCTACCTAAATGTGCTTTTCTGGTAAAACAATAATATATATTTACTGATAGAAACCCAATAATTTTTTGACTTTCAATATGGCCTGTAAGTTCCATGGCCATTATTAATAAGCATGGAAGCTTATTTCTTTAGGTGGTAATCTACTCCAATGGAATATAACAGTTAATACCTATCTATGCAAGCAACCCCCCCCCCCCATTAACTTAATATAATCTGTTAATGCGAGGATTCCAAAAAACTCTTGCTATCCTGAACACAACAACAGAAAATCAAGTTTGGTATTGTTTGGTGATTACTGTTGACCACTGATAATGTTGAAGCTAAATATAATTAATAAAGTTATATTTGTTTTCTCAAATGCTCTTTCAAAAATATTTTAGAATTATGAATGATCAACAGTCAAACACTAAAGCAAAGGATTTTATATGTTTTACCACATCGATATAAGTAATTCCAGTTCCAGGAACTGAAACTGGAATATTTAGCAAAAATAACACACACACACACACACACACAAAATCATTTACATCAAAATAGTCACTTGTGAAATATTTTACGTAGCTAGTACATCTATAATGTTGTGGACTCACTAAACACACATACATATATGCATACAGTGGTATCTCGCTAATCCGAACCCTCCAGTAATCCAAACTGCGGTTTGAAAGAAAATTTTTATTTATTTATTACGTATTATTTTGTCTACTATTATTTTTATTTAATAATTATTATTTTAACTATTATTATTTATTTTATTATTATTACAGTACAGTATTTTTTTTCATACTGTCGATTGTACGGTTATAGTGTAGGCCTATTTTGATTTATTGTGTGTTCACGTTTGCTTCGGAAGCCGTAGAACTTGAAGCAATTCGAGCATCATGAAAAAAACTGTAGCCTTCTAGAATTTACCAAGAGGAAATTCAAAATGTACATAATTTTGAATTTAATCTTTAATAGGTTAAAAATATAAATCCAGATGTTGAAATTTCACAAATAGATGTTACGGAATGGATTACAGGTAGAACCAAAAGTGAATTCGAAATCGAATCAGATGCTGAAATTATAAATATGACGCTACAGGATGAAGACAATGATGAATAAAGAACTCGAAGATAAAAAAGTAAAACATGAAGAGGCAGTTGACAGTTTCAATATGCGTATAGAATGTGCTAAGCAGAATGATACACCATTCCACAAAATTTTATTGCTAATGCAGCTCCGAGAAGAAGCATTTGAAAAATGTTTATCGTCCAAGAAGCAAAAGAAAATCAGTGACTTTTTTACAAAGAAATTTTTAAAAAAATTGTTTTGTGTTATTTTGTGGAACTTTTTTTTGTGTTGTGTACAAGAAAGTGATATTTTTTATTAAGTAATATTATGTACTGAACTATGCAATTTTATTAAATCAGAATCCTCAACAATACAGTACATATAAACTAAATTTTTTTACTAAAATAAACTTGTATTATTTTTTTTAAGTTTTTACATTACAGTACAGCAGCTTTTTTTCTATCAGTTATTTCATTTATTTACAGACTTAAATTGATGTACCATTAGAATCTGATTATTTTTGTTTTAAATACTAGTTATTGTTTCTTGGGGGGAAATTCGCTAATCTGAACTTTTCGCTAATCTGAACAAGCACGGTTTTTATTAGTTCGGATTAGCGAGATACCACTGTACTTCAAAACTGATAGTACATTTACTTATTAAAATATATAAAAAAAAAACAAAATCAGCTAATGCCTTTTATTCCTTATACAGGAATAAAAGGAGGGTCTGTTTTAGCCCTATCTAACTTTTGGAGACAGAGTAGGCAGTTCAATATCCACTGGTAGCCAATCAGAGATAGCTGGCTCAAGGCTATCACTGTCTGAAATAGTGTGGGTTGTACTGTCAATTTTCTTGAGTTTACGGGACGAAAAACCAGAGTTTCTGGAAGAAAAAACCTGCCTGCCCATGCCAGAGATCGAGTAACTCTGGAACAGATCGAAAAAAGGCTTAGAAAAATTTCCTCTAGTTGCCGACTAGATTTGAAACCAAGTCTTCTTTCATGGTGTGCAAACGTCACATCCATTGATCTACACAGGCCACGTTATTAAAATATGAATACAATTCTCTGGTCAAAGAAGCTTGAATATGAAAATTAAACAAAATATCATCATCATCAAATTCCTGCCATGTAATCTCAAGGGGTGCACAGGATATGATAGTACTACATGAAAAAAAATTACATGATTACTAACTACAATTTTCCTCCAAATCAGTCTGTTACTAGTTAAGACTCCAACATTATCAAATCTTATATTTCTATCGTCTAAGGCACTTTGTACTGTATCAATCCACCTACATTTTTGTCTTCCTCAGGGTCGTTTTGCTGCCAACCTGGCAGAGAACACTTGTTTTGCTAATCTTTCTTCACCCATTCTGTTTTAAGTGACCATACCACCTGAGATTAGCTCTGCTAACGCATTCCTGGATGCTGACAATGTCAAGTTCTTTCCTAATATCCTCGTTTTTAATATGATATTGCCATTGATGCCATCTGTTCATGCCTATAATCTTTCTCAGGACTCTTATATATGCGGTATCTAGATCTTTGGTCACTAGTCTTCGGTCAAGTGTTTTACTTCTGACCCAGCTCTCAGATCCATAAGTTAAAACTCGTTTGAACACTGTCTTGTATATACAGCTAATTTAGTGTTCCGACTAATTTCTCTCTTACTCCATATGAGTTTATTCAGTTGACTTCCCACTATACCAGGTTTGCTGATTCTGTTGTCTATTTCTATATTAAATTTAATCTTCACTAAAAATCATGCCTAAGTAGCTGAAATGTTTTACTTGTTCCACAGGTTCTCCATTCACAACACAGTTGACATTTTCAATGATTCTGCCTATTGTCATTGTCTTTGTCTTTTTATTGCTGACCTTCATACCATATCTATTATAATAGTTATTCAATTTAGTCAGAGAATCTTGCAGACTTGTAGCGGATTTATTTAGAAGTATAACATCTTCTGCATAAAGCAAAGAGCTGACATTAACATCTCCAATTTTGATATCATGTTTATCTTTCCTTCATAATGTGATCCATATAGATCATGAATAACAGAGGGGATAATGTACATCCTTGTCTCACACCAGATTTAACATTAAACCATCTTCCTGTACTTTCTTCAATTCTAACTGCTGACTTACAACTCAAATAAAGACTAAGTATTGCTTGATATAATGCCCCATTGACACCATATAACAGTAGCATATTGAATAGCTTCTCTCTTGGCATCTTGTCATAATCCTTTTCCAAATCAACAAAACTGAAATACAGATCTTTGTTATATTTGACTATTTGTCGTAAAGTGAAGATCTGATCCTGACAGCCTCTATTTGGCCTGAATCCAGCTTTTCTCACAATTTTTCTCAATCGTTTCTCAAGTATACTTGCATAGATCTTGCCAGGAACACTCAGTAGGGAAATACCTCTGTAATTCTCACATTCAGTTTTATTTCCCTTTTTATATATGGGTACTATTAGAGCTTTACTCCAATCATCGAGAATTCGTCCCTCTGTACAGGCTTTCTGAACTATGCAGTGCAGCCACTGTAATACTTTTATACTACCATACTTCAGCATTTCTGGTCGAATATCATCTACTCCTGCCTTTCCACATTTTAAGCCTTTGATGGTTTTTTCTACTTCAAATATGGATATGTGTTCCTGACTGCATGCCTGGTCAGTGTTTTTTTAACATGCTGTCATCACTGCTTGTTTCATCTACTATTATTATTACTTTTTTTATTCAATAAGAAAGCCTGTATAGTTCAGTGGAAGTGGCGCATCCTCTGTGCTAGGCTGCTCGAAGGAACTTCTTTTTTTTTTTTTTTCTTCTAAGCTTATCTTTGACCAGTTCCCAAGTTAGTCGATCTCTGGCACAGACAAGTGGGTTTTTTTCTCCCAGAAACGCAAGTTTTTTTGTCTCATAAACTCGAGAAAATCGATCCTAGAACCCACATTATTTCAGATAGTAACATATCCTGTTAGGATTAGGCACCAAGAAATGATAGCATGTTTACGGCTGCTACTTATAATTAGTGATAGTCATGGGCCAACTATCTCTGTTTGGCTGCCGGTGGAGATTGAACTGCCCACTCAGTCTGCAAAAGCTAGACAATTTTAAAAAGTCTCACATACTCCCTATATGGGAATAAAAGGCATTAGGTAATTATTTATTCAATAAGAAGAGGAGAGGTTATCAGCTAGAAAGTGCTTGTAAAACAATGTTTCTTATTTTTGTTCAACATCATCATGCTAATGGAGCATGCTTTTCATGGAGGAAAGAGAATGCATGTGTATGATAATATCTATTGTTTATAATAAATATAAGTAGTTTAATTTATTTTTAGATAATCTGGAAACCCTGTGCTAAATTCTAAAGACCAAACATGGCTTCTGATATGTGGGATAAAGGTCTCATACTAGCTGAAGAAATTCATCTCTTACCTAGGCCATAATGGGACTCAAACCTATAGTCTGTTTGTTTGAGTCTCCAACCAGGCTTAGACCAACCACTTGGACAACTAGACTTGCATATATGATGAATATTTCAAGATATACTTTTATCTTGTTCTGTTTTTTGTACTTTTTTATTTGTTTATTCACTGTTTTTTTTATCAACTTCAGTTGTAGAATTTAAAAGTGTCACCAAAATCAGACGTATCAGCACCCAGTTCTATCATCTTCATGTAAATCAAAATGTGAATGTCTTTTGTGGTGACTTACTATGAAAGATTTAATGTAAAAATACTTCTCTTATGAAGATTCACAAGAACAGCATTCTGCATAATGTTCCAATCGCCTAAACACATCATAAATTGCATCTTTAATAATACAGTACACTCTCAATATAGAAATCACTGCCGTAACCAATTTGCTCACTATAATAAACTACAAAGAAGTCCCTATCAATACTCTATAAGTACAATGCTATGCCAAAAAAACCATAACAAACCATTCATTATAAACTATTCCTATAGTCTCAAGGAGTTTGTTATAGTGAGAGTTGAGTGTATGTTTCTTGGAAATTGAGTCACTCATCAATCACAGATAATCAATTTATTCTTTTGAAATAAAGAAATCTACTGTAAGTGCATTTTCCTGAAAGTGGCAATAAGATCAAAGACATCTGTTGTTGGTTAGCAACAACTGTAATATATTTAAAATTCCAGTACTGATATAGCTCACTAAGACCCCCCAGTCAGTTTAGACTGGAGAGAACATAATTTTTTTTTAAGTTCTTTAAAGAAAACTTACCAATTTTCTTGGGAATCACCATCCTGGAAGAATTATCCACTCCCCATCCAAGAGAAGACATAACTGTAAATATGCAGAAAAATTAAACGATACACAACTTGTATATAATTTATTACATTATAATGTACCTGCCATAAATTTTTAGCAGCATTAGTCATACTATAGTCATAATACAAATATATTAAGGACAATTACTAGTGAATTCATTTCATCAGTTAAATCCTTCATGATATTCCATATACCAAGAGTTATGTGAATAAATAGAGTAAGATTGAAATGGATGAACAGTGAAATCAGCAAGCAGTATGGAAAAAGAAAAACTTATGAAAAAGGTATGAGAAAATTTAATAATCAGATACGTGAGAAATATAAAATGCAGAGCAAAGAAGTGACACACATGATAAACAAAAAAAGTGCAGTATGAGAGGAGATCGGTGAGTCAGGTAAAAGATAATCCAAGGGAATTCTTCCACTATGTGGAAACAAGAGGAAGAATAATTATGGAAAGATGACACTGGTGAATAGTTATGGTAATAGAGTGACTACAGAAAACAATGTAGTTGAAGTTATTTAATGAGCACTATCAGCATATATCAATAATACGTATACTAATAAATGTGAAGAAACAGAGTTCTAGATGAGGAGGCACAATTATAAAAGGATGTTTCATTTAGTTTGTGACTTAAAGCACAAGGTTAAGCCTAAATTGAATGTCATCAAAGACAGGAATGGAGCATTACTAACAGAAGAGTTGGAAATCAAAAACAGATGGAAAGAATACTGTGAGGAACTGTACAGCAGAGTGAATAAAGTAAACGTGGAGTTCTCTCACCAGGAAAATTTTGATTTGGAACCCCCTCCACTTAGGCATGAAGTTCAAAGAGCAGTTAAGCAGCTTAACAGCAATAAGGCCCCAGGTGCAGATGAAATCCCAGCGGAGTTAAGGCCACAGGGGATGGAGGGATAAGAGTGTTTCATAGATTGATTGCAAGGATATGGGAGACAGGATCATGGCCTAGAGACTGGAAGAAGTCAGTTTTCATACCACTACATAAGAACGGTGATATGAAGGCATGCAAGAATTATAGAACTATTAGTTTAATATCTCATGCAAACAAAATTTTATTGAAGGCCAAAGTTGAGGCAGAGATGCCCGAGGAACAAGCAGGTTTTAGGAAAGGTAAGGGCACCAGAGATCAGATCCTTTGCCTTAGACTGATCATAGAAAAATATAAAGAATTCAAACTCCCTCTGGTAACGTGTTTCTTAGACTACTCTAAAGCTTTTGACTGTGTTGAGCATATGAAACTGTGAAAAGTAATGAAAAGAATGGGTTTTCCTCAACACACTATCAGGCTTTTGACTGTGTAAAGCTTTTGATTGTTGAGCATGTGAAACTGTGGAAAGTAATGAAAAGAATGGTTTTCCTCAACACAGCAGGAAGCCATGGTAAGAACAGACAGGTGTTGGATTGACTGACTGGCTTCAAGTTGGCAAAGGAGTTAGGCAAGGATGTTTACTTTCTCCTCACTTATTTAGTATATACAGTGTGTTCGGGATAAATTTGACATATTTATAATTAATTATATTTTTCCGTAAGTTACATGTATTAACACACACTTCTCTTCATTTAAAAGTTTGGACCCTTCTTCATTCATATACAAGATGTCAGAAAGGATGGATAGCTGGAACCCACCTGAATCATGGAAGAGAATAACTTGTATCATGATGATTCGTGCCCGCCATCAAAATAAGGATATTACGACTGCTGCCCAATGCTCCCTGAATACAGAAAAAACAATCAGGCATGAACTAGAGACTTGCAATGGTGACTACGAGGATGTAGCAAGAAGAAAGATCCCTAGCAGACGATCTGATTGCGTTCGTACAGCAGAATTCCTCGCAAATCTGCAGGAACAGGTGTTGAAGAACCCTGGCATTGGAATTCGGGCTTTGTTCGTGGAGTTGCTAACTGTAGTCAAGCCCTGGATAACAAGGGTAGCCAATGGTAGGCCGTATGTATGGCAGCAGGATTCGGCCCCTTGCCACACCTCTGGGAAAAGTCAAAAATGGTTGTCTGAAAATTTCTACGACTTCACCAGTCCAAATGTTTGGCCTCCAAACTCCCCAGACCTTAACCCCATGGATTATTTTGTATGGGGCGCAGTTGAAAAAGACACCAATCGCACTTCCAGTAATACAAAAGCCCAGTTAATGGATAAAATTAAAACAGTTTTTGCGGCCCTTCCCAGGGAGACTGTAGCATCAGCTTGTTCGAGGTTCCGAAGCAGAATTGAAGCTGTGATCGATGCTAATGGTGGTTATTTTGAGTAAATCTTGTTGATAGTATTGTAATTAACTCTGCCTGTAATGTTTTTTTGTCAATTCATTAAATTTAATAGATACAAAGAAGATTTTCTTTTTCCTTACGAAACTGTCAAATTTATCCCGAACACCCTGTATATGCAGAGGACATCATGTGTGAAGCATTGGATGAGCTCAGGACAGGAATTAGGATAGAAGGTAGATTGATCAGTAATCTGAGGTATGCTGATGATACAGTACTCCTTTGTAATGACATGGAAGAACTAGGATTAATTCTTGACAAAGTTAACAAGATCAGTAATAACAGAGGACTCAATCCTAGCAAGACAAAAGATTATGGTTCTCAAAGGAAATACAAACAGAGAAGCTCTTGAGAAACAAGTGTACCTTAATGGAAAAAGAATTGAGAACGTCAGCAAGTTTGAGTACCTGGGATCCAGCAGCAAGTCACAAGTATTCAATACAAAATATAAAGATAATCCTCTTGAATGGAAGGCAACATCAAATAGAGTGATGTAGGCAAAAAATATCAGAATTAGACAACCAGAAGTATTTGTGCTATGGTCCCACTAGGGTTGCCACCTTTTGGTAAGTCTAAAGAGGGACACGCTTATCGAATATGAAAATCTTCCTCTCCCTAAATGCATAAAATGAAAAAGCCAAAGTTGAATATGTAATTCTAACCTTATAAAAAATTAAAATTGATACATTGGTACCGGTATTAGTGATTTAATAATATTTGTATTTTAAAGTTTAATTTGTATGATTTTACCTTAAAAATGAACAAAATTCACTATAATATAACTTGAAACACTTTTAATGAGAGAAAATACTGAGGAGCACAAGTCTACCTGTTCTTGAAATTCAAGATTTGAAAAGGTACTTTTTACTTGATTTGGCTGCTTCTAAACGCTGTCTGTTTTGTTTCACTCTCACAAAATAGTCCTTGCAAATATCTGTAACATTTTTTGAAATGATGATTTCACTTTTTATGAGGCCAGCTGAGCACTTGTTTCTTGAGTCTGTCCATTTTAAGTTCATAATAGAGAGAACACCCTTTCTACAAAGGCATTACTACCAGGAATGCTTAAAACAAGCTGTATGAGCTTATAGAGATTGGGAATGTTTTCTTTACCAATATTCTGAATAATCTCTTTCCATTTCGTACCTAAGGTCTTGCCTGCTGTGTAGTCCACTTTAGTGATATTTATTCTGTCACGACTCAAGCAGAATTCCTCATATAACTCATCCAGGCTAATGTCAGATTCTAGATTAAGTGCCTTCACAGTCTCTTTGAGATGCTTGAAAGACCATTCACTTTGGAGGTTTAAGTTCTTCAGCAGACTAAAAAGATTGTTTTCTGTGAAGTCAAATGATTTCTCCAAATGGCTTAAAGCTTTCTCATAGAACTTAAGAAAGTCTGACTTGCACTGATTACTTTCTTGAGGGATCATGGCTTCTAATACCTCTTCAGTGGCATTTCCAAAGAACCTGTCCTCTTGTCTTTTAAGAAGTTTGTTTTGTAAAACACTGACTACTTCAAATGCCTCTGATGCACTCAAATCTTCTTTTTCTAGGAGTTTAATACATTCTTCAAAAATGGTTGAAACATTTGAAAAAAAAAAAATACAATAAAGAGTAGAGTCTGGCTTGCGATGGCCTTCTTTTCATCAAATATTTTCCTCAGAAAAACAGGACATTTTTCAATGTTTTAAAGTAGCTCTCAATAGCATCCCAGTTAAGTAAAAGTCTATCAGATGCAGGTTTCAAGGAAAGCCATGTAGTGCAAACATGCCTCAGAACCTCTTGTCATTCTAAATCAACAAACTCAAAACTCTGCAGCTCTTCCCTCCTCTTGGCAGAACAACAAAAGTGGTAAACCACTTTTCTTCTATCTATCAACTATCTTACAAAGAGAAGAACTGTTTCTATATCTATATTTAGTGCATCACATGCTTGCTTACACATGTTATGCATGATGTGGGCTGAACAATTGGCTTTTATTATTTTGTTATTTGCCTTAGATAATAACTGATACACTGAATGTTTCATCCCAAAATTAACACTGGCATTGTCTGCGCTGTAGCTTGTGACACTGTCTAGGCTCAGGGAATGCTCTTGTAGCCTACTTTGGATATTTAAATAAACTGAATCTGAAGTCTCTTCTGGATCCCCATAAAAATCAAGAACCTTACATTCAATGCCCTTTTCAACTGTGAAATATCTCACACACAGAGGCTTGCATCAGTAGCTACAGAAAAGTAACCTAATTTTTTTAGATCTCTGGTAACTTCGGACACTGATTCAGGGGCCACTGAATTGCAGACAAGCATTTCAGCCTTTGTCCTACCACATTGAACCTTTAACCTCCCAAATCAGGACGTCTATAGACGTCCAGCTAAATCTGGATATGATTCAGCCCACCTGTTGAAAGAACCTGGATAAGAAGTGCAATTTGACTGTCATGTCCATTAGAAGGTGTGATAAACCCTCACGCTGAAGAGAACGGTTAATCGGATTATCTCACATTCGTAGCTGTCTCTCAGTTGCCATATAACAAGAAACGCACTTCCTTGTTCTATGTTGGGTAACTAGATTTTAGTTATATAGGATAGACTAAAAATAGAGAAATTATTTATATTTTTGTTTTCTCTTTTTATTGTAGAATACAATTTTAATGTCTGGACAAAATAAAGATCTTGCATAATTTCTTGACTTAAAATGCCTTACCTTGGAGAACCAATTTCATTTTTAATTTTTTTTTGCTAATTTTTTTCTAATCGCTTACTAGACAAAACATTTTTCTTTGTTCTCAAAGAAATTAATTCATGATAATTATTTGAAATATTCTTTTAAAAAAAGAAAAGAAAACCAGCTGCCAACGTTCCAGATTATATTATTTTTATTTTTGTACAAAACCATCGAAATCAAATAATACTTCACAGATTTCCTTTAGGACACGCTTGAGCAACTTTGCTTTATAGAGAATAACATGAAATTCTTTAATCATATCACTAAATTTTTTCTTCATACTGTATAGTAATCTACTGTTCTTTGTACTTTCACTTTCTTGGTTTCCTTGTATAATTGGTCATTACAAAATGAAATTAACATGATTTAAATTTATATTTAGATATTTTCTGCATAATTCAGATATTTTATTCTCCAATTTTTAAAGTGAGCGATACATTTGCTTATTTTTATCATTCAAAATATGTATATCAAATGCATCAAATGTGAAATCATTTCCTTTCACAATAGAATTGAACTTTATTTCGCCTCTGATAGTTTAATCTCCCCCCCCCCGTTGCATCCCTATCACACACCCGAAAACTGTTATGAAACATAGGTACAGTTTTTATTTAATTCGTTATTTTTCTCTAGTAATTGTTCCAAATAACTTTAATTTTTCGATACTGAAACTATGTGGTGATTATTATAAATTAGCAAATTATAAATCACAAAATATACATATTATTTCCCGATTATTATAAATCAGGAAATTATGTGATATTCGGTAATAGGCGAAATTAATATTAAAAATCACTGTTCATCCTTCAAATGCAATATCAGAATAAAGAAAGTGGAAAACCAAACAAGAAATTTCTACCTGTAAAATATTCAGATATTGCTTGAGGCTCTTTAATGTGCTGCAATGTTCTTGTTCTGTTTCTCAGTGGGGGTTAATAAATATCTGTTAGCTTAGAGATGGGTAGAAAGGAATAATTAGTAAGTATAACCAAGACACAATTCATTTACGAGATGGATAGCAGCAATTCTCACAGTAAACTTTGAAGCCAAATAGATATCAACATGCTCCTTACATTTATAGCACCCTTGATTGTGCAAGGTATCATGAAAAAGCCCGCTCTCGAAATGTATTGGTCTACAGACTGGATTCTGAACACGCCAATGTTTCGTGATGTAATGACTGAAAAACAATTCAGTCTCATCATGAAGTATTTGCATTTTCAGAATAATGAGGAATACAATCAGGCAATACATCCTTGCCCAGTCCTCAACAAAATTTATGATTTTCCGATGAAAATCCGTCAGAAATGTAGATCACTCTACATTCCTGAGAGAGACTTGAGTATCGATGAGAGCCTTATGCCATTCAAAGGTAGATTGAAATGTAAGCAGTATATTCCCCAAAAAAAAAGCGAAGCATGGAGTAAAATTTTTTTATGCTTTGCGAATTGGAAAGTGGATATTTTTGGGATTTCAAACCTTATACGGGAAAGCAAACTGTAATCGAGCATGATAAATATTCGGATCTCCCCTTGTCGATGCATGCAGTAATGCAGTTACTAAACCCTTTACTGTGGAAAGGTTACTGCATTACAGTGGATAATTACTATATGTGTCCTGAACTCGCTGATTTGCTTTTACTGCATCATACAGATAGTTATGGTACCGTAAATGCAAAAAGGCGAGGCATGCCTCCAGATCTGGCTTCAGGAAAGCTATCGAAGGGGGAAATCCGAGCTTATCAGCGAGGGAAAGTCTTTGCACTACATTGGAAAGACAAAAAAGATGTTTTTCTGCTGTCTTCCCTGCAAATCCATCAACGGAATCCATGGAGAAGCATGGTTTGAAGAAAGAAAAACCAATTGCTGTGTGTGCATACAACGACACTATGGGTGGAGTGGACAGGTACGATCAGCAGCTATCATTCTACTCTGTAATGAGGAAACAGCATAAAAAATATTACAAAAAAGTGTTTTGACATATATTGGATTTTGTTATTTGGAACAGTTTCCTTCTGCACAAGAAAAAATGTTTGTCTACCATAACATATCTAGAATATCTATACATAATAAATAACGGAAAAACTCACGTAGAAATATTATTTAATAGTATAATTTTCGCCTGTGTGTCAGAGGCATCTTCAGTACAATAATTGGCACAAAAATTAAACACTAACTGACAATTCCAAAAAGCGCCACCTAAGTAGCTGGTGTAAGATAACTAAAAAGGTCAATAACTTTCCTAAAAAAAAAAAAAAAAAAAAAAAAAAAAAATTTAATACAATAAAAAGTTAGGAAAGATTAGCTGATTTGTAAAGTACTATCTCCCATAAAGGGGATAGACGTAAGCCGTCGGATCTGTTTAAGTTAGGAGAATGAAGTAGAGTTTCACATGCTTCTTTATAAAGGCGTTCCATGAGAAACTGACTTTTGTGAAGAACTTTTGTCTTTCTCCAATGAACTCTGTGTCTAGTGAAGATGGCATGTTCTGCAAGTCCAGACTTTTCAGGTTTAAAGTATTCAATATAAGATTGGTGTTCTTCTAGCCGAATGGAGGCAGATCTTCCCGTTTGTCCGAAATAACATAATCCACAAGAACACGGAATCTGGTAGACACCTGGATGATTAAGATGTGGAAGCTTGTCCTTTGGAGAAGCGAGAAAGGTGGAGATTTTTCTAAACGGTCGAAAGGCAACAAAAATATTCAGTGGTTTTAAAATTTTTGCTATACGTTCACTGATGCCTTGTATATAAGGGATGGTAATGCGCGTTATTTCCTCTGTGTTTGAAGAGGGAGACATATTAAATCTACTCAAAGTTCTTTTAATGAAGCAATTCTTATAGCCATTAGATAGAAAGGAAGAAGTTATATATCGTATTTCTTTCTGTAAAAGATCGTCTGTAGAACAAAAGGAGTGGGCCCGATGAACCAGTGTTTTAATAGTTCCTGCCTTTTGACTGGGATGGTGATGAGATTCCGCATGGATATAATGGCCTGTATGAGTCTTCTTTCTATAAACTGAGAAATGTAGGTTACCATCTGGTTGGCGAAGAATTAGAAGATCTAAAAAGGCTAACTGCTGATTTGATTCTACTTCTAGGGTAAACTTGATCCTAGGATGAAATGCGTTTAACTTATTGAGAAATTGTTGAAGTTCATCAGAAGAGCCATTCCATACAGCAAAAATTGTATAGGTTGCCCAACTTACAAAATCTCAAAATTTTTATCTAATTTACTCTCCTCTTCAACTAGAAGAACTGATACTTATATAAAAAATACTTTGGATTTTAAAAATAAAATTTCAAATCTTCATTTGGACGTTTCTGATATCATGATCAGTTTAGATGTTGTTTCTTTATTTACAAATGTGCCTCTTTCGGAAAGTATTGAATTATTACAACAGGAATTTCCTTCAGACATTGTAAACTTATCTGATTTTGTAATAAATTCTGGTTATTTTTCTTTTAAAAATAAGTTGTATCAACAAATTGAAGGAACAGCAATGGGTAATCCTCTCTCTCCTGCTATCTCCAATTTCTTTATGGAACATTTTGAACAACGTATCTTTGACAATATTTCTCCCAGACCTACTCATTGGTTCAGATATGTCGATGACATTTTTGCTGTATGGAATGGCTCTTCTGATGAACTTCAACAATTTCTCAATAAGTTAAACGCATTTCATCCTAGGATCAAGTTTACCCTAGAAGTAGAATCAAATCAGCAGTTAGCCTTTTTAGATCTTCTAATTCTTCGCCAACCAGATGGTAACCTACATTTCTCAGTTTATAGAAAGAAGACTCATACAGGCCATTATATCCATGCGGAATCTCATCACCATCCCAGTCAAAAGGCAGGAACTATTAAAACACTGGTTCATCGGGCCCACTCCTTTTGTTCTACAGACGATCTTTTACAGAAAGAAATACGATATATAACTTCTTCCTTTCTATCTAATGGCTATAAGAATTGCTTCATTAAAAGAACTTTGAGTAGATTTAATATGTCTCCCTCTTCAAACACAGAGGAAATAACGCGCATTACCATCCCTTATATACAAGGCATCAGTGAACGTATAGCAAAAATTTTAAAACCACTGAATATTTTTGTTGCCTTTCGACCGTTTAGAAAAATCTCCACCTTTCTCGCTTCTCCAAAGGACAAGCTTCCACATCTTAATCATCCAGGTGTCTACCAGATTCCGTGTTCTTGTGGATTATGTTATTTCGGACAAACGGGAAGATCTGCCTCCATTCGGCTAGAAGAACACCAATCTTATATTGAATACTTTAAACCTGAAAAGTCTGGACTTGCAGAACATGCCATCTTCACTAGACACAGAGTTCATTGGAGAAAGACAAAAGTTCTTCACAAAAGTCAGTTTCTCATGGAACGCCTTTATAAAGAAGCATGTGAAACTCTACTTCATTCTCCTAACTTAAACAGATACGACGGCTTACGTCTATCCCCTTTATGGGAGATAGTACTTTACAAATCAGCTAATCTTTCCTAACTTTTTATTGTATTAAATTTTTTTTTTATTTTTTTTTTTAGGAAAGTTATTGACCTTTTTAGTTATCTTACACCAGCTACTTAGGTGGCGCTTTTTGGAATTGTCAGTTAGTGTTTAATTTTTGTGCCAATTATTGTACTGAAGATGCCTGTGACACACAGGCGAAAATTATACTATTAAATAATATTTCTACGTGAGTTTTTCCGTTATTTATTATGTATAGTTATGTCTACTCACGGTTTACTTCTTTTAAAACTTATATCTAGAATATAGAATAGAAATTGCGAAAGCATTGCTGCATGCACGCAGAAATCTTCAGCAAGCAGAAAAACAGGCAGTCCTGCCAGACATCTGATGTTGAATGCTGCTAACTCCAACCATTATCCCAAAAATCTACCAACAATGGCTAATAAAAAAAAAACATGCACGCAAACGTTGTGTGTAATAAAAAAATATCAGAAAGGAAACAAAAATCTGGTGCCCTGAGTGTAAAACTGCTTTGTGTGTTTACCCTTGCTTTAGGGTGTTCCAAACTGTTCAAGAATTTTAAATTTTGAACAGTATGAAATAAAAACTGTTTCTTTTCAGGGCCATCAAACAGTCCTTTTCAGGACTACATATATTGATAGAGGGATACCTGAATGTACTGTTTCCTTTTCATCTTGAAGGCTAATTTTTAAGTTCTTTTTATAACACAGAGTGATATTTTCGAAGGAATAAAACATAAGAGGAACTGGAATACTCTTTCCAGTTCCTCTTGAACTGGAAAGAGTATTCCAGGTAAAGTATTTCACCAAAACAATAAAAAATAATAAAATAAAATCTACCCTCTATATAAAAAATGATAAGCCTTTTTATGTCACATTTTTTGAAACGTTTTGAAACTCAGGGGCTACCCTGAGTGTCTAGTCTTCAAAATTCAAGTCATCAGAATTCAAGAACCGGCCTACCAGTCCAGAACTTGGGGGGGGGGGGGGGGTAGCGTCGGGGGGAAGCTCCAGCTAAGAGGATATTACCAAGTATTTATAAGACGTAGATTATTTCAGAAATAGCTTCCAGCAGCAGAAGAAGTAATATTTAGATTTTTTTAAAGAAAAACAAACAAAAATAATACTACTGAACTTTCTTTTGTGTGGTATGCATATAAACAATTTTGCATGGTGAAAATATAGTATTATTTCTAAAATTTCACATAATTTCAGCAGACAGTAGAACAGCTGGTTTTAGATTGCAAATAAATAGTACAGAATTAGAAGCTTCATGGTACAATCTGACTGCCGTATATCTTTTGTCAAAATGGTAAAATGAAGTAATAGATTTTGGATACTGTCTAGAAAAGCTTTCAAACCTGTAGAAGTTTAGAGTAATCATGTAATTGAGTTCCAGGAGAGGATAAGAAGGGGGGGGGGGGGGCATTAAAAATCTTCAAAATGAGCAAAAATTTTGAATCATTCCGTATATGATATTTTTCACATTATATTTTCAACATATCTACGAGGATATGCACTGGATATTATCGTAATATGCATAATACAAATAAATAAATAAATAAAAGACAAAGCCGAAGAATCACTGCTAAAATATTATTATTATTATTATTATTACGGACAACTCCGGGGAGTCATTAGACTCATCGAGGGAGGCCCCAAATCATTTTCATCACAACTATTCGACATTCATACAGTATCTATCATACCTCGCCTTAAACTCATTCACTGTCACAGCATCCACCACAGACTCAGGGAGCGCATTCCACTCATTCACTACTCTAAAAGTAAAGAACCCAGCTCTAACACCTTTACTAACCACACTTTTGCCCAGTTTCCATGGATGTCCCCTAGTCCTCCCACAACCAGCCCTGTTCTCAAAAATATCTTCTGAATTAATTTTATAGAAACCCTTCAGTAATTTGAATGTCTCAATCATATCTCCCCTCCTCCGCCTATCAACCAATTTTTGCAACCCACAAATCCTCAACCTGTTCTCATACGGTTCATTCCACAGACCTGCTATCATCTTGGTCACTCGCCTCTGGATCCTCTCCACCTCCTCCACATCAAGAAGAAACCTAGGTGACCAAATCTGGGCACAGTAGTCGAGATGAGGTCTTATCAAGGCTCGATACAGAGGAACAATAACCTGCTTGTCTCTGCTTGTCAACGTATTCTTCAGCAACCAAGTGATTTGATGAGCTGATTTGGCCACTTTTGCAATGTGTCCCCTAAATTTCAATTCCTTATCCACCAACACTCCTAAATCTCGTGCCTCATCAATTTCCTGGAGCACGGTTCCACCAATGCAGTAAACTGCCTCCAATCTTTTCACACCAAAATGCATAACCTTACATTTTGCCACATTAAATTGACATCCATTATCCCTATCCCAGACCTCCAATCTATCCAAATCATCCTGCAAAATTTTGACGTCATCTGCATTCACTATTGCCCTACCCAACTTCGCATCATCCGCAAACAATTGAACTGTTCCTCTCAGATCCTTTCCTATATCATTTATGAACAAATTAAACAGCAGTGGTCCAAGAACAGATCCTTGTGGTACACCACTAGTCACAGGCCGTCTTATGGACTCTACTCCTGAGTAAACCACTCTCTGATATCTCTCCGTCAACCACCCTCCTATCCATCTCACCAACCCTATGTCCATTCCCATATGCTGCAATTTACTGATTAGAATTCCATGTGGTATCCTGTCAAAGGCCTTAGCAAGGTCCAGTAGAATCACTGTAAACCCATTACCCTTATCCAGTTCAGCCGTCACTGTGTTATAATACGTGAGCAAGTTACTGAGGCATGACCTACCCTTCACAAAACCATGCTGTCCCCGATACAGTATCCCATTTTCTTCTATCCAATCTTGTATTTTCCTCTTGACTATTTTCTCTAAGACCTTGATAATGATTCCTTATGCTGATTGGCCGGTAATTTTCAACAGCCGCCTTGGAACCACCTTTGTGCAGTGGAACTATTTTCCCCTCTTTCCACCCCGTTGGGACTGACCCAGTCCTGAGGCTCAAATTAAACAAAATGGTCAAGGGCACTGACAATTCTTTGGCCGCTTCACGTACGACACGAGCTGGTATACCATCCAATCCCACAGATGTATTGACATTGAGGTTCTGTAATAGACTAGTTACCTCTACTTCATTCATCACAATTCCAGTATAAGCTGTTGGTTCTTCCATTTCTGCAAATTCACCACCTGGATGATATACTCTTGCAAAGTGCTCGCTCAGTAATTCCACAACATCGACTGATTCCGTTACCTCCCTACCCTCAGCATTTTTTAAGATCATTCTACCATGAGCATTTTTCCTTTTACTTGCAACATATTGAAAAAACTGTTTGGGATTCTCTTTAGCCTGCATGGCCAATTTCCTTTCGTAATCTGCTTTTGCTTTTCTTACCACCCTTGTTACCATCCTGGCTTGAGCTTTATACTGTTCATGCACCTGATGATCACCCTTCTCCTTAAATTCCCTCCACAATTGTTTCTTTTTTTGAAGCTCAAGCTTAATAGTGTTATTCATCCATTTAACCCCTACATGATTTATTATTCGGACTCTTGGTATACAGTCAACCATTGCCTCCTGCAAACAGTTCTTAACCACCTCCCATGCACTATCAACATCCAGCCCTTGCAGTTTTACATGCCATGGCATTGAGCCAAGCACACACCTAAGCTTGTCATACTTAGCAGCCCGGTAATTCCACATGTACCCTGTCTTAATTGTAAATTCGACTCCTTTAGCCACCTCCCAAGTCATGACCTTATGGTCACTCTCACCAATTGGTGGCAACATGGTCATGTTCGTTACAGCTACATTCTCAGTTGCAATTACTAGGTCCAGCACTCTTTGCCCCCTGGTATTTTCCAATACATGTTGCCGTAGATAGTTGTCCCTTAATAACTGCATAAAATCCAATTCCTTCCTCCCATTTGCCCTCTCCTCTTTCCAGTCAATGTTACCATAATTGAAATCACCCATAATAATTACCCTCCTTCCACTCATTTCTTCTATTTGCTTATGCATACTATCCCCACCGTCCACTCCATCACCCGACCTATAGCAGCACCCAATTGTATATTTTTTTCTGCTAGATTCTATCTCACACCAAACAGCCTCAAATGTGCTTTTTTCCCCATCCTGCAGTTCAACTTCTATACTCCTTGGCTGAAGCTCATCAGCTATCATCAATAACACTCCTCCCCCCTTTTTATTCACCCTGTCACTCCTGAACACGCTATACCCGTCGCATTCAATCCCACTAGCTTTATCATCTTCTGTCAGCCATGTTTCACTAATACCGACAACCTGTGGCCTGGAAGTGCCAACCATGGCCAAAAACTCTTCCTTCTTGTTCTTAATACTCCTGGCATTAGTGTACATGAATCGCAGAAGCCCATTTGTCCCATCCCTACTTTGATGCCTTATACTAACTATCCCATTCTGATTTGTTGTCCGTTGTACTCGCCCTGGCATAATATACTCATTCATACACTTAACTGCCCCCCCTAAAGTCTGCATATCTACTCCCCCCCTCTTAATAAATCTAGTTTCCCTGAGTCTGTACATCCACTTCCACATCATTCATCAACACTCTTTCAAGTCTCCGTACACCAACTCCATTCAAATGTAACCCATCCATCTTATATAAGTCCTTTCGCCCATCGAACTCATTCCACACATCCACAAATTCCACACCACTCTCCATGCATAACCCACACATAAAGTCATTGGCAATTTTGGTCCTCCTTCTAAGCACTTCGCTGTCATACCGCGGTAAGATACTCACCATCCTAACTCTCTCACTCTTCTCTTTTGCTACCTCAAACAACTCCCTCACATCCTCTATCATTTCCATTTTGTCCTCTTTCAAATCATTCGTTCCTGCCACGATTATCATCTCTTTCACCCTCTGTTTTTGCAGTCGAATAGATTCGCTGACGTCCTTTATGTTCGCACCCGGCTGGTACGACTTCGTTAAATTCTCAATTATTACGCCTCTTAATAGCGAATCCCCATACAGCACTCGCTCCTTCATTTTATTGACGTTTACAAACATTCTATTATTTGCCGTCACAGACTTCCGCCGGTTATTTGTCGGTACGTTCAACACACATTTTTCCATACGCTCCAGTTGTCTTCTGGCTCTGTGAATCGCGCCATTCAAACGGGCAATTTCGCTACTCGCATTTATCTCACCATTTTCATTATCGATCAAATCATCCATTCTTTCTGTGTTTCTACCTTCATTTACACTTTCAGCGACGCTCTCACACCTATCTGGCACTACCACGCATTTATATCATTGGATATAAATTTTTGATACCAAAAAGACTCGCAATCGGAAACCGAGTAATGCAATTTAGCATTTTAACATTTTTTTTTTTAATTTTGTCTTTATGAATAACAAAAAATCGTTTCTAAAACTGAAATATGATGATCCATATAATGCTATTTGGCTAGAAACGAAAGCAAAAGGACATATTTATTTAAAAATATAAATATTTGACATAATATTTTCAAAGCAAACATTTGAAAATTCTGAAATTAAAAAAAAATTGTTTCTACATTATAAGCAAAGTGAAAGAACAATCAGTGCAATTCTTCCGGTGCACTGATTTGTAGAATAAAATACACCAAATTTACTATCAGTAAATAGATTCATTGCAAAGGCTGATCGGTGGTCATTTCAGGATTGATTTTTTTCGCATATGTGAAATTCGTTTCAATTTTTGGGAAGAGACACGATAAATCATTTTAGAGGCAAAAAAGGTCAAATAGCTTAGGACAGTAAATGAAATTCTAAGCAACACAATAGACTTAAAGAGAGGGGGACACAAAGGTCACTCAGCAACAGTTAATCCACAAATGGCTATAGAATAGCCATAACGAGATCAACAGCAGAGGAAGGTAATGGCATGATAAAAGGCAGAATGCCGACGAAGTTTTGATTCATGAAAAAAGCTAGGGAGAGCTGACTATTTCATCCATTCCAGCCGGTTGGGAGGTTAAAGCAATTTCAGAGTCATTAAGTATAACAGGATACATATTATTGGCACAATCCATACTTGAATATGATAAATTATGCTCCACTGTGTGATAAACCAAACCTAATTCTGTGGCTGTCACTGATTTTCTTTCCGTTTCAGATGATACGAAAAACCTTTCTGATTGCTACTGTTCTCTTTCTTTATGTGAATATCACTGAATGTTTTTAATGTAATTTTCTCCGGCATGTGCAATATTGAATTCATAGAAGCAAATATTACAGAATGCTTTAAAAGAGTTTGTTCCACATGGCTTCAACCATGGATATTTCCCTTCTCAAACACTTCTGTATGTACATAAATGCTTCATTTTTTTTTGCTTTTCTTCTCTTTTTCACTGTCACTTGAGAAACTAGACATTGTGAAAGTAATGTTGTGCAATACTCCAGTTCACTATTGGTGATTCATGTTGTGTGATAAGCAATTCTAAAAAAAAACAAAAAAAAAAACAATAGTAGTATCTCATAAAACTTAAGAACACACTACTCCATCATCGATCGTAATCATAACTTACCTCTTCCTCTGAAAAAAATGCCACAACTTCTCCATTAAACAATGAAAATTCAAGTCAAACTCGAAAAAAACAACCAACTCGTAGCGTTCATTCGTTGACATTGAGCAAAGTGATATGGCATATGTATCTAGATTCTAGAAGGCTATGACAATGTATAACATCAAAGGCAGTGATTTCACTGCTGCCAACATAACATACAATAATTATGGTGATAAATCTCAAACACATTACGTAGGCCAGGTGTCTTCAACGCATGGCCCACGGACCACCTGTGACCAGTGGAGCTCCTTGCCATGGTCCACCAGCCATTTTGATGCATTTTTTCAAAGCATGCATTTGAAAAAAAATGGCTACTTAACATTAAAATGTAATTAAATAAAAAATAATTTCAATGAAGCCCATGGGCCATTAAGCTATACTGCGGTATTTAGAATTGTAAGATGCTTTCCAGATTCACAAGGAATGCTATGCATTTGATATAATTTACATAAAATCCTATAAAAATAAATATTAAATAGACATGCTTCTTCTTCTTCAGCCATCTACCAGTGACAAGTGGTACTTAAGTACTAGTACTAACGTCACAGGCTGAAGCAGTAGTTCATTTGAGTGCGCTGTCTAGTGCCTTCCAGATACATCTCGAAGGTTCTCGATACTTCATTATTTTCATATAAATACAAGAGGATCTCATCCACAGTCAGTCAGCTGTGAACAGTATGTGATATTCGTGTATAAGCGCATGCAGGCTTGTTGTGTCAGCCATAATCTATTGTGGTTTTATATTGCCAGACTTTTTTCATTAGTGCGAGACATATTCGGTGGATAATAACTGTCACACGGCCATTTAGGATAATTTTTGGGGTTCACCTTCCATCACTATGGCATCTACATGTAAAAAGTGTAAATCAAGTGATTCTTGTCAGGTTTTTAATGAAAATGGACCAATTTATACTTTTTTGTGCCAATCGACGATAAGCCAGTGTGTTTAATTTGACGTGAGTCATTGTCAGTATCAAAAGGATACAATATAAATTGACATTATGAGACAAAGCATGCATCCAATTTTGATCACCTTCAAGGGAGCTTCGTGTGGACAAAGTGAACCGTCTCCAAATTGATTTAAAATGTCAGCAGGATATGTTTAAAAGGCAGAGGGAAGAGAGCAAAGCATGCATCAAAGTAAGTTATGTAATAGCTGAAAAAATTGCTAAAAAATCAAAAGCCTTATTGGACGGCGAGTTTGTGAAAGGGTGTCTCATCACTGCTGGGGAAATTCTGTGCACAAATAATAAGTGTTTAAAAAACCGAGTTTGTCTGGAGTAACTGTAGCACGACGTGTCGAAGAAACTGCCAATGACATTGAAGGAACTTGAAAAAAAACGGTTGTCGGAATTTGCGTCATATTCACTTGCTTTAGATGAGAGCACAGATGTGAAGGATACAGCACAACTGGCTATCTTTGTCCGTGGCATTGATCAACAATTCACTGTGACAGAAGAACTGCTAGCGCTAGTACCTATGAAGGGAATGACGAAAGGCACTGATATTCTTGAAGCTGCCAAGAAAACACTCCAGTATTTTAATCTCAGCTTAACCAACCCCAAGGGTGTGGTAATTGATGGTGCCCCTGCTATGGTGGGAAAGAACGAAGGGTTTGTTGTGCTGCTACAGAAAGAACCGGAACTAGAAGGAAAAGATTTCGTCTATTACTGCTGTTTAATCCACCAGGAGAATTTGTGCACGAAAACTATTGGGTTTGAGAATGGCATGAAAGTTATTGCGACTGTCGTCAACATTATTAGGGCAAGAGGATTGAATAATCGTCAATTCCAAGAGTTTTTGACCCAAGAATGCGAAGCGGATCACGGTGATGTGGTTTATTATAGTGATGTGCGTTGACTGAGAAGAGGGAAGGTTCTTAAAAGTCTTTGCCTTAAGGAGCGAAATACAGCAGTTCATGCAAACCAAGGGGAAGCCGATTGCGGAATTCAACGATCTGAAGTGGATGACAGACTTTGCCTTTGTGACCGACATCTCGCTGCATATGAATGACCTAAATACGTGGCTACAATCCAAAGGTCAACTGGTGCACACTCTGTTTGATGACATCAAAGTTTTTGTGGCCAAGGTCAAACTTTGGGAAGCACAACTCGCAAAAAAAGAGTTAACTCAATTTCAGCTTCTCGCTGAGTCCAACTGTTCGTCTCTTGATGAATACACTACAAAATTTGCTGTGTTGCAAAGTGAGTTTGAAGAGAGATTTGGTGATTTTCTTAACCAACCGTTTTCTTTAGATTTATTTTCAATGCCATTCAGTGTCAATGCTGCCGAAATGCCAGGCTCAGTACAAATGGAGCTGCTTGAACTCCAAAACAACTCTTCTTTGAGAGAAAAATTATTCAATGTGCCCTTGCTTACATTTTACAAAGACTACATTTCTGAGGACACATTCCCTAATCTTCGCCAGCATGCTTTGAAGATGTGCGCTTTGTTAGGAAGCACATAGTTATGTGAGCAGTTCTTCTCCAGAATGAAGTATGTGAAGTCCAAGACAAGAACTCAGATTACAGACCAACATCCCGAGAATACTCTGAACATAGCGACTTCCAACATTGATGCCAACATCGACAAGCTGGTCAAGGAAAAGCATTGCCAAGTTTCCCATTGACATTGTAAAAAATGAATGTTTACTTCATTAAATTATCTTTTTTCAAGTATTGATTGTATTTACTTATCATGAACTCAACTCTCACCTATGCTCTTAAAGCTGAGTTTGTTTATTTTTATAGGATTTTATCCAGATTCACAAGAAATGCTGTGCATTTCTTGTGAATCTGGAAATGCATCTTTCAATTCTAAATACTGCAGCATACACCTGAGTGGCCTGTGGGCCTCATTGAAATTTTTTTATGCAGCCCGCACCGTCTGAAAGGTTGAAGACCCCTGATGTAGGCCATGAACGCGTTTATTTCATATTACAAATAAAGATTATAAGTTAATCGAATCACAACGAGCATTACAATATACTGGAATCTACATCATCTGAGCAGAATTTGACCAATGAAACCCCCAAAACACAGATATTTTTACATGGTACACATTATAGATACAATTTTACAAATGTCGCTAACGCTCACTAAGAATTTCTTTAGCATATTTTGTCTTTGGGATAATTTGGTGTCTTGCCATATGAGTTGTCCTGCTTAGGTGTAATTCGGGACGCTAAAAATTTTCTTAAAATTCGGGATGTCTTGCCTAATTCGGGACAGGTGGCAACCCTAGGTCCCACAGGAAGTTCTACTAAGAGATGGAGGAATTTATAGGCATTAGAGAAGGCAGCTGAAACAAAGAAAAAGGAAAAGTTTGTTATTGTTGAACATCTAAACAACAGATGTAGGAAATGAATCACCAGATACAGAGAAATGTGAGAAAATGTGAAGAAAAGAGCAAAGCTAATAATAATGATAAGTACTAGCTGGAATTCTATTGGGACATGGAATAGTAATTACTAACACCATGTACCAACATAGAGATGTGCAGAAATTCACATGGAGAGAAGATACAATAAATAAGAAAAGTTTGAGTAAGTTATAGTTCATAGTAATATCTTCATGGTAGTTCAGGACTCAAGAATATTACATAAGATCTGAAACAGGAAGTGATTACCATTTAGTTTTGAACAGGATAAAACTGAATATCATAATGAAAAGAAAAGTGTTGAAAAACTTGTACAAAGAATCAAAGTTGGACAACTACCACAGGTGTACTGTAAATCAAATACACAAATATTATTTAAGAAAAATATTAAAGATATATGAAAACGGAAACCAAATGTTGGAGATTCAGTGATAAAACCTGAAGAAAATAGGGATTGATTCAGCTAGAGATGCATGTAATGAAATTGTGTCTGCAGGAATAGAAAAATCAGAACTCCAGGAAAAGGAATCAGGAACTACAAAGCAGTGAAAGAAAAGAAAGTGTACTGAAATTCCTACCAAGTCAGTCAGCATGTGCTCCGAGAGAATACAAGGAAAATTTTAAGAAGGCAAAGAAATGTGCAAAAGCAGTTAAAAGTTATGGGATAGTATAAGAACATAAAAAATAAATATCAGGAAGGTGGTAAAATATTCCATAATTTTTCAACAGATTCTATACCTATGGAAAAATATCAGAAATGAAAGATGGAAAAAAGGATAAAAGGAATCAAAGAATAAAGGTGGCATGAAAATTGAAGATAAAGATATTCTACATCATCATCATTGTGAACAATTTCCAGATAGGTACCCTCAAGACAAGTACAGGACACTATGACAGTAGTACGTGATTAAGTTTACATTATTTCTAACCTCCTGTCGAAACTTTTCTTTCAAATTAGTCTATTACTTGTTTGAACACGGTCTTGTATATAGCTAGTTTAGTGTTTTGACTTAATTTCTCTTTTATTCCATATAAATTTATTCATTTGACTTCCTATCTTACCAGCTTTGCTAATTCTGTTGTCTATTCCCATATTTAATTTGTCCATCTTTACTAAAAATTTTGCCTAAACAACTAAAATGTTTCACTTATTCTATAGGTTATCTATTGAAGATTAAACAGAATGGGAGGATAGATTAGCAAATCAAGTGTCTCCCCCCCCCCCCCAAGGTGGCAGGAAAAAAATCCCAGAGGAAGACCAAGATAAGATCTGATGATATTCCTCAGTGGAAAAACAACAGTTAAGTGTATTAACTGAGATTGATACAAACAGGTAAGAGAACAATGTAAATTTCAAAATAGGCTGTGTTTCTGAAGCATTGAGCTGCAGGTTAATATATATATACCAACTATATTACTATTTCAGATTTCATCAAAAGCTTTCTTTAAATATCTCAAACATAACTAAATGCCACATAAAGATAAAGTAGAAGAAGCAGCAATCCATAGTTATTCTTCTTTGGACTTTCCAGCATCTAGACATTATATTCTTTCTCATCCATCAGATGACAGGTTGAGTCCTCTATGAAAAAATGTTTGCTATCTCACTCTATCTCTGGCCATTTCTGTCATCTCTCTGCAGCTTGATAATTGTGACCTTTCCTTCAAAGAATGTAACCAAGTTTTTTTGGTCTGCCTCTTGATGGTCTTCCTGCAATGATTCTATTCAAAGCTATATTTTGGTAATCTTCAAGAGGACATCTCTGGAGGTGTCCAAAACCATCTTAATTGTTGTTAAGAATTATATCTATGATATCTTCTCTGTGATTTAATTTATGTGTGACTTGCTTATTTGTTTTGTGCTCTGACCACTGAGTCATTTATTTTTCTTAAAAATTTGTCAGATTTTTAGGGAAAGACAATGTATACTATAATATTAATTAAAAAACTTTAATTAATACTTCCTATATTTCGGTAATGTTACATTACCATCTTCAGGGAGCATAAAAATAACGATATGTGCATGCAGGCACTAACACTAAACAAATATGGCTGAAGTCAGTCCTAGAGTCAAAAAAGGTGCCACCAGTGGGCTAAATTGAGTAGTAGTCTTGGCTGTTCGACTGATGTTCTAAGAATGCAAGCTTCCTATATTTGGGGGCAGTCTCGTGAATCCAAATTTGTTCAGGTTTGGGAAGTTTTTTTTAGAACTGAGGCTGATTCCAGGAATAACCTCTCATATTTATACTTGCTGCGGTGTAGTAAAGTGGCTTTCTTCCAACATATTTTGTGGTGGGTGTCCAAAGCATGGTCAGCAAGTTCCTGAGTAGCTGTATTGGTAGAAACAGATATAATCCTTATATTCAGATATCCTGATATTAGCTGTCCTGCCTGTTTGGCTATAGTAAGACAGTTTGCAACTACAAGGGACCGGGTATGCTCCAGGTAGGTCTAGGGGAAGTGGTTGGTCCTTGGGGGGAGCAGATAAGAGATGCTAATTTTTTATATGGTTTGTTTTTTTAGGATTTTTGTTAGTTTTCATAAGTACCCTGAATATAAGGAATGGTGATTGATTTAGAGTAATTCCTGTTATGGAGGGTGGGGAAGGTCGAAGTTAATTGGTTTTAATATTTTTTGGATTTTATGGGGATTGTAGGCATTGGCTACAAAGGTGTTAAGAATATGGTTAAGTTCAGTAGTAAGGGCACTGTTATCTGAACTGATTAATTTTGCCCTGTTATATAGGGTTTTTATAATCCCATATTGTTGGGAGGGGTGGTGGTGTGATTGCTGGTGAATGTATCTATCTGTATGTGTAGGTTTTCTGTAAACGGAGAAAGCCAGGGATCCATCAGCCTGGCGAGTAATCAACGTGTCCAGGAAAGGGAGATTGTTATTGTTTTCTTTTTCATAGTAAACTGAATCCTGGGGTGTTGATTGTTTAAGTGTGATAAGAAGTTGTGGAGTGTGTCCAAACCATGCGGCCAAATAGCAAACACATCTACATGGTGTAGCCAATGTCTTTTCCTAAAAATCTGACAGTTATGTATCATCAACATATAAGTTTATCTTAAACATTTAATTTCGAATGCTTGATTTTCTTCTTTCTGATTGAGTCTCCATATGTTGCTGTAGGTATAATGATAGTGTCATAGAATTTAAGTTTGAGGCTTTTCGAAATACTATATTTTTCATATTTTGCTTAATTTCATATTTAGACCATCCTAATCAAAGAGATTAAAAACAAAACTTGCCTATCAGTAGTGCAAGGTTTAAAAAAATGAAAAAGAAGAGTGAGTGCAATACTGTCATCAGCAAAACTAACACAAATGCTTCATGTTGGAGGCTTAATGGATTTTTTAAATTCTATTTAAATTTTAGAATTTAAATTCTATTTTAATTCTTTTTCTGTCAAAAAGAATTAAAATAGAATTTAATACTTCCTATATTTCGTCCTAGTCACTAGGACATCTACGGGGATTACAAAAACAATTAATGTAACATGCACACACACAAATCTTACAATACTAAGGCCAACCATGTGGGTGACACTAAAGTCCTATCTAGGTGGAGCGCTCTCTAAGGGCGGTAGTAGGTGGCCTGGAATGTAAGGTGGGATCTCTGGTGATGAGTGTTTCCCAAATCTTCAGAAGCTTAATGCAACCATATTTATTAAGATTTGGTTGGTTTCTGAGAGCTGCTGCTGCTTCTAAGAAAAGTCTCTCTTTCTTGAATTTGCTGTGGTGAAGCATGGTGGTATTCTTCCATGATACTCTGTGGGTGGTGTCCATAACATGGTCAGCCAAGCCTGAATGGCCATAGTTGTGTTTACAGATGTAAGACTTGTGTTCCTCCAGGCGGATGGATGCTGATCTGCCTGTCTGTCCAAAGTATGCCAGCTTACAGGAACAGGGTACTTTGTAAACTCCAGGTAGCGAGAGAGGAGGGGGCTGATCTTTCGTAGAACGGATAAGGGTAGCAAGTTTGCGGTAGGGCTTATATGCTGTGTATAGGTTGTACTTTTTTAGTATCTTGGCTATTTTTTCAGATGTGCCACGGATGTAGGGTATGGTGATGGCACTTTTAAAATCTTGTTGACGAGAAGGACAGGGAATGGGGGAGGAACTGATTATTTTTTTGATACTGTGTTCGCTGTAGCCATTGGAGAGGAAAGTGTTGTGTATGTGGTTAAGCTCAGTAGTAAGGGCGGTTCCACTGGAACAAAGATTGTGGGCTTTCTTAGTAAGAGTTTTGATGATGCCATATTGTTGTGAGGGGTGGTGGTGGTGGGAGAGTTTGTGAATGTATCTGCCTGTGTGTGTGGGTTTTCTGTATACAGTGAAGGCAAGTGTATCATTAGGCAGGCATGCGACTAAGGTGTCTAGGAAAGGTAAACAGTTGTTCTTTTCCTTTTCCATAGTAAACTGGATTCTTGGATGTAGGCTATTAAGATGACTGAGGAAGGAGTCTAACGTGTCTGGGCCATGAGGCCAAATAGAGAGCACATCATCTACATATCTTAGCCAGATAGAAGGTTTGAGTGAGGCTGGGTAGTCTATGGCTCGTTTTTCGAAATCTTCCATATAGAAATTAGCAGGGGGGGTGAGAGGGGGGGAACCCATGGCGGTTCCCTCTATCTGCTTGTAGATTTTGTTCTTCCAAGAGAAATACCCAGAGTTAATGGCAAAGGAAAAGAGATCTAAGATGTCAGAGGGAAAAACGTTTTCTAAGAGAGATAAGGTGTCAGTTAAGGGAATATTGGTAAACAAAGAGGAGATATCAAAGCTTACCAATATGTCTGCATTATTCAAGGTTAAATTTTCTGTGAGGGATTTAAAGTGGGTCGAGTTTTTTATATAGGAAGTGGACCTTCCGGTTAGGGGGGGGTCAGAGAGTTGGCCAGCTGTTTGGACAGCCTGTAGCAAGGTGCATTGGTGGCATCTACTATAGGTCTGAGTGGGGAATTGGGTTTGTGGATTTTTGGTAAACCGTATATTCGGGGGGGACATAAAAATGCAACAACGTAGAATAACAGCAATGGATTTATGAGACACAAACCATGTGCAGGTGTTATACAGTAAAATGGATTGCAACATGTGATAAAACATAAAAAATTGCTTGTAAACAATAAGCCTCTCTCAAATTTTAGAGTAAAGAAGGCCAGTCATTAGAGTTCAAACTGGGGAATAGCAATGATGTAGTCGATAAGTTTTAAGACCAAAAGATTCTGTAGTCACTGTCAACTCCACACTGCTAAACTAGACTTCTCAGGCTTATTAAATACAGGAGTGTTTATCCTGTATACAGAGAGTTCCATTCCTATATGGTGCTGGAATCTCCAAACCAATTTCAAAGCTCCTCAATAAATATAATTTAGTGCCCATCTTTTTTCAGACAAGCTTTCTTCTTTATTACTTTAAACCAAAGATAAACAGTTCCCTCTATCTCTCCCATACCAAGTTCACTGTAATTATCATCTCTTTTACTCTGGACAAACAGAATGTTTTACTGACTCAGGAAGAACATCAATCTTATATCTATAACAGGCCTGAGAGGTCTTGTCTAACATACAATGGAGTTGATGCTGACCACAAAATCTTTTGCTCTAATATGCAGCTACTAAACCACCTAAAATTTCGGAGAGTCTCATCCTGATTAGTTATAAGCAATGCATTTTATTTATTTTTTTAAATTGCACCTCTGAATCAAAAAATAAGAATAATCAAAGAAAATGTGTTGAATGATTTGCAATTCTAATTTATTGCATAGAAAATAATTATTACCAAATATCATCATCTAAATCTACATACTTTGTAGATTATATACCCAAGTAAACACATAAAAATGTCATATAAATTATGATAAAACTGTTATTTGAAAACATTCACAAAATTAGAATAACTTTTAACATGGTTCAAAATATTAGAATATTCCAATTTTTTCTGATTAGTTTTGAGGAGAGCACAGAAACAGCATATATTTCAGTAGCAGCAGGACTGACTAGTGTGTGAGGAATCGTTTGCACGTGGATTTTAATCGTTAGTTAATCGTTTGCTAAACATGGTTGAACAATGACATATCTGAAGCTAAGAAGTTTCGTGTGGTGTCTCTATACAAGGAAGACCAAAACTCAATAGTTTATAGCTAAGGAATTGAAACGTTCTCAAGTGTGAGTAGAGTATTGAGACAGTATTCCAATAACCAGATTTTTCAAAATAATAACTGAAATAGCAGTGAAAATATAATAATGACATGAAGAGATGAGAGGAGATTGAAGAATACTGCAAAGAAAAACCGCTTCTGAAGTGTAAGGTATTTTCACAGGAGATGGAAAGAACTAGGTGTGAATGTGTCTAAATCTATGATGTTGAGATGACTTCACAAATTGGGTTTAAATCACATGTGCCTAAGATGAAGTCACTTATGACTTCCAAGCAAAAGGCAGCTAGAGTGTGACAGCATATGCAAAGACTGTTGTGGGGTCAAGAGGACTGGTAAAAAGGTACTCTTTTTTTAGCAATGAAAGTATGTTTTGTGTGTTCCATGGTCATCAAGGGAAACATGTTTGGCATCTTAAGCAAGAAGCATTTGATAAAGAATGCATGAAACGTACAGCGAAATTTGCAACCTCTGTCATGGAATGGGCTTGTATGACCACAGAGGGTCCAGGTGGGCTGCGTATTGTATACGAAAGAGTATTACCAAGAAATTCTTCAGCACTTTATGTTACCAGCATCAGAGGATTTGTGATGGTGATTTCTTTTTTCAGCAAGATTCAGCTTCTTATCACACTAGATGGCTCAAAAGACAAATCAATGCAATTCCTTGGCTGGCAAACTGACCAGATTTAAACCCCATTGAGAATTTCGAGGAATTATGAATTGTCTTCAAGAGTTGATCCAAGAGACAAAAATGAATTTGCTTATAGTCTGCAGACCATATGGGCATGTTTTGATAAAAAAAAAAGACTGAACTGCTAGTAAATAATATGTCCAACCATTTACAAACGGTCATAAAAGCCAAGGGGAATGCAACAAAGTACTAATTATCATGTTGTTTCCCTTTGACTGTAATTTTTGTGCATTTATTTTTGCATTATTATAATATTTGGAACCATGTTAAAAATTATTCTAATTTTGTGAATGTTTTCAAAGAACAATTTCTTATAATTTATATTACATTGTGTTTACATGGTTATATAATATACAAAGTATGTAGATTTAGATGATGCTAACTGATATTTGTTAATAATTATTTTCCATGCAATAAATTAGAATTGCAAATCATTCAACACATTTTATTTCATTATTCTAATTTTTTGATTCAGAGGTGTATTATTTTTCATCACATTCAGCAATGTACTGTACTGTATTACAATAGCATAAGGCTCATATCTTTTGAAATCCATTGTTGTTATTTGGATTAGATTTGCTGTCAACTGGAGAAGGGCTCTAATATATTAAAGAAATGCGGTGCTGTAGTAGCTTGGCATTAATTCCAAAATTTACAATTAATGCTCTCATCTTGGGTGTTGGGACCTCCATAGTTCTATCAAAGTTGCCTTTTGAACTGAATCACATCTATTATGCAAAGAACCTTTTTAACAGCTTTTCAACACAAAGTGAGTTAGCTGGTCACATACAGAGGTAACACATTTTCATTCAGGAAGAGCAGGTATTTCATCAGACAAGGCAGACTGGAGTCTTGACAGTAACAGGCTGATGGCATGCAATAAACAGCCTCTCCTGTTCAAGACAACTTAGCCTTTTTGAGGTGTGGTCTGTTTCCACAAAAGGACCTGGCATTATCAGTAAGCATTCCTACTGTCAGAGGACATCTTCCTAGTTGGAGGAAATGGCACATGAACATACTAGGTGACAGATGATATTCACTGCCCAATAAAACACCACCTTGCTCAGTGGAGCCTGAAATGGCTGATGCTATATTTGGTCCATAGAACAGGTGTTCTGGCTTTGGTCCCAATCTTCTAATAGTGTGAGTATCCCTTAAGGGAGGGGTGCAAAACATACTACAATGATCTAGAACCTTCCCCATCCTCACAGAAGAAGTTCTGCAGACTGGCCACTAAATAGAGTACAGGACTAGCTGATCATTAAACCTTCTGATCAACTAATGCATAATCCTAATGCTACTAGGCTTGGAGGGAGGCTATGTAGTAGTATATAGGGAAGAGCATTGTTAAGGACATGTTATGGCATGGAAACTGGAATATTTCTGTGTGAGTGGCATGTTTAACAGGCTATCACTGCATGTTTCCCTATCCTTTTCTTCTCACCTCTGAAATACTGACATGACAGTAAACTCAAATAGTTATAGCATCACTGAAGTTAAAATTAAAAATAAATACACTTTTCTCAAAAATTCCTCCCCAAAATTTAAAATAACCAAACAAACAAAAAAAAAAAAATTCTCTCCATATTTACTTCATCAACATTCATGGCATAAACACAAGCTTAAAAGACATACAAATTGCCTACAGACATCTAAACCTGATCTTCTGCTTTTGACCAAACCGTAAATGACTGTCACATCAAATGCACTCCATCTTAACTGTCCAAATTATAATCTATATGATTGCATCTGCTACAAGAGTGGTACAAGTGCTTTTGTGTGGTCTCACATTGTTTGCCAGAGGATGCTAAGTCATGAATTTTTATCTAATCCAACTACCCTAATCTAATAGTGAAGTCATATTCCTTCATGACTTTAATGTGATTCAGATCATAACCTCATACAATTTCATCTCTAGTGAAACTCCTTCAGCCATATATAACTTCATATCCTTTGGTACTATAATAACAAAGCCTCCAAGATTTTTACTCTCCTTTCTATTGTTCAGACTACTGTTTCCATTCTCCAGATCAAGATATTTCTGATCATATTGCAGAAATTATTCACATGGGAACAACAAGATTTCATTCCCTACTCTGTTCAAAATTCCTGCCTAATACTCAAGCCATGGCTTTTCCAAGAAGTTTGCCAGACATCCAAGGTTAAAAACACATTGTTAATTTTTTTTTATGTTGAGCCCATGCAGCTAAAAAGGAGGAAAGAAGGAACTTGTTTACATTTGATTTAAAAGACTGTATATTGTATTAAGTGCAACCACTTGAGATTTGCCAAACTTCTCCATGGCATTTGTCCAGAGATGGATGACATATATGAGCAGATCTCCTGTTGATTGGCAGTGATGAAATCCATATTGGCAATCGTTTATTAGCTGGGCACCTTCAAGGTAGTGTAGGAGTTGAGAACTGATGATTTTTTCTATTACTTAAGACAAGACTGAGGAAAGCAAGATAGGGCAGTAGTTGGATGGCAGTGACTTGTCACCCTTCTTGGAAATGGGTTGAATATATAGGCCAATTTCCAGGTTGTAGGATAGATACCAGTGGAGTAAGAGAGTATATATAAAGGTGACATAAGATAGGAGTCAGTTCTTCTGGTGCACAAACTTTCAGGACAATTTGAGGATTGCCATTAGGGCCAGGAGAGTTTTTTTTGTGTCTAATTTGGACAATGTTGGCAGCATCTGGAATGGTGGTGGTGGGGTGGGGGGGGGGGAATTTACCCATGTCAGTTATGCATGCATTGGAAGCAAAGTGTGAAGTCAGGAGATAGGTTTTTTTTGTAGATGATGATGCAATAGAGCCATCTGGGTATGGTAAGGTGGGAACAGTGTTGGGCAGAAATTATGACCAATTGCTCTGGTGAGAGACTAAAAGTCTCGGCTGCTAGTTTCCTGTTTTTGCTCTTCCGAACTCTATTTGGAAGCATTGATGTTTTCTTTGTTTTTTTGCATCTATTTTGGGCTTCAGTATAAGCTCTAAAGGAGGATGGAGCTCTTGATTTGAGCCAGTCATGATATGTTTGGTTTTTCATTTGTACAGCCTTGGCACATCTTTTGGAGAACCAGGGTTTAGTTAGGAAATGGTAGTTCAGAGTAGAGTGGGGAATGTATGCTTCCATGCTGGTGAGAATTACTTTGGTGATAAGTTCGATGCATATGTTGGAAAGCTTGAAGCAATAGTACAACCATGGGAATGTGGCACACAGAAGTTGAGGAAGCTGTCCCACTTGACAATTATAATGCCAGACTACTCTTGTATGAGAGTGGCTGTGTAAGCATTGTTGTATGAGGGAGGAGATGTGCATTAGTTTGTGGTCAGAATGGGGGGAGGCACTACTTTCACTGTGTATTTGGAAGGATCACTGGTGAGGAAGAGATCTAGGGTGTTTGGGGAGTGGTTCGGGTTATCTGGTATTCTGGTTGGCATCTGAACAACCTGTGTAAGGTCATTAGTGATGGCAAATGTTTCAGCATCTCTGGAGGAGGAAAGCCAGTTGGTGTTGATGACATTAAAATCTCCTAGGAGGATGATTTTGCTGTTGGGAAAATGGGACTGGAGAAAATCAATTTTTAAGGAGAGGAAATTAAAGAGCTCAGAATGGTTGTTGCATTGGGAGAGAAATAGAGACAGTAAATGAATTTGACTGAGTGGGAAAGGGATATTTTCAACCAAAGAAGATCACAGTTGAGCAATTCTATGTTGATGCTCCGTGGTAAGGTATGTCAGAGCAGATGCCACTCTTGGGTCGAAAGGAGTTAAAGAGAGTGTAAGTTTGAAAGGTTGAGATAAATAGTGCTGGAGGGAGGTGAGATTTGAGTTTCTGCCAGAAAGAGTATGTGGAGTTTGGTAAACTGAAGGTGGTAATAGATAGTATTATGGTTGGAGTTTAGGCCATGGATGTTGGGTAAAGTGGATGTGCAAGGTTCTGTGAGGCATATATTTGACTGCAAGGGTCTTGCACATTTCCTATGCAGGGCCTGCATATTGGTTTCCATGATGGCTACTAGTGGCATCATGTGATTTTTGCAGCAATTTAACTTGCTTGTAGTCGATGATCCAAATGATTTGTCCATTTTAATGCTTTTCTTCAAGTTCTCTTCGAAGATAGCATCCTTGTTCCCTCTGTGCAAATGTTAGGTCTGGTTGAGGGGTAAGTGTCTTTGAATTTGTTGTTGATCGCTGTTATTAATTCAGATGTGCTTGTTAGAGTATCACAAGTCACTTTTATGAGACGTGGGAAGGTCATTCCATCCTTTCTTTTATTTATGAGCCGGAAACGATATTTTTAGAATTGATGTTGTATTCTTCTGCTAATTTGTTGATGTCTTCTTTTAATGATTTTCCATTTTCTGATGGAAAACAGAAACAAATGTCAGAAAATTGGTTTGAAATAACCAAAAAACTCCAGCTTCATTCACAGCCTATACTAAAAAAAATAACCATTAAGAGTACTAAATCTAACTTTGAAAGGGCTAAATGCAAAAACTTACCTCTGACATCAATGGTAGTCATGTCCTCTAGTTGTCTGCATAAGTTGTTAGGTGCAATTTTTGCCCATCTGTGTGCCTGTCCTCCTTCCTCTACCAGATGGCATTACTGCAACATCACCTAACATCACTAAAGATTAAGTTATTGCTATTGCAACATCACCTAAAGATAAAGCTAACCTCCTAATATCATTTTGGAGACACAACTCCTGCAGAGATGACCAGGGCAAATTACCTCCACTACCAAGAGACCCACCTGTTAAGCAATCCACCAATATAGACCACCCTCAATGAGTCCTTGGCAGTGTCATGTAATAATAATATAGATTTTATCACTCGAGACCTAGAGATGTTCTCTTAGTCTACATCACCCACCACTGGACACATACCATGGAGAGGTTTGGAGAAATATGTGTTGTTGCACTTGATATTTCAAAGCAATCGATCGTGTTTAGCATCAAGGTCTACTTTCCATCCTCTGTAATTAGGTAGCCAATTTGTTCTATGGTTGTTCACTTGATAGCCTCCTCTCATTGAGCTCCTTTAATGCAGGAGTTCATCAGGGCTCTGTTCTATTGCATGACTGATTTTTTCCTATACATAAATGACCTACTCTCAATCAACAATAATCCTATTCACAGATTTGTTGATTACAAGTACGCACCATTCAACTATCTGTTCAACGAAGCATGCATTACCAAACACCCCAAGTTTCAGGATCTACGAACAGTACCTAAAACGCTGATTATCATACCCACTTCTAACTATAAAGTCTTGACCCTGCCCCCACTTCACAAAAGGGATAAAGCTCACCTCTCCTTGCCTCAGTAATAAGCAAATCAGCAGATAGGATCAAATCTCTCACTCTCCCCCTTCCTTGAATTGACATTTACTTCCATCTACTCCTAAGCACATCACACAATAGCATTCTTGACCACCAAAAAACAAAACATTCTTTCCCACTTAAGATACTACCTTTCACGCATTGGGCCACTCACTTTGTAGAAATCCATGCACTCAAAACATTCCTAAAAATTCTTGATACTGTCCAGAGGTGAGCAATTTGGCTGATAGCTGATCTCTCACTGACTCACTTCAACCACTATTTCATAGATGCATTGTTTCGGCTCTGTTTCTTTTTTACAGTACATTATGAGGATACAATAAACACAACAAGCTATGCCTGCAGCTGACAGACTGGATGTTAACAGACTCCACCTCCTCTATGATAACAAGCAACCTGGAACCTTCAAATCTGAAAGATGGAGATCAAAGACAACCCCTGACCTCTACTTTACCACCCATGACACAGAAGGAACTACTCTCATCTCATCCTATCAAGTACTGCCTCATTTTTCCCACAGTCAACACTGTAGGATTTATCATCGCCAGAATAAACAGCTTCTCAATAACACAATGGAATCTCAGGAAAGCAAACTTGCCAAAATTCATTAAATTCATTGAAAACAATATCAACATAATTCCACCTACAATTGTTAACTATGAAAGATTTACTAAACTTCTTATAGAATCTGGCAAAAAGACACATCCCAAGTGGATTCAGAAAGATCTGAATCCACTTGGGATGTGTTGGGATCTACACACCATGTTGACCATGCTACTGAAAGTAGCATTCTTCTAGCAGAGTATGAACATTAGAACTATCCAGACACTGCTTCTAACCTCTCTTAAAGTCCCTGGATGATGGGAGAAGAGCTCAATCGAATAAAGAAATTAACAACTCAATTTTACCAGATCAAGTTGGTCAAAAGAAAAGAGTGAGAGAGTTAAAATAGTGGGTCTGTTGCTGCAGTATGACAGAGTAGAGTTGACAAGGAGGGCCATAATTGAGAATGACTCTATGCATAGTGTCATTCGCAATTATGAAGGAGGAGTGGTGTAGAGTTTTTGAATGTGTGGAGTGAGTATGATGGGCGAAAGTTATATTTGGTGTTCCGAGATGAAAAATTGTTGCTGAATGAGATAAAAATGAATGTATAGAATCAGAGAAACTAGAGCTTTTGGAAGGGGGGGGGGGGCTGTTGAATGGATATGCAGATGTCAATGAGACAGCTGTATGTAAGAATGTGTATAATATGCCTGAGTCAGTACGAAGGATAACAAACCAGAATGGGATAGTTAGTATAAGGCATAAAGATAGGGGTGGGACCAGGGTGATTTTGCACTTTATGTACACTAATGCCAGGAGTATTAGGAACAAACAGAAGGAATTTTTGTCCTTGGTTGGCTCTTCCTGGCCACAGGTTATTGGCATTAGTGAGACATGGCTAACAGAAGATGATATAGTTAGTGGGATAGAATGTGAAGGGTATAGTGTGTTCAGGAAAGACAGAGAGAAAAGGATGGATGGGAGGAGTGTTATTGATGATAGCTGATGAACTGTAGTCAAAGAGAATAGAAGTTCAACTGCAGGATAGTGAAAATAGCACATCTGAGGCAATCTGGTGTGAGATTGAGACCAGCAGAACAAAATATACAATTGGGTGCTGCTATAGACCAGGTGATGGAATAGATGATGGAGATACTATGCGTCGGCAAATAGGCTCAATGAGTGGAGGACAGGTAATTATTATGAGGGATTTCACTGATAACACTGATTGGAAGGAGGAGAGGACACATGGGAGGAAGGAAATGGGTTTTATGCAGTTACTAATGGATAACTACCTGAGACAGCATGTATGGAATATACTAGCGGTTCAAGAGTGATCGATCTAGTAATTGAATCTGAGAATTTGACTATAATGAATATGACCACATTGCCACCAACTCGTGAGAGTGATCATAAGGTTGACCTGGCAGGTGCCTAAATGTGTTGAATTTTCAGTTAAGACAGGGTATATGTGGAATTACCGGGCCTGGTAAGTATGACAAGCTTAGGAGATTGCTTGGATTAGCAGAATAATTTTAAGGAATGCCAATGGTAGGGAGGTAACTGAACCAGTTGAAATAGTAGAATTACTAAGCAAACACTTTGCAAGAGTATATCATCCAGAAGATGATATTGCAGGAATGAGGGAACCAATGGCTTATATGGGAATTGAGGTGAATGAAATGGAAGTGAATAGCATATTACAGAACCTTAATGTGAATATATCTGTGGGATTGGATGGTATACCAGCTCGAGTCTTATGTGAAGCGGCAAAGGAACTGTCAGTGCCCATGACCATATTGTTTAATTTAAGTCTCAGCTCTGGGCTAGTTCCATGGGGGCAGAAAGAGGAATAAATAGTTCCAATGCTTAAAGGAGGCTCCAAGAATGTTGTTGCAAATTACCAACCGACAACATATCAGAAGTCGTTATCAAGGTATTGGAGAAGTTAGTCAAGAGCAAAATACAGGAATGGATAGATGGAAATGGGATACTATATGGGGGGACAGCATGGTTTTGTGAAGGGTAGATCATGCCTCAGTAACTTGCTCACATTTTATAAAACAGTGATGGCTGAATTGGATAAGGGCAATGGGTTTACAGTGAGTGATACTGCTGGACTTTGCCAAGGCCTTTGACAGGATACCACATGGAATTCTAATCAGGAAAGGATCTGAGAGGAACTGTTCATTTATTTGCTGATGATGTAAAGTTGGCTAGAGCAATAGTGATTACACATGATGTCAAAATTTAGCAGGATGATTTGGATAGATTGGCAGACCGGACTAAGGAGAATGGATGCCAGTTTAATGTGGCAAAGTGTAAGGTTATGAATTTTGAGGGGTGAAAAGATTAGCAGTAGCATACCACATTGGTGGAACTGTACTCCAGGAAATTGACAAAGTCAGAGATTTGAGAGTGTTGGTGGATAGGGAGGGCACACAGCAAAACTGGCTAAATCAGCTCATCAGATCACTTGGTTACCGAAGAATACTTTGATAGCAGAGACAAGCAGGTTATTGTTCCTCTTTATTGAGCCTCGATAAGACCCCATGTTGACTACTGTGTGCAGATTTGGGTGTCAGGGTTTCTTGGTAATGGGGAGGAGATAGAGAGGATCCAGTCACTTGTGTCTGGATCCTCTCTATGACCAAGATGGTAGCTGGTCTATGAAATGAACCTTATGAGAACAGGTTGAAGATCTGTGGCTTACAAAAATTGGTTGATAGGTGGAAAAGGGGCAATATGATTGAGGCATTCAAATTACTGAGGGGTTTTTATAAGATTAATACAGAGGAAATTTTTCAGAAGAGGTCTGGTGGTGGGAGAACTAGTGGGCCATCCATGGAAACTGAGCAAGAGTGTAATTAGCAAGGGTGTTAGAACTAGGTTTTTTACTTGGAGAGTGGTGAATGAGTGGAATAAGTTGCCAGAGTCTGTTGTGGATGCCATTACTGTGAATGAGTTTTCAAAGCAAAGTATGATAGATACTGTGCAAATGCTGAATAGTTCTTGATATGATGTTTAGGGGCCTCCCTCGATGAGTCTAAGGACTCCTTGGAGTCCTTAGACTCATCGAGGGAGGGCCCCTAAATAATTTCTAATAATAATAATTTCTTCGTCAAATGGAAGACACAAGCACTCCAAACAGAACTAAAAGAAAAGTAAACCCAAACAGTATTGCAAAAATTTTAGCACAAAAAGCTACACCCAAAATTCCCACAAATACCAAAACGGAGATCCATCGTCTTTACAGAAAGGCTTTCTCATCATGTCCTACAACTACAGTAAACTGCAATCCAGTAACTATAGATGAAATTAATGCAACCCTCAAACTAACTAAAACAGGTAAAGCTCATGACATTGATAGCATCCTTCCAGATTTTCTTACTCCTCTTGGCCTAACAGCAAAAATCTGGATATCTAATTTCTTCTCCTCATTAATAAATGCTGAATGACTCCCAAAACTTTGGCATGGATCAAAGATAATTAGCCTTGCCAAAGCCAAACAAGTCAACTTACGACCATAACAACTACTACCCTATAGCATTGCTCTGCACTCCTTACAAACATTTTGAAAGGATCATCCTCTCTAAGATTTCTCCACAAATAGATGCCATCTTACCCAATGAATAGGCTGGATACAGGCCTACAACTACAGCAACTGGGTACACACCTACAACTACAGACCTGAGAGAAGCTATTGCAACCAGGACCTGGCCCTCACAATGCAGATATAATGCTGGATACCAAAAGGGTTTAAAAAAGGGTATTGCCTTCATAGGCCAAATATCAGCTTATGACTCTATGGAAGAAAGGCTTACTGTATAAAACAGTCAAAATAATCAACTGCCAAAAAGCTTTAAAAACACGAGAACAAATGATGCTTTCTCCAATAGGAAAATAAAAATTCATTTGAATTCACAAAAAAGCAGAACATTTATCCCATAGGATGGATTTATGCAAGGATCTGTCTCGTCCAAGCTCTATTCAACCTTTACACAAGCAACATCCTGCCAATAGCCAGTTGAAAGTTTATCTATGTCGATGACATAGTAATCATCACCTAAAACAGTACCTTTCAAAGACTTGCAGAAACACTGAGCAAAAAACTGAGCTCATTACAAAATTACTTTGAAAGCTAGGGACTACTTCCAAACGTTAGAAAACTGCTGTTTTGGCTTTCCATCTAAATAATGGTGAGGCTCATAGAAAACTGAAAATAAACATCTGCAATAGGACTAATCCATGAAAGTAACCCTTGCTGCATTGGTTTTGCATGATCACAGCCTGACAGACCAAAACATTTTGAAAAAAACTAAGTTAAAAATATCTGCCAGGAAAATCATAAACAAGCTTGCAGGCACAACTTCGGGTTGAAATGCATCGATTCTCAGAACAGCAACCCTGGCTCTGGTCTTCCCAGTGGTAGAGTACTGCTTGCCAGGTTGGAGCTGAAGTCCCCACATGACAGTTGTGGGCATCCAGCTCAACATAACAATGAGAACCATCTCTGGTGCCTTAAGATCTACTCTCATCCCATGGTTGTCTGTTCTTTCCTACATAAATTTTCCATGCTTCAGTAGAGAAGCATGGAAAAAAAATACCATCAAAGAAATAAAGAAAATCAGAAATAACATGAATCTTCCTTTACATCAAGATATCTCTCCACATCCAGCTCGCTGCCTTACCTCTAGATCTCCCATCTGGCTTGTGGAAATATCAGATAATGGTCCCCCAGAAGTGGTGGAGAAACTCTGTATTGAACTATGAACTACAAACAGATTACAGTTCAAACTACAAACAAATACCTGAACACAGATCCACCTGTCAAACTCTCAAGATTCAACTTATCTCAATACCTCTGGAGCTAGCTTAACAGATTTAGGACTGGAGAAGACCCTGTGCTCACTTACTACATCAGTGGGGAATTTTGCAGTCATCCTTTTACGCATGTGTGTGTGTGTGCTGTGCAGACTATGCATCACATCACTAATGACTACCCCCCCCCCCACACACACACTCCTTCCCTGGAGGCCTCAGGAACATACATTTACTCCCATATAGTGCCACTGATTGGTTAAGTGAACTGTCTATCTGTATATAGTTTAGCTCATTGATTTTTTCTTTACCCACACACTAAATAAATAAATTCCTTCCCTTTCTATTTGGTGTGGTAAAACACAAACAATGGCTGACAACAGCTGCCTCATTTCCCTTTTGAACTAACGTCTCCCACTTTTTCCTTTATTACATCTACTTCTGTCCTCTGGAACAGCTTTCTTAATGAAGTGTCCCCCTAACAGCTACTTCCAACTCGAGAAGAAAAATGTCAATGTTTCTTCTTTCTTAGTTCTCAATTGCACCCCAAATATAACATAGATGGTTCTTGTGTTTGTGAGGCTGATTTAAAAAAAAAAAAATTAAAAAAAAATAAATAAAAAAACCTACCTGGAACACTACATCAGTTATCTCCTGTGGCCATCCACCAGAAAGATATAAGAGGAATCCTGAACAATCTGGATACTAAAAAGGCTTCTGATCCTGATAGTATCCCATAAATTGTACTAATAAGTTGTGTTCCTGAACTAATGCCTGTCTCGTTTATTGTCTTTACATTATTATTATTATCTGAGACCTCCAGGGAATCAAGGACTCATCGAGGGAGGCTGTAAATTACTCAACCCAGCTATCATACTTTCCCTTAAATTTATTTACACTAGATGCACTCACTACTACTCCTAAGGGCAAATTATTCCACTCACTCACTGCTCTCTGGGAGAAAATCCTAGCATTTACCCCTTTCTTGACTGAGAACAACCTTAACTTCCATGGATGCTCCGTGTTCTCTCCTTGCCTTCCATATAACGAAAAATTTCATCATTCGAAATGCTATGACACCCATTCAAAAGTTTATAGACCACTCATATCACCCCTCTTTCTCCTGTTAACCAGAGTCTGCAATTCACATACTCGCAATCTGTCCTCATAATCTAAATCCCATAATCTGGATATAATCTTTGTAACTCTTCTTTGCACCCTTTCCACAGTTTCTTTATCCCCTTGGAATCCAGGAGACCAAATATGAACACAGTAATCCAGGTGTGCTGTTATCAAAGCCTTATGAAGAGGCAAAATTACTTCCTTATCTTTACATGTCAAGGTTCGCTTCAACATAGCAATTATCCTATGAGTTGTATTTGCAACTTTTGCTATTTGACTTTTGAACTTTAAATTCTTATCCACCAATACACTAAGATCCCTTGCCTCTTCAGTTTCTTGTAGCATAACCCCACTAATATAGTATTCCACTGGAACTCTAATCACACCAAAGTGCATAACTTTACACTTACTAACATTAAACTAACAGTCAATTTCATTTGCCTGGCTTTCCAGTCTATTCAAATCATTTTGTAATTGCTGAATATCAGTAGCATCCCTGATATTCTATCTTTGCATCATCAGCAAACAATTGCAAATCTGATGATAGACTCTGCTTGATGTCATTAATATACAGATTGAACAATAATGGCCCAAGGACTGAACCCTGAGGTACACCACTGGTTACCTTAAATCTGGCAGATTCACACCTACTGTATATCACTTCTAGATATCTGTCTGTCAACCATCTCCTGATCCAAGTCAATAGATTTTATTCCAATCCCATATTCAGCAGTTTACGCAACAGCCTATCATTTGGTATCCTATCAAATGCCTTAGAAAAATCTAACATTATCATAGCATATCCATTCCCTTTATCCAACTCGGCCATAACATTGTTATAAAATATGAAACTGCTAAAACAAGACCTTCCTTTAGTAAACCCATGCTGTTCCCTACAGAGTATAAAATGCTTGTGTACCCATTTCTGTAGGTGAGTTCTTACCAACTTCTGTAAAATTTTCACTACCACACTAGAGATCCTAATAGGTCGGTAGTTAGACACATCAGTTTTTTAGCACCCTTGTGCAATGGAACTATCATACATCCCTTCCATTTCTGTGGTATCAATCCTGAGCTGAGACTCAAGTTATACATATGAGTGAAATGCCTAGCCAATTCAGTTGAACATTCCTTTAGCAAATGGGCTGATATTCCATCTGTCCCTATTGACAAACTCTGATCCAGGTTATGCAAGAGCTCTTCAACCTCATTTTCATAAACCTCTAACTCTTCATCCAACATAGCAGATATTATGCTCAGCTAACATTCAAGGGGTGCTTAAGGGTCAAAGCTGTATAACTGAGAGGAGACCTCCACATAGCCTTTAAAGGAATGTGCAGAACTAACCAGGGCTTCTGACCTAATGTCAATCCTCACCTTCTCGTGGTGCACCCTGTTGGGTATCTACCTGGATACTGAACGAACGAGGATGGGTTGGCAATTTGGGATTTAGCCGACAAAAATTGTAATTCTTATTAGCTTAAACCAAATTACAAAATGATGGTACAACATGACAAAATTTCATGCTGGCTGGGGCGTCGCCTGGTTAAACAAGCCTCCTGTTGTTTTCACCAGGGAACCAGGGTGAACAGCGAAGTCAGCTACTGGAACAAATTTGAAAAAAACACCCCAACTCAACATCACAAGGGTTAAAGATCGGTACTATCAACATAAGAATCCTGAATGGGAAATGAAGCTAGCTGAGGAATTAGATAAGTACAAGATCGACATAATAGGGGTGACTGAAGCAAAAAAGTCCAAAACTGGCGAGATCTTTCTGAGCAATAAATACAAAATGTTATATTCAGGCAATGACAATCAAGGAAAAAAAGGAGTAGCCATTGTATTCAACACTAAATACGAGGTTTATCTTCTTGAATGGCAGGTAGTCTCAAATAGAATGATGTGGGGCAAATATCAGAATGGGGAACTGGACAATGAGACTTATTTGTACCTATGGGCCCACCATAAATTCCTCCACTTCTACTAAGGTAGAAGTGGAGGAATTTTTTGAGGATTTAGAGAAAGCATCTGACACAATGAAAAAGAAAAAGTTGGTCCTTCTTGGGGATCTAAATAGCAGAGTGGGAAATGATTGTCAGACGTACAAAAATATATTGGGAAAATTTGGAGAAAAGAACAAAAGGGGCATTATATCAAGCAATATTTAGTCTTTATTTGAGTTGCAAGTCAGCAGTTAGAATTGAAGGAAGTACAGGAAGATGGTTTAATGTTAAATCTGGTGTGAGACAAGAATGTACATTATCTCCTCTGTTATTCATTATCTATATGGATCACATTATGAAGGAAAGTGGTATTAAACATGATATCAAAATTGGGAATGTTAATGTCAGCTCTTTACTTTATGCAGACAATGTTATACTTATCAATAAATATGCTACAATTCTGCAAGATTCCTTGACTAAATTGAATAACTGTTGTAATCAATAAAAAGACAAAGACAATGAAAATAGGCAGAATCGTTGAAAATGTCAACTGCACTGTGAACGGAGAACCAGTGGAACAAGTAAAACATTTCACCTACTTAGGCACGATTTTTAGTGAAGATGGTAAATTAAATATGGAAATAGACAACAGAATCAATAAAGCTGGTATAGTAGGAAGTCAACTGAATAAATTCATATGGAATAAGAGAGAAATTAGTCGGTTCACTAAATTAGCTGTATACAAGACAGTGTTCAAACCAGTTTTAACTTATGGATCTGAGAGCTGGGTCAGAAGTAAAACACTTGACCAAAGACTAGAGATCGCAGATATGAGAATCCTGAGAAAGATTAGAGGCGTGAACAGATGGCATCAATGGCAGTATCATATTAAAAACGAGGATATTAGGAAAGAATTTGATATTGTCAGCATCCAGGAATGCATTAGCAGAGCTAATCTCAGGTCATTTAAACAAAATGGGTGAGGAAAGATTGGCAAAACAAGTATTCTCTGCCAGGTTGGCAGGAAAACGACCCAGAGGAAGACCAAGATATAGGTGGATTGATACGGTACAAAGTGCCTTAGACGACAGAAATATAAGATCTGATAATATTGGAGTCTTGACAAGTAACAGACTGATCTGGAGGAAAATTGTAGATAGGAAGTTTGTAATGATGTAAATTTTTCATGTAGTACTATCATATCCTGTACACTCCTTGAGGGTACATGGCAGGAAATTGATGATGAACATTCGCCACATAGCAAGGAAGCAAGCCCATATTTAACCAATTCCAAGAAAGGAAATAAGTGCCTGTATCAAACAATCACCTATTATCTCACCTTGGTGCTATCTAAAGTAATGGAGAAGGTCTTCAACATTTGGAGAATGTTAACTAATCAGTGACCACTAATATGGATCTCACAAGATCCATGGCAGATCTCCTTTTCATAGCACGTGTGCAGAAGTGGCATGTGTACATCACCCACCTCTGCACAGATGGCATAAAAATATTGAGAAACCTGTGCTGTTGCACTTGACATTTCCACTGCATTTCACGTAGTTTAGCAGGAATTCTTAGTAAATTGCCATTTTATGGTCTGCTTCCACCTTTTGTAACTAGATTGGTTTCTCTCAGGTCGTTCAATGAATTTAATGGCAGAGAGTGTTCTTTCTTCAGATTTTCCTATTAATGCATGGTGTTCATCAAGGCTCTGTTATTCCATACACTACCTTCCTCATACACATAAATGACATTCACTGATTTCAAATTCTATCCACAGTTTAGCTGATGGTATCACTGGCTATTCCTCCTAATCATAGTATAAACCTTAGTGATTATGCATTTCAAGCTTTGAGATCAATCATCTACAGTGTATTAAACAATGATCTCCATACCATTCTTCAATAAAATAATAAAAATTTAGGGGCATCTTTAAAATTTCCAAAGCACTTTCTCCCCCCCCCACCACCAAAAAGACCTTAGTTTTTCCTCCCTTACCACTAATATCGATTATTTTAATGTTCAAAATTAGCTCTCTCTTTTCAGACGCTTACCTCAAGCCTTTCCTGGCACAAACCCATCATATTTTACAGCTGTTGATTCTGTATAAATCCAAAATCCAGCCTTATGTAATATTGCTCTCACAGTGGGAATGGTACACAAAAACCTTTCTAAACATTCTTGAAAAATTTGGAAAAAGACAGTTCAGCTAAATGATGACCCACCTCTTCCTCAAAGTCAGTCAGTTCCTGGATTGTGTTTTCTACAGATATTTCTATGGATACCATTCAGAAGCAATGGCATCATCATGCCCTCCACTTCAACAAACCTACAATAACACAAGCAACAGAAGCTTAACATACATTTACAGTTCAACTGATGAATCAGTGAATCTGTAACACTCATCTTTCTTTCTTTCTATTTTATTCTATTGTGTGGATAGGTTTCACCATGAAACATTCCCAAAAACTAGAGAAGATTTAAAAGAATATCAGCAGATCATTTTCCTCTTAACCCCTGTAAATATATGGCATTGATTTGATACAGGATTTGTGGCATATTATGTGTGGAATTATATATATATATATATATATATATATATATATATATACAGGCCCGGCTGGTGGTGCGTGCGAAATGTGCAATATACACAGGCACCGCAGAAGAAAAGGCGCCTAAAAGATGTCAAAAAATATGAGATAAGCGTTTAAATGAACAACGAATGATACATATAATTATGAATGTACGTCGTCTTCCGTTCCGAAAGCTTCCGTTGCTTGAAACTTGTGCTCTCTCACTTTTTTAGAATTTTTAAAAATAATGTCCTCCAAACTTCCACACCAAATGAAAATACAGCAATGCAATCCAAGGGGCTGAAGAATGCTAGAAAACTTAGATTAAATACTATGATTGTTTCAAAAAAGAAGTTTCCACCTGTTCCTTATTTATAAGGATTTGACACAGTCACATCTCAATTAATGTGCTCAGGTATAGTCACCTTTGTTTTCTGAGGATAAGGATGTCATGGAGAGTACCCAGAGGTGAGTGACTAACATGGTGGGTGGTGGAATGTGGGTTACAGAAGTTGCTAATAGCCAGAAATGAGAGGATACAATAAAAATATTAAAGCCACTAAAAGGGTTTTATAGGAGTGATACAGAGAAATTTTTTAAACATTTCTCTGTATCAGAGACAACAAAAAGATACAACAAGTGATGCCACTAGTTTCTTCTATTTTCAAAAATTTCAGTTTCTTTTTGGACAGCAGGTGTAAAATCAAATGGTTGAGCTACTGTTTAAAGGGTGTACTATCCAGGTGGTGATACAATGCCTGAATGTGACAGTGACAATGGGAGAAAAGAGGCTGAAGAATTGGAGATGCCTGGGATATTGTAGAACTTTAATGCAAGCAGCCATGGGATTAGATGGCATATCAACCTGTGAATTATGAGAATGTGTTAGGGAATTATCAGCTCCACTAACCAGGTTAGTTCATTTAAGCCTCAACTCTGGAAAGGTTTCAATGAAGAGCAAAAAGAGGACAAATTAGTCCCACTGCATAAAGAAGGGAAAGACAATTGTCTCAGGAGTGGTGATAAAGATAGTGGAGAAATTGGTAAAACACAGAATTTGGGACTGGATGGACTTTAAAAGGGACAACATGGTTCTGTTGAAGGTTAAGTCTTGCTTTAGCAATTTGCTCATTTTATATAATAGTGACAATGGAGAGTTGGACAAAGGAAATGGCTACTCAGTGACACTGTTAAACTTACCAAAAGCATTTGACAGGATTCCACATAGAACTCTACTGCATAAATTGGAGCAAATGAGGAAGGATACAAATCTGGTAATTTATATAAGAGGGTGGTTGAAAGAGAGGTATCAAACAGTGGTTTATGGAGGAGTTGAATGCAGGAGAAAGCAGGTGACTAATGATGTACCAAAGGCTTGATACTTGATCTATTGTTTAATATGTACATCAGTGATATAGGAAATGAGTGGATGGGAAGTATTCAGTTGTTTGTTATTTTGATGCAAAACTAGGAAGAGCAAGAATAAATAAAGATGATGTAAGGTGATACAGAAATCCTGCAAAATGACTTAAACTGACAGCATGAACAAAGGTAAACAGCTGCCAGTTTAATGTGGCAAAGTGTACACTTTGGGAAGAAGAGATCACAAGCTAATTAAAAGAAACACACATATTAACAACAGTGAAAATTATCATCATCATCATCAAATTCCTGCTATGTACCCTCAAGGGGGTGTACAGGATATGATAGTACTACATGAAAAAAATTACATCATTATTAATTTCCTATCTACAATTTTCCTCCAAATCAGTCTGTTACTTGTCAAGACTCCAACATTATCAGATCTTATATTTCTATCGTCTAAAGCACTTTGTACTGTATTAATCCACCTATATCTTGGTCTTCCTCTGGGTCGTTTTGCTGCCAACCTGGCAGAGAACACTTGTTTTGCTAATCTTTCCTTGCCCATTCTGTTTAAGTGACCATACCACCTGAGATTAGCTCTGCTAACGCATTCCTGGATGCTGACAATTTCAAGTTCTTTCCTAATATCCTCATTTTTAATATGATATTACCATTAATGCCATCTGTTCACGCCTATAATCTTTCTCAGGACTCTCATATCTGTGGCCTCTAGTCTTTGGTCAAGTGTTTTACTTCTGACCCAGCTCTCAGATCCATAAGTTAAAACTGGTTTGAACACTGTCTTGTATACAGCTAATTTAGTGTTCAGACTAATTTCTCTCTTATTCCATATGAATTTATTCAATTGACTTCCCACCATACCAGCTTTGCTGATTCTGTTGTCTATTTCTATATTTAATTTACAATCTTCAGTAAAAATCGTGCCTAAATAGCTGAAATGTTTTACTTGTTCCACAGGTTCTACATTCACAACACAGTTGACATTTTCAATGATTCTGCCTATTTTCACTGTCTTTGTCTTTTTATTGCTGACATTCATACCATATCTATTAAAATAGCTATTCAATTTAGTCAGAGAATCTTGCAGACTTGTAGCAGATTTATTTAGAAGTATAACATCACCCGCATAAAGCAAAGAGCTGACATTAACATCTCCAATTTTGATATCATGTTTAATAGCACTTTTCTTCATAATGTGATCCATACAGATAATGAATAACAGAGGGGATAAAGTACATCCTTGTCTCACACCAGATTTAACATTAAACCATCTTCCTGTACTTCCTTCAATTCTAACTGCTGACTTGCAATTCAAATAAAGACTAAGTATTGCTTGATATAATGCCCCATTGACACCATATAACTGTAGCGTATTGATTATCTTCTGTCTTGGCACCTTGTCATATGCCTTTTCCAGATCAACAAAACTTAAATACAAATCTTTGTTATATTCCCATGATTTCTCGACTATTTGTCGTAAAGTGAAGATCTGATCCTGACAGCCTCTATTTGGCCTGAATCCAACTTGTTCTTCACCAAGCTTTTCTTCCACAATTTTTCTCAACCGTTTCTCAAGTATACTAGCATAGATCTTGCCAGGAACACTCAGTAGGGAAATACCTCTGTAATTCTCACATGCAGTTTTATTTCCCTTTTTATATATGGGTACTATGAGAGCTCTACTCCAATCATCGGGAATTCGTCCCTCTGTCCAGGCTTTCTGAACTATGCAGTGCAGCCACTGTAAGACTTTTATACCACCATACTTCAGCATTTCTGTTCGAATATCATCTACTCCTGCTGCCTTCCCACATTTCAAGCCTTTGATGGTTTTTTCTACTTCAAGTATGGATATGTATTCCTGACTGCATGCCTGGTCAGTGTTTTTTACCACTGTGCTGTCATCACTGCTTGTTTCATTTAGCAGTTTTTCAAAGTAATTACTCCATACTTCAAGGATATCTTTTTCTCCCATTTTCATGTCACCTTTATCATCTCTAATTCCTTTTACAGCACTCTTTCCTCCATTCTTAAGCTTCTTCAACAACCTCCAGAATATTTTGCCACCTTCTTGATATTTATTTTCTATATTCTTGCCAAAGTACTCCGATGACTTTTAACTAGTTTTACACAGTGTTTAGCATTCTTGCATTTGTCTCTATATTCTCTAAGAGCACAAGCTGACTTATTTGACAGGAACTTTTGATATGCTTTCTTCTTTTCCTTCACTGCCTCTTTAACTTCCTGTGTCCACCAGGGAGTTCTGATTTTTTTATCCTTACAGACAACCTCACCGCATGCCTCTCTGGCAGAATCAATCAATGTTTTCTTCAGAGTTTGCCACTGAATCTTCAAGGTTTGATTCCTGTTCTCAAACTCTTTCATTTTTTCTTCAACAATCTTTGTGTATTTTAGTCTACAGTTCACATCTGAGAGCTGCTCAAATTTATTCGCTTTAAAACTTTCTTACATGTTATTCTTTTCAATATGAAATTCAATTTTATCCTGCTCAAGACTAAATAGCGATCACTTCCAATTTCAAATCCTCTGTACACTCTGGTGTCCTGCACCAGGGAGAAAACATCACTATCAACAATAACATAGTCAATGAGACTTTTCTTATTCCTAGCCTCTTCTCTCCATGTGAATTTGTGCACATTTTTATGTTGGAACATGGTGTTAGTAATAACCAGTCCATGTCCTGAGCAGAAATCCAACAGATATTTGCCATTATTATTAGCTTTGTTCTTTTCTCCAAATTTTTCCAAAATATTTTTGTATGTCTCACAATCATTTCCTACTCTGCTATTTAGATCCCCAAGGACCAACTTTTCACTTTTCATTGTGTCAGTTGCTTTTTCTAAAGCCTCAAAAAATTCCTCCATCCACTTCTACCTTAGTAGAACCTTCTGTGGGACCATAGGCACAAATAAGTCTCATTGTCCAGTTCCCCATTACTCTACTTGAGACTGCCTGCCATTCAAGAAGATTAGCCTCGTATTTTGTGTTGAATACAATGGCTACTCCTTTTTTTCCTTGATTGTCATTGCCTGAATATAACATTTTGTATTTATTGCTCAGAAAGATCTCACCAGTTTTGGTCTTTTTTGTTTCAGTCACCCCTATTATGTCGATCTGGTACTTATCTAATTCCTCAGCTAGCTCCATTTCTTTGCCATTCAGGCTTCTTACGTTGATAGTTCCGATCTTTAACTCTGGCGATGTTGAGTTGGGGTTTATTTTCAGATTTGTTTCAGTAGCTGACTTTTCGCTGTTCGCCCTGGTTCCCTGACGAAAACAACAGGGGGGGGGACTCATGTTTACCCGGGCGATGCCCCAGCCAGCATAAAATTTTGTCATGTTGCACCATCATTCTATATTTTGGTTTAACCAATAACAATACAATTTGGTCGGCTAAATCCCAAATTGCCAGCCCATCCTCGTCCGTTCGGTATCCAAGTAGATACCCAACAGGGTGCACCACGAGAAGGTGAGGATTGGACATTAGGTCAGAAGCCCTGGTCGGTTCTCCGCATTCCTTTAAAGGCTATGTGGAGGTCTCCTCTCAGTTATACAGCTTTGACCCTTAAGCACCCCCAGTGAAAATTATTTAATTGTAAATATTTCATCCTAAATATCTTAGGACATCATCAGTACAGTAGTTTTAAACAATAATACTGATGATGTCCTAAGATACTTCGGATGAAATATTTACAATTAAATAATTTTCACTGTGGTTAATACGTGCGTTTTTTTTAATTATGATCGCACCTGTGGTGCGATCATAATTAAAATCTTTTTATTTAAAAAAGAGATCACAAGCTGTGTATTATACTGATGGAACTGAATTAACTGCACAAAACTGATGAGGCTAGGGACTTGGTGCTTATTGAATGTGGACAGAGAATTGAAGTTTAGAGGGTATATTGCAAGAGTTGACAAAACAGCACATCACATTACATGGTTGTTGAAGAACACACATGAGACTGCATGCAAATTTGGTCACCTGGATGGGGGGGGGGAAGGAAATGAAGTAGTGGAATGGAAACAGAGATGAGTGACAAACGTTGTGGCAGCTTTATAATGGTATATATAAAAAAAAGTATTTAAAGGGTTTTTATAGAAGTAACACTGAAAACTTTTCGGTATATGGCAGGAAGGGAGCGAATGAGGAGTAACTGTGGAAATTATGTAAGAGTGGGTTTTTTTGCTCAGAGGGTAGTGAATTGGTGGAATGTGTTGCAAGAAGTGGTTGTGAGCAGTCCATTAGTGAATGAGTTTAATGAGAGAATTGATAGGTATTATGTGAATAATGGGTTTCCTAGGATCCTTCTGACTACTTGGAAATGTAGATAGAAGGATTACAAATTTCAGTTTTGGTTGGCTTTGTCTACCTCAAGTACTGATATGTACTCTTGTCAGCATTCCTCCTAAATATTTTATCCACTGTTCTGTCACTACTTGTTTTATTTAAACAATCTTTCAAAATAATTACTTCAGATATCTAGAATATCTTCCATTTTTTTTTTTTATCACCTTTATCATCCCTGATTCCTTTTGCAGTATTTTTCCTTCATTACTAAGCTATTTCAATAGCCTCCAGAACATTTTGGAACTTTCCTAATATTTACCATCTATATAGTAAATAAGGAAATAATTCTTAGTGAAAGTTGCTGCTGAAAAGAAAAGTTTTATTTTTGTAGTAAAGTTGGATTTGAGTTTTGGTGTAGTTTTGTTTATTTTTTTAGCACAGTGTAACTGAGCAATTGTGAAGATTTGTGTGTTTCAGTCTTATTTTTACCATTTTTGAAGCTTGCAGTGAATGGAGATAAAATGGCAGTACAAATGAGATCAGGAATTCAGGCAAATCAGATGACTAATTTTGACAATATTACATCAGAATACAGAAAGATAAGTAAATAATTATTTATTGACTTACTGCTGATATTTCGCTGGTGTTTTATAACCAGCATCTTCAGAGTACAAAACAGTTTGTCACAGTATTCGAGACTACAACAACATGGTGTAATAACGGGACTACTTTGAAAAATTGTAGCAACAACACGAAGACTAAAGTCCTAATTAGGCGCTCTCTATGTTAAAAAAAAAAAACAGGGAGAGAAAGCAAGTACTAGTTATGTCTTAAGATGATTGTCTCCCAAATCTTAGGCAAATTTTATACAGTCATATTTGTTAAGATTTGGAGTATGTTTCAAGGCTTCTGTGCAGTACTTTTGTTTTCTTCCAGTTGATCCTGGGTGCAGGGGTATCCAAAGCATGATTTGCTAGGCCCAACTTGCCATAGCGATAGTGCCAGATGTATCTTTTATGTTCACTGATGCAGGTGTCCACAGTAAGATTGATCACACGAGCAGGATACTTCATAGACTCCTGGATGGGATAAAGAAGAGATGCTGTCCTTGGTTGAATGGATGATAACTACTAATTTGACATCTGAATACAGATGTGGCCAACATCCTAATCCAGTCTAAACCTTCCCAAAATAATATCCCACATAAGGAAATCATTGCTCTAAATGAGTTCCATAATAATAACCAGATTATCATAATAAAAGCAAAAGGAACATAACCGTGGTGATGAATACAACAGAATACGAAAACAAAATGCATCTACAAGACCAGTCAACATACAAAATTATAGATCGCAATTTATATCACTTAAATTACTTAAAAAAGTTACTTCCTGGTCTAAAGAAACAATAAACAAACTCAAGCCCTTCCACATTAAAACACCCAGGATATATGGAGCACCAATAATTCACAAAGTACACCATTATGCCCTATTGTGGATAGTATAAATAGTCCCGCATACAAACTGGCTAGACATTTAGCTAAGCTACTAGCCACTCTCACAAACAATTCTCCCTCCTTTGTCAAAAATTCTGCTCACCTAATAAGTATTTTAGAACACCATACCTTAAAAAGTTCAGACATAATGGTGAGTTTTTATATCACTTCACTATGTACAAATGTACTACTAATTGAAACCCTTTGCTAAAGTCACACTTTCCCCCTGATATCTTTGAACTATTTAAATTCACAATACATGCAAGATATTTCACATGGAAAGGGAAAACATACAAACAATTAGATGGAACAGCTATGGGCTGTTCCCCCCCCCTCAACTTCTACATAGAACACCTGGAAAAACTAGTTATCAATACAGCCACCCTCAAACCAACGCTTTGGCAATACTATGTTGACGATGTGCTTGCTATTTGGCCACATTGGATACATTCTTAATGCATTTAAATAGCCACATCCAAAAATCCACTTTACAATGGAACTGGAAGCTAATAACTGTCTGCCCTTCCTGGATATCACACTTCTTCCATATGGTTCCTTATCATTCTCAGTTTTTTAGAAAACCCACACATACAAGGAGATATTTACACAAACAATTGCACCATCACCCTTCTCAACAGTGTATCTTAAAAACGCTAACACACAGAGCAAGAGCAATCTGTTCCAATAATGCTCTTGCTGCTGAACTGGCTCACTTGTGCCACACCTTCTTAGCCGATGGCTATAATCCCCATAAAATAGACATAATGCCAAATGTTTCCAAGAACCCCCCCCCCCCCACTCCCACTATTCACCACAGAGAACTGCAACAAAACAGTCACCATCTCGTACATTAAAGGCACATTGGAAAAGATATCTAGAGTTCTCAATAAACATCAACTACACACTATATTCAGTCCATGTGTCAAATTAGCAGCTTTCATCCATTCACCCAAGGACAGCATCTCTCCTTTATCACATCCAGGAGTCTACGAAGTACTCCTGCCAGAATCATGTGATCAAGCTTACTATGATCAAACAAGAAGAACTGTGGACATCCGCATCAGTTAACATTAATGATACATCCGGCACTATCGCTATGGCAAGTCGGGCCTAGCAGACCATGCTTTGGATATCCCCTGCACACAGGATCAACTGGAAGAAAACAAAAGTACTGCACATTAGCTTTTACAAGTCAGAGAGATTGTTCTTAGAAGCAACAGAAGCCTTGAAACATACTCCGAATCTTAACAAATATGGCTGTATAAATTTGCCTAAGATTTAGGAAACAGTCATCTTGGACATAACTAGTACCTGCTTTCTCCCCCCCGTTTTTTTTTTTTTTTTTTTTTTTTTTTTTTTTTTTAACATAGAGGGTGCCTAATTAGGACTTCAGTCTTCGTGCTTCAGTCTTTGCTACAATTTTTCATAGTAGTCCCATTATTACACCATGTTGTTGTAGTCTCGCATACTGTTACAAACTATGTTTTGTGCTCTGAAGATACTGGTTATAACACCAGTGAAATAAGTCAATAAATAATTATTTACTTATCTTTCTGTGTTCTGATTTATTACTGTCCAAATTAGCCAACATGTATGATGAACACATAAGCCTTTATACACATTTCGGGCAAATCAGGCTGCATGAAAATTAAATCTAATTAATGGTGTGAACTTTTTGAGGATGGCACATTGTCATGAAAGCAAAATGTATACCTGGTGGAATGTGAAGAGTGTGTTTGTGGAGAGATTGAACAGGAGATGAGAGAGGGTATGGATATCTCAAAATTGTGATATTTTATTGGACTACAAGTAATCAGTAAATGCAAAACTGGTTGACAATGGAATGAAATAGTGCATAATTGTGGGAGTAAATGACCATATGAATCAATGAAAGAATGAAGCAATTGTGGGAGCAAATGATTGTACAAATCACAGAATGGAAGCGAAAGAAAATATAGCTGAAGAAACGAAAATGAGTGACATTGTGAAAGTGAAGGAACATTGGAATGAGGTAATGAAAGAAATGAATGATAGACTGACAGTGTAATTGCCAAGATGCAAGACTTGAAAAATGAGTTGATCTGAATAAGAAGTGAAATGATAAATATGCGTGGTGAGATAAGAAGTTTATCAGATAAGAAAGGATGAGTACAAAAGGTTAGAATGAAGGAAAGAAGAGAAAAAAATAGATGACAAATGACTCGAAAATAGCGATGTATGGAGATTCCATTATCAGAGGTGGTAAATGAGAGATTCCATAAGGTGTGTTTTCCAGGATGGAGAACTAGCATTAGGTAATAATTGATGCATTAGATAAGAGAATCAATTGAGCTGGTGGTGATTGTTGGAACAAATGACTTAAGGACATAAAGAGCATGTAAGAATGGATATCAGTAGATTGTTGAGGAGAGCAAAATATAACAGTGTGGTTGGAAAGGTGGTTGGTTTGTTGCCTAGATATGATAATGGTGAGTTGAGACGAAGAGCAGGGATTGTGAATGGTATGTTGGCAGACCTGTGTGAGGAGAAGGCAGTGGAATCTGTGAATGTGTAGAATGCATTTGAAGGAAAGATGGAAATGTACAAAAGTAACAGACTGCATTTGAATGAATTTGGTGTGAGTCAGTCAGAATGATTGCTGCTGTAAGGACTATTGCTAAAGTTATTGTAAATGAGAATAGTAGCACTGCAAGTGATAATGGCAGAAGAAGAAAGATGGACAAAGAAATGGGAGGAGTTAGGGTGGACAAGAGGAGACAGTACAAGGAAAGATGTTGGAAGTATTAGTTAATGTGTATGGGGGATGGGATAGACTGGGATGTAGTTGAGTCTGAAGAAATAGATAGGTAAAGTGATGATAAAGGCAATTGGGAATGGCTAGGTGTGGGGAAATCACAATCTACAAGTGGCATGGGTAGATCTGATTATAGAACTAAAAGTGAATTGCTGTGTTTATATACACATGGCAGAAGTATCAGAAATTATGTACTGTTTCTGTAGATTGAGTTTACTCATCCAAAAATTGTTGGAATAAGCAAAACATGGTTGGATAAGAATGATATCCTGACAGGAATAGAAATGGAAGGATATGATGATGTCTATAAAAGTCTATAAAGCAGAAATACATGTTATTATTTATTTCTATTGATCTTTCAATAATATTCACACCAAATTCACAGAATAAAATTTTCTTGCTCTTCATTTATCTCTTCTACTATTGCAGTCTGAACAGTCTCCTATTCTGTGTGTTTCCCAATGGGTATAATCCACAGCTCTGAAATCCAATACAAATAAGTTCCTTCTTGCCCATCCATGTTATTAACATACTAAAGGGCAACCAACCTCTTATATATGGAATCATTATTATTATTACTTGACACCTCCGGGAGTCCATGGACTCATTGAGAGCACCTACCTACAGCTCTGTCTTCACCACTCAATCCACCAACTACAACGAGCCGCAACTACACCAACGCCATCCACTGCCAACCACCACTACTATTTTCACAAACAATCACAAACATCCATGCCCACAGTGGGATTCAAACTCACAACCTTTTGGCTGGAAAGCGGATATGCTAACCACTCGGCCAACCAGGCTGGCTTCAAAATATATCTGGGGAAAAGTCAAAGTTGAGTAATGAGCTGAAGAAACAAAGACGAGTTTCTGTTAGGAAGAGAAACAACAGGTGTAATTTGGCAGTGTCTAGAAATGAACATTTCAACATGTATATTTGTGAACAGGATGTAGAAAGTATGTTTTTTTCCTACATGTAATCATGTTTCTGACCTTGATGTTTTGCTATGTCAATTTGTAAATATCTATCCTCATCTGAAGATGAATACATACAATAATACCACACCTTACAATGCTTCTCTTTACAACAATCTGCTCATGACATTTTTCAATTATGATCAATGCCCATTTATATGATGCTGCATTTGAGATGGTTTTAGCAACATGATGCTCATAAGATGGTTTTAGCAACATAATGTTGCAGTGAATAAACTGATGCACAGTATTCATGAACACAGTTTATTTACAATATTTTGATCAATACATCTCTCTCTCTCTCTCTGTGTATGTGTTTTGTTGTTAATAATGGCAGATATAATTCAAAGTAAAGGTGCTGCTACTCCATTGATCACATATAAACCTATTACATTACATGCTAAGATTAAGAAAAAAATTATTAAAAGTGAAGACAGTGTATTGAACATTGAAAAAAAGAGGGGCTACACACTAGACGTGCATTGCAGTACTGTTGTTACAGTTGTTAAAAACAAAGATAAAGTTCCTAGTGAAAGTGTTATATTAGTTAATACTACAGTTATCAATAAATAAGACCATTTTATTGCTGAAATGAAAAACTTCTAATGGTGTAGAATGACGACCACACTGGCTGGCATGCTTCCTCAACCAAGTTATTTAGAATAATATTTTTGCTGGCAAAAATTATTTTTTTACTCAAACAAAAAAACATTTTTTTGTTTGAGTATCTGACATAAATGATTTGCTTATGTCATTTACACACATGACTGCTTAAAATGTTAATAAACCATTAAATACATCCACAAGTGAGAAGGGGCAAAAAAAAAAAAAAAGTCAGTGATCTGGAAGCAAATGTGTCATATCACTGAGGTATGCCTGTACTGCATCCAAAATGTAGTGAAATAAATCAGATAATTTAATTCTGATGTTCTTACTTTTTTTTATAGAGTTCAAGTCATAATAAGAATGAAATGTGTGTGTGCACATGCATGTGTGTATTTTTTTCATGTCAGTCAAATTTATAATTTCAACATTCCATAAAAATCTAACATACCTTCTATACATTTTTCAACAGGAACTCCCAGGAAAACAGATACATCGTCAATACAAATTGAAGAATAAGCTTTAGCTACAAGCTGAAGTGCTCGATTCCGAGTAACATCTATAAGAAAAGAAAGAGGGAAATGAAAACAATCATTCAGACAAATCAGAAATGAAATCAGAAAGTAAAACATATTCCATATGACATTTAATATTATGATAATCCACCACAATTTATCTGACTTTCCCAACAATGGCCCTTCAATTAACCAACCCTTACATGTCAATTAACTTCTCTGCACAGCACCATGTAATAGTACTTCAATTATCTGAAATCACCATTTTAATAATTGTAGGGTAAGATAAAATGGTAGAATACTGCATATAAACTGGCTGATGACTCTATTTTAGAATTCCATGAGACACTGCAGCTCCAATCATTGGATATGTTTTCTCATAACAATAACAGAACTCATATTAAGGTGAGCAAATGAGTAAAGGCAATAAAATAAAATTTAATTCTTCCTTCTTCATTTATCCTTGGAGAATTTCAGTGTCCTCCAGCCCATTATTGATGTTTTCTCTATTAGTAGTAATGCCAATTTTCTATATGTTTGAAAATCAACTTCTATTCTGAGATTCTTCAACCCATACAGATTCCACAAGACAGTACAATTCCTAGATTAATTCTTATGCATATACCAAAAACCTTTATTTTCTTGATTATGGTCTTTTAATATTTAAGACAAACACTGACCTCTTCATTTTTCTCTCTATGTCTATTTATCTTTTAGAAGCAATTCACATCAAATCGTTTTTTTTTATTTCATTCATTTTTTTTTCTGTTAATAATGATGCTTCTGCTCTCTCTCTCTCTTTCTTTCCCTCCCAATATTATTACAGGGATAATCACATCATAACAGATTTTGACCAAGGCCTTTTGATAAGTGATACTTTTCTGTGACACCAGCCAGAAAACAATATGTTTTCTGGCTGGTGTCAGTTTTGCAGAGGAATACACCCTAAATTTACAGGAGGGAAAAGCACTGCAACATCAGTATATGACTCCTGTATGAACATCTCCACTGGAAAAGCAATGATCTTTCTAATCACATGATGACAATGCTGCAGAATCAGTGATAAAGGCTTGAATATGTATGAATATACATTCCTATTTTATCCAACTAATATTAATTCTAACATTTTACTGTTTGTTTCCATCATGCCTGGTATTACTATAATGATTGTGAAACTTGTTTGCAAGAGAAACAAAAAGTTAGATCAGGGAAATTATTAGAGTCGAAGATGAATTACAGAAGGATATACTGATTGAATCAATCAATAAAAGAACTTCCAAAGCATCATCTCTTAAAAATAACATTATCAAGTAAACAGCTAAATGTTATCCCTTATTTTTACCCAGAATGAGAGTTAAGCTCAATGAAGCCATAATTACTCATTGTTATCATTTATGTCCATGGCTGAAAGGCAGTTAGATTAGCTCTGCTTCCCTCTTCAGCCTTAGTTTAGCTATCAAAATACATTGCATATAGTTTTCTGCCAAGTACATAGTAAGAATTATTATCCTGAAAAAAAAAAAAGTTGGTCCTTGTTGAGATCTAAATAGCAGAGCAGGAAACAAAGTAACAAAACTAATAAAAAAAAAAGGTACCTTTTGAAGTATACCCGGATTTCTATTCAGAACATGGACCAGTCATTATTAATACCATAATCCAACATATAGATGGACAGATGTGCATAAATTCACTTGAAAAAGTGACTCAAGAACTCAGCAACAATTTTTTTCTGAATTAATCTGTAATCTGTCAGGACTCCAATATTGTCAGATCTTGTACTCCAATCTACTAAGACACTTCTTACTACATGATCCACCTAGATATTGGCCTTCCTCTGGGTCTTTTTTATCCGATACTGATATCTGTTTTGTTAATCTTTCCTTTCCCATTCTGTTTAAGTGACCATGTTGCCTTAGATTAGCTCTGCTCACGCACTCCTGAATGTTATCAATGTCAAGTTCCTTCTAAATATCTTCATTTTTTATACTGTTAATTCATTGATGTCATCTGTTCACCCTCCTAATTTTTTCAGAACTCTCATATTTGTGAGAGTTCTCCTATCTTCAATCAAGTGTTTTATTTCTAACCAAGATATCAGATTCATAAGTTAAAACTGGTTTTGAAACTGTCTTTTATATGGCTAATGTAGTGTTTTGACTAATTTCTTTCTTACTCCACATAAATTTATTCAACTGACTTCCCACCATACCAGCAGTAATTCTTTTGTAGATTTCCATATTTAGTTTGTCATCTTCAGTATGTGTCGAAATAATGGAAATGTTTCACTTGTTCTATATAGGTTCCCCATTCAAGATGCAACCTATGTTTTCAATGTTCCTGATTATTTTCATAGTTTATCTTTTTAATTGCTAACTTTCATACCAAACCTATTAAAGCAAATATTCAGTTTATTGGGGAATTAAGCACTTATATGGGATTTATTTAACAGTATAACATCATCTACATAAAGTAAAGAGCTAAGTTGAATATCTCCGATTTTGATATCAGGACTAATGCCATTTTTTTTTTAAGTGATACATATAGATCAGTGGTTCCCAACCTTTTTCACTTGTGTACCCCTTTTAAACCTAATCTATAAATTGTACCCCTTGTTTTTAAAATAACTAATGATTGGTAGAAGAGTGTTTTTTTTTTTTTTTTTTAGGGGGGGGGGGGACTCATAGCCATGCCCTGACCAATCATCATTCACTAATATCAGCTAGTTTTGAAGTGTCTCCATTAGTGGTGATTCAAACTTCACATTTATTGTTCCATAACATTTTGCATTTTGTTTACTTTACTTTACTTGTTTTTCTGCCATTACTGATTATTTTTTGCACAGTGTCTCTATTAGTGGTGATTCAAACTTAACATTTCTTTTTCCATAACTAACGTTTTGCATTTTTTTTTTTTTTTACTTTACTTGTTTATCCACCATTACTGATTATTTTTCATGTACTACTGAACGGCCAGGTATGCACCCCTGGAGGTACACATACCACCGGTTGAGAGCCAATGATGATGATGAATAACAGAGGAGATAAAATGCAACCTGGTCTTATACTTAATTTTATATCAAATATTCTTTCTGTACCTCCTTCAATTCTAACTAGTTGCAACTTAAATATGGATTATGTATTGCTTGATATAATGTTCCATTTATACCATGTAACTAATATTTTGAACAGATTTTCTGTTTGCATTTCAGGTGCCTTTTCCAGATTTACAAAACTTAAACACAGATACTATTTATATTTGTTTGATTTCTCAACTATTTGTTTTAAAGTGAAAATCTGATCCTGACAACCACTATTTCACCAGACGTTTCTCTTCTGCAATTTTTCTAAGCATTTTCTGAAATGGAGAATTTATTTTCCTTTTTATAGATGGGTGTTATGAGCTTAACCCCAATCATTTGGAAATCGATTGCCTGATTAGGTCTTCTGAAATAAGCAATGCAGTCACAGCAACAAATTTTTACCTCCATATTTTGAGCAGTTCTGGTTAAATATCATTTACTACAGATGTCTTTTCAGGTTTTTTATGGTGTTTTCTACTTTATGTGTTAATAAGTACTCCTGATTGTATTCCCCTCAGAATATTTTCTATCACTGTTTTATCACTTGTTTCATTCACGACTCTTTCATAGTAATTAATCCAGTATTTTTTTTCCAGATGTCTGGATTAATGTCATTAAATAGATTACAGACTCTGGTTAAAAGGAGAAAGAGATCTATATGATATGATAGAGATCTATATGATATGATAGAGATCTATAAAATTCTGAATGGGTATTATAGAATACCATCTGATGAAATTTTTTATTATAAGGAAGGTGGAGAGAGAGAACACAAGGGTTCTCTCTCTCCATGTTTGTTTTGTGGAGAGATCACTTCCACAAACAAACTTACCTTCATGGAGGTAAGTTTGTTTGTGGTCAAGAAAGAGGTAAGAGCTAAGTTTTTCTCTCAAAGAGCAGCGAGTGGAATAGTTTGCTTTAAAAGATAGTGAGTGCATCTAGTGTGAATAAGTTAAGGGAAGGTATGGCAGCTGGTTTGGGATGAATAGCCTCCCTCGATGAGCCTTTGACTCCCGGGATCTCAGATAATAATAACACTTGTTACTCCATGTTTCATCTGGCAATCTTTCAAAGTAATTACTCTAGACATTTAGAATATCTTAATCTTCACTTTTCATGTCACCTATATCATCTCTCATTCCTTTTACAATACTATTTACTTCATTTCTGTGCTTTTTTTTTCCATAACCCAAGCATATTTTACCACCTTCCTGATACTTATTTTCTATATTTTTACTCAATTCTTCCCATGACTTTTGTTTAGCTAGTTTTACATAGTGCTTCACTTCTTACATTTTTCTTTGTACTTTCTAAGAATACAAGCTGACTTACTTGCCAGGAACTTTCAATATGCTTTCTTCTTTTCTTTGACTGCCTTTTTAACCTCCTGAGTTCACCATGAAGTTCTGATTTTTCTATCCTTACAGATTAACCAAATGCCTCTCTAGCTGAACCAGTCAATGTTTTCTTCAAGATTTGTTACTGAATCTCCAAGGTTTGGTTCTTGTTTTCAAACTCTTTCATTTTTTCTTGAATAATGTTTGTGTACTTGAGCCTACAGTTCACCTTGATAGCTATTCAGTTTTGATTCATTTCAAAACTTTCCTTAAACACCATTCTTGTCAATATGAAATTCAATTTTATTTTGCTCAATGCTAAATGGTGATCACTTCCAATGAGAGTTTTATTTATTTATTTTTTTATTCCTTGTATGTTCTCGCCATGTGAAATTGTGCACATTTTTGTGTTAGAACATGGTGTTAGTAATAACTAGTTCATGTCCTGAGCAGAAATCTAGCAGGTATTTACCATTATTATCTGCTCTGCTCTTTTCCCAAAACATTTCTAGATGTCTGGTAATTAATTTCCTACTCTGTCGTTTAGGTTTCCAACCAACTTTTCTTTTTCGTTGTGTCAGCTCCCTTCTCTAACACCTCAAAAAATTCCTCTTAGTAAAATTGTTCCTTAGTAAAACCTTCTGTCAGATCATAGGCACAAATAAGTCTCCTTGTCCAATTATCCATTCCGATATTAGCCCTCATCACCCTACTTGATATTATCTACCATTCAAGAAGATTATCCTCATATCTAGTGTTGAATACTGTAGCTACTGCTTTTCCCTGATTGCCATTGCCTTAATATAACATCCAAATATACCAGGTGAGAAAGATTTCACTAGTTTTTGTCGTCTTTGTTTCGGTAATGCTTATTATGTCAATCTGGTACTTATTCAATTCTTCTGCTAGTTCTATTTCTTTCTCATTGATGCTTCTTATGTTGGTGGTCCCGATCTTGATCTCTGCTGATATTCAGATGAGAACTGTTCAGTAGCCGACTTTTCACTGTTTGCTCTAAAAACATTAAATTCTGTCATGTTCTACCATCATTATTAATTATGGTTTAAGCCAATAAGAATACAATTTGGTTAGCAAAATCCCAAATTTCCAGCTCATCTTCATTCATATCCAGACAGATACTTAAGAGGATGCACCATGAGAAAGTGAGGATTGGACAATAGGTTAGAAGCTCTAGTTAAAAAGGCTATATGGATGTCCAGTTATCCATCTTTGACCCTTAAGCAACCCATAGTAGCAACTAAAAAAACTGTAAATATTGGAATGAGATCAGTGGCTAATGATTAATGAAGCATATGAAGAAAAGAAGAGGTTCTGCTTATTGAATGGGATTATAGTAGAAGAAATAATAATACAGTGAGATGTGCATTTGAGGAGGGTTCACTTTTAACTAGTTACTATGGCACAAAGGGAGGAAGCTTAATGAATAATTTGTAATGACCTTAAAAGTACCATAAATAGTCAAAACAGATTCTGAAATAGAACTAAAAAAAGGAGAAAACACTCAAAAGAAGTAGAAGAGTTGGCAGGAATTGATCAAAATTAAAAACAATGGGGGGGGAAGCTGGATTCAATGGTGAATTACTGAATTTGCTATAAATAATTAAATAATATCAAGTGAAAGGAAACAGCCACTGCTATTAACATATTCAAAAAGATAAATAAATAAAATAAATATAAATAATAATAATAGCAGCAATAAAATAAATCAACAAAACTACAGTAACTACCAGGATGTTATTACTGAACAGACATTATAAAGTTCATTTACATGTATATAATTACATGGTTGTTAACCATCAGATATGATAAAAATAACATGGATGTGATACGATACAAAGCATAAATTATTTACAACCGCCTCGTGTGTAATATATAGAAATCCAACCAACATTTGAAAAATAAATAAATAAATAAAAATAATTTACATCGTACAGACTACTGCTAGCTTTGTGGAACTGAAAATTCAAATTTAAAAGATAAAAGCATTGTTACAAAATTTACAAAAAAATAAAAGCAAATCAGGTAATATCAGAATCAATTTTAAAAAATGATAATGGTCATCAAAAATCTTAATCTTTATAGTGGATAAAATGAAGCAAGAATGGAAAAAGATTAAAAGAAACACAGGTAACTGAAAAACTTAATGCCTATCTTGATTAAATCAGAAAACAAAATGATCTACAAAAAAAAAGTTTATGCTCTTAATTAACACAAATTAATTTTTCAAGATAACAGAGATGAACTGAAAATAATTACAGAGGAAATTAATTATTATTATCATCAATAGAGACCTTCGGGGGAGTCAGGGACTCATCAAGAGACACCACATACTACACACACCAGCCTATCATACTTGTTCTTCAATTCATTCCAATCATGCACCACTCTATGAGAGAAAAATCTAGATCTCACCCCCTTCTTGGCAGCATTCATTCTCGGCTTCCAAGGATGCCCTCTTCTTTTCCCATCCTCCATAAAATGAAAAATCCCATCAACTGAAATTATGTATGACTTTTCAGAAATTTGTAAGTCTCAATCATATTTCATATATCAATCATAGTCTCAATCATAAATATTACAAAACAAAATACAAAGAACATTGTCTACAAATGGCCAAGGATAGCAATGAAATACCACAGGTAGATACACAAGTCAAGAAAGAATAAGAAAATTGGAAGATTATATAGTTGCTACCAACAGATTGTGGACTCAATCCCATAAAGAATGATTTCTCAAAGTGATAGATGATTTTTATTATTCAGCACAACACTGATTGACTTATAGAGAAGAAATTCCAATCTAATCTTTGATCAATCTAACATAGCAATGTGATGTAGACTTGAAAACCTTTCATGTGTGGGAGAATTGGAAAATTTATTTATTATTATTATTTTTAATTTGTAGTCTCCACATTTGAAGTATCTTGTCATTTTATGACTCAAAGTTTTGCAGTTTCCAATAAAACACAAGACTGAAAACTTTCTTTTAAGTTAAAATCAAGTAGAGAATAGACATAATATTATAAAATTTTATATTTTTAAAAATCAACCTCACCTCCAATAGCTGATATAACAGGCTTTATGTGATCTGGCCAATCTTCATCTAAGCTGCAGTACACTCCTGGAAAATCTCGACTCCAAAGTTTTTGTCCAACATTCCAAATTTTGCCTAATTCTATATTTGTCTACAATGTAAAATATTTCAACCAGAAAGAAGTTAAACAAATCAAATATATGCTAAATTTTTAAAATAATATTCTAAAATGTCAAGTCATCTTAAAAAACTTTATAAATTCAAATGTTATTCAGTAAAATATAGTGTTTATAGAAAAAGAGGTGAACCAGACTGGATGTCAGAGTAATCTCAAGTGGGTTCACAGAAGAACCATCAACATGGTTGGATGATCTTTTGGAGACCAGTGAAGTAACCTGGCCTGAAATGCTCTGAAAAGGAGTCAAGTTATAATAGAGGATATAGCCAAGAAGAATCTAGGCCCCATTAGAAAACCAAGAGACCTATGCAGATCAGATTTAACATGTGATCTGATCGAAAGGAGGTGGATGATGAAACAAAGGGACACAAGGATTGAAGAATATAATAGATTACTTAGAGAAGTCAGAAAAATCATCAGACAGGACAAGAAAAAATTTTATGCTAATAAATGTGAAGGGATAGAGTTCCAGATGAAGAGGCACAATTCTAAAAGATATTTTGTTTAGTTCATGACCTAAAGTGCAAGTTTAAGCCCAAAATGAATGTCATCAAAGGCAGGAATAGAACAGTACCAACAGAAGAACTGGAAATCAAAAAACAGATGGAAAAAGTGCTACGAGGAACTATACAGCAGAGAGGATAAAGAAATTTGGAGAAGCTCTTTCACCAAGAAAATTTCCATTTGGAATCTCCTCCACTTAGACATGAGGTTGAAAGAGCAATTAAGCAGCTGAACAACATAAGGCCCCAGGTGCAGATGGAATCCCAGCAGAGTTAATTAAAGGCATAGAAAGGGCAAACAGAAGGATAAGATGTTTCATAGATTGATTACAAGGATATGGAAGTCAGGATCGTGATCTTCATATCGTAAGAACTATTAGTTTAATTTTTCATGCAAACAAGATTTTATTAAAGATCATTTTAAACAGGACTGAGGCCAAAGTTAAGACAGAGGTGCCTGAGGAACAAGAAGGTTTTAGGGAAGGTACCAGGAGTTCAGATCCTTTGCTTTAGATCACTGAAAAGTATAAAGCATTTAGACTGCCTAAAGTAATATGTTTCGTAGACTACTCCAAAGTTTTAACTGCATTCAGCATATGAAATTGTGGGAAATAAAAAATAATTGGTCTTCCTCAACACATTATCGGTTTGATAGCTAATGTGTACAACAAGCACGAAGCCATGGTAAGAGGGTGTTGGAATAACTAATTGGATTCAGATTGGTAAGGAAGTGAGCAAGGTTGCCTACTTTCTCCTCACTTATTTAGTATCTATGCTGAGGACATCATGTATGGGGTATTGGATGAGCTTAACACAGGAATTAGGAGAGGTGGTTGGTTGGTTGGTTGGTTTATAGTTATTTGGCACAAAAACTACAATGGTCATACTGTGCCATACTAAAGGATACAACATTAGCATTTACAGAAAAATAGTTTCACAAAGCAGCATCTCTAGGTAAACAGAACTGCTGCAGAGGGCACAGCAACACACAAGATCAGAGGTTATTACAGTAGTGCAAAAATAGTTAACAATATAAGTTAATACATAATATATGAAACACTAAGCCAAGGAATGCAGTAACTACATATATGTAAGATTATAATAGATGCCTTTATAGCAGTACAAAAATAGGCAAAAAGGGATTATTATACAATATGCATGGATGAAAATTAAATTTAGCAATGCCGTAGAAACAGAATTTAGAATACATATAAACAGAATTACTAGAAAGTACACAAATAGGTAAGATGTCCTATCAGCACTACATGATTATTCGAAAAATAAAGTAGTAAATAAGATGCGTACACAAAATGCACGTTAAGTGATGCAGTATCTGCATATAAACAAAATTACTGCAGAGGTTTCAGCAGTACATAAATAGATAACTATAGGATAACATATGTATATACAAAACAAGTCAAGGAAAGTAGTGTCTACATCTAGTAAGATTACAACGAACATTATTATACTAATACTTAAAGAGTCAGAAAGGAATTATTATACAGAAAGTCAGAAAGGAATTTTATGCATTGATGCATAAAATTTAAGTTTAGCATTACGGTATTTACATATTAACAAAATTACAGCAGGGTAATACAAATATACAAGATCAAGGCCTATAGTAATACATAATTGGTCAGATTTAACATAATGAATAATATGCATGTACAAAAGTTAAGTTAAGCAAAAAAGTATTTACATATAAACAAATTAATTCTTTCTAAAAAATTAAAACATCATGCAATTTGCCTGATTCTGCTAGCATTTTCCTGAGTGTATATGGCTTAGTTAGATAGCTCTCAGTAAATGAGAATGCATAAAGTGACTGTGACCTATGCAGAGCCTACCTAGCAAAGACAACTTCCTCCCTTCTCTTTGTACGTTGACTAGAATGCCAGTGTTTAATTTCAGGTTTAATGTTATATAATTTGTTTGTTTGTTTGTTGATGTTTCTTGCCATGTTAACTCCCACTGAGCAATTAGCTTTGATCTTATAAGTTGTCTGTAGTCTGTATATGGAACTGTCAAATAGTATGTGGAGAAGGTATGGACTGATTTAGCAGTTGCATCTGCAGCCTCATTTCCTTTGATTCCGATGTGGCTGGGAATCCAGCAGAACTGAACATTGAAATTAAGGATTTTCATTTTGTGAAGCAGGTGTAGCACTTCATAAAGTACTGGATGAGGATTATACATAGGAGAAGAGATAGCCTGTATAAATTATCCACTTTTGGTAGCAGTTTTCTTTTATATGCACAAGTGCAAGCTGAATGGCATGTAACTCTGATGTATAATTACCACAGTCAGGTGGGATCTGATTTGAGATAATAATGTCAGGAAACACAGTCAACAGAGGTGTTAGTTCTTGAACCATCAGTATAGATGGGTAAGAAATCAGCATGTGCTGCGCTGTGTGCAATAAACAATAGAAGGTAGGTGGATGATGGGTATAAGATTTCTGTAGCTGACAAAGTGAGATTGCAGGATGGTGTGCAAACCTGCCATGGAGGAATGCTGTAATGTTTAGTGTAGCTAATATTATCAACATTAATACTAACAGCTTGCACAGTTTCTTTAATATGCATACCAAAAGGATGTATAGCAGTTTGATGTGTGTGATATTGAGCTTCCCAATGCAGAGAGAAGATACTATTCCATGTAGGGTGATCTGGGAGAGATTTTATTTTTAGGGCGTAATTAAGAGAACTGTTTTCATCAAAGTGACAGAGCAGGTTCATTTGCTTCTACATAGAGACTTGGAGTGGGTGAGGTGTGAAAGGCACCAGTAGCTATCCGTATACCCTGATGATGGATGGAATCCAACCATCGTAGGTTACTCTGTCTTGCCGAACCATAGACTTGGGACCCATAATCCAGCTTTGAATGTATAAGTGCCAATAAAGATGGAGCAATGAAGCTCGATCAGCACCCCACCCAGTAGAGGATAGAGTGTGAAGGAGGTTCAAAGTTCTTTTGCACTTTTCTCTTAGTTGACGAATGTGTGCTAGAAATGCGAGTTTTCTGTCAAAAATGAGTCCCAAGAACTTGGTTTCTGTAGTTACTGGAATAACAGTAGGTCCCATTCTTAGTTAAGGATCTGGGTGATGAGTGCGTTTTCGACAGAGGTGTACACAGACACTTTTTTCTGTTGAAAACCGAAACCCATTATTAAGAGCCCACAGAGAGACATGATCAATTGCTTGCTGAAGTTGTCTTTCAATTACCCACATGTTACATGAGTGACAGTAAATTGTGAAGTCATCAACATATAGAGCATTGTCTACAGTGGGAGGAAGCTGTTCAATGATTGAGTTGATTTTAATAGCAAAAAGGGTTACACTTAAGACAGAGCCTTGGAGATATGGTTTTTGAAGATATGGTCAAGATAGCGTACTTCCCACTCTGACTTAAAAAGTTTGCCTGGACAGAAAGTTTAGAATAAATACAGGGAGGTGTCCTTTGAGACCTAGGTTATAGAGGTCTTTTAATATGCCATATCTCCAGGTTGTGTCATAAGCTTTTTCCATGTCAAAAAAAAACAGAGACAAGATGTTCTCACTTCAGAAATGCATCTCTTATACAAGCTTCTAACTGAACTAAATGGTCTAAAGTTGATCGATGTCTACAGAAACCACATTATGTATGAAAAAAAAAGAAGACTGTTGCTTTCTAAATACCAGAGAAGTCTGGCATTAACTATTTTCTCTGGTATCTTACAAAGACAGCTGGTCAGAGCAATGGGTCAATAATTATTTACTTGTGTTGGATCTTTTCCTGGTTTTGGTATAGCAATGTCAATTGACTTATGCCAAGAATTTGGGAACTCTTCCTCTGCAAGTATTCTATTGTATAATAAGAGAAGAAGATCCATAAAAGATGATGGTAGATGTTTTATCATTTCATAATGGATGTCATTAGGTCCTACTGCACTAGGGAGAGATTGTAGGAGAGCTCTTTTTAGCTCCTCCTTGACAAATGGCTGATTATATGGCTGAAGAATGTTGGTAGAAAAAATTAAGCCTTCGTTTCTCTTGCTGCTCTTTCAGTATTAAAAATTCCAGAGAATATGAAGCTGTTGCTGAGATTTTTGCAAAAGTTTCTCCTAAAGTATCTGCAATAGTTTGGGATCACCAAGAACACTTCCATTATAGTCTAAGGTAGATAAACAATGTGTACTATATCTGCCTTTTATTTTCCAGATTTTATCCCATATACAATTTTTGGACTGGTCATTTGATTAACTGATGTAGTAATTGGATCCATGATTGTTTTTGACTTTGACGTCTTACAACGTGCTTTGGCTCGAGCACACTTGAAAGTTATTAAATTTGATGTGGTAGGGTATCTATGAAATATGCTCTATGCTCTGTGTTGATCTTTTTTGGCTGCCTGACATTTTGGGTTCCGCCAAGGCTTTGGATAGACTGGAAATCGAGATGATGTTTTTGGGATGGAGATTGTTGCTGCCTGGACAATGCATTGTTTTATATTTTACAGCTTCATTGATAGGTGTTTGACTGATGGCATCAGCATTAAATTTTGCAAGATGAGAGAAAGTGTTCCAGTCAGGCTGGTCCATTTTCCATATAGGAACCATGTTCACCCACACGGATACCGTGAAGGCATTGTACAAAGAACAGGAAAGTGATCACTTCCATATATGTTCTCTTCAACGTCCCACATGAGCAGTGGAAGAATGGAAGGGGAACAGATTGTAAGATCAATTGCAGAATATGAGCGAGTAGGCATATGGAAGAAAGTATTGCATTTATTATTTAGAAGGGAAAGGTTATTATTATCAAGAATTTTTTCAATGCTTTGACCTCGTCTATTAGTTTGGCATTACCCCATAGTCTTGTGACTGTTAAAGTCACCCATCAAAAGTATGGGTTTTCAGGCAGTTGCGAGGTTATCAAGATCAATTTCATTTAAATCAGAATTTGGTGGTAAATAAATTGAACATACTGTAATAAGGAATCCCACAGTGAAGCGAATTGCTACCGCTTCCAGAGCAGTATTAAGTTGGACCTGGTGGAAAGGAGTATGACTGCCCACTAGGATAGCTACTCCTCCATGAGCAGGATCATCTCCAGTTCTATCCTTACGTACAACAGTGAAATTCCTAAAGGTACAGTCCTCATTGGGTCTTAAGTAAGTTTCCTGTAGACAGAAACAGAAAGGTTTGTGTTTCTGCAACAACATCTTGATATTGTCAATATTGTGGTGGATCCCACAACAGTTCCATTGTAAAAATTTTCGTATTGTTTTGATTTTATTAACTTGTCTGGTTTTCGAGAGGTTGAGGGCTTACCTTTGTCAGATTTATATTTATCCACTGTTTTAAGGAAGTATGGATGGCCAGTATCCATCTCTTCCTCTGGTAGAGTGTTCAAAACATCAAATGTGTTAGGGTCAGTTGGTATGCTTAGTTTACTTTCAGTGGGTATCGAGGTATCCATATTTTCTGTGCGAGTGTCTGGTGGTTTATCCTTGTTTGAAGTCTCCACCATAATTTTTTTGACAGATGAGTTTTCATTAAATGGGACCAATTTTGAAGTTGTCTCTGGAGTAAGGCTATAGGTCTTGTGATTAATGCACTCAACAGAGAAGCACTTACGATCGTAAAGTTCAGATATGGTGAAATTATCAAATGGTGGAATAGACATACATGTTTGAGTTGCTGTTGGCACTTTTTTAATTGTTACTTTTTCAGCATAAGAGGATCGTAGAACAGGTGTAATGGTGGCTAGCTTTCTTTTTGCATCCTGATATGTTATTATTATTATTATTTGACACCTCCAGGAAGTCCAAAGATTCGTCGAGGGAGAGTGTACCAATAGCATCAAACGATTGGTCCCCTTCCAACTACTAACTGCACTCAAACTTACTTAATTGAGCCATTAGTAGCAGAGGCTCTACCAATCTACCAACCTTTGCCAGCATTTTGTTCTGTTTTTATTTTTTGTATCTCTTTTTCATCTTTCCATTTCTGACATGCACGAGCATATGCTGGATGATCTCCCTGACAGTTGACACATTTAGCTTTTTTTTCACAGCAAGATTTATATTCATGTTCTTTACTACCACATCGAGCACAGGTAGAACCACGACAGGCAGTTTGGGCACGTCCATATCTTTGATATTTAAAGCATCTCAGCAGGTTAGGGATGTACTTTCTAACAGGACAGCTGAGATACACTGCTTTTACATATGTCGGAGGCCTAGGTGTATCAAAAGTAAGGATGATGTTCTTGGTTGAGACCAGGCGACCAGCCCTGCATATCAGGATGCACCTCACACACCCGTCACTCCTTGATCTTTAAGCTCTGAACATATATCTCCTCATCAGGAACCTCAAGGAGATCCCATTCTGATATCACTCCTCTACTGGAATTGAGTGTTCTGTGAGGTGTTACTGCAATTTGTATTCCACCCATTGCCGTTGCTCTCAGTAGTTTCTCGGAATGTTGTTTGCACATTGTTTCCACGAGGATATCACCAGAATGCAATTTCTTGAGAGTTTTGGAGATCCTGCCAGTCCTTCTAAACCTTTTTGGATAAAGAAGAGTGACATTTTCCCAATTGGTTTTTCACCTGTTGCATGAATGATTGGTACATTTTTGTTAGTATCGATAGCTTTTGTTTCTTACTTCTGTTTCCGTATGCTGTGTCTATATTATCAGTACTTGCTTGGGACTTTGTTAGGGTCACTGAAACATTTGAGGATGAAGAATTCATATTTAAGGAATTTTTAATTCAGCGTCAGAGCTCCCCACCCACCACAGAGCCACACGTGGACGCCCACTACCCGGAAAGCAAAGAATGCGCTGAGGAGTGGAACGCCAGGGCTACCCTGGATGCTATACTGGCACTGCAGCAGGTCTAGGATCCCAGCCCCAGACCATGGGGTGAGAGACTTACTGCAACACCGTTGACCCTTGCAGGCAAGCCCACTAGTAGATTGATCCTGGGTGGGCCATCCAGGACCACCCGTCTTGCCGAAGCAGAGGCCAAAGTAGTGCAAGACTACCAGGATCCCCCTTTCCGGATGTCCACAGGTCGCACCACATGGCAAACACGGCGGCAGGGAATTGGATCCCAGTGATGGTGGTCTGGAAAAAGGATAGTGAAAAAGACTCAGGAGAAGTAGAGCAAAGAAAAAGAGGAAGAATGAAAAGGTCCAATACCATCACTGGGAGGTCCCCTTCACCACGAACAGGTGCCCCACATGGAGGGGGATTGATCAGTAATCTGAGGTATATGCTGATAATATAGTGCTCCTATGTAATGACAAGGAAGGATTAGGATGAATCCTTAATAAAGTTAATAAGATCTGTACGAAGAGAGGATTTCAACTCAATCCTAGTAAGGCAAATATTATGGTTCTCAAAGGAAATATAGACAGGAAAGCTCCTGAGAAACATGTGTACCTTAACATAGAAAGAAATGAAAAAGTCAGCAAGTTCGAATGCCTGTGATCCATTATTAATGTGAAATTGCTGTTAAGAAGATTAGGAATGGCTATAACAACAGTCAAAGAAATGTCTAAAATCTGGAACAAGGCCGAGGATTCTGGATGCAGCAGTTTTTCCAACAGCAACATGTTGATGTGAGACTTGGAACCTAAAGAAATCTATTATGAAAAGGATAGCTAATTTTGAGATGTGGTGTTACAGAAGGCTATTGAGAATATCATATACTGAAATGCAGTCAAATGAGGTCTCATCAGTGGGAGCTGTATATAATAATATAATTATTATAATTAGATATAATTTCGGGGCATCTTTAATTTATAATATAACCAAGTGAAAAACTTTCAACAACTATCTATCTATCTCTAATCCAGAGTATTTTAATAATAAGGTGACACCTTTTGGCAACTCATATAGGAAAATATGACTCCTGCATTACTTCAACCTTGGTATCTCACCTCTGGGTCTGGCTCCCACTGATGAGACCCCAATAAAGATCAAATCTGGTCTGGGTAGTAACCCTTCCCATAATGCATAGCATTATACATGTCTGCAAGGATATGTGCTTTGCATTATGGGATACTAAGGCAAGTGATGTGAAGTCATACCACCTTTGCCACAAGTTGCCCCAGTCCTGAAAGATACTTCAGGAGCAAACTTTGTTTGCTAACACTTGGATAATGGATTAAACCAAGTATATAATATATCACTTCTTGGTATCTTTAATTTATGATTGATGATCTTGGAAATGGCAAGAATAAAGAATAAGCATATAAAAGTAATTTGACCATCACCCTGCTTACTGGAGGCCTGAAGTGGCTTGAAAAAGTTCCATGTTTGGTCTCTAAAGTAGTGTTTATGGACTATGTAAAATAAATAAAAATATATGTAATGAAATAATAATAAAATAGAAAAAAAAAACCTTAGCCCACTCGTGGTGCAAATGTGCTATTGGTTTGTAAGTCTATATTACATTAGCACCACAAGTGGGCTAAGGTTTTCTTATGCTTACAACAGTTTATATTTCCTTTTGCCATTCCGACTCATATAGCATAACAATTCAATTAGAAACAAGAATGAACCAAACTTGTTTCCTGACATCTCTTTATGGAAGTAGTGTACCTAAAAGAGGTTAAAGACATTCCTTTTAGGATAGCCAAGATTGAATGGCAGCAATGTACAGGGTTAATCTCAGAAGTCTAAAATACTGAGGAAGATTAAGTGCTGGGCCAAATGTCAAACTTCTGTAAAGTCTGGGCAGTCTTCACTGCTTATACTGATCAGCAGTCCTGGATAAATCTAGTAGACACCACTTGGCAGTAGATGAGTATTCTCACCTAGTGTAATACAACCAATTTACTTACAGGAAGCCTAACCTGGTCAATAACAATATGAGTGATGTTTTCAGAATTACATCAAGCATCATGGAGAGACTCAACATAAAACTAAAAAAGCAACAAAAACCCAACCAAAAAAAAAAAAAACGTGAATATTAATAATTCTTACCAAAGAAACAGTTTCCATATCTGTTTTACTAACATGCACCAGCCTTAACAGCAATATATATTATATACACCACCACCACTACCTAGAGTTATCCAAACTAGATTTATCATTCCTGAGAGAACTTCAATGACCTCAACAATAAGTAGAAGTATGCTATCCTAATTGGTCAAGTAGTTAGCACAACTGCTGTCCAACCTACATGCTACAGGTTCATATCCAGCCTTGGTATGGGTATTTCTAATTGTCATTAGTGAGAGTTGAATTTCAATGTCTCTTGTGAAACCATCACCCTACTTATTGGAGGCCTAAAGTAGCTCGAAAAAGAATATATTTGGTTGTCTAGAGCAGGGTTTTTGAAAAATGTAAAAAATAAATAAATACAAAAAAAAATATTAAAAAAATGACTTAATTAAACTTTAGTCCACCTATAGCACGTGAGAGCCACAATATGCGTCATCATCATCATCAAATTCATGAAAAATTTACATAATTACTGACTTCCTATCTACAATTTTCCTCCAAATCAATTATCATATCTTATATTTCTATTTTCTAAGACACATTTTACCATATCAATCCACCTATATCTTGGTCTTCCTCCCACCAACCTGGCAGAGAACACTTGTTTTGCTAATCTTTCCTCTCCCATTCTGTTTAAGTGACCATACCACCTGAAATTAGCTCTGCTAACGCATTCCTAGTTGCAAACAATGCCAAGTTCTTATCTAATATTCTTGTTTTTCACATGATACATTGATCCATCTGTTCACACTCCTAATCTTTCTCAGAACTCTGATATTTGCAGTCTCTAGTCTTTTAGAGTCAGTTTAGTTTTAGGTCAAGTGTTTTACTTCTACCCAGTTCTCAGATCGATAAGTTAAAATTCGTTTGAACACTGTCTTGTATACACCTAATTTAGTGTTTTGACTAATTTCTCTCTTATTCCATATAAATTTATTCAGTTGACTTCCAACCATACCAGATTTGTTCATTCTGTTATCTATTTCCATATTCAATTTACCATCTTAACTAAAAACCATGCCTAAGTAGCTGAAATGTTTTACTTGTTCTATAGGTAATCCATTCACAATGCAGTTGATATTTAATGCTTCTGCCTATTTTCACTGTCTTTATCTTGTTATTGCTAATCGTTATACCATATCTATTACAACAGTTATTCAATTTAGTCAGGGAATCTTGCAGACTTGTAGCGGATTTATTTAGAAGTATAACATCATCCGCATAAAGCAAAAAGCTGACATTAACATCTCCAATTTTGATATCAGGTTGAATACCACTTTCCTTCATAATGTGATCCATATAGATAATGAATAACAGAGGGGATAATGTACATTCTTGTCTGATACCAGATTTAACATGAAACCATCTTCCTGTACTTCCTTCAATTCTAACTGCTGACTACAACTCAAATAAAGAGCAAGTATTGCTTGATATAATGCCCCATTAACATCACACAACTGTAGCTTCTCTCTTGGCACCTTGTCATATGCCTTTTTCAGATCTATGAAACTTAAATACAGATCTTTGTTATATTCCCATGATTTCTCAACTATCTGTGTATGAAAATCTGATCCGGACAGTCTCTATTTGGCCTGCATCCAGGTTGTACTTCACCAAGCTTCCCTTCTCCAATCCTTCTCAACCATTTCTCAAGTATACTTGCATAAAATCTTACCAGGAACACTCAGTAGGGAAATACCTCTGTAATTCTAACATTCAGTTTTATTTCCCTTTTTATATATGGGTACTATGAGAGCTCTACTCCAATCATCTGGAATTTGTCCCTCTGTCCAGGACTTCTGAACTATGCAGTGCAGCCACTGTAAGACTTTTATACCTCCATCTACTCCAACTGCCTTTCCACATTTCAGGCTTTTGATGGATTTTTCTACTTCAAGTATGGATATGTATTCCTGATTGTATGCCTCGTCAGTGTTTTTTACCACTGTGCTGTCAATGATTGTTTAATTTAGCAATTTTTCGAAGTAATTACTCCATACCTCAAGGATATCTTTTTCTCCTGTTTTCATGTCACCTTTATCATCTCTAACTCCTTTTACAGCACTCTTTCCTCCATTTCTGAGCTTCTTCAACAACTTCCAGAATATCTTGCCACTTCTTGATATTTATTTTCTATTTTTTATCAAAGTTTTCCCATAACTTTTGTTTGGCTAGTTTTATTTTACACAGTGTTTAGCTTTATTACATTTGTCTCTGTATTCTGTAAGAGCAAAAGCTGACATGTTCGCCAGGAACTTTTGATATGCTTTCTTCTTTTCCTTCACTGCCTCTTTAGCTTCCTGTATCCACCATGGAGTCCTGATTTTTCATCGTTGCAAACAACTTCACCATATACCTCTCTAGCTGAATCAATCAATGTTTTCTTCAGAGCTTGCCAATGAATCGCCAAGATTTGGTTTTCCTCTTCTAAAACTCTTTCATTTTTTCTTCAATAATATTTGTGTATTTTAGTCTATAGTTCACATCTGAGAGCTGCTCAACTTTTATTCGCTTTAAAACTTTCTTACATGTTTATTTCAATATGAAATTCAATTTTAATTCACTTCCAATTTCAAATCCTCTGTACACTCTAGTGTCCTGCATCAGTGAGAAAACATCACTATCAACAATAACATAGTCATTGAGACATTTATTATTCCTTGCCTGTTCTCTTTATATGAATTTATGCATATTTTTATATTGAAACATTGTGTTACTAATAACAAGTCAGTGTCCTGAGCAGAAATCCAACAGGTACTTGCCATTATTTGCTTTTTTCTCCAAATTTTTCCAAAACATTTTTGTATGTCTGACAATCATTTCCTACTCTGCTATTTAGATCCCCAACAAGGACCAACTTTTCCTTTTTCATTGTGTCACTTGCTTTCTCTAAAGCCTCAAAACATTCCACCACTTCTACCTTAGTAGAACCTTCTGTGGGACCATAGGCACGAATAAGTCTCATTGTCCAGTTTCCCATTCTGATATTTGCCATATCTTCCTGTACTTCCTTCAATTCTAACTGCTGACTTACAACTCAAATAAAGACTAAGTACTGCTTGATATAATGCCAAATTGACACCATATAACTGTAGCATATTGAATAGCTTCTCTCTTGGCACCTTGTCATATGCCTTTTCCAACTCGACAAAACTTAAATTCAAATCTTTGATATATTACCATGATTTCTCCACTATTTGTCGTAAAGTGAAGATCTGATCCTAACAGTCTCTATTTGACCTGAATCCAGCTTGTTCTTCACCAAGCTTTTCTTCCACAATTCTTCTCAGCCGTTTCTCAAGTATACTTGCATATATCTTACCAGGTACACTCAATAGGGATATACCCTCTGTAATTCTCACATTCAGTTTTATTTCCCTTTTTATATATGGGTACTATGAGAGCTCTACTCCAATCATCAGAAATTCGTCCCTTTGTCCAGGCATTCTGAACTATGCAGTGCAGCCACTGTAACACTCTTACACCACCATACTTCAGCATTTCTGGTCGAATATCATCTACTCCTGCTGCCTTTCCACATTTCAAGCATTTGATGGCTTTTTCTACTTCAAGTATGGATATGTATTCCTGACTGCATGCCTGGTCAGTGTTTTTTTTATCACTGTGCTGTCATCACTGCTTGTTTCATTTAGCAAATTTTCAAAGTAATTCACCTCTTTTTCTTCCATTTTCATTTCACCTTTATCATCTCTAACTCCTTTTACAGCACTCTTTTCTCCATTCCTAAGCTTCAACAACCTCCAAATATTTTGCCACCTTCTTGATATTTATTTTCTATGTTCTTGACAAAGTCCTCCCATGACTTTTGTTTAGCTTTCTTACATTTGTCTCTGTATTCTCTAAGAGCACAAGCTGACTTATTTGCCAGGAACTTTTGATATGCTTTCTTCTTTTCCTTCACTGCCTCTTTAACTTCCTGTGTCCACCATGAAGTTCTAATTTTTCTATCCTTGCAGACAACTTCACCACATGCCTCTCTAGCTAGAATCAATCAGGGTTTTCTTCAAGGCTTGCCACTGAATCTAATAGGTTTGGTTACTGTTCTCAAACTCTTCCATTTTTTCTTCAATAATCTTTGTGTATTTTAGTCTACAGCTCACATCTGAAAGCTGCTCAACTTTTATTCGCTTTAAAACTTTCTTACATGTTATTCTTTTCAATATGAAATTCAATTTTATCCTGCTCAAGACTAAATAGTGATCACTTCCAAATTCAAATCCTCTGTACACTCTGGTGTCCTGCACCAGAGAGAAAACATCACTATCAACAATAACATAGTCAATGAGACTTTTCTTATTCCTTACCTCTTCTCTCCATGTGAATTTATGCACATTTTTATGTTGGAACATGGTGTTAGTAATAACCAGTCCATGTTCTGAGCAGGAATCCAACAGGTATTTGCCATTATTATTAGCTTTGCTCTTTTCTCCAAATTTTCCCAAAATATTTTTGTATGTCTGACAATCACTTCCTACTCTGCTATTTAGATCACCAACAAGGACCAACTTTTCCTTTTTCATTGTTTCAGAGCTTTCTCTAGAGCCTCAAAAAATTCCTCCATTTCTACCTTAGTAGAACTTTCCATGTGACCATAGGCACAAATAAGTCTCATTGTGCAGTTCCCCATTCTGATATTTGCCCAAATCACTCTACTTGGCACTACCTGCCATTCAAGAAGATGAGCTTCGTATTTTGTGTTGAATACTATGGCTACTCCTTCTTTTCCTCGATTGTCATTGCCTGAATATAACATTTTGTATTTATTGCTCAGAAAAATCTCACCAGTTTTGGTCTTTTTTGTTTCAGTCATCCCTATTATGTCGATCTGGTACTCATCTAATTCCTCCGCTAGCTCCATTTCTTTGCCATTCAGGCTTCTTATGTTGATAGTACCGATCTTTAACTCTGGTGATGTTGAGTTGGGGTGTGTTTTCAGATTTGTTCCAGTAGCTGACTTTTCGCTGTTCACCCTGGTTACCTGGCGAAAACAACAGGGGGGGACCCATGCCATGTTTAACCAGGCGACGCCACAGCCGGCATGAAATTGTGTCATGTTGTACCATCATTTTGTATTTTGGTTTAACCAATAAGAATACAATTTGGTTGGCTAAATCCAAATTCCCAGCCCATCCTCGTTCATTCAGTATCCAGGTAGATACTCAACAGGGTTCACCACGAGAAGGCGAGGATTGGACATTAGTTCAGAAGCCCTGGTCAGTTCTCCGCATTCCTTTAAAGGCTATGTGGAGGTCTCCTCTCAGTTATACAGCTTTGACCCTTAAGCACCCTTTGAACCCTGACATAAAGAGGGAAATTCTATTTTGAAATTCTATATCCTAAAACACATAGCCTGTTTTAATTTTAGTATAAAAATCTAGTAGGTGCACTACATAAATATAGAATTTATGTTTAACATAGATAAAAGCTAATAAGAAACAAAAAACATGCTTGCTTACTTCTTTTAATGACTGTGGAATCCTCTTCCATAAAAACTTTGCATTAGAGCTAAGCAGAAATGAATAAAAGAATAAAATATTTCTGAAAATGAGTACTCAGCAAATGCAAATAAAAAAGCTGATTTATAATTTAAAAAATTAATACTTTTTGTTAGCTTTGCTAACTGATGTTCTTTCAGTCCATATATATATATATATATATATATATATATATATATATATATATATATATATATATATATGAAATCTTTAAATATGTTGCTGAAAAAATTAAGTAAAAAACAAAATAATGTGAATGCTAACTTTGCAAGCTGCAGTTTTTTGTATTCAAGAGTTTGAGGATAGATAGTAATGACATATGATGCCATTAATATTCTGACATAGTCATTTATTATAGCTATGACTAGATTCTGATATCTGGGGGGGGAATTGGTTTAGAAGAAACAAATTTATTGTTATACATGGAAAGGGAAGAAAAAATGCAAATGTGTGTGCATATACATAAATGTAATAAATGTAGCTTCTTGAAGTGATCCATGTTATGTACTATTGTTTGTAGGTCTGGTTAACCAAGCAGTCTTTGCTCTTGAACTTTAAGGATGCAAGTTCGAATTGCCCAGTGTAAAACACCACCAGAGAAGGGCTTTTTAGATTTAATTGTATCTAATGTTTGCAATTATTTCCAGGATCAGCATTTAGTTTGCCAAATTTGTAAATATTATACAGTGATACCTGTTCTTTGTCATAAAAGGCATTCTTGTTTCACTAATGATGTAGTAGCCATTATTAAATATTTCTGATTGCATTTTGAAGTATTTCTGATTATAGTTGAGCTGTGAATTCTGAGAGCATCAGTAACCAAATAATGGACGAGAAATAAAACAAAGACCAGAGCATGTGATTTGATGGAAAGCTTGCAAATTGAATATGTAAGCAAAAGTGAGCCTCCAGATGACAGATTATTAGGCTAATTAATCCAACCTTTATCATCTGATTCATTTTAAAGCAATCTTTCTTCCATTTCTTGTTTTTTTCCCCCCTTAAATATCCTCCAGAGCCTTTTGCCATCTTCATGATATTTATCTTCTTTATTCTTATAGAGTACCAAGAAGTAACCAATTTTTTAATATCTGAAAAAAAAATCAAAAAATAAAATTTTTCTTCTAATCTCAAGGGCATATGTTATATAATATAATAAAATAAATATTATTCCGAACAAAAAAAAAAGTGAATGATTAATTATATCGAAGTGTAAAAGTACAGCAAATGACAAACATTTCTTGATAAAATCAGTTTTGTGGCACAAAAGTCTATACATCTCAAAAAGAAATTTCATTATCATCAAATTCCTGAAATGTATTCAAGGAGAGAGGATACTATGATAGTAGAACATGATTAAGTTTAGGTATTTTTCCTGCCATGATGGCAGAAGAAAGAACCAAAAATTCTATTTTGTTAATTTCCTTTACTATTCTGTTTAAGTGACCATATCACCTTAGATTAACTCTGTTCATTCATTCTGTTGTTGAATAAAAGAAAGTTGAAATCTCTATTTAGATGTCGGCTTTAATACTGCTCTCCTTCATGTGTGATCCACACAGACAATATAAAAGAATAAAGATAGCATACATTATTTTTTTGCACCTGATTTTACATCAGTCCATAATCCTCTACCTTCTTCATGACCACTTCTTATAACTTAAATACAGGATATGTATTACTCTGTAAAATGTTCCATTATTAAATATAAATGTAGTGTTTTGAATAGCTTTTCTCTTGACACCTTGCTTGATCTACAAAACAAATTTAGATCCGTGTTATATTCTCACGAGTTTTCAACTTTGTCTTAAAGTGAAAACCTAATACTGGTAAATCCCCCCCCCTCCCCTGTTTGGTTGAAACCCTGTTTATTCTTGCCCAGGTCTCTTTCACAATTTTTCTGTCTCTTCCCAAGAAGAGAAATTCTTCTGCAATTTTCACATTCAGTTTCATTATAGATGGGTGCTGAGAGCTCTATTCCAATCATCCAGAATTTGGCCTTCAGAATTATGCAGTGTAGCCAATGTAAAACTTTTATTCCACCATATTTCAGAATTTTTGGTCGAATATTATCTACTCCAACTGCCTTTCCACATTTTAGATATCTGATAGGCTTTTCAACCTCAAGTACTAATGCATTTTTTAGTTGTATTTCTCTTTAACATTTTTTTTATCACTATTAGGCTGCTGCTCATCTCATTTATTAATCTTTCAAATTAATTACTCCAGATAACCAGAATATCTTTATGTTCAGTTCAGTTTTAATCCAACCTTTATCATCTCTGATTCATTTTAAAGCAATCTTTCTTCCATTTCTTGTTTTTTTTCCCCCCCTTAAATATCCTCCAGAGCCTTTTGCCATCTTCATGATATTTATCTTCTTTATTCTTATAAAATTCTTCCCAAAAAAGAGAGAGAACATGCGTTTTATATTTTCTAGTTTGTAATTTGAAAGTTCTTGAGATATACTCAATGTGAGTAAGTGTAGAAGAAATATACAAGTAATTCAATGACCATCGTATAATCTTATGGAAGCTAAAAATGTATTTTGTGAGAAATAGGTCTTATAAAGAATTTAATCCAGGAAATAGTTATCTTATGTAAAATATTTGTTGTATCAACTTATTTACTTTGGGAGAGAAATTATAAAAATTAAATTCCAGAATTAATTTTAAAATTCTGAAATGTCTTAATGGCTTAAATTAATGTGGCTTAACTGAAATCTTCATAATAACTGAATATGTGCAATCTTTTACCATTAAAATCAAAAATAATTGAAAAATTTCAGCAGTCAGTCAACTTTATACTACCACTACCAATTACAAAGAGGAAGAAGACAAGTGATGCACATTAGTCAACATTAATCAGATTGCTTTAGTCAGCTTAAAGTGTGAGGATAGTGAGTATTGGTGTAATTGCAGCCAAGTTCCTGGTAAGTAATTTCCCAATGGAAATAGACAAAGAAATGCTCAATGACAGGTGAACTAATTACTTCAGTTCATCAAAAACTGACCTTTACTGGACACTATGCAATAGCAATCTGCTCACCATCCTTCTCAGAAGATTGGAATTATCGGACCTTTATTACATTGGACTCACATTATAGGCTCTACACCTCACCATAAGAACTTCTAAGCATCAAACAACATATACATCTCAATGGCTTCTCAGAGTAGACCATACAAAATAAAATATATCCTATACAGATCTGGCATTTTGAAATCAATCTCTAGAATCCTTAAAAATTTAATCTAGTGACTATATTCAGCCCCTTCAACAAACTATCAGCTTGGTACCATCTTCTAAAGATAAACGATCCCTCCACATACTTTTTGGCATCTACCATCTTTCTTACTTCAGACAAACTGGACATTCAGTGGAGAAAAGAATGGAAGAACACCATTCTTATATCACTAATAGGAAATCTGAGAAATCTGGCCTTGCACAACATGGAACAGATACTGACCATATTATGGTCTGAAACACATGCTTACTCCATCATTGCTAGTACAAGTTTGAACATTTATTTAAAGAAACCACAAAAGCCTTACTACATCATCCAAACCTAAACTGGAATGACTCCTCTCACTATTAAAGATATGAAAGAGTCTTATTCTAATCATGCATCATTAATTTCTTTTTAAATGTGTTTCCTCAGTTGTTTCTTTGCACTGTTCTATGTATAACATCATGAGAATCTTACTACACATACTGACCACTGAATTAGAAACCTTTATGGAGATGTGCATAAGTAGCACTTACATAGCATATATGAAAAATACTTGGTCATGTGCATCACCACATGTTCTAGACCAGTGCTTCCCAAACTGTGGGCCGCGGCCTCCTTGGGGGCCATAGGTTTTGTTGAGGGGGCCGTGAAATGAAAACAAATTTAAAATGTTTTAAGACTAAGTAGATTTTTTTATTTTAAAAGAAACGTATTTAACTTTTATTATTTCTTTTTTGTTATTTTTTATATTTTAATGGAAAAATTCATACATTGGTGTTGGTTCACAAACTTTGCTTCCTGCGTATTTCGGTGCTTAATGAATATTAGTAAATATTGCTTATTCATATGTTTCATTTCAAAGCAGTGGTTAATTGTATTTACTTCGAATGCTCTCCAGGGAAGCTCCAAATCTTCCTGTCCCTTTCATCACGCGTTCGTAATCAGGGACTGTTGATATTGACTTTATATACATATCAAAACTTGTTTTATATTATCACAGTCATCCGAGCTAGTTTTCTGTTACCAATAAAAGTTTCGCATATAATTCACACATGAAAATGGATCTTACTATCTTAAGCGATTTACTATCTCCCCACAAGTTCATGTGGGGAGATAGTAACTCGCTTGCAGTGATAAACAACACGCCCTCCCTAACAGCCACTATACTGCAGAGGCAATAAAAACAAGTACTTTTATTATGCCAGTGAATAAGGTATGAGGAGTCTGTGTAATATATTTCTCAACAAATAGTGCAATTAGAGACAACTGGGATAAAAACACTAATTAATGAATCACATGTCCCCTCATACAGAAACTATGCTGTATAGACTGAAACAAAACCATATGTTGCATGGGCAAACACAGTATCTAACTAAAAACTATTGTTATTAATTAGATGTGTGTGAATTCGATTTCCCAAGGCAGCAATAAAATTCAACCGAACGTGTTAAAATTCGTAAGTGTTAAAACTAAGTAATATATATATATATATATATATATATATATATATATATATATATATATATATATATATAATGAATGTTATGGCAGTTTCACATATGGAATTCGGTCGAAGAGAGTTAGCATTTCAACTCAGTTGTCAGCTATTCTTTTATCTTTCGGTGGCACGATCTTCTGTTAATACCACACCAATCATATGCACATTTTAATAACCTGCCTTTGCTGTCTGTTTCGTGTTAGGCTTAATTACCGTAAAGGGAGAAAAGTCACAAAAGAGAAAAATGTTCCTGGTGCAGGGATTCCCTTATTCAGGTAATATTCACTAATTTCATGTTATCAGTCTGTGGTGTGCCAGTATCGGTAATTGGTGATATTATTTGATCTATTCTACGTTAAAAAATTTAACCCTGAGATGGATAAGTGGCTGATAAAAAATAAAAAAAAATTCTCGTGAACAATCAGAAACAGACTCAAAAAAAAAAAAGGACAGTATTTCATATTTTACCAGAACAGCCCGCATCGTCTTCAGAACCAAATGGTAAAAGGCAAAAAATGTAATATATGCATTTGATTTTTGCAATATTCGCTGTGTATGTTTTGTATTGAATATAAATACAATAAATATTATAATAATATATCTCTCTATTACGATTTTTTTTTGAGGGGAGCCGTGAAATATTTTAATTTTTGCAAAGGGGACCCTGACATCCAGAAGTTTGGGAAGCACTGTTCTAGACAACTATTTAAGAATGTTTCTGGTCAGCAATTATCAATGGTGCTGATCACAATGGGAAAAACAAATGATCTTTTGGAATTCGATAAAAGACTTATGATGGGTGCCAGTCTGGCTGGAGCCACAATTCTGAAAACAGATGGAGCTGACTGGTTTCTCAAAAGGAGAGATTATCCTCACCTTTTGAAAGATTTCTTCCCTGGCCACCACAAAGCCCAGGGTGTTTAATCAGTGGAAAAGTAACCCACACTGCTTGTCTAAGAGGCATAACTATAGTCCTAAGGCAGTTTGTTAGAAACAAGTTGGCAGTCATCTGAGAAGACAAGCATGGACAAACAACTGCTTGTGTGCAACAAATGACCAGAGCATTTAATGGAGGCTGTTCCCAACCCATATTTCACCAAACTATGCAAAGAGAATCAGAGGATTGGTATTTTCAGTCACATATACATACAGAAACCACTGATTTCTGCAAAGAACTAGAAAGTTCATCTACAATGGTGTTAGAAATCACATGACTGGAAACTAGAAGACTGAAAAAAGTCATGTGGTCTGATGAGTCATGGTACACCTTGTTGTGTACTGATGGAAGACAGAGAGTTTGACGGGGGCCCCATGAAGCAACGAACCCAGCTTGCCTTGTAAACACAACTTAAAGGTTCTGGAGGCGATGTCATGGTTGGTGTGAGGCATGTTCTGTTGGTATGGAACAGGTCCCGATATTGCTGGAAGATCAAGTGTCCTCCAAGGAATAATTGAACAATGTTCAGATATTCCTTGATGAATGATTCAATGTTGACTTTTTATTCAGCGGGTGATTGTTTCATGGACAACAATACTACTGTCCATCATGTAAGAATTACTCAGCAAGAATGATATTGCTGACTTCCACCATCTTCCTCAGCCACCACAAAGCCCAGATATGAATCCCATTGAGAAAGTATAGAACATGTTGGAGATACAAATCTGGGAACAAAGTCCTTCTTCCATCAAATCTGAGATAGTTAAAGGACTGGCTGGTGATCACCTGGTATTTTTTTATGTTGAGCCCATATATGAGAGGTTGGCTGGTCAACCTATAGTACGTTAGTACCATATATATAGGTTGGGAAAGGAGAAACTTTTACATTTGATTTAAAAGTCTGTATATTGTATTCCTTGGGAAATACGTTAGGGAGAAGACTGTTCCACAGTACTGCAGTAGCAGGGATGAAGGAGAAGGAAAAGAAACTTGTTCTGTGGGTTTCAAGGTGTACTGTGAAAGGATGTTGGGCAGCAGCTGTATGTGTTCCAATGGGCTTAGTACAGAGTGGGGAAATTACTGATGCTGTTTAAGATGAACATTTCCCATGGAAATATTTATAGAATATACAAATTGCAGAGACCAAGCATCTATGTGAAAGTGAGGGGAGAGAATTGGTGAGAGATGGGTCATTTATAAGTCTAATTGCTCTCCTCTGTATTGAGTAAGGCATTTTGAGGAAGCTTTTAGGAGCTCCACTCCAAATGTGAGCAGTATTCGATAAGTGGACGGATTTGTGATTTGTATAAAGTTAACAGCTGTTTAGAGGTGAAGTAGTGTGTTGAGCGAAAGAGAAAACCTAGTTTTTTGGAAGCTGAGGATGCAATGGTTGTGATGTGTTTATGCCAGGAGAGGCTTGATGTCAGGATAATTCCGAGAAGCGAAATCTCATCTTGTCTGGGAATTTGAGTGTTATCAAAAACAATTCTGGGTGAAAATGGTTCTTTTTTGTGAGAAATAAGACAGAATGGGTTTTACCAGCGTTGAAGTTGACGAGGTTATCTGAGCCTCATTGGAGGATGGCTTGGAGGTCAGAATTAAGGGCAGTGGTGGTTAATGTTCTGTGGGTTGAAGTAAGTTGTGTAGAGTAGGGTTTGTCAAATGAAAGGTAGGAGTGTAATGTGCTGTCATCTACAAAACTGTATTGGGTTAGAGGTCAACTGAAGTAGGTCACTGATATACAGGAAGATCTCCTGTTGATCAGCTTCGACAGAAACTGTACTGGCAGGTGCTTAATAGCCAGATATCTTCAAGGTAGATTAGGAGTTGAGGGTTTTCTCCATCACTTTAGATAGGACTGAAGTGAGTGAGATAGGGCGGTAGTTAGATGGCAGTGATTTGTCACCCTTTTTAGGAATTTGTTGAATACAAGCCAGTTTCCAGGCTTTGGGATATATATCAGTGGAGTAAGAGAGTGTGTGCAGATGGCATAGGATAGGATTCAGTTCTGGTGCACTTACCTTCAGGACAATTGGAGGAATGCAGTCATGGGCAGGAAACTTTTTCGTGTCTAATTAGACAACAGGTTTATGATATCTTTTTGGCAAAAGGATACAGGGGACATTGTATGTTGAGACTTTTCCATTTGGCACTGTTATAATGCCAAACTACACTTGTGTTGGAGTGACTGTGTAGGCATTGTTGCATGGGGGAGGAGATGAGAATTAGGTTGTGTTTGGAGTTACCCAGGTGGGGGGGGGGGTTCACTACATTCACTGCAAATTTGGAGGGGTCATTAGTAAGGAAGAGATCTAGAGTATTTGGGGAGTTGTTCGGGTTATCTGGTATTCTGGTCGGTTTTTGAACAATTTGTGTAAGGTCATTAGTGATGGCAAATGTTTCAGCATCTCTGCCTGCAGGATCTATATAACTGGAAGAGGAAAGCCAATTGGTGTTATGGACGTTAAAATCACCCAGGAGGATGATTTCACTGTTAGGAGAGTTGGACTGGAGAAAATCAACTTTTAAGGAGAGGAAATGAAAGAGCTCAGAGTGATTGGTGGTATTAGGAGAGTGACAGAGACAGCAGATGAATTTGACTGGGAGGGATATCTTCAGCCAAAGAAGGTCAAAGTTGAGAGATTCTAGGTTAGAGTATAATAAAATTAGTTTAATCCTTTATAAAGGATTAAACTAATTTTATTATACTCTAACCAAGTGAAAAATAAACTGTCAACATCTTTCTCTAAATCCAGAGTAATTTATTAAAAAAGGGTGGCACACCATTTGGCAACTCCTATAGGTAGAGATGACCTGCTAATGCTTCTGCCTGGTAGCTCCACTTGGGCCTGGCTCCCACTGAAGAGACCTCAATAAAGATCGAAACTAGTCTGGGTAGTGGCCCTTCCCTTAATGCATAACATTAGACATATCCGCAAGGAGATGTGTTTTGCATTATAGGAGATACTGAGATAGGAGTGTTGGTATCTTGCTCCACCTTTGCAACGAGTTGCCCTGGTGTTGTACCACCTTACCCCAGTCCTGAAGATACTTTCAGGCGCAAACTTTGTTTGCTCACACTTGGATAAAGGATTAAACTAATTTTATTATATTCTAGGTTAGGTGCTCTCTGGCAGGGTATGTCAGAGCAGATATATGCACAGATGCCACCCTTGGGTCAAAAGGAGTTAAATAGTATATAGTTAGGAAGTTTGAGATGAATAGTGCTGAGGGAAGGTGAGATTTGAGTTTCTGTTAAAAAGAGCAGGTGAGGTTTGGTGGACTGCAGATGGTAGTGGATGCTGTTAAGGTTGGAATTGAGGACATGGATGTTGGTGAAGTCGATATGCAAAGTTCTGTGAGGCATGGATTTGACCGCAAGGGTCTTGCACGTTTCCTATGCAGTGCCTGCATACTGGTGTCCTTGGTGGCTACTAGTGGTGTCACTTGGTTTCTGCACTAGTTTGTTTTGTTTGTAGTCTATCATCCAACTGTTGTCTCCATTTTGGCATTTTTCTTCTATTTGTCTTCGGAGTTGGCATCTTTATTCTCTCTGGGCAAAGGTTAAATCAGGTCGAGCACATATGTGTGACTGGGAGCAAGTGTCCTTTAGCTTGTCGTTTATCACCATTATAAATTTGGCTGTGTCTGTTGGTGTGTCGCAGGTCACTTTCACGAGATTCGGAAAGTTCGTTCTGTCCTTTCTTTTGTTTATATGTCTGAAACGAAGGCATTTGACAATATTTCTGGGATCAAAATTGCATTCTCCTGCTAGTTTGCCAACATCTTCTTCTTTTAAGGATTTATCGTTTTCCATCATAAAGTTCAGGAAACGCCGCTGAGTCTCCTATTTTCAGCCTAGAGCAACTCATATACCGTTGATGCAATTAGTTTGCGAAGTTTGTTAGCAGGCACGGGTACGCTTGCAATCGGACGCTGGTCATTGAGTATCTTGAGCTTAGTTTCTAACTTTCTGATTTTGGAGGAGAAAGTATCAATCATAATATTAATCTGTTGTTCGAGGTTTTCAACTCTTCTGCCTTGGTTTAGTAACCGTTTTACGGAAGGGAGGCACATCGTACAGAAGTAGAGCTGATTAAGATCAGTAAAAAGCTTGTGAACTAATTCATTTATTTTCGCGCAGGAAGTATGTAGCCAGTTGCAACAGAAATTGCACAATATATCTATTTTCCTTTCTTTAACTTTGGTTTCACAGCTGCGGCACTTCGTAATGTCATGCGGTTTATTGGCGATCAGCAATGCTACGCTGATGGGACTTGAGGTAATCTTCAAGTCATTGGCCTTTGTTGCCACCATCTTTACTTTGCACAGTAGGCATAGCACTTTCATGTGGCTGTTTTTTAGTTGTAAAAAATAGCTGATTTAATGGACTTATGGGTACTAAGAGTTGTGCTGAAGTAATCGGTTCCTTAGTGCCCTCTGTTAGTTTTCCCGTTTACTGCTTATTTTGTAGCAAGTACATTGGTATGTTATTCCATAAGGTGTTGGAATCTATGCCAAACCACATATGTGCTGTAATTTGGGCTAAAGGAGGACCAACACAGTATTAAATGAAAGTTTCCAATTCAGTGGCCAATATGTGTATTTTAAATACTCCATTGTTCATATTCTACTTTGTATTCAACTGCCTGATGCCACTGATGATGACAAGTAATTTTCTGGTTAAAATATATGACTTTTTTAAGTAAAAAATACATATGCTATTTACTCTTTTTCTTGTGTTATCATGTTAATTTATAAAACAAATCTAGAATCTACTCTGGCTTGATGTTTCCTTACCACATTGTGTAACTTCATCTGCTATCTTTACCACTCTCCAAATTCTGAAAATCATGCTGTTTTCTTTGATTGCTTATCCCTGAAACTGAAATCTAATTTTCTGGAGTCCAACTGAAACAGTGAAACCAACTTTCTAAGTAACTAAATGCCCACAACTCCACATGGCTTCATTTTCTAATATCACTGACCAAACTAGAAGAGATGCAGAAGTATTTTTTTGTAAGCAATGATCTAATGTAATCTGTTCAACTAGCAAACAAAATATTAGACAACCCTCCCTATTTCCCCAACAATTCAGATCTTTTCTTAACCTGTTTGCTATCAAAGTATACCACAGAAATCACTTCTGCTCTCAGTAACTCAAATTATAATCATGTGCAGGTTTCCCTCTCCTACAGAATGCCCATCTCTCAACCTCATTTGCTTTGGCAGAATAGACTTCCTTAGTTGGAAGTCTATTCTGCCAAATCTTGGACACTACTGTTTCCAACATCCCAATCTAAACCTCTTCCATTCTAAGTACAAAAATATTCTTACCAATGGTCTTCATCCTCCATTCCATTCAAAATTCCTACAAGCAAACCATATATATATATATATATATATATATATTTGATTAAAGATTTACTTGGTTTGATATCATATTTAAAAAAATTTCAATGACTACAACCGAGGTTTAAATAAAAACTTAAATTACACTACTAGTTTCATCTATACCTAGACTTCATCAGCTGTGAGATAAACATATAAATACCAGTAACCAATCTAAAGGAATTGGTTTTTTAAAAACACAGAGAAATGTATCTAACACTGAAGAGAATTAAGGCCAGAGTTTAAATAGAAGAATGAACTCTGACTGTATCATTATGCACATGTGCACATATAAGGTCTCGAGAGCACCAATATTGAATGGTGAAGCTGTGAGAGTCTGTAGCTTACATTGTGATTAACATGGATAGGATTGTTAATTATCTCCATAGACTCTAAAATCCTTCTCTCTAACTTGTCACAACATCAGTTGTGACAAGTTAGAGAGAAGAAGATTAACTGGGCGAAGGCTGGGGCGTTGCCCAGTTAAACAAGGCCCCCGTTGTTTTCGCCAGGGAACCAGGGCGAACAGCGAAAAGTCAGCTACTGGAACAAATCTGAAAACAAACCCCAACTCAACATCACCAGCGTTAAAGATCGGTACTATCAACATAAGAAGCCTGAATGGCAAAGAAATGGAGCTAGATGAGGAATTAGATAAGTACCAGATCGACATAATAGGGGTGACTGAAACAAAAAAGACAAAAACTGATGAGATCTTTCTGAGCAATATATACAAAATGTTATACTCAGGCAATGACAATCAAGGAAAAGGAGTAGCCATAGTATTCAACACAAAATACAGGGCTAATCTTCTTGAATGGCAGTCAGTCTCAAGTAGAGTAATGTGGGCAAATATGAGAATGGGGAACTGGACAATGAGACTTATTTGTGCCTATGGTCCTACAGAAGGTTCTACTAAGATAGAAGTGGAGGAATTTTTTGATGCTTTAGAAAAAGCAACTGACACAATGAAAAAGGAAAAGGTGGTCCTTGTTGGGGATCTAAACAGCAGAGCAGGAAATGATTGTGAGACATACAAAAATATTTTGGGAAAATTTGAAGAAAAGAGCAAAGCTAATAATAATGGCAAATATCTGTTGGATTTCTGCTCAGGACATGGACTGGTTATTACTAACACCATATTCCAACATAAAAATGTGCACAAATTCATATGGAGAGAAGAGGCAAGGAATAAAAAACGTCTCATTGACTATGTTATTGTTGATAGTAATGTTTTCTCCCTGGTGCAGGATTTTTCTCCCAGAGTGTACAGAGGATTTGAAATTGGAAGTGATCACTATTTAGTCTTGAGCAGGATAAAATTGAATTCAATATTGAAAGAATAACATGTATGAAAGCTTTAAAGCAAATAAAGGTTGAGCAGCTCACAGATGTGAACTATAGACTAAAATACAGAAAGATTATTGAAGAAAAAATGAAAGAGTTTGAGAACAGGAATCAAACCTTGAAGATTCAGTGGCAAACTGTGAAGAAAACATTGATTGATTCTGCCAGAGAGGCATGTGGTGAGGTTGTCTGCAAGGATAAAAAAATCAGAACTCGCTGGTGGACACAGGAAGTTAAAGAGGCAGTGAAGGAAAAGAAGAAAGAATATCAAAAGTTCCTGTCAAATAAGTCAGCTTGTGTTCTTAGAGAATACAGAGACAAGTGCAAGAATGCTAAACACTGTGTAAAACTAGCTAAACAAAAGTCATGGGAGGACTTTGGCAAGAATATAGAAAATAAATATCAAGAAGGTGGCAAAATATTCTGGAGGTTGTTGAAGAAGCTTAGGAATGAAGGAAAGAGTACTGTAAAAGGAGTTAGAGATGATAAACGTGACATGAAAACGGGAGAAAAAGATATCGTTGAAGTATGGAGTAATTACTTTGAAAAACTGCTAAATGAAACAAGCAGTGATGACAGCACAGTGGTAAAAAAAAATTGACCAGGCATGCAGTCAGGAATACATATCCATACTTGAAGTAGAAAAAGCCATCAAAGGGTTGAAATGTGGAAAGGCAGCAGGAGTAGATGATATTCGACCAGAAATCCTGAAGTATGGTGGTATAAGAGTCTTACAGTGGCTGCACTGCATAGTTCAGAAAGCCTGAACAGAGGGACGAATTCCCGATGATTGGTAGAGCTCTCATAGTACCCATATATAAAAAGGGAAATAAAACAATGTGAGAATTACAGAGATATTTCCCTACTGAGTGTTCCTGGCAAGATCTATGCAAGTATACTTGAGAAACGGTTGAGAAGAATTGTGGAAGAAAAGCTTGGTGAAGAACAAGCTGGATTAAGGCAAAATAGAGGCTGTCAGGATCAGATCTTCACTTTATGACAAATAGTCGAGACAGCATGGGAATATAACAAAGATCTGTATTTAAGTTTTGTCGATCTGGAAAAGGCATATGACGAGGTGCCAAGAGAGAAGCTATTCAATACGCTGCAGTTATATGGTGTCAATGGGGCATTATATCAAGCAATACTTAGTCTTTATTTGAGTTGTAAGTCAGCAGTTAGAATTGAAGGAAGTACAGGAAGATGGTTTAATGTTAAATCTGGTGTGAGACAAGGATGTACATTATCCTCTCTATTATTCATTATCTATATGGATCACATTATGAAGGAAAGTGGTATAAAACATGATATCAAAATTGGAGATGTTAATGTCAGCTCTTTGCTTTATGCGGATGATGTTATACTTCTAAATAAATCTGCTAAAAGTCTGCAAGATTCTCTGATTAAATTGAATAACTGTTGTAATAGATATGGAATGAAGGTGAGCAATAAAAAGACAAAGACAATGAAAATGGGCAGAATCATTAAAAATGTCAACTGTGTTGTGAATGGAAAACCAGTGGATCAAGTAAAACATTTCAGCTACTTAGGCATGATTTTTACTGAAGATGGTAAATTAAATATAGAAATAGACAACAGAATCAGCAAAGCTAGTATGGTAGGAAGTCAATTGAATAAATTCATATAGAATAAGAGAGAAATTAGTCAGAACACTAAATTAGCTGTATACAAAACAGTGTTCAAACCAGTTTTAACTTATGGATCTGAGAGCTGGGTCAGAAGTAAAACACTTGACCAAAGACTTGAGACTGCAGATATAAGAGTCCTGAGAAAGATTATAAACGTGAACAGATGGCATCAATGGCAATATCATATTAAAAACAAGGATATTAGGAGAGAACTTGACATTGTCAGCATCCAGGAATGGGTCAGCAGAGCTTATCTCAGGTGGTATGATCACTTAAACAGAATGGATGAAGAAAGATTAGCAAAACAAGTGTTCTCTGCCAGGTTGGCAGGAAAACGACCCAGAGGAAGACCAAGATATAGGTGGATTGATACGGTACAAAGTGCCTTAGATAATAGAATAGTGTTGGAGTCTTGACAAGTAACAGACTGATTTGGAAGAAAATTGTAGATAGGAAGTTAGTAATGATGTAATTTTTTTCATGTAGTACTATCATATCCTGTACACCCCTTGAGGGTAAATGGCAGAAATTTGATGATGGGTCTTGAGATAATAATAAGGATGTGGTAGCTCCATTATATAAAGTCCTGATCAGACTACAAATGAACAAACATGCACAGATCCAGTCACTTTGATTTCAAGGCAGTGAGGAAACTTCCGAGAAAGCACAGATAAAAATTATTATTACGGGTATCTCCATGGAGTCAGTAGACTCATCGCGGGAGACCCAAACCTCTTCTTGAATTAATTTATAGACGAACAACTCACAACCGAGTCAGGCAATGCATTCCACCCACTCACCACCCTCCAAAATCTAGTTCTCACATCCTTGTTAACCACACTTTTCCTTAATTTCCAGGGATGACCTCATGTTCTTCAATCACTATCACGCAGCTGAAATATTTCCCCTGGATCAATCTTAAAAGAACCTTTTAGTAATTTAAATGTTTCTATCATATCCCCTCTTCTCCACCTATCAACCAACATCTGCTATCCACAAGCTCTCAATCTATCAATGTAGGAAGCATTTTTTACATCACTCTCTTCAGAACCCTCTCCACAACCTCCTCATCTCCAAGGAATCCAGGTGACCAGACTCGAGCACAGTAATCCAAATGTGGAAGTATCAAAGGGGAATAATAATCTCTTTATCTCCAGATATTAGTGTGTTCTTCAATAACCAAGTAATGTGCAATTTTGGACACCTTTGCGTGCCCTCTGAATTTCATTTCCCTATCCACCAACACCCCAAAATACACTTGTTCAATTGTATTTGGGGGTGTTGAACTGACATCCATTACCTTTTGCCCATTTTGCCAGCTGATTTAAATCATCCTGCAAACTCTCAACATCAGCTTGATTTTTATTGTGCTACCCAACTTTGCATCATCAGCAAACAACTGAATATCTCCCTTCAAGCCATTTCCTATATCATTTATATACAAATTAAGAAATAACGGCCCAAGCACCGAGCCCTGAGTCACACCACTGGTCACCTGCCTCATCCTGGACTCTGCTCCTCCATATACTACTTTCTGGTATCTCTGTCTATGAGCATTCTCTTATCCGTATCACCAGTTTAGTATCCACCCCTATCTGCTCTTTGTGAAATAGTATACCATGGGGTATCCTGTCTCTAAGCCTTAGCAAAATCCAGAAGTATCACTGTGTAGCCATTCCTCTTGTCCAACTCAGATGTCATTCTATTGTAAAATGTTAATAAATTGCTAAGGCAGGATCAACCTTTAAAAAAATGATATCAGGAATGTGAAATATCAGCCTTGAGTACAGATTAAGAGCAGACACTGCAGAGTTTAGCAGAAAGAAAGTGGGATGATGTTATTGAGATATATAAGTTTTCAAAAGGTATTTATTATATTTGTTACATAGAATATGTTCCATTTGTTGCTTGGAAGTTTTCCAAATAAACAAGACAATAGGACACACAGGAAGTGAGCAATAAGTTTTATGCATGGACAGTAGTAGGTAATTAGAATCCGTTAAAAGGTTTGTGAGAATGTAGATGATAAATGAGTATGTAACAAATTGTATGACAGACTTTGTGGCACCTGTACTTGCAGTGTTTCTCTTCCCTTCATAAAGGTCCTATAATAATAATAAACATGAGCTAACACAAGTTTGTGAAATATGTTACTGAACAGAATGAAATTTGAGATATGAATTTTCTTGTGCAGCGTCAGATCCTGCTTACCAGAGGCCTGAAGTGGCTTGAAAAAGTTCTGTTTGTTTTCTAGAACACGGTTTCTGGAATATGTAAAAAGAAATGAAAAAAATACAGTAAAAAATATATATATATATATATATATATAAATTGATAAAAATAGAAAAAAATTCTTAGTCCATCCGTGGTACAAAATGTACTATAGGTTGTCAAATAACCCTTCGTAGGTAATAGCAACATAAAAAAGAAAAACAGCCACGCTTGACTAGAAAAAAATCCTTTCCCTTAATTTTATTCCACAAATTTGTACTCAAACACTATTGACAATGGGGAAGAATATTCGCATAAATACAGTATTTGAGAGCAAAACAAATGATCCTATGAAGTCCAGCTATCGAAACACCAATTATGATCTTTAATTTAATTTTTAATTTAATTCTTCTGCTAATGAAAAAATAAATAAAACAAAGACATGAAAATAAAGGACACTTACAGGTCATTCTGAAGGAGATATATTGCTAACAACTGACCATATATTTGCGGTGTTGCAATACCACCTGGTGACTAACACAAAAGGAATATATTAAATTTCACATTACCATATCAGTTTCATAATGAAATTTCAATTGATTAAATTATGTGATATTTTCAATATCATTATAATATTCTTTTAAAAGTTGATAATATACATATAAAACAACATCACAGGATGACATAGAAGTTTAAAATGTACTATGCAAAAACCAGTTAAATCTAGATAAAGCATGTACCATCAAAATTCTCTGCTCATACCTTTCAGACCAACAAGACTATTAATAAATGGATATGTTCTGAATATATATATATAGTAACTGGACAAACAGTTACTTTACATGACAAATATACAGCAATACCCCGATTAGTGCATTTTCGAATAGTGCATCATTTTTTTCGATACCCAAATTCGAAATAAATGTTACAGATTTTAAAATTTTTCGATATATACATTTTTTATGGCTAACTATTTTAAAAAATCACTCACCAAGATGAAATAATTTAGTTACCAATTTGAAACATTTTACAAAGTTATTTTTTAATGGCATACTACACTATTTCCATATACACTATGTTCCAAATTTACTGCCAAAATTTATGTCGCCTGCTTTAAATAGCATTTTGCTGATCATATCTCGTGCAATTGTTTTCCTTACTTTTTTTATTTTAAATTATTTTTCTAACCTTTAATCACGAGTAAAAGAATTAGTGAGCAAAAAACAGAACTGTGAAAATGATTGGAAGAAAAACTTAAAATAATAAAGAAAAATGAACAAAGAGAGTCCAGAGCAAAGATAGGACAAGAACATAAAAATGGGTGAATCAACTGTTGAATACAAAGAGAAAGGTAAGGCTGCTTCAAGTTCATCATGCATGCACTCGAAATCAAAGTATTATAATGACTGAATTAGAGAGACTTATTTTTACATGGATCGCAGATTGTAACCAAAAACGGATCCCGCTAAACACTAGCCTTATTAAATCAAAAGCATTGTCTCTTTGTAACTTGGAAAGAAAGTGCTATCAATGATGAAAAAGAAGAATTTCAAGTTAGTGCTGGGTGATATGAACGTTTCAAAAAGAGAAATAGCCTACATAATTAAATTAAGGGGATATTCAATCCCACATTGTTTTAAAACCGAATAAGAAACTCAAAGATTGGAATCAGAGAGTTTCATGCCGAATATAGTATAAAAAACTATAAAAGTATCGGCGAATACTAGCATGAGCTAAATGCAAGTAGTTCTAGAACGTAGTACAAACACGGGCAACTCGTTGCAAAGGTGGGGAAAGTTCTGATCACTATTCTTGGTATTTTCCATAATGTAAAAACACATTTCCTAGGAAATGTATGCTGTTATTACATTATGGTGGGAGGTCACTACCCAGACCGGTTTCAGCCTTTATTGAGGCTTCATCAGTGAATAGCTAGACCAAATTAATACAAAGGGTATAGCGAAAAGAACTTATATACTCTGCTATACGAGTTGCCCAAAAGGTGCACCCATTAAGTTACTTAAATATAAAGAGTCAACAGGCTTCATTTCGGCGATATAAACATTAATTCAATTAAGGGAAACAATGTGGGATTGAATATCCCCTTAATTTAATTAATGTCATCATCATTCTAAGGGACAGTCAGTGTCGCCATGAAAAGTTCCTTCTTCCAGGTCGTCCTATTTCTGCCATTCCTCTTCAGTAGTTTCTGATAAATCTAAACACCTCCTATAATAATGTATATTTCAGCCTTCCTCTTCTTTTCCCTGGTATCTTCCCTTCTGATACATTTAAAATCCATTCATTATGTCTCCATATGTGTCCTAGTAATGTCATCTATCTTTATATGATTGTCTTCTTCAATATTCGGGCTCTCTTTTATTTCACACAAGACCTTTGTTAGTTTATCTCTCTCCAATTTATTCCTAGCAATACTCTTCAACAGTACATTTCAAATGCTGCTGTTATTATTATTATCATTAACATCTGACCTCCATGGAGTAAGAGACTCATTGTGGTGGGTACACACTATCGCATACAATGCTCATCCAACAGTACCTTAAACTGATTCAGTGTATCAACATTCACAACACATTCAAGCAATGCATTCGACTCACCAACCACTCTCCATGCAAAGAAACTTCTGCTCACACCCTCCTTAAACAGTTTCCAGGGATGGCCTCTTGTTCTATCCCTCCCCCTTCCCATTCTACGAAAAATTTCTTCCATGTCAACATGATAACAATCCCTGACTAACTTACATGTCTCAATCATATCCCCCCCCCCTTCCTCCTTCTATTCACAAGGCTTTGCAATTTACATTATCTCAATCTGTTCTTGCATTCCACATTCCAAAGACCACTGACAACCTTTGTGAATCTTCTCTGGATCCTTCTAACATATCTTCATCACCATGAAAACCTGGAGACCAAATCTGAGTACAATAATCCATATGAGGCCTGATCAAGGCTTTATACATTGAAATTATAATCTCTATTTCTGTAAGTCAGGGACCTCCATATCATTGCTATTATCCAATGTGAAGACTTCACACCTTGTGCAATGTAGCCCCTGATTTTCAGGCCCTTATCCACTACCATTCACAGGTATCTCATCTCCTCTACCTCCTTACAAGTTTTCCCACCAAGTATATACTTTCCATCTTATCGTTGCTTACCAAATTTCAAAACCTGACACTTTGCAACACTGAACTTGCAATTCCATTACCTGCCCATTTATACAATCTATTCAAGCCCCTTGAGCTCTTCAATCTATCCCATTTAAGGCCACTTGGTGCAACTTCTACCCACCCAGGTTTCTACCACTCTCACATCTGGATGGTACTGTAATTACCTCACCTAAAGACAAGGCCAACTTACTGGCATCACTTTTCTCTTCCAATTCCTGCATTGATGACCTGTTCAAAGGTTCACAAAAAGAGACATTAAGGGAGCCGTTCTTCACTCCACGAAGAACGGCTCCCTTAATGTCTCCCATAGTCTTCCAACAAAAAGAAATCTGAAGAATCCTAAATAAAATAAACACAAACAAGGCATCTGGTCCTGATGGTATCCTACCCATTGTGTTAAAATGTGTCCAGGAACTAAAACCTATCCTGTATTGCCTCTTCAATCTATTCTATTCAACTGGCATCTACCTTACAAACTAGAAACAGGTCCACATTCAGCCCATCCCAAAGAAACATGATAAAAGTCAACCAACAAACTACCATCCAATTGCTCTCTAACATAACTCAGGGTTCTGTTCTTTCTCTAAAATTATGGAGAAGGTCATCAATAAACAACTCTTGAACCACCTACAGACATACCGACTAATCAATGACACTCACAATCTACAGTTGATCTTGCTTTCACCACTGACCTCTGCACTAAGGCAATGGAGAACTTTGGAGAAACTCGTGGTTGCCCTCGACATTTCAAAGGCATTTGATCAGGTTTGGGACAGGGGGGGCCTACTTAACCTGCCATCCCATGGACTAACTTCCACATCTGAGGGGAAATCTGAGGAGAGTAAACCATCCACCATGACATGTAGTGAGTGACCAGTGAGAAAGTTGGTGATCCAGTTGCACACTGGTCACTCACTACATGTCATGGTGGATGGTTTACTCTCCTCAGATTTCCCCCACCAATGCAGGAGTACTGCTGGGGTTCTGTTATTTCAACCATTCTCTTCCTCTTGTATATAAATGACCTGCTCTCACAGACTTCTAATCCTATCCATAGCTTTGCTGATGACAGTACATTCCATTAATCTCTTTTTCATTCAACAAATGTTGTAATGCTCAAGTATTAGAATTCTCAATATCTACTACAAACAGTGACCTGAACTCAGATCTCATAGCTATATCCCAGTGAGGACAGCCTTGTAAACTTCAATGCCACCAAAACTCGGTCCTGTCTAATTTTCATAAGAAAGAGCTGGCATTCCTCCCCCCCCCCTTACCTTCATTAATCTTGAAGGAAAAGTCACAAAAAACAGCTGAGGATTGTAATCCAAACACAATCAGATCTCTCTTCTGGACTGACCTGTACCTCCAATCTTTCCTGGAACAACCACATTTCAACTATAGCTTCTCCAGCCACCAAAAAACTTGGTGTACTTTAAACAACAAATTACATGATAACCACAGTAATTAACTTTAATGAAATGGAGATTTTATGTAACCATAAAAAAGTTTTAATAATATTATTTATTACTAGCATGCAGCAACAGTTTTTAATTGGTAAACTGATTGTTGTATGTACCTTGTATTCCGTTTCTTTAATTTGCTTGTTTTTTCTATGCACTGATAATGTACTGTTATTTTCAGTATGAAATATCTGTACTTTCATTTCATTAAAGTTAATTACTGTGGTTATCATGTAATCAGTTGTTTATAGTCATGCCACAAGTACCTTTAAAAATTGGTATACTTTTTGTGCACAAGACACTACTTCACAGCTGCTAACTCTATACAAAGCCCAAATCTGCCTGGCCATGGAACATTGCTCCCATATTTGGGATGGTACACCAAAATCCTCTCTAAGATTGCTCGATTCCATCCAGGAGAGGGTAACCCAGCTAATTAATGATTGCTCTCTCATAGACATTCAATTTCTGCCTTGTACCTCTTCTACTTTCATGGAAAGTGCTCCTGAACTGACCACTACTATTCCTCCATTCTCCTCCAAAATCATTAAAACAAGAGCCCCTGCTAACCAACACCCTTTTACAGTCTATCTTGAAACACCAAACCAACTTCACTGCTTCCTCTTTCATTCCATCTACTTGTCCTTTGGAACATCCCCCCCCCCCAAAAAAAAACTACCTTCCCCAAAGATTATTTGCATAAAGGAGAATCCAAGACTACGGTTGCAACTTACCGACCGATCAGCATATCAGGAGTTGTTGTCAAGGTCTTGGAGAAAGTAGTCAAGGGAAAAATACAGGAATGGATTGATGAAAATGAGATACTGTACGGGGGACAGCATGGCTTTGTGAAGGGTAGATCATGCCTCGGTAACTTGCTCAAGTTTTATAACAAGGTGATGGCTGAACTGGATAAGGGTAATGGGTTTAAAGTGATACTGCTGGACCTGGCAAAGGATTTGACAGGATACCACATGGAATTCTAATCCGTAAACTACAACATATGGGAATGGATATAGGGTTGGTGAAATGGATAGGTGGGTGGTTGATGGAGAGATATCAAAGAGTAGTTCATTCAGGAGTAGAGTCCAAAAGACAACCTGTGACTAGTGGTGTGCCGCAGGGTTCTGTTCTTGGAACACTGCTGTTTAATCTGTTCATTAACGATATAGGGAAGGATCTAAGAGGAACAGTTCATTTGTTCGCTGATGATGCAAAGTTGGGTAGGGCGATAGTGAATGCAGAAGATATCAAAATCTTGCAGGATGACTTGGACAGATTGGAGTTCTGGGCTAAGGAGAATGGATGTCAATTTAATGTGACAAAATGTAAGGTTATGCATTTTGGGGTGAAAAGATTAGCAGCAGTATACCACATTGGTGGAACTGTACTCCAGGAGATTGATGAGGGACTTGGGAGTGTTGGTGGACAGGGAGATGAAGTTTAGGGGGCACATTGCAAAAGTAGCTAAATCAGCTCATCAACTCACTTGGTTGTTGAAAAATACCTTGACGAGCAGAAACAAGCAAGTTATTGTACCTCTGTACCGAGCCTTGATAAGACCTCATCTCGACTACTGTGCCAGGATTTGGTCACCTAGGTTCCTTCTTGATGGGGAGGAGGTGGAGAGGATCCAGAGGCGAGTGACTAAGATGATAGCGGGTCTATGGAATGAACCATATGAGAACAGGTTGAAGATTTGTGGGTTGCAAAAATTGGTTGATAGGCAGAAGAGGGGGAGATATGATTGAGACATTCAAATTGCTAAAGGGTTTCCACAGGATTAATTCAGAGGATATTTTTGAGATCAGGACTAGTGGTGGGAGAACTAGGGGACACCTATGGAAGCTGGGCAAGAGTGTGGTTAGCAGGGGTGTTAGAGCTGGTAAATGAGTGGAATAAGCTGCCAGAGTCTGTTATGGGTGCTATGACGGTGAGTGAGTTCAAGGAAAGGTATGATAGATACTGTGAAAATGTCGTATAGTTGTGTGGACATGATGTTTAGGGCCTCCCTCGATGACTCTAAGGGCTCCCTGGAGTCGCTCGTAATAATGATAATAATTACAACCCCCAGCTGTTCAAGCAAAATGTGAATGGATTCCTCCTTTCTTCTATTCCTCTTGTCCACACATGGTGGCACTAACGTACCAGAAGTCTTGTGACTTTTCGTGTGTGGATACATAAAAAAAAAAAAAAATTCCTCTTGTAAGTCCCTAACATCAGCTTGACTCTGCATGCTCTCCCCAATTTTAAATTATTTGCAAACAGATGCATATCAATATCATTAATATACAACAGCCACTGCTAACCAACACTCTTTTACAGTGCATCTTGAAACTTATCGAACCAACTTCACTGCCTCTTCTTTCATTTCATCTACTTCTGTCCTTTGGAATATTCTCCCCATGCTCTGCCTTCCCCAAAGATTACAACCCCTCAGTGTTTCAAGCAAAATGTGAACAGACTACCCCCCCCTCTCTCTTCTGTTCCTCTTACTAACATACAGCACTAACGTGCTATAGGTCTTGTTGTGGCCATTCATGTGTGGATCAAAAATAAAAAAACACCTCCGGAATGGTATGTAAATTGTAAAAACATTTGAAATCAGTGCAAGAAACAGATTCAGAAATATCTTTTCGTGTAAAGGAAACAATATGTGTATATTAATTAACAAGTTTAACAACTTGTGATCTATCATACTTATTAGCTGAATTATCAGATGAATTAACATAATTTTTCTTACTTTGAATTTTTTTGAGAAGCTGATTAATCACCTGAATGATTCGAGATTTATCACAAAACTTATTTCTTGGAATAAACTTAGATGTTCTTTAATGGAAGTGATTGCATAACTTCTCTCAGTTAATACCACTCAACTCCTTCAGAGTTGACTTTTTTGAAATTCCACTTATTACAGTAATCTACCAATTATCCTAACTTCAAATGACTGAACTTTCAATTAACTTATGAGTTATCAAATGGCTCATGGTACAGCATCAAGTAACTGTACATTCAGTTATCCAACTCCTCAGTTATCAGACAACAAACTGCTTTCCTGGTAATCCTAATTCCTCAAATAATTGAGGAATTAGAATTACTGTACTTCTCATGTTGGTCTTAACACTGGAGCTCCAAATGATGAACAAGGTCCAGCACAAATTTTTCTGATGTTATTTTTAAATCTAAAATTATATCCTTTGAAGTTCACATATATCTTCAAATACAGTGTTCCCTCACGAATAGTGAACATTTGCAAATAATTGATGCCCCCTCCCTGGTTATCCCCCTCTCAGAAAAACATTTTCTTAAAATGTAAATCTACACTCAACTTTCAGTGTTCAATAGAAATTCAGTGACTCCTTTCTTCCACACGTTTTTAAGGGATATTTTTCTTCTCATAAATGCTAATAAAATAAAAATATGAGAAATCGATAAAATGATTTATTGTTAAATTTGTCAATGCATTTAAATCAAAACTAAAGAAAAATAATATTTTAACCCATGTATATGACCACACATCTTATTCGCGAACATAAAGTAAAAACATTAATTTTTTTATGAAACAACTGTTACAGGAAGCTGCTGCTTTTTTTTTTTTTGTCTCATTTTGTTGTACAGCACAATGTATGGTACAAATGCCTGTTCCAATTCTTGAGCTATTTGCATACTCCTTTCCACTGAAGGATCTAATTCATGGATTTTGTGTTTTAAATTTATAAAATCTTTGAATAGACCACAAAAGACTCTACAGGCTCAATCAAGATTCTCTTGTGATAACTCATAATTAGGCTCTTGTAAGAGTTTTTCTACCTCTCACTACATTTTTCACTGATTCCAACCATAGCATTTTTTAGCATGTATAAACTAAGTCCTGTTTTTGTTCCTTCAGTGCTTCTTTAACTGTGAAAATGTAATCTGCAATGCCAAATTGTTTCCATCTCTGTATAACTCCCAACATTTAAACTTTCATCCATTGCATTGAAAATTTGACGAAGAGACGATTTTGTGTAATGAGCTTTATACCCCACAGATGACTTCAGCATTTTGTGCATTGTTCGGGATAAGCATAACTTCTTTTAATAGAGAAATACCTGTGGCTGAAAAATCTTTCGTTCATTTGAAAGAAAGATTTTTCAGCCACAGGTACTTCTCTATTTCAGATACAAATGCTTAAACCAATCCAGGCAAAATTCTAATGTTACCCATGCTTTTTTTGATAGACAGGGAGTTTGTTTGTTCCCTTTTAAAGTTCTGGGGTTTCTAAAATGTCAAAACATATTGGGTTTGATCATATTGCCTGATGCATTTGCACAAAAAAGTGTCATTCTATCTTTACTTATTTTAAATAATGTCATTTGTTTTTCCTCTTGGGTAAAATAAGACCTGTTAGGCACTCTCATTTGTATTCGAGACTCATTCTAGCACATACCCCCTTTTCCTCAATTATTTTGCGAAATTCTTCAGGGAAAGCTACTGCTGCTTCTTAGTCAGCAGCTTCTGCTGATCAAGAAGCAGCAGCTCCTTTTCCACTAACACTCCCAAGTCTCTGGCTTTCTCAATTTCCTAGAGTACAGTTCCACCAATGAGATCAAGTTTCACCAAAGTACAGTTCCACTTACTAGAACACTCAATAAGGAATTTCTTTACTTACTATTATAATAACAGAATTAACTCACGTAAATTATTCTTTATTCGTAGAATTTTCGCCTGAGTATCACAGGCATCATCAGTACAGGTACAAAGGCTAATTAAACCATAACTGTTATTTTCACAAAGCGTTACCTAAGTAGCTAAGGTTAAATTTCCTAAATTTATTTTTTAAAAAAAATTTTTTTTTTAATTTTTATTTTTAATATATATAAATATATACATATGTATACAATTACAAGTTGGGAAAGATTGCTGATTTATAGAGTACTATCTCCTACAAGGGGGAAACATGTAGACCATCGGATCTGTTTAGATTAGGGGAGTGAAGTAACGTTTCACATGTTTCTTTGTAAAGCCGTTCCATTAGGAACCGACTTTTGTGAATGACTTTTGTCTTGTTCCACTGAACTCTATGTCTGGTGTTGATGGCATGCTCTGCAAGTCCAGACTGTTTAGGTTCAAGGTACTGGATATACAACTTGTGTTCTTCTAACCGGATCTTCCTGTTTGTCCGAAATACGATAACCCACAAGAGCAGGGAATCTGGTAGACACCTGGATAGCTGAGATGTGGGAGCTTGTCCTTCGGAGACATGAGGAATGTGGAGATTTTTCTGACGGGTCGAAAGGCCACACAAATATTTAGTTTTAACATTTTAGCTATGTGTTCGCTAATGCCTTGTACATAGGGGATAGGTATACGCGTAGGTTCTTCTGTATTTGAAGAGGATGCTGGAGCACGACTACTTAAAGCTCTTTTTATGAAGGAATTCTTATAACCATTGGATATGAAGGAGAAATTAATATATTGTAATTCTTTTTATTTAGGAAATTTAACCTTAACAACTTAGGTGGCGCTTTGTGAATATAACAGTTATTGTTTAATTAGCCTTTGTACCTGCACTGATGATGCCTGTGATACTCAGACAAAAATTCTACGAATAAAGAATAATTTACGTGCATTAATTCTGTTATTATAATAGTAAGTAGTATGTCTACTCACGGAAATTTCTTTATAATTCTCACGTTTGGTTTTCTTTTCTTTTTTATACATGGGTACTATGAGAACTCCAATCATCTAGAATTTTACCCTCTAACCAGGCTAGCGAATTATTTCAGCATTTCTGGTCATATATCGTCTAGGCTAGCTGGCTTTCCACATTTCAGGTTTTTGATGGCTTTTTTACTTCAAGTATAAATATGGATTCCTGATTGCATTACCGTTGTGTTTTCTACCACCATGCTGACACTGCTTATTCCATTTAGCAATCTTTCAAAGTAATTGCTCCAGACATATACAATATCTTATTTTCAGTTTTCATCTTTATAATCTTTCCTCCATTTCTAAGCTTCTTCAACAGTCTCCAGAATATTTTGCCACCTTCCTGATATTTATTTTCTATGTTCTTACCAAAGTCTTCCCATGACTTTTGTTTAGCAATTTTACACTTTCTTATATTTTTTGCTGTATTCCATAAGAGCACAAGCTTACTTGCCAGGAACTTTCAATATGTCTTCTTCTTTTCCTAGACTGCCTCTTTAACTTCTTCAGTCCACCCATGTAATGGTGGTTTTTCTATCCTAGAAGATTACCTCACCACATGCCTCTGGCTGAAGCAATCTATGTTTTCTTCAGGGTTTGCCACTGAATCTCGAAGGTTGGTTCTTGTTTTCAAATTATTTTGTTTTAAAATTTTCTTAGACACTCTTCTTTTCAATAAGAAATTCAATTTTAACCTGCTCAAAATTAAATGATCACTTTCAATTTCAAATCCTCTGTATACTCATGTCCTGAACAAGCAGGAAAAGATCATTGTCTACAATAACCTAGTCAATGAAACTTTTCTCATTTCTTGCATATCCTATCCATATGAATTTGTGCACATTTTTATTGGAACATGGTAACTGCAATAACTAGTCCATATCCTAAAATGAAATTCATCAGGTACTTACCATTATTATTAGGTTTTCTCCTTTCTCCAAATTTTCCTAATATATTTCTATATGTCTCTGGTAATCATTTCCTACTAGGCTATTTTGATGTCTAACAAGGACCAACTTTTCCTTTTTTGTTGTGATGGTTGCCTTCTCTAATGCCTCAAGAAATTCCTCCACTTCTTCCTTATTAAAGCCTATTGTAGACTAGGCACAAACAAGTCTCATTTTCCAGTTCCATATTCTGTTATCTGCTCACATCGCTCTACTTGATACTGTGCCATTCAAGAAGATTATCCTGATATTTACTGTTGAATACTATAACTACTCCCTTTTTTCCCTGATTGTTATTGCCTGAATATAATATTTCATATTTATCACTCAGAAAGATCTCACCTGTTTTTATTATTATGGGTATCTCCATGGAGTCAGTAGACTCATCGCAGGATTTTGTTTTCTTTGTTTCAGCCATGCCTATTATGTCAATCTGATACTTATCCAATTATTCTGCTAGTTTTATTTCTTTTCCATTGATGAATCCAATCTTGAACACTGCTGGTGATGAACTGGTATTTGTTGCAGTAGCTATCTTTTCACGGTTCACTTTCATTCCCTGATGAAAACAATGGGAGCCTTGCTGAACCATTATTGTATTATGGTTTAAGCCAATAAGAATACAATTTGGTAAGCTAAATCCCAAATTGCTGGCCTGTCCTCATTCGTTTTTGTATCCAGGTAAAAAATTAACAGAATGCATCAGGAAAAGATGAGGACTGGATATTAGAAGTTCTGGTCAGTTCTCCACATAATTTGATCAATATATATATTCACAGACAAACCCCAAGATAGGTAAATCTGTACTTCAGTAAAAACTTCGCTCTGCCCCACAAGCTACGTCATTCCAGTTCCTGCATGTCTCTTGCTGTGAATGCACTTATATAGTGTCGTGTTTATTTTCAATGTTTTTGGTAATTTTTTCTAAATATTATTCATAATGGCTGGTGGTAAATGTGCCCTTGAATCAAAACAAACCATCTCGCAAATGTACTGCATTCAATCTAGAGATTAAATTATGAATAATACAGAAATATGAAGGTGGACAAAGCTTATCAGATGTAGTACATGAACTCTGTCTTGCAGTATCGACAGTAAATACCATAGTGAAGAATGCTTTGTGTACAAAAACAACATGTCCAAGGAACAGCCAACGTGAAAGCAACAGAAAAAAAAGTCAAGGCACTAATGGAGATAAAAAAAACTGCTTTAAATAATAAATTACACCTGGGCTTTTATGAAAAGTCCAAGTTTCAGGAAGCTAAAACCCAGTCACCTTTATAGGAGACCGGCTAACTCATCATCATCTGAAAAACCACTAAAGTTCTTAGCATCTTATATGCTAAGAACTAAATATTGAATGGGCTATAGAGACTATTCATATGTACCTATACTTTGTATGCAAAGTGTCTGGCTATATATACTTTTTATAAAAAAATGTATACAGCAATAAACTGCATATAAAAATAGGTCCATCATATAATGATATAATAGACCTATTTTTAATTAACATAATAATTATTATTATTAGACAAATTGGTCCTTCAGAACACATGCAATTTACAGACAAAAAACACTTGTGGTGGTAGATGGCGCTGATGTAGTTGATTGGTAGTAGAAGTTCGGCAGTGGTGGAGATGGAGAGTTGTACAGTAGGTGTCCTCCCACAATGAGTCTTTGGGCTCCTTGGAGGTGTCACAAATAATAATAATAATTAAAACTTAACATGCTATCACTCTTCAGAGTTATAGCAATTTTTAAATATTTTGATTTAAGAATCACTTTAACGACTTGAAATAAAAATTATAATAAATTAGTTTGGGGATGCTTAAGTGTCGGGAATCAAGTGACAAAGCTCAATAACTGAGAGGAAACCTCCACATAGCCTCTTAAGGAATGCAGAGAACCGACCAGGGCTTCCGACCTAATGTCCAATCCTCACCTTCTCGTGGTGCACTCTGTTAGGTATCTACTTGTATACTGAATGAACGAGGATGGGCTGGCAACTTGAAACTTAGCTGACCAAATTGTATTCTTATTGGATTAAATTAACAATGTAAAATGATGGTACGACATGACAAAATTTCATGCCAGCTGGGTTGTTGCCTGGTTAAACAAGGCTCCCATTGTTTCCACCAGGGAACCAGGGTGAACAGTGAAAAGTCAGCTACTTGAACAAATCCCAGAAAACAATCCAAATCAACATCAACAGAGTTCAAGACTGGTACTATCCATGTAAGAGACATCAATGGAAAAAAAAATGGAAAGAACAGAAGAATTGGACAAGTACCAGATCAACATAATAGGGGTGAGTAAAACAAAGAAGACAAAAACAGGTGAGATCTAAGTGACAAATACAAAATATTATATTAAGGTAATAACAATCAGAGAAAAGAGGGAGTAGCCATAGTATTCAACCGGAAATATGAGAATAATCTTCTTGAATGACAGGAAATACCAAATAGAGGGATATGGGCAAATATCAGAAGAGGAAACCGGACAATGAGACTTATTTGTGCTTATAATCCAACAGAAGGTTCTACCAAGGAAGAATTGGAGGAATTTTTTTGAGGCATTAGAGAAGGCAACTGGTTCACTAAAAAAAGTAAAAGTCAGTCCTTGTTGGAGATCTAAGCAGCAGAGTAGAAAATGATTACCAGACATGTATAAATGTTTTGGGAAAATTTGGAGAAAAGTGCAAAGCTAATAATAATGGTAAATACCTGCTGGATTTCTGTTAAGGACATGGATTAGTGATTACTAATACCATGTTCCAACATAAAAATGTGCACAAATTCACATGGAGAGAAGATGCAAGATATAAGAAAAGTTTCATTGACTACATTATAGTTGATAGTGATGTTTTCCCACTGGTTTAGGACACAACAGTATACAGAAGATTTGAAATAGGAAGTGATCACTATTACTTTTGAGCAGGATAAAATTGAATTTCATATTGAAAAGAAGAGTGTGTAAGGAAGTTTTAAAATGAATCTAGGTTAGGGTTCCCATTCGTCCCATTTTTCCTGGAACAGTTCCATTTTTTATAAAAATGTCTCGAGTTAATTCCAAAAGTGCTGCTTTTTTAAGTATCCTTCAGGAAAAAAACTGATAAACAGATTTTATCTTGTTTTTAGTACCAATTTCTATTACAATGTTGATAATAATAAATTTTATTTATTTATTATTTATAATAATAATCATTTGTATTATAAATAATATAACTAACTAATTCAAATTAAGTGGATACTGAATCCAACATTATTTCTTAGCCGAATAAGAAACTCATAGATAGAAAATCTAAGAGTTTCATGCCGAGTATAGAAAACTATACAAGTTCGGCAAGTCCAAGCATAAGCCAACAAGTGGTACATGCTAATAACTAATAGTAACTAATGGAGATGTTCTTTTTTTCCCCCATGCTTCTGTTATAACAGTATCTTACTTGATCAATACTTTGAGTGTTATAATTTTTATCGTTTTCTACCCCTATAATGCCGAAACGAAAGTGCAGTATTAATGATAATATTAGAAGAGAATTTCCTTTTATTAAAAGGTGTAGACAAAAATGTGGAATGTACTTTATGTAACTGTAAATTTTGCATTTCGTATGGTGGTCGGTCAGACATAGTCAACCACGTGAAAAAGAAAAAACATAAAGCTGCTGTTCGAAGTAAGGCTTCCAACTGCAGTATAAGTAATTTTTTAATTGTGAAAACCAAGAGTGAAAGGGAAAAAGAGTTATCACTGGCAGCACAGGTGCGCAACAACCATCGTGAAAAAAATTTTCAATGATAAATTCAGGTGTTCGCAAACAAAGTGCAAGGCAATAATAACCAATGTTATTGAGGCATTAGCGACAAAGCAGATTGAGGAAGAGCTAAAAGAAGTTCATTTTATATCAGTACTAATTGATTCATCAAACCACTTTGACGTGAAATTAGTGCCTCTGGTCATTAGATACTATCATCCAGAAAAAGGTGTGAAGGTGAATGTGTTGGAGTTAGTTAATTTAGGTGGTGAAACTTCAGAACTTTTATTTTCTTATGTGTTGGAAGTGTTACAGAAGTCAGATCTCCTGAAAAAGGTTATCGCTATATCAGAAGATAGTACAAATACAAACTTTGATGGAAAGAAGAGAAAGGGAAAGAATAATCTGTACTTCAAAAAGCAAGAAAACACTGCGAACAATTTAAATGGAATTGGTTGCCCTGCACATGCAATACATAATGCTGTGCAGACTGCTTCAGATTGCTTACCTATCGATCTTCAGTTAATAATTAACAAGATTTACCAACATTTCCACACACATTGTGTATGAGTTGAGGAACTTAAATCATTTTGTGAATTCACAAACACAAGAGTATAAAATTGTTTTGGGTAGCAGCAAGACAAGATGGCTCTCTCTTTTGCCTGCAATTCAGAGGTTTATTGACATGTTCCCTTCATTGAAGTCATATTTTCTTTCTATTGACAAATGTCTTATCAGGCTCAAAAATTTCTTTGAAAATCCACTTTTAATTACACTCCTGCATTTCCTTGCCAGCCAGTTCAAAACCTTTTATGATACCATTAAATGTATCGAAAAGCAAGATATAACAGTAATTGAAGTGAAGGATGAAACAAACAAACTGGTGGAAAGGTTAAATTGTAGGAAGGCAGAAAACTTTCTTACAACTACTATGAGAAAAGAGTTGCAAGAATTAGAAAAAGGACACATAACAGTTGAAAAGTTTGAAAGCTATGCAGTAGATTTCTCCTGAATATAATCAATACCGCACCTGTATGAATATATTCAGGAGTGGTGTACGCCATTTCTCACACTCTTCAGTCTATGGATGGGATTAATTTGAAGGGAAAGGATCTGTGACTTGGAAGAACATAGAAGGAAGCTACATATTCATGCAGACAGTGTCACCAAATTTTACTGTGAATGAAGAGGACTTATTTGATGAGTTTGTATGTGTGAAAAAACATTGTGAAAGCAAATTTGAAGTGTGGAGTGAACAAAAGGATCAAAGTGTTAGTGATAAATGGTGTGAAATGTTTGCTCATTTTACAAAGTAGGATATAAATTCTGGGAGTATTAAATGCCTAGTTAGTTCTTGTTTAGCACTGCCAGGAATTAATGCAGCTGTTGAACGTGTTTTTTCATTAATAAATGCTCTCTGGACAGATGAAAAAAAACAGACTTAAAATTGAGACAGTAAAAGCTTTAATCATTGTAAAGACATATTTTAAGAATGTCTTTCGTGGTGAGTTCTATGATCAAATATCAAAAGAAAAAAAAAATTCTTGAACAGGTCCATAAATCTGATAAATATTTTTCTAATTAAATATGTTTGTGATTAATAATCCTTTGTTAAAGTGGATTTAATGCTAATGTATGTTTATAGCAGTATTTAATTTAAAGTGTAACATATATAATATAATAGTTTTATTTTTGGTTGTCTTAATTTTTAACATGTCTCAGGTTTTTTAAGTAAAAATTTCAGAATGTCCCAGATTTTAGTAAAACATTATAGGAACCCTAATCTGGGTTGAGCAGCTTTCAGAGATGAACTGAAGACTGAAATACACAATCAGTGAAATAAAAATGAAAGAGCTTGAAAACAAGAACCAAATCTTGGAGATTCAGTGGTAAATCCTCAAGAAAGTGTTGAGTCAGCTTGAGAGGCATGTGGTGAGGTTGCCTATAATACAGATGAGATTGACTGTAAGAATAGAAAGTCAGAACTCTGTGGTGAACTCAAGAAGTTAAAGAGGCAGTGAAGGAAAAGAAAGCATATAGAAAGTTCCTGGCAAGTATGTCAGCTTGTGCTCTTAGAGAATACAGAAAAAAATGTAAGCAAAGCAATGTGTAACAAAACAAAAGCTAAACAAGTCATGGGAAGACTGTGGTAAGAAGATAGAAAATAAATCCATTATATAGTGAAACCTGTGGAGTATTCATAACTAAAAATTTACACATATACCACAGTAATTAAATTTTAATACTGTAAATATGTCGATATTTCATCTTAAGGCATCATCATGAATGCAGTTATTACAAACCATACTAGGAATTACATTCAGTGGAACAGTATGTGCACATGCTTACACTGGATTCCCTCTGTGCATACAGTATTGTGTTTGAGGAATTAAAAAAAAAAAAAAAATCAGCTGTAATTTAAAATAAAATTAAAATATATCTGATAAATTTATTTTATACAATTGAGGATAATAATTTCCCAGACCTTTGGGACAGTGAGATAGTCATTACGGTTAAGATTGGGTCTGTGACGTAATGCTTCAGCACTTTCTTTATATAAACGCTCATCTTTATATAAGGATCTATGTAGCAGCTTGGTGTTTTTCCCTTGGATCGTATAGTTAGGGTTTTTGAACTCCATGTTGTGAGAGGGCAGATTTGTGCAGTTTGATATGACAGATGTGTTCCTGATGTTCAGACCTGTGTTTACTTATAGAGCTTCCTGTTTGTCTGTAACGAAACTTCGTATACGCAAGGTAGCATCATAGGTGAGAGTTTTGCCTTTTGGAGAAGGTAGCAAATTGTGGATCTGGTTGACAGGTAGCAGCGAGTTTGTATTTCTTCATAATTTTTAACAGACATTCCGAGATACCTTTGATATGTGATATAGGAGTCCTACGGGCTTCTTGTCTGGGTTAATGTGTAGGGAAGTGGCTGATGATTTTTTGAGTTGTTTTTGGATTGTATACATTTAATAAGGCTGTATCTTTAATAATTTCCAATTCTTGTTTTAAAGATTCTTCAAAGGAACAAAATTTATGTGCTCTAGATACCAAAGATTTTATGATACCATATTTTTTGAGATGGATGGTAGGCCGATGAATTGTGGATGTAATGACCTGAAAAAGTTGGTTTACAATAGACAGAAGTGGAAATGGAAATACCTTGTTTCCGTTGGATGTGCATATCAAGAAAGGAGATGCCTTGTGATAATTCTTTTTCTAGAGTGAATTTGATGCAAGGATTGTATAGTATTGTATTGATAGTATTGTGCAAAGATATTCTAGATGTCTGGAGTAATTACTTTGAATGACTGCTAAATGAAATAAGCACTGTCAGGATGATGGTAGAAAACTCTCAACAGGAATGCAATCAAGAATATATCCATACTTGAAGTAGAAAAAGTCATTAAAAACCTGAAATGAAAGGCAGCTGAAGCAGATGAAATTAAATTTGGCCAGAAATGCTCAAATATGGAGATATAAAAGTTTTACAGTGGCTGCATTGCAAATTCGAAATGCCTGGTCAGAAGGTCGAATTCCAGAAGATCACAGCAGAGATCTCAATAGTACTCACCTATAAAAAGAGAAATAAAATTGAATGTGAGAATTACAGAAGTATTTCCCTCCTGAGTGTTCCTGGTAAAATTTATGCAAGTGTACTTGAGAAACAGCTAAGAAAAATTGTAGAATGGAAGCTTGGTGAAGAACAGGCTGGATTTAGGCCAAACATAAGTTATCAGGGACAGAATTGCAACTAATAGTTGACAAATCTTGGGAAAAGATTTGTCAACTTGAAAATTAATTTGTCAATTTGAAAAGATTTATGGAGTAAATGAGACATTACATCAAGCAATACATAGTCTCTATTTAAGCTGTAAATCAACAGTTAGACTTGAAGAAGATGCAGGAAGATGGTTTGAGAAAAAATCAGGTGTGTGACAAGGGTGCACATTGTCTCCACTGTTATTCATTCTCTATATTGACCCATTAAGAAGGAAAGTGGTATTAAATTGAATAAATCAAATTGAATAAATCAAATGCAGACTTGTACTTGAATAAATCAAGTACAAGTCTGCAAGATTCCCTGACTAAACTGAATAACTGTTGTGATAAGGAAATCAGCAATAAAAAGACAAAGACAATGAAAATAGGCAGAAATATTGAAAACATTAACTGTATCCTGAATAGCAAACCTATAGAACAAGTAAAAAAATTCAGCTATTTAGGCACAATTTTAAGTGAAGATGGTAAAATAAATGGTAAAATAAAATAAGAGAGAAATTAGTCGAAACACTAAATTAGCTGTATACAAGACAGTATTCAAACCAGTTTTAACTTATGGATCTGAGAGCTGGGTCAGAAGTAAAACACTTGACCAAAGACTAGAGACTGCAGATATGAGAGTCCTGAGAAAGATTATAAGCGTGAACAGATGGCGTCAATGGCAATATCATATTAAAAACGAGGATATTAGGAAAGAACTTGACATTGTCAGCATCCAGGAATGCATTAGCAGAGCTAATCTCAGGTGGTATGGTCACTTAAACAGAATGGGCGAGGAAAGATTAGTAAAACAGGTGTTCTCTGCCAGGTTGGCAGCAAAACGGCCCAGAGGAAGACCAAGATATAGGTGGATTGATACGGTACAAAGTGCCTTAGACGATAGAAATATAAGATCTGATAATGTTGGAGTCTTGACAAGTAACAGACTGATTTAGAGGAAAATTGTAGATAGGAAGTTAATAATGATGCAATTTTTTTCATGTAGTACTATCATATCCTGTACACCCCTTGAGGGTACATGGCAGGAATATGATGATGATGGTAAAATAAATATGGAAACAGACGACAGAATTAGTAAAGCTGATATGACAGGAAGTCAGCTGCATAAATTTATATGGAATATGAAAGAAATTAGTCAAAACACTAAATTACCAGTACACAAGACAACAGATCGACTTAGAGCACCTGTCCATTGAAATAAGCAAAGAGCCACTTTTTCACTATACTATCAAAAAACACAATGATTAACTTAAATGTCCTAGAATCTTGTTCAAAAAAGATTCATGAAAATAAAAGAAAGGACTTGACACTACACATCACTTAAATAATCTAAGCCATGTCATTGCCTATACTGTTGTATCATCTGATAAAGCACTCAACCAAGGAGGATCAGGGGTTTTTCTAACTCTATCTTTAGGCAAGGAAATGCAAATCAAAACCACAGCTGGAAAAATAGCTTCAAGTTTCACTTCTGAATTAACAGCCATACAAGCAGCTCTCAAGTTCTATCTCTTTAATCCAGTAATAAACATTACAGAAGGCATAACCATCTGCAGTGACTCAAAATCTGCACTTGAGGCATTAAAAAAAAAAAAAAAAAAAGAAAAAAAAGAAAGAAAGAAAGAAAGAAATTCATGAATAACTAACAACTCAAAATTTGAAAAATAAGAACCCTACACTGCAATGGATATCAGCCCATGTAAATATTGAAAGCAATGAGAGAGCAGACAGATTAGCCAAAGAAGCAACACACTTACCTCAAAAATCACACCCACTATCACTATCTGATGGTAATTCTGTCGCAAAAAATACGATTGGTAAAACAAACCATCAAGAAAAAGAAAGAAATCAGCAAAATTAATGAAAATAGAGAAATAACCACAATCATCACCAGACTAAGGACAGAACATTTTAAAAGCATGAAAATTCAGCTGGACGGAACTAGAAGCTGTGAAATATGCAAGAACTGTCCAGAAATCAAACTAACATCTGTCCATATCTATTCTTGTCCAGCAATTGTCGCTGCTCTACAGAAAATTGACATTAATCCTATAGAACAGCTCTACTCCATCAAAGTTCAACAGATTGCCAAAGCAGTTCTACAGGCCCATGGTCATAACTAGAAGCTCTTCAACAGACTCAACAAGATAGAGTTCCAATTTTAACTTATGAATCTGAGGGCTGGATTGAAAATAAAACACTTGATGAAAGACTGGAGACCTCTGATATGAGAGTTCTGAGCAAGATTAGTGGAGTGAAAGATGGAACCAAGGTCGTATCACATAAAAATGAGGATATTATGAAAGAACTTGTCATTTTGTTAGCGTTCAGTAATGTGTTAGTAGAGCTAATCTCAGGTGATATGGTCACTTAAACAGAATGGGAGAGGAAAAATTAGCAAAACAAGTGTTCTTTGCCAGGTTAGTAAGAAAAAGACCCAGAGGAAGACCAAGATGTGGATCGATTGATACAGTAAAAAGTGTCTTAAAAGATAGAAATATTAAGATATGATAATATTGGAATCTTTACGGATAACAGAATAATTTAGAGGAAAATTGTCGATCCAAAGTTATTATTATTCCGGGCAACTCCATTTAATATTTAATGATGACAAATTAGTTTTTTTTTTTAAGTTGACAACAGCCTACACACTTACGTATTATAAGTACCCATTCAATGCAAATAAGAAGCAGTAATGAAAAACGCATTTAAAATTAAAAAAAAAAAAAAAAGAAACTAGAAAGCATCACACTACTAAAAAAAACAAACAAACAGTAACTGGGATACCGTACTAGTAGCCAGTAAGCCGAACATTGTTAAACATTTTTCCAACAATTATTCATACATTACTTATTTTTATTTACAATTAATATTACTTTAATAATAAAAAAACAGTCTTAAGTGTGTGCCCCGAACTAATCTCAAAAGTACACTTTACAATACTGCATTTTAAAATATAGTTCTAGTTGTTTTGCTTTATTATTATAAATTTACAGCTTACTTCCAATTCTTGCCTTTCTAAATCTGTTGCCAAAACAGAAAATTGTTGGGTAGACGGATCGCCACTAGCACTGGTGCCTACATCAACAGCAGTCATTTCCTCGATTACAAAATTTGAATCTGTATCACAGTGAGATAACTTAAACATAGAGAAATATGAAATTTTCGTCTAGCGACTAGTAACCTAGCAATTACAAAGAGCACTCTATTGGCAAATAAATTAAGAGGTTCTTGTCCCATATCACTATTTATTATTGCATATTCATGATGACCATGCAATGCGGACACAGATTCGATATATGAATGCAAAAACGCTGCAGCACAACATAATCAATGCAACAACAACGACAAAAAAAAAAAAAAAAAACTTTCAATATTTTAATAATAGGCGTAATGCCAGAAACATGCGAAAATTGAAACACATTTTATTTCTATTATTATTATTATTATTTTAACAGTGTCTCCATGGAGTCAAAAGACTCATCGCGGGAGACCCGACATTGACACACTAACCATTATTTACACAATACCTGTCATACTTCACCTTAAATTCATTCACAGTTGAAGCATTCACAACCACCTCTGGCAAAGCATTCCACCCATTCACAACCCTCAAAGTAAAAAATCTAGTCCTAACACCCTTGTTAACCACACTCTACACAATCTCCAGGGATGGCCCCTCATTCTCTCACTTCCTGCACTGGTCTTAAAAATATTATCAGTATCAATCCTTTAAAATCCCTTTAACAATTTAAATGCCTCTATCACGTCTCCTCTCCTACGTCTATCAGCTATTTTTTGGAGCCCACAGATCATCAATCTATCCTCATAGGGAACATCCCACAGACCTGCAACAATCTTTGTAACTCGCATCTGAATCCTCTCCACCATTTCCCCATCACCAAGAAATACAGGCGACCAGATCTGTACACAATAGCCCAAATGCGGCTTTATTAATGCCATATAGAGTGGAGCAATAACTTCCCTATCCCTGCTTGTTAGTGTGTTCCTCAACAGCCATATAATTTGATGTGATCTTTTGGCAATCTTTCCAACATGCCCTTTAAACTTAAGTTCTCTGCCCACAATAACTCCCAAGTCTCTTGTCTCATCAGTTTCTTGCAGTTCAGATCCGTTAATATGGTAAATAGCATGTGATGTCATCCTCCCGAAGTGCATCACCTTACATTTAGCCAAGTTGAACTGACAGCCATTTACCTTAATCCATACCGTCAGCCTATTTAAGTCATCCTATATTTCTAATTTTAAGCGCTTTCTCTGAACCAATAGTCTTCTCCAGACAACAAAAATTAGGAATTTCACAGAATACATTCATTGCCTAAAAATATACATAAAATATTATATGAAATAAATAAAGATATAATTATGAAGAAGAAACTATCAAATGCTTCGTTTAGCATTAACGCTTATTCTTTACTTAGGTTAAATTATCTGTAGGCTTATTATAGCTAAACAAGCAAAACTGGCACTGATGAAACAAGAACAGTTTCATAGAGCAATCACCTGATTTTATGACAAATCACTTGGTGATGACTGACCCAAGGGTATGAGTGATTTTTGCACCTGAGGAAGGGAGTGTGGCAGACAATTGCTGCAAGCTCATAGTTCATAATCCTAACAGTATATATATTATTGTTTTAAATAGTGCGTGTTCTAAAGAGGATTTTCCATCAGGTGATATTAAATTTCAAAATTTACATTTAGCTACATTAACTGTACTATATTTTAAGGCAACTTATTTGCCATGCCCTTGTTCTTCTTCTGTTATGCTTCTTTAAATTCCTCTGAAAGAGCACTATCTTCGCAATATTAAGTAATAATTCTAACCAGCTTTGCACCACCTGCAAATTGAGTATCTACTTCGGAAATACATTTATATTATTATTGGAATAAACATTGCACATTAATTTCCCCAACTCTGAGCCTTGTGGAACCCTACTCTTCCTTTACAAATTGCTCACATTTGCATTATTCTTAAATTTTTTCAGAGATAAACCAAACAAGTCTAATAGTCTATTTTACAAAGTTTGCAAATAAAGTGGCAACATGTACACAAACTGTAAAATGGTTTATTTATCAAGTCTATAAGATTACATTCCTTCATTGTTATCTCTTACCATGTTCTGCACCTGTTTCCACTTTTTTGAGAGCTCCCAGATACCATCAGCAGAGTGTTGCCTATTGATATCAGTGATAGTGCCATATTCTGAACATCACGAAACCGCCAACATCTCTAGGGATTTTTTTTTATTTTAAGGAACAAGTAAAAGCCGCAAGTACTCATATGCAGTGAAGCTGTTACAACACTTCCCATTGCCACCTGTCCAACATATCTATCACCAATTGCGACATAGTGTATTGTCGTGCAACAAATACGGTGGAGAATCTGTCAAAAAAAAAAAAAAAAGTACCATCTTTCTCCTTAAAACCAGACGCAAATAATGCTCCAGAAATCGTGGATAGTACGTCGTTAACAGTTGGCACTTGGACACAGCATAATGAAACATGTCACCTTGAAAGGTCAAAGCGTATGTCAACACAAGCGTAACTTTCTTGGGTTCCAGGTAAAATTTATTCGAACAGGTTGATCCTGAATGGAGCCTTTCGTTGGACTGTCTCCTCAGTTAAGGCAAGTAAGCCCTTGCTCAAGTTTCATCAATGGCTACAATACGATTCAGGAATGCATCCTCTTCATTTTTGTGTGGTTCCAGATGGAGGCCAACAACCACGTGCCATGCATTTTTGCCTCTCAGTCAAGCGATGTGGAACACAAAGAACTGCAATTTTCCACTTTCTGAGCCTCTCTTTATGGATGCGCCAAACACTTTGGAAGTTTAATCAAGTTCTCGGGGCCAACTAGCATACAGTCCATCGCCGATCAAACACGAAGAGTCCTCAAACAAGCTCAACATTTCATCTGAAATGGCGGGTAATCCTCCACGGCGATTCTCACCAGGGTGATCTTCCTCCGAACGAAATGCACTGACTCATCTTTCGACAGTCCGGTACGGTAGGGCACTGTCGCTGCATGCTTCCCTACACCATGATAACAGTTCTTAATCGTTGTTCAAGTCTTTTGAACATACCTTAGGGTGTTGAAAACTATGCCGTTGACATTAATGACATCTCTACACAAGTACAATTGTTAGAATAGGGTGCGATGCCTTGTGTGCATGAGTCACTCTTCTATCAAAAGTAACATTTGAGTTACGAACTATATAAAACTACGAAAATAGTGCTGAACATAGAGAACAATATCAGGATTGGAAAATCCCTTCTCCAGTCATTGAAAGAACATGGAATCGATAAAGACTTACAACTACAAATTCAATATGTAACAAATAAGTGGAGAGCACTTCTGCATCGGATTGTAGACGTAACGTTATTTTTGTTATCCAGAGGTTTAGCATGTATGCATGAGTCACTCTTCTATAGAGCCTGTGTAGCTCAGTGGATGTGGCGTTTGCACACCCCTGCGCTTGGCCGCACGAAGGAAGACTTGGTTTCGAGTCTAGTCGGGGACTAGAGGAAATTTTTCTAAGCTTTTTTTCGACCGGTTCCCGAGTTAGTCGATCTCTGGCACGGGCAAGCAGGTTTTTCATCCCGGAAACTTGGGTTATTCGTCCTGTAAGCTCAAGAAAATCGACCGTAGAACCCACATTATTTCAGACATTAAATATATTGTGTTAGGGTCAGGGACCACGAGATGCCGGCACATTTGAGCCGTCTCTCTTCACTGCGTACCACTTAATTAGTGATAGCCTTGGGCCATCTGTCTCTGATTGGGTACCAGTGGAGATTGAACTGCCAACTCAGTCTCCAAAAAGTTAGATAGGGCTAAATGGCCTCGTCTACTCCCGTATACGGGAATAAAAAGGCGTTAGCTGATTTTTTTTTTTAGAGGTTTAGCATTTCAAGGAGCGAACACGAAGATTGGAGATATTCATAATGGGAATTTCTTAGGTACAGTAAACCCTCGATTTAACAGATTAATAGGGGCTAATGGGGTGTCAGTTTAATCGAATTTTTTTATAAATAAAAATATCAAACTCTTGAGGCCTGTGTAGCTCAGTGAAGTGGCACTTGCGTCCTTTGCGCTTGGTCGCTCGAAGTCAGACTTAAGTTCAAGTCTAGTTGCTGACTGGAAGACCTTTTTCAATGACTTTCTTCTGCCGATTCCCGAGTTAGTCGATCTCTGGCACAGGCAAGCGTGTTTTTCCTTCCGGAAACTCGGGTTTTTCGTCAAGTAAACTCAAGAAAATCGACCATAGTACCCACATTATTTCAGACAGTAACATATCTTGTTAGGGTTAGGTACCAACAGATGGCAGCACTTATCTGCCAGCCTCTTCATCGGTGGCTGCTGTAATTAGTGATAGATATGGGCCAGCTATCTCTGATTGGTCCGGTGGGGATTGAACAGCCCATTCAGTCTCCAAAAAGCTAGATAGGATATAAAGGCCTCGCCTACTACCTATAAGGGAATAAAAGGCGTTAGCTGATTTTTTCTTTATTCCGATCTTTGCGTTTTTTATTCGGGTTTCAAACAATGTGGGTTTAATATCCTCTTAATTTAAAAAGAATCTGTAATATTATATTATACTGCAATTTTATCAATATTACCATTATTTTCGTAATAACAAAAAAAATGTTTTACGAACAATTTTTTAGCACAATTTTCACACGTTTAGATAAGTTAATGTGAAGTTAATGTTCGATGTTGAGGCACTTAGTTTAGATAATCCTACTTTGAAAAAAACTATCAACTTTTTTTGAACTTTTGAATTCTGCTGTTTTTTTAATATTTAACTCCCTATAATTACGAAAATGTGTGTAATAAAACAGCAGCAGAAAGTCACGCCTCGCGACAAAAGAATCAATTACAGTGCGATTGGAGTGAGTACGTCGTGATCATTCACCGAACATGTTTTATGAGCGGTGACTCATTTATGTCCGCTAAATTACACCAGTGTTTTCCCAATATATTATTATTATTATTATTATTATTTTAACGGTGTCTCCATGGAGTCAAAAGACTCATCGCGGGAGACCCGACATTGACACACTAACCATTATTTACACCATCATATGATGGCCTATTCGCCAAAATTTGTCAAAAATAACAGGAATTTAATAACAAAGATTACCTGTTAATTTAATTATAAGCAAATCTTGACTAAAGGCATTTTAAAATAAGAAGCTTGTTAATTTTCAATGTGATATACGAACCGGAAATTTTGTCAGTTAAATTCGAACTCCATTAAATCGTCGGTTAACTTTCCAATTAATTCTTATATATTAGAATTAATTGGAAAGTACGATAACGTAACATGACAACATCTCGGCAAAGTTCAACAAAATCAGATGGAAGGTAAAAGTATGAAAGGATATGCACATTACTTGTCATGGAATTAGTTTAAGTTAGTTTATTAGCTAAATTAGTTTATTAGCCTTTGAGCAGAAAAAGATTTCCAAACTATTCTAGACCAAAGAAGAGACGCAATTTTCTATGGAATAATAGTAGATGCAACAAAAATTAATAAAAACAGATATCTTCCACACTGAACGTCCTAATTCTCAAATACATATCACAAAACCAAGACTGCGAATTTGAAATCAATGAATGTTTCATTGAATTCATGAACTTTACTGAAAAAACTGGAGAAAAATAACTGAAGAAATATTTGCAACTCTGGAAAAAAAAGTATACCTCTCGAAGATTGCCGCTCACAAGGCTATGACAATAGCGCAAATATCCATGGAAAAATAAGCGGCGTAAAACTCACATTTAACAAAAGAACAAATATGCCTTATTCTCTCCCTGCGGAGAACATTCACTAAATCGCATAGGGTCAATACTACCAAAATCAACCCAGATGTTATAAGGTTTTTTTGGGAATATAGAGAGCTTCTACTCTTTCGAGGTGGAGGACGCTCATAGTCCTCCACCTTGTTTCTGAAAGACTCTTAAAAGTCTTTCAGAAACAAGGTGGGATGAAAGAATTCAATCTGTGCACCAATTGTTAAACATTATCCCGGTGTACATGCTGCGTTATATATCAATCTCGGAGAGATGGACGCAGAATTAACTCATTCCACACTGAACACAATAAAGGCTTAAAAAAACATTTCAGACCTTATAAAGTATGCAAATAATAATGTTTTGGCACAATATATTAGCAAATATTGACAATAAGAACATTATTACCATATCTAGCTTTTGGAGACTGAGTGACCAGTTCAATCCCGGTAGCCAATCTGAGATAGCTGGCCCATGTCTATCACTAATTATAGCAGCCGCCGATGAAGAGGCTGGCAAGCAAGTGCTGCCATCTCTTGGTATCTTACCCTAACAAGATATGTCACTGTCTGAAAAATAATATGGGTACTACGGTCGATTTTCTTGAGTTTACGGGACGTAAAACCCGAGTTTCCGGGAGGAAAAACCCGCTTGCATGTGCCAGAGATCGACTAACTTGGGAATCGGTCGAAGATAGGCTTAGAAATAGTTCCTCCAGTCAACTAGACTAGAACCTAGGTCTAACTTCAAGCGGCCAAGCGCAGAGGACGCAAGCGCCACTTCCACTGAGCTACACAGGCCTCGCCTACTTCCTGTTAGGGAATAAAAGGCGTTAGTTGATTTTTTTTAAGAACATTATTATACAAAGTAAAGGAATATCTCTTCAGGTCGAGTCCACACTTATAAGAGAATTAGGGCAGAGTTTTAAAAAGCGTATGCATTTAATTTGGAAACAAAAATTCTTAGAACCTGCAATAACCGAACAAAGACATATCGACCAAATGAATTTCATTTTCTATAATAAAATATTTACAACACTTGAGCTGCAAGAATTACGTAATACATCAACAACTCCAGTAATAGCAAATCATCAGGAGATGGCTGTATCAAACTTTTGAATTCAACTCAGTAAACATCAAGTTGACGACATACATCAGAATGTTTTGACAGAAGTGCAGTGTAAAATGAAGTCAGGGATATTGGAACATATGAACTCCATAAATGACCTAATAAGACTACCACCATTAAAAGCTTTACAAATATCTAAGCTAAAACAGCTCCTCTTAGATGCAAATGCTGTAATTGTAACCATCACAACCAACAGTATAAAGGAAACAAATCAGCTCCTATACAGCACAGCCTATATCATTTCAGTGAAGCTTGGTTGCAAACCAAAAGTGCAAAAGCCAACGATGAAGCAACCTGCACCATGGACGAAGGACGGCTGAAAAATATCAGCATCAAAAACAACTGATTAACACATATAATATGGCCAAAAAACCAATTGCTGAAGTTACAGAAGATCTAAAACAAAGAATTGCAGTGACTTCACAGAAAATTAAAAGATATAAAGCAATAATAAACCAACATATACAAAATATGCAGTTTCGACAGAACCAATCATTTCTTTCCGTCACTCCAGAGAAATATCCATGCAAACCACCATTCACCAGGAAAAGAAGAAACACTCAAATTTTGGAAGTCAATCTGAAATAATCCTATTGAATACAATACAGATGCCTCATGGATTAAGGAAATAGAATCAGAAATGAAACAAAAACAAATTCAAAATGTCAATATCACTAAAAAATGGTCAGTGCTCAAGCTAGAAAATTAAAAAACTGGAGTGTACCTGGCAAAGACGAACTACATGGATTTTGGTTAAAATATCTAACCAGTCTACATGATCGAATGGCAGAACAATTTAACTGTTTGTTGAGGTCAGGCTCAGTGGAAGACTCGATGATATCTGGGCGCACTTTTCTCTTCATGAAAGATAAGGAAAAGGGGTGCACACGAAAGTAACTATTGTCCAATAACATGCCTACCAACTATGCCTAAGCTGATCACTGCAATCATAGCAAATTCATAAAATACTACTTATCAGATAATCAGATTTATCCGATTGAACTAAAGGTAATTTTCAAAAATCTAGAGGAACAAAAAACGAGATCCTTATTAATAAAATGATTCTCAGAAACTCAAAAAGACGAAAAACTAACTTAAACCTGGCATGGATGGTCTACAAGACGCATTCGATTCCCTCCCACACTCTTGGATACTAAAATCACTAAAAATATTTATAATTAGGAAAAACATATGTTCGTTTCTGGCTGCTGCTATGAAATCATGGAAAACAACTTTAATAGTGAATAATGAATGATTTGGAGATGTTAGCATTAATCGTGGAATTTTCGAAGGTGATTCCTTGTCACCATTGCTCTTCAACATTTCTTTCATACCTTTGTCTATGATTCTGAAGAAAACAAAAGTTGGATATGAAATTCCTGAATGTAATATTAAAATTTCCATCTATTTTATATGGATGATATGGAATATCAGCCCATCAAATAGACGCTTTATTGAACACAGTTCGTATTTTCACTCAGGACATCAAAATGGAATTTAGTTTAGATAAATGCGCAATTTTATCTATTAAACGAGGAAAATTAATGACACTAGCAATTTTAATTTTGATGAAGAAAATATATAAAAGCAATTTCAGCTGACGAACACTATAAATAACAAGGAATATTAGTAGCCACTGATATTCTCCACTCGAAAGTTAAACAACAGGCAGCATCAGAATACAGCAAAATAGTTAGAAATATTCTAAAAATAAAACTAAATGGATTAAATACAATGAGAGCAACAAATTCTTGGGCTTTGTCAGTGATCTGATACACAGCTGGTGTAATAGATTGGACAAACTGGACCGCAAAACTAGAAAACTAATGACTATGCATCATGCATTCATCCACGAAGTGATGTTACCCGGTTGTACCTACCGAGGAGAATAGACGGGTTCTGCTTCAAGTGAGAACAGACTGTGGAAGAAGAAGAAATTACTTTAAGAAGTTACATCGACAATAGCTCTGAGCCAATGATTCAAGCAATTACACAAGAGGGCCTTCGAAAAGCAACAAGAAACAAATCCGATTACATAAAGGATCAACAAAATAACCGATATGTTCGCTGGAAAAATAAACCCTTGCATTTTCAATTTCTTCGAGATACTGAGGACAAAATTGACGTCAATAAGACGTGGTAATGGCTGCAATACAGATATATTAAGAAAGAAACGGAACGATTTATTCTACCAGCTCAAGAACAGGCATTACAAACTAATGCCAAGAAAGCAAAAATTTTGAACATCAATAATAACAGCAAATACAGATAATGCGATCAGAAAGAGATCAGATGAGACTATAGAACATCTAATCAGTGCCTGAAGAAAATTGCTCAAGCTGACTATAAATACCGACATGATCAAGTGGCCAAAATAATCCATTGGCATGTATGGAAAAAATATGCCTCTCCTACTTCTGATAACTAGTGGCAGCATAAAATAGAGACTATACTGGAAAGCGAAACAGCAAAAATTCTCTGGGTCTTTCGAATTCAAACTGATCGACATTTGGAATACAATAGACCTGACATCATAATTATCGAACATCGACAGGTTTGGATTATTGATATCGCAGTACCCAGTGATAACAACATTAACAACAAAGAACCGGAAAAAATTACAAAATATCGAGATCTGGCCATAGAAGATGGCCAACTATGGCTTAAACACACCAAAGTCATTCCAATAGTTATCAGCACACTTGGTTCAACTTTAAAGAAGCTATCTAACTATTTACAGCAATTAACCATCAAAGAAGTGACTCCAGATACGACCTACAAAAAATAGCATTACTTGGAACGGTCCATATTTTACGATGCCACCTGACGGACTATTGTTACATTCTTGGATACAATCTGAATTATTATTATTATTATTATTATTATTATTATTCCTAATTGTTCTGTATCACCAGTCAAATTTTTGTTTATATGATATTGTGTTATGAACGTGCTTCAATTATGTGAATAAAACAATAATAATGTTATGTATGAAAGAGATCTGTCAGAAAAGTTACTGAATGAAATTCTTCACCTTATTCGGCCAAAATTTCGATATTTCAGGTCGAATATCATCTACCCCAGCTCCCTTTTCACATTTCAGGCTTTTGATTGCTTTTTCTGCTTCAAGAATGAATATGTATTCCTGATTGCATGCCTGGTCACTGTTTTTTACCACTGTTATGTCAATGATTGTTTCATTTAGCAATTTTTCGAATAATTACTTCATATTCAAGGATATCTTTTTCTCCAGTTTTAATGTCACCTTTATCATCTCTAAATATCATCATATCTAAATACCATATGTCACCTTTATCATCTAATAGCACCCTTTCCTCCATTTCCGAGCTTCTTCAACAACCTCCAGAATATCTTGCCATCTTCTTGATATTTACTTTCTGTTTTTTAACAAAGTTTTCCCATGACATTTGTTTAACTAGTTTTTGCAAAGTGTTTAGCTATATTGCATTTGTCTCTGTATTCTGTAAGAGCAGAAGCTGACTTATTTGCCAGGAACTTTTGATTTGCTTTCTTCTTTTCCTTCACTGCCTCTTTAACTTCCCGTGGGCACCATGGAGTTCTGATTTTTCTATCCTTGCAGACAACCTCACCACAGACCTCTTTGGCTGTATTAATCAGGGTTTGTTTCAAGGCTTGCCACTGAATCTCCAAAGTTTGGTTCGTGTTCTCAAACTCTTTCATTTTTTCTTGAATAATCTTTGTGTATTTTAGTCTACAGTTCACATCTGAGAGCTGCTCAACTTTTATTCGCTTTAAAACTTTCTTACATGTTATTCTTTTCAATATGAAATTCAATTTTATCTTGCTCAAGACTGAATAGTTATCACTTCCAATTTCAAATCCTCTGTACACTCTGGTGTCCTGCACCAGGGAGGAAACATCACTATCAACAATAACACAGTCAACAAGACTTTTCGTAGTCCTTGTCTCTTCTCTCCATTTGAATTTGTGCATATTTTTACATTGGAACATTGTGGTAGTAATAACCAGTCCATATCCTGAGCAGAAATCCAACAGGTATTTGCCATTATTATTAGGTTTGTTCTATTCTCCAAATTTTCCCAAAATATTTTTGTATGTCTGACAATCATTTCCTACTCTGCCATTTAGATGCCCAACTAGGACCAACTTTTCCTTTTTCATTGTGTCAGTTGCTTTTTCTAAAGCCTAAAACATTTCTCCATTTCTACCTAAGTAGAACATTCTGTCGGACCATAGGCACAAATAAATCTCATTGTCCAGTTCCCATTCTCATATTTGCCCACATCACTCTACTTGAGACTGTCTGCTATTCAAGAAGATCAGCCTCGTATTTAGCGTTTAATACTGTGGCTACTAATTCTTTTACTTGATTGTCATTGCCGAATATAAGAATTTGTATTTATTTTGCAGAACAATCTCACCAGATTTTGCCTTTTTTGTTTCATTGATCCCTATTATGTCGATCTGGTACTTATACAATTCCTCATCTAGCTCCATTTCTTTGTTATTCAGGCTTCTTATGTTGATTTTACCGATTTTTAACTATGGTGATGTTGTGTTGGAATGGGTTTTAGGATTTAGTCCAGTAGTGCTGACTTTTTGCTATTTGCCTTGCTCCCTTGGCGAAAAGAATGGGGTCCTTTGTTTAACTGGGCGACGCCCCAGCCGCCATGAAATTCTGACATGTTGTGTCGTCATTTGATATTTTGGTTTAAGTCATTTAGAATACCATTGAGAGAATCAATGGTATTCTAAATCACAAATTGCCAGCCCATCCATGTTCGTTCAGTATTCAGGTAGATACCTAACAGGGTTCCCCATGAGAAGTTGAGGTTAGGCCATTAAGTCAGATGCCCTTGTCTGTTCTTCGCATTCCTTTAAATGCTATGTCGAGGTTTCCTCTGTTATATAGCTTTGACGTTTGAGCACACCTGACACATATGTAGCAACTTAAATCGGTACATTACAGTATTACAACTTTTACCAAATGAAACACGAGATGGCGTTATTACGTAAAAAATTGTGATCCGGAAATGCCTAGATTGGCTGAGTAACATATTTATTTAGTTTAAACATGACATCAGAATCAAATAATCAAAATCAGCTAACGTCTTTTTATTCCCACATAAGGAGTAGGCGAGGCTGTTTTTAGTCCTATCCTATCTTATCTAACTTTTGGAGACTGAGTAGGCAGTTCAATGTCCACTGGTACCCAATCAGAGACAGCTGGCCCACGGCTATCACTAATTAGATAGGGCTAAAATTGGCCTCACCTACTCCCTATAAGGGAGTAGTCGAGGCCGTTTTTATCCCTACCTCCAAGGAGTCGGAAGGCTCATCGAGGGATGGGACCAACTCTACAACATTTCGTCTACCACTTCCTTTTGTCACCATCATCAGACCACCGTCATCTTCCGCCCATGATTAGTAGTTTTTGTCTGTAAATTGCGTGTGTCCTGAAAACCGATTTGTCTCTATGTGGATGAAAATCCAGAGTTTCCGGTTTTTTCATCCGCAAACAATTAGCAGAAAAAATCTGCTACTTCCGTATGAGTTCGGCTAACTCACTTTCAATTGAAAAAAATCCGACATAAAGTTTACTTCCGTCATGACGGGAATCGAACTTTGGCCTTTTTTAATCAAAGGGAGCAACGTACCGTCGTTCTTCCAATTGCGCTGCGGAGGCGCTGTTTACAATTAATATCTGAAATTATTTAATATCTGGGATTATTTAATGATTTATTTAATAACTGATATAATATGATGGGTACTACGGTCGATTTTCTTGATTTTACGAGACGAAACACCCCAGTTTCCAGGAGAGAAAGCCCGCTTTCCCGTGTTAGAGGTAGTCTAACTCGGGAACAGGTCAAAAGAAAAAAAAAAAAAAAAAAAGGCTTAGAAAAATTTCTTCTAGTCACGACTAGATTCGAAAGCAAGTCTTCCTTCGTGCGGGCAAGTTCTGTGGTGTTCAAATGCCACAGTCACTGAGCTACACAGGTCATATGCCAAAAAAAAAAAAAAAAAAAAAAAAAAAAAAAAAAAAAAAGCCATGCTATTTTTTTTTATAACAGCAATCAGAGAACTGACAATGGTATTTAACAAAATTATAAACGAAAAAAAAATTAAGGAACAACAGTGAACTACAATCAGCTAGAGACTAATTCAACCCAACCTACTCTGCTAAATTCACAAGCTATAAAATAAAATTGAAATGAAACAAAAAGATCTGCTAAGGGGAGAAACAAATTTTGCTTTAAATAAACAGTCAAAGCGGTAGCTCAGTTAAATGCCGAAGAAAATAAGAATATCATAAAAGAAAATAGAGCCAAGAATAACAAAATCAGAATTACAAAAAGAAAAGTATGCTGGTTTCAATAAATTAAGGAACAAAGAAACAAATCGCGAAAACTGGGGAAGAAAATAGTGTGGGGGAACATGAAAGTATAGTAGATCATGATAAAGGTAATATGAAGTCTTGTTATCGTATACAAATACATGACGATCTGAGTGATAAGGCTAATGTGCAGGGCATAAACAGGAGCGTATATAAGTGATTTTCCCATTTCGTTTGGAGTAAGAATAGCACATTTTGTGGTACCATAATTCTTGGACATGGCAGCACACATTACTTAATCGATAAGTTCAGGTGGAAAGCTGTCGTACGACTAGGAACGGGCCAAAGTCAGATAGAGGTAGCCGGATACTCTTCTTTCTTCTTCTTCAACTCATCTCCCACATCGCTTAGGACAGAATAGTTTTCTCTCCTGGGCTTCTCTTTTGCTCTCTGCACAGTTCAGCTCAGTCAGTCAGTTCTTTATGTTTTTGAATCATGTGTATCGCTGTCTTCCATTTTTTCGCTTGCCTTCAACCATTCCCTCTTATAATTTTCTTGTAATCTAATTTTTGCTTCTTGTAGAAATTTCATTCCTAATAGTATGACCTATATAATTTATTTTATTTTTTGTTTGTTCTTTATTAATTCCAGTTTAGTATCAGTCATCTCCAAAACTTCATTTTACATTCTGAATAAAGGAGACCTTCAATAGTCTTCGGTACGCTTACATTTCAAACCTCTTTATTATTTATGATCCTATTCCATAGAGAAAAGCACCAAATAAGACATTTAATCATTTCTAATCTCCCGCTTTTTTTTTTTTTTGTCTGTTTCGCTTGATGCTATTATATTCTTTATTCGGTTAAAGGTTGATTTTACAATTCTTTTTCTCCTAATCTTTCTTTTGCATTTTCCATCCTCTGCCATTAAGTTTCCTAAATAAGTCTAATATTTATCATGTTATCATGTAATTTTGTTTTCTACTTTAAATTTTTAACTTTGCAATATATTATTATCTTCTAGCTTTTTATCACATCTTCTGGAATATAATATAAGGCCATATTTTTTTCCTCTATGTAGTTGTTAATTTCTGAAAATCTTTGTCTTTCTCTCAGCAATCATTCCACTATAATCTGCATAACAAAGCATATTTTAAATGCTTCGTCCTATTTTTACCCCCCCCAAATCTTCCATACTGTCAATTTTTTTTCACTGCAGAGATTGAACAGAAGTGTTATCATTTCTGTTTTATTCTTTTCTTTATTACTCTTTCTCTTAATTTCTTACAGTGAGAAATCTCGAATTCTTATTCTTTCTGCATTTACAAGTTTCTTTCTAGTATCATTCTGATAGTAAAGATGCCCTCTCTTGTTCCTGTGTTACTCATATATCTGAACATTCCTTATTTTATTTGTTGTTTTTGATTTTATTCTTTCCATATAATTCTTAATAATAATTTTATTACGTGCTTATTATGTTTATTTGTCTGTATTCTTTAATTTTAATTTTAACTGCCTCAGCCTTTTTTTTTTTTTTTTTTTGGAATGTCTGTAAAGATAGAATTCCTGAATTCACTAGAAATATATCGACCATGATCGATGGTTCTAACTAGTACTTAAACAGCACTCACGACTTGCCAAGTATCATTAGATTTCGTGACAGTAATATGAGGATTAGGTATGCCTATCTATCTATCTATCCCAATGGCTTTAACAGGCCTTTAAGGCCCACAACCTTCCAAGCATGCTTGGATTTCGTAACCGAAATACGAGGATAGAATGGTCACTCCTATGCCTCAAGGTATTCTTGGCTGTATCCCTGTGTGTTCACGGGGCCGGTTTGCCTGCTTGCGGGATGAAAAACGCCAGATAAACTGGCGGAAAAAACCCTACTGCCCGCGCCCAAGACCGGCTAACTTGGCTATGGCTGAGGAAGATCCTTCAGCTCCTCACGTCTCCGACGGGAATCGAACCTAGGACACTCCTTCCCCAAGGTATGCCTATACCTATTATTTTTATTTTATTTATTTATTATTATTTTTTTTGGGGGGGGGGGTCTGTAAATTGGGTATTTTATAATAGTCCATTTGCGTATTGCGTGACAATAAACCCACGTTTCTAAAAAAACCTCCACCACCATATTAGAACGGCTAACTAATATGCAGTTGAAAATCCCCGATAAGAATTTTTTACGCCCTAGACGGAATTCGAATCCACGTATTTGCAAACAAATGACTTTATCTGTAACGCCCGAGCTAGGTAGGCTATAAGAACATATCTACTTTAATGGATATTATGGTAAAACGCTCTACTTAAGTCTTTTGTTTCATTTTCTTCTAAAGCCTTTACCATTTCTGTATGTATACCATCTTGAAAGGGTGCGTCTCTTGTCTTCATTTGCTGTATAAGTCTTAGTATTTCTCCTTTTAGTATTGGAGGATCATCTTCAAGATTGTTATGCTCTGATATTATTTCTCTCTCCTTATCTCTGAAAAGGTCTGACATGTATTTAACCCATATTTTCTTAATTAATTAATTTATTATTTAGCGTATGGCACTCTACATGCAGTTATAAAGGTACTTAAGTCAAAATAAATATATAAAAAGTAAATGACAAACAATCAGAATAAAACAAAGTCACTTATACTTTCAACAAACAAAACACTTAGAGGTTAAGATCAGGTTGTCTGAACCAGTCTATAACTGGCGGTATCACCTGCAGGAAGCCGTTTCTTTGACCCGTGTATGCACGAAGACTGCACTCAGTTGAGATGTGGTGGATTGATTGATTGATTCGAGTGACCGCAGTCACATTCCGGTGAAGGAATTTTTCCCCACTTGTACAGAGAGCTTGCACATCTTCCATGTCCGATGTGAATCCTGTTCAGCGTTGTCCATGTCTTTCGGCTCAGTTCCATACCGGAGATGTTGAGACGATGCCTATCAAACCAAGCTTGGAGTTGAGTATTAATATTTATGCTCCACGTTCGTTTCCATTCTTCTTTGGTATTGTAGTTGGCCGTTCTCAGTTGTTTAGCTTCACAGAAAGGGGCTTTCTAGATTTCAGCCTGTTGAACTGTAGCTCTAATATGTCATTGTGTATAGGCAATTCAGTATTTCTGAAAATTGTATCATATTCACGTAGTAGCGTATCATGTCTTCGTAGGTTTGGTGGTATTATGTTACCCAGCATTGGAAGCCAGTAAATAGAAGTTGTTTTTATGGTTCCAGTGATAAGTCGCATTGTAGTGTTATGCTGGCGGTCAATTAGTTTGGTATGACAGCTGTTGAGCCAAACAGGAGCGCAGTACTCTGCCACCCACAAAACTAATCCGAGTGCGAGTGTTCATAATGTGGTTGCTGCTGCACCCTAAGAAGTGCCACATAATTTCTGGATGTTGTTTCCAGCTTATTTTTCCAGCTGTGTTTTCAGCATGTTTCTTATATGATAAAGTGCGATTAAGTGTAATTCCTAGGTATTTAGAATCATTGTTATGGTGTAGAACTGAATTTCAAAATCGGATGTTCAGCTCGTCATGTGCCAGTTTATTGCTGAGATAGAATGTTGACACTTCAGTTTTACTTTGGCTTGGTTGCAATCTCCATTTTTTAAAGTAGTTATGCATGGCATCAAGGTCATTTGTGAGAGTTTCCTCCGTCCGTCCTAGTTCTCTATTTCTGGTGGCTAACGCTATGTCATCAGCATAGCAGCATTTTCTAGATGCTGTATCAGGCAGGTCAGCTATGTATAGGTTAAATAAGAGAGGAGCCAGTACTGAGCCTTGTGGTAGGCCGTTGTTGAGTTTCTTCTGATTACTGATATTTTCTCCAAGGACAACACGGAAATATCTATTGCTTAGCATATTGTTAACAAGCTATATTGTTCTTCGGCACTTTAGTGCTTTCATTACTTTATACAGCATATCCTCTCTCCAGACAGTGTCGTATCATCATCATCATCATGAATCATGGTCTCACTGCCCGTTGATTTCTGATGCCTGTTTCACTATCTTCTTCCACCTTTCTTTGTCCAGTGCACAGTGTCGCAGTTTTTGTACACCCATTCCACACCAGTCTTTTATATCGTCTATCCATTCTCTGTATGGTCTACCTCTTCTGTTTAAACCATCCAAAATACCAAACATAAATGTCTTTATCTTCCGGTCCTCACTCATTCTACAGATGTGTCCAAATAATTGCAGCTTCCGTTTTATAATCTTCTGCATTAGATTCTGTTTTCATTGTATCTTCTGATAGAGCTCTTCATTGGTGATTTTTCTGTACCCATCCTATTCTTAGAATAGGATGGGTACAGAAAATAACAAGTTCTTTCAAATCACAAAATTCTTTTTCTTGATTCCTTATTTATTACCCACGTTTCAGATCCGTACAGTACACCGCTGAAGATGCATGTTTCCAATACTCTTAGTTTTGTTTGCAGACTGATCACTTTACTTTTCCAGATGTTATCCATGGCCTTCAGATTTGTTCTTCCCTTTGCAATTCTGATCTTTATTTCTTTTTTACAGTCCAAGTCATATGTCAGTTTACTTCCCAAATATGTGAATTGTTCTACATTTTCTATATCAGTTCCATCCACTTGTATCTTTTATATCATGTTCTTCTCACCAAATACCATTGTCTTTGTTTTTTTTAAATTCATAACAAGTCCAAATCTCTTCCCTTCCTCATTTAACAATTTCAGTGTTTTTTGTAGTTCTCTTTCGTCTTCTTCAATAATAACAATGTCATCTGCAAATCTCAGATTGTTAATTCTCATTCCGTGTACAGATATTCCTTTGACATCTTCTTTCATTTTATCCATTGCTCTTTCTAAACGTGCTATGAAATTGCTTGGTGATATTGGGTCCCTCATATCTAGTACCTCTGCTTGTTTTAAACCATTTCCCCAAATCATCACCTATTCTAACTGCTGCAACTGCATTCTGGTAAACATCTTGTAATATGGCTATTAGTTTTTTATCAATTTCATAGGATTCCAGAACTGCTAATGTAACTTTCTGCTCAATACTGTCAAATGCTTTCTGAAAATCAACAAAGCAAGTATATATGTTTTTGTTTTTTCTCCTAGCTTTCTCTGCTATTAACCTCATTGTCAAAATCTGTTGAATTGTAGTTCTATCCTTCCTAAATCCTGCTTGCTCGTCTACAAGGTATGCTTCCAATTGTGTTCTCAATCTTTCTGTCAATACGATCATCATCACTTTACCAAGGTGACTTATCAAGGCAATTGTTCTATAATTTTTACATTCTAGCTTATTTCCTTTCTTGTATAATGTTACTAATATTGATTTCACCCACTCCTCTGGCATTTTCGCTTCTTTCCATACCATATTGCATAGCTGGTGCATTTCTGTAACCATACTTTCACCACCATATTTAATCATTTCTCCAGTAATGTTATCGTTACCAGGACTCTTGTAGTGTTTTAGCCGTCCTATTGCTTTTTCTACCTCTTCTCTTAAAATGTCCATATCATGCTCGTTACCTGGTGGTGATATCTGCTTCTATTCTTCAGCGAGTTTCCCAATGCTATCTGAATTTAGTTTTTTCTTCATATAACTTACTACAGTATCTTGTCCACCGCTGTACAATTTTTTCTTTATTCATCAATACTTTGCCCTTTTCATCTTTAATTGTGGTCTGTTTTGGTTGCCACTTTCTATTAATGGTTCTTATCATTTTGTATACCTCCCTTGTTTTATGCTCTCCATAGTACTGTTCTATATTGTTGCATTGGACTTCTAACCATTTCATTTTATCCATTCTGACTACTTTTTTCACCTCATTACACTTTCTTCTATATCGCTCTTCTGTTTGTTCTGATGTATCCCTTCTTATCTTCAACATTCTTTTCTCTTGTACTAACTTCAGTGTTTCTTGTGTAATCCATTTCTTATTGATCTTCTCTTCTTCTGCGTATTGTTTCTTCAACTGCATCTTCTATCGCCTTCATTGCTCTTTTCACTCTTAAATTAGAGTTTTTTTCTTTCTCCACACTTTTAAGTTTCTCGGCTAACACTGTTCTGTACCTTCTTACTATTTCTGCTTCACTTATTCGTGCTGTATCTCTTCTATTCTGATGTTGGGGTTTATATTTCTTTTTCAGTTTCATCTTAATGTTTGCAATCACTAAACTATGGTACGAGTCTATATCCGCTCCTTGAAAAATTCGACATTGCGGTATTGATGTTATCCATCTTCTTTTAATCATAATCATATCAATCAAGTTTTTGATCGCCACGTCCATTTTCTACACTCCTTTTGTTGGAATCTTGTGTTACAGATCATCATCTCGTGGTCCACAGCAAATTCTAACAATTTTTCACCTAGTTCATTTCTTTCTCCGAAACCATATTTTCCCATGACTTTTTCCCAGCCATCATTATCTATATCAACTTTGGCATTCCAATCTCCTTCAATAATTAGCACATCTTACTTTGGTATTGTTTCTATTGTCTCTGTCAGATCTTTGTCGTATGCGGCAGTTAAATCAAGATAACTGCGGATGTTTTTTTGATTTTGTTGAAAGCCCCCTTCAATGTATGATGTCAGCGCCAGAACCTGGTCAAAACAGCTGCGATTGGACCGAAAAGCTGCCTGTTCTATCGGAACGTGTTCAAGGATTGTGTTGCTTATGCGGTTATACAATAGTGTTTCCAATAGTTTATAATTGCAGCTTAGTAGTGCGATTGAACGAGAGTTTTGTGGATTTTCAGTTCATGTTCCGGTTTTGGGAAGTGCTGTGATCTTAGCTCTCTTAAATTCCTTTGGCAACACGTCAGTGTTCATTATTTCCGAGAAGAAACGGGCAAGCCATTTTTTGGTATTTTTGCCAGCATGAATAAGAATTCGGGGTGAACTCCATCAAACCTTGGGGCCTTTCCCGTATTTGTATCGGCTGGTGCATTGTTGATTTCCTCATCGCTGAAGGGTATTGCATATTCTGATTCGTCTTGTAGTCTCTGGTCTTCTAGGATTGCCTTCAAGCCTCTCTCTTCTCTTTTAACTTCTTTAATGGTATGGTTTCCATTACGTTGGCCTCGTGAGATTCTAGTAATGTGTTTAGAAACTTGTTTTGGTGTGACATCTGTCTCTTTAGTAGTCATCTTTGTAGCGCCTCCGAGCTTTCGTAATACATTCCAGGCCTTCCTGCTGGAGTGCCTGAGGTCCAGTTCCTCAACTGTTTCGATCCAGCGTTGTTGTCTTGCTGCGTCCAAGTCGTGGAGGAGATCTTCTGGGGTATATCCTCAGGGGATCCTTTCTGTAGCCCCTGAGTATATTTTTTTTAACTGTAGAGATGACAGCTCCTAGAAATCGATGGCAGTTATTGGGTACAGGGGGTTATGAAACGAACACACTTCTCAAGGTCAATGGCATATTTTTCCCAGTCGGCTCTTCGAAAATTCCATCTCAGGCAGGGAATTGATCGAACAAGAGGGATTTTTATGCCTATTTCAAGGAAGACCGGTGGGCGTTGGCTGTGAGGGAAGTCACCGAGACCTCTTCTTTGAGCAGGTAGAGGTTGATTCATGTTGTTAGAGGTGACGAAGCAGAAGTCAGGATTATAATTTTTTCTGCATGCTGCTGATCGGAAAGTGTCACGTTCTTTATTATCAAAGACCAAGTACATATTGTAGGTCTCAACCCAGTCGGCGAGGACTATGCCGCATTCATCATTCTGAGCATACTTCTATAACTGATGGTGGCTATTGAAGTTTCCCGCATATATAGTTGGGTGGCTTATAAGAGGGAGGATTTGTTGAGGTCATTGAACGTTTGCTGGCTTTTAGACAGTTTGCCCAACTTCCTCACGATCAAGCTGACATTATCATCACGATGTAGTAACAAGTTCGATCTGCTCAATGTTGTTGCGGCCATATGTCGCATATGCCATATGCATGGGTGTAAGTTACTCCTACAAGCTAGTAGCCGTATATTCTCCCTCTTCTGCACAAGTCTTCTTCAATAGCAGCATGTGTTTCCTGGAGTACAATGAATCTATTTTCGTCAAGAAGGAATTTTGAAGGGTATTCATATTTTGATTGGTAATTCCTTGAATGTTAAGATGACAGATTCGAAATTGGGGTCCGAGATTTCTAGTCAGTTGGTTCTTCAAACTATTCGCTTCTGATTGCTGCATGTAGTTAGTAGCCAAGAGATCCATGGATGGACTGGCTGCGAAGGTCCTTCTAGTTCATTTAGCTCTATCCAGGGTGCACTACGTGGAGGCGAACTAGGATTGCACCCCCCCATATTCTTAAATTCTTTCGTTTCAAATAATTTCCGCAATTAACTGAAAAGTTGGGTTGTCATTCATTCTTTTATTCGTAATTTTATTTATTTTTGGTATGTCTGTCGAGTTTGTTGTTTTACTTCGAAGCCTTTTACTTCCATGCATTTATTCGTAAGCAATGTTGTTTTGCCTTTCTGCATTATTTCTTTATTACATTGTTTAAAGCCTGGGTGTCCAACCTTTTGGCTTGCCTGGGCCACATTGAGTGAAGAGGAACTGTCTTGGACTGCATATAAAATATATAATATAGTTATTGTATATAAGTAAGAAAACCTCGTTTATTTTTTAAAATTTTTAATATAACATTTAAAAAAAAAAGAGGGCAGCATAAACACAAAACGAGCCTGTGTAGCTCAGTAGAAGTGGCGTTTGCACTCTACAGCGCTTGACCGCACGAAGAAAGGGTTTGGTGGTTCAAATCTACTCGCCGACTAGAGGAAATTTTTCTAAGCCTTTTTTCGACCGGTTCCCGAGTTAGTCGATCTCTGGCACAGGCAAGCGGGTTTTTCCTCCCGGAAACTCGGGTTTTTCGTCCCGTAAACTCAAGAAAATCGACCGTAGAACCCACATTATTTTCAGACATTAAATATACTGTGTTAGGGTTAGGGACCACGAGATGGCGGCACATTTGAGCCGTCTCTCTTCACTGTGTACCGCTTAATTAGTGATAGCCTTGGGCCATCTATCTCTGATTGGTACCAGTGGAGATTGAACTGCCCACTCAGTCTCCAAAAGTTAGATAGGGCTAAATGGCCTCGCCTACTCCCGTATACGGGAATAAAAAGGCGTTAGCTGATTTTTTTTTTTTTTTTTGATAAACACAAAACGAGAGAGATATTTGGCCTTGTTTACGTGAAACCAATACATCAGTGTCTGGTTCGATGGAAGTGGTTGCAATTCATGGTGAGCTCTGGAGATTCTCGTCAAAAATATTTGATTTATCTTTACTTTTCGTATGCTTCATTCTTGAAAATTGTTTGTTCACAAATGTATATACTACTAAAAAGATGACATGAATAAAGCGTGATTTTGAAGCAAAGGATATTTTTCTCTGGCTAGATAGGTCTTATAAAAATCTAACAAAGAGAAATGATCAAATTTTTCTTTTGAGTAGAATATCTGATTGTAACTCTATGCATTCCATTTGAAATTTGGAAGGTAATGTATTTATGTCGACTGAAAATGGAGTCGCAAATATACAAAAAATTGGTAGTTTTTTTTTTAAATATTGAAACTTATTCTCAAGTCCTATATCAAAACCGAAAGAAAGAGAGCATATTTTTCCCATCACATAATAATGATAAAAGGTTAAGTTCTCATGAGGTCGCATTAATAACAGTCCAGGTCCACACACGGCCTCCGGGTTGGACACCCCTTCTCTAAAGCTTTATGTTTTGGTTTATTTTGCTTCTCTTCTTTTTACTGAACAAATTTAGTATACTTTCATTCCGCCATTTGTTTTTCTTTCAGTTTTCTTATATAGAGTCTTAATCAGCATCTTTAACTGTCTCTTTGAATCTTTTGATTATTTTTCTATCTTCAATTTACAATTAGTTTTCATATCCTGATTTAAATAAAACTTAATGTGTTCAAAACAATCTTTAATTTTTTGCATACATATTTTAACTGAATCATTTTTTAGATAACTGAATCCCATCAAAGTTTGGTCGATTGGTAGAGCCTCTGCTACTGATGACTCACGCAAAAAGTTAAGCAAGTTTGAGTGTGGTTAGTAGTTGAAAGGGATCAATTGTTCGATGCTATTGGCACACTCTCCCTCGATGAGTCTTTGAACTCCCTGGAGGTGTCACATAATAATAAATATAATAATAAGTGTTTTTTATTCTTAATTTTGAAACAACTGGAATATTGTCTGAGTCCATATCTACTCATAAGTACGTTTTTGTTTGCATGATACTATTTCAGAATCCTTTTCTAATCGTTATGTTATCGGTCTGGTTCTCTTTAATCTGAGCTTTTCAGTATATTGTCATCTTTTTTGATTTCTGAAAGAAGGTATTTGCTTTTATCAGATCATTTTGCTCACAAAACTCAATTTACCCTGCAATTTTGTCATTCATATCAGCAAGTCTATGATTTTCAATTATTGTGGACCTTTTATATTTAAGACTTCGACAACAACCCAGATATCATTTTCCTTTATTTGTTTAATAACCTTTTGTACCTCCTCATTAAACTCTTTGACCTCTTCATCACAAAGGCTGTCATTATGAGCATATACTTGGAGGATACCCATTTCAAAAGTTTTTTCTGTATTTGATTAGTTCAATTCTGTCGTTTATACACTAATATCAAAGAATTCTTTTGGATATTCCGTTTTTAATCATAAATCCAACAGCACTTGAATGTTCTTCACTTCTAGAATAAATTAACAAAGTCACTTACGACTTTCGATTTTATAATGTCCTTTCCGTCTCATCTTGCAAACTCCCGTTATGTCTATCTTCATAATTGGGATCGCTTTCATTAAATTGCCAAATATACCAATTTGCTATAATATTCTAACATTCTAAATAGCTATTCATAATTTGTGATTTTCGGGCGAACTTGATCCAACCATGACCTTCTTGATGGCTTTGAGACACCATCCTCATTAGCTATGATGTTGTTGACGTTGCTCTTACGGTTCCTATTTTCCTCTACTTCTTCCCTATATGCAGAATTGTCTGTCGCAAGGGGCCCCAAGTTCTTCTGCATGACTTAATTCTTCAGATGTGTCATGCTGTAAAAGATAAGATGGTGAGGCACTAATCGCTTCCATCTTACAGTATAACAGCCATTATTAAGCATTCTGATCATGCCTATTAGTTTCTGGAAAAGAGTCTTTTTGATATCACATGTCCTCAGTCTCAAGTCCGTACTGATAAAGGTTGCTTCTCTCTGTTAGGATTTCGCTATTGCCCAAGTTAGCTAGACTCTTAAATGGTCTTCAAGGCTGTAGTGGTGATTTTTTTTCCCAGGTTGGACAAAAGGCAACACCATATTTCGCCCTTGCTGACATTTTCGTGCATCTGTTTTGTCTCCCCCTCGACGTGGACCTTTGGATTGGACTTTGGTTGATGGGAATTCAACCAAACACATGCTAAATATCTTAGCCTTTAGGTATACTGCAAATTACACTCTACAATCCTCTAGAAAGTCAACAGAATGTTATTATTATTATTATTATTATTATTATTATTATTGGCAGTCTCTTTTTTGAGAGATGGGAAGTAAAACATGTGAATAACACAGCTATTCCAAAAGCTCACAATGAATAATGATAAAAGAATAATAATAATAAGTTGTTTCTTTCCCCCATCTCTGAATACTCAATAACCACTAAGAAAAAATAGATTGAGTGATTAGAATGGGTAAAGAGGGAAAAAGGGTAATAAGAAGGGAAAATGTTATGTGTTGTGGAGGATAATTTGGCACACAAAATATTGATTGTTAGTGAGAGTGGTTTTTGTAGGTGGTAGCGTTCAAGATTTCAAGAATCTTAGCTCGATGGTATGAGTTGTGATGTATGACACTTAAAAGCTACTTTTAAATAAAATGCCTTCATTTAGGTTAAATTCGCGCACATTCCGATGTGTTCAGTATATAGGAAAAAAAAAAAAGTTGTTCTTTAATGACCCTATGTAGATAACAATAAAGCATTTGCATTGTAATACCTCGTGCTTTTGATTTCAGTCTTAAGAAATGGGTACGTAAATGAAGTCTTATTATAACAGAAATTTTTGTAAAAAAAAAAAAGATTATAAACTGTCATGAAAGAAAGTTGAAGTGGCAATTCGCTTTCCATATAATTAATATTTCTCCATGTTTCTTACAAGAAGAGCGATTGATGAACTGTGTTAGTCTTCATCCCTTTTATGCTACATAAAAATATTCTTTAAAGTTAAACTGAATGTATGAAATTTTCGTCATGAAAGGCTGCAAACAGTAGTACGTTCCAGTTGTACATACATTTCTAGAGGAGCATTGCTCATCCAGTTCAGTTGACCTGGTGGAGAGTTACTTCGGGCATTGGTGTTTGTGAATCTCTTTAACAATCTGCTCTTCAGAGCAGATTGTTGGATCATCTAAGAGTTAGGACATTAATGGCAGGAAATGCGTGAGATGTTTACATTTTGTTGGTGTGTGATTCACAAGAAAAAAGAAAGTTGCTCATATGTTTTGCATCCTCTGCTATGTGGTCTATATTGTCATATAGACCACTAAATATTTCATAGATTCTGTATCACTGTTATGCTGTGATGTTTGCCCTTGTATTGGAAAGATCTGGGTTTCACTTAGATCTGAGACACATCTCATCTTCCTTATACCCTCTTTTACCTTGCAGTGTCGAGGGTCCATTGATCATTGGACCTCACTCCGTTTACAGGATAAGGTGGTCAGCCTTATGCCCTGGTGTATCCTATGGCTGTAGTGTTGAGTTCTCAAGGCCAGTTTGCCTGCTTTGCGGGATGAAAAACCCCAGAATAAACTGGGGAAAAAACCCTGCTGTCCACGCCCAAGACTGGCTAACTTGGCTATGGCTGAGACACAAAGACACAGAGATCTGAGACACAATAAACCTTAATTTCTAAAACCCAATTTAACAAAATTGGATTTTTCATCCTGTAAAACAGGCAAACTGGCCATAAGAACACTTGGTTAACAATGCAATATAATTTTATAGATGCTTTGTTAGTAATTAACCCAAACAAAATATAAATATTTCATGCCACTTCCTGAAAGATGCAACTAGCTCCAAAATAGTTTTTCCATTATAATTATAAGATCTTGATTGCTGTACATTATTATTATTACATAACACCTCCAGGGAGTCCAATGACTCATTGAGGGAGGGCATCTACTCTACAACTCAGTCCACTACTCAGTTAACCAATTACAATGAACGGCAACTGCAATCATCATCTACTGCCCACCATCATTAGTATTTTCATAGCCAATCACAAACATCCATGCCCACCATGGGATTTGAACCCACAGCCTTTTGGCTGAAGAGCAGCATCACTGTAGTAGGTGCCTTCCCTTTGCCAGCCTGGTTGGCTGAGTGGTTAGTGTGTCTGCCCTTAGACCAAAAATGCTTCGGGTTTGAATCCTGCTTGGTGTGTGTGTGGGGGACAATAAATGGCATTGGTGTAGATGGTGTGGTTTGTTCAAGTTGGTGGATTGAGTGGTGGAGACAGAGAGTTGTAGAGTAGGTGCCCTCCATCGATGAGTCTTTGGACTCCTTAGAAGTGTCATGTAATAATAATAATTATTATTATGAAGAGCAAGAACTTTCATAGGGATTTCGCTCTGCAGACTGCTAATAGTTTTAATTATTTCTTCTTCAAGAAGGGGTTATAAAGAAATTGATTCAAAACAGTATGTGCATAAAATCAAGTCCCCATTCCAGTATTTGACTCCTCATAGCAATGAATTATTTGTAATTGTGTGACATTCACATGTAAGTTGTTGAAAGTTTTTTGCTTTGTTATACTATACATTAAAGATGCCAAGAAATTATATTCTTGGCATCTTTAATTGGTTTCATCCTTTATCCAAGTGTAAGCAAAGAAAGTTTGCACGTGAAGCAACTTCACAACTGGGATACTTTTGAATAGAGGATAACGACTTCACATCGATTGCATTAGTATCTCATAATGTAATGCACATATCCTAATGGACATGTATAATGCTATGCATTATGGGAAGGGCCACTACCCCAAATGGTTTCGACCTTTATTGAGGTCGCATCAGTGGGAGCCTGATCCAAAAGAGATACCAGAAGTCGTCATATATTTCCCTTATACAAGTAGTCAAAAGGTGTCACACCTTATTGCTAAAATAGTTTGGATTAGAGATAGATGTTGAAAGTTTCTTCACTTGGTTATACAGTCACGAACAAATTAGTCCAAACACTCACATTTTAAAGATATATTTTAATTTTGCAAGAAAATAAGTGCAAAAATTAAACTTCAAGTTTACTTAAGAATTTATATGTGCTCCTCTGTTCCTGATAAGTTTATTATTAGGAACAGAGGAGGAGTTTATTTTTATTATGCCATCTTGAAAACCATACTTTTATAATGGAGTATAATAAATTATCCTTTGTGTCACAATTTAATTTTCAAAGTCTCTTTTTCACTACGGATCACAAATTTTTTATTGGGTTAATGCCAGTAGAGTTACCTAGCCACTGAAGCACTTTTTGAGGAACTCTTTCACTTTTTTGAAGTGTGACATGGAGGGAGGTCTTTGGAAGATCATTTCTTTGTCTTTCTAGAACTGTGCGACCACTCTTTTCTCCAATATGTTTATGTATTGGTCAATTTTCGTCATATTGTCAATAGGCACAAGTGATCCTGGACTGTCATGTGTAAAACAACTCCAAAACGTTTTTTAGCTGGATGTTCAGATTATTGAAGGTGGGTGGGAGAAGTCTTCTCAGCTGCTGATTTACAAACATAGGGTACTCACTCTCCTTGGACAAAGAAATGGCTCTCTCATCTGAGAATACGACCTTCTTCCCTTTCTCAATAGTCCATATCTTTGTAGACTTTTGCGTACCGGAGCCTATTTTTCTGCATAGCCATCGTAAACAGTTGTTTCTTTAATGAACGGGTACAAATCCTTTGATGTTTAACTGCCAGTAAGCAAAACTCTAAGAACTAGGACTAAGATCTATGAGTTTCATACCGAAAAACTATCTGCAAATCCAAGTGTAAGTAACCACTTGGTAGCACAACACCAAGGCAACTTGAAGCAGAGGTGGAGCAAGCTCCCTCACTATCCTTGATATTTTCTCATAATGTAAAAACACAGCCCCTAGGGGATGTAATAATGTAATTACATTATGAGGAGAGGTCACTTCCCAGACCAGTTTCAACCTTTTTTGAGGTCTCATCATAGTGAAGGAGTTTGCTCCACCTTTGCTTCGAGTTGCCTTGGTGTTGTACTACCAAGTGGCTACTTACACTTGGATTTGCCGATAGTTTTTCGGTGTGAAACTCATAGATCTTAGTCCTTGTTCTTAAGAGTTTCGCTTACTTTTAAACATCAAAGGATTTGTATCCCTTTCATTATTATTAAGGTTGCCAGAAAAATAGCCATTTGGCTTTCGATCTCAGTTGTTTCTTTTTTTGGTCTGTAAGCAGTCTTCCCTGCTTCCAACAATTTTCAACCAACTGTCGTATCAGAAACATTAATTCCACTAGCTGCCAAATCTCTATTTAAGTCTACAGCAGACAATATTAGATTCATTTTGCTTTTCCTAACTAGTAAACGATCTTGAGTAAGTGTAGTTTTCTTTTTTTTTGTCTACATTTTCCTTTTCTGTCAGGAGAAAAGGTACCTGTCTCCCTAAACCTTTTTAAAAGCGCACTAATAGTACCCCAACACCAACACCACACTCATTAGCAATTTGTCTTTGAGTTATGGATATGTGGGCTGAGAAAGAGTACATATTTTTGAATGCTTTCTTGGAGATGTCGCCATTTTATAGCTACACAAAATGAATAAAACACTATACATGTCCAACTTGTTTACGCTATTAAAAACACACAACACTATTAATAAACATTGTAGTTACAGTTAAAACATGCAGCACTCAACCAAAATAGTGAACTGAATCAAACCCAAAATTATGTGAACTGAAACAAAAACCAAACACTTCACAAAAAATTGGCTAGTTTGGATTAATTTGTTTGCTACTGTACTGTAAGTTAAAGATGCCAAGAAATTATGTTTTTGGTTTCACTGTAATTTATAGTATAACCAAGTGAAAAAACTTTTCAACATTTTTCTCTAATCCAGAATATTTTAGTAATAAGGCATGACACCTCTTGACTATTTCTGTATGGGAAATATATGACTTCTGCGTTATTTCAACCTTGGTATTGCTTCTGGGTCCGACTTCAACTGATGAGACTGATGATGGAAAATATATATATAGTAAAGGTCAAAACACCAGTCTGGGTAGTGGCCTTTCCCATAATGCATAGCATTATGCATATCCATATTAATAAATTTAGGGACACAAAAACACACGTGTTGAAAAGATTATTTTATTAATTATCAATAAAATAACACTTGACGTTTCGACCCCTGTATTGAGGAGGTCATCATCAGAAGGATGCATTGCATATAATCCTTTTTCCTAGCCTAACCTCTAACAATTAAAAAAAAAAAAAAAATATATATATATATATATATATATATATATATATATATATATAATAAATAAATATATTAAAAATATAAATAATAAAAAAAATAAAAAAATACAACTACAATAAACTGCTAAAGTCCTCATGTATTAATATTCTTCTGGATTTGTACAGTTCTGATTGTTATAATATGATTTCCTTCATTTGCTGTCGAATGTTACAAACACTTCACCAGGTTGTCTTTTGTAGTGGGATTTTTCTTCAGCTTGTTTAGGTTGTTATATAGGTTGTAGATGGGTCCTCCATATTCTTGGAATGGTTAGGCCATCATTTTTGTTGAGATTTGGGTTATGTTTGAGCATTTCACATGACTCTTTAAATTTCCTCTCAAACCAGGTTTTGGTGTGGTGTAGGAATTTGGTATTTTTCCAATAAATTCTGTGGTATGTTTGGAGTGCATGGTCAGAAAGGCCGGTTTTTCCAAAATGGAGGTATTAATTATGTCGTTTGTGTTCTTCTTGTCTAATTGGGATAGTTCGTCCTATTTCCCCTATGTATTGGTATGTTACATGTGCATTGTATTTTGTATACCCCTGGGTGGGCTAGGTGTGGAAGAGGATCTTTAGAAGAACTGAGTAGGTACAAAATTAATAACGGAAAAAACTCACGTACAAAGATTATTTAATAGTATAATTTTTGCCTGTGTGTCACAGGCATCTTCAGTACATTAAGCTCAAATTAAACAATAACTGACAATTCCAAAAAGCGCCACCTAAGTAGCTGGTGTAAGATAACTAAAAAGGTCAATAACTTTCCTTAAAAAAAAAAAAAAAAAATCAATACAATAAAAAGTTAGGAAAGATGAGCTGATTTGTAAAGTACTCTATATATATATATATATATATATTTAAGGAAAGTTTTTGACCTTTTTAGTTATCTTACACCAGCTACTTAGGTGGCGCTTTTTGGAATTGTCAGTTATTGTTTAATTTGAGCTTAATGTACTGAAGATGCCTGTGACACGCAGGCGAAAATTATACTAATAAATAATCTTTGTACGTGAGTTTTTTCCGTTATTAATTTTGTATCGATATTTCTCACGGTATACCTCTTTTAAAACTAACTGAGTAGGTGTCTTAACTTATTTGGGGGTTTAAAGGTAGTTTTAATGTTGTATTTGCGTAGTGTTCTGTCTATTTTTTCAGTAATGCCTCTAACATAAGGAATGACAATAGCATTCCTGAAATCTTTTTTGTTCTTACTGGTATCTTTGTGGAGGATCTTGTGAATAGTGTTTTTACTGTATCCATTTTTTACAAATGTGGTTGATGATCTTGTATTCCTGGTTTAGAGCTTGTTCATTAGAATAAATAGTTTGAGCTCTGTGTTTAAGGGTGCTTATGACACCTAGTTTTTGTGTTGGGTGGTGGTAAGAATTTTTGTGTATGTATTAGCCTGCATGTGTAGGTTTGCAGTATACTGAGAAGGAGAGACAGCCAGAGGGAAGACGTGTGAAAAGTGTGTCTAGGAACGGAAGAGTTTTTTTCCATTTCAGTAGTGAATTGGATATGTTTGTGTTGTTTGTTTAGGTGCTAAAGAATGTATTTAGTGCTTTGCGGCTGTGGGGCCAAATGGTGAAAATATCGTCGACATATCTGATCCAAATTTTGGGCTTTAGACATGCTGTCTCTAGAACAGGTTGCTCAAAGTCTTCCATATAAAAGTTAGCTATTGGGGGGGGAGCGGTGATCCCATGGCTGTACCTTCTTTTTGAAGCTAAAAATTGTTTTGCCACATGAAATATCCGGAGTGGAGTACGTGGGCAAAGAGGGCCGTGATGTCATGTGGAAATATGTTCTGTAGGAGCAAGATAGTGTCATTGATTGGGACATGGTGAAAAGGGAAGTTATGTCAAAGCTGACTAATAAATCGTAGTCGTTGGGTAAAACGCAGTGTTGAATATTTTTATGCAGGAAGGGGACTGACCTACCAATTCCTCGAGTGTGGCCGCTAATTTTTTGGCTAAGTGATAATTTGGGCTGTCAGTTCCTTCAACAATCGGACGTAATGGTGTGTCTGCTTTGTGTATTTTTGGCAGGCTATAAATTCTGGCTGTGCAGGCATAATGAGGTATTAATTTTTTTGTTGTTTCTTCAGGCCATGTGTGGACAGATTTGATTAATTCAGTTGTTTTCTTTTTGTTACGTTTTGTGGGGTTGTAGTTTACCATTTGGTAGGTGTTGTGGTCTGATATCAAATGGTTCATTTTTTCAATGTATGTTGTACAGTCTAAAAGGACAGTGGCATTACCTTTATCTGCTTTCCTGATTATAATGTCTTGGTTATTTTTTAAGGATTTAAGGGCTAGATTTTCGGTTTTGTTTAAGTTGCTGCTTAGTTTTTTTGTTTGAATTTAGTATACACGATGTTTCCATGCGTATTTTATCATCTAGATGATCAGCTAGATTTTTTTTTTTAATCTTTATTTATTAATTTATTTATTTATTATAATATATATATATATATATATATATATATATATATATATATATTTTTTTTTTTAATCGCTAGCGGTCAGGTTAGGAAAAAGGATTAATTAACTACGTAGATTTAGTTTACCGGTATACAGGGCTAGACATGTAGCTTGGTTCCTTATACGCATGTATCCTGATGATGACCTCGATACAGGGGTCGAAAACGTCAAGTGCTATTTTATTAATAATTAATAAAATAATCATTTCAATACATGTGGTTTTGTGTCCTTAAATTTATAAATATGAATGCTGATCACCATGTAACCTTAAAAGAAAGAATTATACATATCCGTAAGGATGTGCCTTGCATTATGAGATGCTAAGGCAATTGATGAGAAGTCATTAGCCTCTATATACAAGTAACCCAGTTGTGAAGTTTGCTACACACAAACTTTGTTTGCTTACAGTTGGATAAAGGATGAAACCAAGAATATAATTTTTTGGCATCTGTAATTTATCATATGTAAGTGTTTAAACTGTATGTTCACAATATGTCAAACTCTGTTACTTCTATTGTTAACTCATAACACCATATAAGAACAAGATAAGTTATGTAATTTATTATGCTTTTGATATTTTTGGGTTCTAACCAGAACACAAAGCACTCTAACGAAGTAACTTGTAGACAAGAGAGTTGTAACAAGAGAGTTTGAGTCCTGATGTATGTCCTTTAAGATTAGATGTATATACTTAGTATCTGACTGTTATGTGAAAGGTTATCTTAGAACAATAGTTCCCCCTAAATGTTTATTGTTGTTCAGACACCACTTTTGACCATTGACTATAAGTTACACATATATCTTAGCTCTAGAGGAAGCATGCATGCTATAAGATACTGGCTCTTCCTTATTTTGATTACAATTTTGAACTGTAGCAGAATTGTTACAGTTTTGAATTGTAGCACCTTGTATTCAGTGTGAAAGTGCTTTTATGTTTTGAAAATAGTGAAATATCAACCACTTGAGGAATTAAGTAATTTATTTTGCAAAAGTTGGTATGATAGCTCAAAGGATTACTTGAATGTTAAAAAACATGCTAACAAGTAGAGATAGGAAGTTGTTATCTCTCTTTTTAAGACTATGATTCAGCCACATCTTGACTACTGTGCACAGATTAGGTCACCTGGGTTTCTTGGGGATCAGCATGTGGTAGAGAGGATTCAGAGATCACTGACCAAACTGGTGACAGGTCTGTGCAATGCACCCTATGAAAATAGGTTGAAGCTGTGTCTGTTACAAACTTTAGTTGATAGCGGAAAGGAGGGGACATGATAGAAACCTATGAGATATTAAAGGAGTTTTATAAAATTGACACAAAGGAAAATTTTTCAATATATGATAAATAGGGAACTAGGAGTCATCCGTGAAAGTTTTGTAAAAGTGTGACTAGTAAGAATCTGCTGACTATATTTTTTGCATGTAGAGTGGTGAACAAGTGGAATGATTGCTAGAATTAGTTGTGAGTGTCCTGACAGTGAATAAGTTTTTAGAAAAGATAAGATAGGTTTTGTGTGTATAAACATAAGTGTGGGTCTCCCACAATGAGTCTCCAGACTATGAAGGTACTGTATAATAATAATAATCAATAATAATAATTTTGTTCTTATATACAAATCATTAAAAATATGTAATGAATGATAGCCAACAAGTAACACTTATTACACAACAAATGTGATGCCGAACTTATCATGATTGGACAGTAAACATTGGCAAGTGGTGATATAGAATACAAATTTCAATATACTTTTAAAATAAGATGTATGTGTTTGTGGAGGAAATAGATAATTTGTTGTTGATAATGCAGATTATCTAGAACAGCAATGTTCAACCTTTTTTTACTATGCAAGCTACTTTTCTATAAAAAGTTATTCGACGATCTGCTCTCTTATATAGATCACATTCCCCCAACCTGATATCTGATTATGCACAAATAAACAACTAAAAAAAAACAACAACTGAAAACTTCATTTGTGTATTTAAAAATTTATTTATCGCTTTTAATTATTTTAATACAACAAAAAAAACCCCCCCAAATATATTGGAATAAAATATTTATTTCTCTATTTTGTAGCACCTTGTATTCAGTGTGAAAGTGCTTTTATGTTTTGAAAATAGTGAAATATCAACCACTTGAGGAATTAAATAATTTAATTTGCAAAAGTTGGTATGATAGCTCAAAGGATTACTTGAATGTTAAAAAACATGCTAACAAGTAGAGATAGGAAGGAAAACCACAGTTAGAAAAAACAAGAGATTGATTTCAAACTCACAAGTTACAGGAAATGCTGATTGATTAAAAAAAAAAAGTTAATGTGAGATTTGGCATTGTTTGGACCTCTCAATATTTTCATAGTCAAGTTGATATGAAGAAGTGGCCAATCGCAGAGAATCATCCAAATGACCATTTGTAATTTGATTTCTTAATTGATTTTTTATGACGGTTATATTTGAAAAAGTGGATTCTGACAAGTATGTCGATCCGAAACACGACAGAATTTTTCGTGCAATATCAGTTAATACTGGGAATTTTTCATGTGCATACTTCCAAATGACTTCATTGTTTATTGATTTTAGATGTAAACTATTCTGAATGTTTATTATCTCAAGATCTACTTCAGCTTGGTTTATATCAAACAGCCCACTAATTTTATTTGAAATTTCTGTGATGTTCAAGTTTTCTTGAAATGGATTATTGATAAATGATACAATCCTTTCAGTTTTATTGAAATCTTTAAATCTTGAATTTATTTCTTCCTCAACTAATTCTATTTCACGAATAAATTCTTTTAAATCATAGCGAAGCATTTCTTGATTTTGTTCAAAAAATTTTAATAAATATGGCAGATGTCTAAATTCGCATTCATTTATATTTTTCTTTAATAAAAGTAAGTATTGTTGGAAAGTTTTTATTGAACTTAACATGTCAATTAAATTTTTATCTGTACCTTGTAACTCTAAATTTAAATTGCTTAATTTTGTACAGAAATCTACTAAAAATGATAAGTGTAACAACCATCTTTTATCACTCAATTGTGGATAAATATCTCCTTTTTCATCAAGAAAAATTTTTTGATTACCTGTTGATTTTTGTTTTTGATTTCCTCTTTTTTAATTACCTGTTGGCTAGTTTTTGACATTCAGATTGAATGTCAAAAACTATAAATCTGCTGCGGACTTGTCACATTCCCATGGAATCCAGGTGACTAGCTGGATATAGTAGTCCAGGTGTAGCTTTCTTCAAGCTTTATAAAATAGAACAATAACATCCCTAATCCCTGCTTGTTAGTAAATATCAGTCAGAGGAATGTCCAGGAGGTAGTATAGAGGAGTGATATCCCAGAAGTGGAGTGAGTAGGACTTGTTAGAAAACCAGAAATGAGCTAGTGTGTATACTTAAAAATGCCAGAAGTATTCAAAATAAGGGGAATTAAACTGTAACATTCATAATTTATTTCTGAAAAATTGCAGGAATAAGTGAGGCATTAGATGAGGATGAAATTCTGACAGGGATAGATATGGGGATTATATAGTCTTTTGTGAAAACAGACAGGACAGGAAGGAAAGAGGAGTGCTGTTGATGATGCAGAGGAGTTGGGCTCATCTAGGATAGAGATGTAAGGAGCAAATAGATGAAAACCACTGCTTGAAAACAGTGGTTTTCAAGCAGTATAGATTAAGTGGGAATGGACAGGATTAAATGTTTAGTAAGATGTTTCTATAAGCCTGGTAATGTGTAACGCAGTGAGAAGAAAACATATTGGTAAATTGGTTGGGCACATTATGGGCAATTTCAGTTATGATGATATAGACTGGATTGAAGAGACAGTGTCTGGAACTAAAGAGAATGAATTTCTTGAGTTTGAGGAACAGCTGCCTTAGGCAGTACTAAACAGAGTAAATGAGGATCAAAGGTCTTGGATTTGATTGCCATCGGAGGATGTTATTATAAATGAAGTGTTAAATCTTTCTCCAGTTTGTCAAAGTTACCATGAAGTGATTACTTGGGTGGTCCCTACTCACAAACTATATGACAGCGACAATGTCTGAGTGTATTCCAAAGTTCAGGAGATTAAATAAGGTAGGTGTAAAATGAATGACTGAAGAGGCGAAGCAAGCAGTATGGAAGGGTAGCAAAAGGGCATTATGAGCAGAAGTTAGCAATTGATGCTAAAAGAAATCTTAAGGAATTTTTTTTTATATGTAGCCAGTAGAAGGAAGAACGATGTTGGTCAGTGATAATGTTAGAATGATAATCACTGAGGAAGATATAATAGAGATGTTAAATGAGCATTTCATATAGTATTCCATCCTTGTTAATGTAACATAATGTAGAACTTGAGTCCAGTTGGGAGAACCACTGGTAGTGAGTGAGGAGGAGGTATATGAGGGATTTAATAAACTTGATGTCAGTAAGGACTTGGTGGTATATCACCGTTGTTAGATCCTGAATGGAGAGATTTACAAGTAAATTCTTTATTCAGGATTTAACATAATAAACTACTACTAATTAAGGAGATATCTCACATCAGCTAATAATTATGAAATATTATTTTATGTTTTGTAATAATGTGTAGTCTACGTGTGCCATATAGTGAGAGTTATTGTTAGGTTATTTGTAATTCCCAAGTAAGCTGTCTAGCACATTGCAAAATTCTGAGAAAAATTATTAGTAGTAATCCGGAATAATCGCTTATAATCTCTATGAGTCGAGCATAACGATGGAGGCTATACCTACGCAGAAAAATGACGTCAGAGTGGCTACCTAGAATAATGTAACCTGACAGGTTAGGGAGAGTGTAGGATCACCCAAAGGGCATGAGCGATGGGGTTCGTGGGTGAAAACCACATCGAATAGAGAGTGCCCGAATAGGGCGAATAAAAGACGAAGCACACCATTTAGGAGGCTTTTTGACCTTTTGATCTTTGGTGGCTGGATTCGAGTTTTAGGGGAGTTGGTCGGAGGATTCGTGAGAGAGAGGTGGGTCGACTACGGTAATGACGGACGGCAGGTTCTTTTCTTGAGAATGCTTGAAGATTTTCAAGCGGAGCTGATTGCGATACGACGCCCTGTGTGGAATTGAGCCTTAGCAGAATGTCCCATTGGAGAAAGTTTCCTGCGGAGCAGTAGACAGCACGCAGCAGTCTGAAACGATTAGAAGAAAAAGCGTACTGCATCGCCAAGCAAAAAGACGGCCGAAGAATATGCAGTAAGGTAATCCAGACCTACATGAGATGGCGGCATGAAATCTGAAAGAATCCGGTAATGTAAAAGTTTTTGTTCTATGTTAAAATTCGTTTAGAAGAACAAGAAATTTGTGTGCACTGTAACTAAAGGACACTAGTAGAGAACTTTTAAGTGAGAATTTGACTGAATTAATTAAGCCCTTGTGGGACAAAGAAGAGTTGTTAATAGGCAGTAATTTGTGAATGGCTAGGCTTGCTTAAATGAAATTTAGAATTAAGATAATTATTGATAGAGTATTATTATTATTATTATTATTATTATTGTTCCGGGAAACTCCAAGGAGTCGACAGACTCATCGAGGGAGGCCCTAACATCATGTCTGGAACAACTATTCAACATTCACACAGTATCTATCATATCTTGCCTTGAACTCATTCACGGTCGTATTACCCACAACAGACTCTGGAAGCTTATTCCACTCATTCACCACTCTCCAAGTAAAAAACCTAGCTCTAACACCCTTGTCAACCACGCCCTTGCCCAGCTTCCATGCATGGCCCCTAGTCCTCTCACCACCAGTCATATTTTCAAAAATATCTTCTGGATCAATCTTATAAAAACCCTTCAGTAATTTGAATGTCTCAATCATATCACCCCTCCTTCGCCTATCGTCCAATTTCTGCAACCCACAAATCCTCAACCTATTCTCATAAGGTTCATTCCACAGTCCTGCTATCATCTTGGTCACTCGTCTCTGGACTCTCTCCACTTCCTCCCCATCACGAAGAAACCCTGGTGCCCATAACTGGGCACAGAAGTCCAGATGGGGTCTTCAAGGCTCGATACAGAAGAACAACAACTTGTTTGTCTCTGCATGTTAAAGTATTTTTCATAAGCCAAGTGATTTGGTGAGCTGTTTTAGTCACTTTTGCAATGTGCCCCCTAAACTTCAACTCCCTATCCACCAGCACTCCCAAATCCCTGGCCTCATCAGTCTCCTGGAGTACGGTTCCACCAATGCGATATACTGCTGCTGTTCTTTTCACCCCAAAGTGCATAACCTTACACTTTGCCACATTAAACTGACATCCATTTTTCCTAGCCCAGTCCTCCAAACTATCCAAATCATCCTGTAAAATTTTGACATCCTGTGCACTCACAATTGCTCTACCCAACTTTGCATCATCAGCAAACAAGTGAACACTTCCTCTCAAATCCTTTCCAATATCATTGATGAACAAATTGAAAAGCAGTGGTCCAAGAACAGAGCCCTGCGGCACTCCACTAGTCACAAGACGTCTTTTTGACTCCACTCCTGAATAAACCACTCTCTGGTATCTCTCCTTCAACCACCCTCCTATCCATCTTACCAACCCTATATCTATCCCCATCTGCTCCAGTTTACTGATTAGGGTTCCATGTGGTATCCTGTCAAAGGCCTTGGCAAGGTCCAGTAGTATCACTGTAAACCCATTACCCCTATCCAGTTCTGCCGTCACTGTGTTATAAAACGTGAGCAAGTTACTGAGGCATGATCTACCCTTCACAAAACCATGTTGTCCCCCATACAATATCCCATTTTCATCTATCCAATCCTGTATTCTTTTCTTGACTAATTTCTCTAAGACCTTGACAATGATTCCTAATATGCTAATCGGTCGGTAATTTACAACAGCAGTCTTGGAACCACCTTTATGCAGTGGAACTATTTTCCCTTCCTTCCACCTGCTCGGGACTAACCCGGACCCGAGACTCAAATTAAACAAAATGGTCAAGGGTACTGACAATTCTTTAGCTGCTTCTCGTACTACACGAGCTGGTATACCATCCAATCCCACAGATGTATTGACATTGAGGTTATGCAATACACTACTCACATCCACTTCATTCACCACAATTCCCGTATAATCTACTGGTTTATTCGTTTCTGCAATGTCACCACCTGGATGATATATTCTTGCAAAGTGCTCACTCAGTAACTCAGCTATCTCAACTGATTCAGTTACCTCCCTACCATCGGCATTCTTTAAAATCATTCTGCCATGTACATTTTTCCTTTTACTTGCTACATATCTAAAAAACTGTTTAGGATTCTCTTTAGCCTGCATGGCCAATGTTCTTTCGTAATCCTTTTTTGCTTTTCTTACCACACTCGTCACCTTTCTGGCCTGCGCTTTATACCGTTCATGTGCCTGCCGGTCACCTTTCTCCTTAAATTCCCTCCATAGTTGTTCCTTTTTTTGCAGCTCAAGCTTAATGGTGTTATTCATCCATTTAACCCCTACTTGATTTATTATTCGCACTCTAGGTATACAGTCAGCCATTGCTTCATGCAAGCACTTCCTAACTACCTCCCATGCACTATCAACTTCTAGTCCTTGCAGTTGTACATGCCATGGCACTGAGCCAATCAAACTCCTAAGCTTGTCATACTTTCCCGCCCGATAATTCCACATGTACCCTGTCTTAATTGAAAATTCTACACCTTTAGCCACCTCCCAAGTCAAAACCCTATGATCACTCTCACCGATTGGTGGCAATGTGGTCATATTTGTTACAGCCAAATCCTCAGATGTAATTACTAGGTCAAGCACTCTCTGACCCCTAGTATTTTCCACTACATGCTGTCGCAGATAGTTATCCCTTAATAACCGCATAAAATCCAATTCCTTCCTCCCGTGTGTCCTCTCCTCACTCCAATCAATGCGACCATAGTTGAAATCCCCCATAATAATCACCCTCCTTCCACTCATTTCTTCTGTTTGCTTGTGCATACTGTCACCACCATCTTTTCCATCACCTGGTCTATAGCAGCACCCAATTGTATATTTAGTTCTGCTAGCCACAATCTCACACCAAATGGCCTCAAATGTGCTCTTTTCTCTATCCTGCAATTCAACTTCTATTCTCCTTGGCCGTAGCTCATCAGCTATCATCAACAATACTCCTCCCCCCATTTTATTCTCTCTGTCATTCCTGAACACACTATACCCATCACATTCAATCCCACTAGCCATATCATCTACAGTCAGCCATGTTTCACTAATACCAATAACCTGTGTTCTGGAAGTGCCAACCATGGCCAAAAACTCTTCCTTCTTGTTTCTAATACTCCTAGTATTAGTGTACATGAATTTAAGACCCCCATTAGCCCCAGCCCTACCTTGATGCCTTATATTAACTATCCCACTCTGGTTTGTTGTCCTTATTTGCTCTAGCATATATATTCATTCTTACATTCAACTGCCTCCCTAAGGACTGTATATCTACTACCCCCCCTTAACAAATCTAGTTTCCCTGAATTTGCACATCCACTACATTCAGCAACACTCTCTCAAGTCTTCTTACACCATAACCATTCAAATGCAGGCCATCCATCTTATATAGATCCTTTCGTCCATCAAACTCACTCCACACGTCCACAAATTCCACACCACTCGTCATACATAACCCACGCATAAAGTCATTCGCAATTATGGCCCTCCTTTTAAACATTTCACTGTCATACCGTGGCAAAAGACTAATCATTCTAACTCTCTCACTCTTTTCTTTTGCTACCTCAAACAATTCATTCAGGTCTTCTATCATTTCCATTTTATCTCCTTTCAAATCATTCGTACCTGCCACAACAATCATTTCTTTCACCCTTTCCTTTTGCTCTCTAATAGACTCAGTTACATCCTTTATGGTCGCACCAGGTTGGTACGATTTTGTCAAATCCTCTACTAACACACCTCGTACTAACGAGTCTCCATACAGCACTCTATCCTTCATTTTGTTCATGTTCACATTCATACGCCTATTTTTTCTGTCATACCTTTTATTACTGGTTGGTTCATTCAGTCGACTTTTGTTCATGCACTCTAGCTGCTGTTTTGCCCTTTCTATCGCACCATTCAACAACGCGATCTCACTCAATGCATCTATCTCATCTTTTTTATTCTCTGAGAAACCATTAATACTATCATTCACACTTTCTACATTCACACTCTCATAATTCTCATATACAACCTTGCCGTTTCTTGTCATATCGCTATTTTCTTCATTCTGAAGTTTGACAAAATTATCACACTCATGATCCGAAATACACTTCAATTCCTCATTCTCCCTACATTTTCTACACACATTCAATCCTTTATTATCATCTATCCACACTCCGACGTTCTGTGAATAACTTGTGAAAGGAATTATATGGTAGTAGTATTATGCTTAAACCTAATCTTATCCTTACATAATTAAAGGATTTAACTTGCTCTGATTCATTGTGATTTAGTATGACCCTTAACTTAGAGTGAATTTTGATCCATTGAGTATTTAAACCTATATCTATATCTTGGTCTTCCTCTGGGTCGTTTTCCTGCCAACCTGGCAGAGAACACTTGTTTTGCTAATCTTTCCTCTCCCATTCTATTTAAGTGACCATACCATCTGAGATTAGCTCTGCTAACGCATTCCTGGATGCTGACAATGTCAAGTCCTTTCCAAGATATAGGTGGATTGATACTGTACAAAGTGCCTTAGATGATAGAAATATAAGATCTGATAATGTTGGAGTCTTGACAAGTAACAGACTGATTTGGAGGAAAATTGTAGATAGGAAGTTAGTAATGATGTAATTTTTTCATGTAGTACTGTCATATCCTGTACACCCCTTGAGGGTACATGGCAGGAATTTGATGATGATGATGATGAGTATTTAAACTTACATAACTGAAATGTTTTATGTTTTTCCAATAAACATGTTTTGTACCTTATACCTGAGTTTATGCCTGATTACGAATTCAAACCACCACTTATGAAATAGAACTTTTTAGCGGGAAGGAATTTAGATATAATTGCTTAAGTGAGATTCGGTCTACGACTGCTAACTGAATCTGCACAGCGCTAGCGTGAGATAAAAATAACTGTATGTATCCCTTTAGAATTTAGAAATATTTCCCTGAACAAGAGTCTCTTCTGTTATAGGATACTGGCTGGTGCAGCAAAATATAAATTTTGCCAATATCCGAAGAGGAGATAGATCTGAATTAGAAGGAGCGTTATTATAGAGGTAAGCAGCGACATAACAATAGAGCAGCAGGTAGGATTTTGATTGTATAAGGTTTTAAGTAAGCAAAAGGATAGATTCAAGAATCAGTAAATTAATGTATAATAAGATTAAACTGAAGATTTAACAATAGGCATTACTATTTAACAACAGACCTTACGATATAACCATGGCGCAGCCGGCAGGATGTGATTAGGGCCCTAGAATTAAAGTTGACACATCCTTAATCACTATAAGTTGGTTTTTGATATCGTATCAGGCAATCAGGCATTTATTGGAATAATTAGAATTTAAGAAAATTACATTGTGTTGAATTGTAAGATGAATGCAGATATGTCCCTACCTACAAGCTCAGAGTTAGATGACTCAGAGTTTTTTAAAACGATTAATCCCTAACAGGTATTCCCTCAGTTTTCGGGTGATGAATCTGATGACGTGATTGCATTCTTCGAGTACATTGAGGAATCGAGAAGAATTGGTCGATGGAGTAAATTCCAACTACTCATTCTGCTACGCAGCAAGCTAATTGGAAAGGCTAAGACCTATTTTCACTCCTCACTGGTTCTGAAAGACACCCGGAGTTATGTAAAATTTAAAGAAGTCCTTATTTCACAGTTCTCAAGGGTAAAGAACGTGGGGCCGAATCTGTGGAAGCTCCAAAGAATAGTACAGAAGGACAAAGAAAGTGTGTCCGATTACCATAACAGGCTGTTAGATCTTGCCAACGCACTTAGTGTTTCGGACAATGATAGGCACCATCTAAACTGGGCTGTCTTCCAACACTTTAGGTCAGGATTGAAACAAGAACTTAAGGAGACAGCATACGGAAAGGATATATCAAACTTAGAGGAATGTTATAATGCAGTAAAACAGAGGGAGCAACTGCTCGGAGACATTTGTTCTGCAGGCGTTCTTGGGTCTGTCAATGTGATCAAAGAAGAAAGAGACAGCGTTAAAGAGCAGGGCACTGAAAAGAAACATCCAGAAAGGAAAGAAAAACAGAAAGGGCAGAGAGGAAGTGAAGAAACTAGACCTGAGACAGTTTACCAAATTGCTGATAACTGTCAAAATTTAAGCGAGGTTCGCTCATTGATAAAGCAAGAAGTGGAGAAACTGCAGCAGCCTATCATGGAACGTCTAGATTCTGTGCTCAGTCAATTGACAACAGCCTCTATGACAACACACGAAAACACCTCATTACAAGAGCAGAAAATCAAGGACGTAGTTCACAGGGAGTTAGAAAGAATGCAGAGACCAATATTTGACAAAATGGACTCTATGATGCAAAAATAATGGAGTTGACTGCCAAATACAATAACATCTCTCCTTTGTCCTCGGACAGAGATAATGCTAGGGGCTATAACCGACAGGGCCCTAGATGCTATAGCAAAAACATATTAGGGCATCTAGCCTGTAACTGTGTCAACAGACAAAGCTATTCAAGGGGAAATTCCCATTCCCATTCAGAAGCTAAGTCACATGTTTGTAGCAAGCAAGAGAAAGGTAAAGAAAAAATTCAGAAACATGACACTGAATTAACGGTTGAAGGCAGGATCTGCGAAAGACACTTCAGGGGATCGATTGACACGGGTTCACAGGCTTCAGTAATCTCCGAGAACTATTTCAGAGAGATAGAGCCGTATGTAAAGGGTAGGATTAAATATTTAAGAAGGCCGATTAAACTTTTGAGAATATCCTCCACTTTTACCCAGGCTACGAAGTCGGTGAGACTAAGAGTGCACTTGCCTGAATTTAATATGCGTGTGTGGCACAATTTTATAATTTTGCCTAGAAACTCACTTCTTCATTTAAGATTAATCTTGGGGAGTGACTTCCTATCGAAATACAATTTCTCCTGTGATTACTCAAAGGGGGAAATCTGCTTTCAAGGGAGGAATAGCGATACAGAGGTTGGAAAGGGATCATTAGTTCAAGGTAAAGGAAATGTCCATGAGCGTCAGAAAATCCAGAGAAAGAGAGGGCATAAACCAATTGGGGGAGATGTAGAGCCTACTAATCACGTCAGCTCTGAAATGAATGAGCTTTCCACGTTGGAAACCTCATTGAGTCCTAACTTAATTGAAGAAAAAGGAGAAGGGATACAATTAGAAAGAGGAGGGGAGTACAATCAGAGATGAGTTGCAAGAAAACAAAGATTCTCTAAAAATAAACTATGCTGGTGTTGAGCGGAATGTATTTTCATCCTACAAGAAGTTATTTGATTCCCAGCACAAAACTCTAAAGGACTAAGCGAGCATAACCCAGCTGGTGGTTGGAGGAAGTGTAAATCTCTCAGGGGGGGGGGATGAGACGTTTTTGTGTATTTAGACATGAACTCGAGGTTGAATTTTAAGGCACAGGCAAAATGAAAGGATCATCCCCAGAGAATTGAGGGAGAGACAAAAGGGAGTTCTTATAGAAAATTAGAAAACAATTTTACAATAAGAGATGCTTAAAGAAAAATTTATCTTAAGAAAAAAATTTTTTTGTAAGGGGAGACTTTTGTTAGATCCTGAATGGAGAGCTTTACAAGTAAATTCTTTATTCAGGATTTAACATAATAAACTACTACTAATTAAGGAGATATCTGCATATCAGCTAATAATTATGAGATATTATTTTATGTTTTGTAATAATGTGTAGTCCATGTCTGCCATATAGTGAGAGTTATTGTTAGGTTATTTGTAATTCCCAAGTAAGCTGTCTAGTACATTGCGAAATTCTGAAAAAAATTATAAGTAGTAATCCGGAATAATCGCGTATAATCTGTACGAGTCGAGCGTAGCGATGGAGGCTATATCTACGCGGAAAAATGACGTCAGAGCGGCTACCTAGAATAATGTAACCTGACAGGTTAGGGAGAGTGTAGGATCATCCAAAGGGCATGAGCAATAGGGTTCGTGGGTGAAAACCACATCGAATAGAGGGCGCCCGAATAGGGTGAATAAAAGACAAAGCACACCATTTTAGGAGGCTTTTTGATCTTTGGTGGCTGGATTCGAGTTTTAGGGGAGTTGACCGGAGGATTCGTGAGAGAGCGGTGGGTCGACTACGGTAATGACGGACGGCAGGTTCTTTTCAATTATGGCAATTATGCAGAGAACATTGACATAGTACTAAAGATGTTATAATTTCATTGTATATATACAAGATTTTAATCAGACTGTATATGGATTACTATGCACAGCTTTGGTCTCCTGGTTTTCAAAGTGAAGAAATGTTGGAGCAGATTCAGCGATGATTGAGTAACTTGGTTTCAGGTCTCTGAATGTTGAATGTGAGTACAATTTGAGGGAATGCAAATTGCAGAGCCTATTGAATATAAGGAGGAAGAATGGAAGATATGATTGAGACATATAAGTAGTTAAGGGACAATTACTAGATTAATGTGGATGAGATTTTTCATAGAATGTCTGTAGACAGAGAAAGAACAACAGTATCTGTAAGAGTAGGTCTTTTGCATGTAGAGTGATGGGTGATTGGAATGCATTGCCTGAAAGTGTGGGGGAGTGCAGAGATAGTGAATGCATTTAATTTATGGTATGATGAGCTGTGTGTGTGTAAGAGTAGTACCTTCCCAATAAGTTTCTTGATTCCATGGAGGTCTGATTATGATGATGATGATAATCATCTACAATGGGTTCTGTCCACTAGATTTTCAGCTCCTGCTTTATAATGCTGCTCATCCATCTAACTCCCACTTGATTTATCCTTATGATCATGTTTGAAAACAGTTTCTTGTCTCTTTGAACAGTTTGATGAGTCTCTTGACTCCATGGAGGTCTGATTATGATGATAATAATAATTATCTACAATGGGTTCTGTCCACTAGATTTTTAGCTAAGTTTAAACTCGGCAGCCCATTTCTTAATTGTAAAAACAAAGGAGAAGAGTGCCCATAAACTTTTATGAACTTTGAATAAATTTCTTTTGGCATTAAACCTTCTTTTACCGAAGAATTTTATAACTGCACGATACTCAATTTTATCCATTTCAAGGGATACAGACAATACGTTTGCTTCAGACAGCTGTATAAAACAAATTACTTGATAGAATGACTTGCAATTTGACATGGATACTTATGACAGATGTACCAACTTAGGAAAAAAAAATCTTGCCCATAGTGTTGCCATCTATGGTCAAGGCCAAGAACTTTTCAGACCACCTTCATATACTTTGAACAGTTTCTTCAACTCCTGTCCATCTGTCGCACATAGCTAAAACCTTTCCTTAGTGGATGACTCTTATGCTATGTTATTATTCAAAGCTATTTACTTGGCATATAATCACCTGCTCAGTAATTCCACATACATTCCTTATAACTGAAAACATATTTGGTAATCTCTTAAATCAGAATTACATGATTACTGTCCCTAGCTGGAGGCAAATGTAATCATCTTGGTTACCATCATCAAATTCTTGATATGTACTGTCAGTGGTATAAAGGATATTATAATAGTAATCTAGCATTTATCCAACCACACTGGAAAGACAATTTGCCATTCTGATAATTGACTTGCAGTTACATTGTGCTGTACCAGAAGTTGGATGACATGCAAGGGTCAGTTAATTGAAGGGTCATTGTTTTGAAGGTTAGATAACCAGTAGATTACTCTACATTAAAAGATTATGTAATTACAAACTTCCTATTGATAGTTTTTCTCAAAATTAATACGTAAGAACTTCAGTATCATCAGAACTTATATTTCAGTCTTTTTTGGCACCTCTTACCATATCACTCACATAGTCTTCCTCTAGATATTTTTCCTAGCCATCCTCTAAAAAACCTCCTGTTTTGTTAACCTTTCATTTTTAGTTCCGTTTAAGTAACCCTACCACATGATATTAGCTCTGCTCACACTGCTCAGAACTCTCATCACCATGGTCTGCAGGCTTTGATTAAGTGTTTTTATTTCTAACCCAGCTCTCCGATCCATAAGTTAAAGTTGGTTCGAATACTGTCTTGTATACAATTAGTTTTGTGGTTTCACTGTTTTTTGGAGATTTGTTGATAAGAGATGTATTTAATGAGAAAGTGACAAAGGCATGTTTCCTAGGTGCAAAGTCAAAGATGTTAACGAAGCTGTTAGTTGGGAGAAGGGAAAAAGTTGATTGTTTTGGTATTCACAAATGATTTGAAAGGAGAGAAATATGCAATGAGAGAGAATCTGAAAGAGTTATTGAAAGAAGCAACAGCGAGGAGTAAGAAAGTAAAGATTGTGAGTCTGCTGCCTTGGTAGGATAGGACAGAATTGAGAAGGGCTACGTTTGCTAAATAGTCAATGAGAAGATTGTGCAGTTTATAGATGTATAGAGTGAATTTGATTGATAAAAGGATTTAAATATGCATGATGGACTCTATTTTAATGGTTTTGGAGTTAGATATTTGGAGAAAGTGTTGATTAATGAGAATTAGGAAGTGCGAAGACAAGGAAAGTAGAGATATTAGGGGTGGGATGCAATCAAGCATGTATCTGGCCACCCCTGGAACAAATGAGTGTGTGTGTACAGTATTGATTATGCAATGTGGAATGCAATTTCAGAGGTTTCAGATTTGAATAGTTTGGTAATGACATTACACACTGGTAACTGTGGGTCCAAGGGGATGTTGAAATTATTATTATTGCACCCTCCATGGAGTCGGCAGACTCGTCGTGGGAAGTGCATTCATCTGACAACATATTTATCATATCGAATCTTAAAATCCTTAACACTCCTTTCATTAACAACACATTCTGGTAATGCGTTCCATTCATTGACAATTCTCCATGTAAAAAATCTACTTCCTACACCCCTCTTCTCCACACTCTCATAATGTCCATGAATGACCTCTGGTTTTTTCCCCCTCTTGCCTTCTACTCTATTTATAATCTCATCTGGATTAATCCAGTAAAATCCTCACACTAACTTATATCACTTCATAACATATATCATAACACTCCTATTCACCAAACTCTGCAATCCACATTTTTTCAACCTCTCTCTCCATAGGCAGCAGTCCATAGGCAGCAGTCCAACTGATATGTCTTAGTCACTCACCTCTGGACCTTCTCTGATGTCTCTACATCACACTGAAAACCAGGTGACCAGATTCGAGCACAATAGTCCAAGTGTGGTCTGACTATTGCTTTATACAGTGGCACAACAATTTCCTTATCCCTCCATGTTAGAGTACTTCTTATCATAGCAGCACTATTATGTGCACTCTTTGCAACATTTACAATATGCCCTCTAAACTTCAGTCTACTATCAACCATCACTCCCAAATCTCTAACCTCATCCACTTGCTGCAGTATGGCATTATCAGTATAGTACACAGCCTTATATTTCTGCACTCCAAAATGCAACATCTTGCACTTATTGATATTATTACTATTATTATTATTATTATTATTACGGGCGACTCCAAGGAGTCCTTAGACTCATCGAGGGAGGCACTAAACATCATGTTCATCACAACTATTCGACATTCACACAGTATCTATCATACTTTGCCTTGAACTCATTCACTGTCATAGCGCCCACAACAGACTCTGGCAGCTTATTCCACTCATTCACCACTCTAAAAGTAAAAAACCCAGCTCTAACACCCTTACTAACCACACTCTTTGCCCAGCTTCCATGGATGTCCCCTAGTCCTCCCACCACCAGTCCTGTTCTCAAAAATATCCTCTGAATTAATCTTATAGAAACCCTTCAGCAATTTGAATGTCTCAATCATATCTCCCCTTTTCTGCCTATCAACTAATTTCTGCAACCCACAAATCTTCAACCTGTTTTCATGAGGTTCATTCCATAGACCTGCTATCATCTTGGTCACTCGTCTCTGGATCCTCTCAACCTCCTCCCCATCAAGAAGAAACCTAGGTGACCAAATCTGGGTACAGTAGTCGAGATGGGGTCTTATCAAGGCTCGAACAATAACTTGCTTATCTCTGCTTGTCAAAGTATTCTTCAGCATCTAAGTGATTTGATGAGCTGATTTAGCCACTTTTGCAATGTGCCCTAAACTTCAACTCCCTATCCACCAACACTCCCAAGTCTCTGGCCTCATCAGTCTCCTGGAGTAAAGTTCCACCAATGTGATATACTGCTGCTAATCTTTTCAACCCAAAATGCATACCTTACATTTTGCCACATTAAATTGACATCCATTCTCCTTAGCCCAGACCTCCAATCTATCCAAATCATCCTGCAAAATTTTGACATCTTCTGCATTCACTATTGCCCTACCCAACTTTGCATCATCAGCGAACAAATGAACCGTTCCTCTCAGATCCCTCCCTATATCGTTAATGAACAAATTAAACAGCAGTGGTCCAAAGAACAGAATCCTGTGGCACACCACTAGTCACAGGCCGTCTTTTGGACTCTACTCCTGAGATGTTCCCAAGTCTATTCAAATCTTCCTGAAGAGAATTAACAGTAGCAGTGCTACTTATAATTCTTCCCACTTTTGCATCATCAGCAACAACTAGACATCTCCCACTCAGTCCTCATGATATATCGTTTACAAACAAGTTAAACAGCAGGGGCCCAAGAACAGAACCCTGGGGCATGCTACTGGTTACCTTTCTTTTTTTTAAGACACTTCTCCATCATACAGAACCTGGTGGTATCATTCAGAGTCAATTTCCAATCCATCTAACCAATACTATCTATTCCTATCCTCTGCAGCTTGTGCACGAACTTATCATGTGGTAATCTATCCATTTTTTCAAAGTTCAAGAATATCACTGTATTGTATATGATTCTCCCCTATCTAACACCCCCGTTACTACCCTTTATAAATCCATGCTAACCATCATAAAGAATTCTTTGTCCATCAACCCTAATCCTGTATTCTATTCCTAACCAATCTCTCTAACAACTTGACCACAATTGCAGTTATACAGACTGGTCTATAATTGGAAACTTCTGTCCAAAACCATGCCTATGGAGTGGTACTATTTGTCTTCTTTCCACTCCTTAGGAATCCTACCCACTGCAAGACTTTCATTAAATAACCAGGTCAAGGGCATAGCCAACTGTGGTGCACATTCCTTAACCGTACGTGGTAATATGTCATCCATTCCCACAGTCTTATTAACATCTAACCCAACCAACTCCTGATACACCTGTGATTCTTTCACTTCTAATTCTCCTAATACTTGTCTCCCTTCTCTATCTTGCACTGCATAATTTATGATATATGCTGATAAAATCCTCATTCAGTTATTCCACTATATCCTTTGCAACTGATATTCTGCTGCTATGACTATCTGCTAGTGTCAACCTAACATAATTATTCTTTCTCTTGCTTGCCATATAGCAGAAAACTTCGCTTGCGTTAACCTTGGCCTGAGCAGCCAATCTCCTCTCATGGATCTAATCACCACCAACTGTCTTGTATTTCCTCCATAGCATTTTATTTTCCAGCACAGCTTGTTTGATTTCACTTCATCCACTCCTCATGTATTTAGTTGCTTAACCCTTGGTATGCAGTTGTACATTGCTTTTGTCAGATACTGCCTTGTGAGTTTCCATGGATTCTCAACATCTTTTTCACTCAGCTCATCTACCTAATGTACTGATGCTGACTACAAAGCTTCCTATAATCACCTGTTTTATACTTCCACATATATATCCATTTTAGGCAGTAACCTTTTCTCATTTCATCACTTCCCAAATAAGTGCCTCATGATCACTCTCACCAGCTGGCAGCAGCGTCAACACGTCATTAACAACTACATTTTGTGAGGTTATCCAATTGAAAACATTCAAGCCTCTAGTTACTTCAGTCACATGCTGCTTAAGATATTTATCTCTCAGAAATTCAACAAACTCACTTTCCTTGTTCCCATACACTATCTCCTCCTTCCATTCTATATTCTTATAATTAAAGTCTCCCATCAGGATCACCATCATTTTCCATGCCCAACTAATTTGCCTAAACATTTCACAGTCAGTATTCTGCATTCCCTGCCTATAACAGCATCCTATCAGATATGCTAGCCTGTGTATTTCGACTTCACACTATACAGATTCAAAATCTTTGCATGTACTATCAACTTCCACACTTTGCAGACACAATTCCACCTCAATCATTAACAGCATTCATCCTTTTCTTTTCACATTTCTTTCGTTCCAGAAAATGATAAATCCTTCTATTATTCCCAACATCACATCCTCCTCAGACAACCAAGTTTCACTTATTCCAGTTATCTTTGGATATTTACTCAATCAACACAACAAACTCAGCTCTCTTGTTTCAAATACTCCTTAGTGTACAAACATAATCCCTGTGTCCTTGAGACCATTCTACCAGCACCAATATTCTATATTCTAGCTGCTATACCACACCTATCTCTCTCTCTCTCTCTCTCTCTCTCTTCCAGTGACCACTCCCGTTTCCCTGATCCTAACTGATTTTCATGCCTACCTGTCTCATCTTCACCTTTATGCATTCCATCACCTTGTGCTGCTGCAACCACATCTTTGACCTCATATCCATCTTCTTCTTGTCATACAGTCTGTTTAATTGTGCTCTCCTGCTTCACAAGTAGATTCTGATCATTTACGACATTAACTTCTTACTCTGTGCCTTCTCAGAAAATAATAGCCTTTCTAAATGCCCAACACCAAATCCATTCAAATGCAGTCTATCAACTTTAAACCATTCCAACTTTCCTTCAAATTCATTTCACAAATTTACAAATTGAATCCCCTTTGCCTCACAACAACTCAGCCATCTTACTATTCATAATCTCTGCTCTCCTTCTCAATTCACTGTTGTCATATCTGGGCAACATGCCTATGACTTTTTCAACCACACTATTCTTCTTTACCTGCTGCAACAACTTCAAGTCTCTATGAACATTCTTTCTCCCCCCCCCCCAACTAAGTCATTTGTGCTCCTGACTACCACTAATTTTGCCCAGTCTTTCCTTTTCTGCAACACATCAGTTATTTACTTCATTGTTCCACCAGGAAAGCATGTTTTGTGCACTTTATTAGTCATCACACCTCTAATAATCGAGTTTCCATATAATGATATACAACTATCCTTTGACTCTTTCTTCGTAATACTGACTTCCTTCTTCTCATTCTCATCAGCCAGTCTCTTCTTTAGATGTTTAATATCCTTTCCAGATGTTTCATTTCACATTTAATTTTCACTAACTCTTGCCTAAGCTATTCTATTACAGTCCTGACACGTGCTCTCATTTGTAACTGCTCTAATCTATTAAGACACTTTTCACATATATTAATGCTTTCCTTCTTCTTCTTGTTTACCCAAACAGTCCACAAATTTTTCACAGTTTTCATTACATACATATAGCAATTTTTGCAGTGCATTCACTGTGAAAAATCCAAGGCAGAGCCAGATTTTCATACTTGAAATCTTATGTGCTGCCAATAGCATTTCTTTATGGATGTAATTTTCAGAATCAATACAAGCAAACAAATAGCAAAACACAATATAAACAACAAAATTTATAGCAGCAACACTACTGAAGGACACTTTTATCCAAACAGAAAAAAAAATGCAGCACAATTTGCAATAAAAAGCCACACTATACACTATCCACCAGTATATAGTGGTGAATGTACATGAATACCAGAAATATCAGAAATAATGGAGATGAGTTTTTGGTATTGGTCAGGTTGACTTGACTAAAAATGATAGGTTGGTGAAACCTGATTGACAAAAAATTATATAGTTACAGGGGATAGAATGTAAGGGGATTGTATTTTCAGGGAAGATAGAGGGAATAGGATAGGAGGTTAGATATTGCTGATGATAGCCGAAGAAAGTTGCTAAACATGTGGAATTCTCTGTCAAGAAAGGGCTTATGTTGAACTATAAAGCTGATAATTATGACTAACTTGGAAGGCACCTTGGCAAAGTGCCATGGCTGGAGAAGCTACAAGGAAAGAATGTCAGTAGTGGATTTGGTCAGGGATTATTTGAAAGAAGCAGTATCAGACTACATACCATGTCACGAGAATAAACCAAATGGGGATAAGTCTATAAGTACAGTTATAAAGCAACTACAAAAAAAAAATAATAATAATAAATAAATAAATAAAAGAAACATTGTGGAGGGGATATAAAGAAAAAGGTGATCAGCATACTCAAGCAGTACAAAGTGCAAGCACAAAGGTTGACTAGTATGGTAAATAAGGCCAAATCAGATTATTAGAGAAAATTAGCTAAACAGACCAAAGTAAATTCAAAAGTTTTTTTTTTTCCCATTATGTAACAAATATTGAGGATAAAGGACAATGGAAGGATGAGTTTAAATCAATGCTAATAGTAGGAAGGTGATGACACTAGCAAAAGAAATAGTTGAATTGCTTAGTGATCATTTTGTCAAGGTGTATCATCCAGGTGGAGATTTTGCACTTACTGATGTTAAAAGTTTTTCCACTTGGTTATACTATAAATTAAAGATGCCAAGGAATTATATTTTTGGTTTAATTCTCTATTCATATGTTAGCAAACAAAGTGTGCTTACATATGGATAGAGGATTAAACCAAGAATATAATTTCTTGACATCTTTACTTTGCAGTTACTGACGTGACAAAAATGCATGTCAAAATTGAGGTACATTAATAGGAGATGCACATTATATTGAAAAATATCAATATGAATAAGCAGTGAGACTCAGTGGCATGTCAGCGTGTGTGCTATGTGAATGTACAAGAGAATTGACATTTCCTCTGATGAGGTTGTTTGGTTCAAGTCTGAGCTATGGCAGTTCCAGGGAAGTGGAAAGAGAGAGATAGTTCCATAGCATTAAGATGGCTTCAAGATAGAGGTAGCAAACTACAGACAGTATCTCAAGAATCAAGAATTGTTAAAGTATTGGAAAAGGTGATTAAAGGTAAAATACAACAGTGGAATGATAGGGATATAGCACTGTATGGCGTGCAGCACAGCAGGTCCTGTCTTAGTATACTCGCATTTTATACTTAAGTGATATCAGAGCTGAATAAAGAAAATGGCTACACCATAATACTGTTAGGCTTTGCAAAGACATTTGACAGAATATCACATGGAAAACTACAAAAGTCGAGCAAATGAGAATGGATAAGAAGTTGGTAGTAGCATAGATGGGGATGACTGACAGACAGACAGAGAGTAGTATATAGTGGAGTACCTCAGGGTTCTGTACTATGGCTACTATTTAATTTATATATCAATTATATAGGGAAAGATTAAGTGAGTGGAGGAATATTCAGTTGTTTGCTGATGATGCAAAACTGGGGAGGACAAAAGTTGTTAGAGGGGTTGTAGATATCATACAGGATGATTTAAATAACTTCAGACTCTGGGAAAAGGATAATGATCATCAATTTAATGTTGCAAAATGTAAGGTTGTGCACTTTTGGATTAAAAAGGTTACATACTATGTATCATATTGATGGTACTGGATTGCAGGAAATTGATGAGGCTAGGGACTTGGGGATAATGATGGACAAAGAAATCTAGTTCTCACCCCCTTACTAACCACACCTTTATTCAACTTCCAGGGATGACCCCTTTTTCTGGTTCCCCTAGCCAAGTGCTGAAACATTTCCCCTGCATCAGTCCTATAAAACCCTTTAAGCAATTTAAATGTTTCTATCATATTCCCTCTTTTTCTCCTATCAACCAACTTCTGCAATCCACACATCCTCAATCTGTATTCATAGGAAACATTCCACAGGCCAATCACCATCTTGGTCACTCGCCTCTGAATCTTCTCCACCACTTTCTCATTCCTAAGAAACCCAGGAGGCCAGACTTGAGCACAGTAATTCAGATGTGGGCATATCAAGACCTCATAAAGAGGAATAACAACTTCCTTATCAAATCTCTACTTGTTAATGTGTTCTTCAGGCCAAGTAATCTTATGGGTTACCCTAGCAACCTTAGCAGTATATCATCTAAACTTTAACTCCCTGTCTACCACTACCCCAAAATCTCTAGCTTCATCTATTTCCTGGAGTACATTGTCATCAATGTGATACACAGCTTATAAATCTATTTATCTCAAAATGCATAGCTTTACATTTCTTGACATTAATCTGACACCATTATCTTTTGCCCATACTGACAGCCTGTTTAAATCATCCTGCAAGCAAACTCTCCACATTGCCTTGATTAATTATTACTCTATCTTATTTCGCAACATCAGCAAACAACTGAATATTTCCTTTCAAGTTATTTCCTATATTATTTATGTACAAATTAAATAGCAATGATCCTAGCACTGAATCTTGGGGTGCACCACTAGTCACCAGTTTTCACCTTGATTCTGTGCCTCCCTATACCACTTTTTGATATCTGTGCAGCAGCCACCCTCTTATCCATTTAACCAACGTTACATCTATCACCATTTGTTCTAATTTGTGTAACAGAGTTCCATGTGGTATTCTGTCAAATGCCTTTGCAAAATTCAACAGAATCATTGTGTAGCCATTTTCTTTATCCAATTCAGTATGCCATCAGAAATGCTGAAATATGGATCTATGGAAGTTTTATGGTGGCTACACTGCATAATTCAGAAGGTCTGATGAGCGGTTCGAATTCCAGATGATTGGAGTAGAGCTCATAGTATCCATCTGTAAAAAAGTTAAATAAAATGCGAGAAATCCAGAGGAATTTCCCTACTTGAGAAATGGATAGCTGTTGAAAGTTTTTTTTTCACTTGGTTATACTATAAATTAAAGATGCCAAGAAATTGTATTCTATTTTATTATATATGAAGTCACTTCACATCGTGAAGTAACTTACCTTGCAAACTTTGTTTGCTTACAGTTCGATAAAGGATGAAACCAAGAATATAATTCTTGGGATCTTTACCTTATGAGAAATGGCTAAGAAAAATTTTAGAAGGAAGCTTTGAGAAGAATGAGCTTCATTCAAGGCTTTGAATCAGCTTCATTTGAATGAAGCTCATTCTTTGTAACTTGTCATACATGATAAGATACAAAGAGAAAAGCTGTTAAAAATGCTGTAGTTATTTGGACATTATATCAAGCAATACTTAGTGTATATTTGAATTGTAAGTCAGCAGTTAGAAGTGGAGGTAGAGCAAGATGGTTTGTTAAATCAGGTGTGAGATATGGGTTCAGATTTTGTTCACTATTATTTATCGTCTCTATGGATTTATGAAAGAAAGTGATATTAATCCTGTTATCAAAACTGAGATATTCATCTCAGCTCTGTACTTGATGGAGATGATTCTATGCTTCTAAACAAATCCAATTAAAGTTTGCAGGATTATCTACTTATTTTAGTAACTATTGTAATAAATTTGGAATGAATATCAGGAATGAAAAGACAATGAAAATATGCTGAAGCATTGAAAACATCAACTATATCCTGAATGGACAACAGCATATAAGTCTTCTTCCTTAAACTTTTCCATGTGTAAGTTAGCAATGGGATTCTAGAGGTGAGCCCATTGCTAGACCCTGTTTTTTGTAGAAAAATCATTTTTAAGTGAAGAATGAGGAGTGAAGGTAGCAATGGAAGAGGTGTGTAATATCAAGAGGAAATGGGTAATCAAGGATATCTAATGATTCTTCCACAGAAATGTTTGTGAACAACAAAACTAGGATTAAGCTAGCTAATATAAGTGATACAGTAATTTGTATGTGTGAAAGTTTAAAAAATGCACTGAGTTTTTTCAAGAAGGAAATTTGAATAACTACTATCAGAAGCTGTTCTACATATCTTCTTTCAAAATATGCATCAAAACTTATATTTGGTTTTTGTTTCAGTTTACAATAGTATTGGTTTTTGTTCACTATTTTAGTTGAGTGCTGTGTGTTTTAACTGTCTCTACAATGTTTATTATTAGTGCTGTGTGTTTTGTTCATTTTGTGTAGCTATAAATGTATACATCTCCAAGAAAGCGTTCATAGATATGTACTCTTTCTCAGCACACATCCATGACTCCAAGACAAATTGCCAATGAGTGTGATGTTGGTTTGGGTACTGTTAATGCGATTTTAAAGAGGTTTAGGGGTACCTTTCCTCCTACAGAAAAGAAAAATGAGGGCAAGAAAGAAACTACACTTACTGAAGATCATTTACTAGTTAGTGCAGTGGTTCCCAAACTTTTTTGATTCTCGGCATCCTTGCTGAATCCAGGTTTTCTCAACGCACCCTATGTCAAATTCTAACAAGTACACTTTGCAAAATAGCGAATAATTTTTTTTAATTAAAGGGTTTGGTAAAAATAAATAAAACATGTGATCACAAAAAAAAAAAAGTAATTGAACAAATTCAACTAATTATCATTAGTGGGATGGATGAGCCTGTTGATCACCGCATATTTACTCAAATCTTGGAATCAAACTGGACACAGCTGCCCTCATTTCTTTCTCCACATTGATTTTCGCATGATACTTAATTTTTATCACAGCGACCACCGAAAATCCAGCTTCGCACAAATAAGAAGTCACAAATGGAATTCAAATTCCTTGAACTTTTTCACTCAGAAGGGGATATTCATCTTTTACTGATATCCAAAATTCAGTTAATTCCATACTGTTGAATTTTGTTTTCAACGTATTGTCGCAAGACAACTCAATAAGATTCTCTTCTTCTGCAGCAGTTAATTCAGATGGAGCACTGGCATTAAATGGATCTTGAATCCATGCAAATTTATCGATGTTATCATTTTGAAAATATTTCTCAAACCAGGTGATTTATTTATTTATTCGTATGGAGTTTCCTCCCTTTTTCTCCCCCGTCTCTATTGGGGTGAGTTGAGCCATCTCATGGGGGGTTAAGTATTTATGGCTGTAGATCTGTGTGTGTGTTCAGGGGACCGGTTTGCCGGGTTGAAAAACAGCAGATAAACTAGCGGAAAAACCCTACTGCCCAAGACCGGCTAACTTAGCTATGGCTGAGGAAGATCCTCACGTCTTCGACGGGAATCGAACCTGGGAGACTCCTTCCCCAGTCATATGGTTGCGAAGCGCAAAGCCACTAGGCTAACCGCGTATACAACCAGGTGATAAGCTGTGATAAGTGTTCTTCAAAAATGGATTTCATACTTCGAGAGAAATCGACTCCATTGGAGGTCAAAAACCGTTGCAACAAGGGAAAACATTCTTTGCCTCCGTCTTCATTCATTTTTCTTTTCCATAGTAGCTTCAACATAAAAGCTGAAATTTTCTCAATCGACTTTAAAAGGTGCATGTTGCATTCCTGCAGGGAGAGATTTGGAGCATTCATCTTTTCAAAAATACCACATAAGTATGCTAGTTTTACCAAAAAATCTTCATTCACAAAATTTTCGATATACTTGTGGTCTTCCTCTTTAAGAAAAATATAAATTTGCTGTCGCAGTTTAAATGTACGAGACAAAACATTACGATGAGAGAGCCATCACGAAGTGCTGTAGTACAACAAAGACGTGTGCTCGGATTCCATATCCTCACATAGTTTTTTGAAAAACCTTGCCTTCAATGGCTGAGTTTTTATAAAGTTTACTACATTCGCTACATATTCTAAGACCTGGTTCAATGTAGGACTCAGATATTTTGATGTGAGTGCTTCCCTGTGAATAACACAATGGGTCCACAGTGCATCAGGGGCTTTGCTTTGAATAAGTGCCTGCAATCCTCCATAACAGCCAGACATAGAACAAGCACCATCAGTACAGACACCAATGCACTTAGTCCACTTCAAATTATTTTCGGATATAAAAGTATCAAGGATCTCGAACAAGCACCGGCAGTGATACTTTTACAAAAGAGAAGGTTTTCTACAATGTTATTACCATCTATAAACTGTGCATAGCAAATCAAGTGAGCATCGTCATTATTATCTGTGGCCTCATCCAGCTGCAACCCAAATTCCTTTCCTTTTATTTTTTCAATTAATTGATCACTGAGGTTCTCCGCTATGTGCTGTATTCTGTGACTTATGGTGTTATTGGACAAAGGCACTTTTGAAAGCAGCTTCCCAGCAGACTCACCGATCATAATGTTCACCATATCTACAACAGCCAGTAGAATGAGTTCTTCTGCGATGGTATGAGCCTTCTTATATTTTGCGATTCTATGTGCAACCTTGTAAGATGCTAGCAAAGCATTGTTTAGTATTGATGCCTGCTTATAAAAATTACCTTTTTGTTGATTTAACTCTTTTAACTTTCTGGTAAAGTAGTCACAAGATGTACTAACCATGCTGGGATGATTGGTTTCTAAATAGTGTTTCAACTTACTTGGTAGCATACGCTCTGGTGCCAAAACTGTCATACACAGTACACACTGCGGCCTCCCTTCACCATTGACTTCTGTCGACTTAAAACCAAAGTCCAAATAACTGTCATCATATTTTCAATATTTTCGCTTCTTCACACTCTTGCCACTATTTGATGATGTGGCCTCTCTTTATTTTCTCTCTCACAATGCTTATTACTGTTTAATAAAAACCAATCCATTTTTAAAAATACATACAAGAAGAAATACTTCAAAAACTTCACTTGACTAAATCACAACAATATTCAGTTGATACAATCTCTGAAAACTAATTCAACACTAAGATTGCGCGAAACCGACAGCTATTTATATATGAACACAAAGTACCGAGAAAGTTCGAGAAATAACTAAAACAACCGAGAAACTTAATTATTGTAGAGCGCCATCTAGTAACCATTTGTGGAGGCTTCTGCAAACAGTTATTACTGAGTTACTGGTTTGCACCAGGTCCGCTAGATGTTGCGTCCTATCACATTGAATTGAAAATGGAAATAAAATTATGAAAATTTTGTAATTGCGGCACCCCTGTGAGGAAGCTGCAGCTCCCCAGGGCACCACAGCACACACTTTGGGAACCACTGAGTTAGGGAAAACAAAAATTAATTAAAGATTGTCCGCTGTAGACTTGAATAGAGACTTGGCAGCTAGTGGGATTGATGTTTCTGACATGACAGTCCATTGAAAATTGTTGGAAGCAGGGAGAGGCTGCACTTGCAAAAGTGTACAAAGGTTGGACTGATGAGAAGTGGGAGAAGATCATATTCTCAGATGAGAGCCATTTCTTTGTCCAAGGAGAGTGAGTATACCCTATGTTCATAAATCAGCAGCTGAGAAGACTTCTCCCACTTTCCTTCAATAAACTCCTAAACACCCAGCTAAAAAGATGTTCTGAGGTTGTTTCTGACAGTCCAGGATCACCTGTACCTGTTTATAGTATGATGAAAAGTGACAATACATAAAAATATTGGAAAAAAGAGTGGTCCAGCAATCCAGAAAGACAAAGAACTGATCTTCCAACAGGATCTCACTCCATGCCACACTTCAAAAAAAAGTGAGAGTTCCTCAAAAATCACAACATCCAATTTCTTCAGTGGCCAGGTAACTCTCCTGACATTAACCCAATAGAAAATTTGTGGAACATTGTGAAAGAGACTTGGAAAATGAAATTGGGATACAAAGGATAACTTAATACAATCCTTATAAAAGTATGGTTTCGAGATGCAGAAATAAGAAAAATGTGTTCTATGTTGGTTGAGTCCATGCCTATGCAAACTTATAGGAATAGAGGAGCACTTATAAATATTAGGTAAAGTTGGAGTTTAATTTTTTTACTTATTTTCTTGTGAAATTAAAATTTTTCTTTAAAATGTGAGTGTTTGGATTAATTTGTTTGCTACTGTAGTTATCTGTGAAGGAGTGGAATGATGGAGTTCAGGCTTATCTTTATGTGATGTTGCACTAATTGCCATTTGTGGTGAGTGAGAAAAGAGGAGCACAGATGGATGCTTCCAAGAGTTTTCTGTAAAGAATCAGCAGGCATGACTGAATTGGCACAGGTGGCATGTTATCTACATATAGAGTCAGAGCCAGACTTTATCCTGTTAATGATTGTTTTTGAAGTATTGCAAGCTTCAATGTAGGCTGTGAGCTGTTTTTTCTCGTACCTCCCAGTCACACATCTCAGATGAGTGTTGAAGGATCAGACCATAGTAGCTCGGATATTGGGTGATAATTTTGAACATAGTGGTGAAAGGCATTCATTCTAACTCACATTCACAATTTCAGCAAGATCACAAGCATTTGGATCTGGAGGCAGAAAAAGTAGCTGACACATGGAAAGGAGCTATGGTAATCTGACCTTGAAGAGTAGCACAGAGCATAGTGATTTTCTAAATTGCTGTTGTGTGACAAAAGACATAAGGTTGTGAATGGAGAGGAGAGCATTCCACTAGAGATGAAATTGGATAAATTCTGATCTGAATTACCAAGAGGAGTGGTCACCTCAACAGTGTATCTTGAAGGGGAACAGGTTATGAGAAGCTCCATATGTTTGGTGAGTGGAGAGGATTGTTGGGTATTTTAGTGGATAGATGAAATTCTTCAGCTTCTCTTCCAGCTTGGTCAATGAAATTGGAAAAGGGAGCCAGGTGAAGTTGTGGACATTAAGTACTTCATTGTTAAAATAGTTCGAGTGCAGGAAATCAAGCTCAAAGATAGGTCAGAATGATTTTCAGAAACAACATATACTGTAAAAGTTAAACCTTTAGATATAAACAATTAAAATTAAATCTTTTTTTTTTTTTTCCCCTCACCCACAAAATGTTATTTGTAAACCTATAATAATTGTACCATGGGTGCAATTTTTGTTTTCATTTTTTATTAATTTTTTATATTTATATATTTTTGGTAATTTTTGTAAAAATTTATTTTTGCATTTCTTTATTTATTTATGTTTATTTTTATTATGGATCTTTTATTTTTCTTGCAAGTTTTTAAACCAGTATTAAACCAAGTTTTGTATTATTAAATACAAAACTAATTTATAAAAACATTCATGTCTTACACGTAAAAAAATATAGAATTTTATTCAAAAATTCCAATATATTTCATCCAGCAAAATGAGGACATCATCAGGGAGACAGACCAAGCTGCCTTCTAGCTCGTGTCTCAGTCACAGCTGAGATGACATGATTAAAGGAACAATTGTAAAAGTTGCATAAAATAATAATTTAAAAAAAATTATGAACAATCAGTAGTAATCACATCCCAAAACTTAGATATTGGCATACAGTCTGAGCAGTTTAGGTTTGGATGATTTTGTAGTGTTTCACATGTTTCAAGGAAAAGACAATCAAAATTGAACCTGTTGGAATAAAGAATGTTTGTATGATTCCAGAGAATTCTGTCTAGTGTCAATAGTGTGAGAAGCAAGGCCAGACTTGTTGGATTCCAAAAATGTAATATAGTCTTGATGTTCTTGGATTCTAATCAAAGCAGAATGGCCAGTCTGTCCACAATAGCAAAGATGACATGATCTGATAGACATGAGAGAGAGGTAGTAATGTATCCCTTGTAGATGGTAGGAAGGAAGACAGCTTCTGAACTGGTTTGAAGGAAATGTATAGATTGTGAATTCTATAATCACTATTTGTGTTGAGGTTCTTTTAAGGTAGGGTATTGAAATTCTTTTCACAATGGATGTGAAAAAGAATTTCAAATTTTTATTCTAAAGAAAATTTGCAGTTAATTCTTTTTTTTCTCTCTCCCTCCCTCCCTCTCTCTCTCTCTCTCTCTCTCTCTCTCTCTTTTTAAAGCTTCTGGTGAAAACTGCTTAAAAGTAGAAGACATGGAAGTAGAAGAAGAAGAGGAACATGCTGGTCAGTCTGGTGAAGAAGAAGAAGAAGAAGCTGCAGATGACAATGCAGAAAGTAGTGCTGAACAAGCTGAAGCTATACAGCGTAGAAGAAGTATCCTCAGTGGAAGGGGTGTTACATTAACTATGTTAATGAATGATGGGATTCTTGAATCTGGAGATGGTTTGCTCACTATTGATTACTTAGTAAGTGTTTATTCTTAAAATATTAGTGATATTTTTGATGATGATTATCATAAAAATATATTTGACTAGAAATTATATTCTTGCTATGCCATTTATAACTAGATCACTTTGGATTTTTATTAAAGTCTCATCATTGGGCTTTAGACCAGTGGAATATTGAGAGTTATAATGATAGAAGTAGCAAAATGATGTATCACCATGTATTTTATTTGAAAGTATATTATATTTGAAAATAATTTACCGTATTTACCGGCGTATAAGATGCACTTTTTTTTCTTTGAAAATAGGCCTGAAAAACAGGATGCGTCTTATACGCCGATACTCAGTTTTTTTATTACTTTCATTTCGGGAAATTTTCTCTGTTCTGAGTTATGCGATTTCTTTCTTGCTTCCTTGCGGTGTGTGAGAGCATTCCAGTTATATAGAGTTCAGTGGATGTGCTTAAAACTGCTTAAAGGAGTGTTTGTAGGATGCTTAAAGGCTGGATGGATGGAGGAGGAATGAAGTTATGGATAGCTAAACTTTGGTCCAGGAGCCCTGGCAGACTGTTGAAGAAGCCTACCTTGCTAGTATGGGATCAGTTTCGTTCTCACAGAACAGAAGATGTTAAAAATAAACTCAAGGAATTGATAACTCAGTTAGCTGAAATTCCAGGTCTAACTAGTCAGCTTCAACCTTTAGATGCCTGTATTAATAAACCATTTAAGGGATTTATGAAGGAGAAGTGCAACAGCTGGATGCAATCTTCAGATTTTGAGGTTACGCCATCAGGAAGAAGGAAGAGACCTAGCATTTTGCAAGTTTGTGAGTGGTCAAAGCTTCATGGGGATGCTGTGAAAACTGAGACAGTGGTTAAATCATTTAGGAAGTGCACTGGATGGTACAGAGGACAATTTGTTGTATACAAGGACTCAGATTCTGATTTAGAAGAGGTTTCAAGTGTCTCTTAATTTACCTCTGGAGATGAATTTGTGGGTTTTGACGAAGATTAAAAGGTGGGTACTGTTTCCTAGTTAGATTAGGTATTTGTTGAAAATAGACCTAATTATTACTTATATTTGAAATACTGTAAATTCATTATAATATTTGGGGATAAAGTTTCTTCCCTAAAAAATGTTTACAAAAAAAGAAGGTGCGTCTTATATGCTGGCAAATACGGTATATTTGTGAATCCTCTTAGGCTCTTTATTTCAATAAGTATATTCTGTTTTTACCCTGAGTTTACCCTAATATAAACAAATGACAGTTTGGGAATGAAGTATCATTGACTAAAACCAGTTATTATCATCATCAGACCTCCATGAAGTCAAGAGACTCATTTCAGGAGGTCACACTCTCATATGCACAGCTCATCATATCTTGACTTAAATTCATTCACTGTCTCTGTACTCACCACACTTTCAGATAGTGCATTCCCATCACCCACCACCCTCCATTCAAAAAATCTACTCCTCACCCCTTGCTCACATCCATCTTATACAGCTTCTAGGAATGGCCTCTTGTTTTCCACTCTCTCTAATCATTCTATGAAAAATCTTATCCACATTAATCTGGTAATTGCTCCTTACCAATATATGTCTCGATCATGTCCTCCTATTCCTTCTATCCACTAGACTCTGCAATTTGCATTCTCTCAATCTGTATCATACTTCACATTCCAGAGACCTGAAATTGACTTAGTTGATCATCTCTGAACCATCTCTAGCAATTCATCATCGTCATTTTGAAAACCAGGTGACCAAATCTGTGTACAGTAATCCATATCTGATCAAGCTTTGTACATTGGAATCATAACAACCTTACTTCTACATGTCAGTGTTCTCCACATCATTGCCATAATCTGCTATGCTGTCCTAACAATTTTAGCAAAATGCCCAGAAATTTCAGGTCCTTAACCATCATCACTGCCAGATCTGTCATCTCCTGTAAGATATCCTCACCAATCTTATACTTTACTTCCCAAATTTTAAAACTTTGCTATATTGAACTGATATCCCCACACATCTGCAAATTCACTCAAGTACACACTTGCAAGGCTACAATATCCAGTCTACTTCTCATAGCTATCTCCAACTTTGTATTATCTGCAAACAACTATATATCACCATTCAAGTCCCTTCCAATGCCATTTACATACAAACTAAATGTATGTAATGGCTCTGAAACATACTCTTGGGGCACACCACTCGTGACTTTCTTCTTTTGGGATATCATTCCTCTATACATAATTTACTGATACTTATCAGACAGCCAATTCAATGCAATCCATCATCCAACTCCATTTGTTCCAATTTATCTACCAGCTTGTCATCTACTAATATATCGATGACCTATACAAAATTGAAATATACTACTGTGTATGCATTTTTCACCTTGTATAATAAGTAATAAGTAAGTAAGCAGATTGTTAAAAAAACAGTCTTCCTTTAGTGAACCCAGTTCTGAATCATGGTCCTCACTAGCTTCTCTAACACCTTGATCAACTCCAGACAAGCAGATTTGCCTATAATTTGAGGCCTTAGTCTTATCACATCCTTCATGGAGCAGAACAATTTTGCTCTCTTTCCACTTCTTTGGAAATGAGAAACTCATTTTAAAAAGTTAGTTTAAAGTTGTTTGTTAACTCTCTGGAACATTTCCTCAAGACACGTAGTGATATTCCATCAAGCCATATAGCCATAAAATCAAGTATACTGAATTCCTCTTATATTTCCTGATCACTCACCATCAGTAGTTCTTCCCCTTTTCCAAGTGCTCTCAACTTCTGCATTGTTACATTTACAAAGATGGAATACTTTAATGAATTGCTCATTTAACATCTCTTCTATACCCTCCTCATTGGTTATTATCATTCTACCATTATCACTGACCAACATTGTATTTCCATAATCATTCTTCCTTTTACTGACCACATATCAAAAAATTTCCCTTGGATTTCTTTTAGCCTCATTTGCTAACTGCCTCTCATACTGCACTTTTGCTACCCTCACTAAGCAATCACCTTCCTTGCTTGCTCTTTGTACTTCTCATGTAACTGATTATTGACACTCATCAATAATCAGTTATTGATGAGTGTCAATAACTGATTATTGATGAGTGTCATCCTCTACATTGCCTTTTTTCTTCCAGATTGCATGCATCACCGCTTTAGTCATCCATTTCACACCTACCTTATTTAATGTAACTTTTGGAATACTGTCAGATATTGCCTCTGCCAGTTAGTTCCTGAGTAGAGACTAGGAAGCATTGATTTCCTCCCTATCCAGTTCCTCATTTCATGATATAGCTGCCACCTGAGTTTGTCATAATCACCCACCTTATAGTTCCACATATAACCTTTTCTCAGAAAAGTCGTGATTTGGTTGGCCACCATTCAAGTGATTACTTCACGGTGACTTTCACCAGCTGGAGGAAGATTTGACACTTCATTTACAATAATATCTTCTGATGAGATAATCAAAACCATATCTCTTGATCATTGTGTAGCCTCTGTTATGTTCTGCCTAAGATATCTGTTCCTCAAAATTTGGTTCCAGATACTGTCACTTCATTCCACTCTGCATTACCATAATTGTTATGGTAATGCAGAGTGGATATTTCCTATAATGTATAGGTTCATTATAGGAAATCACCTATAATGAACATCCTTTTCTTATTTCTTCAGCAATTTGCCTATACATTTCTTTCTTGCTGCATTTCATATTACCAGGTCTATAGTGTCACTTTACTAAACATATTGTAAAAATAATCATAATTTAAAATTCTGAATATTTTTATGTATTGTTTATGTTAGTATGTTTATTAGTTTTGATTTCATAACATGCATTGTCGGCACTTACGATGTGCCTGTTATTGAAATTGTTTTGTCAAAGTGATATGTAAAGAAGTTAAAAAATTGATGTACTTACTGGATTTGATATTTGTATTACTTACAGGAATTTTTTTGTAGTTTAAAATTATCAAAAGTTGTGTTTTATGGAGACATTCTCTTGTCGCTAACAGAGACAACGTGCCAGCCATTATACCTTGTTTCTCGCTCGCCACTTTCATGGAGTGCGCATGTCCGCCGAGAAGTTTGATGTGTGATTGACAGCTGACAAGAACAGCGTTCGGTATCAGAATAACGGCTGTAAACAAGAAGAGTGTTCAGAAGGAAATTAGAACACAGGCCGGCAGATATTCAGATTCGGAGGAATTTGAGTTTTTTTATGTGACAGTCAGAGGAAAATCAATAGTATATTCCAAAAAAGGAATCGTGGAACTTTTAAGTTTCAAAGTGGAATAAGTATTGATAAATAAAAGAAAATATTGCTATAGATCGTTTTAAAAGGAATATTCGAGGAAACGCTAATTGGAAGATTTATAGTAGATTCCGAAAAGTGAATTGTAGAACTATGAATTTTTTAAAGTGGAAGAGTTAAGACTGTCTATAAGCATTAGTGAATAAAAGAAGAAATTGCTATTTATGTTCTAAAGGAATGTTCGAGAAAACTCTGATTAGGAAGTTTCATCTGTATTAAGGATGTTGGATCTAACTATTATTTCTACTAAAAAGAGACAGAATTGAGTTAGCAAGAATTAATGTGTGCTACATGAGTGATGAGAAAGGATCCTGTGAAAATGAAGAATAAAGTCGTATAATCTTTTGAAAAGGGCCTTGACAGAGAGAGAAACTGGCTATGAACATTTTGTCATTGTGCAAACAAAGTGTTTAGTCTAGTCTTAAGTGTAAGTTTATTTTTAAAAGGCCTTGGATCCAATTGAATTTGTAGTTAGTTATGTAATATTTGTTTGAAGTGTATATATATTATTTTTGTTATATTAAATGTGTTTATTTTGGTCTTGAGTCAGTGATTTATTTGGATTCTGAAAGAAATAGTAAAAAAGAAGTCATTGCACTAATCGAAGTGAACCCTTGTACATATAATATATAGGTACACTCGAAAATAAATTAAAAATAATTGTTGAACAGAGATCATTTCTATATACAGGATTAAATTAATAAAAATCCTATATTTAAATAATGGTGCAGCCGGTAGGATTAACATTATGATAATATCCTTTAAATAAAAATCTCTAATTATTAACAGTATAATCCTGTCTATCTCCACTTAACCCATACTACTTCAAAACCACTGTCACTATTTGCTCCTTGCATCTGCACCCTAAATAGGGCCCAGTTCCTCTGGTCATCAACAGCACCCCTCCATTTTTTTCTCTGTCTTCACAAAAGACTATATATTCCTCATCTCTATTCCTGTCAGAATGTCATCCTCGTTTAACCATGTCTCACTTATTTCAAGAAGTTTTTGGTGAATGAAGTCTGTCAACATTACAATTTCATTTTTCTTATTTAGAATACTTCTGACATTCATAGTTACACACTAGCTCATTTCTGGTTCTATAACAAGTCTCACTGACCTGACTTCTCAGACTTCTCTGTACTCCCTCCTGATCATTCCTCTCTATCATCACTGATATAATACCTCTTCCCAGAGCTACATGTTACTCCCATGTCTTTGACTACTTAATCCTTTCTTGCATACTCGCACATCCAGTGCTGAAACCATCATCTGTACTTCTCACACAGTGTCTCCCTGTTCACCCTGACTCCCTTCCCATTTTCCCCATCCATTTTGTGTTGCTTCTCTCAGCTCATGCAAACCACCTATCCATTCACAAACTGTCCTACCTTGTTCTCCTAATCTTCCACAATATCTGTTATTCCTTAGGTCTTCCATTCACTTCAGTCATTATTTTCTCTTGCAGCAACATTTTCTTCAGCTGACTCACATCATATCCATTTAAATGTAGCCCATATCTTTTATACAGCTCTATCCATCTCTCAAATTCATCCCATGTTCACAAAATGTACTCCTTTCTCTTCACACAACTTTGCTAGCTTATCATTCGTAATCTTCGCTCGTCTTCTCAATTCATCATTATCATTTATGATACCATTATACGTCATTTATGATACGTCGTCAGATATATGCATCTTTCAACAGTGAAAAACCTTCTCCAATTAAAAAAAATATTTATTTTCAGTATGTAAATAAATTTATATTAGAATGTCATTCTTCCATCAGAAGACTAAATCCATTTATGATGGTAATTTGAATAAACTCATGAATTACTCATATTCATACTTTATTCCGGAGGGCAGAGTCTGACTGTCACCTTCTCGTTGTGCCCTCTGGATGATCTAACGACAGTAGCATTTCTTTTTTCCCTGTCATGGAGACAAATTTCAGTGATTATACCTATGCTACTGCGTATGGGGCAGCCGACATGACTCTTGATTTGGAAATGATGTCAGAGTTGAGAAATGAGCAAATCATTCCACCCATTACAAAAAATATTAATATCATCCAGTGTAATTTAAATGGTATTGTTACTCCAGCAAGCAAAGAAAAACTAAATGAACTATTACTACTAGCTGACAAACATGATGTTGATATTATCTGTATCCAGGAAACCAAACTTCGACAAACCAGCAGACTAAACATTACACAAGATAGGCCTACTGAGGAGAGCTTCTGACATTAATTCGAAGCTTGTCATATAAAGTTGTTGAATTTGACATAGTAGCAGAAGGGACTGAAATACAAGGAATCCAAATACTGGAACCAAGTAAAAAGCCATTAAGCATATTCAATTATCATCCTCCTGACAAACCTGGACCAAATCTTTCCAGCTGATCTCATTGGAAAAAAACTGTTATCTTAGGAGACATGAATAGTTAACACCTGTTATGGGGTTCTGAGGAAATAAACCCACGAGGAGAAAACCTGAGTAATTTCTTCGATGAAACAGGACTAATATCTCAACAGTGGAGAACCCACTTATCTATCTCATTCTTATGGTACAAAAGATGTCCTAGATATTACTGCAGTGTCTCCAGATCTTCACAACAAAGCCATTTGGTCTCTTTTGGAACCAGTAGGAAGCAACCATACCCCAATATTAATCAATCTGAACCCAAAAATGACTAGACCCACCCCATAAAAGAAAATATCATTGGAACTTCCAGAAGGCAAATTGGGAGAAATGCAAGGATGAGATAAGTAAAATGCTGAACGTTCACACATACCATGACTGACAAAGACTACATAACTTGGAAGAATACAATCCTAAATGCAGCTAAGAAAAGTATCCCAAAGGGCTACAGGAGAAAAGTTATTTCAAACTACACAAAGGTTCACCAGAACTTGCCAGTAAAATAACTAAACAAAACGAATTATTTAACATCTTAAAAATTGGAAGCTCTCCAGAAACCAGGATTGAGTACAACAAGATAAATGCTGAAATTAAACAAAAATATAATATATTACAAAGAACTCAGTGGCGAGAATTTTTCCGCAACTTAAATCCGAATACTTCAGATACCAAACTTTGGAAACTGACTGCTAATTTCCAGGCAAGTGAGATTAAGATGCTAAAAGATCCAGATGGAAATATCAAAATTGGAGACAGGGAGATCGCAAATACCTTTCGTTTTCAAAATATAAGCAAACTAGAGATGAATACTAGGAAAGACCATCAAATATCAAAACAGGCTCAGCAGCAGAAAAATGCTGCAAATTCTCCAAAATATAAAAACAAATTATTCTGGGATCCATTTACAATCTCTTAATTGAGAGATGCCTTGGAGAGACTAGATATAAATAAATCATGTGGACCAGATAACATACAAGGAATTATGATCAAACATCTTCCTTCCCTAGCCCTAGATTGGCTACTTTGCCTATACAACAATAGCCTAAAAAAACAAGGAAAAGCTCCAAAAGACTAGAAGACAGCCATAATCATACCAATCTTAAAGCCTAACAAACCTCAACACCAACCAGGAAGTTATAGACCAATTTCACTGACTTCAATTCCATGCAGATTGATGGAAAAGATGATACTTCAACGTTCGAATTACTATCTAAACAAAAATAGTATACTACCACATTTTCAGGCTGCCTTTAGAAGAAATCACTCAACAACTGATCAACATTTCTACTTAACCCAGACAATCCAAGATAACTTCCAGACCAAACCTACCAAATCCATCATTGCAGCTTTTATAGATTTTAGCAATGCCTTTGACAAGATGTGGAGGCAGAAACTCTTTTCCAAACTTTGTCATATTGGAATAGAAAGGAAAGTTCTAAACTCAATTTATGACTTTCTAAGAAATAGAACAATTTGAGTTAGAATAAATAATACCTTTTCCATGAAAATGAAAATAAGACAGGGACTCCCTCAAGGCAGCATTTTGAGCCCACCCCTTTTTTCCATTTACTTAAACAACTTAGATAAAAATATAAATAAAGAAACAAAGATATCTATGTTTGCTGATGATTTGGTCCTATTCTCAGCTCACAACAACCTAGAAACAGCAAAAGGTCACTTAAACAAAGCCATTGAAAGTTTATCTACATATCGTGAAAACCAAAAATTTAAAATTAATCTTATTAAATCAGAAATTTGTGTGTTTACCATTAATAACCATCTCAGAAAGTGGAGACCAAAGATTAAGCTAAACAGTCAACTAATTACATTTAATAAAAACCATAAATACCTTGGAGTTACTTTGGATCCCTCACTAAGCTTCAATAAACGTATCAACAAAGTCAGAGCAAAAAGAAGACTAAATATCATGAAAAGTATCTCAGGAAAAGCATGGGGAGGCAATGCTAAAACCTTAAAAGTCACACACACCTCTATCATCTGACCCATAATGGAATATGCTTTGCCTGTCTGGATGTAAACATCACAAACCAGTTTAGACAAGCTTATAAAAATTCAGAAAAATGCACTAGAATCATATGTGGACTAAGGAATACAACTCCTGGAAAAATAGCAGAATTTGAATCCAACCTTGTTCCATTAAAAATTAGGTGGCAAGAAAACTTACTAAATTTATAGAAAAAAAAAAAAAAGAGCCAATACATCCAAGAGGAAGATCATGATTAACATTGCTACAGACATCACAAAGAAATGCAAGCTTAATGAACCATAAGATTAAGAGTTTTGCACAAGACTAGAGAAGATGGCAAATTGCAATCCATGAGAGACTCCTCCAAACCTAGGATCAAAGAGATGAAAAGATGAAAACCAAAGTACCCCGAGGAAAAGCATCCCCAAAATTGTTAATAAATACCCATTAAATTCTTCTACAATCCCATCTGGATCATTCAGAATGTCCAAGGAACTTGTTATGCATGATTTGATTTTATTATTCTTTCCTCTTTTTACATATCTACAGTTTTTAATTAAAAATCACAATTTTACTATCTATTAATTAACAATTATCTTTACTGTCTTTAATTAACAGTGTTTTTTTTATTATTTTATTATTCTTTCCTCTTTTTACATATCTACAGTTTTTAATTAAAAATCACAATTTTACTATCTATTAATTAACAATTATCTGTACTGTCTTTAATTAACAGTGTAGTTAAAACTATCAATTTATATCACACATAATAACTGATTTATCAGATAATATATACACTTTCTGTAGATTTTCTTACAACATATTCCTCTAAGAACTTTATTACTCTTTTAGCTGACTCCAGATTTGTTATGAAATTTACTTATTGGAAGAAACTTAGACAATTGAGATAACTGGGAGAAGACCACCATATAGCAATTAAAAAAATTCAGAGAATGATCTAGAGTGTCTGACCTCATGTCCAGTCCTCACATTCTCATGCTGCATCCATTTAATAGGTAACTATATGCGTACAAAATTAATAAGGATTCAGTTTGGGTTTCAGACAACCAAATTGTATTTTATATTGGCTTAAACCAAAGCAGAAGGATGCCAAAACAAAAAGAAATATGTTTGCTAGTATGTTGCCCAAATAGTAAACAGTTAGTTAATAGAATAAACTCCAACTTAACATTAGCAGAATTCAAGATAGGCATCGTCAGAATGAGAGGTATCAATGGAAAAGAAGTGGAACTGCCAGACGAATTACAGAACATGATGTTGACATAATTGGCATTTTTGAAACAAAGAAGACAAAGTCAGGTGAGATTCTTCTAAATAACAAAATACAAGATATTATATTCAGACAATAATGTTTTACTAAATCACTTAAGGAATTGACAACGTAGATATGAATATAAATTAAATTACACTTTAATAAATATTTCTGATATTTCGGCAATGTCATGTTGCCATCTTCAAAAGGAACTTACAAAAAAGGCATGTGCATGTAGGCACTACAACACAGTAACTGAGAATGAAGTGATGAAGCTATTGTTCTCCTAAAAGTCCTGATGGTATTCCCTAGCGGGCTAAGTAGGTGTTCTTGGCCGTTGGGCTGAAGGTCTCTTGATGTAAGCCTCCCAAATTTGGGGCAGTCTCATACAACCAAATTTGTTGAGGTTTGGAGAGTTTCTTAGGATTGAGGCTGATTCCATAAATAGTCTTTCGAATTTGTATTTGCTATGGTGTATTACTGTAGCTTTCTTCCACCGTATTCTGTGGCGTGTATCCAGAGCATGGTCTGCAAGACCAGAATGGCTGTACTTGTGAAAACAGATGTAGTCCTTGTGTTCCGAAATTCTGATATTCACTGTCCTGCCTGTTTGGCCAAAGTAAGACAGTTTACAGCTGCAAGGGACCTGGTATACACCAGGTAGGTCTAGGGGAAGTGGTTGGTCTTTAGTGGAGCGGATAAGTGATGCCAATTTTCTGTATGATCTGTAACAGGAGGTCAAGTCGCCAGTATAATGTATTGCAATGATAGTGTGTGAGCACTTTGACCAAATGTTTAGCTAATTTGTATGATTTGTATGTGGGGGAATCAATGCCATCCACTATGGGATGTAATGGCACATTTTCTTTATGTATTTTTGGGAGCCCATAAATACTGGGGGGGGGGGATATAGAGTTAAACGGCTTTAATCTGTTGGTATCTTCTATAGGCCAAGAAGTGACTTTCTTAAGGAGCCTGTGAAGTTTTCTGATTTGTGAGTTGGTGGGATTGTATTCGATAGGGAGGTAAGTAGCCCGATTTAATAGAAGAGCATTAAGCTTACCTGTGTAGTCCTTTTGGTTAAGTACTACAGTTGCATTTCCCTTATCCACTTTGGTAATAACTATTTCTTTATTATTCCTCATTTCCTGCAGAGCTATATATTCCTTGTTGGATATGTTGGTTTTTGGTGGTCCTGCTTCGGAGAGGACACAAGCTACATCCAGTCTTACACTGTTGGTGATTTGATTTGGAAGGTGGCGGATTCTGCGTTCGATCTGGATCATAATATCCTCACTAGGTATTTTTCTGAGAGCAGTGGCGAAGTTGTGGCCACATGAAAGCACGTTGAATGCTTCAGGCTTCAGAGTGACTGAAGAAAGGTTGATTACAGTGTTGGTAGGAAGTTTTGGATTGACGGTCGAGTTCTTTTTTAATTTTTCGAATTTTTTCATCTGTCGACCTCGTATTTTTTCAAATTCTTTGTCTGCAGCGGTACACAAGACATCATGTAAAATTGAAACCAAAACTTCCTACCAACCTTTAAAGTAATCAACCTTTCTTCGGTCACCCTGAAACCTGAAGCACTCAACGTGGCTTCAGGAAGTTGTGGCCACGCTTTCACGTGGCCACAACTTCCCATGTGAAAATTCCCATGACTGTTCAAATAATTGAACAGTCATGGGAATATAACAAGAATCTGTACTTTTTTAGTTTTGTAGATCTCGAAGAGGCATATGACAAAGTATTAAGAGAAAAACTATTGGAAACATTACAATATTTTGTGTAAACAACACATAATATTAGCAATGCATAGTTTGTTTTGAGTTGAATTCTGCAATTAGAATTGAAGGATAAGAAGAAGGCTTGATGTAAAGTCAGGTGCGAGACAAAGATGCAGACTGAATCCACTTATTCATCAACTTTGATCATATCATGAAAGAAAGTGGCATGCCTAATATCAGAATTTCATATGTTAATTTCAGCACTTTACTTTATGCCATTGATCTTGTTGCTCTTAAATACATCCAGTACTAATCTGCAGGATTGCTTAATTAAATTGAATAGCAGCTGTAACAGATTTGGTATGAATATGAGCAATAAAAAGACGGTTTATGAAAACAGGCAGAAACATTGAAAACATCAGTGGATGTTTTCAATTATGGATTATGGATCTGAGTGCTTGGTTAGAAGTAAAACAGTTGATCAAAAAATAGAGACCAGAGATATGAGAGCTCTTAAAAAAAATTAGAGGTTAAACAGTTGGTACCAGGAACAAAATCATATTATCATATTATAAATGAAGATATCAGGAAGGAACCTGGCATTGTTAGCATTCAGTCATGTGTGAACAGAGTTAATATCTGTTGGTATGGTCACTTAAACAGAATTGAAAAGTAAAGATTAGCTGATTAGGTGGACCCAAAGGAAGATTAAGTTGTTTAGCTAACAAGTGGTTGATGCCAAGAAAAAGATTCAGAGGAAGACCAAGTTGTAGGTGGATCGATGCTGTTAAAAGTGCCTTAGAAGACTGAAATATAAAAATTGACAATATTCAAATTCTAACAGATACTAGACTAATTTGGAGGAGAGTTGGCTAATAATGTGAACTTTTCATGTAGTATTATCATAACATTCTGTACAACTTCTTGAGGGTTTATATCAGAAAAATTTGAAGATGAAAATGTCTTTAATACCTCTTAACTCTCTCTTATTATATCTTCAAAGTTAGCTTTCTTGAAAATTTCACCTAGGTGCTTTTTATCATCTTTCTTAGTCTTAATCATTTGTATGATGTTAAGAAATCCAAGATCTTGTTTTGTCTAGTACATTTACTTAAATGTGGGATGCATCAGATAACTCTCACTAAGTTACTTCATTCATTTGTCATAAATTTTTAGTTTCATTTTTAAAAATGTTATGGGCTCTGTGGTTTTACTCATCCTAATTGATCTGCTAGTTTTTAGAAGGATACCATTACCACAAAACCATTTGATTATTTCTGATTCTGATTTATAGGGTGCTTAAGGGTCAAAGCTGTATAAGAGAGGAGAGGTCCACATAGCCTTTAAAAAAATGCGGAGAACCAACCAGGGCTTCTGACCTAGGTCGCTTCCCTGGTGCAGTTGGTTAGCACATTTGGCTGTTAACCGAAAGGTTGGTGGTTCAAGCCTACCCAGGGTCGAATTTTATGAATTTTCAGTGTTGCAAATGAAAATGTAGCGGTCATTTAGAGCTATGCTGGAAAAAGTGTTTTTAAATTGGAGTATAGAGGCTTTTTGTCTCAAATTGTGCTACAGTTGTGCTTTAGTTGGATACAAGTGTCCTTCAGTGGTGGTGTTGTTGAAACTTTGTTGTTTATATTGTGTTTTTTTGTATTTGTTTGTTGCACTATCTCAGCGTCTAAAGATGGCTTCCACAGAGAGACGTATGTCGGTGACACGGAGGACTTCTGTACGAAAGTCTAGTTCTGCCTTGGATTTTTCGCAGTGGATGCATTGCAGAAACTGCTATATGTATGCTCCGAGGAATGTGAAGGATCTGTGGACTGTTTGGCTAAATGAGAAGAATGAAAACGTTGATGTGTGTGAGAAGTGTCTAGATAGACTAGAGCGATTGGGAATGGAAGCAAATGTCGGGATCATAGCAGAAGAGCTTCGGCAGCAGTTCATGAAAATGAAAAGCAACCTTCATCCCCTGCAAGAAGAATTGGAAGTGCTCAGTAAGCAGGTTCAGGATATGAAGACTGAGTTAAATGTGTTGAATTGAGAAATTAGGACTATGGATTACTTTAGCTGAAGTAACTAGAACAGGTTTAAGTAAAGGAGAGTCTTTGGTGAATGATGAAGTAATGAATAGTATGGAAGTGATTGGAAGTCAACAGAATGAAAGCACAGGTGGTCTAGAAGAAATGAGATGTTGTGAAAATGAGGGAGTAAGTAAAAGAGTGTTGAGGGAAAGTAATGAAACTGGGAGAGTCATGCTGAATAGTGTAGAAAATGAGGGCGTGAGTGACGCTTGTTTGGGTTCGAATGAAGTTATGAGTGGTATAATATATGGCGATTCAATGATTAAGGGTATGGAGAGTGGTATGCCTGTGGAGTATTTGTCTGGCAGAACAATAGAGTGACTAGCAATAAAGAGAGAGCATGATGCAGAAAAGATGATAGTTATGGTGGATACAAATGACCTGAGTGGTAGTATTAATTGGGTAGCAAAAGATTTAAGAACATTGTTAGATATCATGAAGAAGAAAAGTGTCAAAGGGAGGATAGTGTGTGTGCTGCCTCGTTTTGACAATTATGAGTTAAGTAGACGAGCGATGATAATGAATGATGTGATTGCAAGAATGTGCAAAAAAAGAGGTCTGGAATTTGTTGATATCTGGAGTGTGTTTGAAGGCAAAAGACAGCTGTATGCAAGAGATGGGTTGCATCTGAACATGGAAGGTCATAAGCGTTTGAAGAAGTTACTGTTTTCTGAACAAATTGAAGTAATTGGACAGGGAAACTAAAATTGGAAAGTTTGAGTGTAAGAGGGAGAAACTTATGCAGTGATTGTATATTTTTTGATCTTTTTTTTTGCAGAATAATTTGAAGAATAGAGTGGATAAAAATGGGCATGGGACTACTGAAATTAATAGAATGTATATCAGTTCTAAAGCTGGTACAAGAACTAAAGGGAATCTGCAATTTTTGTATACTAATGCAGGAAGCATTTGAAATAACAGGGAAGAATTTTTGGCATTAGTCAGTGCAATCTCACCAAAAGTTGTAGGCATTAGTGAAACCCGGCTGTCAGCAGAGGATGTGGTTCCTAGAATTGAATGTGATGGATACAGTATTTTCAGGGAGGATAGAGAAGATAGAACAGGAGGAGGACTGTTGATGATAGCTGATGGGTTGCAGCCAAAGAAAGTAGTATATCAAGAGGATAGGCATGTGAATGATAGTTCATTTGAGGCAGTTTGATGTGAAATAGTGACCAATGCAACCAAGTATACAGTTGGTTGCTGCTATAGGCCTGGGGGTACAGTGGGTGATATTGAATTCATGCATCAGCAAATTAATGCAATGGGTGCAGGGTTAGTGATTATTATGGGAGATTTTAATTATGGTGATATCAATTGAAAGGAAGTAATATCACGTGGCAAAAAGGAAATGGAATTCATACACCTAAGAGATAATTACTTGAAGCAGCACATAACTGAAGGGACTCGTGGTATGAGTATGTCAGGTCTGGTCATAGGTTCAGAGGATATATGTATAAGTAAGATATCCTCGTTACCTCCAATTGGTGAGAACGATCATGCGGTATTGACTTGAGAGGTTGCAAAATTTGTGGATTTCTCTCTTAAGAAGGGGTATATACGGAACTACAGGGTAGGTAATTATAACAAGCTTCGGAGTGAGCTTACAGCCGTCCCATGGCAGAACATATTGCAGGGGAAAGATGTTAGCAGTGGAAGGGATAAAATCAGCAGGTATCTGATCAGAATGTTCCCATGGTCAGGAAGACAAACAAAGTAGGCTTTAGATGGATGAGTAGTAATATCAGGCTTGATCTGCAAAAAAAGAAAATGTTATGGAGAATTTACAAGGAGAAAAGCAATCAGTACACCCATGAGCAGTGCAAGACTCAAGCTAGGAAGGTTACCAGCATAGTAAGAAAACCTAATCAGATTATGAAAAGACCTTAGCCAAGGAGATCAAGGGTAATTCCAAAGAGTTCTTCTGCTATGTGGCAAGTAAAAGGAAGAATGACTTTGGAAGGATAACCTTAGTGGGTGCTGATGGTATTGAGGTGACCAATTCAGATGTAATAGTAGAGTTACTGAGTGATCACTTTTCAAAAGTCTGTCACCCAAGTGAGGATATCTCTGTACCTGTAGCAATATCTAATGTGAAAATTGAAGTTAATAAATCAGAGGTACTTAATATTTTGCAGAATTTAAATGCAAACACTGCTGTAGGTTTAGATGGAATATCAACTTGGGTGTTGCATGAAAGTGCAAAGGAATTGTCAACGCCTCTTACTTGGTTATTTAACTTAAGCTTGAATTCTGGTATTGTCCCTAGGGAATGGAAGGAAGGCAAAGTGGTTCCTTTGCATAAAACTGGCTCTAAGTCTGTGGTAATTAATTACAGACCAATCAAAATATTGGGAATGGTGGTAAAAGTATTGGATAAGTTGGTTAAGGAACAGAATTCAAGAATGGGTGGATCAGAATATGATACTCTATAGGGGCCAACATGGTTTTGTTAAAGGTTGATCCTGTCTTAGCAATTTCTTAACTTTTTATAATAGAATGATATCTGAGTTGGACAAGGGAAATGGCTACACAGTGATCCTTCTGGATTTTGCTAAGACTTTTGACAAAATACCCCATGGAATACTGTTGCACAAATTATAGCAGATGGGAGATGGATACTAAACTGGTGATATGGATAAGAGAATGGCTCATGGGGAGGTACCAGAAAGTAGTGTATGGAGGAGCAGAGTCCAGGATGAGGCAGGTGACCAGTGGTGTGGCTCGGTGCTTGGGCCGTTATTGTTTAATTTGTACATAAATGATATAGGAAATGGCTTGAAGGGAGATATTCAGTTGTTTGCTGATAATGCAAAGTTGGGTAGCGCAATAAAAAATCAAGCTGATGTTGAGAGTTTGCAGGATGATTTAAATAAGCTGACAAAATGGGCAAAAGGTAATGGATGTCAGTTCAATGTGGAAAAGTGCAAAGTTATGCATTTTGGGATTAAAAGATTATCAGCTGTGTGCCACATTGATTCCACGAGATTGATGAGGCTAGGGACTTGGGGGTGTTGGTGGATAGGGAGATGAAGTTTTCAGAGGACGCATTGCTAAGGTGTCCAAGATTGCACATAGGATTACTTGGTTATTGAGGAACACACTAACATCCAGAGATAAAGAGGTTATTATTTCCCTTTATAAGGCATTGATACTTCCACATTTGGATTACTGTGCTCAAGTCTGGTCACCTGGATTCCTTGGAGATGAGGAGGTTGTGGAGAGGGGTTCAGAGGAGAGTGACCAAGTTGGTGAGCGATGTAAAAAATGCTCCCTACATTGATAGATTGAGAGCTTGTGGATTGTAGTGGTTGGTTGATAGGCAGAGAAGAGGGGATATGATAGAAACATTTAAATTACTAAAAGGTTTTTATAAGATTGATGCAGGGGAAATGTTTCAGCTGTGTGATAGTGATGGAGGTCATTCCTGTAAATTAAGGAAAAGTGTGGTTAACAAGGGTGTGAGAACTAGATTTTTTGCTTGGAGGGTGGTGAGTGGGTGGAATGCATTGTGCTTTACTCAATTGTGAGTTCTTCATCTGTAAATGAATTCAAGAAGAGGTATGATAGATATTGTTTTGATAGTTTGAGTCTCCTGCAATGAGTCTACTGACTGCATGGAGATACCTGTAATAATAATAATGTCCAATCCCCACTTTCTCATGGTGCATCCTGTTAGATATTTACCTAGATACTGAATAAATGAGGATAGGCTGACAATTTGGATTTTAGTTGACCAAATTGGCTTAAACACAATGTAAAATGATTGTACAACATACAGAATTTCATGCTGGCTGGGACATTGCCCAGTTAAACAAGTCCCTGTTGTTTTCAACAGGGATCCAGGTTGAACAGTGAAAAGTCAGCTACTGGAACAAATCCTTAAGCACACATCCCAACTCAAAATCACAAGAGTTCAAGATTGGTACTATCGACATAAGAAGCCTGAATAGCAAAGAAATGGAGCTGGCTCAGGAATTGGATAAGTACCAGATAGGAGCTGAAACAAAAAGACAAAAAAAAACAAAAAACAGTGAGATCTTTCTAAGCAATAAACACAGAATGTTATATTTAGGCAATAACAATCAGGGAAAAGAAGGAATAGCTGTAGTATTCAACACTAAATACTAGGATAATCTTATTGGATGGCAGGCAATATCAAGTAGAGTGATATGGGGACAATGAGACTTATTTGTGCCTATGGACCACAAAAGGTTTTACTAAAGTTGAAGTGGAGGTATTTTTTGAGGTTTTAGAGAAAGCAATTGATATAATGAAAAAGGAAAGGTTGGTCCTTGTTGGGGATCTAAATAGCAGAGTAGGAAACAATTGTCAGACATACATTTTGAGAAAATTTGGAGAAAAGAGCAAAGCTAATAATAATGACAAATACCTTTTGGATTTCTGCCCAGGACATGGACTGGTTATTACTAACACAATATTCCAACATAAAAATGTTCACAAATTCACATGGAGAGAAGATACAATGAATAAGAAAAGTCTCATTGACTATGTTGTTGTTGATAGTGATGTTTTTACACTGGTGCAGGATACTAGAGTGTTAAGAGGATTTGAAATTGGATGTGATCACCATTTAGTCTAGAGGAGGATAAAATTGAATATCATATTGAAAATAATAACATGTAAGAAAGTTTTAAAGCGAATAAAAGTTGAGCAGCTCTCAGATGTGAACTGTAGACTAAAATATAGAAACATTATTCATGAATAAATGCAAGAGTTTGAGAACAGGAACCAAACCTTGGAGATTCGGTGGCAAGGCCTGAAGAAAACATTGATGGATTCAGTGAAAGAGGCATGTGGCAAGTTTGTTTGTAAGGATAGAAAAATCAGAACACCATGGAGGACACAGGAAGTTAAAGAGGCAGTGAAGGAAAAGAAGAAGCCATATCAAAAGTTCGTGGTGAATATGTCAGCTTGTGCTCATAGAGAATAACAAATAACAAATGTTAGAAAGCTAAACACTATGTAAAACTAGCTAAACAAAAGTCACGGGAAGACTTTGGTAAGACCATAGAAAATAAATATCAAGAAGGTGGGGAAAATATTCAGAAATGGAGGAAAAAGTGCTGTAAAAGGAATAAGAGATGAAAAAGGTGACATGAAAACTGGAGAAAAAGATATCCTTGATATATATAGAGTAATTACTTCGAAACACTGCTAAATGAAACAATCAGTGTCAGCATGATGGTAGAAATCTCCCAACAGGAATGCAGTCAGGAATACATATCCATACTTGAAGTAGAAAAGATCACTGAAAATTAAAATGTAGAAAGGCAGCTGGAGTGGATGAAATTTGGCCAGAAATGTTCAAATATGGAGGTATAAAAGTCTTGCAGTGATGCACCACCGCTTAGTTCAGAAGGCTTGGACAGGAGGACAAATTCCAGGTGATTGGAAAAGAGCTCTCATAGCACCCATATATAAAAAGGGAAATAAAACTGAATGTGAGAATTACAGAGGTATTTCCTTACTGAGTATTCCTGGTAAGATTTATGTAAGTATACTTGAGAAATGGTTTGAGAAGGATTGTGGAAGTGAAACTTAGAGAAAAACAAGCTGGATTCAGACCAAATAGAGGTTGTCAAGATCAAATTTTCACTTTACGATAAATAGTTGAGAAATCATGGGAATATAACAAAGATCTGTATGAATTTTTGTAGACCTGCAAAAGGCATATGACAAGGTGTCAAGAGAAAAGCTATTCAAAATGCTACAGTTATATGGTGTCAGTGTTGCATATATCAAGCAATACTTAAGTCTTTATTTGAGTTGAAGGAAGTACAGGAAGATGGCGTGATGTTAAATCTGGTGTCAGACAAGGATGTACATTATCTCCTCTGTTATTCATTATCTATATCTATATGGATCACATTATGAAGGAAAGTGGTATTAAACCTGATATCAAAATTGGAGATGTTAATTGTCAGCTCTTTGCTTTATGCAGATGATGTTATACTTTTAAATAAATCCAGTACAAGCCTGCAAGATTCCTTGACTGAACTGAATAACTGCTGTAATAAATTTGGTATGAAAATCAACAATAATGAGACAAAGACAGTGAAAATAGGCAGAAACGCCGAAAATATCGACTTCATCGTGAACGGAGAACCTATAGATAAGTAAAATATTTCATCCTCTTAGGCATAAATTTTTGTGAAGATGGTAAATTAAATATGGAAATAGACAATAATCAACAATGCTGATATGGTAGGAAGTTAACTCAATTAATTTATATCAAATAAGAGAGAAATTAGTTAAAACACTAAATTAACTGTATGCAAGACAGTATTCAAGCCATTTTTAACTTATGGATCTGACAGCTGGTTCAGAAGTAAAATACTTGACCAAAGACTAGAGACTGCAGATATGAGAGTCCTGAGAAAGAAAGAAAAGCTTTTCATGTTCCATGATCCTGTCTGGAAACCATTATTCCAAGGCTTGGGTCAATATCCATTTAAGTCCATCCAGTGAAGATTACCTATAGTATGTGAGTACCGTATATGGGTAGTGGGTTGGGAAAGGAAAAAACTTGTTTACATTTGATTTAAAAGCCTGTATGTTGTATTCCTTGGGAAATACATGAGGGGGAAGACTGTTCCACAGTACAGCTGTAGCAGGGATGAAGGAGGAGGAAAAGAAACTTGTTCTGTGGGTTTCAGTGTACTGTGAAAGGATGTTAAGCAGCAGCTGTACGTGTTCCAATGGGCTTAGTACAGAGTGGGGGAATTATTGATGCTGTTTCAGATGAACATTTCCCATGAAAATATTTATAGAATATACAAATTGCAGAGACCAAACTTCTATGTGAAAGTGAGGAGAGTGAGTTGGTGAAAGATGGGTCATTTATAAGTCTAATTGCTCTCCTCTGTATTGAGTCATGCATTTTGAGGGAGCTTTTAGGAGCCCCCACTCCACATGTGACAGCACTATTCGGAATCTGGGTGGATTTGTGATTTGTATAATTTTAACAGCTGCTTAGAGGTGAAGTAACGTCTTGAGAGAAAAAGAAATCCTAGGTTTTTGGAAGCTGAGGATGCATTAGTTGCGTTGTGTTTATGCCAGGAGAGGCTTGATGTCGGTAATTCCAAGAAGAGAAATCTCAAGGGAGCTTTTAGGAGCCCCCACTCCACATGTGACAGCACTATTCGGAATCTGGGTGGATTTGTGATTTGTATAACTTTTAACAACTGCTTAAAGGTGAAGTAGCGTCTTGAGAGAAAAAGAAATCCTAGGTTTTTGGAAGCTGAGGATGCATTAGTTGTGTTGTGTTTATGCCAGGAGAGGCTTGATGTCGGTAATTCCAAGAAGAGAAATCTCATCTTCACTGGGAATTTGAGTGTTATCAAAAATAACAGATGGGATTATTGGCCTCATGCTCAACTCTCCGGAGAACCAGGGTGATGCTCTTCATCTAATCCCTGACCTGTGACCTGTCTGGTTTTGAAAGTCCCTGCTACTGTTGGTGTAGTTTCTAGGATCAGGAATGTGTAAGTCCTCCCCCCCCCCCACACACACAACAAAGTAGAGACACCATTGGGTGGGGGGGGAGTAGTAATATATTTTAATTAGTAAATATATTTTTCTCTCTGTTTTTTTTTTTTTTTTTTTTTTGTTGTTGTTTTTGAGTTTGTCATAATTTACTGTATAATTCCACATTATAATTCTTGCAGAATTCCTGAAACAACTTCAGAAGAAAGGAACTGAAGAAATAATCAAAATAATAAATTTAATTTATGACAAAGGAGAACTACCAAAAGATTTTATGACCGTAATATTTGTATCTATACCAAAGAAAAGTAATGCAGAACTGCAAGGATTTTAGAACAATAAGCCTAATTTCCCATACATCAAAAATACTTATGAGAATCTTAACACAAAGAATTGCATCTAAAGTGAAAGAATTTCTTGGAGAAGATCAGCTTGGTTTCAGGAAGGGTAGGGGAACAAGAGATGCGATTGGACTGTTAAGAATTGTAAGGGAAAGAAGTCTGGAAGTGAATAAAGAAGTTAATATCTGTTATATAGATTTTGAAAAAAAACTTTTGACTTTGTAAAATGGGATAAGATGGTGGAAGTAATGGAAAAGATTGGTATAGATTGGAAAGACAGAAGGCTAATTATTTCACTATATATGGGACAAACTGCCATGGTGAGAGACATATATGGTACAACCGTATCATTGGATGAGGAGTAAGACAAGACTGTTCTCTGTCACCAATTTTGTTTAACATGTATTCTGAAGCAATGTTTAAAGAAGCACTAGAGAATTCGGAAGAAGGAATAAAGATTGGAGGTATACAGATATTTGCAATAAGATACGCAGATGAGAAGGCATTATTATCAAATACTGAAACAGGACTACAACAGCTGTTGAACATTTTACTGGAATCCTGTATCAATTATGGAATGAAAATTAACATCAGAAAAACGAAGGTAATGAAAATAGCAAGGAAAGAGGCAAATATGGATATCAGAATAAATGGGGAAAAATTGAATCAAGTAAAGACATTTATATATCTAGAAAGTGATTATTAGCAGTGATGGAAGATGTAAAAGTAACATAAAAGCAAGAATAGCGATGGGAAGAGATGCCTTTAATAGAAAATGGAATTTATTCAGAAGTAAAATGGATAGAAACTAAAGAAAAGACTAATAAAATGTTATGTGTTGAGTGTTGCCCTCTATGCAGCTGAAACTTGGACATTGAAGAAAAAAGAAATTAAGATTTTGGAAAGCTTTGATATGCAGATTTGGAGAAGGGTGGAAAAAATCAAATGGACAGATAAAATAATTAACGAATAGGTCTTTAAAAGAATAGAAGAAGAAAGAAGTCTGTTAGGGAAGATCAAAAGAAGCAAGGGAAACTGGATCGGATATATTCTGAGAGGGAATGGAATTATCAGAGATGCCAACGAAGGAAAAATAGACGGAAAAAGACCCAGAGGAAGAGTAAGGAAAACAATGCTAGATGACATGCTGAATGGAGACAGGTACACAACCTTGAAGGAGAAGGCTCACAACAGAAGAGAGTGGAAGGAAAGTTTCTGCTACTAAAAGAAGAACCTGCTCAGTTGCAGAATACTCAAGAAGAAGAAGAAGAATTCCAATGTTTTTTCTAAGTAATCCTTCTGAATAAAAGTTGGTTGGCATATTAAGATTACAAGAACTTATTGTTGTGAAATATTCATGGTACACATGAATAATATGCAATAATTATGTATTATTAGATAAACTCTTCCAGAATTTGTTTTCCAAACTTTATTTCCTGGTTTAAAATCATTTCATTTTTAATTTTTTGCATTACAGTACCCTAATGCTAGGGCAATAACTAGCACACATCAACTGCATGTCTACACATATATAGTGTGTATGCCATTGATGCATACTTTACAAATATATGTTGAAGCCTAACCAATGTATCCTCCATGCAACCAGTGTTTCGTGAAGGGATCCAACACCTGTGCATCCTTATAGGACTTGACACACCACATGCCTCTACCAGTAGGCAAGCCATATTCTTTTAAACAATGGCTTTTAATACCTGGATTAGAAGTATAAGTAGATAAAGGAACAAGAATGTTGCCTGGATGGGAGTATACAGAATGGTCTTTGGCTCCTTTCTCACTAACCATTCTCTCTCTCTCTCTCTCTGTTCTAGTTTGTTCTTTATGATGGCACATATTGCATCATGTCTTTTAATTCTAATGTTGTGGGTTCTAAAACAACACTGAGATATATGTGTCGTAGGTCTATCTGAACCCACATCCAGTCCTACATGAAGTATGTGTTATGCCTACTGCAGGCTATATAAGCCTTGGTAGGAAGGGTATTTGTCCTATCCCTGACCATATCTGTATACTCCCATCCAGGCAACATTCTTGTTCCTTTATCTACCCAAAGATGCTTGGATGGAACCCTCTCTGAGCCACTGAAAGACTTCCCGTTGACTGTGAGATATAGAAGTTTTTCCATCTCTTCCTTTCAAGACAGAAACAATATGAATCCCATTATCAAAGGTCCAATGTAATGTTTTAGTTAATTCTCGTTAAATCAAAGGAGTTCTAAAGGCAGCTGTAGTAAAAGGTGAAGATAAATGTTAGAGTTTATTTAATCTTAAATATTTTAATCAAGGAATCATCCATCTCATTGCAGAGATTCCTAATCCACCATATTTAATGGTCGCATGAAAATAAGCAACTGGAATATCATGTGGTTGTCTAAGCCAAGATCTAACTGCTTGATGTTCTTGTTTATTTAGTCTATTCAGGATAGTCAAAGTTGGTTTTCCTAATACTAAAGAATGGAATAATTTAGGCAACACAAATTGATTTTATAATGCAATGCATTGCTGAGGCTTCAATGGAGATTTACAGAGCATATCTAGAAATGTTGAAAGTTGACTTGATACGGTCATTGTCCAGCAGCCGAAAACATTAAATCCAAGTACCACCTCTTGTCCAAAATACTGATAGGTTTAAGAGAGCAGTTGAAAATATTAAAGATGTAATCCTGGACTTTGAGTAATGCTGTTCTTGAAGCTGTAAGAAGTTAGTGTTTCTAATTTATGTCTTTTGAATTTCATCTCAGTAAAATGTCTTGTAATAAGCATTTAGAAAATGCTAATACAGAATATTATTAAGATGCTAATATATATTACATCATTCATTTTGATAATAAATTTCTTTTAATTTATTAGGGAGCAAAATTCATTGGTGATCTTCTACCAGATGGTAAAATACGATGGCAGGAGACAAAAGAAATCTTTACCTCGCCAAGTGCTTGGGCTATCCATTGCAAGAAACTTCTGAATCCTGACAAGAAATCTGGATGTGGATGGTCTTCAGTAAGTTATTTATGATGCATTGTTTCAGAATTCCACTCTAACAAAATTCTTCTGACACTATGATTCTAGCCAGTGGCATGCTAATTTTAAGAATGAACTGGATCCTCCTAGAGAACAGACAAACTAGCCAAAAGAGCACATGCACTGAATAGACATAACACACTAACTTCATAGCTTCATTTTCTTCAGCCATAAATCTGAACAACAACAGCCTTCCAGACAGCAGTTTTTATATCTTTAATCCATCATGATTTTTTTTTCCTTCAGTATTAGATATCTTTTGTCATCTGATACCTATTTGTTGCTCATGTTCTAAAGTGGCTAGTAAGATTTATTTTGAGATTATATGTCCATCTGAGCCTCAGTTGGTATAGACGAAGACCTTTGGTCAGAAAGACCTGTTCAAATCCCATTCATGATGTGAGGAACCTTATCTGGTCTCTTTTGATGAAAGGTATATTAGCTGGTCTCCTACGGAGGTAGAGGTTTTTTTTTTTTTTTTTTTTTTTTCACCTGGAAACTCAGGTTTTTTGTCCATAAGAACAGGCAAATCAGCCCCATGAACACACACATGATTATAGCCATGAATACTTACAACCAAGCCAAGGGCCTGATTCGTCAGCTACATGCCGGTCGCAAACTTGGATAAAATGAAAAAGATATCCATGCCTGGATAAAATGTTCTTGTCACACTTTGTGGCAAGAACTTGCCTACAAAGTTACCAAGAATTGGACACAACTGAAGGGTTAAATCATCATCATCTTCAGTTATCATCATATCAGATGCAGAAGAAGTTGAACAACTTCTTCTGCATCTGATACCTCTTCTGAAGAAACCCAGGTTACGAAAAGGAGGTATTACAGCTGTTGCACAAACTGAATAAGAATTCATAGTAGGGCCTGATGGGATATCAGCATGGGTGCTAAAAGAGTGTCCAGCTGAACTGGCTATTCCTTTGATGATCATCATCAAATTCCTGCCATGTACCCTCAAGGGGTGTACAGGATATGATAGTACTACATGAAAAAAATTACATCATTACTAACTTCCTATCTACAATTTTTCTCCAAATCAGTCTGTTACTTGTCAAGACTCCGACATCATCAGATCTTATATTTCTATCGTCTAAGGCACTTTGTACGATATCAATCCACCTATATCTTGGTCTTCCTCTGGGTCGTTTTGCTGCAAACCTGGCAGAAAACACTTGTTTTGCTATTCTTTCTTCAAAATAACAAAATAAAAAAAAAATAATAAAAAAAATTCCTTTGACCAGGTTATATAATTTGAGTCTCAGAATGGGGAAGATTCTGCAGGAATGGAAAGAATGTATAGTAATCCCATTGCACAAGGGTGGTGCAAAAGACTGATGTATCTAACTATTTACCAATCAATCTCAGGAGTGGTGGTGAAGATTTTGGAAAAATCAGTTAGGGCTTGCATTCAGAAAAGGGTTGACAGAAAATCTCCACTTTACAGTGAACAGCATGGGTTTACCAAGGGAAAATCATGTTTTAGCAACTTGTTCACATTTTATAATTAGTGGTTTACGGGGGATATGAGTCTGCAAGATTTAAGGTAACTAGTGGTGTACAGGATCAGTCCTTGGTCCACTGTTATTTAATGTGTACATTAATGATATTGGGAAGATTTGACAGGTGAAATTATATACAGTAAAACCCCGTTTTTACGTTCCTGCCATTTACGTCATTTTCCTTTGGTCGTGTCTTAAGGCCTATTCTTACGATATATTGTTTCCCCACCATTAACAACTTGATGTGGATGTTATTTCCTGTGATTTGCGTTTTTTTCTCGGGTGGCAATACTGATTTTCAAATCGATTTCTGCGGACATCTGCACATGGCGCAGATGGCGTTGCTTTCACTGTAGTTTCGTTTCCACCATCATGGTGACTTGCACACTTGCAGCAGTAATGTAGTGATGAGCAATACCGTGATTTTTCAATCACAGTACGAATTGATATTGCAGAATTTATGCTACATAATTTAGCGTGTGAAAGTTGCTTTCAAGTTATGGTGGTGGATTATCTATGTTAGTGGTAGAAAAAAAGACAGAAAATGTATTTCGGTAGAAGAAAAGATGGCAATTCTGCGGCGTGTAGATTGGCATGCTGGAACACGTGTGCATTTAGCAAAAGATCTTGAACTCTCCGTGTCCACTTTGAACTCAATGCAAAGCAATCTGGCGCTATGTCAAAAAAAAAAAACGAAAAGCAAAAACAATCAACAATTAAAGATTTTTTGAAATAGATAAATGTAAGTAATTGTCAATTCATTTATTTTCAGTTATTAAATTTTGTAAGCTAGTATGTAGACTCACATACTAGCAGTAAGTCATCTTTTAGCCTTTTTAAATTTTTTTTTTACATTTCCTTTTTTTCCATCAGTCCCCTGAAAAGTGTAAAAAAGGGGTTTTACTGTATCCTTTCTTTTAGGCTTACACGGTGATCCGAATGCATTTTTGAAAATTATGGAGACAACTACCATGTTTGAATAAAAACTTTAGTTTAATATAACTAAAATAGATTTTACTGTACTTGGTTTAATCCTTTATCTAAGGGTAAACAAAGTTTACCTGTGAAGGAGATGTGCTTTGCATTACGGGATACTAAGGCAAGTGATGTGAAGTCATACCACCTTTACAACGAGTTGCCCCAATCCTGAAAATACTTCAGGTGCAAACTTTATTTATACTTGGTAAAGGATTAAACCAAGTATATAATTTCTTGGTATCTTTAATTTATAGTATAACCAAGTGAAAAACTTTCAACAACTATTTGAGAGTGACATACAGCTATTTGCTGATGATGCAAAGATAGGTAGAGTAATCAGGAATGCTGCTGATGTGATTTGATTGATTTGAATAGGCTGGAATTGTGGCCATCTGAAAATGGATGTCAGTTCAGTGTCACTAAAGTCATGAACTCTGGCAAGATTGGATATCCAGTGTTGTATTATATTAGTGGGATTATGCAAGAAGAAACTGATCAGGCTTAGGGATCTTGGAGTCTTAGCAAATAGCAAGTTGAAGTTCAGGGGCCATGTAGCAAAGATTGCTAATACAACTCAAAAGATAATTACAATGATGAAATGAACTTTGACACTCAAGGATGTCATTTTGCTTCTTTACATGGCCTTAATAACCCCTCACTTGGACTATTGTGTGCAGGTCTGGTAACCATTGTGTTTCTGATACAGTGGAGAGAAAGAGGGTGTGCAAAGGAGAGTGTTAAAAATGATAAGGATTGTGGAATACTGATTATGAAGACAGGTTGAGAATTTGTAGAGTGCATACACTAGCAAACAGAAGAAAGAGGGATGATATAATTGAGATGTACAGACTTCTTAAATGGTCACACAACATAAGATTTCAGGTGATGGAATTTTTCATTTTATGAAGGGTGGGGAAAGGACATGAGGGCATCTTCGGAAGTTGAGAATGAATTCCACTAAGAAGGGGGTGAGGTCTAGAATTTTCTCTCATAAGGTGGTGCGTGATTGGAATGGAATGCCATTGGATGTTGTGAATGCAAGCAGTGTGAATGAATTCAAGAATAAGTACAATAGCTGGTAAGTGTAGTATATGGTCTCTCTCTTGATGAGTCCCAGACTCCCTGGAGATTTCTGTTATTAATAATAATAATGTCAAAAGTAAGATGGGTTTTTTTCTTTACTTTTAATGTGAATCCCACCCACAGGCTGTAAACATATGGTATATTAGTACGATGACAAGCTAAATCCAGAAATGTGTACGAGACAGAATGCAGAATTTTTTTAAAACTCCTTTAAACTTCTAATAAGCAAGATTGGGATCTCGTGCAAAGAGGTGAAATTTGTCTACCACCAGAATACATTAATAAAAACCACACCCACAGTAGGACTCTAACAACCAGTCTGCCAGTTGGAGACTGGAGGCATGACATGATCCACTTGGCTAACCTGGCAGACATAATGGTATGGTTTTAAATTTCCAGCTGAGTGGTTGATGTACCTTCTCTTTGACAAACAGGTTGAAGAGAAGGTAAATCAACTATAGACATAGATAGGGCTCCAGAAATCCACTCACCACTCACTACAGGCAAGTAAACAGAGACAAGTGATATGTGAATTTTTCGTTGTTTTATAAGGGGTGCTTAAGGGTCAAAGCTGTATAACTGAGAGGACACTTCCACATAGCCTTTAAAGGAATGTGGAGAACCGACCAGGGTTTCTGACCTAACGTCCAATCCTCACCTTCTCGTGGTGCACCCTGTTGGGTATCTACCTAGATACTGAACAAACGAGGATGGGCTGGCAATATGGGATTTAGCCAACCAAATTGTATCCTTATTGGCTTAAACCAATATAAAAAATGATGGTACAACATGACAAAATTTCATCCCAGCTGGGGCATCACCTGGTTAAATAAGACCCCCTTTGTTTTCACCAGGGAACCAGGGCGAACAGCGAAAAGTCAGCTACTGGAACAAATCTGATACAACTGAACATCACCAGAGTTAAAGATCGGTACTATCAACATAAAAAGCCTGAATGGCAAAGAAATGGAGCTAGCTGAGGAATTAGATAAGTACCAGATCGACATAATAGGGGTGACTGAAACAAAAAAGGCAAAAACTGGTGAGATCTTTCTGAGCAATAAATACAAAATGTTATATTCAGGAAATGACAATCAAGGAAATGAAGGAGTAGCCATAGTATTCAACACTAAATACAAGGCTAATCTTCTTGAATGGCAGGCAGTCTCAAGTAGAGTGATGTGGGCAAATATTAGAATGGGGAACTGGTCAATGAGACTTATTTGTGCCTATGGTCCCACAGAAGGTTCTACTAAGGTAGAAGTGGAGGAATTTTTTGAGGCTTTAGAAAAAGCAACTGACACAATGAAAAAGGAAAAGTTGGTCCTTGTTGGGGATCTAAATAGTAGAGTAGGAAATGATTGTGAGACATACAAAAATATTTTGGGAAAATTTGGAGAAAAGAGCAAAGCTAATAATAATGGCAAATATCTGTTGGATTTCTGCTCAGGACATGGACTGGTTATTACTAACACCATTTTCCAACATAAAAATGTGCACAAATTCACATGGAGAGAAGAGGCAAGGAATAAAAAAAATCTCATTGACTATGTTATTGTTGATGGTGATGTTTTCTCCATGGTGCAGGACACCAGAGGAGTGTACAGAGGATTCGAAATTGGAAGCGATCACTATTTAGTCTCTAGCAGGATAAAATTGAATTTCAGATTGAAAAGAATAACATGTAAGAAAGTTTTAAAGCGAATAAAAATTGAGCAGCTCTCAGATGTGAACTGTAGACTAAAATACACAAAGATTATTGAAGAAAAAATGAGACTTTGAGAAGAGGAACCACTGCCTCTTTAACTTCCTGTGTCCACCATGGAGTTCTGATTTTTCTATCCTTGCAGACAACCTCACCACATGCCTGCCTCTCTGACTGAATCAATGAGGGATTTTCTTCAAGGCTTGCCCACAGGAAGTTAAAGAGGCAGTGAAGGTAAAGAAGAAAGCATATCAAAAGTTCCTGGCAAATAAGTCAGCTTGTGCTCTTAGAGAATTCAGAGACAAATGTAAGAAAGCTAAACACTGTGTAAAACTAGCTAAACAAAAGTCATGGGAGGACTTTGGCAAGAACATAGAAAATAAATATCAAGAAGGTGGTAAGATATTCTGGAGGTTGTTGAAGATGCTTAGAAATGGAGGAAAGAGTGCTGTAAAAGGAGTCAGAGATGATGAAGGTGACATGAAAATGGAAGAAAAAGATATCCTTGAGTATGGAGTAATTACTTTGAAAAATTTCTAAATGAAACAAGCAGTGATAGCACCGTGGTAAAAAACACTCAACAGGCATACAGTCAGGAATATCCATGCTTGAAATGTGGAAAGGCAGCAGGAGTAGATGATATTTGACCAGAAGTGCTGAAGTATGGTGGTATAAAAGTCTTAGTGACTGCACTGCATAGTTCAGAATGCCTGGACAAAGGGATGAAGTCCTGATGATTGGAGTAGAGCTCTCATAGTACCCATATATAAAAAGGTAAATAAAACTGAATGTGAGAATTAAAGAGGTGTTTCCCTACTGAGTGTTCCTGGCATGATCTATGCAAGTATATTTGAGAAATGGTTGAGAAGAATTGTGGAAGAAAAGCTTGGTGAAGAACAAGCTGGATTCAGGCCAAATAGAGGCTGTCAGGATCAGATCTTCACTTTACAACAAATAGTTGAGAAAGCATGGGAATATAACAAAGATCTGTATTTAAGTTTTGTCGATTTGGAAAAGGCATATGACAAGGTGCCAAGAGAGAAGATAATCAATACGCTACAGTTATATGGTGTCAATGGGGCATTATATCAAGCAATACTTAGTCTTTATTTGAATTGCAAGTCAGCAGTTAGAATTGAAGGAAGTACAGGAAGATGGTTTAATGTTAAATCTGGTGTGAGACAAGGATGTACTTTATCCCCTCTGTTGTTCATTATCTATATGGATCACATTATGAAGGAAAGTGGTATTAAACATGATATCAGAATTGGAGATGTTAATGTAAGCTCTTTGCTTTATGCAGACAATATTATACTTCAAAATAAATCTGCTACAAGTATGCAAGATTCCCTGACTAAATTGAATAACTGTTGTAATAGATATGGTATGAAGGTCAGCAATAAAAAGACAAAGACGATGAAAGTAGGTAGAATCATTGAAAATGTCAACTGTGTTTTGAACGGAAATCCTGTGGAACAAGTAAAACTTTTCAACTACTTAGGCATGATTTTTATTGAAGATGGTAAATTAAATATGGAAATAGACAACAGAATCAACAAAACTGGTATGGTAGGAAGTCAATTGAATAAATTCATATGGAATAAGAGAGAAATTAGTCAGAAAACTAAATTAGCTGTATACAAGACAGTGTTCAAACCAGTTTTAACTTATGGATCTGCGAGCTGGGTCAGAAGTAAAACACTTGACCAAAGACTAGAGCCCGCAGATATGAGAGTCCTGAGAAAGATTAGAGGCGTGAACAGATGGCATCAATGGCAATATCATATTAAAAACGAGGAGATTAGGAAAGAACTTGACATTGTCGGCATCCAGGAATGCATTAGCATAGCTAATCTCAGGTGGTATGGTCACTTAAACAGAATGGGAGAGGAAAGATTAGCAAATCAAGTGTTCTCTGCCAGGTTGGCAGGAAAACGACCCAGAGGAAGACCAAGATATAGGTGGATTGATACGGTACAAAGTGCCTCAGACGATAGAAATATAAGATCTGATAATATTGGAATCTTGAACAAGTAACAGACTGATTTGGAGGAAAATTGTAGATAGGAAATTAGTAAAGATCTAAATTTTTCATGTAGTACTATCATATTTTGTACACCCCTTGTGGGTACATATCAGGAATTTGATGATAATGATAAATACATTCAATATATATATTACATAATTTACACTTTTTTTTTTTTTTTTTTTTTTCTTAAAACATTTCATTCACTGTCAAGTTCTTTGATCATAAGTGGCTGCCAATCAATCCATTAGAGAAGTTTTATTTCCAGAGAGTTGTAAATATAGCTTCTGGATCTGAAATCCTTTATTCAAACATTGCAGCATTCTCTTTTAAAGAATTGCCAAAACAGTTTCAATTTTAGTTGCTGATTTTCTCTCTAAGCCATAACATAAGCCAGTCATCTTCACTTGCTTCCCTCCTTTTATCTCCTTTAATGTTCAAAACTTTATTTTTCTTTCTATATGAAAGACTGTTCATTTTTTCATAGTAATTAAAAACTCAAATTGCCATCCCCCCCTGAACAGTTGTTCAAGGAGTTGGTAGGTCATTCCCCCTCCTACATAAAAAACACACAACACTTTATAAACAAAATCAAAAACATAACACTCGACAAAGACGACTTATTAGTCAATTTTGATGTTTCTGCCCTTTTCACTAATGTCCCCATCAATGACACAATTCTCCTACTACAGAACAAATTTCCGCCCGTCATTACAGCCCTCTTTGCCCACATACTAAAGTCCGGTTACTTCGTGTGGCAAAACAAATTCTACCTACAAATGGAAGGTACAGCCATGGGCTCACCATTCCCCCCCCCCCCAATCGCGAACTTCTACATGGAAACCTTTGAGCAAAGGGCTCTTGATTCCGCCATGCTTCGACCGACAATCTGGCTCAGATACGTTGACGACATGTTCACGATCTGGCCGCACGGGCGACAAACGCTAAACACATTCCTCAGCCACCTGAACAAACAACACGAACGCATACAATTTACCATCAAAATCGAAAACCAAAATTCGCTCCCATTCCTAGACACACTAGTTACACGTCTTCCTTCAGGCAGTCTATCCTTCACGGTCTACCGAAAACCGACACACACGGGCCAATACATACATGCGAATTCATACCACCACCCAGCACAAAAATATGGAGTCATTAACACCCTTAAAAACAGAGCCACAACTATTTGCTCTAACCAGCAAGCCCTGAAACAAGAACTAAAAATCATTAGTGACACATTCATAAATAATGGCTATAACAAAAATACTGTCAATAAAATACTCTATAAAACCACAACAAAAACGAATCTAAAACCATAGCCATCCCATACATTAAAGGGTTATCAGAAAAAATCAACAGAATCCTACAACATTATAACCTCAATGCCACCTTTAAACCACCCACTAAACTTAAAACCATATTCAGCTCCTCTAAGGATCCTCTCCTCCCATTAGCACATCCTGGAGTCTATTGCATCCGCTGCACCTGTAACTTACCGTACATTGGTGAAATAGGACGGACAATCCCTATACGCAAGAAAGAACACATTAGACACATTAAATATAACCATTATGGTGAAGCAGGCCTCTCAGATCACGCACTTAACACCTTACACCGAATCAACTGGAAAAGCACCTGCTCCTTACACCGCACAAAAACATGGTACAAAAGAAAATTTAAAGAATCCTGCGAAATCCTGATAAACCACCCAAATATCAACAATAAAGATGGTATGAAAATTTCAAGGATCTGGATGGCACACATTCAGCCAACCTAATATGAAAGATTCAACATAAGTCAAGACTCTAGCCAATCCGCTAGTATTAGAAACCATTCCACTCCAACGGGCTGGAATGATGTTAATATATGTATATAGTAGACAACACAAATAATAGGACTCTAGCGTTGATGTATAATTTTTTTTTTTTTTTCACCAGAGGTCAGGCCAACAATTGTGGTAGCGGTTGGTCAGTGTCTTTAACGAACCAGTATGATTGTAGTATAGCTTGTTTCTTATCTATATTTGTATGCTCCAGAAGATGACCTTGACATAAAGGTTGAAACGTCGAATTGTAAATTTTAGTAATATTAAACTAAAGTTTTTATTCAAACACGGTAGTTGTCTCCATAATTTCCAAAAATGCATTCGGATCACCGTGCAAGCCTAAAAGAAAGGAACAGTTGCTCTGTTGTCATTGTCTTAACATAACAGTTAATATCTTTTAAACATTTTTCTTTCTCTGAAAAATACTTCATATCCACTTCCAAATTCCAAAAATATCCTAATTTCTTTCACAGCAATATTATAGGGTTCTTTTCACTGCATGCATGCCCTCTATGTGACACATTTCCATTTTTCATTTCAGTTGGAAAGCGATAAAAATGGACTCCCATTACATGCTATGATTAGGGTGCTTTACTTTTTAATTACTATGAAAAAATGAACAGTTCTAAACCTTGAAAACAGGAAATCTTGCATGCTTGAAACGTGCAAGAAAATATATAATTTTGCATATCATATATGCCTTTAAATTAAATTGCATTTTTCATTTCCATTAAATTATAATCCACCTTAAAGTTCTTAAGGGTCAAAGCTGTATAACCGGGAGGAGACCTTCACATGGTCTTTAAAGGAATGCAGAGAACTGACCAGAGCTTCTGACCTAATGTCCAATCCTCACCTTCTCCTGGTTCCCAGTTAAGTATCTACCTGGATACTGAACAAATAAGGATGGGCTGACAATAAGAGATTTAGCCAACCAAATTGTATTCTTTATTGGCTTAAACCAAAATATAAAACGATGGTAGAACATGACAGAATTTCATGCTGGCCGGGTACAGTCACCTGGTTAAACAAGACCTGAATTGTTTTCACCAGGGCAAACAGTGAAAAGTTAGCTACTGGAACAAATTTTGAAACATACCCAAACTCGACATCACCATAGTTCAAGATTGGTACTATCAACAAAAGAAATGGAGCTAGCTGAGCAATTGGATAAGTACTAGATCGACATAATAGGGTTGACAAGAACAAAATAGACAAAATCTGATGAGGTTTTTCTGAACAATAAATACACAATGTTATATTCAAGCAGTGACAACCACGGAAAAGAAGTTGTAGCTGTAGTATTGAACACAATATGAGGCTAATCTTCTTGAATGGCAAGCAATATCAAATAGAATGATGGGGGGGGAAATATTAGAATGGGGAACTGGACAGTGAGACTTATTTGTGCCTATGGTTCAGCAGAAGGTTGTACTAAGGTAGAAGTGGAGGAATTTTTTTAGACTTTGGAGAAAGCAGCTGACACAATGAAAAAGGAAAAGTTGGTCCTTGTTGGGGATCTAAATAGCAGAGTAGGAAATGATTGTCAGACATACAAAAATATTTTGGGAAAATTTGGAGAAAAGAGCAAAGCTAATAATAATGGCAAATACCTGTTGGATTTCTGCTCAGGACATGGACTGGTTATTACTAACACCATGTTCCAACATAAAAATGTGCACAAATTCACATGGAGAGAAGAGGCAAGGAATAAAAAAAGTCTCATTGACTATGTTATTGTTGATGGTGATGTTTTCTCCCTGGTGCAGGACACCAGAGGAGTGTACAGAGGATTTGAAATTGGAAGCGATCACTATTTAGTCTTGAGCAGGATAAAATTGAATTTCATATTGAAAATAACATGAAGAAGAAGAGAAGAAGGAGGCAGTGAAGGAAAATAAGAAACCATATCAAAAGTTAGTGTTGAATAAGTCAGCTTGTGCTCATACAGAATACAGAGACAAATGTAAGAAATCTAATAAAACTAGCTAAACAGAAGTCATGGGAAGACTTTGGTAAGCACATAGAAAATAAATATCAAGAAGGTGGCAAGATATTCTGGAGTTGCTGAAGAATCTCAGAAATGGATGAAAGAGTGTTGTAAAAGGAATTAGAGATGATAATGATGACATGAAACTGGTGAAAAAGATATCCTTGATGTTTGGAGTAATTACTTTGAAAAATTGCTAAACAGAACAATCAGTGACAGCACATTAGTAAAAAATACTCAACAGGCATTTAATCAGGAATACATATCCATACTTGAAGTAGAAAAAGCCATCCAAAGACTGAAATGTGGAAAAGTAGCCAGAATAGATGATATTCAATCAGAAATGGTTAATTTTTTTTTAAGTATAAAGATCTTAGAATGACTCCACTGCATAGTTCAGAAGGTTTGGACAGAGGGACGAATTCCAGATGTTTTGAGTAGAGGTCTCATAGTACCCATTTATGAACAGGGAAATAAAACTGAATGTAAGAATTACAGAGGGATTTCCCTACTGAGTATTCCTGGTAAGATTTATGCAAAAATACTTGAGAAACAATTGAGAAGGTTTGTGGAAGGGAAACTTGGAGAAAATCAAGCTGGATTCAGACCAAATAGAAGCTGTCAAGATCAGATTTTCACTTTACGATAAATAGTTGAGAAATCATGGGAATATAACAAAGATCTGTATTTTTTTTTTGTAGATCTGGAACAGGCACATGACAAGGTGCAAAGAGAAAAGCTATTCACAATGCTACAGTTTTATTGTGTTAATGGAGCATTATATCAACCAGTACTTTTCTTTATTTGAGTTGTAAGTAAGCAGTTAGAATTGAAGAAAATACTGGAAGATGGCGTAATGTTAAAGCTGGTGTTAGACAATGATGTACATATTTTCTATATGGATCACATTATGATGGAATATGGTATTAAACCTGATATCAAAATTGGAGATGTTAATCTCATCTGTTTACTTTATGTGGATAATGTTATACTTCTAAATAAATCTAGTATCTGCAAGAGACCCTGACTAAATTGAATAACTGTTGTAATAGATTTGGTATGAAGGTCAGCAATGAAATGAAATAGGCAGAAATATTGAAAATATCAACTGCATTGTGAATGGAGAATCTATAGACAAGTAAAACATTTCATCTACTTAGGCATAATTTTTAGTGAAGATGGTATATTAAATATGGAAGTGGACAACACAATCAATAAAGCTGGTATGGTAGAAAGTGAAATGAATAAATTTATATGTAATAAGAGAGAAATTAGTCAAAATGCTGAATTAGTTGTATACAAGACAGTGTTCAAACCAATTTTAACTTATGGATCTGAAAGCCGGGTTAGAAATAAAACACTTGACCAAAGACTAGAGACCACAGATATGAGATTCCTGAGAAAGATTAGTGGTGTGAACAGATGGCATTATATTATAAACGAGGATATTATGAAAGAACTTCACATTGTTCGCATTGAGGAATGTGTTAGCAGAGTTAATCTTATATGGTATGGTCACTTAAACAGAATGGGAGAGGGAAAATGAGCAAAACAAGTGTTCTCTGTCAGGTAGGGAAAAGACCCAGAGGAAGACCAAGAAATTGTGGATTGATACGGTAAAATGTGTCTTAGAAGATAGAAATATAAGATCTGATAATGTTGGAGTCTTGACAGATAACAGATTGATTTGGAAGAAAAAATTCTAGACAGGAAGTTAGTAATGATGTAAATTTTTCATGTAGCACTATAATATCCTGTACACCCATTCAGGGTAATATCAGGAATTTGATGATGATGATGATGAACTTACATGTATATCATTTAAGTCAGGGAAACTAAATTATAATGGGAGGAATGGTGTGAATGCGAGTGTAAGAGTGACAATGTTATATAACTGTGTTAATGACGGGAATGGGCTTTGTTGTGGAAATGTTGACAAGGAGAGAACGATTTCGACTTTGTGTTCATCCAGTTCAGACCCATCAAACTTGTGCAAAGATGTCTACATGTATAAGGCACTAGAGAAGAATATAGATCTGCATGTTGTCCAACTGTGTCATGCAGACTGCAGACAGGAGTATACAAAAGAACATAAAGGTAGATTATTTCACTTTGTTTCAATGAATTGAAAAGAGAGCCTGAAATAGTATTCGTATAGTACATCTCACTGTAAAATATGCAGGATGCTTATTTCTTGTTCATAGTATTTCCTTGCTTGGTTAGCCTAGTGGCTATGCGCTTCACAACCATATGCCTGGGGAAGGAGTGTCTTAGGTTCGATTCCCCTGGGTGATGTGAGGAGCTTAACGATCTTCCTCAGCCATAGTCAAGTTAGCCGGTCTTGGGCATGGACAGCAAGGTTTTCCCCTGCAGTTTATCTGGGGTTTTTCATCCTGCAAGCAGGCAAACTGGCCCCGTGAGCACACGCACGGATACAGTCAGGAATACTTAAAACAATCCCTCCAGCCATAGGTCTGAATTGTCAGCTATGCTGGTCCCAAGCCCAGATAAAAATAGTGGGGATTGAGGTGGTGCCGTACCTCCCCGTAAAAGGGGCTCATGGTCGTTGATCACCATACGAAATAAATAAAATAAGTTGTCTTAGTCAATATGTTGGGACCCCAGATTGTGGGCATTAGTGAGACCTGGCTATCAGAATCAGACATACTAACTGGTATCGAGTGTAAAGGGTACACTATTTTTAGGAAGGGATAGAGAGGATAGGAAAGGAGGGGGGATATGCTGCTAATGATATTGGATTACTTGAATCCAGTTAGAGTTGAGACCAATGATTGTAGTACTACTACTACTAACAGTATTTCATGTGGCATTGAGTTTGAAGCCATCTGATGTGAGGTGGAATCTAATATGTTTAATTACATAGTGGGTCGTTGTTACAGACCTGGTGGATTAGTTGCTAGTGATGAAGAAATGCAGAAATGCATCACCAAATAAACAAGATGAGTACGAAAAGAGTAATCATAATGGGAGACTTTAATTATATATTGATTGGATAGTCTGTAGCTATTTTGGCTGTAGCCATTATTCAGGAAAGTATTGCTGATAACTTTTAATTCATCTTAAAATGGCTACAGCCAAAATATTATCAACAATATTCTTCACAAGACCTCACTTAAAAAAAAAATAAACTAGACTACAATGAAACTTACAGTTTTATTGTAGTACATTAAAGGGATATCAGATAAAATAAACAGAAATACAACCTTAAAGCCATCTTTGAACCTCCTACAAAATTAAGAAACTTACCCAACTCATCTAAGGATCCACTTCCTTCGCTGGCCCATTCTGGAGTATACCGTATTCACTGCACCTGTAATTTGCCCTATATAGGAGAAACAGGACACACACATTTCCTATCAGACAAAGAGAACATAAACAGCACGTTAAATTTAATAACTATGGCGAAGCTGGCCTGTCTGATCATGGTCTGAATACTTTATATAGAATTGACTGGAAAAGCACCTATTGTTTACATCACACCAAAACGTGGTAAGAAGGTAAATTTAAGGAGGCCTGTGAAATTCTTATCAACCACCCTAATCTTACAATAATGATGGTAAAATCCCAAGAATATTGAAGACACATATTCTTCCAACATAACCTTTCTCCCTAAGAGTTAATTTTAAATAGGACTCTAGGTAATCCAGGATCTTAAATCTAATATAACAATTATATGTTAAATTAGGACATTATTTTTGCTGTAATAAAAAAAAAAAAACTAGCTATAGGAAAAAATTTTTCCCTGATGCTGCCTTAAATAGAATATAGCTTTGATGTAGTTATTTTATTTAATTTATTTTAATCCAATTTAATCTAATTTTTCACTAGAGGTCAGGCCAGTAGAATAACCATTCATCAAATCATTGTCTCTTTAGCATACTGTGTAAAATGTAATATAGCTGGTCTCTGTATACTCCAGATGATGACCTTAATATGAATATCAAAACATCAGGAAATTAAAATTAATATTTCTAACATGATTGTAGAGTCCATAATTTGTCTAAAACGAATACTGATCTCCGTGTGGTGTGACGCTAAAAGAAAGAAAAAATTAATTGTACTTTTCTTACAATATAATTTCATCAACAAAATGAACTGATAATTATAAAAATTAAAATTAGTGCAATGCAATCTGCTTAAATACTGCAGCATATATCTTATTCTTCGAACACCTATACCCCCTTATGTAGGTTTGTACTTGTAATGTAGTATTGTTGTAAACTTTTTTCACAGCTCAGAACATGCATTAACTTAGTGTAATTAAATGCATGAAATTTTACATAATGCAGATTCTTTTTAATACCGTTTTTTAAAAAATACAATTATCTTCCAAAGACAAGTCAAAGATTGGATCATGTGACTGAGTGCATTGTGAAAAGTGATTCTGGCTCCACATCGAGTACTACCTACTTTCTTGTTTTCATGAATTTTACTATTTGTCTTCCCTGTTAAATTATTGTTCATGGATAGTTTATATAAATTTACCCTTCATTATGAACAATAAATGAAAGATAGCACAAACTGAATGGTGATGAGCTGTGTTGCGATATACATTTTAAGCCCACCTTGAAAAAATGACGATTTCTTTATAATTACATGTAATGTATAAGTGAGAATTAAAGAATGTATTACTTTGTTTTGTCAACATAACATTTACCATATTTTCCAGTGTATAAGACGCTCCTATGTATAAGACGCACCCAAGAAATTTAATACAATTTTCTGGAAAAAAACCTGAACTTTAAAGTATGATTTAAAAAAAATGGATAAAATAATAGGTAATTTTTAATAGTAAACTGACCTTTCAGAAACCTGCAAAACCCATGTCACTGTCATCTGACTCTTCTCTATCATCATTAATTTCTATTTCTTCTTCCTCTTGTTCTTCATCATCATCTTCATATAAGAAATGATCTTCACTTCCATCAAGTGCATTGCTAATTCCACATTACAAGAAAGATTTAACAAGAAAGATTTTTGTTGAAATGGCAATGCCATTTTGCCGATTTTCTTGCACCCATTTCAAAATTTTGGTCTCTAGTTCTGGCCACTTCGCAATTTTTCCACGTTCCACACACTTTTCATTACGCAAATTGTACAAAATCTCCTTCTGACCACGCCAAGTTCTAATAATTTTTTCTGTAGGCGGGGGTCCAAAATGTCTTTCAGCTCCTTATTCCCATGTACTTCCGCATATTTTACAACCTGCAATTTGTAACTTGAAGTATATGAATGTTGCCTGTTTTTTTCCATCACTAAAATCTACGGGGAAATATCAAACTGAACACAAAATATCTCAACGCGTCAACTCAATACTGATAAACATCGGTAACTGATTACTCGGATAAGATATTATGAAACTTGAATAGGGACTCCCCGTTCTTAGCCAATGACACGCTAAAAGTCACGTGAAGGTCACACATCAGTTTGATTGCACCATTAACCACCTACAAAGATCTTGGAAGTGCGTATAAAAGGGAGTGCATATGACTTAGAAAAGAGGAAACAATCTTTACCATCATTATATAAGACGCACCCCATTTTTAAAGTAAAAAAAGTGCGTCTTATACACTGGAAAATACGGTAGTTTTTAATTAATTAATTTATTTTATTTATATTTTTAACATCACCTATAACAATATTTATTTAAAGTAGACTGATACCTTGGGTGAATAAACTTTTTGTTCTGGCTAGTAGATTTAAGTTGTATTTCTGGAGCCCTAGACATAGATGTTTGTGATTGTCTTTAAGTGGGAGATAGATTTCATTGCATGATGCGAGATCACTAGCCTGTTTATTGGAGGATTGAAACGGTTTAAAAAGTTACATATCATCTCTAGAGAAAGGTTTCTAGATTATGTTACAAAATAAAAAAAGATGAAAAAGATTGCAATTAAAAAAAACATTAGGCCATCCACAGTACTATTACAATAGGTTTACAACCTTTTGAGGGTTGGCATCTCATAATGGGGTGGGGGAAAAAGTATGCAAATTAATGGGGTAAGATTTGTTGGTGAAGTCCTGAGATTGATAATTTCAAGTATTCAAAAGAATGCTTTTTTAGTGATTGCTTTCTAGTGATGAAATTTTAGATCAGAAGAAAGACAGCTGCTTTTGCACACTGAGGTGAGGTGGCTGTCAAGGGGAAAAGTACTTACTCGTGTACACGAGCTACGACAAGAACGTCTTGCGTTTTTTCAAGAGATGAAACAATTACATTTTTGTAACCTCCTTCGGTGCGAATTTTGGATTGCCAAGTTACAGTATTTGGCCGATATATTTCAGCACTGAAGTGCAAGTTTTTGATTAATGGAAGTTACTTTTTTCCTTTCTTGTCTTATGGAACAGAGGGAGACTAACAATGGAAATAAAATTTTTTGTAATAGATTTCACAGTTTGATATGAACACAGATGGATAAGAAAATAACTATTTATTAACTTAAAAGCTAATATTTTGCTGGTATTATATCCAGCATCTTCAGAGCACACAACACAAAGTTTGTTACAAATGCAAAACAACCACAATCCGGTGTAACAGTGGGGCTAGTAAAAGTAATTGCAGCGTGCAACACAAGCCTAAAGTCCTAATATGGCGCCATCTAGGTTTAAAAAAAAAAAAATTCAAAGTTTTGAAATAGTAGTCCAAATGATAATAGTCTTAGAAAGTTTGAAAAAATGAAATAAAATAAAAGTGATAAATATTAATTTGGCCTTAAGATGACTGTCTCCCAAATCTTTGGTAGATTTATACAGCCATACTTGTTAAGGTTTGGAGTATGTTTTAAGGCTTCTGTTGATTCCAGGAACAACCTCTCTGACTTGTAGAAGCTTCTGTGCATTACTTTTGTTTCTTTCCAATTGATCCTGTGTGCAGGGGTATCCAAAGCATGGTCTGCCAGACCCGACTTGCCATAGCAAAAGTGTCGGATATATTTTTTGTGTTCACTGAGGCGGATGTCCACAGTTCTTCCTGTCTGTCCGTAGTAGGCTTGATGGCAAGAACAGGGCACTTCATAGACTCCTGGATGTGATAAAGGAGTGCATTTGTCCTTAGGTGAACGGATGAGAGTTGCTAATTTTACATAAGGTTTAAATACTGTGCATAGCTGGTGTTTGTTAAGCACCCTAGATATCTTTTCAGATGTGCCTTTAATGTATGGGATGGTGATAGTTTTGTTGTTGTCTTCTGTGGTAGATAGAGGGGATTTCTGGGTAGCATTTAGTATGTTATCTATTTTATGGGGATTATAATCGTTGGTTAAGAAGGTGTGTTGTAGGTGAGAAAGTTCAGCAGTGAGAGCAATATCATTGGAACAGATTGTTCTAGCTCAATGGGTTAGTGTTTTTAAGATACCATATTGTTGAGAAGGGTGATGGTGTGATTGTTTGTGTAAGTATCTCCCTGTATGTGTGGGTTTTCTATAAACCGAAAATGATAAGGAACCTTCTGGAAGATGTGTGATCAGTGTGTCCAGGAAGGGTAGGCAGTCATTGGCTTCTAGTTCCATTGAAAAGTGGATTTTAGGGTGCTGGCTATTTAGATGCACTAAAAATGTATTCATTGTGTCTTGGCCATGTGGCCAAATAGCAAACACATCATCAACATAGCATAGCCAGAGACTAGGTTTGAGAGTGGTTGTGTTGATAGCTAATTTTTCCAGATATTCTATATAGAAATTGGCTAAGGGAGGAGAAAGAGGTGAACCCATAGCTGTCCCATCTAATTGTTTGTATATTTTCCCTTTCCAAGTAAATAACCTGCCTGTACTGTGTATTGAAATAGCTGAAATATATCTGGGGGAAAATTGTGAATTTAGTAAGTTAAGTGTTTCAGTCAGTGGTACATTAGTGAATAATGAGGTGATATCAAAACTCACCATTAGGTCTGAACTATTTAAGGTGTGGTTTCCTAAAATACTTTTTAGGTGGGTAGAATTTTTAACAAAAGAGGAAGCATTGTTTGTGTAAGTGGTTAGTAATTTGGCTAAATGTTTAGCTAGTTTATATGTAGGACTGTTTATACTATCTACAACAGGACACAAAGGTGTATCTTGTGTGTGTATTTTAGGAGCACCATATATATACTGGGTGTTTTAACGTGCAAGGGTTTGAGTTTTTTGACAATTTCTTTTGGCCAGAAGTGACTTTGTTCAATAACTTGCACACCTTATTCTTTTGTGAGTTGGTGGGATCTCGATTTATGATTTGATATGTAGACCGGTCTTGGAGCAGTGTATGCATTTTGCTTTCATATTCTGTTGTATCCATTACTACAGTGGCGTTACCTTTGTCTGATTTTGTTATTGTAATGTGGTTATTATTGCATAGTTCTTTTAGAGCTATTATTTCTTTATGTGGGATATTATTTTTGGGAGGCTTAGAATGGATAAGGATATTGGCCACGTCTAACCTAATATTAGACAGATTGCCATCAAGTCTACTACGGACAGACAGGAAGAACTGTGGACGTCTGCCTCAGTGAACACAAAAAATATATCCGCCACTTTCACTATGGCAAGTCGGGTCTGGCAGACCATGCTTTGGATACCCCTGCACACAGGATCAATTGGAAAGAAACAAAAGTAATGCACAGAAGCTTCTACAAGTCAGAGAGGTTGTTCCTGGAATCAACAGAAGCCTTAAAACATACTCCAAACCTTAACAAGTATCTATCCCAATGGCTTTAACAGGCCCTTAAGGCCCACAACCTTCCAAGCATGCTTGGATTTCGTAACCGAAATACGAGGATAGAATGGTCACTCCTATGCCTCAAGGTATTCTTGGCTGTATTCCTGTGTGTTCATGGGGCCGATTTGCCTGCTTGTGGGATGAAAAACACCAGATAAACTGGCGGAAAAAACCCTACTGCCCGCGCCCAAGACCGGCTAACTTGGCTATGGCTGAGGAAGATCCTTCAGCTCCTCACGCCTCTGACGGGAATCGAACCTAGGACACTCCTTCCCCAGGCATATGGTTGCAAAGCGGTAAGCCACTAGGCTAACCGTGCAGCCATAACAAGTATGGCCGTATAAATCTACCAAAGATTTGGGAGACAGTCATCTTAAGACCAAATTAATATTTATTACTTTTATTTTATTTCATTTTTTCAAACTTTCTAAGACTATCATTTGGACTACTATTTCAAAACTTTGATTTTTTTTTTTTAAACCTAGATGGTGCCATATTAGGACTTTAGTCTTGTGTTTCACATTGCAATTACTTTTACTAGCCCCACTGTTACACCAGATTGTGGTTGTTTTGCATTTGTAACAAATTTTGTGCTGTGTGCTCTGAAGATGCTGGATATAATACCAGCAAAATATTAGCTTTTAAGTTAATAAATAGTTATTTTCTTATCCATCTGTGTTCACATCAAACCGTGAAATCTATTACAAAAAAGTCTGAGGAACACACAAGCCTATCCACGCGTATAAATGGAAATGAATGTTCTCGACTGTAGATGGATAGGTTTCATTGAAATTCAATATTTGGAATCTTAATACTTAAGAAGATTAATTGATACTTTGAAAATTAACATTTAACTGCAGAAGAATTGTATAAGTACCAGTTCAACATAATACAAGTATACCATCAATTTTGTAGCAGTGGATAGTCTGGACAAAATTATGAGAGGGCACTTGAAATTCCTCTGACTACCCGACTACTTCAATGTACCATCATAGATATACTTATATAATTAACCACATGCTTGCTTAATTAATGTGAGTGTAACTGTGGTAAAGGATGGCTTCGAAGGTTTACAAAGCATCATGGAATTTCCATCCAGTGAAAAAATGCTTTGCAAACATGAAGGTGTTTCAAGTATGTGAGTGAATTTGCTGAACATGTAGCTAACATGCACCTCGGTCCTGATAATGTATAATGCTAATGAAACTGCATTATATTGGCTATGTACACCATGAAAGACATTTAAGAGTGGAGGACGAAGAAAGGACATGGAATACAGATAATCTAAATATAGCGTCACTGTCCTAGGCTGATCAAAGGCAGTCATGCACAGATGTAAGCTGCTGGTAATAAGAAACACTAATGCCCTAAGGCTTTTAGTTTGAAAGACATTAAATATACAATACAATTAAAAATGGCTGGATTAGCACAGATTATATTAGAATGATTTGAAAAACCTTAAGCCCGAGCTCACTGTGCATGTGTTGTCCTACCAGAGATTGCAAAATTATTTTCATTGTGGACAACAGTTCAGCTCATCCCAGAGCTGAACTGTGTAAGAAATATGTTTATACAGTATATTTACAACCAAACTGTATATCCTCTATCCAAGACCAAGAAATATTATGTGCACTGTGAAGGCAAAGTATTGTTCACTTCTCATGAAATCTTTGTTAGACATAAATGCTGGCAAGCCTGTAGAGATATTTATTAAAAACTTTAACATGAATGAAGTATTATTGTTTCTTGCTAGTGGAGAGAAGGCACAAATGTAAACACTAAAGGAAAAATGCTGGTATAAGTGGGCTTATCTTGACGTTTGATGAATGTCCTGATGAAAATCAGGAGTGACATTACAGGATTTAATGTAACTAAGGAAAGGAAGAAGAAGTTGTTCTTGAGTTGCTTAAGTATGCAGAAAGTGTTAACTGCTACCATTTGCGAGTACGCTTAATGAAGAAAATCTGGTCGAGTGGATGGACATTGATGATGAAACACGTTTGTTCATCATTATACTGACTCTGAAATTATATTATTCTGAATTCTGATGTATTTCATTTAATTTTATACTGATGTATTTCCTTCTTTTCTTAAGTGTCTTTTTCCAGGACCTTCTGAATTATGCAGTACACTGCATAATTCAGAAGATCCTGGTCAGAGGATCAAATTCTAGATGATTGAAGTAGAGCTCTCATAGTACCCATGTATAAAAATGGAAATAAACATGAATGTGAGAATTTCCTTACTGAGTATCTGTAGTAAGATTTATGCAAGCATTATTAAGAAATGGAAGCTTGGTGAAGAAAAAGCTGGATTCAGGCCAAACAGATGTTGTCAGGATCAGATTTTCACTTTAAGACAGACAGTTGAGAAATCATGAGAATATAACAGTGATCTGTATATAAGTTTTGCATATCATACAACTAGGTGCCAAGAGAAAAGCTGTTTGAAATGCTTCAGTTATATGGTGTAAATAGTACATTATATTGAGAAATACTAATCTGTATTTGAGTTATAAGTTAGAAGTTAGAATTGCAGGAGGCACAGAAGAAGGTTCGAATATTAAATTGTGTTAGCAGTGCAGCTTATTTCCTGTTATTCATTATCTGTATGGATCACATGAAGGGAAGTAGCAGTAAATCTGATATCAAAATTGGCTTCTTTTTTATATTCCACACATGAGCAGTACAAGAACTTATGGTACTGATGTGCCACAGGTTCTTGTACCTTT